>NC_052947.1:23998057-25283057 GCF_013358895.1 Oreochromis aureus | reverse complement strand
AAAGTCAAAGTAAATTTAGAAACCCCTGCTGTGTTTATTTACATTTTCCATACTGTTGCTCTTTCCAAGTTGAGGTTGTATTTTGCTGTCTGCCTTTGGATACACTTCTGTTTCTTTAGCATTAAACAAGGAAAACCACACTTGTGAATAGTACAAATACAAAGATATAAATGGTTTCACCATTGAGCTCTCCGTAAACATTTACATAAATTCAGACGGGGCAGTAATAAAAAAAAAAAAGGTTAATGTTTGTGTGTTAAAATAAACACCAGACTGTGGCAAAAAATATTCTCACATCTGCATAGTAAATACAGTATTATAAAGACCTCTGTGGGGGGAAAAAATCCCCTGTGTTTTGTTATTTTTCACTTTATCTGCATTCTTCTTCTTTTTTATTTTTTTTTCGGGGGGGTTCGGTGACTTAGAGTAATCTGACACGCTTCCCATACTGGCAAGATTAACAGAATGCATTGTTTCACAGGCTCTGATTTAAGGAAGCATGCCACGACGTGTGTGTAGATGCTTGTGTCTGTGACTCATTTTCAGCTCAATACAGTAAACTTGTAGAGCGGCAATATGAGTCTTAAAAGTCTTAAAACTTTGATCAAGCACTGAGGCTTACTTTAATGCCACAAGTGAATGACTACAGGAAACTAACTAACTATTCATGTTTAAACCTTTAAATAAAGATCTTAACTAGTTATATTTCCTATTTAACAGCACACATTACTGAAGTGTGTGTTGGCTTTCTCTCTTACTTAGGAAATTCGGACTGTAAGTTATGGGCCTAAAACCTAAGGATTAGCATAACATATATTGTGGCAGCCTGGGAATAATCTGGCAAGTTTATAAAGTCAACATTTTTGGAAAAAAACATGTCTCTGGAAACCGAGTGATGGAGAAACATTGCAGTACACAAGAAACTGCACTGGTTGAGAGAAAAGGTGATGGTAGGATGAGAACAAGGATAAGTGGGGGAATGAGGGACAGAGGAGAATAAATAAGGAGTGGGGTATGTGTGGGCATCCAGCCAGCCAAATACCCTCCAAACCTCCGCTTTGACTGTCACCCACTCCACTCGTTGCCTGCGACTTCATGCATCCTCTCTAGACCCATAACCCGCTCCCTTTCCCTCTCCCACTTTTCTTTCGCTTCTCTTCCCATCCTCCATACCCCCAAGCCTTGTAATCCCTCCTCTCTGCTCCTCCCACTGCTCTTCCCCCTCACTCCTCTTCCCTCCTCCACTCCCCCACCCCATCCCTCCCCGCTCGCTCCTTCTCTCTTTCTTTCCATCCCTCCCCTCGTCTCTCAGCATCCCTCTCTCCTGGGTCTTCTTGCCATGGTGCGGTGCTGTTGGCAGAGCGTGGGCGCAGGCGGCACACAGACGGGAGCACAGATGGGCAGCAAGCTGCGCAGGGCGGCCAGGCACACCTGCTCCACACACACACACACACACACACACACACACACACACACACACACACAGAGCCCTACTCTCCCAACCCGCCTCACAGCCTGCCTGGCACAGTGGCACGGTGATACAGGGACACAAACACAAATACACACAGACACACATGTATACATATATAGATACATACATTTATTTGTGCATTCACATAAACAGTTGTGCATGTGCAGATTTGTAATACATTTTGTATATGCCAGACAAACCGTGCGCATATATAGCAGCTAATTATACCATAGGTTTGTCAGTTTCCGCTGACATTTTCGTTCTCTTATGACTCTTAACGATTCAAAGTTTGACTTCTAAGCAACTTATAAGATTTTCCTCTAACAGAGTAAAGATTTGCAAAGGTCACATTCACTCTTTGGTTTCAGCACATGGGGATCTGGTTAAGACTTTTAGGACAAAAGCATTTTTGCTCACATACAGAGACGTATACACTAAATAGCAGAAGTGATGAAGACTTATTAACACAGAAACAGAAATGTTCCCTCGTATGACACAGACTTAAATAATTAAAAAATGAAACAGAAATATATATATTAAAATAAAAAGGGTAAAAAAAATAATAAAATAACATCCAATAAAAGAGCTGAGTGAACATCTGTGTGGGATAGCCGGGGGGATTAGGAGGGTTTGGAACATTTTAAGCGCATTAAGGATTAAAAAAAGGTCAGAATGTTTAGCAACATACCGATAAACCTCTTAAGCGAAACCCAATTGGGAGGCTGTACCGCGTTATCCTGTGTTTTGGGGAGGAGAGGAGAGGAGAGCAGAGGGGGAGAAGGAGACAGAGGGGGAGTGGTGGAGTTGACATTTGTTCCAACAAGGAGGGGAATCTCAACACATACTGGTAGTTACACACATGCATGCTCACACATATGGACACATGCTGGTTTGATGTGGCTACAGAGTACATTAGCTCACTTGTTGGTTTTCATGTTGATGTTGGCAGTGTGCGTGGTTGTACCGCACATACTCACAAATGACAAGCACTGTTTATGAATCTGTCAAACAGCGACGTGCCACTGCAGAGCCCACTTGTTACTTCATTCATTTTTGATCAGCAATGACCAGCAAGACGTATTTTCGCTGTCAGGAGACAATATGAACATTCGCGGTCTCTCACTGTTTTATGTCTATGTCAAGAGTATATCAATAAAAAAGGAAAAATATAGAAATTGTAATATGGATCAGTAAGTATTTAAATGTTCCAAGCGAAATAATCACCTTGAGCAATGTTCTGACACGTTTCAGATTTTCCTCAAATCACAGACGTCTAGTTAGTTTATCCGTCCAAAGGACTGATGAGCTTATGCCGTAGCAAGGCATCTGGCCACAGTCCACAGTCACTACTCCTCCTACAGTGTTGGTCAGAATTTAATCGAGTGTACACACAGTGCTCGCTTAATAGGTCGTCACCCAATATGTGCTTGAGGTCAAGGTCACATGGTTCATTTTATAGACAATAAATTGTAACAGATTAAGCCTTTGGTTTTTCTCTTTGGTTTAATTGCTTTTACAATCATTGGTGTCTCAAGTGTTTACAGGTGTAAAAACTTCATTTTTGTCTGTTACTGACCCAGAGTTCTTTCAGGTGATGAACTTTGTAGTGGAGTTAGTCCTCACTTGAATACACACAGACTGGCATCTTTGTCTTAGCTTTAGCGTCTTCCGGTGACCAGAACAGTTGAAAAAGCCACTGAGCTAAAACCTTTATCCACGTCTGTGGAACAGATGTTGGATTGATTAGTTGTTTGTTGGGGAGGATTCTTTAATAGATCCATTTCTGACCTTGTAGATTAACAGCGCAGGAGGTAATATTGGGGAAAGAGTGATTAGTGAAGAACATTTTAATAGCTTAGGAATGATTATAACTGATGAGGATATCATATGTTTTTTTTAAATGAGGAGCAGGAGAATCCTCCACTTCACCTCATGAAATTTAGGAGGAAAGCCACAGGAATTAGTGCTGGGTGTCAGAGAGATGGTAAGAAGGATTGCAACTGCGAGAGCACAACCACAGTCAGATGCATGGTGCTGTATGTCACAGCCATGATGAGTTGGGTTGTGTGGATTGTAGCGGGGTTGTAAGATTAGCCATACAGAGAAAGTCTGCAATCAGCAATCAGTGACAGCATAAAGAACCAGTTTAGAGAGAAAGCAGATGCTCAACAAAAACTCACTACACTATTTATTATTTAAAATGATCATACACTAATCATTAAAAATGTAAACATTTACAAATAATTAGCACTCATTTACTTTGAGCGTACACCTAGAACAGCATTTAGTTGTGCAAAGTCAAGTTTGTTGATAACCAGCTCTCATTTTTAGGGACTTACTTACGACATCCCAATTTACTCTTTACTTCCAGCATGTTGCGTGCTATTTGCACAAAAGTGAAATCAAGGGAAAAAATTGAGTGCAAAGTCAATGTTTAGCTAAGTTTCAGTTAATCACTGTGATACTCATTTACCTAAATGGTTACATCAACATTGATGGATGGGCTGAATCACATAAAGTCCGTCACGAATAACTGTATATATTTGTATAGTCATTCAGCTTTAATTGCCAAGGTATTCAAACACTGTTATCAGAGTAGAGTGTGCGTGCGCTTCTCATGCACACCATCAGGACACAATGCATGCACTGTTTTTCTTTGTATGTAGTCTTTTAAATTCACTGGGTTCAAGCGGCTGCAGAGTAGGCTGAAAGGTTTGAAGTCAGAGATGGGTAGCTGGTGGAGGAGACAGAGGGGCATCTGAGGGAGGGAGTGGCTGCAGGACTCTGATTGGGGCTGCTGAAGGGAGGGCTTTAGGGGGCTGCGGTGAGAAGATAAGGGGCTGGATGCGTGGTAGGAGGGTGGTGAGTGTGGTGTGGGGGGTTGTGGCTGCTGTCGTAGGCTGCAGCATGCACAGCAGTGATAACCAGCCACTAGACCTCTGTCTTACCTCCCTCTCGCCCTGTCCTCCTCACTCGTCTGTACAGCTTTATGATGCACTGTTGAACTCAACAGTGGCACCTATTTCCAATGAGTGATGTTGCGATGTGTTGTAAGCACAGTCTTAGTAGGCTAAAGAGCTCAGAGCAATAGAGCCACAGCTGTTGATAGCTTCAGTATCTATGTAGGTTATCATATTTTGCAGTTTGCAGAAAAGCTTATCAAGAGCTGAATAAACTCTGTAGGCGGGAAAAATAGTATTATCAAAACTTTGCTTAGAATAAAAAAGAATAAATAAATAAGATGAAAAATCAGAGCGATAATAGGAGTCTCGGTATCAATCTGTCTCATATACCGTGAGAGTTGGTGTGGTTTGGGCAGTCAAAACCTCAGGGTGATGTTGAGAACAGCTATCAGTTTTCCTGTTGCTACTCATATGTGCCTGTCAGCTCTTATCTATACCATGAGCCTTAGCTTTCACACCTTGACAACAGCAGAACATGTTCAGGTCATGACAGGCCAACAATAGGCAATTTAAGACAGAAGGGCAGAGTTTCCAAGTGCAGGGTCTTTCCAGAATGTGATATGTCCATACTGAAAATCAGTTGTTCTCCATTACCCAATAAGATTTGCAGAATATAATTCTAAACCAGAAGATGGTATTATCGTTGTAAGGTAAGGTCAAATTAAGATGGAGGTGATAAGAGCTTCTTGCTGTCACTGTGGTATTGCAGGATGGTCTGAACTTGTTATATTTGTTTAAAAAAAACCCACACAGATTCTGATTTCTGCTATTTATGCATCAATTATTTGTAACATCTGTCAGGTAGCAGGAGCAGGCTGGCAACAGAATAAACCTTCAATTAGTAACTTACTTAATATCCTAAACAAACAGAACTGAGCATCAGGTGCCACACTTGTTACTGTAAATAATCAGCTGTGGAAGCAAATATAAACACAGAACTCCCATGTCAGTAGGCATGCATAATCACACAAAACATGATAATAAGTTGTATGCGCTAATATGATTTTATGATTTCTTGAAGCAAATCCACCAAAGGAAATGTTGGTGTAGGAAAGCGGCTTCGGACATTTTACAGTTATTCAAAATTCATGCCTCACACGTGAATTTGTGCAGCTTCGTGGTGGCAGCCATGCTTTCCGTATTAGATTGTGAGATATCTGTAAAGTGTATTGTTCATACACTAACGGTCCATTGCATCTAAGTGCTGTATGCATAGTGTGAGAAATAGTGTTTACATTAATGTAGAGCCCTCCAGTGAAATACTACACGACCGTTAAAAAGTCCATTGAAGTGAGGCTGTTTTCTCCACAGCTTTCATTGGCCACCATATATGTTTACTCTGCGTGTGTACCTCAGTGTTTGTGCACGTGTGTGTACGTGTGTGTGTGAATGTGTCTGTGTGCATGCGTGGCGGGGGCGCAGCCTCGTATGTTTGGAGTGAGTGCCGTCAGTTAGCTGGAATGTGGCACTACCGCCAATGCTAAGATGGCTGCCAAGCTCTAAGATGGCTGCCAGGATTACACCCAGCCAGTGAGAGACACAGAAGAGCGAGACATTCTGCATGAGAAGAGAGGGGAAAAAGAAGCTCTCTTTCATTTCTGTGCTCTTTCTTTCTTTCTTTCATTCTCGCTCTTGTCTGTCTCGCCCCTCTCTCTGTGGATAAGCACTGCTTCGTAGGCAGCGAGACAGGTCTGTTATTGTTTCTGCTCAGTAATCTGTGGCTTAGTGTGGCTGCAAGGCAAGTGCTGCTGGCAGGAGTCTGTGTGCTCTGTTATCACCTACAGCCTGCAGATAAACACCTCCTTTAGCTAGCTTACTAGCTAGCAAAAGCCTAGCTAGGCCTGAATGGACGGCCAATGGCATTAGTATCCCACACCACACCGGCCCAGGAAGTGAACTTGGTCTCAGCCACCACCTCATTCACTCAAAATACACCCATGTTTTTTTCTTTGTGCCTTCCACTTTTACTCCAACTATCATGTGAATGAAGCCTCAGTAGACCAGTCATAACAGGTGTGCACAGCTGCACACCTGTTAGGTTTGCGTTTTATGCACGTGTGCTTTCTTTGTTATTATTTTATTTCAAAGGGAAGAGCGTTGCCTCAATTTTAACATTCTCTACGTCAAATCCCTCTGGACAAGCAGACTGGCCTGGTCAATGTTATCTCTCGATCTGCATGTGTGTCTTTATGTGTTTGTTCGTGTAAGGATTACAACATGTATTAAAGTATGAAGCAAAAATTACAGGAAGAAACAGATTGAGAGTGAGTGTTATGTGTGGTTATGTGTGTAAGGTGTTCTGTTTACGCAGACTAAATCCCTACCAGCAAGAAAGTATTAAATAGGATTAGGGAGAGGGATATGATTGCGTGGTTAGATACTAAATGGCACAGCAGCACAGTGTAAATCATCGCACCTTAAGTCTGGAGGGACAGAGGGAAACAGGAGAGAACAGTCTTAGATACAACACTGTCACACAAAAATGTGTGAATTCACACGCACATACATTCACAAGATGTATACCATACCGAAGCACATACTGTAAGTCCCTCTTATTCCCTCTCACACCTCAAATATCACATTCTTGGCAGCATGAACACGCAGCTATGATTCATTGAGATGTTGCACACTTACCAGTATGTTTTTTATTAGTTTCTTAAGCATGCAAATCAGATAATAACCATTAGTCACCCTCTATCCTCCCTGTCTTTGTTTTCTTGTAGAATCTGGACAATCAGACAGCTCCAGCCAACAAGGGGACACAGACATCAAGCCACCACCCAACGGTAGGTATATGCACAAGCACGTGTCCATGTTCGAACCTCTTAAATTAGCATCCACAAATTAATTTCACCGAGCTCATCAAGCTTCATCCGCACTAATTAGTTTTGTTTTAAAACCGAACACCTGAAAATGCATATGACATGACTACTGCACAACAGCTGCTAACAGCTGCTGAATGATTTTAGATGAATTCACCATTGGTACTCAAGGATGATTTGCAGAAATTGGTCATGTGACTGTAACGTGACAAGTCAGGAAAGGATACTTGGTGGCTAATGAGATCTAATCAGGCATTGAACACAGGAGTGTTGAATCCGTGACATCACAGGTTCCCAAAATCAATTTCCAAACTAAAAAACACAGTTTTCAAACTTTTACCTGGCTCAGCAGCGTTTACAGGGTCCTAATGCAGCAGAATAGTTTGAATTTTAGGTATAAACATGAAATGGTAATAATGTCAACATTTCAGTCTTAAGATACAGTGTATGGATAAAAGTACTGGGCCACCTACACATTATACCTACAGGAGCTACTTCAGCCTTGGAAACCCATGCCATGAAGCTCTCAGCTCTCCAGCTCTGCAGTTATTGACTCAGCAGAACATTGGTGACTTTCATGCACTGTGTGCCTTAGCACTCAGTGACCCTGCTGTTGAACTTTGTGGTCTGTCACTTTGTGGCTGAGCTTCTGTGGTTCCTAAAAGCTTCCAGTTTGCGCTAATACTACAGATGGGTGAGTGCAGACTTTCTAGGAGGGACGACGTTTTACAAACTGACCTGTTGCAACGACAGCATCCTGTTACAGGACCAGGATTATATTCAGTGAGCTCCTTAGGATGACATGTTCTTTGTGCTTTATTGCTTTATTCTTTATTTCTATGTGCTTTATTTTAAATATCTGAGACACTGGGAATGAAAACACCCGAATTCATAAATTACACACTGTTTAATCTATGAATTCGGGTGTTTTCGCCCGATGGTGTGGGCCCATACTTTAGTCCATACAGTGTATTTCAATTGCGTATGCCCATAGATGTTGCTCAGCAAACAGAGTTAGAGATGGAGTCTCCGGAGTTTCAGTTTAACATTTTTGCATTTTTGTGTGGGGAGGGGGGTTTCCCAAAGCGTTTGTGTGTATTTGTAAAAGCTTGATTATTTCCTCGTCTGTACAGGGCACCTGAGTTTCCAGGACTGTTTTGTCACCTCAGGAGTGTGGAATGTGGCAGAGTTGGTCAGAGTGTCTCAGAGTAAGTAGAAAAACCAGATCACAACACAGACAGACAAAATGAGTATGAGTAATTACAATACAATGCATTTGTTTCCTCACTGGGAAAAAAAAAAAAACTACTACAACAATGTACATAGCATTTTGAGGATTTTTTAAGTTGAAGAAGGCCAGTGCAATTCAGTATGTTTTGACACCATCCAATTTTTACTAGTATGCATATCCTCTTATTTCATACTGGCATATTTCTCGCTTCCCTTTTCTTTTCTCCCCACATTCCCTTTATATTTTTCTCCTTGTCAGCTCCCGTAGCCACAGCGTCGGGTCCTAACTTCTCACTGGCTGACCTGGACAGCAGCCCCAGTTACTACAACATTAACCAGGTGGCTCTGGGGCGGCGCTCTCTCACCTCCCCTCCTTCTACCAGGTAAATACTCCTCTCAGACATGAGTAGTGAAGGGTGTGCAGACGTGCAGTATACGTTGCACAGGAAACATCATGCAGAGGTACAGCTGTCTACCATAAGTAGAGCGTCTAATGGGTGAAACCACCATGTGGCTTTAGCAGTTCTGCCTTAGTTAGTGATGCCAAGGGCAAACTTGAGGGAAGTGTGAAATCACAGTACTGTAATATTTGCCAACCGTATATTGCTTGTTATCACAAAGATGGCTACAGAACACCATCTCATTGAAGTTTCTTGTTATGAGTGGTGTGCAGTTATGCACTACGAGTCCAGTCCCAGTCTTGGAACCTCTTTATATATGTGTATGTCTCTCAGCTAGCTGCTCTTGTCTTTATGAATGTGTGATGTCTCTTTCTGCTTTTTACTCTTTGGGTCTTTCTTAACCTTTTCTTTCTATCTTCTTACCTCTGTCATCTGCTGTCACTTTAGGTCTGAGGTGGAGTTGTACGCAAACCTTCCAAGGAGGTAGTTATAAACCTGAGCTTCATCTAAAAAATATAAAAGATACAACTTAACAAGACACATGCACAGGAAAGCACGCACAAACATTTTCAGAAAGTCGTGTGTGACTGTCTCTACTTTCTGACTTTGCCTTCTCTTTCTTCCTTTTCCATTCATAGTTTTGACATTCGTTGTGCTTTGTCTGCTCCAAGACTTTGTGATTTTGTTTCCCCTAAAATGCAAAACAAAAACTTCTTACTTCTGCTAGGTGTTGTATCCTTACCGTGATATATTTTTATAAAAAAAAATCCTACCTGCTCTCACTCTCTCCGTTTATCCCTTCCACTTTTACTCCAACCACCAAATATCCTCTCATGTCTGCAGCTCCACTAAGCGGAAGTCCTTAGATGATAGCGAGCTGGAGAGCCCCACAGATGATGTCTTCTACCCTGGGCGTTCGCCTGCTGCCAGCTCCTCCCAGTCCAGTGCGTGGCCTAATGACATGGATTCAGGTACCCTCCTACCCCACCCCACACCTATCCCCTGAAGCATCATGAAGCTTTTGCACTTTCTGCCTGATTTCCACCCCCAAGTCCAAACTGATCCCTCCATCTGACTTTGTCACTTCTCCCTACTGCAATCTATTGCTGTCACTTTGGTGATGTACTCAGCCCTGGAGACCACTCATACACCTCCACTCACCTTTCTTAAGGCTCTGTGGCACAGTCTGATCACTCTACTTATATTTACACCCAGTAGTTAATTTGCCCATGCTTAGTTAATATATTATTGAAAACAATGGCTGTGTTTGACCAGGATCTGTTTGTCTGTCTGTGAAGCAAAGCAAAGCCAAAACACTTATTTAAAAGTTTGGTGTCAAACCATATACTCAAACACATGAATATAAACTATGTAACCTTGAAACAGAAAATGTTTAAAGTCACATATGTCTCACATATGACAGAAATGCAAATACATGCCTAAATAAAAGAGAGATGAATAATAATAAAAATAATAAAAAATGACAATAATACATGATCAAGGATGTTGCTAAATGCACCAAATAGTTTTAGTTTAGTGTCTCCATTGTTTTGGTAGTAATTCTTGTGTCATTTAGCTCCAGACATTATGCTCTTTATTCTACCTCCTCAATACCTGAACCCCTTTCTTGGTCATTTTGCTTCAAGCATTCATATGTTCTCACCCTCACCTTAACGCCACTGTCATGCATACAGTTTACCTGATGTGTTGTCAATTATCAGTGATTCACTACCTCCATCATACACAAATGCTCACACTTAACTCTCTCTCTCTCTCCTTCTGTCTATCTATCTTCTCCTCTTTTTTCTCTTATTCTTCCCCTATCTCATTGTTAACAATACCCTTCTTCACTTTCAGTGCAGCACCATTTGGCGAGTGTGCAGGAGAGGAAGATAAAACATGAAAACGATGGCGTGCAGTTTCCTTACCATGGTTAGAACAACATTGATTACACTCATATTTATTTACTATTTATCAGCTTTTATGTAGCTCAGTCATTCCTCTGTGTGTATGTATAAGTGTGTGTGTATATATATATGTATATATATATATATATATATATATATATATATATATATATATATATATATATATATATATATATAGATATACACACATTATGTGTGTTTGTGTGTTGCATAAATGTGGGAGGACAACTATAGCGTGCTAAAAGTGGCATATGTGTAAAAATTCATTTGTGTTTAGCTGTTTACTAACTGATGTCAATGATGCTGATGAAAGTTTCATTTTTTGTGGTGTAAAGTGGCAGGACTGTAAGGGAATATCCAGTTTTCTGTCATATTTATATAGTGTTACTGTGGTGGAGGGTCATAATAAACATGGGAAAAGTTCCATATAATTTGATCAGTCTGTGTGCAAATAATCCGTGTGAGCCAAAAGAGCCAACTGTTCTGTTTTAGACATTTTTTTTCTTCCCCTTAGCTCATTTTTTTGTGAGAGTAGATATCCCTAATATGCTCAGCTTTGAGCGCAGAAGTCCCACCAGAAGTCCCATCTTAAATCTTCTGTTTACGAGGGGCAGCCAGTTGGAAGAGGTTTGGCTTAATTGGAGGTGGTAGGGAGCTAAATTGCTTTATTTTAGTCAGTGGATGAAATGAGGGTGAGTATAAGATAAAAAAAGCATTATTTTGAACTGTAAATCATGCAAAGCCACCCTAGTAGAGTCCAGGATAATACACATGGAGCTGGAAACGTGCACAGTAGCTTCCCTTTAACTAACTGATTTCACCAGATTTCACCAGACTTACACCGACAACACCAGCAGGCATATTTAGTGGCTGCACCCATTCTGGCACTCACACACTCGCACAGTGACTCACTCATATGCATAAACACCCACACACAAGCGCAATGTACATAGACGACCACCCCACAGTGGGACTCGCACACTTACAACCCCCCTCACATGCAGACGTTCACACATTTAAATACACGCGCTTATCATACTCCCCACCCCTGCAGGTGTTCAGGTGTCTGCCTTGCCTCCATCTCTCTGTTGCTCCATCCCTCCCTTGCCTCAAATCCCTCATTAGGACTCTTCTGTGGATCAGAGGTGTAAAACCCTTCCTCTTGCTCCCTAGTTCTCCCTTCAGCCCTTCTTCCCTGCGCCCCTTCTCTCTAATTGAAAATGTGTACAGCAGGAATAGCCCTGGGGAGGGAAAACATGTCAGAAGAGAAAAGGCGGCAAGAGAACCAGAAATTAGGCAAGTGTAAAAGGAAAAGTGGGTGGTGCAAAACAGAAGAGAGGAGAGAAGATGACTTTGGTACTCAAATTGTGAGAGCTAATGAGAGACAGGGGTTATCATGGTGTGAACTAGAGGAGCCAAGAGCCTTGGTTAGGTTTTGCCCCAGACTACTCTCACTCGAGCCTCAGCGTCTGCTCTCCTGCTCCTGCTCCACTTAGCTGTAAATGTAATTAAGAGGCTGCTCATCAGAGCCACAGCAGAGGTTCCTGCACGCCTTAGCGCACCAGAGCCTTACCTCCCAGCTTTTTCCTCTCTCACTTGCTCTCACTTCCTCTGTGTGTCTATGTGTGTGTGTGTGTATATCGACACCCTTACTATCCAGTGCAGCAAACAACCTTGTACACTTCCTAATGAGTTTGGCAAATAAGTGTGTAGAATTGCATGCAAATCTGGACCGTTTGCCCAATTAATTTACAAAATCCAGGCGAAAAATTGAAAAGCCAAAAGCTTTTATAATTGACGGGCTTTTTTTGTGTGGATTTGGTAATCATTTTAAATTGTGGCTAGCACAAGAGCCTAAGAAGCACGAAGGGGAGAATATGTGATTTTTGGTAGTCTGTGTCTATTTAATAAAATATTCCACTTGCCACAGGCAAAGCTCATTTGGGATTTCCTGTTCAGGTGGGGGAATACAAACAAGCAAGCACACACACACACACACACACACACACACACACACACACACACAAACAAACAAAGGAACCCCACAGGTGCACCTCACAGTCTGTCCATAGCACCATTTACTCCTCTTGACTTCCACTATAACCAACAGAGCCCACACAACCAAAAGCACCCAGAGGTGTATGAAGATAGATTCAAATAGGCTACACAAACACAGCTACATACAGATATCAGTTAGACACACATGCGCACGCACACACACTTGCACAGCTGAAGCGTGGTCCCAGATGGTGTTTCAATGTGTGTGTAGCCTTGGGATCCATGAGGATGCTGGAGACATCTGCTCCACAGGGGCATAGAGGGTTGGGGGAGGTTAGTGGAAGCGATCGAAACAACCACGATTTCATATTAGTTCCAAATGATCGCGAATTTTTCCTAAGACACCAGAGACTTGTGGTGGCGGGAGCTTTGCTTGGTTCTTTGAGTTAAGTGTTACAAGCCCTTGGAGGGATACGGCTGGACTTACGGTTTTGGACATATGTGTCTTAAATCACTGGAGAGAGGAGAATTCCCCAACTTTCCTTTACTTCTTTAAACCACTATCTCCTGTCTTTTCCAACTGTGTGTGAGTGCATGAATATGTGTGTGTTTGCGTCTGTGTGTTCTTCAGAGGCGCATCTGGTGGCAGGCCTGTTAGTGCAAAGAGACAGAAGGGTCATCATGGGAACGCTTGATTGGTTGCCAGTGAAATACTAAGGCTTGCCAGAAGAGGAAACAGTGCAGTTGTGGCACACACACACACACACACACACACACACACACACACACACACACACACACACACGTGCCAGATCAGACCATTGCATAGCCTCTGAAGTAATAAAATATTGTCTTTCCATTCCCTTGCTGTTTACGACACTGCTATAACTTCCTATATATACAGATGTCAGTCTTCATCTGATCCTCTCTGTGGATCCTGGCTTTCATTTCTATAATTTGGATTCATTTTTTTACTTCTTAAATAAAAACCTACAAGGTTGCTTCTCTGAAAATATAATTGTATAATCCACATGGTTCTGGTTTTTACACTTTCCTCTAAATCTCGGCTTTTCCTAGCTTTCCCCTCCGGTGCCTTTCTGTCTTTCAGTCTCAGCAGTCTGCTCTTATTTCCACCTTTCTCCCACCAGTGTGACAGTGTCATAGCAATCACTGCTAACTGCTGGTGTCAGAAGTGGGATCGGGGTTGTTTTCATGCTTGGAATCTGTCTGACAGTACAATACGCCCCCAGACTCCCGCTACATTTGGGTGGGGGGGTTATATGTCTGCTAAAGACATAAATGGTTCACACATATTCACTCCCACCTGCTTGAGACTTAACTCTTTCACACAGGGAGGGAAGGTTTTGCACGCCCCCACACTCCCATAGACTTTCACACGTCTCCAGCTGGAGAACTGAGGAGGAATCATATTTAATGCCTTGTTTGATGCGGAGGGGCCACAGAAATAGACTACAAAACAACAGTCTAAAAAAGTTTAAAAAGAGAACAGTGTCGCACCACTCACTTGTTAGGAAGATTAGAAGAAAACTTAGAGAAGAAGAAATTAGTCTATTGTTTCAGCAGTTAAATAAGGCGGTCTTTCAAGTGTGTTGAGACGGGTGTGAGTGTGTGCTCGCGAGAGATAATAACCATACTAAACATCTTATGACATTCCAATTTCATACATGTTGTCAGAGCAATGCAATAAAGAAAAAGACGCTGCTGCATTTTTCACAGGTTCCGCTTTGCTCTCTTGCTCCCTTGCTCCCTCACATATTTTCATGTCTCCCACGTTCTTCTCGCCTCTCTCGTTCTCCCTCTCTTCTCCCTCTGTCTCCTCTCTCTGTCCGTCTGCTTGTCTTTCGCACTCAGCAGCTGCCGTGTCCATACTGTACAGTGTGTGCTATTTCTGAATGAAGCTGTCTTCTCGTGCAGCCAGCCTGTGAGCTTTGCTGAAGCCAGACCACAGCTAGCTGACTTTGGCTGTATGGTGGCCGTGCTCGTACACAAAAACGCTACAGTTGGCACCTGAAAGAGAGAGAGAAACAGAAAGAGATGAGACAGAAAAAACATACAGTGGCACAGAAGAGATTATTATAGCTACAGATGTTTTTTGGCACTAAAACTAAAAGCCCAGATTCAGTCTGGGTTTAGGTATTTTTCTCCCTTTTTCCTTTGAAGACACGCACTTAGGTTATGAAATATTACTCAGGCCAAAGCTGGTAGTTGGGAATCCTTCAGTGTGTCTCTGAATTGATAATTACAGAATAGCATTAGGAAAAAAAAGGAAACATCTTCTGGTCTTTTGAGCATCTTTATGTTTTGTGGTTGCAGTCCTCTGACAGACTCATTCAAGCGAGTCAATGGCCTACAGCCAGAAAGGACAGGGGGACGACAATGCACTGCCATCAACCAATGAGAAAATTAAACAATCTAATAAGAAAGTCGTCACTGTTCAAGTCCCCTTCAATAGGAATCAAACTGATTTTTTTTTAGTGTAGCCAGTCAAATAAGCAACATTTTGTTGATTAAAACAACCTCTCTCTTTTCCTCCCTCTTACCCCCACTTTTTTTTTTTTTTTTTTTTTTTTTTTTTGTTGATCCCATTTTTTTTCGCCAGGACTGTCCTCGCCTGGTTCACTTAAGAAGCCGGGGAAGTTTGATTTCAACGCCCTGACTTCCCAGACGAGGTCTCCCCGCATGGCGTTCACACACCACCCGCTGCCTGTGCTGGCAGGAGTGAGACCAGGTGAGAGCCCTGCCATGACCCCAACAACTCAACCTCCCCTCCCCCACCCTTTAAATCTGAAAAAGAGAGAGAAGGAAAGGGAGTGTCAAATCCTAGATTGGAGTATTTACTCCCCCAAACTCGTCCGGAGACCAAATAAATTCAGCTATCATGTGCCTGAAAATAAAAATCCAAAATGTACTTGCTGAGAAAGCAAAACAAAACTTTCCAGTCTTACAGTTGCAACTGCTGAGAAGCAATATGCCTGCAGAGTTTCACCTGTTCAGTGTTACTGCTATCATCATGGCTTGGCATAAATTCCTCTCTCTCTCTTTCAGCCTCTCTCCATCCATCCATTTTTACCACCATCTTTGTGCCTGTGTTTATAATATTACCATCGCATGGTACCAGTGCTGCATCCATGCCTTTGTGACTGGTTTGCCTCTCATCTTACTGCTTCATGCATTTTGTTGTAACGATTGTAGAAGCCTTGCATTTAAACTGACAAAGCTGTTTACTCTGAAATGATGACCTTGACTGGATATGTAAACTTGCCACCATATGGAGCAATCAAATACTGTGTCAGTGAAAGTGAAAATATATATTTTTGAATTTATTAAAAAAGCCAAAGACAGCAAAGAACCAGTATCTGTAGTGACGCTGCCTTTGCTATAGTGCACATTAGAGCCAGCCAGTGCTTCTTTGTTTGGTTTTCCTTCTTTTTACATTTAGACTTACCCTGAAGTTGTATTTTTGTTCTTTAAAAGATATGTTTGTTAGTTCTCAGGCGCAAATGCAGATTAAAGAGATTTATAACAGCTTAGAAGCCAGAAAAGGAACTGATAAAGTGTTTGAACCCATGTAGTTGCACAGGTGTACAGTGTAGCGGGTAAAATTCTCAAAGTAACCTCCAGTGTTTCCAAGGTCTTGTTTTAATAAAGGCGCTAAGGGGAAGTTGTCCTCGTAAGAGCTTTTCAGTCCTATAGGGTAACCGACATGGTTTGTTCATCTGGAGTCAGAGAATTCCCGAAGTCTCCAGGATCTCAAGTTTGCCAAGAAGTCCCCGTAGACTGGTCCCACTTTTCAAAAGAATAAATACGTCCTCCTCTCCCTGTCGCTCCCTCTCATTCCATTTGTCTCTCAAAGGGATGGATTGGTCCGCTGCCAAACCAGACCTGCCATGTAAAGGTCATTTGGACTCATTGCCCTCCGTGTTGAAACGTATTGAATTTTACTTGCGGAGCTCCCCAAAGTATATTTAGATAATATAGTCCTGACTGGATCTGGCAGCATTAAGCCGTGTTGTTTATCTGCTCAGAGCAGTCTCATAGCATCTAAAGAATCCAAAACACCAGATTGAATTTTGAATTGATTTCTAAAATTTCCTCCTGTTTTGCGCACGAGGTGTCAGGGACTAGCTCAGCTTTCTTTGTTTCCCAACTAACTTCATGCACTCTCCAAACTGCGTGTATGTATGTCTGTGTGTGTTTGTGTGTTAGACAGTTGGCGAAAGGTTTTCATGTAATAGAGAGGCTGTAATGAGGCGGCGTTCAGAGATTGTGTCGTGGTGCGTTTGTGCACGTACACACTGATGCACACAAGCGTGTGTGTGTAAATTTACACTCTTGTGGAGGACTCTCTGTGCTAAAATGGCTGCCATCCAAATGGAATGTCCCTCGGAGGCCTTGGTTCTATAAAGAGACTGGAGGATGTCGGGAGGGAGGGAAGGAGAGGGGGATGAAAAGAGAGATGGGGCTAGAAAGGAATAGGGGGGGAAAGCAGTTATCAACCATGGCTTGCCTTGGATGGGTTGAAGCTGTTAACTCTTGGTGTATAGGTCTAGCGAGTGTGGCTGCTCAGGGGTACGAGCGAGATGGTTTACGTCCTGTTTTTGGCTCCAGACTCACATGGAGAGCTGCCAGATTAACTGTTGCCTGATTATATTAGTCTGGAGTGTCGGCCATTGTGGCAGCGATTACACACAGACACACAACAATATACTGTATGTAAAAAGACACATGCAAGCTGCGCCAGACACGGCAACCCATTCATATGCATGCACTACAAAACTACACATACTGACACGGAAACACGCACAAAACAAAGAGAACGCACAGGCACGGTGCTGACACAAAAGGGCTTGAACATCAGTTTCACCAAACATGGAAACTTTGAACTTCACTTTGTGAGTACAGTATCCACAAGAGATAGTAGGTGACAGACATAATCACAGATGCTTGTACGCCAGACTCCCCTCACCTAGCAGCTTGCCTCTTTAGTTTGGTGTGCCAAATTGCCAAAGCCATAGAATCACAGCAGACAGGACAGACAGTGGAGCCTAGTTTGTGAATGTGTGTGTGTGTGTGTGTGTGGTTGGCTGGCTGGCTGACTAATGTCTCTGGGAGGTGTTTTGTGGTCGGTTGGGAGCAGAGGGGAGATTCTCTCTCAAGCTTCAAACTACTGGGCAGAACCGCACAGCAAGGATACGCTGCTGATTGATTACACATCACTGACAAGCAATAAAACAAAAGTGGAAAAACCCAGTGTGTGTGTCCGTGTGTGAGTGTGACTCTGTCATACCCGAGCAGTTTGTGTGTGTGTGTGGGTGAGAGAGAGAAATGAAGAGGGAGCAGAAGGCAGAAAATACTGTAACACGCTAGCGTTTATGTGGCTGTGAAACTGTGTGTGTGCATGTGTTGCGATGCCAGGCTTACCAGAGGTACAGAGAAATCTAGTGGGCTGATTTATAAAATGAATGGGACCAGATGTTGCTCAATAGCCAGGGATAATGCCAGTCATTTGTAAGCAGAAACAGCTTCAGTCAGTCAACCACAAGAGAGTGTCACAGCTATTTTCTGCGTTAGGACAATAATGGGCCTAAACGACAACTTGGACATTGATGCCAGCTGTCTTAGCGCTTAGTTAAAATATATGCATGTTCATGGTAGCGTAGGTGTCGTAGGTGTGCATGTTCATGTACTCTCTATCATAGTGTGCTGTGTATGTGTAGAAATACAACAGAATGACCTTAAGCTCACTGCATTTTTTTCCACTTTTGGTCTCTCTTCTTTTTATGCTTCTCCTCCTCCTTCCCTTTCCTTTCCTGTCTCCTATCTCCTTTTCTTCTCAGGGAGTCCCCGTGCCTCAGCCTCAGCCCTGCACTTCCCTTCCTCCTCTATCATCCAGCAGTCCAGCCCGTACTTCACCCACCCCACCATACGCTACCATCACCACCAGGACCCGCTTAAGGAGTTTGTGCAGTTTGTCTGCACCGACGGCACAGGCCAGCCCAGCGCACAGGTAAGTTTTCTATGGATCCTGCAAGAGGAGGAGCAGTGCCTGAAGGATGGTGTGCTACATTAGTTTGGAAAACAAACTACTATGAAACATTATTAAAACTGGTGTATTTATTAATGGAAGTTACGGAAGAGGATGTAGTGCAAACAAGTAAATACACAGAAGGCGCAGTAAGCCAAAACCTGCATACAGACCAATCTTTATGAAGTGAAACGGCTCCACCAGGGATGGTCGCAGGGCAAATACATCAACAGGAGGAGGGGGCCAGATGTGCTTAATCAGAAAAAAACTCAGCTGGAGGAAATTATGGGGGAAGACGCCAGAGCACATTTTCATCACAGGCTCAATATAATACAATGCTATGCCTTCTCCCAGAATTGGAAGATCATGCCCATCTGAAATGTTCAGATGGGGGTGGGGTCTGTCAGGAACAGAAGCCTTTGTAGTGTGGCCGGCCATATTGTAGGTATGCGCTGGGTTAAACGTTTACTTTAGAGAAGCAAGGCTGAAAACTTTGGCGAGACCAGATTTGTAGACAGATCAAGATTAATTCTATTTGGAGAGTATCCTTGGAAGAAACCAGAAGTAGATATTTAAAGACTACATCTGTGCTCCAGTAGTGATTTATTGACTGTCATCCTTTGTGACATTCCTTTACTCTCCAAAACTCTCTCTCTAGCGGTACATGCCCCTTCGCAGTATGCCATGATAATTTTCTTGGCATAATGTGTGGCGTTGAGACCGAGTAATGTACACCAACGAGCCACAATATGTAAACCGGTGAAAGGTGAACTGAATATTATTTATTATTGGATTACAATGGACCTGGTATATAAAGGTTGGGATATATGTGAGCTTCAGAGCTAGACCATGGAAGAAGGTGGCCAGATGTGTGTCAGTCTTTTGACAATGCACAACAGGAATAAGGCAAGCTGGTGGAGGCAGTGTGGTGGTCTGCTGGGACATCTTGGATCGTGTGGATGACATCTATGAATATTGTTCAGAAATGGTTTGACAAATATGACAAAGAGTTCAGTGTGCTGACTTCACCTCCAAACTCCTCAGATCTCAATTCAGTCTATGTGGGATATAAAAACTAGTTTGATCCATGGAGGCTCCACTTTTTAACTTACAGGACTTACAGCTTTCAGCTCCCTCATTACACAGAACAGTTTCTGAGGTCTAGATCTGGATTTGCTATTTTGCTGGCACGAGTGGGACTTAGACGGTAGTAGGCCCGTGGTTTTAATGTTGTGGCAGATATTTAATAGATAATAGTATAATAGATAATAATAGATAACCGAATAACCAGCAATAGTTATCTATTTAGCATTTATGTATATGAGAGTAAAATGCTAAAAAAAAAAAAAAGTCACACTGCAGAAGGATTTAAAAGATGATTACTGAAACACACCAAGCTGTGGGAGCTAGTGTGCAGCTGTAGATGGAGAGGAAACTCATTGCAGAAGCTGAAGAGGGGATTTCTGGGACACAGCTGAGCCTTTTCAAAGTGCCGTGGGTCTAATTAGGTGAAACTTTAGTAAAGGGTGATACCCAGATGAGCTCCCCAATAACAATCCCATACTCACTGTGCTGAAAGCTACAGATACAATCAGCAAAACACAGCATACAGCTGATAGTCAGCTGGTCTTTCAGAGGTATTTCTGAACTATTCTGACACACATTAAATAAGGTAGTACTGTAAACCTCTACTGCAAACTTGGCTTTTTATATTAACTTCCTCAAGCCCTTTTTCATGACCTATTATCCTTTGTTCACGTTACTTCACACTCTAAAGAAACAGTAACATATTTTTTTATTGCATCTGCACTTACATGATGGACAGGCACGCAAGCACCAAGACATCTTGTACACATTGCTGATTTTCTCCTTCTTTTTAAAATTCTTACATTGCGCCGCAACGACTTCCCTTAACAATCCCTCACTGTCCCTCATGGAAAACTCAGTTTTTCTTCCCCTGTGTGTGACGATGTTCATCACTTTTCCACATCTTATTTATTTCACTACTTTTGACCAGACTGCAATATTTTTTTGTTTTGTCTTAAAGCTGTGTGAGTCTCCCTCGACCCTGTGTGCATGTATGGGTGTGTTTCAGTCTGTCTGTTTGGATTCTGTATGGGTTTGTCTGTATATGAGTCTCCAGTATTTAAATGGGGCTCTGTCTGTGTGACTTTGTGTTGTACGTGTGTGTCTGGCTTCCTATATACTGTATATTCTTGGGGTGTGTCCTGCTCACCCTGTCTGTATGGTCCATCTGCAGCCTAATGGAGGTGGCCAGAGCAAAATGCCGGGCTCCTTCCTGCTGCCCCCGCCACCCCCGGTGGCTCGCCCTGTGCCCCTCCCCATGCCCGACTCTAAAAGCATCAGCACGCCGACTGACGGCGGACTCAGCTCACCCGCATCTCCGTGTAAGTCACTCCCCACTCCCACTCCTCCCCACAAACCACTATTAATGCCCCATATTCCCCACAGACTTTTTTTTTAGAAACCAGTCCGAACCAATTTTAGGCCCTCATAGGTTTGTTAGCCCCTACCTGGCTGCAAATTTTATGTATCCCAATACCAGATGAAGTTTTTTAGGCTAGAAAAGACGTAGCCATCATAGAAGTCCCAGTATTTATGTGCAGTGCAAGCTTCTGGTTTAACTCCTGGAAATGCACAGGTTTGGGGCTCCTACAATGGCTACTGCTATAGTTTCCACTCAAGTTAACCAGTAAGATGGAATCTACTCAAACACTCAGCAGCCCCGAGAGCTTCAGTCCTGTTTCTCCTATCATCTTATCGACTGCCAATATACTCTGCTGTACAGAACCAGCAAGAACCGATTTTGAGAAGGCAGAAGCCACGCCTTTGCCAAACCAGAGATCCCTTGTCAGGTTCCTTTGTATCGCTTTCTCTGTCTTCCTCTGAAATTCAGTCTCCTTTTCTCTCCTCATGTCTTTGCAAACCACCTTAACCTCCTACTTTTCCCTATCCTGAAGTCTTTTTTCTCTATTTTTCTTTCTCTGGTGTTGGGTTTCCTGCTAGCACCACAAGAGGCAGTGTAGTTTCTCTCCCTTCTTTTTGATGTGTTTTGTAGTTTGGAAGAGCAGAGCAGAGCAGGGCCCTGTGCACGTTGCCTCTGTAGCTGCAAGCCTTTGATCAATGCAGACTTTGCATGTCTGTCTGTGACAGCAGCAATACAATCTACCCCCTTCTCTCATTTCGTTTTTGCTTTCTACTTTATTTGATATCACACCCTCCTTTCTTTGTTTCTTTTTCCTTTCTTTCTTTCTTTTTTTCTTTTTAAGGGAACAAAATTAGGGCAGTTGGCGTGGACTCCAAAAAAACATCATGCCCCACTTTACCCACCCAATCCCCTTGCCACCTTCACACAAATCTCACAACAATTAAAAATTGAGAACAACAAAAAACATGAAAATCACAGTATAACAAGAACAACCCATCTCTCTAAACATGAATGATGAAATCTAATCAAACTTATCTAATTAGTGCTATACCGGGGGAGTGGGAGAAAGGAGTGTCGGCAGAGAGTGGTGAGGCTTTGGTTGGTTCCACCCAGACAGGTGCAGTACGAGAGTCGGGCCATGGGAGAGGCACACCAAGAGGGGGCACTGGACGGAGCAACGGGGGCACCTTCTCCTCTTTTTGTTTTAACTTTTTCTCCTCTTCCTGTCCTATCAAGTCTTTCTCCCCTCCCTCCTTCCAGCTCTCACAGATTAACATGTCACTCTTATTTATTTATATGAAAATCTATATAAATAAATATCGTACTTTCCGTCTCTTTTCTCATCCCGGTGACTGTTATCAGTGTATTTTTTTTTCTTTCCCCTCTAATTTTGTCTTTAATTCTCAAGATATCTTAATTACAGCCATGAAACACATACACACACACACACACACACACACACACACACACGGTACACTCTCACCCTCAGTCATGCATCAGTTTCCAGCCCTGTCGCTGTCACCCCTACACATTCCCATCCCCTCAACTCACTCAAGCCATGCACAGTAAAGATTTTACTCAGCCTTCATGTTGGAGTCCAGTGAGCACAACTGCCCTAAATTTGATCCTGTGGCATTCTTTAGTGGTGTCACTGTGTAGGCAAGATGCTCCTGTGAACCTGTTAAATGCAAAAGGAGCAGTGATGATGAGTACAGTTCCTCCATAGACCAACTTTTTATCAAGTCTACAGTGAATCATTGGTGGTTCTCTGTGATCACTGTGGCTTGTTATTGAAGCCAGGGGCTGCTGAGGAGCGTCTGTGGCTAACAGAAGGCTTCTCCATGTTAGCACTAATCATTACATTATGCCCCCTTCTTAACCACAGATTAAATGGTTAGGTTGAATAACAGTGAACCTGTCCACAGCATGAACAAATCACCCATGTGACTAATACAGAATCAGAATCCCTGACCCTTTCCCACCAGTTTATTTGACAGATATACTGCAAGAGCCTAAGCAGGTTTATAGTAGTGTAGATTAAATATATAGAAAGTTGAGTGTGTATGTGTGTGTGTAAAAGCATGTACACACTTGTATCTCTCTGTTTATAGCATACTCCACGCCAGGCTCCACAGCTCCCAACCGGTTTGTCGGCATCGGAACACGGGACAACTTTCTGAATATCCCCCAGCAGACCCAGGTACCCCGCCAACCTCCCTCATTTAATTAACATCCACATATCCACCTCTCCCTCCTCCTCCTCCCCCTCTGTTTTATGTCTTTTTCTTCCTTTTCCCTCACCACCCGCTGCAAGCCTAACGCTGCACAGTCCTGTGCACACATACAACTTTCCATGGTTTAAATGGACAAGCATGACATTCAGGGTGAAGGCCGTGATACAGAGGCAATACTCAGACAATGGCTGTGCACCGAAAACGTGCTACGATCGGTTATTCAGCACACGACCCCAGCAGCTATAAATGATATAAATATTGTGGAAAGCCAATCATAACTTTTTCCTCAGACCGTCTCCACTCAAGGTCAGTAGTTTAGCGTGAGTATCGTACCGTTTTCATCGGGTTGTTCAGCTGTCACGGACATGGATTCAAGCTTAGTTTATAAGCTTTTTATAAGCTTTCAACATTTAACAGATATTGTCCATCAACTGTTTGTGAATTTGCTCAGCTCCATTGTAATAAAGTGTTGCCCATGTATCAAGGCCTTTAGTTTCAGTATTGGTTTACAGTGCTGATACCACAGTAGTTTCCCCACAGTGACTGTAAGCAGTGCCAGTTAGTTTCAGCTCCAGCAGTGTTGATTTATCTCTGCAAGGCCCCACAGTGTGCATTAGTGCAGCGTGTGAGGCCAGTAGTGCACTACATTGTGGTTTTTTAGCTTTGGCTGTGCTCTGCCACTGGGCTGTAGTGTCTTGGGCCTACTCCATCACCAACACAACTTTTCTCATTAGGGGCTAACCGCACCTGCCTGCAGCCAACTCGGCTGTCCTGTCCTCCCCACACATGGAAACAATCTGCATTCCTCCTCGGCACAGCTCTGCTTAACCCCCTCCTTCACTCCCCTGTGCATCAGCAGCCCACCCTCTCCCTCTTTCTCTCCCTCTCGCTCTTCCTGCTGCTCCCTTTACTAGTTTCAAGCTCCCCACCTGCACCACTCTCCTACAGATGTAGCTCTGGCACCGAGGGGAGATTCAAACACCATCCAAATGTGTGTTAGCGCATATGCACATACACTTCAACTCTGTGCCAAATCTCTTGCCCCTCATTTTCCCTCCTAAAAAACAACAGGGCTTTTACAGCAGCTTACATCTGTTCAAAATGCTTATTATCTCCAGCAATTGCTTATCAAACATTATTGAAAAATGTCCACTTTGAACATTTCTGCCGGGTTTACAGCAAACACAGCGAGAACCTGGGCAAATGCTCCCAGTTACTGAGCCTAGTAGGTCAGCAACAGTGTCAGCCAGAGTGAGTAACAGAGGTCTCTGCCTATCCTGCTGTTCTCTGGCATATGGCGAGGTTCAGACGATAGTCCTGCCAGCCCGCCTTGGTGCCTGCTAGCCAACTAGCCAAGACAGAAGGAGAGAGTGTCTTCCCACTGCCGTCAGAGCAATAAGTAGAGAAAAGCTGGTCTGAGGAGCTCTCTGGTGGTGAAACCTTAGCTATGCAGGAGGAAGAGAGAGCTGGGCGGTGGGGGACGGCAAGCATGGAGAAAGTAAGAGGGACTGAGAGAAAGGGAGGGAAAAAAGAGAGAGGGGGTTAGTTGAAGCTCGCTGCACTCCACAGTCACGTCCTGGCTGTCTGGTTGCCCGCAGCAACGAGACATGATGTCATAGGCAGTTGAACTTGGACTTGAAGAGGGGGGGTTAGAGGGGGGGGGCATGAGGGTGGGAGTGGGGGGTCACTTTCCACTGCCAAGGATTACACTGAGAGAGCCAGAGTAAGTGAGAGGGGAAAAGAGAAGGGGGTTAGAGGAAGTTGGAGCCAGGAGGAGGAATTATCTTCAAACACCAAAGTAAGGTAGAGTGGTGGAGAATAGATGGAGGTTTAAGGGTTTTGAAACTTTCTCTGCGTTGTCTGATTTCTTTTTTTGTGGGGTGGGGGCACAGAGTTTGCTGTCGAAGGTGCCGTGAGTCTCTGCTCTCACCGGGCCGAGGCCTGTGGAATGTCAGAGGCAGCCAGAACAGCTCGGTCTGTGCCAAAGCCTGCGCTCTGCCGTCTTATCAAACTCAGAAACTGGATCCCCAGAGTAGCTGCCCTCCGTAGTTTTACAGTGTAGCCTGAGCCGACTCTGGCCCACAGAGCACAGGCATATTAGGATGATCACCTTACATGTAAACTGGTTGCCCATGACAGAACAGCAATAGTCCCGTGTTTGCTTACTGAGAAGTCTTTAGGACTGACACAAAAGATGCTGCCCTAGTTGAACTTGTAACTCTGTAATAACACAACTGTTTTTAATGAGTAAAAAAGCTTGAGTCAGCCCTCTTAAAAGCAGCAAGTGGTAAGGTAGTAACTTCTGTGACACCGTATGTTACTGAGTTCAGTTAAGTACTGTAAGTGAAGGAGAAAAGGGGTAATAGGTGGCCCCCTAGTGGATAAATACCTGGTGTTCCCGTTCAGCATCACGCCTTCAAACAAAATCAGTATCTGGTTGTAAACTGTTCTGTCAGAGAGAATTTAAATATTTGAAAATGATAAAAGAGGAGAAATTATAAATAGTTTAGAAAAATTATTATTAAAAATATTCACAATTTGATGTTTCACAAATATGTTTTTGTTATATATTTTTTTCCTGTCAGTTTGATTTTGTGATATGTTGTTGGAGTCCTGAACACAAGGTTGGGAATCAATGATATAATAATAACTGGCACCAGTAGCACTGAGGTTTTGTTGCACATGTCCTCAACATAAACTGTTGATTGATACAAGGATTAAAACTTGTGTGTAGAATGCTATTCTGTCATCATAGTCCACACCGCTTTATCCTCTTTCATGTCTCTGTGCATGTGCTTGGTAGGTATTCTTCTGTGTTCCTCACTGCACACTACAAAAAAAAAATACTGAATTGAATTGTGGCTTAATCAAAATGTAATTATGGTGATGGGAGTTGAAAAACTAAACACATTTATCTTCTTTTTTTATCTTTACAGTCCTGGTTCCTCTGACAAGGCCTCTCTGAATCAACAGCTAAAATTGTGTCATGAAAATTGGAAATTTGACAAAACAAACACATCGCCGCTGAAAAAGAACAAACTGCTGACACTAAAAGGTCTTTCTCTCTCGCCAACACTATTCAAAGTACTACTATAGAACCCCAAAAAACCCCACGCTGCCCCAAGAGGACTCCCAATTCAACACGATTTGAACAGGAACATTCGTCCCCTTTTGCACAGGAGTCTTCAACAAGATTGAGTGGACAGACTCAGAATGCAAGGAGGAGGAAGAAGATGAGAAACTGTCTCACACACCGTGAATTGTCAGAAAGGAAACACAATATGGCAAACTGACAAATGACCAATTATACATTTGTTGTTTCTTTTCTTTTCTTTTTTTTTTTTTAATGATTTTTTTCCATTTTGTTGTCTCCACAATGAAACTCCATGCATTGGCTGGGAGATCCAAAAAAAGAACAAGTAGTGGTAAATGGTGAAGTCAGATGTGCAAGTTGTAAAGATTGCCACCCAAATAGCACGCCTCCATATCTGCGCATCTCTCCTCCAGGTACATGGTCTCACCTGACACCCACCACCCCACACAGCCTGTCCCACCTGGAGCTCGGTGCTTGTCAGGGGCAAAACCGTAACTGCAGCCTCGTAGTTGAGTGTCCCCTCACCCCACTGTTTCATCCGCTCAGCCCTGAGCCTGTTTCACTTCAGATTGGCCAATCATGCTGGCACCATCCAGTCCAATGGTGTGACACATATGCACTAAGTGGCTGGTCTTTGTTTACCTGTCAATGTACCAGGGTGTCCTGCTATGGGAGAAACGACGGCCATGAGGCACGAAGGCAAGAAGGTGAACACACAGATAGTCATAACACTAACTCTACACGTGCTCTCTCGTCCCCTTACCTATGCACTATTAATTTTTTTTAAGGGATGAACAGTATTGCACACTGATGGTCAGATGAGCGATTAGAGAAGTGAATCGAGGCTGCAGGTATGGGGGCTGTGCTAACATCAGAGTCTAGGCCCTGAAAGATACAGCACTCACATGCACACACACATGCAAGCTTGCAGGCAGCACATGCAGACCAACCTTTCCAGAAAAGTCGGTCACAAAACCACTCACAAAATCATCTTGTTTTAATCCATAGATATTGATTTTACAACAAGGCACACACAGCATCGGCTTCATATTATTTGCTTTAATTTTGTTTGTAGTTGTTTACTTGCGATTTTTTTTCTTTTTCCAGATTTGGTTTTGGTTTTGTCTCAGCTGGATTGTTTTAACCTTCTCTTGCATGTCATAACATTTTTCTTTAGTTTGCAGTAACACATAGTATCACGCTCGAATTTCAGCAAAATGGAAACAGCAGTTTCTCAAATTTCTCATGTATGGACAGCACAGTAACGACAGCTCATCACACGCAACCCTGGCATTGCTTCACCCCTTGTCCCGTAGTCTATTCACAAGAAAACCCAGAGGATTACACACACACACACACGCACACAGATGCACATATAAAATAACACCACCAACAACCTGGTTTAAATTTATAAAGGGAAGCCTTTATACTGGTTCTCCAAACTGCCTTTTAATGGTTTTTCATTCATTTTAAAATTTGTATTTTTAATTTGACATATTTTTCTATGTAAATGTTCACACTGAAATCGCTGTTGGTATTATTTTTTGTCATGACACAATCCAACAAAAGCCGACCTCACAAAATAACTGGACTGCCTAGCTGTTGGTTCTGTTTTTGCAGGGATAGTAAACAGGGCTGAGGGCTTGTTCTCAGCCTCTCTAGTAACATTAGCTCTATGTACTAAAACCATATATCGAGACTATAACAATATATGGAAGTGCCTCTGTATTCCCTTCATGCAATTAGTAATAAACTTGACTTCAGGTTCTCTTCCCACATATAAGCTAAAGCTACATGGGCATGGTAGCGTTGGTGCATGTGGAAACCATTGGCCTAGGACAGATCTTTATAGAGGACTGCAAACTCTTTTTTTTTTCTTTTTTTTTTGTAAAAACAGAGAGAGAGATCTTATACATATATATTTATGATATATGCTCCTTTGTAACTTTTACTACGAGCTTGTTGGCAGTCTAGTTATTTTCTGAACTCTCACCCCCGCTCACTACCCCCCTCCCCCACCCCGCCCCACAACCCGTTTCAGTAACATCACCATATTGTTACCAATACGAATTAAACGACACACGCCATTGCCATCTGCTGCGCAGCATTATAATACCTAGATGAACATGTCAAAAATCGACAGTAGGTTTGAAGAAAAAAAAGTGTTTGTTTTTTGATGGAAAGTATTATTATTGAAAAATATGTGTCGATTGAGCCACGTGCAATGCATTGGGTAGATCATTGTGTTTGTCTGTTAGAGATTTTTAAGAAAGCTAAGAGAAAAGAGAAAAAAAAATGTATTTGTTTCAAGTCCATATGCTCCGGGACTCTAAACTAGAGGGCCACGAGAAATCCTAGTCTTTGTAAGTTGGGGGTATTTGTTTTTATTTCCTTTGTCTCTTTTTTAATGTTATATGTGTAATCATTTGTTTATAAAAATGTGGGAGGGCTGAAGGAAAAAAAAATGTACACAACTTCAGAAAAAAAAATCTCTATCATCAGATGAAAAACTGGTGCTTTAACACTATAAAGTACATTCAGAACTATTATAAATGAGTGAACAAAAATAACAGACCATTTAGGAAACTGCATTATTCCTCTCTCTATTTGTATTCTTCTATTTGTATTAAGTGGGGGGAGAGGTTCCTATTCCTTAAGGTTGTGACACAAAAGGCATTTTGGTTCAACCCTTAGAAGAAATAAAGCAAACCTATACTGTCGAGCCCAAGAAACTCTTTAAATAACCTACCCGCGCACTGCCTGAAACTCACCAGCAAATAAAGCAAACAAAAAAACCCTCCCAGTTAATTCATTTTATCACATACATTGGCATTGACACATGACAAGTCTCTCCCAGTACTGCCGGAGAGACTTCACATCCCAAAATCAGTTTTTTCCCATTATCATCCGAGTATGTTTCTAAATCTGGAGTTGGATGGAGCTCAGCAGGCTGTGTTGAGACACCTGACGTTGAAGTGGACCGAGACCTTCTGTACAGTTAGCAGAAAAGGGGTAAAAGAAGCTTTTAATCTGGCATACATATGAGGTCTGAGCCATTTGTGAAACAGGCAGCAAGGTGAGCCTCTCCCCTGTTCCACCCCCTCCTCTGTAAATGACTCTTATAGTGCTTGTGCTGTAGTGTATAGTTTCCCAGCAGTTAAAGGTTGTCCCTTGAAAGTGCCTTTTGTTCACAGACTCCATTTTGTAATCAAGATGGCCCTTTTTTTTCTTTTCATTTGTTTTTTTCCTTGAAACAGCTTGAGGTAGCAGGTTGCCCCTGAGTGCTGTAAGGAGGCAAAAGGTCACCACCCATTCAGCGATCAGGGGCACCTCTTTCCTCCGGCTCCGAAAATGAATTCCCTCCATTGTTCCTTCCCTTCTATCCTCTCTTCCTTTTCAAATCTATATATATATATACACATATATATAGTACAAAAGGAAACTGGTGTGAATTAGTTCTTTACTTTTTATTGATAAATGAGAAAAAAAATTGAAAAGGCAAAAAAACTTGTTCTCGTTCAGCTCTTGCTTTTTTCTTCCCCTCTGTCTCCACTGTCTGTTTTCTCTTAGACACTGGAGTAGTCTGTAACTGTGTGTCTGTCACTCTCCGTCTCTCTCTCTCTCTCTCTCTTTCTCTCTCTCTCTCTCTCTCCTGCCCTCTCCGCTGTTGGGAGGATGAAAAAAAAAATATTGCCGAAAAACTTTTGTCTGAGCAGAATGCAGTTAGCTCACATGTTATTCTTGTCTGTATGCTTCACATTGTATTACCATACCCATCTTCTTCAGCTTCTCCATTCAGCAGCTAATGTAAGTGAACAAATTACGCTGACGGGCTTTTGGGGGTGTCCTTGGGTGGGTTAGGAAGGGACGACAGTGGTTCAGGGGTTTGGGTTCAAGAGGTTTAAGGGGAAGATTAATAGGGTTGAGAGGGATAGATGAACTGCTTTGGGAAGTTGGAAAGGGGCTGCATGGGCTAGGATAAGAGTTTGCTCTTTTTTTAAGGTATTTATTTTTTGGCTTTGTTTTATTCCCTCTTTTTTGTTTCCTTTTTTAATTTGGAGTTCTTTTCATATTTGCTATCAGGGTATGCTGTCGTTTAGGCTCTCTTTGAGTATGCCTTGGACTGTAAAATGAAAGCTACAAGCACCTTATAACCGGACTTGTCGTGCATGAGGCTGAAAGAGGGGCGACGCTTTTCCAGCATAAATACCACATCCATTTAAACCAATCTTATAAAGTGAATCTTTTTTTTTCTTTATTGCTATTTTTAAGGTGGGTTTCACACACCGAAATCCTCAGCAGTATTAGCCATTTTCCACACATCAACCAGATAGAAAAAGGCCAGCATGAACCTGATCTCTCAGATTTTTGAGGATCCAGGGAGTCCCTCCATTTTTCTCCTCCGACCACCTCATGCAGGATTAATCCGTGTCTTTGTTCTGTTGTTTATTTTAGTTCTTTTTCTTCTTAAGTGTGTATGGTTTAATGGTGAATTAGGCAGCACCCTTGGCCCCCTCACTCCCAAGTCTTCTATGCCTCTGTCTATGCCCTCAGTGCAGCACCACTTCTTTGTGAGAACACCCCCAGAGCTCTAGGTGAAATGCATGTGTTAATTACAGTTTCTTTTCCATAAGAAGAAAAACACAGTTTGAGAAGAGCAGCACCTGATTGAATAAAAAGGATGTTCTTGACTGTACCATCTTGCTGTGCCATGTCATTCTTTCAGTATGTAGGATAATGCATAAAAGAACTGCCTCAGGAACAGCTGTTAATATACTTCAATCCTTAGTTTTTCTAAACTGGACTTACAAACTTAAAAAAAGAACTTGTCTCCTTGTAGGGTGTTGGGAATGTGAAAACATTCAGGCTACATGCCCCACCACTTTGTTCCAGATTCAAATGTGGAATGTCAGCAGTGCCCAGAGGGCAAACTGCTGAATTTGGTTATTTATTCACTTTTCATGTCGTGTTATGAAATGAGTTGGTCAAACTAATTGCAAACTAAATACTTTATAACAAAGTTATAAATTTATTTATGTTATTTTATCTCCAGTTTCTGTCATCAGTGCTGTTCCTTTCTCTTAAAACACCATCAGGCTAATTTCTTGAAACTTTGGTATAGAGGTGCAAAATGTGCAAAGAAAGAATATTGGTATTGGTAATATGGATCACCTTTAAAACTTTAACTGCACTGGTCCCCATCTAAAATGAGATGGGAAACTTATTAAACGTTATACTTGTTAAAAACCAGATTGGTAGCATTGTGACCTGAGCATTTGCATTTCACCCAATGTGATTCGCAGTGGTGCAGCTTCACAGAGCTGCTAGCAGGGCCTGCAGGCTCTTTGTTGCATTCATTAAAGCAGTGGTCCCCAACCTATTTTGCGCAACGGACTGGTTTAATGTCAGACAATATTTTCACAGACCGGCCTTTAAGGTGTCGTGGATAAATACAACAAAATAAAATGATACGACCAAGAAAAAAACTGTGGTATTTTGTAAATATGATAATAAACATAAATTCACTCTGTAATTTTGTAACTTTATTAGCAACGTCCTCCTGAAATGCGCCAACAACTTTGAGAGTAACATCCTCCTCTCTGCCCCTTAATGCTCTCTGGTCGCTATGGTAATGCGTAAATATTTCTTTGAAAATAAGACACAACTACAACACGGGAAAAGACCCAGGGAAACCGAATTAACGATGAAAACCCTGAAAACCATACATTTCACACCCGAGCTTTAACTCTCCTGGCCCAGTACCAAATGACTCACGGACCGGGGGTTGGGGACCGCTGCATTATGGAACTCACCAAACACTGTCAAGCCTTCCTTTAAAAACAGTAATGCAAGTGTTCAAAACAAGAAAAAGTTTCATTTTTAAAAAAATTGGGCAAGTGACAAAAAAAAGGACAATATTTGGTTCAGCAGTGTTTAAATTTTTTTTTTTTAAAAAAGATACATTTACAGGTTTCAAGCACTGCAGCTGCAAGTTTGACTTAAGTATTCTGAACTAAGAGCTCATACTCCAGGAAAGGATTCATGTCCAGCCAGCAGTAAGCACATTAGCACATTAAACATTACGTTAACCACACTGATACAAACAGATAAAAAGAAATGACAATAATTTAATTAGAAGACCAAAATGAGTTTTTAAATACTATTTTTGAGCAGAACATTGTTGTCGGTTAATACTCTGCACGGTCATGACTTTTTACAAATGAGTGTTCACACTAAGTATGTGCAGTATGGTCCTGTGTTTAAGGGTAAGTCATGAGCTACGAAATTAGAGTTAAGACAAATTAAAGTAAACCAGAAATAAAACATCACTGAGGTATATTCAAGAACCACATTACAAAATTTCTGACAAAGTGCATGTGCTGGTGGGCTTTTTTCTTTTCCCCACATGGCATCCATCTAAGGCGCAATAGTGCACTTAATACCGGTTAGAGTGCCAAAGAGCATGAGGCATCAGATGACTGTTTGATCACTTCAAAGATTTAAGATTGAAGATCATAAATAAATTAAAATGACTTTAGAATTATTAATCATAAAGTCCTATGATTTGGTATCAATTTGTTCAAGTTTCAAAATATCTTCCTTACTTCAACCAATAATAAATCCCTGCCTGTGAAATGTAAACTGGGGAAAAAGTTTCACATTTTCTTTCCTCAAATTCAATAAATAAAAAATAATGGAAAAAATACTTATGGCCACTAATGCTACCCTCAGCCTCCTAGTAGATGCACCTATAGTATAAATTTGAAAATAATGACTTTTTTCTTGGGTTATTATATTTTCAGAAAACTTGACCTCTGACCTTGAGGTCAAGGTCACCGAGATACTTTAATGATTTTAATGTACTTTGGCTTGTTCAGGAGTGGCTAAGGTAGGTAAGTGGATTGTCTCTAATAGCAGGGTTAGTAGTTCAACTATGTGCAAATTCCATAAGCAAGGCATAAACTTCATGACGTACACGTTTTTGTGACTGAATGAGAAACACATAGCAAAGCGCTTCGTAGAGCACAGCTAAAACTAAAAACACAAAGTAGAAATTTGCTGCAATATAATGATATTCAAATGATCCCAACTGCTTGAAATTTCAAGTATCCGCAAGTAACTGAAGCTCCTCAGGGCATGGGCTCCTCTCCATTCTCACCTGCCTGAGCGTCAGCTTCATCGGGCACCCTGGATCCAGAAGTCTGAAGAAGATGGAAACCAATTAGTCTTTTTAATAATGAAAAGCAGTTTTTAAGTTTCTGCTCAGAGACGACCGACCTGTTGGGCTAACGTCTGCGGTGCAGGGTCTGTTTCCTGCACTGGGAGGTGTTTCTTTTCTTCATCACCATCTGACAGCTCAGGCCCTGTACTGTCTTGCGATGGTGGAAACTGTAATCCATTTTGCATGGGTGGAGATGATCCATTCTGGATGTTGAGAGATTAAATCATGAAACTTTTTGAAGCGTCTCATGTCAGTATAACCACAGACTGTGGGGGAGACATTTACCTCTGAGACATTTGCCTGTGATGATCCACTTGTCTCCTGAACTGGAGGATATTCAGGAGGTATTGGTATTGCAGCATGCTGGGGGCACGGTGAAGGTAGAGAATGCTGCTTTTCAGAAGACAAAGTGACAGGTGGAGGGGGTGGAGGGGGTGGAGGGGGTGGCTGAACCGAGGCCTAAATGAATGAAGAGTGCCATTAGAGACAGTCTGATGTGCAGACAGGCAATTCTGTAACATGAGTCGAGTTACCACAACAGCATCAGTGGGTCTCTGCTACCATTCAGGGCCAAAGCTGCCACTACTGACAATGATTTCAGATCTCAATACATTTCTGGTAGTTTAGGAATTTCTTATGACAGGAACGATGTATAATGGGCAATAAGGCTTCTTTAAATATTGTTTATTTCATTCCCAACACTTACAGAACTGATATGCATTCAATCACCAAGAACAACTGCACAACTTAACAATGGATATTGTTTGGGTTAGTCATATTCTGAAGAACAGACCTTAGTGTGGCATATTCAATAATTATGGTAATCTAAATTTGAGCTTAGTTGGGTAAAAATATTTGTATGGATGCAATAAAAAAAATAAAAAACAAAAGGAAAGTATTTGACTTTGAGTCCATTATAAAGGTTGTTTCACAAGTAAGAGGGCAAGGAAATAAAATCCACACCTGTTCTCTTGATTTTTGTTTCTTTTTATATCAAACAGCACTTAAAAATGTGCACTTTGACACATCTGGGACAAAAGGAGTGGAAACCCTATGCAAAACAACAACAACAACAAAAAAGGGCAGCATATAGCAGCTTATCATCCATTTGCCTGGCATTTATTGAAGAACAAGAGTTGGGCAAAACAAGAGGCTGTACTAAATGAAAGACAAAGTCACATGACAAAAGTCATATGAAAAATCAGAAAAAATGAACATCAGCCTACGTGCCTTCCTAATCTTCCTGATCTGATGTTGTTACACCATATACAACTATCACTGCTATACATGGTCTAACTATGTAAAGCTACTGCTACTAAATGAATGCTAGTAATAATCACGATCATAATCATAATCATAATAATGTATCGGTGTTTAAAAATTGCATACTAAGGAGGAGTAATGCTATATAAATGATGAATTAAGCACTTATTATTATAAAGTGCTACCGAAAATAATACCTTAAATAAAGTAAAATAACTCCATCCACTCAAAATAGAAGACAATAACACAATATGATACAAAACAACACAAAATGAAAATAACACGCACGCACACACAAAGATAAATCAAAATAAAGGAACTCATAAAGGAAAAAAATCTACATAGAGCTCAAAGACATGCGTAAAGCTCAATATAATCCGATAAACTCAATGCATAAAAATCTAAATGAACTACAATAAAAAACTTCTGTAAAAATGAAATATAACGCAATAAATTGTCTCTATAGAGTAAAATAGATCAATTAATTTAACAAAGCAAAATGAAATTGAATGAAAATGGCTCAGATGGCATTAATGTACGCCCATAACAGAGGGCAAAGTGGCTTCGTGTATGAACACACGGGGTGTGAACACATTACTCTCGGGGTTTAGCCCACTCTCTGCCACAGCTGAGAGAAACCAGCTCCCCGTGTGTAGCTGTGTTTTATGTGTTTGGGCCACATACAGCACGCAATATGGAGTGTATATGGTGGCCATACCGTACTGTAACGGAGGCACATTAAACCCAGGGTGTTGTCCCATCGTCCCCAGATTATTGGGGATGATGTCGCAGATTGCCCGGCCATAATGTGCTGCTCGCGTACAACACCTCAAACGCCTATTTTAAACCGCAAAAGAAATCAACTTGTAAAATCGATTGAGTCCAGTCATGTAGAGCAGAATTTAATGTGTTTTTGTTGTTGTTGTTTGGTAGCTTTGTTGTTGTCTACCCCATCGGCTAACGGGAACCTTCGTCCTGAAATGTCCATTCGTTTCAAACATCAATCCAGATAATAGCAGGTTTTGATTTATACGCAAAGCTTATGTTTTGCGATAAAATATAGACCTAAATAAAAGTTCAGCTTGTTAACTGGTTAAAGAAAGATGTGTCTGTGGCTTACCATTGGCCAGCTCTTTATCACGAGAAGGTTAAAAATTGAGACGAACTTTCCCTCTTCGCCTTCAGTTGACAGGAACCAATATATATGAAATATGCCCTTTCCAAATAAAAGCGTTTTATTGTTTTTTGTTTTTTTTCACGCAATACAGTTATATCAGAATCAGAATACTTTATTAATCGCTAAGGACATTATGTGGTTACAGTGCTCCAAGCCAACACGAACAGTAACAGACTGAACTAAATTAAATAATGTAATATATTACAAAGTTTGCAAAATATAAGAAATAGCTCTAATATATTACACAGATGAAATATTTATGATTGATATTTTACTCTAAATTGTAAAACTATGTTATTTGTTATTCTCACTGTAGAGCATGTACAAAAGGGTGTAACTATTGCACTGTGTTCTGTGCATTAGATCTTCAGCTCTGCCACTTCCACTTCAGCCTCCTGTCTTTTTGTTAGTGCTACCATTTCTAAGATATGTATCACTGCCTTCCCTTTCATTTTACTTTGCTGCAATTCTTCTGCTACAAATCACCCTGAAAATCATCTTCACCTGCCCCACTCTGCCCGTGCAATCTTCTTCCCTCTCCTGTGCACTGACCACTGCTTTGGATGATCCCCCGGGTATCTCAACTACCTTTACTACCTCTGCTCCTTGCATGTTCACCTTTCCACCTGTTTGCCTCTTATTAGCACGAATGTATTCTGTCTGGCTTCTCTTTAATGTATACCCCCACCTCTCGGGCTCTCTTTCACTCGCTCCCTACTGTCACTAGAGATCATGTCGCGTGCAAACATCATAGTACACAGAGACTCCTACCTGACCTCATCTGTCAACATGTCCATCACCACCGTAAACAAGAAAGGATTCAGATCACAGATGCAATCCCACTCTAACCTTAAACTTTGACATCGCTCCTACTGCACACCTCACCAGTGTCCTCATCCATGTCCTACACCACCCTCACATACTTCTCTGCCACTCTTGACTTCATATGCTTTCATATGCTTTCTGTAGATTCACAAAGACACAGTGCAACTCCTTCTGACCTTGTCTATACTTCTCCTTCTGACCTTAAAGCAAAGCTCGCATCTCGACTTTTAATTTGAAGGTCTTACCGGAAGCTTTTATCGGAAGTTGGTTTAGAAAACTTCCTGGTGATATATTTCCGGCTCGTATTTCTTGTAAACACAGCGTACGGTCGGACACACAGAATTGTTGTCGCTGATACAGTTAAAATTTGTGTCACCAGTTGTTATTAAAGCCACGGTGTCGCTCAGTGTTGGGCGTTTATCGCGTCCGAACGAGCTCCGGCGCTTCTCCGTAAATAAGGCTCCTCGCGGAATGACAGCTGTCAGCTAAAAGCTAGCCAAGCTAACGTTTAGCCAGAGCTCCTTAGACAGAGAGCCGAGTCTGTCAGCATTGGAAAGAAGTGACACTCTCATGGTGGTCTCATTTCAATGGGGAACTGTCTATTTTCACAAGGTGCGGATGACCTGTCGCTGCTGAACGACTCCGAGGGAGGCAGCCTGCCCGGAGAGCCCCCGCCGCCATACCAAGAGCAGCCCGGGTCTCAGGTGAAATATAGCCCGGGGAGTCCAGAGGATGCCACTTTAATGACCCTACCCTTAAGTCTAAATCAGTCATTAAGATACTGAAAACTCTGATAAATCTTCTAAGTATTCATCAAGAAATTAAATACCTTTATTGTAGGATTAGTGGTACACACCTTAAAGTTACTGTATGCTTTTGATTTACACAATACAGTTGCAAGTCTTGAACTTCTGGTACTATATATGCGGAAGGTGTAAAGTTGTACCCAATTTGGACCTTTGAAATAGCGTTTGCATAGTGCTTTCTTACTGTTACTAAGCACTCGGAGTTTTATCTAGTTCATGTCACCAGGTTATGAAGAAAACCAGGAACGTCTTGCTGTGACGGTACAAACCTTTGCCCCACCGTTATATAAGGCAGGATGAAACTTGTCTAAATGTATTTAGGGGTTTTTAACATTTAACTTTATAAACAAGTAAAGATTAAAACACTAAAAAAATGACTTTTTTTTTTTTTTTTAGTGTTTGGCTCAACACAACCTGTGTCCTAATAGTGGACCTGAAAATCAAGAAATTATGCAAGCACATTATATTGCTTGAAACATACACTCACTAGAGACTTTATTAGGGTTAATGAACAGTTGAACAGGTGTACCTCATAAAGTGACTGGTGAGCATATATGTATTTTTTGGCCCTCAAAATTGTAAAGATGGTTAGCTTGCAGTCCAATAATCGGCGCTAGAGGGTACATTCATTTAGATTACACCTGTAGAGACAAAATTTGCTTTTGCCGTACGTCTGTTTCTGAGTGTTTCAGTCTTGGAAATCTAAAGCATAAGGAATGTCAAATGAAGATTAAGATGAAGGTTATTTAGAAACATATGGAAACACAGGGAAATAAATAAAATATCTTTATCTGGTCCCAGGTGTTCTGATGCCACTGGAAATGTCAAATCACCCTTTCAAAGATGACACAAGTTGTCTTTTCATTTATTTCAAGGAGCACACTCAGGCTGTGCCAGTGTACCATCCCACCCCAGGTGAGAGCCGTCTGGCCAGTCAGCTGACTGAGGAGGAGCAAGTCCGCATTGCACAGCGCATAGGACTCATCCACCATCTTCCCAAAGGCATCTTTGATCCAGGCTCTGACCCCTCTGAGAAAAAAGTTAAAGAGTGAGTTTTAAATGGTGGCACTCTCATTAACAGGCACTAAAACTCATAATATTTCTTTCAACTTACATATTGCTTTGATTTTTCCCCCCATTTGATCCTTTAAGAATTCAATAATTTGTGAAAAGCAGTTACTAATAGTTTATTCAGAAATCTTTGAATAGTTCCACTGTCTAAAAACACAAAGCTTTCACATCTTGATGCATGCTCAATCATCCAGGTAATGAAATCCCAAAAAGTTGATTCTGTTCATGTTGACGTAGCGTTTTCGGTGAGAGAAACATTTCGTCACTCATCTAAGTGACTTGTTCAGTCTCAGCTGACTGCAGGTTTTCCCAACCTTGTAAACAGTACCTTGGCATAATGAGTGAAACCAGCACCACTGTCTAACAGTGCCTGCGAGGTCAGTTTCATGGTCATTAATATGCAAATGTCATGATCAATGGCCATGAGTACCATTCACAGAGAGTTGGGGTATTGCAGCAATCACAGCAGTGTAAGATGGTAAAAAATATACCCTTAGGTCTTTCCCTTTTCACATAAATGGCCTCCTTGACTCCTCTCGCAAACTAGCGTTCCTCCCTCTCCGGGATGTATACATCCCCATCATTGAAAGAGAGGCCACTGGCCTGTAAGTGTAAATAGACTGCTGAGTCCTGGCGTGACGAGTTAGCGCTTCTGGGTCCCCCGGCACAAACAGAGTAATATAGTATAAGTTGTTAAGTGCCAGGAGGATTTCCGTGATTTATACATTGGGGAAACAAAACTACCTCTGGCTAAGCCGATGGCACAGCACAGAAGATGAGTTATCATATGAGTTATTGATTGTGTTTTGAGATGCTTTTTTGTAATATATCAAAGTCTGGTGGTATTTGTAAATCTTATCTCCTTTTTCCCCTCCAGATGTGTGATCTGCATGTTGGATTTTGAATATGGCGACCCCATTCGGTTCTTGCCCTGCCTTCACATCTACCACGTGGACTGCATCGACCCATGGCTGATGCGTTCCTTCACCTGCCCCTCCTGCATGGAGCCCGTAGATGCCGCCCTGCTGTCTACTTACGAAACCAACTGAGCGGCCCTGATGGCTGCTTCTGCCTAAAAGTAATGCACCTTTTTAGCCAAAACTGTCATAGCTGTTCCAACAGATAGATGAGGGGATGTGGCATGATGCAGATGTTTGTTGGGTGCTTGTTAATACACACAAGTAAACAACTGTGTCCTACAGCACATTCTGTAGGCCTGAAACGCACCTAGTCAGACTTGGAAAGCATGCTTTGGCAGAAGGAAGATGTGCCAAATAAAACAAATGAAGGAGCTGTACAAGTAGCAAAATATTACTGCAAAGTAATTTCACTTTCATATGACTTACACTTATTTTTGCCTTTGTGTAATTTGCACCCTCTTTCAAGGTGTGTGTGATGTGTAACATGTTCTCTAAATGGAGGAAATGCATAATTGTTTTGATCAAGTGGGAATCATTGTCAGAATTTCCAGTGAACACATGAAGTGAAGTAACTGCACTCTCCAAGTAAACTTGTGGTCTTGAATGTCACCGAAACACAATACTCTCTACTGAAAAACTGAAAAGCATACATCAGTATACATAAAACTTAAATCACACTTTCCTGAAGCTATGCCATGAGATAAAATGGTGTCAGTTCAGCTTTTCAGCATATTTTGAAGATTACTCCAGTTTTATTTTAGCTGCTTTGACTATATGTGAATGTTTCTGATGCTTTCCCACAAGATGAATCCTCAGCTTTTGCTTTGCCTTAAGTTTGTGCTCTCAACCCTTAGTTTGTCCTTTACAGTCAATAACAAAGACACAATATACCGTGCAATCACCCTTAAAGCACCTTGAGATAAGATGTCTGTCACCTGATACTGTGTAGCTTGTAGATTTCGATAATGGCGTTTTTTTTCTATGTGTGTATGTTTGCATTTTAAGGGGATGTTGGATAAAGATCATCATGTCAAGCTAACATTGTGAGTTAACCCCCCCAGTTGTAAAATGTAATGTAGTTTCCGCTCCTTTTCTTGTTTGAAGCTTTTGGATTGTGCGTCGAATGCCTTCTACATGAGCAAGTGATGCATTTCTAAAGCTTCTGGGTCTGGTAATGGAATGTGATTTTTATGCTTTTGGTGTTGGACGTGCTGTCAGTTATTGTTGCATAATGCACAAAGATGTGAAATGGCAAAAACAGAAGCTACAGCAGTAGAAAGGAATGTATCTTCAATGTAAAGCATGATTTCAGTTGTTAAACATTGACAGTATGACTGTAAAAGGAAATTTGTGATTTACTGTGCACATACTGTGCCTTTTAAGGTTGAGGTAAGCCAATTTCCTGTGAAGTACAATCATTTATGACATTACTTTTGTTTTTCTTTAGTTGTCCTCTAGGAGGAGGCAGATACCAGCAATGTAGTGATTTGTGTCACAATGAAACAGGCCCAGGATGAAGCCAGAAATGTGATCTGGCTGCTGTTAACAATCAACAGTCATTCTGTCTTTTAATTTATGACTTGTGCTACAAGTGCACAGGTTTTAGGAAATCCATGAAACCACAATAAAAGTGGATACCAAATCTTATACAAGTGTGATGTTTTGTTTCTGCATTAAATATTGTATTGAAACACATTCTCAACCTCTCAGCTGGAGAGGATAGTGGGTTAGAACTTAAGGAACAGACAAAACTGACTTTCATTTATTATATTTTATTTAAATCTTTAGATTCCTTAAAGAACAAAGCATGTATTTATCTCAAACACCATTGCATATGACTGCATTATAGTCTTCTGTGTTTAACTGAGCACTAAAATAATTTGTTTCCACCAACGACTGATTTGTATTGATAACAGTTAAGCCCACTGAGTATAGACAGTGTGCAACTCTAACACCAAGTGCTCAAGCTGTTAAGACTTGACAGTTAATCCCTGAAGTGGGTTGGCTGTCTACGCCTTTACATGAAAAGCTTCAAAGAATGTGTCGTCAGTGTCACCGCTCAGAATGAGTCAGCCCTCATTACTTTGTGCATTTCCTGTTTTTCTAAGAAAATACAAACATAACTGCAAATCAAGTACAGTCAGATAGAAACCGTCAGTACAATTATTATGAGCTTGGAAGTTAATATTGGTATGATCACCTTTATTCTTCAACATAATCTGAACTCAAATATCTTGTCATTTCTCATAGTCTTCAGGAATAGTTCTCTAGGCTTCTTGAAGGATGTTCAAAGATCTGAAGCCGTTGCCAATTAGATGCTTTTCAGGTAGTATTACATGGCAGATCAACATCTGACAGCACTTTGCTGTGTTCATAAATTCATCGGTTTTCACAAGATCCTCAACGCCACTGGTTGAAATGTAGCCCCAAACCGTGACAGAGCACCAGTGATCACTCATCACTTCTTAAAACCTGATCGCTACTGATTGTCATTCCAGTTTTTTTGTACTTTGACTTACCTCAGTCTTTTCACTTTGTTATGCTTCCTTAAGAATGGCTCCTTCACAGCCACCCTTGCACTGAGACCATATATCTCTTATGCCCTATTTTAGGTCTGCTTGAGCTTCTTCCTGTTTCTTAAGGACATGACATTTATATGCTGTTCATTTGCTGCAGATAGTTTTTTTTTAATCATGCTATTTCTTCTTTTGTCTTCCACTTGTCTCATTTCCTCACATTGTTTATAGACACATTTCACACCATGCTGAGATACATCAAGTTTTCTTTTACGGAAATGGGAACAAATTGGTTTCTTTATTAAGTTGTCTTTACATATAGACACAAAACTGGTTTGTTAGTTAGTCACCTGGTTGAATGATCCATGGATCAAAAAGAAACTATTTGGGTATGAAAACTGGACTGCAGCCAATGTCCAAAGAAAAACGCTGAAACACCTTTAGAAAGTCTAGAAATCTATCACTCAGGATCGCTTTAAAAAAGATGATTTTGTTTAATCGTTATCAGGCAAAATTATTTATGTTTTAAACAAACAGTTTAAACATATCACTTTGGGCTGAGTAAAATTGAAACAAGATTTTTTTTTTTAGCTTGTAACATTTGTTAAGCAGATGTTAGCCTGATGGAGGCAAAAACAGTTAAGCGTGCTGTAGGTGGCTTGCCAGCAAGTGAGTTTATTTAGTGTTTAAATCATATAAAAAGGACTTGCTCCCCGCATCCAAAGTCTTGTATGACTAAGAGCCAAATGAACAGCAGGCATGTAGTCGGGTGCCAGAACATTAGTGGACATGTCCACCAGCTGGACCCTCAACATCAGCAGAGTAATGCTCATTACTAGAATGAACTTCATGTCACTGTACTAAAGGAGAAAAATTTCACGATACAGTACGATAGAGATAGTTTCAGAATATTTTATTAAAAGGTTCATATATATTTACAGTATTTAAAGCACACATATTGCACATTTTCAACCACACTGGATATCAGTGCAACAGATTCAGAGTCTATTACACTTATTGCACGTGTGTGTGTGTGAGTGGTTCTTATGGATAAATTACACAAATGTTACACAGTGTTTTGTGATCTGTACATGTTTTTAAAATCTTACAGTTATAATCAGGTGGGGATTTTTCTGCTTTTAGGTTTACAGTACCAAAGCAAAGATTTCAAACTTCAACAGCAACACTTCATTGCGCAGTATTTCTTGAGTTTCTTTCTATAAAGCGTACATTCCCACACTGACAGTAGCCAGAGCCACAAACAGTCCCAGGACCATCCTGAACAGCGAGGAAGTGTAAATGCCGTTTCCTGACATGTGGAGTGTGTTCGCCTTTACTGGCTTGGACTGTGTCATAGAGCTCTGCAGGGTGTTGTCAGAGACAGTCAGCATCTTCTGTAAATCTTCAAAGACCTGTAACACAAACAACAGAGCATCTATCAGCTGCTGTAGCTAAATATCAGTAAGTGTAAGATGGAGCTAATCTAAGGTTCAGCTGCCCTCTGAGTGGCACTTTTGCTTTACGGTCACACCTTCTTACCTGAATGTTGAACTCAAAGGCTCTGACAGCCTCCTCCAGCACACCGTTCCTCTCCTCCTCTGTCAGCTCTACACTGTTCATTCGGCTGCGATAGAGCTGTTTGAACAGGTTGGGGCTGGACACCCCAGGGAAGGCAAAGAAGGAGAGACCATCACCATTTTTCAGATCCATGGACTTCTGAGCGATCCGACCAAGAACCTGTCCCCCGGACAGGTCACCCAGATACCGGGTATAAGCATGGGCAAGCAGGAATTCAGGGTTTTCTTTGCCAATCTAAAAATGGTAATGGAGTTATGAAGAGCGTTAATTGACCATCGCCTAGCAGAGATAGAAACATGCATGTGATTCATGGAAGATTAAATAAAACATACCTGTCTGAGCCTGTGGCTGTATCTTTTAGTGGCCGCAGGAATGACAATCTTCTCTCTCCAGTCCTGACCATAGAAGTATTCCAGATCTTTTTCAATGGACTTCAGCCTGGCCAGTTCAGCAGGAAAGTAAATAGGTGCGACGCTCGGATGGTCCGAGTTCCTGTCCAGCTCTTCCTCCAAAGCCTGGTAGATCTCATACAGTGAACACAGGAGGAGCTGAAGAAGAAGCGCCACAAAGCCATTAGATCTTGGTATCGACCCCCCAAAAGTAAGATTATTTAAACAATTGTGCTGTCCTTTTTTTAATATTACCTTATATTGCGGAAGCGTGACTTTTCCCCTCTGGAAGCTCAGCATCAGTTCTGTGTTTTCTGCTCTAACGTGACTCTCCTTGGTCACTTTTTTTATTTGTTCAGACAAGTCCCTGAGAAAAGAAATTGATCACAATTAGAACAGAAAAGCCAACATTTAATGTATTGCAGCAAGGCTGTGACACAAGGCTAAGAGCAGTAATCATTAGAAAACATGTAGAGCAAATATGAAGTACACTTCCATTATGAAAACGTATTGTGATTAGAAATGTTTATGTAGCTCATAAACTTCCCAAACATATTCTGCTACTGGAGAAATCTTTTGGATGTCACAGAGCTGATTGAAAACTAAATCTATCCCAAGACATTAAAAGAAAAATGTGCAAGGAGTAGAAAAGAAGATTTAGATTCTTAATAAAAATCACAGCAGCTCAGTCTAACCTGTCAGTCATCTGCTCTGCTGCTGTATGCGTCTTCTTCTCAGTTTCCATTGTGCCCCTGAAAAAATAGTAAAGGATAGTAAAGATGTCAGGAAGGTACTTTAACAGAGCATAAATCCTTTTTATGTATGGTAAGAACACTGTGGATTAAGAGATTTAAAATCTACAAAAGGTTTAAAGTTTAAATTTAAAGTATGATATTGCATTTGACTCACCAGTAAGAATGAAGTCTGATCTGTGTCCTTTCTCTCTGGATCTCCAGTGCAGTTGTGTGCTCTCCGGGCTCTCACACTTCTCTTTATATGAGCCGCTTCAGTCTCCTCCTCCCACCACCAGCTCAACACAAACAGGAACTCAGCCTCAACAAAAAACTGGGCTAAACATGACACGGCAACTTCAGCGACAATAGCAGGAGGGGACTAAGAGTTAACATGATAGGGCAACTTTGAGAATAGCACGGAAAACTGCTGAGGGAAGGACTACCAGAGTCTGAGGAGGGAGTTCCCTGGAAAACCAGGGGGAGGGCTGAGCGCTAAACATGATGCTGCAACTCCAGATTCCAAAGTAGAGCCACACAGGGGAGGAGGAGCTGAGGCTAAGCATGACAGTGTGAGTTTGCGAAGCTGTGAGAGAGGAAGTGTTTAAACAGTGACTAATGCTGTGCATTTAATCAGAAACAAAAACAGGTTTGTCATATTACACAAGTCTATCAACATTCAGTGACAAAACGGAGGAGTATTTTTGACAAACATTAGTAGATACTGTTGATTTTGTCCATGTAAACAACAGTAATAAAAAAGTTATTGATATCATCTTTACACACAAACGTTAAGCCCCCAAAACTTATTTGTAACTACCTTAAAATAAAACAAAAGTTTTAAAATGATTTTTTCCACAATATGTCATCCATGAGTGACTGTGACATGCAGAAAGTTTAGTAAACTAACCGCAACTAAAGATATGTGGATATCTGAGCATTATACACAGATGTGATCAATTCATACTGATTCAGAGGGTACTAATATGCTCCTCTAAACAGCCTCTACCCTTCTGGGAAGTCTTCATCCTTGATTACCTAATAGTGCAAGTATCTAAAAGAGATTATAATCTGCAAAAATCTTCTGTCATGTACTAAAAGAGTGTCACTGCTTTTGTCTTTTATCAAACACTCATAACACACTCATGTTTTCCCCACTCCATGGCAATGGTTTGTTTTATGGCAATTTATTATTCAAATTACAACTGAGAGCATTTAAAACTAAATTTTGGGTGCAGTGCACCCTACTACACCCCTCCTAGAACTGTATCTTTGCATGGGGTTGTGCAATCTGGCAAAGCTCTACTGCAACAACAAAGTGTCCCCGACTTTAATTTTCCTCAGAAGCTGCTTGAAGGAGTAAAGGTCAGAGGTCTTAAACTACTGGAACAAAACTGGAGCCACGCTACTGTCCAATCTAGTTTAATTGGAGTTTATTTATAGAGCCATCTTGAGGCAAAGGAAACAGAAAACCGCTTCACTCTGAGTAGCTCTTCCAGCGAAACAACTCCCAGCCTCTACGTGGTTGGCAGTATGCTTAAACTTTTCTAAAGAATTATGATTATTATTAAATATATTCACTTTAAATGAAAATCAGGTAGGTGTCTATATAGCTTTGGCTAAAAGACTGTGCTTTTACGTTTTATGTAAAGGCCTAAATAAAAAAAAATGGCCTTTTAAAATACATGACTACTTGAAATCAGTTCAGACAAAGCGATGAAAAAAGCCCGCTACGTCTGTTTTTATCAAGAGGCCAAACATTTCAATGCGTAATTATAACCTGCAGCGACAAAAAAATAACATAGAAAAGCATAACTTGATTATATATGAGTGTCACTAAACTGCAGACTGCCCTGCATCTACTCGGCCATCTACAGGGTGAGATAATAGCTCGTGAAGTATAAAATCTCAAAGCGTCACTCGGGCTTAACGTGACTCAGCACAGCGTAGCGGCGACAGAGAGGGAGGGCGGGCGCTTAACGTGAGTCAGCAGGCTCTGCCTCACACGTACACGGCTGAGCAGCACAGCGTGTCCGAAAGGAAAGACAGCGAGTTTACCACAGGAAGTCTGTGATAGAGCTTGCCCGAGATTTAACTGGAGTTTGTTGGAGTTTTCCTGAATTAACGATAGTTTTTGGTCAAACGTGGAAGCAAAACTAAAGGAAGACAGACATCGATGTGAGACATGTTTGAGCTTGTTTTCTGCTCAGTCTTATCAGTTTGTATTTATTTTAGATAAAAACCCCAGAAGCTTTGAAAGCCCCGTTTTGGGCACAGTAGAAAGCCCACTGGTTAACTGCTATGATCACAAACATTAAATGAATGCTGAACTAGAGGACTTCAAAACAACTTGTTTTCCTCACTAGCTAGCAAACATGACTAGCGTCTAGCTAGCCCTAGCCTTAGATAATTTATTTCCCCTGCACAGTCAGCAGTCTGCTGAAGGTGAGCTATTCATTTACTCGCCCAGGTGAGAATGTTTTATCTTCAGCAATTTAGGCCCATAAACCTTAGATAGACGGCGAGTCCCTGCTGAAACCTTTTATTAGCTGCTGCAACCTTTTATTAGCTTTATCCAGCCTTCATGTTTGGTCTGACTAAACTTCAGAGCATGTTCCACCTAAAATCCTCACAGTAGACAGAAAGTATATGAAGTGGTCATTGAATAAGCAGCCTCAACTTTAGCTCAGAGTTCCTGCTGTCTGAATCATTGATCTCTCTTCTGTTGGTCTAGATGGATGGTGAAGCAGAAATAGTGAGTGGATGCACCCATAGAGAAAACAAAAGGTCATACAAAGACTTTTTGATGGATGTTGAGGACCTGGAGGAAGCAGGATCAGATCCAGAGGAGCATAGCACCAAGATGCTTCCCCAGGTGCACTATTCTGGGGATTTTTGAATCATGTTTCTGCACCGAGTTGCAGTGCAGTGTATATTCCATTGCAGGGACAGTGTCTTTTTAACATCTTTGAATTTTAAATGTGCTAAATTTTGTGTACTTTTAGGTTTTTAGACTAATTACAGTTTGGTAATTGTTGTTTCATCCTCAAACCGAGTCATGGGAACCACAAGCCAGTATACTCCTTCAGATTAGAGTTAGTGCCTGGGCCCAAGCCTAGATAAATTGGGGGGGCAGAAAGGGCATTGGGTATAAAATCTTTGCCAAATCAAACATGCAGATCATCAATTATACTGACATAACAGATCGGGTTAACAACAACCGCCTTCGGTGCTGCTGGCCAGCAGGGTTGCGGTGGAGACTGTGCTACTGTTGGCTGAAAACAAGGGAAGAGGAAGGGCGAAGGAGTCTTCAGAATCATGAAAGGCCTGAATGTGAAGGTGAGAGTAGGGTCTTTAAATGTAGGGAGCTTGACTGGTAAAAGGAGAGAATGCAAAGTAAGAGAGGCAAGGATGATATGGTTTGGATGTGCAGAAGAGGGATGGTAGATATACTGGACAAAGGATATTGACTATAGAGCTGCCAGGCAGGGTGAAAAGGTAAAGACCGCAGGGAAGATTCATGGATGCAGTGAAGGAGGATGCTAAAGACAGGGTGAGATGGTGCCAGATCATATACTGTGGTGACCAATAAATGAAGCAGTTGAAAAAAGTGTTTCACCTCAGCTGGTATAAAAGAGGGAATAAACAAATACAAATGTAGAATAAACAAAGAAAAAAACTTTGGTTATGGACAAAATTGTCATTTTAATCATTTGTGTTGTTGCAGAATTTCACAATCATTGCACCCCAGTACCTTTAAACCACTGCTATGTTTGTTTTATAGTGTGACTCAGGCGTTATACTGATATTCCTGATGAGTTAAAAGTCATTGTAATTTTCCAGGAACAAAGTGGCTCCCTGAACAAGAACATACCACCTATTGGTAAGGACTAAACTTACAGATTAGCAGCTGTGTACATTACACTGTGATATTTTTGTTTCTGATGCAACTTTATTTGACATCTCTGTGTCTACAATGTCTAAGGTTGCAGAAGTAGGATATTTTATTTAACAAACTTTATTATTCATCAGAAATGAATTTATAGCACGGTAATGCACATAAAATCCTGATTATCACAGTTTTTCATAACGTGTTAACAGTATAAAAATAACAACGTGGAAATTTACACTTTTGGCTTAACCTGGGAATTTTATGTTAATGCATTTGTTTATGATTCTTCTGTCCCCTTATTGCAGGTAATAGTGGTATAGACCACGAACCTCATGGAGCAGACGTCTCAGATTTCCTCCATGAATATCCAGTCTGTGTGTCACAGGACAGATGGACAGTGAGAGGAGAAGAGGTGATAGAACAGACACATCCAAATATTTTTTTTTTTTACCTGCTTTTCAAATCTTTATCTATCAAAACAAAAAACAGGACTTTATCCTCTCACTTCTAACCTTGTGGCTACTTCTCTCTTTCTAGCATATCCAAGAAAACTCGTTGCATCCATGTTTTAATGCAGAGGGAAACATTAGCCTGGTAATGTTTTATAATTTATGATTTATAGCCAAGTACTGTATATCTCCCAATCTCACGTCTAATCATTACGTTTTGTATTCCTTTCTTTTTCTTTTAGAGGAGTCCAGGTCCCATGTTGGAGTACTTGGTGTATCTTAATAGCCAGCATTATGGGCCAGATTGTCCCAGTAACGGACCTACCACCCCCTCTATCTCTCCAGTAGCCAACTGGCCTCGTCACTCTACACCCATTCCTAGTTCACTGACAGCCATTTCTACTACTGTCAGCTCCACAGTTAGCTCTGCTATGACTAGCTTCATGACTGACGCATGTAGTCCCATTGGTTTTATATGTGGTGTCACCAGTTCAGCCACAGACCCTCTAATGTCCACCCCCAGGAGTCTCTGCTGCTCTGACCAGGATCCTGCCAGTGCTGCAGCTTACCTTCACCTCCTGGGAGAATCGTTATCCCTGATTGGACACCATCTCCAGGAGACAGATGTGAGTAGATTGGATTAAAAAAAGTATTTTTAGGAGACACTTCATGTCTTTGGTTCTTCTCTCACATGTATTCTTTGTCTCACTTGTATAAATTCAGAAATGGGGCGCTTATACTGGTTCCTATAACCAGAACTACTTTATATCTTTGCTAATCAGAAGTAAACATAGAAGACATTTTAAATAAACAGATACTGTGAAGGCCTCGATAGTTGGAGTGTATCCCAAGATAGGTGGTGGGAGTTAAAACATTATAGAGTCCTACAACGTGGTGCTTTCTTTATCTTTTTCTGTCTATATTCCAAACTGATTCAAAGAGGCCTGTATCACCTTATCTAGATTAACTTATTTTAACATTGGCAATCAGGATAAACAGTCACATGAGGCTGGTTATCAACTTGTTATGTTAACCTAGGGTGAAAAATGTTGGCAGTCACCATTATAGATAAGTGGGCGACCGTGCTCAGGAAGCGCATCTGTAACCGGAAGGTCACCGGTTCGATCCCCGGGCTCTCTGTCCTGGTCGTGGTGGCCAGAGGGGCCGATGGCGTGATATGGCAGCCTCGCTTCTGTCAGTCTGCCCCAGGGCAGCTGTGGCTACAACTGTAGCTTGCCTCCACCAGTGTGTGAATGCGAGAGTGAATGAATAGTGGAATTGTAAAGCGCTTTGGGTGCCTTGAAAAGCGCTATATAAATGCAGTCCATTAATCCATTATTAAGTGTACTGTCAGCAGAGTGACTGTATTTTACAAAGGAAGAAAAAATATCAAAAGCAGCGCTTTGTGTGTTCTTGGGGGGGAGAGAGGAAGCAATGTTCAGTCATGTAGTATTAAAAGTTTGCTCATTACACAGTCAGCACGACTGGAAAAAAGCTGCTTTATTAATAGAGTCAAACATATTTGAAGCCAAAAAGCAAGCTGTCAAAAATGCTGACATACAATTTGACACGCTTATTGACATCACAAAGAATCTGATAAGTTTGTTTTGAGCATTTGATTAGTGTTTTTATTCTTTCAGCTGCAGCCTTCTTGGTGCCTAGTAACTCAAGTAGCTCGCTGTACTGTAGGTAGCATTAATCAAATCATCGTTAATTATGAAATCATGGAAAGCATGCAACATATTCATTGCAGTAAAGGGTGATACAGGGCTCTCCGTGCATCTCTGCAGAAAATGGTGTGTATGTCGAGTAGTTTCTCTCTACTCTTGGACTCTCTATTGTGTGCTATGGCTCCACTTACCGGCCTCACTATGCACATACCAGAGCTGAGGAGCTGCACACAACACACACTGGTAAGCATTGCTGCCAATTTATGGTGCATACACATCATATCCTTTACATGTTGTTTTGTGTACATGCTTTCACCTTAGTGAAATTATTGTAGTGAACTTCCAGTGTATTGTTTGTTAAAGGAAAAATGCCTGCAGATTTATGCTTTACTTTGTTGACACAATGCCGCTGTTATGAATGAAACTTGTGGTATTGACAAAGTCCAATAACTGTAGCGGTACTTATCCTGTCAGTGTTTATTGTTCAGCATTGATTTATTTGTTGTTCCACAAATCAAGTCTGCTGTCAAAATGTACTGTTTGTACTATAATACCAATTCTAAACCTCTCGAATTTGGGTCTAACAAATGCCTTTTAAGCTAAAGAGAAATATTTATCCAGAAGAGATTTAATCAAAAAAGGGAAAAACTCATTTCAAAAGGTTAAAAATAATACCAAGGAATAAAACTGAAATGTTTTCAAACAACTGAAGCTACAGTGTAAACAACCATCCCATTCCACAGACTCAACGAAACTAAACAAGTTTGCGGTAATTTTATTATTTTATTTGGACACGTGCTCCTAAATGCACTTTATTAGTATATCATTGCAATCAGCATTTTTGCTTCCTCTTTCCTTGATTTTCTTTGCTTTGTGAATGCTTTTTTTGTTTGTTTAAAGGCCTCCACCTTGGATAACATTGCATATGTGATGCCTGGCCTGTGAGTAAAAGGAGACCCCTACTGGCTCTACACAGCAATGATAACATGAAAAACATTTTTCTGTTAGTTGATACTTGAAAAGTAAGAGTTTTTGTGTTATGAGAATTTGCCTGCACTTTGAACTTTGAAGTGAACTTTTTTCAGAAGGACAATTTTTTTGTTAATTACATATGTTAATTAAGTATGTTTAAAATGCAATTTAAATGCCTTGGATTAACTATTTGATTAGATAGGATTTTTGAACACTCTGCTTTTTAAATTATTTGAATAGTTATAGAGATGTCTTGTGTCCTTGAAAAACATTAGAAGTAGTGGGTAATTCAAAGTAGAGATCAGGCATCACATATTTACATGCCTGGTAACTCAATAATAAATCACATGTACATGAATAGCATCTTGTGTTTTGTTTATACAGTATGGGTATGTTTAGTCAACTTAAATATTCTTACAAAATGCATATTGGTCAGAGTTCTTCATGCCCCCCGCAAAAAAAAACAAAAAAACAAGAGTAGCTTCTTGAGGTGCAGAAACCACTTTTCATGAGCCTGTGGTCCTTAAAGTGTGGGTCATGGATCCACTGCAGTTGGGAGAGTATGTTGTTAGTGATTAAACAAAGTAGACACTGTGTAGTATTGCTAAAGTTAAAAAAGAGCATCAGAATGGGGAAGAAATGTAATTTAAGTGACTTTGGATGTGGCATGGTTGTTGTCAGATAGCTTGGTCTGAATACTTCAAAAACTGCCAATCTACTGGGATTTTCGTTCTCAACCGTCTGTAGGGTTTAAAGAGGTTGGTGAGAAGAAGAGAAACTATCCAGTGAGTGGTAGTAAACTGGGTAAAAATGCTTTGTTGATGCCAGAGAAAAAACTGGTTTCTTGAACATGACAATGAGTTCACTGTACTTGGTTGTCCTCCAAGGTCACCAGGTCACAATTCAGTAGTCACATCATGGATGTGCAGCCAACAAATCTGCAGCAGCTGTACGATGCAATCATATCAATATCGACCAGAAACTATGAGGAATATTTCCAGCAACTTGTTGACTCTTTGCCATGCAGAACCAAGGCAAGGGGGTCCAGCCAAGTACCAGCAAGTGGGAATACAAGAAAATATTTGAGGATGAAGCTGTGGGGATGTGTGAAAATCTGTAAATATTACCCAGCTACTTTAATCACAGCCATGAATATATGCTGAAAGAGCAATTTTCTTGTTTTGCAAATTACTGACAACAGGTTAGCATTTAAATCCTTAATGACAAAGTGTTAGTGACATTAATGAAGAGCTGTGTTTGTAATTGCTTTGATGTTGAAATGAAACTTAACAGCTCTTACTTATATGGAAGGCCATGAAGACTTGAAGTTTTATGCTTCATGATTTCGTAGGAAGAAAAGTTATATTTTTAATTTTCCACTTGTGTAACACACAAAAGAAGCAGAATAATGTTCCTCTTGCATTTATTCTGTCTTTACATTGTATCCTTGTTTGTCTGTGACAAGCCTTCATGCTTTCATTTCTTTCTGGTTATGACAGCAGCATATTTACAGACCTGGTTGACCAGATAATATCCTTAGCAACTACAAACCATGAAGGACAGCTCATTTGACAGATCTCCATGAGTTTTGACATATCATAGGTGTGGTAGTTAAAACTATCTTGGAACGATTCCCAGTGGCAGCTGGTTATACCGCCTCCACCCCAGGTTGGAATGCTTAGCAACCTACAAACTGAGAAACCTGTTGTGTCAAAAAATATATTTACTAGTGCACTCATGTATGAATGTGTTTAAATTCGGGAGTGGCTCAGGCGAGACACCTCATCTGAGCAGACAGCTTTTGCCAGTCGACTGGGAACTAACATGTACTGAAGTTGTCTGCGTGAGAAATATAACCCAGTGCCAACCAAAAAAACTCAGTATTGACAAAAGACAGCACATGAACGCAACTTCGTAGACCTTAAACACTTGAGTAAGTATCCATTTTGTTGCTTAAATTGTTGTTGTAAGATTGTCTTGATGTAAGAGACTTACTTGTTAAATTAGTTCATGTTATGCACTTGTTGATTAATTGCAATCATATTAAGTTTCTTAGTTGTATTACTTCACTGAAATGACTACATTGTTGATATACAATGTGTCCTATTTGAGGAAATAGGTTGTTAGGTCAGCTCAAACTACGTCCAGAATCTCAAGCTATTTATTAACAATTTCAGCAATAGATTCACGCCTAATTTTGAATTTTTCTTACATGCCAAAGCAACTTATGAAGTTAGGACTATTTGTAATGCTTCATCAACTCTCGTTGCTGTTTTTTCAGTATGTAGTTCGGTATGGATTTGGTTTGTACCTTTTTGCATATCACTGCTTATGAGTGCAAGCAGAATGTTGTTTGACAGGAATAGCAAGGTGTGGTATCAAACATTGAGATAAACGTGATGTGAGAAACCCACGACCATTTCCAGTGAAACAACCAGTGAATTACTTTAGTTTTGGTTCATTCATCCACAACAGTTTAAAGATACAAGGAACTGTAGGTATTCTGTATGCAGAGAGACTCGTGTAGGAACAGAGGAGAAAGATTTCAATTTAAGTTTAAGATGGCATTTTATCAGTTCCTGTTAAGATTATATGATTACTTAATGCTTAAAATAGTAACTTAACTGATAAAATCTACCTAGCTGAACCTGCTCAGCTGATCCAGTTGTCTGTTTTCCAGGTTTATTTGCATGTAAAGTTATGTCTGAGTTTGTCTAGGAAAAACCTAACATTAAAACCTAGTATTAAAAGACAGCTTTTATTTTGGTTGGTTGGTGTAGCTTCCTACCAAATAACACAGGTGATATATTGTCCTCAATTTCTCTCTCTTTTGGTTTTTTGGACTCCTTCCTGTTTCCTTTATTCATGTCAGGGATGAGTGAACACTACAGAGAAAGCTACTATGGATCCTCGTCCTCGGACCTGAGATTGCTTCTTATGGGGAATATCGGATGTGGAAAGACGGCATTAGCAGACACTATCCTGGCCCAGCTTTCCCCCATTTCTCCCGGTTCCTCCAGGAGCTGCCAGCTACGGCAGGGCTTCATTGAAGGCAGGAATGTGACCCTGGTGGAGGCACCGAGATGGTACTGGAGTGGTGGCAAGATGGAGGACGGTGTCAAAAAGGAGACACAGCGAGCAATGACTCTGGTACCACCAGGCCCACATGCTATTTTGCTGCTGGTGCCTGTTAACCAATTCACAGAGGTTAGTCTTGGCTTGCCCATTAGTGATGTCATCTGTTGCTCAACTTTGTTGAAGTTGCAGTCTGTAATGTGTACTCAATAAAAAAATGGCTATCTATCAAACTACAATGGAAACAATGTGTTCCAAATATACAAGTTAAAGATGTTCTGAAACATCTCCATAACAAGCAGTGACCAGTTTACCAGTTTAGATCCATTTTTCCTCTTTGCCTTTTCCCCATGCAGGTGGACACACGTGTGCCTGCAGAGTTGGAGGAATTGTTTGGACAGGGGGTGCTGGACCACACCATAGTCATGCTGACCTGTGGGGACTACTTGATGGGAAAAACAGTGGAGGTATGAAAGGTGTTCACCTACCCTCTCTTTAAGCTGATCTTTATAAAGCATGAAAGTCACTTAGTACCACTATAAAAGGGAATAGTTTCACCTATTAACTTACGACTTGGCCCCTCATTTATAAATAAATGTTGTCTCAAGATGTATCGTGTTGGATTTTGTAAACATGATGTCAGTAATATTTTATGGGGTTATCTTATTGTTGGAGTGTAACAATAGGAGTGATGCAAATCATTGCAGGTATAACACAAGCTGCATTGTTTTCTCACAGGAGTACCTGCAGAAAGAGGACCCAGGCCTGAGGCAGGTAATCGAGTGTTGCGGAGGGCGGTACCATGTCATCAATAATCGTCAGCGACAGGATCGGGACCAGGTCCGTGAGCTGCTGGAAAAGGTATGGAGAAGTATGAGTAAAAACAGTTATCAAAAAGCAACATGCCTCAAGGGGTTTTTCAGATTCAGTAAAAGTGATTCAGATTCAGTAAAAGTGTTAGCATTCGTGTCCTCACACATTTTATCATTTGGATGAGTCTTCCTCATTACTTAAGCGCATTGAATTTTTTAAATACTCCATAGGTTGTAGCTTTTTGTTTTAATGGTTTCTTTAAGACGATTGCTGAGCAAGTGTGTATGCATGCATGCATGCTGTTTTTCCAGCAACGCCTAGTTTCACATTCGTAAACTCACACCCTGTTGTAGTCTGGACTGGTTTGAATATTAGTGATGATCGTAATTTTCTAACTGTGACTCACAAAACAGAGTTAAAGTTCCTGCAATAAGTTACTATTGTTTGTTTATTTATCTACAGGTGGACAATATGGCGCAGAAAAACGGGTTATACTACATGAAAACAGTCCAGGATAGAGAGCTGGATAAACGGGTGAAAGAAAAAAAGGAGAAACTTATGGAAAGTTTCAGGGCTCAAAAGGAAGAGAAGAAAAAGACCCACACATCATCTTATACCCCGAACACAGAAACAATTGGTCAAGAGGAAGAGTACTTCAATGCCATATCAACAGAGAGAAGGAGGAGACAAGAAGAAAAGGAGGAAATGGTGGAAGGAGTTAAGGTGACCCAGGTGTCCAATGAGTATGTCAGTGCCATATCAACAGATTCAAGGAGGAGAATAGAAGAAATGGAGGAAATGGTGGATGGAGTTAAGGTGAGCCAGGTGTCCAACAGGCTTCATTCAGCTCCAGCTCTAGAGCGACAGCCATCCTCCGAGCTCTGTGATAACAGGGAGTTAAAAAGGACACCCAGTTTCAAACTGAATCGAGGTAAATGCCACTAACTGTATGCTGTCTGACATTATTGTACCCTGATTCATTCTTTTAGAAGTGTTAAAAAAAAGACAAAACTGAGCACAACTTGCTTTTTCGCCCACTAGATGGAGCTATACTCTCACAAATGTCAGAGGGTAGATCAACTCAAAAAGTGATCTCTACTTGTAAGTCACAGGACTTCACTCTCTCATATGTCAGTATCAGCACTTCACTTCTTAATACGTCACTGACTCTGATTTTTACCTGATGGTTTCAGTTCACCACAGAATTAACAGCTTTGAAGAGAGATCACCCGAGGCTTCGCCTACCACTACTCCTCATTCGCCCGTCTTCTCCTCTTCCCCCCCCTTTTCACCAACTTTTGCTGCCTCTCCTTCCTTGCTCTCCTCATCCAGCTCAACCCCTTCTTCCCCCTCGTTGTCCTCATCCTCATCTTCTCCGGAGCTTCGTCTGGTGTTGCTTGGAAGATCTGGATCAGGGAAGAGTGTGGCTGGCAATGAAATACTGGGGCAGGAAGCCTTTGAGTCACGTCCAGACAGCCTCATACCAATCACACAATGGTGTGAGAAAAAGAAGGCATTGGTTAAAGGAAGAAGGGTTAGTTTTTTTTTGTTTGTTTTTTTAAATAGCTAAGATGTATTTTTTTCTATTTATCTCTACATACACCCATTACAATATCTCAAAGAATAAAGTGTTTCATACTCTCTTCTTGTTTTGTAGCTTTTGATAATAGGTATTTACATTTTTGCATGCATTTCCTCCTCACCTGCAGGTGGCAGTGGTGGATACCCCAGACTGGTTCAATTCAGAACGCACTCCAGATGAGGTGCGAGCTCAGATCTCCTCCTGTGTGGCTCTGTCCAGTCCCGGCCCCCACGTCTTCCTCTATTGTGTTCCCTTAGACCAGCCAGCAAAGACCGAGCTGCAGGCTCTTGGGGCACTGGAGGCTGTTTTTGGACCCGAAGCAGTCTGGAGACACACTTTGGTCCTCTTTACTTATGCTGATCGACTCAGGGCAAGTGGGAAGGCCAAAAATAACAACATTGAGGCATACATCGCTGATAAGCGAGGGGATTTGTTGAAGATTGTGGAGAAATGTGGGGACAGATTTCATGTTTTGGAGACAGAAAGAGGTGGGAGAGAGAGGAGCAATGTTGCCGACCTGCTAGAAAAGGTGGAGCAGACAGTGAAGGAGGCCGGGGGCCAGTATTATTCTTGTCCTGCTTTTCAGGAGGCCGAGAACAGAGTGAGGCAGAAACAGCAAGAGATGGCAAGAGAGAAACAAGGCGAAAAGCTAGCAAGAGTAGAGGATGTTGGCCCACTCAGCTCTGAAAGGCGAAAGCTTTATCCTTACATGCAGTCTGTTTCTGAGGTAGACGAGGAAGTGACGGAGGATGACATTGAGAAAATAAGGGATGAGGCCGAGATGAGTGTAAGTACTATGAATATTGAGAGTCTTCCTCCAATTACACTTTCAACCTTATCCCCTTCACTACTTAGTTCCATAATGGAGAAGATGAGTACGGGTGCAAAGAATTTACCCAAGCTGTTGGCAGATAGCTCTGTGTGGGTTGGAGAGGGAGCACAGAGGATGAAAAATAGTGGAATGTGGGAAAAAGTTGGCACTAGTGCACAAAGCGTCCAAAAGATGGTGGTTGATAGTTCTATGTGGGAGAAGGTAGGAGTTACTGCAGGAAATCTCTCCAAAGCAGTAGGTAATAAAGTTCCCAAGGTAGTGGTAGATGGTTCTGCATGGGTGGGATCTGGAGCAAAAGCAGCGGCTGCAAGTCCAATGTGGGAAAAAGTGGGTTCAGGGGCCAAACTCATGGCAGAGAGTTCCATGCATGTTGGAGCTGGAATTGGAGCTGGGGCAAAGAATTTGGCACAGAGTCCCGTGTGGGGAAAAGTAGGCTCTGGAGCCAAGGCAGGGGCCAAAATGGTGGCTGAGAGTTCAGTGTGGGAGAAAATTGGGAATACAGCTAAACAGGTGCCCAAAGTAGTCATTGGCGGGGCACTGCTGGGTCTGGTGCTCGGTGTGTTTTTGGGCGGTGTGATTGGCGGAGCTGTTGGGGCAGCTGCTGGATCTGCAGTAACGGAGGTGGGCAGGCGAAAACTCAGCAAGAAAAGCACAGCAGAAAAGACAGAAGACGCTGCAAGAAATGTTGACAGAACAGTAAACAAGAACATTGACGCAGTGAGAAAACAGGGAGAGAAATTTTTGAAAACTGAATGAAGGACTGACAGATGTTTGTATATAAAATGTATAGCAAATGTAAAAGTGCTTTTTTTTTCTCTTGTGAAATAATATTTTCAGCAAATGAAAAAATGCTTTTTGACTGCTGCGTCATTTTCGAGGCATAAAATACACTTTAAGATGAATTTGATTTGAGATGATTAACTTCAATTTATCGCTACATTTACATGTTTTATTGAGACACGTGATAAGTACAGATGAGTGTGACATTTATTAATAGATGAATTACACATATAAATATTGAAGCAATAATATATAAATTAAAATACTTTTCTGAATGTTGATACATGTTTGCAAGACATCAAAATATGCAAAGGAATAATAAAAAGTATGACTATTTTTGATAATGTCATAGGTAGTCATTTAACAAAACGAGTGACCAAAGAATATTAAAATCTGTATATTGAAGGAAATTCTATAAATTAAGTCGCAGTGCTTTTTTGATTAAAAGTTTTCATCAGAAAGTCATTGCATTTTTGTGTGTTTTTAATGCTGAACCACAGAGCATGAAAAATTCTTTAAGAACATTTTTGATTTAACAACAATAGACAGTTTTTCACTTTTTAACCTTTTATATACTGAATTTGGTTTCACGTTTATGAAATCTTTGACGGTATTTTCAGCCAGCGAAACCTGCTTCATGACTACAAACATTATGACATTACTTCTCACATTCAGATTTAGGCCGTAATGAATGTGTCAAATTCAGTTCAGTAAGAGATTTTGCATTTGTAATTATTTATTATAGCGTCACAGTATAGTTACTTTGCATCTAGCTTGAGTTCATCATGTTGCTTTTATAAATTGAGAAGTGATATTTTTCTCCCTGTAGCCTACAGGTGAATGCTGGGGTGGTGGAGGGTTTGAAAAAACAGGCAGCTCTGCAGAAGAGCAGAGGTATTGACCGTAAAATGATACGAGGCATTTACCTGTGTAAGACTTAACACAGATCAAATTGTATGCTTGAACTATGAACCTTATTGCAAAAAGGGACAGAGTTTAAGATTTAAGTAAAAAGAACAATGCAAAAGTTTGGAAATGTTAAACTAAATTTATTCACAATAGAAGGCAGAGAATTTGTGCCAAATGTGTTCAGTTTGTGAAATTACCCAGCCTCTCCTAGTAAACCATGCTGTTGTAACAGATGCTGTATGCATCTATTGCAGCTTGTTGAAATATGCGATGCCTTCCCTGGAAAAAAGATGTCATCTGCATGGAAGCATATATTGTTCTAAAAACCATGTATACCTTTTAGAATTCAGCCATTTCCGTGCACACTAATGCAACCCCATACCATAAGGTCTGATAACAAGCCAGATGGTTCCTCTCCTCTTTGGTTTTGAGGATGCAGCATCCATGTTCTCCAAAAAGAATTTAAAAATAAGATTTGTGTAACCACAGATCAATTTTCAACTTTGCCTCAGTTTATTTTCAATGAGCTTTGGCCCAGAGAAGATGGCAGTGTTTCTAGATCATGTTCGCATATGTCTCCTTCTTTGCATGATTTAGCTCTAACCTGCATTGTGGATGGCACAGTGAACTGTGCTCAAAGACGATGGTGTCTCTTCTTGAGCCCATGACAGAGTCATGCCTGTATTTAGTGCTGCCTGAGACCCCAAATGTCATGGACAACTAATATAAATTGTTGGCCTTGACAGAGATTTCTCCAGATTCTTAGAATCTTTTGATGCCATGTAGCGTAGATGATCCAAAGTCAACATTTTGCTGAAATTGTTGTTTGTAGATGCAGTTTTCTGCCAATTAGTGAACCTCTGCCCATCTTTGCTTTTGAGAAACTCTGAGAAAAAGATGGTCTTTTTATACAGATTCATGTAAATGTCCTTTTTTCAGTTAACCTAATTAGTTGCAAAATGTTCCTCCAGCAGTGTCTTTTTAGGAATACTTAATTTTCCAGCCTTTTGTTGCCCCAATCCAGCTTTTTCGGATGTGTTGCTGAGATTAAAATGAGATAATATTTTTCTTAAAATAGTGAAATCTCCGTTTTTTTAAACATTTGATATTTTTTCTTTGTTCTCTTGTGAAAAAAATATGTGTTTACGACATTTGCAAATCACATCGCTATTTTTTTGTTTACATTTTAGACAGCATCCCCAAATCTTTTGGAATTGTGTTTATAGTTTGCAGAATTCACTCCATTTATTAGATTTATTGACGTAAGTGGGTGTGCTTCTGGTCGTAAGAGGGGCACAACTGAGGGTGGGAGAAGGAGGTAGGGTGGAGGCAGTGGCATTATCTCTAAGTCCCAGGCTGGCTAGCATGACCCTGCGTGGCCTCCTGTATCAGAAGTAGAGAAGGTTGACACCCCAGCAGTTTGAATTACCATTTTGAGGGTTTATTTCCTGAACTGTACTGTGCAGCCATAAAAATATTTTTGAATAAATAACAGTAGTAGCAATAATAATAATACATTTCAACAGTTTGCTTTTTTATCGGGACAAGCTTACAAGATAAAATAGGTTAATGTCTAACCCATAAATCATATGTTGTTAAAGAACTCAAATAAGTTTAGTGTGTTATCCAAAAAATCTTTGAAAAATTCTATTTGTACAACTGCAAAGTGAAACACTAGCTTTAATTTGCATGACCCCTGCTTCAGTCTGTAATCCTCTCTGAGGTTTCAGAGTGAAGCAGGGAGGAGACGGACCAGCTCAGCACAGCAGAGTGGGCAGATGCAGTCACAGCAATGTTGTGAAAGCAGTTCTTCCTGTTGTATGATCCTGAAACCAAGTGTACAGGGCTTCCCAGGGCACCCTGGTGGCTGTTTTCTCTTTCTTTTCCCCCCCTCCTATCTTCCCTTCTTCTATGCAGCGGTTGCTACCCCACACATCCAAACACCCATCAAACATGGTACAGTCACACCGCCACCACCCAACCTCCAGGAAACTCGTTGGCCGTAAATGAGACAGCACTAACTGTAAGTGTTTCCTGGCCAATTGATAGACAGACACCCGCACCACGGCAACAGCTGCAAGCCCCCTCCCTCCCAAACACTTTTCACTTTCCTCCACCATGCTGAACCCCATCTCAACCGCATCCCACATCCACCCTGACCTTCCGCAAACACAACCACACACGAAAAAATTGTTGCCGTCACACAGTTTTTTTCCCCTTGTTCTTCAACATATAACGCACATACATGCACACACTGTCTTCATTTGAATTCTACACAAATTTTGCTTCTTGTTTTCTTGTGATCACAAACTGTACCTATGATGTTGTATTGTATTTTTGTCAGACTGGGCAGTCATCTGTAAATCCTCCACCTGTATAAAAAAGGCTATAAAGTCTGCTTCTTGGGAAAACCTCATCACCTTGTGGAATACATTTCTGTGAAATTTGTTTTTCGGTGTGCTGGACTTGCTACAGGAATGGCAGGGAAACATTCGATCCAGGTTCTTGGTGTCACGTCATTCACTAGTTTTATTTTTTGACTGGGGTTGTTTATGGCTTCCCTGCTGAAAACACTATTGTCAATCATCTGTCATTCTGGAGAACAGCACACGCAAACAGCATGGAGCTGTGCTTTGGCTACTCGCCCCATAGAACGTGCACTGACAGCTTTGTTATGGACAAACAAAAGGACACATGACTAACGTGCAGATTTTTCAAAATAAAGTTAAAAGAAGTGAACTTCCAATCACCATAAACCATTTTAATCTCATAATTTAGCAGTTTGGTCATTGTGTTCATCTTATGCTACTTACTGGTCACTTTGAGCATACACAAGTGTGCTAAACCGAGAGCGGCAAAACATTTGAATGTGTTGAGAAATCGTGCTGACATAGAGCAGTCTTTGGAGCGCAGTAAGAGGATGTCAAATAAGGAACAGCAAACTAAAACACACTTTATTTCTGTCTCTTACAAGTGTGTCACAATGTCAGGGTGGAACCATCAGCCCTGCTTTTCAGACAATAAGAGCAGCGAGGACATTAAAAAACGGCAACGTCAAATCACCACTGCATGCAATGCATTTCTCTGCAGGCACTCTAAGTTACCATAACTGCACTGAGGCAAGCTGATTATTTACATGTAAACTTCAGAGACTGACAAAATATTTGATTTTCATGATTTTTTTCCACAAATCTTCCATTTTTATCCATTTTCTAAGAAGATTTTAAATTCCCCGGATTACTTTTATAAGCACATGTAATCAGGGCCTTGTTTCGTGTCTTTTTTCTTTTACAGTTTTAGCTGTATAATGGTTATTAAAGGATCATTGTTACCATATTTGGATATGAAGGTGGTTTGAATGTTCTGTTAAGTTTCATGTCTCAGCCTGCCTCAAAGCACAGTTTGGTGTTTCACTAAATGACAGCTTCACAATCAACATTGCCAGAAAAGACAAAGAGGCTCTCAAACCTGCAAAATTCATTTAAAAAAATCCCTCTTTTTTAAAACGTATTCACATCTTTCTGCAGTTAATCAAACATTTTTGATATCTCCGTCTGTTTGCCCGGCATTTAAACTCCCAGTGTTTGCTGCCTTTTGGTGTCACCGCTCATCATTCGATGCTGCCACCATCCCTATCTGACTCTTGACCTTTCCCAGAATGCCTTGGGTCACCAAAGAGGTCTTAGCACCAAAGCTTTCTTCACTGTCCGTGTCTCCATAGCAACTGGACGTTGCTGGGGAATTAGCCAGGGCACTGATTGAGTCAGTTGAGTCTCTGTCTCTGTGGGCTAACGCCAAAGCGGGACGGGCTGACGCAGGCAGGGCAGAGTGGGATGGCGGCGGAGTGTCGCACTGAAAACGAGGGTTCAGTTTTTTGCCTGCCAAACCAGGAGCAATGCTCTCATCCTCCACATCATCCTCAGCCGAGTCCCTGCTCTTGTCTTGGTCCTGGTCATTGAGCAGTGTGACCAGGAAGTTGATGTACTTCACGGCCAGGCGGAGGATTTCGTTCTTGCTGAGTTTCTTGTCGGGTGGGTGCGTGGGAATGAGTTTCCTCAGCTCGGAGAAAGCCCCGTTGACGTTCTGCTGTCGCCAGCGTTCACGGCTGTTGGTGAAGACGCGGCGGGCGAGTTTCTGGGGAGGGCCTGTTAGACACACATAAACACAGATTTAGTCCAAAAGGTTTTTTTCAACAAATGCTTCAAATCATCACTAACTTTTATATAACTTTGCTAACAAAAGGGGGGGGGGAGATTAATTAGACTTTGGAAGAATATTAAATATTTGTGTTCCATTTTTAACAATTAGCTTCCTCTGCAGGAGGTTTTGGGCCATGAGCTGGTTTTCAGCTCCAAAAAAAGTGGCATGTGGTGCCAGGGGTATATTCCTATACCCATGGCAGGATATAGAAAAGCACTGAGAGATGGACTAGCAAATTGTGGAAGTAGGTTTTTCTCACAGGATGTGATGGCAGTGAAAAAAAGTACATAACATTGCCACATACTCTTTAAATAGTTTAAATATATGCCTTCATCTCCAAAATGTGGACATCAATTTCCCCAAATTACAGTTCAAAACATGCTAACAGTAATTATCTCCATAATAGTGTCGCATGTTTACACAGAAACTCACATTCATTCATCTCCATCTCAAAGTGCGAGGAGGGTCTCCTCTTGATGCGGTTGTTGCTGATGACACCATAGCTTCCTCCTGAAGAACCCAGGTAAGAACTAGAAACACAAACACTACGTGAATCATTTGTGTGATCGTATTCACAGTCAAACAAGTAAAAATGAGCTACATATAAATAAAAAACCCCCACACATATAAGGTTGTTTTGGCATTTTGTTCTCCTTCCTTTAGAAACTGTATAGGGAGAAATCCTAAAGAGTGGCTAAAGAAAGCAGGAACATGGTGGAAGCCATTAATGGAGGTGTGAATGTGAGTGGTGGCGTTGATTGAGTGTGCATGCAGAGTTTTAACCCAATCTCATTAAGCTTGGTTACTAGCTGATTCTACTTCAGGGGGGATGAAATAGATCAATGCTTCCTGCTACAAACAAACCAGAGAGGAAAGGGGAGAGAATCTTATTCCCAGACCTCCATGACAGATGGGGAAGCCACAGATATATCCACTGTGCAAAAAAAGTCCCACTTTTTACACTCTTCTGTGAGAAAACTGTGTAGAAAATGCCGTTTGGAGTAGAGAATAGAGGAACAGTAGGAGGGCTTTGATAAAGACTGCAAATTAATGCCTTTCTTCACAGGAGTAAGAGAAGAGCTGCCAATTCCTCGGGCCCAAAAAGAGCTTTAAGAGTTCTGTTTTGCTTCCTTTTGTCAGTTTAAGGATTAAAATTAGCTGTAATTAAAACTGGATGTATAGTTTAGAAAAGTGGTATATTCAAGTGAAGTTTTTTTACTTGGCTGCTAAATGCACACACACACACACAAAGAAAAAAAACATTCACTGATTCAATTTGTGTTCGGTAACCTAAAGGTCTGCTGGGTAAATTTAGCGTGAGAAATGTGAGGTCCCTTCAAAACAGCACACATCCTGCTGTCATTTTCACATAACAGCGCAGCTCAGCGGCTATTAATCATGATGGGAAGTCGAGAAATCCGAGCAGTTGAGGTTTTATCTGAAACTTGGCATTGCAGCCTGAAAAGTGGCATCATCCTCGATAGCAGCAAGTCAGGAAGCTGTATTGTAGTGGCTTTTATAGTTTAGTTGTCCACATCTGTTTGCAGGCTTTTTCGAAAGGAAGTGAATGAGTGAGTGATACTTTATTTTACATAATGTTCCAATTTTTAGAATTATTTGCTTCCAATGAAACAAATTCATTCAATAAACATATTAATGCACTGCACTGATCATTTGAACCATACTGTCAGCAAATGTTGCAGTTTTTAATCAACCAGATAAAAGGTAGCATTACAAATATGCATTTATCTTATTTTTTACCTTGCATCAATCTTTCTTTTGTCGTGGATACTTTAGCTTTACTTGCTTTAGCCTTCAAATATATTAATTTGAAGTCAAAAGTAGGGCCTTGTCTAATGAGTTTGTCTTTGGTTTCATTTGTCTTTTTCTGTTGAATGTTTGGATTACTCCAAAAGTCATTTAAAGGATTTCTTTTTCTTTTTTTTTTAAAACAGCCAACATAATCCTGCCTAATGTTTGGAGTAGATACAGGAATTTTTGAATTGAAAGGTTTCGTTGATTGCATAATTTGACTTTTTGCAGTCTATCTTCAGAAATTAGTAGCAAATTGAAAAAGGAAAATTGGGAGACATGATCCAGATGTTCTCCAAAAAATACCATATACTAATCTGCATAAAGATCCAGACTCATGGTGTAGCAGCATTCAGACTCCTCTTGTTTCAAGAAGTTATAAGTGACTCACACACAATGAATAGAAATTTGTATAACCTCACCTGGTGAAGAAGGGGTGACCAGGCAGGTACTGATGAGGCAACAGGGGCCCTGGAGAAGCAGCTGTGGGACCTACGGGACCTCCAGTAGGTCCAGAAGCTCCAGGGCTGACCACAGGTAAACAGTTCAACTGGCCGCGGCGAATGTCTCCATGTGGCCCGTGTAAGAGGTTGGGAATTGGGTGGAGGGCAGTCAAAGGGGTATTTGGGAGTGGCAGTGGGGGCTTGCTGTGGCCAAGGCTGATAACTGGAATGTGGGGAGGAAGAGGAGAGGATGATGAGGATGAAGGGAAGGCAGCTGTGGAGGTTGGAGGGGGAAGAGGGCATGGGGAAGTCTTTGCTGGTGCCGGGAGGAGCGGAGGTGGCGAGGAAAGAGTTGGGGACCCGTTGGCTGAAGCAGCAGGAGCAGTGGTACTCTTTGGCCCCCCTAGTTTTTCCTCGTCCTCTTCTTCCTCCGTTTCCATGGCAATGGGCTCAGGTGCAGCAGTTGTATCTGCTTGGTGATTGGTTAACACCGTGTTTGGGGTGATGGGGGCCTGTGTCGAGCCAGGAGTAGGGACATCCGTGTGTCCCTTGTGCCCTGTCTTGTTAGTGGGTTGTGGGCTGCCGATAGCATCCAAGGATGCTGACTGCTGGCTGTAGAGAGGGCTGCTATGCTCCATGGATGCACACGATGGTGAGGAGGCAGAGGATGAAGAAGAGGAGGAGGGGCGAGGTATGTCGTGAGGTGAGGCAGGCGGGCCAGTGGAGTTCAGCTTCTCCATCATGGTGGTGAAGTCTCTGAAGGAAACCCCGTCACTGTCAAGGTGTCGCTCTTCTCAGCTGCCCAGCGTGCGTGCTGCAAGTCTGTGTCTCGTCCCTGTGGTGTTTTACACGAGAGTCACTAATGTGTTTATATTCTGGCACATGCAGCTAGTCCTACAGGGCCCTAAAAATTTCTCCTGGCCAACTGTATGAGTCTTTTAACCCTTTATTTACTTTTCCTTTGTTCTACTTTTCTACAGATATTTCAATATTTTAGCATTTCTACATACATGCATGAATTTTCCTTATTTCTCAGCATACACGTCTTTTAACATCAGTTCAGTTTTATTTAGATTTTACAATATTATTAACCATCTTTACAGTGACACAGCATATGACACCTTCTGCCGTTACGCACTTAGGAGGTTTTTGTACAGCCTTATTACTCATGACTGCTGCCTCTGATGGCTGTTGTGCAACTGTAATATAATGTAACAGAATATTGCATAATGTTCCGGTAAAGCAAATTAATTAATTTCCATGTTCAATTTAAATTAAACTTAGTTGGATAGAATTTGCAGTCTTAAATGAGGGGCTACTGCTGTGATTAAGTCTCTGGCTCCAGCATATAAAGGAGGTGGCTCTTGCAGTTTGATGTGATGGGGAAGTCTGTATGGTTTTTTTTTACTGTACATCCCGAGTAGCAAATTCTTTTTTGGTTTTGAATGAGTCTCTAGTGGCTTCTCTTAATAAGTCTATCCGTCTATCTGTCTGTCCACATGTATTTTGAGGATATGAGTCAAAATCCTTTTACGGACCCAAAAAGTCCCAGAACGCTGACGATTGGATTGATATCAAAGAGTCTGTTGAACAAAACAAAGGGAAAAATGGACTCAGGATATATATTTGATGTATGTTTAGCAAAGAGTTTAAGATATGAAAATGTGCTTAAAGGTCAGTTAAGCAGTGCAACGGTTTCTGATAAGATGAAATAAGTTGTTGTATGAGGGAGCTGATGCATGGCTTAAAATCTGGATTCAGTTCATTAGAAATGAATTTCATTTGTAAATTTAGAGGTTTGATGCAATTTTAAAATGTTGACATATGGAGTAAATTCATTCTTGTACTTCACAAACTACCGCTTGTTAGTCTGTGTTGCAAAGCTTACAGCTCATGATTTTTCAGGTTTTGCAATCGCAATTGTTCCTGTTTTCTTTCTCTGGTGGTCATGACTTTATTTTGGACAGTTCCGTCTTTCGCAGTGATGTGTAGGAATGACATTTGCAGCTAATTCTTTATTAATATATATATATTTTTGCAGCATATCCCCAGCAGTTTGTTAACCATTTATTTGATTATTAAATAAGGAAGGCCCAGCATGTTTACTTTTGAAGCACACATTTTAAAGAGGATTCATTTTGCAGTGAAAGCAACAAAGCAATGCTTTCAGAAGTCCCCTCGTTTGTTTGGTTTCATTTACAATTGTGATAAAAATGTTATTAACTCTTAAAAGTCTTTTTTATATTTGTTCAATATCTTTCTTTCTGGTAAGGTCACTTGTTATTTTCTTATATTACTCGAGTACCCTAACAGAGTGTATTATATTTTTACTTTAAATAGATAACTGGGAGTAAAATGTTATAATTTTAAATAGGACAGAAATAAGAAATCCTATGTTTTCAATCAGTTAACTTGAATGTATTGTTATTAATAGAAATATAATACATTATTAATATATTTTAATGAATGCGCCAAGATACATGATGTATTGGACATCATGTATGTGTATTGTGTTATTATTACTAGTATTTAAATAAGTACTACTTGCTGCAAACTATTTGCGTACAATTTAAACAATAAGTAAGACAAAAGGTAACCTTTAATACTTACATATACATTATGACATCCACTGTGGCTCGTCAGTATGGCGTACAAAATCCCTCAGAGTTCGAGTGATCGGAGAACGCACATGTATCTGCTCAGTGTTTAGCGTCCTCTCCCTCCTCCTTTAAGTCGCTCACACTCCACTGCAGCCTGTCAGCGTCTGTCTGTCAACTTATGAGGTCAGAATTGGAGCCACGCTGTCTGATACCACTGCTCATATTCTTAAACATTTATAAATAATTATAAATATTCAGAGAAAAAAACATTTACAAAGAGAAGAAGTCAGAGCGAGGCCAAGCGACTGGGAAACGTAGATGTATGGTTTTTTTTGATTGGAAGTTGCTCCTTTGAACGAAGACACACTCAAAACGTGGAGATGGAAGGTGCGGGTCTCCGCCATCACCCCCTGTCCATATGTCAATCTCGTCTCTCTCCCCCTCTGTGTCTGTCTTTCTCTATCTTTCACCGTCCTGCCTATCCTTTCCCTCGCTCAATCTCTTCGCCAAGAAGACACAATGCTGTCGCTGGTTGCCAGAGTTCTGGTACTGGCAAATGTGAGGTGGGAGAGAGAGTGAGAGAAGGGGGGGGGGGTGGGAGAGGAGGGGAGAGAGAGAGAGAGAGAGAGCGAGAGGGAACCGTGTTGCAAGGAGAGTTTTCCGCTCCCTGCTGGACAAGAGGATGTGCTAGTACAATATGGTGGCTGCTGATAAGAGCCTCAAAAGCTGCCTGTGGCCTGTAGATAAGGAACCTTCACCACCCCTCTTCCTCCACCACCAATACCAGCACACACACACACACACTCGCGAATAAGCAGGTTCACGCCTACATGCATGTACGCACACACACACACACGGCACTGGACTGGTCAGTCCCAAACTTTGAAGGGATCTGGATCATTTCCAAGAAAATATTTGCAGCTGCACTTATATAACAATATATTAAAGAGACAATGTGGCTGCTGCTCATTCATGCACGTGCTTTCACAAATATGCCTATGTGTTTTAACACACACATACATCGCATGCATGCACAGCATGGCCACTTGGGATATCTTTGTTCAAAATATCAGCCCTTAAAGCTTGTTGTCACATTCTGATTAGCACAAAACCCCTCAAATGATGGGCATTTAGAGCGGACAAACGGGATCGCAAGTTCTGTTTGCTGGATTTAGACCACATTTGAATGACTGAATGAGGAAATTAAACAAATGAGTATCTGAAATTAACAATTTATTTCAGCTGAAAAAGATAAATGTCTCACAACGATCAAAGGTCAAGCAGTGATCATTAGAAAGGTCATCTCTTCAAAGTTGGTCGTATATACTTTGAATGTGTCATATGTTTGAATAAGGGCTTTCACGACTATCTTGGCTCGACAACAGCGCTGACGGTGCTGAAAAAAATTGGTAATCACCTCAATCTTCACTGGTATAGATGTTACCTACACCAATGCTCTGTATTGGACTTTAGAGATTTTTGGTCTGTGTTTTTCTTTACTATGACATCAGAGCACACTTGTGCCGCCGATGACCGATACATAAGTCGTCATCACGGCAATTTTCCTCTCCAAGAGCTCCCAAACTTCCTTCCTCAATTTGTCTCTCACCCTTTCTCCTCTTCACTTGTCCATTCCTGTCAAATTCTGCCCAAAGTCCCTCTCTCTCTTTCAACCTCAGGGTCAGCACTTCTTTTACATTGCCTCAGTCATTTCCTTCTTAGACAGACTGAAACACAAACATTATAAAGGCTTTACAGTTACCTGACCTTCAAGGTCCTGGGAAGGAAAACTCTTTGCTGAACAATTGCTCAGCAAATCTGTCACCACCTTCATCATCATAATCATCATTTTATTAGTAGTGGGTTTTTTTTGCCTTTTCACCGTAATCATCTTAAACATCATCATCATCGTCGCTATAAACAACTGCTGCATGTGAATATGTCAAACGAACAATAGTCCACGCAGAATCAGAGTACAGACAGTATCGTCTACTGGTCCTGGTCGTCACACTTTTTGCTTCCACAGCTGTGGTTCCAGTTGATCACTCTCTGTGTGCTAGAATAACGTGGTGGCACCGTTGCGCCTGCAGATGCTGCATAAATTTGCGTGTAACATATAAAAAGCTACACGGGGGACAGACAGAAATCCTTTGGGATTAGCTTTTTCCTGTGCTTTACAGTATATGTTCCTGTCACACAGTTGTATTATTAATAACGTTTTGGTTCATTTAAGACGTTCACTTTGCTTCCGCTTCATTTAGAGATTATTTTAAAATAAGATACAAACAGATGGAAACACGCTTAGTTTCGCGTGTTGACTGATTGTCGTGTTTAGAAATTTTGAAAGTCAGGACGGGTAAAAGAAGTTGGGACGAGAGGGCTTGGGGCGGGTTTAGAAATTAGAAAAAATTCTAAATCAAAAAGTTAAAAGGTTAGAAATGGATAAATAAACATGAAAGTTTTATATCTCCACGTTTATTTTGTGTTGCCATGTCTTTACCTTATTTATTTACTGCAGTGAAAGTACGCTTCACGTCTGGATAAAAAGCACTTTACATAAAAGTAAGACAAATTTGTATATGATACAACACTGTGACACAGTGAGTAACGAATGGTTTTACAGTTCGGATTTCCCCTTCTTCAGGTAAAACCCTTCTCAGACAGTCAGTTTTCTCGGGACCAGACTGTCTTATTTAAGGCCCCATGTGAACACTCAAACTGTAAATAGGGAATAATAATAGAAACAAACGATAACAGACAGCTTCCGCTTTTCCCTTGAGTGAGGAAGAAATCAAGAGATGATTGTTTTAATCTCAGCGCGGTGCCTGTCACACCCTCCTCCTGGCTACCTTAAAATACCCCGCTCAATAAAAAGAGCATCAATAGGGGAACCTTTGTACGTGTGTGTGTGTGTGTGTGTGTGTGTGTGAGTGTGAGTGTGAATGCACCTGCAGAAACATTGATCTCATCTGGGCAAAGAGTTGAAAATGAAAATGTTTTAAATGAAAAGCTTTGTATCCAGTAGAAAATAGGCCCCAACAGCAGCATTCAAAACTGCCAAAATCTAGATACATCTGTTACTATTTTTTTAATTGTATTTAATGTATTTATTTATTTACTGATATATTTATTGAACACAACAAGCCATTTAAACAAAGTTGACCTCTAAGGAGAAAAGAGGCCACTGTCATCATCATAATGAACACAAAAGAGTTTTCAGATGGGAGTTGTGCATTGCTACATTGGTATAAAGTACATATACAGTATACATTTACTTTATTAGGTATACCCTGCTAGTACTGGGTTGGACCCCCTTTGGCTTCAGAACATTAGTCATTAAGGGTGTGGCATGTGGTGTTTAAAAAAAGCTCACTTGGCACATGAAGAGATCCCACACGCCATTACAACACTACTAACACCTTGAACTGTTGCTACAAGGTAGGAGAAATCCATGCTTTCATAGTGTTTGTGCCAAATTATGACCAGGCCATGTTTTTCCAGTCTTCTTTTGTCCAAGTTTGGTGATACCGCACGAAGCCTCGGTATACTCAGTTTCCTGTACTTAGCTAACAGGAGTGGCCAGTCTCTGTAAACTCCAGAGATGGATATTTGGGAAAATCCCAATAAATCAGAGGTTTCTCAGATACTCAGATCAGATCTGAGCGACAAACATGCCACATTCAGAGTCACTTAAATCACCTTTCTTCCCAAACTGATGTTCAGTTTGAACCTTATCGGGTCATCTACATGCCTAAATGCATTGAGTTGCTGCCATGTGGTTGGCTGATTAGATATTTGTGAAAACATGAGGATAAACAGGTGTACCCTATAAAGAGGCCAGTGAATGTATGTACATGTTTGGAATAAACTGCAGTACAGTCTGTTCTTTTGAACCTAACAAACAAGCAAGATCACTTTTTTTTGTTAACCCCTTTTTATTAGGCCGTGGATCTTGAGAATAATATGCCAGAAAACAGAAACAGGCTCAAAGCTATTGTGACTCATTAGTGCAGTTAAAGAAGCTCATATCCTAGCTTGCCTGGTAGAGTGTTTCACCACCTTGCCCTGCGGGGAGTCTCTCCAGAATTTATTTTTCTCAGAGATGAATTTTACTGTGCCTTTGCCTGGTGTAACATGCCTTTAGAAGTGTGTGTGTTTGTGTGTGCCCTTGTGACTATGAAGTTACTTCTAGCAGCACAGTAAATATTATTATTTTCCTTATTTTCTGCCTTGAAATATGTCATTACTATTTTTAATTTGACAGACATCTATCTATCTATGATAATGTTCATGTATTTCACATTATCAGATTAAAATAAACTTGGAGAACTTACAGTGAGCACATGCACATAAATGAGAAAACACATACACACTCCCCAAAGTGGGCTCCATGGCCACATTTCCTCCGCGTCATGTAAACACTATTGTGCGCCCGGTGATAGGGATCACTGGAACCTAATTGTTTGAGGCAATATTCGCAGTGCATTTCATGGAGAAAGTGACAAACAATGCTGTGAGCGCTGGCCGGGACAGACGCCTCTCTTCTCCTCCTGCTCCGCGACAGATGTCGACTGTGTTTATTTTTCCTGATTGTCCTGGAGACAGGCCATCCAGCCACAGGACACACCAAGGAGGGTTTTAGTTTAGTTAGATATTCAGCACAAAGGAGGAGGATGGGGTTACATTGCCAGCCTTGAATCTGATCTCTTCCCGCCACATTAACACGGTGTACACCTGATCATCTCCATCAGGACTCAACCTTAAGTATTGGAGGGATCAAGCTACAGGAAAAATAGGAAAGGATTTCAATTCTGTAAACATGAGCAAACATTAGAAGATAACACCATAGTAGATGAAAAAGATCAAAAACAAAGGATAATTTTCTTCTGAAGAATAATGAAAAGGATATTTTTTTTGTGAGTCAAGAGGAAAAAATGGGAGTGAGGGCATCATTTCACATAATTACTGAGTAATCTCATAATGTCATAATTTCTTGTGATTTGGTTCCTGAAAGTTTGTTCTCTATTACCAGCTTTCCTTTTTGCTGAGATCTACCAGTACATTTAATTCTTACTCCCAAATCCTACACAGAACCTCTGTCTGCTATCTCCTTGTACAGGATTGGAAATTTAGCAACTAGACTCGGCACATGGGTAGCTCTTAGGACCCTGAAGGTTCTTATCTTTATCACTGATTATGTCATCATATGACCTGTTGTGCTCCCATAGCACCTTGTAAATTGTATCATTTGAATTTCAGGAAAGTAACATAATATCTTTTTTAAAGCCACAAAACGTGAATTATGCATGATATAAATATATGATGTCATCATGTTGCTGAACAACAGGCTAAAATCAAGAACCAAACAAAACAGCATGGACTTGTGCTATTTGACAAAATAAGCAGGCAGATACATTATAAGTAAATTAAATACAATGGCTTTGTTTTACCTTTTTGATTTTTTAAATTAATTGCAAACATTTATTTTATGGCAATTTAAAGCCTAGTTAAAAATATTTTATTTTATTCGGCAGTACCTTTACAGCCCACAAGAGGGCACCAAGTTTTGGAAAAACAACCATTATTAAATTATAGCAGCAGTTTTATTTTCATTTCATTTTAATTCATTTTACAATGAATGACAGAATTTGACATACATTTAGAAATCATTGTAGAGGTAGTTAAACCACAGCATGTATGATCCATTTTAATGATGGGTGATCTACAGAGATCTGGTAAGCTCAGGACTTTGACCCAGAATTATTGTCATTTTCGGTCTACTTGTAAAACAACTGACTCAAGTCACACCTTTTATCAGACAAGTTATCAGATTTCACGCCTGTCCATGTGAAGCGACTGAAGGCTTGAAATACACCTTTAAACAGACTGTAAAATCAGTGGAGTTCCCCTTTAATTTTTGGGAAAGCAGTCATTCGTGAGATTAGTTTCCTTCGTGCATCAGATCAGAAAATCTGATCAAAACTCATCCTAAATCGGTTGCAGTGATGCTCTGTGAAACTGTTGCTCGTTCAAAAACACAACATAACTTTAGAAATTAGATTAGTGAGGAGTCTCGTTTTTATCTTCTATCTGTATAAAGTTCATGGTGATTCTGATTACAGTAACGGCACCTTGTACAGTGTCAGCCACATGTCGACGGTCACACATCGCTCCGTTCCCAGGATGCACCTGGCCACAGGCAAGCAGGCGGACGTGAGGGACAGCTGTTTCCTGTGCACACTTCCTGGTTTGGCAGCGAAAAAAGGGGATGGGGGGGGGGGGGCTTTAGTGGTGGGAGGGAAGTGGGGTACAGAGTTGGGCAATGGGGTAGATTAGCGTTTTTGGTGAGGCATTTTTCAAACAAGAAATATCTGTGACAGCCACAGGTGTGAGGGTAAAGAAGGGTGTCACACACAGAGTATATGCTACAAAAACACAATCTCATAAAAGATAAATAAGAAGTCAGAGCTCTATAGGGTGAAACCCAGAGTTTGACTGGATCAATAATTAAAGAAAAAAAAAAAATTCAAAGTACTGCTTGTACCATAGGGACAAATAACAAACAAAGACACGGGGATCGTGGGAGAAATGTTCCTTTATTGTCTCCAGTCTTTGACTCCCCCACCCCAGGGGGAGAGCGTGGTTGGCCACCTAATCAGAGCATAATGGTCTCAATCAATAGTTTCCTTGATTGCACACGTACTGTACATTCCACATCAACAGCGCACAAACAGGGCTGTGTTTTCATGCGAGGTCCTTAAATCAAGGAAGCCTGCAACAGTGTTTCATTGCATGATTATGCTGCTGTTCAAATCAATACCATGTTTTTCAATATTTCCATGAAAATAAATAACTTCAGTGAACGGGTTGAGTCAATAGGTTATTCTGAGCATAACAAGGCAAATATCTGGCTTTTTGACCAATCAGTGCAGTTAATTGGACAAAATCTGTTAAATAACACTTTTCAATGTGTCTCCTGTAAAGTCTGGATGGACATTTTATATTTCTGAACTTCTATTGCTTTTGCAAACATGGCTAGAAAAATAAAAACCCAGTAGATGTTGCAGCATGACAACTGTAACTAAGTGTAGTTGTATTAAGTGTCCGTGAGCACGCATCGTTGAGCCTATTTACATGTTTTTTTCCAGACTTTAAAAGCGGTTTTGTGACATTCAGGAAAGATGAGCGTGAGATGAGGTGACACAGTGGAAAGACGGTCTAGCGACACTCGCTGTGTGGACCTGTATGACTCATTTGACCCTGAGGCCGCCCGCTGGCCTTTGACTCTAAGGCGTCATTACGTGCGGAACTTTACGAGAGCACTGCGGCTTTTCAAACAGCCAGCTCACATCCACTTCCACTTTTGGCAACAGAATTACAAATATTTCTACACGAGATGAGCTCTGACAATAGCCTTTGTAAGTGTGTGTATATATGAATGGATGAGTTTCTGTTTGATTCTCTGGGCCTCGGTGCCAAAACTGTATGTGTCTAAATGAGCATATGTGGACGGCCGAGGTTGCGATTGCCACTAGGCACACGTACGTACGTGTGTCTGTGTCTGAGTGCGTGTGTCCTTTGGATCGTGATGTGTGGAACAACAGCGTATTGTGTCTTCCTCTCTCATATTTCTCATCATCAGCACTGCCGGTGTCTAAATTCCACTGGTGTGTTCACAGCGTGATGGAGGGACTCAGCCCTGTTGTCAACCCCCATCCTGCAAAAATAGGAAACACAGCATCACTTTTCCACTTTCTCCCTCACTTTTCACCACTAATTCAAAATATATGTCTTCCTGTTTGGAGCTCTCACACACTGGACTTGGTTGTTTGTATTGGAGAAAGGGTGCAGTTTTGCACACGCTCTGTGCTGTTTTTTAAGCACAGAGTGTGTGCAGCCATCGGGCAAACACCTCTGACACATTAACTGTAGATGTTTATGCCTCTCGCCCTGGTATTTGTCAATATGATTTACTCATTCTGTGATATAACTGCATCAGACACCTGTGATAATGACCTACAGTATTGGTCAGTCTTACACACAGCTTTTCCATTTTCACAAGGCTTATTTCTCCTTCTTGCTAAGCATTGTAAGATTGTGGGTGCTGAACTGGCCTGCCAGCAGTCCAGACCTTTCACCAACTGAAGACATTTGCAGCACCATAAAAAATGACAGAGAAGACCTGGGACTATGCGAAAGGGTGAAGTGCTGCAGTAAAGTTGCAATGGTTCTATCTTTTATACAGTCTATGCTTCACTCTATTAAGATGTGATTATTTCCAAAGGTCCATTTAGTTTTAGTTAGCTGAAGCTAAACCAGAAGTTAAAACGAGATGGTGAAAAACATTTTTAGTTAATGTTACGACTGTTTTCGTAATGGGTAAATTGGAGTGTGCAGGTGCCTTTCCATGATTGGTGGATCCATGGGATGGACCATACGGATTGGCTAATGACCTGGAGACAACATATAAGATGACACCACGATGGACCTCAACTGGCAGGCTTTGTGTTACCCGTTTCTTTATACAGGAGCATGTAGGGGTGGACTGCCTTTTTATTTGATTGCCCTTTTCTCATGTTTTTGTTAGTTAGGGAGATAAGACATTGTCATTTGGTTGATTCTTTTCATAAGTAAGTTTGGTACATCCTTTAGATAGGGTCCCTTTTGTTTGTTGTTTTTGGTTCCACCCTGAAGGTATAGTCCGCTCCTTTCCTTTGTTAGAATTCAATCACTGTAAATAAATCACTATCAAAATTATACTCGTTGTGTGATGTGCTGCTTGGGGTCAGACAGGGGTGGATCACCCTTATATTATGGTCTGGCCACCCCTAGACAGGCCATAACACTAACTAAAATGAAAATTAAAACTAGACTTATAAATGGCTGGCTGGTGTCCTTACCGGTGACCTTGGGTCTGAACTATGGGCTCCTCCTTCCAGGTGTTCGTACTGCCTGAGTGGGGCCAAGATGTGCCGTCTTGCCTCTGTTGGGTTTTCTGCATGTTTCTGGCTCAGCATGCAAGTATCCACTTCTTGGCGTTCGCTGTTGGTTGCAGCCACTTGAGGTTTCTGGACTCATTTGGGTTCTCAACACTGGGTGACTTTGATGGGAGTGAAAGCATCCTCACAACATAAATCAACACACTACCTGCTTTTGTTTCAGATTTTTTCTTTCTCCTTGTCAACATGTTTGGTTACTGGGTTTCACTGTAATGCATTTTGTGCTCCAAAAGCTGTTAGCATGACTGTTTTAATCATTAGATTGTGCCACACCAGCACCTGAAAGAAAAGCTTTGAGTTTCATTTTGTATTTTTGTTTTGCAGGCACTCAGGAGAATAAGTCATGATGTTTCTTGTGCTTGTCAATCACCAGTCAACAGTGTCGCCACTGTGAACAACATCCTGCGACTCCTCGAGCCAAAACCTTCGAGAAGTCCCTGCAGCCGCTTCAAAACTCGTCACTGAGCTCGATCTCTCTTTTAACACGCTGGAGACAATAATGAAAGATGACTGTCTTTCATATGTTGCTTTGAGGCCTTTGTTCATGAATAACAACAGAATCAAAACCATCCATGAAGAGGCATTTCACCCGCTGATTAATTTGGAGAAACTGGACTTCCACAAACCAGTTGGAGACTTTGTCTCCTGGATGGTTTCAGAACCTGATTTCTCTCCACTATTTCAATCTTTTGGGAAACAAATATACAACACTGGGTCCGGGAAACCTTTTCCTGCCACTGAGGAGCTCGAAGACCCTCCATTTTTGAGGACCTTTACTTCAGTCTGTCAGTGAAAGGGATTTTTTTTTAAACCTTGAAACTGCCGTGACCCTGGCCAAAGACCAGCTGGCCAGGTCAGTCATGGATATTCACAAATACCCCATAGTACCAGTGGAAATGAAATATCGGGGGAAAATGCAGAGAGTAACGGCTGCGGTTAGCTGACGGCCATCATACCCTTTAAATCTGAAAACTGATTGGTCGGGGTTTAGTAGCTCAATAGGGCAGTATGTAGGCCTGCACACACGACCAATAGGGACACGTGGCGTTTGGGCCGCGTTCAGATTGCCCGTTCCAGCAATTTGCTACACAGAAGATAATGGCACTATGCAATTCGCCCTTTGATCAAATGATGAGAGCTGACAGTCAAATAGTGCGCCCTGACATAGCACTGACATTTCCACATGTTGTAACCAATGACTGTAGAAAACAGTCACTGGTTGTAACAAGTAGGGACAGACCATGTTCAGTGTGTCGTGACACTTGCACAATGGAAGAACACACCCACTTGTTGGTGCCAGAAGAGCCACTGAGAAATGATTTTATTAGCTGGCTCATTACAACTTGATGGCTGGTCACCTGGAATGAGATAAGACTCTGGAGCCAATAATTGCCCGATTTTACTGGCCGGGAATCTGTTTTAGACTTAGAGCTTTTTATTGTCATTGTGCAGTTTCTTGCACAGTGAAATTGGGTAAGTGGAGAGCATAGAGCCGCTGGGTCTGTGCGCGTCGCCATCTTGCATTTTTTGCACGTTTGGATGTGCATCCAGTGGTGTCAGCTGGTGAACCAGTAGGGACAGACCAGCTGGCCATTCCAAAAGCGCCTTTATGCCCCTCACCATTAATGGAGGTCCCATTTGAGCGCATTGGCATGGACCTCATTTTATCGATGAGAAAAAGAAAGTCTTTAGTTCAGCTGTTGTTAACTGATCTTGACTTTGTTAATTAAACGTTGTAAACCTGCTTTCAGTGTGTCCTGTACATGAGTTCATTCAGTAGACCACAGCACGGTGTGTTTTTTGAGCTGATGAAGTTCAGCCAAAACAGGAAACATGCAGCAGGAGACAGTAACTTGTTAAAATGTTATAAAAGGTACAATTAAAGATTTTCACCCTATAGGGTTGTCAGTGATCCAAGGATAAATGTCTAATTTGGCCAAAATTTTATATACCATTTCTGGAGAGAGTGCAGTGGAAATGTTGTCACTTCTGGACTTTGCTACTTGCAGCTAAACATTTGCAGCTAAATAATTTATTTAAAAGCAGAAGCTGCAACTGATGGAGGGAATATTTGTCTCAAAATTTCAACTGAACTCGAAGGGTGCCAGTGCTCCAGCTTACCATCTTTACCTGAGTAAATCGGTTTGTTGAACAATCTAAACGGTTGATTCAGAAACTTCTGTGACATCAACTTAACTAAGACTCATTACAAATTTCACAAAACACAGCTGAATACTTTTATTATTTTTTTTATTAGTTATTTTGATTTTAATAAAACAAAATAAAAAAAAGAAACGAAAAAAATGTTTTCTTTATTTTATTTTATTTTATTTAGTGCTGTCAGTGTTAATCTCATTTTAATGAGATTAACGCTGAATGCACTGATTTTATTATTAATTTATTTGTTTAATTTTTTGTTGTTCCCAGAGAGCAAGCCAAACACTGGTCCACAAAAGGACTGTCTCTAGTAGTGGTGCACTACTAGTAGAGTTTCTTTTAACCTCCTAGGACCTGGTGTCCACATATGTGGACATCACATTTTGGGTTGTCGAGACCAAAATACAACATTTTGCTCTACAAAGACCTGATATCCACTTAGGATGACATTACACTGCCACTGTTCAATCGAAATTTAAAATGAATGTCCTCATATGTGGATCTCATGTTTTGAGAAGCATTCATCAGGTCCCAATCAACCCAAATGGCACAGAGAAATTAAAAATGCATGCCATGATAGAGTTCAGGTCTTAGGAGGTTAAAAATGTCTCTGCTGATGAGACCAGTGAATGTGGGGCGACGGTGGCAAGAAAAAACTCCCTCCTGGAGGAAGAAATCTTGGGAGGAACCAGGCTCTCTGGGAGGACCCTTCCTCCTAAGGCCAATACTTACCTGCAGTCTGCGATGGTGGGCTGGGACGACTGTTGTTCCTTCTCAGCATGATGAGGACCTTAACTTCCTTCCATATCCTGCTTCAGAACTGACAATGAAGACAAAACTGGTTAACAAGGTAATAGCACATTTAAAAATTCACTCACTTCAGGATGAGATGCTGTGTCTTCTTACGTTTCTCTTGTAAAACAGGATGTAGGCCGAGTTCTGCTGTTCTTCACAAGCTGCAGATCCAGTTGTGTGAAGCACCTGTGCGTCATTATAGGTGAGCCAATTATCTGATGTAGAGTATGGACTCTCCTCAGGATGGACAGAATTACAAATGTAGTGTCCTGAAATCACATTAAGACAAATGAATCAAACTTCTGGAAGTCAACTGATTCAAGCAAACAGTGATTTTGACTTAGTGCTTCTCAGAACATCAAAAGCTTTTGTGTGCGAGTCCTTCACTGAAAAGTAGCAAATTCTGTTAAATCATTTTCTGCTTGTAACAAGTCAGTTGTTTTACCTGATTCTGTGCCTCCATAATGACTGATGATGCTGACAAGACTGTAACAGCCACCACCCTGAGAAGGAACAAATCAAAAGAGTGTTAGTTTCATGAAGTCTCACATCAGTGCGATAATTAAGCTGATTCTCTGAGATGTTCTGCAGTCTGTTTTTACCTGATTGGATGGCACCACCAAGTCCCTCTGCAGCCTGACGGGGTCATCCACCTTCTGAATCTGGTAGGTTTGTGTAAAGCCAAACCTCTTCAGGTGCAAGATGAGAACTCTGGCAAAAGAAAGAAAACAAACAAGGTACAAAATAAGAAGAATGAGTGTCAAACACAAACAGGAGATGGGAGAAAATGACTGCTCAAGTATTGTCTCGAAAAACTCTGATGTTTGATGCGCCACAGTTTGGAAACTTGGTCAGTCGATCAATTCTGATGTGACCTTACTCACCTTGGCAGTGTATCAAAAGACGACTTCAGTTCTGAGGTCGTCCCTCCACAATCACAGCGAAATTCTATTTCTTGTTCCTGAACAACAGCACAGAGAAAACAGGCTTTATGGTAGAAAGAAATCACAACATATGCACACACACATATACACACACTCTAACAAAAAAGGTGTGTTAAGATCGGTGATACTACAACTCTACTGGAATTTGCAATCTTACCTTCAAGTATGTCTCTAACATGTCCTCAACAGACCCCTCTGGAACCAGGTCAAGAGACAAGCTGGTGAATTCCTCTTGCTGTGATGATTGGTGACCGCAGCTACACATTTAAGGAGTAACATAGTTAAAGTAAAGATCAGGTAGGTGGAAACGAGGTATATGACGATATTGCAATCAGCCCTGTGTTTCTGAAAGACAGGCTTACCCCTTGCATGTCCTCATGTTTTCCATTTTGAAAACGTGATGGTCTTCTACTGGGCAGGTATAACTTTGGCCCTGGAGAGCTGCGTTCCTCTTCAGGTGAGGGGAGAGCCTTTTGACCTCATTGAGGAACAATGTTAGGAATTCATGAGCATCCTGAAAGAAAAGCACAGAGGAGATTTAAAGCAGAACATCAAAATCAGAAAGTAAAGCAAAAAATGAAATGTCCAAATAGCTGACGCACTTTCTGTGCGCTGCCTGTGTATTCAGGAGCTTGACTGCTGAATGCCTTCTTAAAAGATCTCAGGTGGTGATCTTTAAGGCCATAATCTGTTGAGTCATGACAGTCCCTGATGTCAGTGAGCCTTCTGTAGAAAGGAAAGGGTAAACAGACATTTCTGCTGTTAGATCTCTTTGTTCTTCAGGTTTTTGAAGAAAGTAGAAGGTTGACGTAGCGCACCTTAAGAGCTGAGCTTCTGGGACTGCGCTCCACAAAACCTCCTGACGGCTGATGTCTCTAATGAACTCCTCAATGTTGAGGAGGCTCTGCAGGCAGGAGTTCATGTAGCAGGTGTTTCCGATGTTTGGAAACCTGACACACACGCACAAAGTTTACAGTATCAGTGTAAAATAATTCATTTTCTCCACTTTGTTAAAGTGAGCTTTGGTCTTTGTGCACCACGTGTACTCACCCGAAGCAGTCTGTAGTCTCAGTTTGATTTTCTATTGTTTTTCACCGCAGACTCCACTGCTCCAAAAGGTAAAAACACAAGCAAACAATTAGGAAAGATGTCAAGACGCTGAGCAGTGTATGTGCATGTATGCATGAGCTTTGAAGTTTAAACATTTTGGAGCACGTTTTTCTCTACCTGTTAAACACATGCTCCCATCCACTCTCTTGGTCCAGAAGCTCCATAATCAAAGTGTCCCAACTCAGGTCTGCTGGGATCTTTTCAGTGGTGTTTTTTACCTGATGGGAGCTTTCACCACATTCCTTACCTGTGCTGCTGGATGTAGAAAGAAGAAAAGAGTCAGGGATGCATCACAACACAACAAGACACCAAACAAACATTCTCTCTCTGGAGAACAGCATTCGACTATCTAATGCTTATTTATATAAAGAATTTTGCTTTAAAGTGAGAAGATTAAAGTTTCCCTCACCTGTCACTGATTTTATCAGGTTCCCCTGTCGTTTCAGGAGCAGCCTGCCTTTTTCTCTGTAGAAAGAAACCAAAGTACAGGACATAGCCGTGTGCTTCATTGCTCTTAATTGCTCTCATTTAACTGTGATGAGTAAATGCTTGATGACAGTGACTCTTTCCATAAAACATACCTTCCAGAATTTAAAAAGAGACCAGCGAGACTTTTTTTGTGTCTTTACAGTGGTGGTCTCTGCCTCTGAATCGCTGTCAGTTTGCTGCAGACGACGAACAAACATAATGTCATTAAAAAAGTAAAGTCACTTAAAACTAACAAGTACATTTTAAAGAGAATGTGCATTTCATATGTTTTGTGTAAAAGCAAACCGAGGAACAGCAGAAGTAGTGTCTCCATTTTCTCTTCTTCTTCTTCTTTTTACCATTTTCAGGGTTAGTTGGTGTGGCAGCAACAGAAGCATCCGGGATGCTGATGAGGACAAAAGTGTAAATGTTATTTTTCAAAGTGGAAATTTTTAACAAGGAGTACATGCTGGAGATTGCAAATAAAAATAAATAACTGTAATGGAACAAAATCATGTATTTTATACATTTACACATTTTCAAACACTAATCTCTGAATCAATATAAATAATAGACAAGACTAGAAGTAGTAAAACAAATATGTAAATGCACAAGGCAGAAGAAAAGTACCAAACACAGGGAAATAAAACAGCTCCGAATAAACCACTGCTATAAATATCTCCAGCAGCATTAAAGAGTCGCGCATTTCTTTACCTCTGTTGAGACGTAGAAGGAATTTCCTTCTCTGCCACATTTTGTTTGTTTGATTTCTGTTTAGAAACAAGAAAACCAACATCAGTAATGGCATAAAACAAACATACCAAGGGAGTCTCTCCATGAAAAGTGACCAGTTAGAAAATTTGGTATTATTTTATATTATTTATCAATTTAGTGAGCTGTCAGCTCATGAAGCACATATATAGGAATATGTTTAAATAAAATAAAAACAATTTATTCATATCTTAATTTGAGTTTTAAAGTTTATGGTATGAAAATACAAAATCCTTCATTTGGTTCAAAATTCAGTTTTTACAGAAATCATCCATGAAGCTTCATTAAAAGTTTCAAAAATGATTATTTACCACAAGAAAATATTCAGAAAAATGTGCTGCAAGTCTCTTCAAACTTACCTTTCTGTGAAAAAAAAGTTTAAACATCTTTGGACTTAATGTGATCGCAGTGAAAATCTTCTCAGCTTTGCAAAAGTTCAACTGAAAGCAAGCTGTCAAAGGTTGTGTATTTCTAAACTTTCAGCATAGAATGTTCATACCCTGAACACCAAGCATCATCATTATGATGTATGGGGCTAATTTGCATATTTTGGAATGGAATGCTCATTTGAACTGTATGGTACTCGTCTCTAAGCAACCCCTAAAAAATACACATACCTCTACAGATGGCCCCCAGTGCAACCCTTCAGGTTCCTAGTAAATGCACCTATGGTACAAATTTGAACAAGACTTCCTTCTTGTCACTGAGTTGTAGCATTCACAAGATTTTCAGAAAACTTGACCTTTGAACTTGAGGTCAAGGTCACTGATATTCAAACTGACCCCAGAACTTTAGTAGATGCACCAGTGGTATCAATTCAAAATCCTACGCCCCTCGTTCTTGAGTTATTGTCTTGACCAAGCTGAGTATACAATTATGAAACAATCGTTTTCCATTTTATTTCACTATCTGTAACTAAGACAAATAAACAGTATTTGGGACACAAGTTACTATTAAAGTGGTTAGTGAGACTCCACATCTGATAACAGTATAACACACTGCTTAGTTATGTAAAATTGTCATCAATAAATGTGCTCAAAACAGAAGCTACACTGGCTTTAAAAGTTTTTGTTAACTCTGACTACCTGTCCGCTCTTACCTGTTTCTTTTGCTCTCTCTGCTGTCTTCATCCTCCATCCAACTCTACAGCTGTTGTTAGGGATGATATGATGAAACTGAAGGGTGTCTGGGCACTGGAAAAAAAAGAAGAGAGATTGGATTAGGCTGCAGTTGGCGTGCCATTCTCTCACTTCAGGATTAGACGCTGTGTCTTCTTACGTTTCTCTTGTAAAACAGGATGTAGGCCGAGTGCTGCTGTTCTTCACAAGCTGCAGATCCAGTTGTGTGGAGCACCTGTGTGTCATTATAGGTGAGCCAAGGATCTGTTGTAGAGTGTGGACTCTCCTCAGGATGGACAGAATTACAGATGCAGCAGCTGTTTCCGGTATATGGAAACCTGACACACAAACACAAAGTTTACAGTATCAGTGTAAAATAATTCATTTTCTCCAGGTTGAGAAGGTGAGCTTTGGTCCTTGTGCACCACCTGTACTCACCTGAAGCAGTCTGTAGACTGAATTTTATTTTCCATTATTTTTCCACCGCCCAAATGTTTCACTACGCTATTGCAAAAAGGTAAAAACACAAATACACAATTAGATGCTGAGCACTGGATGTGCATGTATGCATGAGCTTTGAAGTGTAAACATTTTGGGGGAGGTTTTTCTCTTACCTGTTAAACACATGCTCCCATTCATTCTCTTGGTCCAGAAGCTCCATAATCCAAGTGTCCCAACTCAGGTCTAATATCATTTTTTCCAGTGGTGTTTTTAACCTCTCGGGAACTTTCACTACATTCCTTACTTGATGCAGAAAGAAGAAAAGAGTCAGGGATGCATAGCAAGCACGACAAGACACCAGCAGTCCAGACCTTTCACCAACTGAAGACATTTGCAGCACCATAAAAAAATGACAGAGAAGACCTGGGACTATGTGAAAGGGTGAAGTGCTGCATTAAAGTTGCAATGGTTCTATCTTTTATACAGTCTATGCTTCACTCTATTAAGATGTGATTATTTCCAAAGGTCCATTTAGTTTTAGTTAGCTGAAGCTAAACCAGAAGTTAAAACGAGATGGTGAAAAACATTTTTAGTTAATGTTGCGACTGTTGTCGTAATGTTGTCTCATATGTAAATCTGAGTGTGCAGGTGCCTTTCCGTGATTGGTGGATCCATGGGACGGACCATACAGATTGGCTAATGACCTGGAGACAACATATAAGATGACACCGCCATGGACCTCAACCGGAAGGCTTTGTGTTACCTGTTTCTTTATACAGGAGCATGTAGGGGTGGACTGCCTTTTTATTTGATTGCCCTTTTCTCATATTTTTGTTAGTTAGGGAGATAAGACATTGTCATTTGGTTGATTCTTTTCATAAGTAAGTTTGGTACATCCTAGGGCTGTTTTCTACAGTCATTGGTTTTGATGGTCACTGTAGTGGCTATATTAATTTCTTAAAGTTCTCTCTTTCTCTTATATTTAATATAACCACACTACGGACGGACAAGCGCCTGTTTTTATACATCGTCGTTAGCAACAACGACGGTAAAACTATTGCGTGTCCACTTGTGTATTTTCCACATAAACCTTTCACAATAAAGCTCAAGATCCTGTTGAGAATTTGCAAAATAAACTGAAGGATGCGGAGTGTTTGCGGATGAGAAGCAAAAAAGAGCCGTCAGTTGCTAAAAAATAAACCTTAGACTCAAACATTAGAACAGACTTTTCCCCGCAGCACGCCGTGTAATAAATACTCACAAAGAAAACGGCGGCCGTTACAACATGTGTCTAAAAATGTATAGTTTCATGCATCAGTTAAAACACTCGACTCCAAGTACACGACGACCAGCTGGAAACACTTCACGCAAGTCGAGCTGCCCGAGATTCACAGAATTTACAGAAAATGTTAAATTTTTGTGATTTATATCGTTATCGGGACGATAGATGTTTTATATCGGGATATGAGATTTTGGTCATATCGCACAGCCCTAATACATCCTTTGAATAGGGTCCCTTTTGTTTGTTGCTTTGGGGTCCACTCCGAAGCTATAGCTCGCTCCTTTCCTTTGTTAGAATTCGATCACTGTAAATAAATCACCATCAAAATTGTACTGGTTGTGTGATGTGCTGCTTGGGGTCAGACAGAGGTAGATCACCCTTATATTATGGTCTGGCCACCCCTAGACAGGCCATAACACTAACTAAAATGAAAATTAAAACTAGACTTATAATTGGTTGGCTGGTGTCCTTACCGGTGACCTTGAGTCTGAACTGTGGGCTCCTCCTTCCAGGTGTTCGTACTGCCTGAGTGGGACCAAGATGTGCCGTCTTGCCTTTTTTGGGGTTTCTGCATGTTTCTGGCTCAGCATGCAAGTATCCACTTCTTGGCGTTCGCTGTTGGTTGCAGCCACTTGAGATTTCTGGACTCATTTGGATTCTCAAGACTGGGTGACTTTGATGGGAGTGAAAGCTTCCTCACAACATAAATCAACACACTACCTGCTTTTGTTTCAGATTTTTTCTTTCTCCTTGACAACATGTTAGGTTACTGGGTTTCACTGTAATGCATTTTGTGCTCCAAAAGCTGTTATTTTGTGCAGCTGTGCTCCAAGAGCTGTTAGCATGACTGTTTTTATCATTAGATTGTGCCACACCAGCACCTGAGAGAAAAGCTTTGAGTTTCATTTTGTGTTTTGCAGGCACTCAGGAGAATAAGTCATGATGTTTCTTGTGCTTGTCAATCACCAGTCAGTGTCACCACTGTGAACAACATCCTGCGACTGTTCGAGCCAAAACCTTCGAGAAGTCCCTGCAGCCGCTTCAAAACTCATCACTGAGCTCGATCTCTCTTTTAACACGCTGGAGACAATAATGAAAGATGACTTTCTTTCATATGTTGCTTTGAGGGCTTTGTTCGTGAATAACAACAGAATCAAAACCATCCATGAAGAGGCATTTCACCCGCTGATTAATTTGGAGAAACTGGACTTCCACAAACCAGTTGGAGACTTTGTCTCCTGGATGGTTTCAGAACCTGATTTCTCTCCACTATTTCAGTCTTATGGGAAACAAATATACAACACTGGGTCCGGGAAACCTTTTCCTGCCACTGAGGAGCTTGAAGACCCTCCATTTTTGAGGACCTTTCCTTCAGTCTGTCAGTGAAAGGGATTTTTTGAACCCTGAAACTGCCCTGACCCTGGCCAAAGACCAGCTGGCCACCTGGTTGGGTCAGTCGTGGATATTCACAAATCCATAGTACCAGTGGAAATGAAATATCGGGGGAAAATGCAGAGAGTAACGGCTGCGGTTAGCTGACAGTTGGGCTTCATTTCTTTACTGAACAGTCATTTTAAGATTAGCTATTTGTTATTTACTAGCTAATCTTGGTCATGAGACTGAAGTCTATGGAGGACCACAAGAGCCACGCGCATCGAAATAAAGATTTCTGTGCTTTGAATGTCATTTTTACATTCAAAGCTAAGATTCAGCACACTGTGGTAGAGGCTGGGATTTGATGAATTCATCATATATACAACCTTTGATCATCATTTATGTCCAGTTGAGAATGAATCTGTGCACTCACATATTAAATGAACTGAAATCAGTAGTGTGATCTCCAGTCTTGATATAAGGAATGAGAGAACTGACAGCTGTTATTTTAATCAGCCTGTCTCAGTTGTTTTAACTCTAAGTACCATAAAGTAATGTGGTAACATCTGGACTGACGAGTTTACTGTCAGCATTTTAATCGCTAGTTTAAAGGCTGTAGGTTGCAGCCATTGCTCTAACACTGTATAAATGTAACAGGCCTCAGTGCCGGTTCTAATAGTCTGAGCTGCTTCCAGCTTTATTTGTGAAGAGCACAGCAGCTTACAAAACACGTAGCTAGCTCGTACAGCTGCGACGTAAAACTTTCATAAGCTAAGATGACCTTAAAATAACGGGGCTACGTGCGGTGATGCTAGCGTTAGCCATGTTAGCACATTACCTTCAACAGGTGGTTAGACTGCGAAAACAGGCACTCAGTCAGAGGTTGGCTCTCCGTTTCGCTGCAGGGTCCCTTCATTCTTCACATATCCGTGTCAAGCCGAGTGTAAATCCCGAGGCTGAACGGCCTTTGTACAAGCACACATGCTTCATAGCAGGGCGAAGCTATGAGCTACAAAAATCCAAGCAGACAGCCTGTGTCTGTCCAACCAATCAGAGAGCTCCGCACGATTTTTAAAATGAAGTTGTTAATTCAATAGCCAATCCAGCAGCCAATCCAGAAGTTAATCCCTGAGCGAACAGGAAAGGGAAATGGATTTTGAAATGCAATTTATTAAAGTGCAATTGGAAAAAAGCTTTTTGAAATGCAGTTTATTACAGTGCAATTGGAAAAAAGCTTTTTGAAATGCAGTTTATTAAAGTGCAATTGGAAAAAAGCTTTTGAAATGCAGTTTATTACAGTGCAATTGGAAAAAAGCTTTTTGAAATGCAGTTTATTAAAGTGCAATTGGAAAAAAGCTTTTTGAAATGCAGTTTATTAAAGTGCAATTGGAAAAAGCTTTTTGAAATGCAGTTTATTAAAGTGCAATTGGAAAAAAGCTTTTTGAAATGCAGTTTATTACAGTGCAATTGGAAAAAAGCTTTTTGAAATGCAGTTTATTACAGTGCAATTGGAAAAAGGATTTTGAAATGCAGTTTATTAAATTGGAATTCAAAAATGAATTTACAAATGCAGAATTTATTCTACAATTCATTATTTAAGCACAGAAATCTTTATTTTGATGCGCGTGGCTCTTGTGGTCCTCCATAGAAGTCATCTTACTTTGGTAATGTAAATATAATATGGCCAATATTATATTTATTGTCAGATTATAATGATATATATATATATATATAGAGAGAGAGAGAGAGAGAGAGAGAGAGAGATGACAGGATATAACAGCAGTGAGCTTGAACTCTGTGTCAAAGATTCGAGTTACAGTTATTTATATTTCCTATCCCCTTAAATCTTCACTCAAAGACAAGTATCTTTGATATATATATATATATATAGATGTATTATACATAAGAGACAAATATTGTTCCTTTAATATGTTGGCATTACTAAATTTGGCTCAATGCTTACATATATGTGTAAAAAGCAAATGTACGAGCTGTGATAACTGTATGTGATAACATGAAGAGTAGACTGATATATGAAATATTCCTTTATTGGGTGAGAAAATCAGACCATGTCATAACTGCTTTAAGTCATACAGAATAGATATCAGAGCCTTGAACAGGCTGACTTCTGCTAAATGGGTCAAACTGGGCAGAAAGTATACAAACACATAACATCCTTATAGAATATGATGTAACACTATAGATCAACTTACCTCAGAATATATAAAGCATATAAACAATTACAGCAATATGATGCAACAAACACAGCAGTACTACTAATCCAAAATACTCAAAGCTTCATAGAACTGAAACAAACATTTATTTTTAGCTCCATTCTGCTGCTGATACATACTTTAGGTTTCTGAATATTAAACTTGTTTCTGCCTTTCATAGTGTGTAACTTGAAGGCCCTGAGTACTTTCTCCCACACTGAAAACACTGGAATAATAAAATTATTTGAACATTACCTAATAAGACTGATTCAGGACAGATAATTAGTTATTTTAAACTTTTCTAGCAGTCCTTGACAAACAGGGAACAGTCTGTCTATTCTCCCATCTGTCAGCTGCTGCTGGCTCTTCCTCCTCCTCTTCCTCACACACTGCTGAGTTTGTCCTGGTGGATCATCAGGGTGCAAAGCCTCACAGATGATGTGCAGCAGTAGGTCCCTCAGTCTGTCCTCACTCTGGACACTTGCAGTTGTCACACATGGAAATCAAATGTGTGATAAGCTGCAGGATTCAAACACAAGTGTAACTTATAAATACATGTTCACACTTTTATTCCACAATCAGAGAGAAAGAAACAGAGAGAGAGTGCAGGACAGACAGACAGGTGACAGTCTCAGGTGTACACACTGCTACAAAACAGCACAAGAGAAGGAGGATTTAGTGTTTGTGTTATTACGAGTGCTAAACAAGAAGAGTTCCCAGATGGTACAGTGGACACATGTGTGACTCCTGTGATTAAAGCATCTTTCTTTCAGCTTAACGAGTGAACCGTCAGCTCGTTCAAACACACGTTAAAGTCCGTTTGGCTCGACACCACCGAACAGAGGCAGCAATATAACATAGCTAACATTAACAGTTCAGTGAATCCTGCTTGTGCCGTGATATTCAGGACTGCAAACCGAGCAGCATTCACTCACTTTCAGCTTGTTGTATTTGTGGATATATGACTGACTTTAATTATCCATAAAATCATCACATTCTCTGTAAGATTAAGGTCAACTATTGAACGGCGTATATTTGAAAGGCTTTAAAACCAAGTAAACGCTGAAAGTACAAACATCGCTGTAGATCATTGGTTAAATGATCACCGAGCAATATTTGTTTATGCAGACCTGCCATAACTGTGGGGGACTAGTCCAACCGGAATAGTATGGTGGGGGGAGTTTTGTTCTTCCGGTACGGCCAGTGTGTTTTGTCTGGTGCTGGAGTACGCATTAAAAGTTTTACAGCGGACTAACATCGGGAATGATTATTGGCTCGTCGCATCACACGAGAGTGCTACATGGTGTCAGAAGATGGCACGGACTTCTCGCCAGCACGTATGTTTATATCCTTTTCTGAGTACTGCACTGTTTATTGTGCGCTGTGTTGGATTAGCCGCTAAAAAAAAAGAAAAAAACAGAAGTCGCCCCATCATGGCGGATGGATTTCGCAGACCTGACCCTCTGGTTTTTGATGAGAACATTGCCGAGAATTGGCGTGTTTTTGAACGGGAGTATGATATTTTCATCGCCGCTGCTCACTCTGACAAGCCGGCAAAGACAAGGGCTTACATTCTCCTAAATATTGCTGGACCGGATGCCATTGAACGTGAACGCTCATTCGTTTATGCTCCTGCCGTTCGCGCAGCTGGTGCAGACGGAGAGATACTCACTGCTGCTGAGTCCAGAGAGGATCCAGAATGTTTGAAGGCAAAATTTCGAGAAATCTGCAATCCTCAACACAACAGGACGATGGAAAGATATAGATTCCACACCAGAAATCAGAAGCCAGGTGAGACACTTGAATCATTCATCAGTGATTTGAAGATTAAGGCTAAATGTTGTCACTTTGGGGACCTCACTGACGAGCTGCTCAGTGATCGTATCGTCTGTGGTGTCATTAGAGACACGTTGAGAAAGGCTCTGCTAAGAGACAGCAAGCTGATACTTGCTAAAGCTATCTCAGTGTGTCGAATACAAGAAATGACTGAAAAAAACAGCAAGACACTAGCAACACAAGCTACCAGTGTCGACGCAGTAAAGCCCATTCTGAACAGCAAGCACAAGCCTAAGCCCCTTTCATTCCCACAGACTGTCACCAATTGCTCCAATTGTGGAGGTAGCCATGCAGCCAAGCGAGACAAGTGTCCAGCATTCGGACAGCAGTGTCACAACTGTAAAAAACTGAATCACTACAAAAGTTGCTGCAAGTCTAAACCACGCAGCCATCACAGAGCCCACCCTAACAGACAGACTGCAAGGCGGCTTGTGAACGAATTAACAGTGAGTGAGCCACCACTTCAAGATGAAACGTTTTACGTGGATGGTGTAGAGCTTGACAGCCAGATTGATTGCATCCACGCTAAAGCTAATAAGAAAGATGAGGGATTTGTCACAATACACATAAATGGCGAGCCCACTGAAATGAAAGTAGATACAGGAGCGAAATGCAATGTCATGTCACTCAAGACTTTCGAAACAGTGAATGGCGGAAGACAGACTGTCAAACAAGAGAATGCTGTGAGCCTTGTTGCCTATGGAGGCACGAGAATTCAGACCAGTGGAACTGTTACACTCCCTTGTTGCTTAAAGACGCAGTGTCACGCGTTGCCTTTCTTTTTGGTGGATAGAGAAGTGCAACCACTGCTAGGATTTCGAGCATGCATGGAAATGGGCATTGTGAAAATGAGCCCTGAGGTACACCAGATCAGCACAGAAAGCAGCACAGATTTCAGCTCCCACATATTCACACAATACCATGACCTGTTCAGTGACGAACTGGGGGAACTTCCAGTCACATACTCAATGATGCTAGATCCTGATGTACAGCCTGTGGTCCATCCAGCTCACCGCATCCCCGTTGCGATGCAAGAAAGAGTTAAAGCTGAACTTGAACGCATGCAACGCATTGGCGTTGTAACACCAGTCACCGAGCCTACTGACTGGGTGTCCTCAATGGTGGCAGCACAGAAGAAAGACAAGCATGAGATCAGACTGTGCATAAATCCAAAAGACCTCAACACAGCACTGAAAAGACCTCATCACCCAATGTGCAGCGTTGAGGAAGTGGCAGCACAGATGTCAGGAGCGACAGTGTTCTGACACGTGCTCGAGAGATCAAACTCAGGCTAAACCCTGACAAGAGCAAATTTCGCTTAGATCAAGTGTCATATGTGGGCCACATCTTCACAAAGGACGGTCTGAAAGCAGACCCCTCCAAAACCACAGCAATAGGAGCAATGCCAGTGCCTACGGATGTCACGTCGCTACAGCGCTTCCTCGGTATGGTAAATTGCCTTGGGAAATACATACCGAACCTTAGTGAGATCGCCGCACCTCTCAGAAAACTAACCCACAAGAAGACTGCGTGGTGCTGGTTCCCGCAGCACCAGGAGGCCTTCGACCACCTCAAATCATGCCTCTCCAGCCCGCCAGTATTGGCGTATTACAACGTCAAGGAGCCAGTCACACTGACGTGTGATGCATCATGCTATGGACTAGGTGCCGCATGTTTGCAAAATGGCAGACCGGTGGCTTTCGCTTCGCGTGCTCTCACTGACACAGAGACGCGATATGCTCAGATAGAGAAGGAGCTCCTCGCCGTGGTGTTTGCCTGCACGAAGTTCAAAGATTATGTCTATGGCAAAGCAACAATCATTGAAACCGACCACCAGCCCCTGGTGACCATAATGAAAAAGCCCATCCATGCCGCCCCTGCCCGGCTCCAGAGGATGTTACTGCGACTACAGAGTTACAACATCAGTCTGGTCTACAAAAAGGGGAAATACATGTATCTAGCCGACGCCCTTTCAAGAGTCCCGCTCGCCTCGCTGTCACACTGCCCGGTTAAACACACTGATTATGAAGTGATGACAGTGAGCTACATCTCCACTGCTCGCCTGGAGGAGCTAAGACAGCACACAGCACAAGATGATGTGCTACAAGCGCTCAGCACAGTCATCCAGCGAGGATGGCCCAGCAGAGAGAGCCAAGTACAGCCTGCTCTGGCTCCGTTTTTTCCATATAGAGATGAGCTCAGCATGGAGGATGGGATCATCATGAAAAGTCACGAAACTGTCATTCCCCAGTCCCTGCACAAAGAGTACATTAACATCGTACACAAAGGTCATCCAGGTACCGAAGCAACCAAGCGCAGAGCGAGGAGTGTCATCTTTTGGCCAGCAATGTCAAAAGACATCACAGAAGAGCTGCTCTCTTGCACTGTGTGTAACAGCACTAAGGTTACAAGCAAGTCTGGCGCTGAACAGAAATTGTCGCGCTATGCTCCTTTGTTTATTGTGCATAAATAGTGAATTGTCCTGACAGAATATTGCGTTTCGCTTCTGTTATTACCACGGTACATTGACAAAAACATATACTTTTATTCACAGGATAAAACAGTTTTTTTGTATCACTAATTGTCCAGTGCGATTACAGCATACAATATTATTGTCACAGCTGCATTTCTGTAATGCGTACCAGAAATGATTTCCACTACTAATTAATTACCTTTGAGCTCAAAGGTCCTATTAATAAACGGTTAACGAATGTGTATTTATGAAGATGATTTGTGAGACTGGTAAACTTACAATACGTACGATGGTCTTTCGTTCTACACGGTGCATTTCAAGGTCCTGTACCCATCCGTCGATAAACTGTACCTGGGCTTGTTGCAGTGACCTGAAGTTACTAAAACTTCATGAGTGTATGCACTCACTCCAAGAACCGTATAATTATAAATATGAGCGTGGTGAAAGTTGGGCAGCACGCTAACGGCTTTTGTCCACTCTGTGTGCTCGTAAGGGTCTAACCCAGGGGTGTCAAACTCATTTTAGTTCAGGGGCCACATGGAGAAAAGTCTATTCTCAAGTGGGCCGGACTGGTAAAATCATTGTATATATAACTTAAAAACAACAACTTCAGATTGTTTTCTTTGTTTTAATGGGTGGCGCCCCCCGTGTGCGGCAGCCTGTTACAGCAGCTCTGCTCATTCTGAGTTTCTTTCTTTCTTATCTTTTTCTTCTCGTAATTTTTTTTTTACCGACCACAGTATGTGAGGACTCAGGGCTGTGTGTCGGACAGGGTTGTCTGCAGTACGGGGGCCCCACAGGGAACGGTTCTGGCTCCGTTCCTCTTCACCATCTACACTGCAGACTTCTCCCACAACTCCACCCAGTGCTTCCTGCAGAAGTTCTCTGATGACTCTGCAATAGTCGGCCTCATCACTGATGGGGACGACAAGGAGTACAGAGACTGACTCAAGACTTTGTGGACTGGTGCCAGCTGAACTACCTCCAGATCAATGCCAGTAAAACCAAGGAGCTGGTGGTAGACTTCCAGAGCACAAACATCCTCCACTGCAACCACTGAACATCCAAGGTATGGACATTGAGGCTGTGGACAGCTACAGGTACCTTGGTGTTCATCTGAACAGCAAACTGGACTGGACTCATAATTCAGACGCCCTCTACAGGAAAGGGCAGAGCAGGCTGTATCTGCTGCGGAGACTCAGGTCGTTTGGAGTGGAGGGCCCACTCCTGAAGACCTTCTATGACTCTGTGGTGGCCTCAGCCATCTTTTATGGTGTGGTCTGCTGGGGCGGCAACATCTCTGCCGGGGACAGGAAGAGACTGAACAGGCTGATCCGCAGGGCCAGCTCTGTTCTAGGATGCCCTCTGGACCCAGTGGAGGTGGTGAGTGACAGGAGAATGGTGGCTAAGCTGTCATCCCTGTTGGACAACATCTCCCACCCCATGCATGAGACTGTGACAGCACTGAGCAGCTCCTTCAGTGGGAGACTCATGCACCCACGGTGTGGGACGGAGAGATTTCGCAGGTCTTTCCTCCCCACTGCTGTCAGACTCCACAATAAAGACTTTAACTGATCAAACACACACATCCACAAATGTGCAATAATCTTTTCTGGCATCGTTGTATTTTTACTCAGTTGTATATAGCATTTGTATTCTATTTTTATCTCATTGTATATTTTATTCTATTTTATTCTGCTGTATATAGTATTTTATTTTATTCTATTCTGTACAGTTGTGTACTGTATTTATTCTTATTTTATTTTATTCTAATTTTTGCTTCATAACTTTTGCACTGTCCACTTCCTGCTGTGACAAAACAAATTTCCCACGTGTGGGACTAATAAAGGTTATCTTATCTTATCTTAGCTTGTTTTAATACGATCAACATAAAAATAAAGCTAGAGCCTGTGGACAGTATGTTCAAAATAGTACAGGCACAACATAGCTATTAATCATAAAACACCTCAAGTTATTTGAAAATTCTGAGGACAAAGAACACACAAACACACAGTGCCTCAGTGATTCACAGAACTGTTTCACAGATCACAGAACTATATTACGGTGTCACTTCGCAGGCAGCAAGGTAGATAAAAATAATGAAATCCTGTTCCCCAAACAAGTACAAGAACCACAGAATAGGTTAAATATATAAATCAAATATAATCAATTAGAAACAGTCTCACATCAACATAAAAACATATAAACATAAAGCTGGAGCCTGAGGACAGTGTGTCCAAAAGCACAACATAGCTATTAATTACAAAACACCTCAAGTTATTTGAAAATTCTGAGGACAAAGAATACACAAGCACACAGTGCCTCAGTGATTCACAGAAGTATATCACAGATCACAGAACTACATCAGGGTGTCTCATGCAGCACTTTCAGTGGGGTTGCATAGTTTGACTCCTGATACCTGGCATCTTTTAGCTTTCACCAGTTCATCAATATCAGGCTTCACATCCTGAGCAGCAGCTAACTTCAGGATGTGATTCAAGTGCCTGTGCGTGAGCCTTGAGCGCAGTTTTGTTTTATTTATGCTCATTACAGAGAAAACTTGCTCACAAAGATACGTGGTTCCGAACATGCACAACAGTTTTGCAGCAAGGGCTGTCAAGTTGGGGTAACCCGGCAAGAGATTCTGATAGAATGTGTTCAAGCCAGCTGCGGCAAATTTGCCCTTCAAATCCGAGTCACACTGCAAGTCTATTATTTCAAGTTGGATCCTGACGGGCAGATCAAAGGATTCACGGTGAACGCAAGAGCAAAAACTTTGAAGTCTTTCTCCAGTTCACCAAAAATCTGAAATCGTTGCTCAAACTCTAGTAACAGTCCCGTTATTTTATCTTTAAACCGCTTCATATCTGCCACACTTTGGATCGTGCACACATTTTTCAGACAGGGGAAGTGAGCTGCATCACCGCCAGCGAGCTGCGTCTCCCACAATAACAGCTTCAACTTGAAAGAACGTATGCTGTCATAATACTGTGTGACAACTTTGTTGCGTCCTTGCAGCTGTTTGTTCAAGTTATTCAGGTGCTCTGTAACATCCACCATAAATGCAAGGTCTTGCATCCATTCTGCGGAATGAAATTCTAACACTGGTTCGCCCTTTTCTTCCAAAAACTGTTCAATTTCTTCTCGTAAATCAAAGAAACACCTCAGCACAGCACCTCGGCTCAACCATCTTACCTCAGTGTGGTATGGCAGGCCATAGATGTGGTCTTTCTCTCTGAGAAGACTGTCAAACTGACGGTGATTGAGGCTTCTGGATCGGATGAAATTAACAGTTTGGATGACCACCTTCATGACGTTATCCATTTTCAGTGACTTGCAACACAAAGCCTCCTGGTGCAAAATACAGTGAAAAGTCCAAAAATTACGTCCTCCATTTGCAGATTGCACTCTCTGAACTTTTTTACAACGCCTGCTTTCTTCCCGATCATTGAGGGCGCACCATCTGTAGCCAGGCTGACAGCGCAGGACCAGTCCACTCCGACCCTGTTCAGCGCGCCGACGAGTGCGGTGAAAATATCAGCTGCGGTCGTTGTATCTGTCATCGGTACCAACTCCACGAACTCCTCGGTGACGGTCAATGTGTCATCAACTCCGCGGATGAAAATTGCCAGTTGTGCAACATCTGTAATGTCCGTGCCTTCATCAATTGCAACTGAAAACACAATAAATGACTTTACTTTTTGCTTCAACTGGCTGTCCAAATCCGCTGAAAGATCAGAAATCCTGTCGGCAACTGTGTTTCTTGTCAGGCTGATATTTGCAAAGGCCTGGCGCTTTTCAGGGCACACAATCTCCGATGCCTTCATCATACATGTTTTTACAAATTCACCCTCACTAAATGGTTTTGAAGCTAGTGCAATTTCGTTAGCAATGAGGTAGCTAGCTTTCACTGCAGTGTCACTGATGTCTCAGCTGTGAGTAAACACAGACCCGCCAACAGTTCATTCACCTTCTCTCTTCTCCGCTGTCCTTGAAAGTTGTCATATTTGTCGGCATGAAGACTCACATAGTGGCGACGGAGGTTATATTCTTTCAGCACTGCAACATGCTGGGAATACACCAAACATACAGCTTTCCCATTCACTTCCATGAATAAATAGGAGGATGACCATTTTTCTTGGAACACTCTGCACTCTGCATCCACTTTTTTCTTTTTTGACAGAAACATATTGGGGCAATGAGGGTGCCAAAGCACATCAGGTTTAAATTTCGCGGGCAAAACAAAGTAGCTCACAATTGCTATTGCACCATCCAATGGACACAATTAGAACAGCAGTTTCTTTATTGAAAAACTGCTGCTCATTTTTATACTTTACAAAATCATCTCACGGGCCGGGTTAAACCAGTTTGCGGGCCTGATCCGGCCCGCGGGCCGTACGTTTGACACCCCTGGTCTAACCCTTTCACTCCTTTGATTTTTTTCCTCGTATCTTTTCTTTGACTTTTCATCAAGTCTGTCTTTGTACGGACCGGCATTGTTCTCCTTCGTTTTTGTACATACCTTTTTTGGGGGGCAAAGAAAAAGCAAGAAGGTATTGGAACCGGAGAATGAACGTTTTGCGGTGCTGCAAATGCTTGCGTTTGATGCATTGCTTTGATTGTTTTGCCACCAGTGCCCAGCATGCAATGCACGAAAGTCACGTGGTCTGTCAATCTCTATTGGGACAGTCTTCAGCGCGTCGCTGTGACGTAATCGGCCTTACAGTTTTTTTCTATTGGTTTGGCGCAGTTTTCACAAGCAATTGGTACATTTCCAAAACTCTTAGTACTTATATCACAACAGATCATCAAAAGTGCACCTTTTTCAAACATTTCAGCATATTTTCAATTGTGTTAGTACAATACACATAATGACAAAATATCCTTGACACTACACAAAATAAGTGTTTCATCTAAATAAATGTTTCGTTCACAGTTACTGCCTTTCATAATGTTATCACTATAAAATTTTGGATTTGCATCTCTTATTAGTCAGTTTAATACATTTGTCTGTCACTTCATTCAACTGATCTTAATGTTTAATCAATGAATCATTCACTATGTCCATGGATTTCAAACTTGACTGATTGTTGTCTGGTCATTTGTAAGTTACACATTGCTGCAAGAGCTTTCAATCTAGAAATACTAATTGCTAATTGTTTCCCCCTGATGATCACAATTAGTTACCATATAAGTAGAACTGTGTTTGAGACTTTGCACTGTTCAAATATGGAGCAGGATAGACTCGTAGGGAGAGGAAACCTTCATCGGAGAGGTGGTGGTGGTGCTCCTCCTCGACAGACAGGTGGGCACAGACAAAGAGAAAGAGGTGGTGGTGCTCCTCGACAGAGAGGTGGGCACAGACAAAGAGAAAGAGGTGGTGGTGCTCCTCGACAGAGAGGTGGTCTTCAGAGAAATGTAGGCAGAAGACAACGCACCATCATCTCTAATGAAGTCCGGGCCATCATTGTTGACCATGTGGTTAACAGAGGCTTTACCATGGCTGAGGCTGCCAGGTTGGTACAGCCTAATTTACAAAGGTCAACTGTCAGCTCTATCATCAGAACTTTTCGCCAAGAAAACCGTCTGTGTGTGCTATGTCTGGTATAGCAACTTCACTTCTAAAATATAGTACTCTATTGTATAGATGAACAACATGTAATTGCCAGTTTACAGTAATGTAATTTGTAATACTTCAATATTGACAGTATATGATTGTCCTCAGAATTAACAGGAGACAACCTGGTGGTGGTCGCCCACGTGTTTTGACTGACCAGCAGGAGTTGGCTGTGGTGGAAATGGTCAGGGCAAGGAATGACATACGGCTGTCTGAAATCAAACAGGCTATTGAGAACAGCAATGACACCTTTGCCAATATGCCATTAATTAGCCTTCCAACGATTCCCCGGCTTTTGAAGAAGCACCAGGTTTCCATGAAACAAATTTACTTGGTTCCTTTTGAGAGGAACAATGTCCGGGTGAAACAACTGCGTTCAGAATATATTCAGGTACAACACTAAGCTGCCATGCAATTACTGTAACAGTACTGACAACTATTAGTTGTAAAAAAAAAAAAAACTAACTAAATTTATATATATATATATATATATTTTTTTTTTTTTTATGTCTGAACATAAGTGTAATATTTGCTGTGTAAAGTTTTACAGTTCAGTTATACTCAGTCATCACCAAGGACAATTTGAAACGCTTACCTTGTATTATTTGCTCCTGAATGAAATGATTGGTAAAAGTACTACATTGAGAAAAGATCTTACTGTTTTGTTTGGGTGATTAAAGCAAATGTTCTCAAAATATATCACAATGATCATGTGTTCTGAAACAATGATTAAGTGGAATGAAAATATGTGCAAATACAATGAAATCATGACATCAGATTTGGAAGAATGACTAGTGGTGTTACAAATGTGAGTTTTGTACTGAGAGATTTGAAAATGCACACTTTGGTTATGGAAATGGTACCAGACCTATTAAAAAAAAAAATGTAAAATGCGGCCTTCATTTCCCTGAATTTTAAGGACGTGGCCCAATATATCCCACAATTCATAGCGCGGCAGTCGGTGTGGATAATTTTGCCGCAGAGACCCTGAATTGGGATACAGCCATGGACTCAACAAAAGCTCAGCTACAGAAACAACCTGTCTTTGAATCTAAAGAAGCTGCAAGATGTGTTTACAGGATCCCTGCTCTTCTGTATGAGAGAGAAAGTAAAACTTTACTTGCCTTTGCAGAGCAGAGGAAGACTGCAGATGATGCCAGTGGAGAAAAGCTGGTTATGAAAACAGGAAAGATCAAGGAGGGATCCTCTGAGAAGACGGTTGAGGTAATAGTGATCATCAGCTAGGGCTGTGCGATATGACCAAAATCTCATATAAGACATGTATCATCCCGATAACGATATAAATCACAAAAATGTAACATTTTCTGTAAATTCTGTGAATCTCGGGCAGCTCGACTTGCGTGAAGTATTTCCAGCTGCGTGTCGTGTACCTGGGGTCGAGCGTTTTAACCGATGCATGAAATTATACTTTTTTTTTTTTTAGACACAAGTTGTAACGGCCGCCGTTTTCTTTGTGAGTATTTAAGATAAGAGAAGGAGAGAACTTTAATTAATATAGCCACTACAGTGACCATCGAAACGATGAAAAAATATTGCCGTAAACAGTTTATTTTGCGACACCACGAAACAAACGATAGCGTAAAATGAAACGATAGATGTTTTTTCAGTGTTGCCAACTTAGCAGCTTTGTTGCTATATTTAGCGAGTTTTCAGACCCCCTTAGCGACTTTTTTTTTCTAAAAAAGCGACTAGCGACAAATCTGGCGACTTTTTCTGGTGTTATTGGAGACTTATTTATGACGACTTTTTGACGTGAAAGCGCGTAGCCCATAGATAGTCCTCCCCCTGCAGCTATCAGGGCAGGAGATGGTCACGCCTATGCGTCCAAACTGCAAATGAATCGCGCATGAGCGAAGCCGCTGCTCCCGCACTGACTGTAACGCAGTCAGTTCTTCTTTTACTCTTATGCTGTTTTGTGGATCACAAGGTTTAAAACTACTTATAAACACACACACAACGTAACTCCAGCAGAGTGCCTATTTCTATGGGCTCAAAATGTGGTCATAAATATTTTGTACTTGTAAATCATTATTACTTTAGGATTAGTTTAACACAAAGTCAGGGCTGACCCGGGACCATTGCTGTGAGTCACAGTGCGCAGCATAAAAGTCCTTGTGCTGCTAATGCTAACTAAAAGCAAAGGATCCAGAATTTGTTGCGCTGGCTGCTGGGCTCTGTGGGGTTTTGCAGCAGCTCTACCTGTACTAGATGCACCTGCTCCTTGTCGTTTCTATCTCTGACTTTATGTCCTCTTCAAGAGTTTGTTTTTTTGCTAGTTCTGCAGATGTTCAATAAAAACATGTATGCTAATTCATAACGAAGAAAGCTTTGTAGTGAAGACTGTCATTTCCAAAACACTGCCCCCCCCCCCCCTCGCGGTCCGCAGCGCTGTTGAAAAGGCTGTGGAAGTCCCTGTATTAAGCACGTAAACCTGTGACACAAATCACCAAACTCGGACGATCACAGACTGTTTTCCTTCGTGGTGATGAAGGAAAACAGTGGGTTGGCATGTAAAAGGGCATTTATTCCCTTCAAGGACCTGCAGTTCAAAAAAGCGCCCCTCCGACAGCCAAACCCATCTGTTCTCTGATTGGATTGTTACATTTGTGATTGACGTGACATTGACCAATCAGATGAAAGGAAGAAAAATAGGTTCGTACTTGTAACTTGCAGGTGTTTTTTTTTTTGTTTTGTTTTTTGTCCACACACAAATCTTTTTTACGCACACACAAATTCTTTTTACACATACAAATCCTGATTTACAAGTACAAAACTGATTTACAAGTACAAAATATTTATGACCACATTTTGAGCCCATACATTTCGGGTCACTTTTGCCAGTCCGGTTAAAGGAGCAGGGTTGGAATTGTGATATTTAAAAAAAACAAAAACAATAATTGCTAAAAGAAATTTAATTTGTAGTTCTAAATAAACTCTAAATGCATTTAGTTTTTTATTCACTTTATGTCTCTTCCACGATGTTATTTCTCTCTCCAACGTAGGTTACAATTAAATTAGCATGACCAATTCTGCAAATTAGGCGATGGCGTCATTTAGCGACTTTTAGGACAGCCAATAGCGATTTTCAATACTGAGGAGTTGGCAACACTGGATGTTTTTATATCGTCATCCGATATCGAACAGCCCTATAATCAGCCATTTCAGTTCTAAATTACTTGTTAATTACAGTCCTGTTTTGAACTGTTTTGTTTCATTTACTTCTGAACAACCTCTCTTTTAGTGGTCAGAGCTCAAAGAGGTGGAAAAGGCACTTATTAAAGGACACCGTCCAATGAACCCCTGCCCGGTGTATGACAAGATCAACAGGAAACTTTTCCTGTTTTTCATCTGTGTTGAAGACGGTATCACTGAGAGGTACCAGATAAACAGCAATGACAACAGGACCCGTCTCTGCTACATCACAAGTGATGATCTTGGAGAAACCTGGAACAATGTGATCAATTTGATGGACGAACTGAGTGAAATAAAAAACTGGGCCACATTTGCTGTTGGGCCAGGCCATGGGATTCAAACAGAGAGTGGTAAACTGATTATCCCAGTTTATGCTTATTGCAGAAGTACTGGCCACTTGCGCTGTTGTAAATCATATGCACTCTCACTGTATTATGATCCTGATAAAAGTTGGAAATTTGGTCAAACGTTGCAATCAGAATCAGGCGAATGTCAAATGGCAGAGGTTTTTGAAGACAACGGCTCTAGTTTCATTTATTGCAATGCTCGCAGCTTCCACTCCTCTCGAGTGGAAGCTGTCAGTGAGAATAAAGGTTTTACCTTCACCAAATCCAGTTGCACTAAGCTTACAGAAACAAAGCGCTATTCAGGCTGTCACGGAAGTGTGGTCTCCTTTCCAGCTCAAGAACAAAGTGGAACTGCACAAAGTGATCCAAACCGAAACAAGTGGCTGCTGTTCACACACCCAACCAGTAAGTCAGACAGGATTGATCTCGGTGTGTATGTGAACAAATACCCACGTGATCCAAAGGCATGGAGCCACCCCTGCATCATTAATGATGGATGCAGTGGTTACTCAGACCTGGCTTACATTGACGATGGCTGGTTTGCATGTCTGTTTGAGTGTGGGCAGCACAAAATACATGAGCAGATAGCCTCTGTTGTATTTAGCTATGAGGACATCACCAAGAAATAAACTGAAGAATAGAAAATAAATAAAAGGAATGATCTGTATTCAGGTGTGTAGATGAATAGATTCATATGTATATGTGCACGACTTCAAGTAGTAAGTGTTGCTTTGTATGTAAAAATCTTTAATTGCTTGTTGCATGAGAAATGAATAAGAAAATTGAGAAGCTTGTAGGATTACCACTTTTAAAAAAATACCTTAATAAATTGAAGGAAACAGAAAGCAATTTCTCCTGTTAAACATGGATGCTGTTGTGGAAGTTTTCCGTTAAATAAAGCCTGCAGACGAGCGGTGAGCGGTAGCTAACATTCTTTAATCAAAACACACAAAGAACAGACAACCAAGCTTGGTGGAGAGCCTAGATGACCGCGGGGCAGATGGTCAGCAGAGTCTCCCTGAACCTAACATGGCTCTCGGTTAAATACCTTCTCCCGGAACAAAAGGCAGCACACAGCTGTTTCACACCTTAAGGTTCACACTCCCTTGCTACCTCCCAGAGTCCTCAAAGAGACAAAAGATTCTTCCTGTGGAGTTGTCTGCTTCCCCCAACTTCCTTACTAGACCCCCACCATTTGTCTTACTGTATGAGTGTGAGACATGTTAAAATCCAGTGGCACCAAGGCATCATACAATAACCTAATGTGATTAATACATAAGTGAAAGAAATTCCTATACAATGCTCAATTTGAAAAAACGTTTTAATCCAATTTTTCACTGCTTCAAGAAAACATACCTAATGCTGCAAATATCATATTGTTGGTTGTGAATGTATTTGATTTTATTGCAGAAAATAATAAAAACTAGTTAAGATATCCTGTTTACTCTTTAATTGTAAAATGATCTTTTCTTTTGCTCATTTACTAATCTGTGAAAAAGTCACAGATCACGGAGTACAGACCTGCAGGTTATGAAAGAGGGATTATGAAGGAGCGTCCACCGGGAGAATCAGATATTCTCTTACTAAAGTACTTAGGAATGTAGCTCTCAGTCTTGCCTTTAAAAATCAAGCTGTTACACAACATGATCATAAATGCAAATTTTAAATGCAAAAGTCTTAAATTGCTTGACATATGAGAAATGAACACCGGAGAAGAAGAGAACCAGCTCATGAAAGATACTGCTGTATCTGTAAAACAAAGTAGAGCCAGTACATGGTATGATCATATATGACTGAGTAATAGTAGCATTGTTTAATAATGTAACTGCTAATAGAAGTAGCAGGGTAAATTCTCAAATTTACAGTGATATACCCTCTGCTTAGATTCAGTTAATGCTGGAAAACTGATTGGAAGGTGCTTCAGAGTGCTACTGTGCAGTTATATAGTTTTTCACATTATCTCTGAATCTCTGAAAATGGAGGACTGCATATAAAAGGGTCAGAAGATTACTGCTACGAGAGAGAAACTCTTACAATTTTCACAGAGCAAAGGAGTTATCCTGATCATACTAGTACAAAACGGTTATAAATAAGGAATGTTGAGGGAGGGAGACTCCATTGGGAAAATCAGCTATTTTGTTACTCAAGTACTTGTGAATGTAGTATACAATCTTAGTTTTAAACACTAAAGCTGTTTCATAACACGTGAGAAATTAAAAAAATGTAATTAAACATACATCTTAATCAACTGACTTTTATTGTTGACTTATGACAAATGATAAATTTATGAGTGTGATCCATTGTGATCATTAAGTTGAATTAGTTACCCTTAAATGTATCTAAGCCTAGTATTTCAAGTCAATACTCAGTAGTACATAATTTTAGCTATAATACAACAACCAAACAAATCTAATCAATCCAGTCAGACTCTGGAGTTCTGCAGACGTCTACATGTTGCCTTGACTGCTAAGTGAGCCTCGTGCACAGTGTGCAATTGTTCGTGTGTTTATCGTCTTTGTTTGACCCTTCACACTTGTTCAGTTTAATATGTCATTTCTTCAGAAAACAGCCGAGGCTGTTGTGAAATAAAGAGCCCCAACTTCAACATTACCATAAAACCCTCAGTAGATAAACCCAGCAGGACATTTTATTCACAGGGACACCAACAAGACCTGATGAACCTTTAAGAAATGCTCAGCCGCACAAAGAAACTTGCTCTGTGTGCGGTGCGCACAGATGCATCTGTGTGCACCGCCATCTTGCATTTTTTGCATGTTTGGATGTGCGCCGATGGTGTCAGCTGGTGAACCAGCTAGTCATTCCAAAAGCGCCTTTATGCCCCTCACCATTAATGGAGGTCCCATTTGAGCGCATTGGCATGGACCTCATTTTATCGATGAGAAAAAGAAAGTCTTTAGTTCAGCTGTTGTTAACTGATCTTGACTTTGTTAATTAAACGTTGTAAAACTGCTTTCAGTCTGTCCTGTACATGAGTTCATTCAGTAGACCACAGCACGGTGTGTTGTTTGAGCTGATGAAGTTCAGCCAAAACAGGAAACATGCAGCAGGAGACAGTAACTTGTTAAAATGTTATAAAAGGTACAATTAAAGATTTTCACCCTATAGGGTTGTCAGTGATCCAAGGATAAATGTCTAATTTGGCCAAAATTTTATATACCATTTCTGGAGAGAGTGCAGTGGAAATGTTGTCACTTCTGGACTTTGCTACTTGCAGCTAAACATTTGCAGCTAAATAATTTATTTAACAGCAGAAGCTGCAACTGATCGAGGGAATATTTGTCTCAAAACTTCAACTGAACTCGAAGGGTGCCAGTGCTCCAGCTTACCATCTTTACCTGAGTAAATCGGTTTGTTGAACAATCTAAACGGTTGATTCAGAAACTTCTGTGACATCAACTTAACTAAGACTCATTACAAATTTCACAAAACACAGCTGAATACTTTTATTATTTTTTTTATTAGTTATTTTGATTTTAATAAAACAAAATAAAAAAAAGAAATAAAAAAAATGTTTTCTTTATTTTATTTTATTTTATTTAGTGCTGTCAGTGTTAATCTCATTTTAATGAGATTAACACTGACAGCACTGATTTTATTATTAATTTATTTGTTTAATTTTTTGTTGTTCCCAGAGAGCAAGCCAAACACTGGTCCACAAAAGGACTGTCTCTAGTAGTGGTGCACTACTAGTAGAGTTTCTTTTAACCTCCTAGGACCTGGTGTCCACATATGTGGACATCGCATTTTGGGTTGTCGAGACCAAAATACAACATTTTGCTCTACAAAGACCTGATATCTGTTTATGAGGACATTACACTGCCACTGTTCAATCGAAATTTAAAATGAATGTCCTCATATGTGGATCTCATGTTTTGAGAAGCATTCATCAGGTCCCAATCAACCCAAATGGCACAGAGAAATTAAAAATGCATGCCATGATAGAGTTCAGGTCTTAGGAGGTTAAAAATGTCTCTGCTGATGAGACCAGTGAATGTGGGGCGACGGTGGCAAGAAAAACTCCTCCTGGAGGAAGAAATCTTGGGAGGAACCAGGCTCTCTGGGAGGACCCTTCCTCCTAAGGCCAATACTTACCTGCAGTCTGCGATGGTGGGCTGGGATGATGCATGATGATGACCTTAACTTCCTTCCATATCCTGCTTCAGAACTGACAATGAAGACAAAACTGGTTAACAAGGTAATAGGACATTTAAAAATTCTCTCACTTCAGGATGAGATGCTGTGTCTTCTTACGTTTCTCTTGTAAAACAGGATGTAGGCCGAGTTCTGCTGTTCTTCACAAGCTGCAGATCCAGTTGTGTGGAGCACCTGTGCGTCATTATAGGTGAGCCAATTATCTGATGTAGAGTATGGACTCTCCTCAGGATGGACAGAATTACAGATGTAGTGTCCTGAAATCACATTAAGACAAATGAATCAAACTTCTGGAAGTCGACTGAGTCAAGCAAACAGTGATTTTGACTTAGTGCTTCTCAGAACATCAAAAGCTTTTGTGTGCGAGTCCTTCACTGAAAAGTAGCAAATTCTGTTAAATCATTTTCTGCTTGTAACAAGTCAGTTGTTTTACCTGATTCTGTGCCTCCATAATGACTGATGATGCTGACAAGACTGTAACAGCCACCACCCTGAGAAGGAACAAATTAAAAGAGTGTTAGTTTCATGAAGTCTCACATCAGTGCGATAATTAAGCTGATTCTCTGAGATGTTCTGCAGTCTGTTTTTACCTGATTGGATGGCACCACCAAGTCCCTCTGCAGCCTGACGGGGTCATCCACCTTCTGAATCTGGTAGGTTTGTGTAAAGCCAAACCTCTTCAGGTGCAAGATGAGAACTCTGGCAAAAAGAAAGAAAAACAAACAAGGTACAAAATAAGAAGAATGAGTGTCAAACACAAACAGGAGATGGGAGAAAATGACTGCTCAAGTATTGTCTCGAAAAACTCTGATGTTTGATGCGCCACAGTTTGGAAACCTGGTCAGTCGATCAATTCTGATGTGACCTTACTCACCTTGGCAGTGTATCAAAAGACGACTTCAGTTCTGAGGTCGTCCCTCCACAATCACAGCGAAATTCTATTTCTTGTTCCTGAACAACAGCACAGAGAAAACAGGCTTTATGGTAGAAAGAAATCACAACATATGCACACACACATACACACAAACACTAACAAAAAAGGTGTGTTAAGATCGGTGATACTACAACTCTATTGGAATTTGTGATCTTACCTTCAAGTATGTCTCTAACATGTCCTCAACAGACCCCTCTGGAACCAGGTCAAGAGACAAGCTGGTGAATTCCTCTTGCTGTGATGATTGGTGACCGCAGCTACACATTTAAGGAGTAACATAGTTAAAGTAAAGATCAGGTAGGTGGAAACAAGGTATATGACGATATTGCAACCAGCTCTGCGTTTCTGAAAGACAGGCTTACCCCTTGCATGTCCTCATGTTTTCCATTTTGAAAACGTGATGGTCTTCTACTGGGCAGGTATAATTTTGGCCCAGGAGAGCTGCGTTCCTCTTCAGGTGAGGGGAGAGCCTTTTGACCTCATTGAGGAACAATGTTAGGAATTCATGAGCATCCTGAAAGAAAAGCACAGAGGAGATTTAAAGCAGAACATCAAAATCAGAAAGTAAAGCAAAAAACGAAATGTCCAAATAGCTGACGCACTTTCTGTGCACTGCCTGTGTATTCAGGAGCTTGACTGCTGAATGCCTTCTTAAAAGATCTCAGGTGGTGATCTTTAAGGCCATAATCTGTTGACTCATGACAGTCCCTGATGTCAGTGAGCCTTCTGTAGAAAGGAAAGGGTAAACAGACATTTCTGCTGTTAGATCTCTTTGTTCTTCAGGTTTTTGAAGAAAGTAGAAGGTTGACGTAGCGCACCTTAAGAGCTGAGCTTCTGGGACTGCGCTCCACAAAACCTCCTGACGGCTGATGTCTCTAATGAACTCCTCAATGTTGAGGAGGCTCTGCAGGCAGGAGTTCATGTAGCAGGTGTTTCCGATGTTTGGAAACCTGACACACACGCACAAAGTTTACAGTATCAGTGTAAAATAATTCATTTTCTCCACTTTGTTAAAGTGAGCTTTGGTCTTTGTGCACCACGTGTACTCACCCGAAGCAGTCTGTAGTCTCAGTTTGATTTTCTATTGTTTTTCCACCGCAGACTCCACTGCTCCAAAAAGGTAAAAACACAAGCAAACAATTAGGAAAGATGTCAAGACGCTGAGCAGTGTATGTGCATGTATGCATGAGCTTTGAAGTTTAAACATTTTGGAGCACGTTTTTCTCTTACCTGTTAAACACATGCTCCCATCCACTCTCTTGGTCCAGAAGCTCCATAATCAAAGTGTCCCAACTCAGGTCTGCTGGGATCTTTTCAGTGGTGTTTTTTACCTGATGGGAGCTTTCACCACATTCCTTACCTGTGCTGCTGGATGTAGAAAGAAGAAAAGAGTCAGGGATGCATCACAACACAACAAGACACCAAACAAACATTCTCTCTCTGGAGAACAGCATTCGACTATCTAATGCTTATTTATATAAAGAATTTTGCTTTAAAGTGAGAAGATTAAAGTTTCCCTCACCTGTCACTGATTTTATCAGGTTCCCCTGTCGTTTCAGGAGCAGCCTGCCTTTTTCTCTGTAGAAAGAAACCAAAGTACAGGACATAGCCGTGTGCTTCATTGCTCTTAATTGCTCTCATTTAACTGTGATGAGTAAATGCTTGATGACAGTGACTCTTTCCATAAAACATACCTTCCAGAATTTAAAAGAGACCAGCAGCGAGACTTTTTTGTGTCTTTACAGTGGTGGTCTCTGCCTCTGAATCGCTGTCAGTTTGCTGCAGACGACGAACAAACATAATGTCATTAAAAAAGTAAAGTCACTTAAAACTAACAAGTACATTTTAAAGAGAATGTGCATTTCATATGTTTTGTGTAAAAGCAAACCGAGGAACAGCAGAAGTAGTGTCTCCATTTTCTCTTCTTCTTCTTCTTTTTACCATTTTCAGGGTTAGTTGGTGTGGCAGCAACAGAAGCATCCGGGATGCTGATGAGGACAAAAGTGTAAATGTTATTTTTCAAAGTGGAAATTTTTAACAAGGAGTACATGCTGGAGATAGCAAATAAAAATGAATAAATGTAATGGAACAAAATCATGTATTTTATACATTTACACATTTTCAAACACTAATCTCTGAATCAATATAAATAATAGACAAGACTAGAAGTAGTAAAAAAAATATGTAAATGCACAAGGCAGAAGAAAAATACCAACAAAAGGGAAATAAAACAGCTCCGAATAAACCACTGCTATAAATATCTCCAGCAGCATTAAAGAGTCGCGCATTTCTTTACCTCTGTTGAGACGTAGAAGGAATTTCCTTCTCTGCCACATTTTGTTTGTTTGATTTCTGTTTAGAAACAAGAAAACCAACATCAGTAATGGCATAAAACAAAGTTTATGGTATGAAAATTCAAAATCCTTCATTTGGTTCAAAATTCAGTTTTTACAGAAATCATCCATGAAGCTTCATTAAAAGTTTCAAAAATGCTTATTTACTGTAAGAAAATATTCAGAGAAATGTGCTGCAAGTCTCTTCAAACTTACCTTTCTGTGAAAAAGAAGTTTAAACATCTTTGAACTTAATGTGATCGCAGTGAAAATCTTCTCAGCTTTGCAAAAGTTCAACTGAAAACAAGCTGTCAAAGGTTGTGTATTTCTAAACTTTCAGCATAGAATGTTCATACCCTGAACAGCAAACATCATCATTATGATGTATGGGGCTAATTTGCATATTTTGGAATGTATGCTCATTTGAACTGTATGGTACTCGTCTCTAAGCAACCCCTACAAAATACAGGTCAAGTCAATTCAAGTGGCTTTTATTGACATTTTAACCACGTGCAGTGGTACTGTACAGAGTGAAATGAGACAGCGTTCCTCCAAGACCCTGGTGCTACATATGACATATAACGGACAAACCCAGGACTACATAAAGTGCAGTGTGCATAAATTGCAAAAATAAACAAGACAAAACAGTGCAACACTAGACAGCACAGGACGATACAGACACAAGACAATGGAAATGTGCAAAATGCTGAGTATTGTGCAAAAGTAACTTGGTGTCTGTGTGTGTGTGTGTGTGTGTGTGTGTGAGTGTGAGATACTGCAGATAAGTGCTTGGTAGTGACGTGTGTGAAGGTGTGCGTGTGCCAGTTCAGTCACTGAGTGTTCAGGAGTCTGACGGCTTGTGGGAAAAAACTTTTCCATAGTCTGGTAGTGAGGGCCCGGATGCTCTGGGACCTCTTTCCAGAAGGCAGCAGGGTGAAGAGTGTTTGAAGGGTGTGTGGGGTCCTCCACCAAGCTGGTGGCTTGGTGGATGGAGCGGGTGCTATAAGGAGGGGAGAGGGGCTCCAATGATCTTCTCAGCTACTCTCACTATCCGTTGTACGGTACTGCAATCCAATATGCTGCAGTTACCATACCAGACAGTGATGCAGCTGTTTAGGATGCTCTCGTTAGTCCCACTGTAAAAGGTGGTGAGAATGGATGGTGGGAGATGGGCTTTCCTCAGCTTCTGCATGAAGTAGAGACGCTGCTGGGCCTTCTTGGTTATGGAGCTGGTGTTGAGGGAGCAGGAGAGGTTCTCCGCCAGGTGGACACCAAGGAATTTGGTGCTCTCGACAATCTCCACAGAGGATCCATTGATGTTAAGTGGGCAGTGATCTCTCTGTGCTCTCCTGAAGTCAACAATTTCTTTTGTTTTGTCCATGTTCAGAGACAGGTTGTTGACTCTACACCTCTACAGATGGCCCCCAGTGCAACCCTTCAGGGTCCTAGTAAATGCACCTATGGTACAAATTTGAACAACCTAGGTGACTTCCTTCTTGTCACTGAGTTGTAGCATTCACAAGATTTTCAGAAAACTTGACCTTTGAACTTGAGGTCAAGGTCACTGATATTCAAACTGACCCCAGAACTTTAGTAGATGCACCAGTGGTATCAATTCAAAATCCTACGCCCCTCGTTCTCGAGTTATTGTCTTGACCAAGCTGAGTATACAATTATGAAACAATCGTTTTCCATTTTATTTCACTATCTGTAACTAAGACAAATAAACAGTATTTGGGACACAAGTTACTATTAAAGTGGTTAGTGAGACTCCACATCTGATAACAGTATAACACACTGCTTAGTTATGTAAAATTGTCATCAATAAATGTGCTCATAACAGAAGCTACACTGGCTTTAAAAGTTTTTGTTAACTCTGACTACCTGTCCACTCTTACCTGTTTCTTTTGCTCTCTCTGCTGTCTTCATCCTCCATCCAACTCTACAGCTGTTGTTAGGGATGATATGATGAAACTGAAGGGTGTCTGGGCACCGGAAAAAAAGAAGAGCGATTGGATTAGGCTGCAGCTGGCGTGACATTCTCTCACTACAGGATGAGACGCTGTGTCTTCTTACGTTTCTCTTGTAAAACAGGATGTAGGCCAAGTGCTGCTGTTCTTCACAAGCTGCAGATCCAGTTGTGTGGAGCATCTGTGTGTCATTATAGGTGAGCCAAGGATCTGTTGTAGAGTGTGGACTCTCCTCAGGATGGACAGAATTACAGATGCAGCAGCTGTTTCCGATATATGGAAACCTGACACACAAACACAAAGTTTACAGTATCAGTGTAAAAAAATTCATTTTCTCCAGGTTGAGAAGGTCCTTGTGCACCACCTGTACTCGCCTGAAGCAGTCTGTAGTCTGAATTTTATTTTCCATTATTTTTCCACCGCCCAAATGTTTCACTACGCTATTGCAAAAAGGTAAAAACCTTACCTGTAAAACACATGCTCCCATTCATTCTCTTGGTCCAGAAGCTCCATAATCCAAGTGTCCCAACTCAGGTCTGATGGCATTTTTTCAGTGGTGTTTTTAACCTCTTGGGAACTTTCACTACATTCCTTACTTGATGCAGAAAGAAGAAAAGAGTCAGGGATGCATAGCAAGCACAACAAGACACCAAATAAATATTCTCTCCCTGGAGATAAGCATTCGACCACCTAATGCTTATTTTGACCAGCAATTTGACAAAATATTAAAAGCACTTACCTGGGATTGTCTGTAATTACACCCTGGGGGGATTCTGGTTGTCCTGCTCGGGGACAGGTGACCTGCACTGGGTCCTCCGAATTTCCTTTTAGCTTATAGTGCATTAGCTACTGGCATATTAGCTAATATTGACTGAAGCTCAAACAGGGTAAAAACAACATAAATGAAACCCTCAAGGATTTATTTTGGTATAGCAGATGAGTTAGTTAAGTTATCGGTTTCTTGATATTACTCCAAGGCTGAAAACACGAAGGGTCCCACCCCCAATTCCTTTACTTATTGCAGTTAAAGTTAAGCTAACGTAGCCTGTTTTGGGTCTCCAAGTTAGAAAACATTACACACATTAAAGTAAAACTCATGAGTTGAATTGTTGTTACGTTACAGCTTGATCCCCAGTTTTGGCACACAGTTGATTATATTATTTAAAATCAGATTAAACAATATTAAAGCCAGTTTATTATTCGAGGAGAATCTTGGTGTTGATCTGAATGTTTTGTGGCATACAGTTCACTGTTGTTGACCTTGTTCAGGGCCTGTCTCCCCTTTGCACACTGGCTCAATAAAATAAGGTAAATAATATTTTCTTCAGTCAGCTATGTTGTGTGAACAGGGTCTGCAGAACATCTAGCCTATTTTGACAGCTCATTGACTTTAACAGCACTAATCTCATTCCCTATGTTTTTTTCTTTTCTTTTTTCAGCACCAGGTCTTTTTTTCTTCTTGTAATGCAGTGTTAACTCTGTGTTGTGGTGTCTCTTGTGTACACGCGGGTGGATGACCATGGAAGAGTCCGAACAAAATGAGGAGGATGAGGCTCATTATCAGCTTAGTTATGAACCCTGTAAACTACTAAACATTTTCAAAACTGAAATATTAAACTGAAACAAGCAAACTGTCACTGCACTAACTAAAACTGAACTGGATTAAAAACAAAAGGTGAAATTAATTAGAATTAATTAGAAAATACTTAAGTACAATAACAGTATTATTTTCTCTGCTTTGGTCTCTTGACCACTAGATGGCAGCAAATACATAGATTTCAGCAACGTCCATGACGCTGGCTTAAATAATTTCTTTTTTCTTGCATATCCCTATTTTTATCATAGCTGGACATCCCTATTTCCTTTAAAACATTTCCAAAAGATTTCAAATTCATATTCTGTTTGAAATACTCTCTAGTTTCACTATAGTGAAACTGACTTATTTCCCAGGCATAAAACCTTAACTAACCGGGCTCAGATTGACTTCATTAATGCTTTCACTCAATTTTAGGGCAGAATATATCACAACTGTTTTTTCTTTCTTTTCATTTACATGTATTAAGGGGGAGGGTTGCCGAATGCACAAAATGTTCAAAGAAACTATTGCAATGATCTCTAATGTGAGATTTGAGTTTTGAAACCTATGAAATCTCCACACAAATAATTTAGATTTTGTTTATTTCCTGTTACTGTTGCTCCTGTGTAAATTCAAGTAAGTTCAAGTGTTCTTATGTATGAATTTGTAATGCACACACACACACACACACACACACACACTGCTGGTGGGCTGAGCGTCACTGCTCAGTATGTGGGTGGTCTCGCCAGGTGGAGGAGAGAGCGATTAACACCAGGCCTGCCCAAAGGGAAAAGAAGGAGCGAGAGAGAGAAAATAAGAGACGTAAGAAGAGATAGACATCTGTCTGCCAGATGTGCTGGGAATAAAGAAGTTAGTTTATGAAATAGACAGAAGGGAATGAAAAGGATTTTGGTCATGGCGCTCACTGACAACTGTGTCGGCTGTGACTGAAATAATACTTATTCTGTCTGTGATTCATGTTCAGTTGCTCTTTCTAAATTTCCTGTGTGTGTGTTTGGTCTTTCTTGTCTGTCATCTTGTTATATTCATAACACAAAGACAGCCACATACTCACTAACACTTGCTCTCTTTCCATCTCTTCTGCTGTTCGTGCAGACTGCAATTAGAGCCTACAGTATAAACCAGTGATGACCACCTGTCAAAACATGTCCAGTAAATGTGTGTCTATTAGGAAGGTGTTGAGGGGAGGGAATGAAACAGGTTGTACATGCAGAGGAACAAAATACTGGTTCCAAGTGTAAAGTCATTTCTTTGCATTGTTTAACATCCACTAAAAATGCTCTAAAAATGTATATTGTTGAGAACTTACACTACATGGATAAAAGTATTGGGCCACACCTCTCACTATTTGAATTCAGGTGTTTTTAGTCTGCCTTTACAAACTTTAGTGAAAGACTGAAGAGCTCACTGAACTGGACTGCGTTGCTGTTATAGGATGTTACTACTGCTAGGAATTCCTCTGGCATTAATATCAGTATAGGAAGGTGACCATGTGTCAGAAGCCTCTACTTGCTTTCCCCAAAATCTCCTCATAGTTGAAAAACCGTAAATGTATTTGACACATTTGAAAAAAAAAGGGAAACAGCTGTGGACTCCATAGGTGTTACATTTTTTTTAATCTGTTTTTTTCAGGGTAATAAAAATGTACTCAAAAGAAAGTTTTCATTAGGATAACATTTTCAAACAAATACTTTTTTTCCTTGAATTTGAAGCCCACCTTTGAAACAAACATGTCATATTTTCCTTCCCTGATTTGCAGTGTTTGGTTTCTTTATTTGGTGATCTTATAATGCATTACATGATATTTGCAAATTGTTCCTTTGAGGTTCAGCTTTTGGTTGAGCATCTTTTCTGTTCTTTCTTTTTTTTCCCCAGGTCCTGAGGAGTCACTGTTTCTTTCCCGTGCAGCATGTGTGAGTATGTGTCTGTGTGTGGTTTACAGCTGTTTACATAGCTCACAGTGGGTGAGCTCTGTTCAACAAGACCAACCTCTGGGATTCAGGCATTTTGAAGGCCTATAAACTCTGGATGAAAGCTGAAGCCAAATTAATAAAGTTATAACAGGATAAAGATGTGGCTAGTTACACAACATGACATTAAAACTGCCCTCTTAAATGACCGAAAGCAATCCGTACTCCTGGTCATAAAACGCAGCATGAAGAAGAATACATTGTGTTTGTATACACCCTGTTTGCATTAAATCTTGTGCATGTGGGGCCTTTTCTTGGTTTTTCTTCATCCCCACTGGATCATTTGTCCCTCATAATGAGATAGTAAGTGAGTGTGGAAAGGCAAAATCAAACAAAGCTTTTAGTTCATGTTGACTCCATCTGAACAACAATGGTGAGGTGTGTTACCTGGAACCGTTAAAATGCATTTTCACTGATGCTCTAGTTATTGGGTGCTATGGGTTTTATCCCACCTGGCTCTGCAGTACTTGTTGTTCTTTCTGACTTGTGAAACTCAGCCTTCGCACACAAGTTGGAAACCAATAAATGCTGGAAAATAAAGTGAATGAATTCTTTTAGAGATCTAATCCTCTGTCATGCAAATACTTAAAATCTGAATATAGAGCATGATGAAGTATGTGTGTGGCCAAAGTTAGTGCATGTGTGGCATATTGGTATGCATCACTCATATTTTGGGCGAGGAAGCAAACAGCTTGAATAGTATCCTCTCTGTTCCAGCGGGGCAAACTCAGGAGAAGATCTAGAGCAGAAAAATGTGAAGGCGAGGCTGCTCTATACAAAGAGCTGAAGGAAAAGTTTATAACTTATAAATGAGCATACTTCTCAGGATGACGTGGCAAACACAGCACCTGCAGTATTTGCCCACTTGGGGGCGGCATATTGAAATGTTTTCACCTTTCATGAACACATTGTCACAAATAGTTACCCACTTGAACACCCTGCAGATACGCCTAGCACTTTTAAGGAGACAGTCTACTCTCTCTAAACTTTGATTTGCAGCTTTGCTCTCTCGAGCAGAACATTTGTGTGATGTGTGCTGAATGCTGATTAAAACCTAGTCTCTCGTACGTCTCACATGCAGTTTTTTTTATCCCTGAAAATGAAACATCTCTGGTGGCTTAAAAAGAAATCACGAGAGCTGTCGCAATGAATGAACACAGTGTTGTGAGCAATTAAAACAATAAGCACTTTTGTTTGTCTGCCTTTAGCAGATGCTTGCTGTGCAATGCCGCAATTTCGTTTGTTGTGGAGCCTCGTGTTTTTGCATGTTGCTTTGTTTTTCGAGCCAGAGCTGGGATAAGAAAGCAGCAGAGCGGGGGAGCTTCTTGACCAAGTTTTACAAGATGTTTTTTTGATTCACTGTGATATTACGTGAGATACGGTTAAAAAACAAAACAAGAAACAGACTTTTAAAAAAAAGATGTATTTATGAGAAAAAAAAAGAAGAAAAAACTCTGAGCAAAATGAAACCAACCCCTGGTCTTTATGCATCCAGCCTTAACGCAATTCAAAAGGTAATTTTTATAATAGAAATGATGCTATATAAACAAACAAACAAATAAAAACACATTTGTACCTGTAAAGATTTTTATGACTTTATTTTTGTGGTTAAACTTTAGCTGGTTTGCTTTCGTATAAAGCCTCAAGTGGCCATGAAAGAAACTGCAGCTGTTCGCACGCATGCCTTTCATAAACGTTTCCATGAACACATTGCTCAATAATAAAATGAAACAAAATGTGAATGTGGCCAAAAATCTCTGCCAGTTTGCTCAAATTTGTGTCACATGCGTGTGAACATGAGATCAGTTTATCTTGCTCAGTTTCCTGCTGTAAGTAAAGCAAACACAACATTTTTGAGCACACACGAGGCCGCTCAAACATGTCTGCAGTTTTTCAGTGACAGCTGTTTGATGCTGCCACCGTTCACAATCTGTGCAAGACCCACAAATCACTTCTTGCAAACATGTTTATGACATCTTACCCACCACATCCCTGCTGTCTGCTGCGCACACATGAAACAGTATAACACCGCGTTTTCTCACTGTGTTTCATGCTCGCAGCTTTAGCTCGTGTATTTTATTTATGTGTTAATTATTGTGTCCTGTGTTGTGCCATTTTGTTGTTTTTGCCTGAAGCTGACCTTCTGATTGCTTTTGAATCTTTCTCTATCATTCATTTTGCTTTCATGATTTCAGAAACATTTATTGCAGCATAATGGATCAGAAAGGATGTTTCCTCTTTGCTGCATTAACTGAGCTCCATACATCAGATTCAAAGCATAACTTTGTGAATGGAGCTGTCACACAGCGCACTCACACTCATACACCGTCAGCGGTCCCCTGACATGAAACAAACTCCCTCACATCGTTATCCACCTCCCATTCATCCATCCTCACTCAAAAAGCAGAAAAGGTTTTATTTGTGCGATCAGAAGTCTGCTGCAAAATCTGGCAACCATATGCTCGGACATATAAGTCTTTTATGCCTTTCAACTTGGTCTTTTTATTCACACATGTGCATGAATCTGCCCTTGTTTCATATTCTCATTGTTTTGAAGTGAATCTCAGCATTGTGTGGTTGATGACTTTGTGCCACTCGGTGATCCTTTCTGCTCTGTGTCTAAATGTTCAAGGGGGATTGTGGTTCAAAGGGGCTGAGCTGAGCTTGTACAGATGACTCTGGCCTGCAGTTTCCCTCATGTCTACAAGTTGTCAGTAACACGGGAATGTATTACAGATTAGTTCCACAGCTCTGTTCGTTGGCTCTTCTGGCATTAATCTTATGTCGGCCTTAAGTGGATCGCTAATTGGTTTAAAGAGTTCAGAAAACAGACTCCTCTGAAACATGGGTTTCAGACTCACAATAGGCACGCATGCCTCAACTAATATTACTTTTTTCTGGGTGTATTAGGCTATGCTACAAATGAACTGGACATCTTTCAGAAAATATTAGACTTAATGTATGATTTTGACATCGCATCAAATATCAAGCATTCAGTTTTTTTCCAGTCTGTAAACACAAACTGCACAAACTGATTTTTCATGACATTAAACAGGAGCTACAGTGTATCACTATTGGCAAATAAAACATCATAGATCACGATAGGACTAAAACCATCTGCTTTAAAACAGCAGTGACCCTTCAGATTGTGGACACACCCAGATTTGTGAGACAGCCAGGTGAAATCTCAGAAGCAAGCCTTCCCAGCAGAACATTACGAGATGATTGTTGTTGTTGTTTGCTTCACCTGCCAATGGTTTTAACTGTGTGGCTTATGGATGTAATGCTGAGGTTGTTCACAGACTGTATATAAAAGATCGATGTGAGTCTGAACTACCTTTCATCTGCAGTTTTTGGAAGTCCAGAAAATGTTTCTTGGCTGCTTTGATTAACAATGTAGGCACACACAGGTCCCCACTGGAGTCTAATAAGAGGATAACGCTTTAGCATATGCCTTAGGGTTGAAACTACAGTATCTAGTCATGCTATCGAGTGTGCATGGTGCTCAATCACATCCAGCCCTCGCTCATTGCATCAAATTTTAAATCACCAGCTTAATGAGAAATAAAATGCTCAGGTTCACAACAGGACTTCACTAATTATGTCCTTGATTGATCAGTGTGTTTGCTCTGGGTGACTCTTGCCATACTGCTCACCTTAACAGCGAGGCTATCTACTGCAGCTCCTGATGCTCTTTGTGCATCACCTCCATGCCATCACCCACACAGGCTCTGTACAGAGTGCATTCCTTGGAGGGGCTGCGTTAAATCATTCTTCACTTCCTTCACTTCTTTTATGTTTGCTTGTGGACAAATCAGAGCCTACATGTTGTACATTCACAAAGAAATCTATTCCATATGAAATGACTGATTGAATAATACAAGTGGTGACTGTTTTTTGGGGGGGGAGTAGTGTGGTAATAAAGATTTAATTTGATGCAGGAGCCTTTGATCCATCATAAACAACTTGGAGCTCCAACATGATGCTCACAGACAAAATGAGCAAACAAGGCAGCCAATTCCAAAAGAAGAGGTTTCAAAGCTTACGTAGGAAAGAGGGAATAACTGAAGAGAGCTGAGAGTCAACCAGGGTGGTCCTCTGCTGCATACTCAGATGGGAGGCTTGTCAACACAGCGTCAGACGCCATTCACTCTAAACTCTCCCAAATGCTGCAGCAGTTTGTTGATTTACTTGAAATAATAAGTTAAAATAAGTGAACTGCTGGGATCTCACTCAAATCATTAAACTAAAGTTTAATAGAGTGAAATTCATTTAAATCAGTCTTCCAAGAATGCATTGCTTAACTGTTCAGAGATTTTTATAGTTGGAACAAACACAGGAAAGAGTAAACTTGGGGTGTGCCTTTAATAGATGGTACATAAAGTCATGTCGGAGTCACAAAAAGCAGTGATCAGCATCATTTGGAGATTATGTATTGGAATTTCAGGAGCAGGACCACGCCTCCAAACACGCTCATTCCAGTTCTCATCTATATAAGTTCCCCCAGTTCTGCAAGCTGTTCATTTTCGTTTACGTGCCCCACCCTCCCTCCCTCCCTTCTTGTTTTCAATTCTTTAACTTCTTCATTTCTATTTAGTGCATGGCGATCTGCCAGGCCCGGGAGCCGTCGCCAGTCCCCTTCGAGGCCTTCCCCAAACCGCAGCTCAATTCATGTCCAAGCATTCACCTTTACCTACTAAAACGCTGTCAAACCAAAACTGAGGACGTGGGTCCAGCTAGTGAAATAAAGGTTATTGTATCTCATTTATAGTTTTAAAGTGTTACTGGGAGCATGGTAAGGTGTCTTTGCAGAGAGTCTAGTAGAGAAGCACTGCCACTTAAACTTATATTTTTACATTAATTGAAGAACTGAAGTTTATTATCAGTGTGAACAGATTTAGCTGTCACTGTGAAAAAATTAACTAAGAAAATATTTACACAACTGGTTACATCAGTTATGCTGGATTTGAAGTTTACGTTCTACGAGCCACTAAAAAAATCCAGTAAATTCACGTTTAAGTCAAAGAAAACCAAACAAAAGCCTGCAAGAGACTTTTTAATTGAATTCAAATCATGCAAAAAAACAAAACAAACTTAACTTGGGTGCTTTAAGGAGATGCAGTTGTGTTGTGTTGTATTTTTTTTTTTTTGACTTAACATAAATTTTGGCAGTGTGAAGCATGAGGGAGGGATGGCAGAGTTCACTTTCTTTGTTTATCCCTTCCTTGTTATTTCTCTTTTCAGAAAAGGGAAGCAAAACTTGGCCTGATGCCTGTGAGATAGACAAAGGCCAGATGCCAGGGAGTTCTTCAACTACACTTATGTTCATAAAGCAGATAAATATACGTGTATGTAAATATACCACAAGTGGGGACTTAAAAAAGGCAGATTTAAAAAAGGTTCAATAATAATAATTATTATTAATAACAATTAACAATTAACAATTGTTTATGAGCGCTGGAGGTAGGAGTGGAAACGGAGCAGCTTGGAGAAATGGAATGTGCAGAGGAGAGAAAAGCTGTGAATGTGGAGGGCAGCACAGAGTTGTGCAGCTGGTACAGATTTGTCTTTCAGGTATTACAAACTACCACAACTTTTTGTTAGTCTTTTTCATGTCACAATCTAGCTAGGATTGAGTTAATGACAGTTATTCTTTATCCTACATAAGTTTGTAGTCTGGACCACAAAACTCCAGTGTGAACAGCAGGATGGATTTTCTCCTTCTTTAAACACTTTGGTGGCAGGTTATTCGATTTAATCGATTTAACCTTACTGGGGTAGTCAACTAATTTTTACAAGGGGTTACATTTGATGGTGGGACTGTTGTAGAAGGCTCTATTAATAAGTTTATAAAGATATAGAACTGATATTGAGCAGAACTGAATTCCACTTCCACAAGAGTCCCACTTTCTCACATTGTCCTCTGGCAAAAATTAATAGCCAACGCCTGCTATCAGTTTTGAGCTGAACAAGGTATTTTTCAAGTTATAAAAAACAGAACAAAAAAATCTGCTTGCCTCAGCATATTGCACAATATTTCTATATATTATTATGCAAGATGATAAGAGCCTTTTGTAAAGTGTGCAGTGTTCAGGGCATAATGTAAACAGGTTCCATAGGCAAGCTTAATTTTTAGCATTATTAAAAACATATTTATGAATTTAAATGTATTTAATTTATTTGAGAAACGCCGGGCTGAATCCATCGCTGAGCCAGGCCATGGACTCCAAATAGAGGACACCAGATTGATAGCTTCACTTTATGCTTACGATGACGATGGCGATTGTTAGCACGCACTGGTGGAAAGCTTGCAGAAACAGACCTCCTGCTCTGACCTCCAGAGCAGGAGGTCAGAGAAGTGTGTTTTCCTTTCCAGCTCAAAATGAAACTGGAAATAAAAAGTGATCCACACATTAGCAACTGCCTGCATAAGTCAAAGTGAGATCTAGTTATCTGTCTGAACAATCCAAAATCATGGCCCAAACCCTGGACTCAGTGGTTAGACTAGGTTTATATTCATGATGGTTGGTTTGCATGTTCATTGTGTGGGAAGCAAACTGAAATTAAACAGATAACCCGTGATGTTTTTAGCTGCAGTGAAGTCAGGAAGGCTACTGGAGAGTAAACATCCAGTGATTTGGAAACCATAACAGTGTAGGCCCGGCATTAATATTTTGTTCATAGCTTCCAGTGTGTGTTTCTCCAGAACACAGCTGAAGAATACACAATAATTAAAGAGGAGTTTCATTGTTACTACTTAGGAAGGTACAGCACAAAGTCAGTAAAAGTGTGTGTCTTCCCTGAGAAGGCAAGCTGGAGACTTTGGTGAAGGCTAATAAAAATATCATTAACACACCTGACTTTCACTGTATATTTATTATTAATAAGGGACTTGTAAGTGTGAGCCTTTCTCCTCAGAAAGAAAAGGTTACCCTCAAAACTAATGATAAATTATTACTGTGTAATACACACTCTCCAAACTGTGCCCATTTTTTCTCAGAAGAATCCTTGCTTGAACACATCAGTACTGAGTTTGGTTACAGCACAATCTGACATGACAAACATCATCATCCATCATCATCACACATCACACATCAATCAGTGAGTTTTCTCCAGTTCCATAGATGCATAGGAAATTATATTTACTTCTTTGTGCAGCTTTCAATAAACATCCAGATATCCATGCGTTCACAATAACATGCCTGAAAGGCAAAGTTCACCTTTTGCACAAATTCTAACATGCAAAGCCTCGATCATTGGTGCTTTTTGCTTCAATATCAGTTTGAGTATTAACCACAAACAAGTAACTCTGTAGAACTCTGTACTGGAATGCTAGTACAAAAATATTTATATTAAAAGGGGAATTGGGAATTAGGACTCATTTAAGGGGAAAATGATCAATAGATAATTCCAAAGCAACTATTATTTGTCCAACCAACAGCAATACCTGTGCAGTTATGCTCATAGTCCTGAAAAACACTGCAGTTGTCAAAGGAGCCCGGACGCCAGTACGTGAGTGTGGACCCAAGCGCAGACCAGACACAGAGACAGCTGGTAGATTTAACACAAACTTTATTTATAAGGCAAACGTGAACTTGAAAAATGCAAGGAAGGGATTCCTGGTGAGGTGTTTTGGCATAGCATGACTGCAAATAGCTCATGAAGGCCTGTTACCAACTTGAGTTAGCTGATGAACTGACAGAGAAGAGATTTACCATCTTAAATACTGTCTCGCTGATTGCCAGGGATCAGGTTCAGGTGAGCTGTGCAGGTGAGATGAGGAGGGCTTTGCCCCCGGGGTGGATGCGAATGACTGTTCATACTATGAGTGCTACTATGAACAGTCATACTATGACTGTTCATAGTAGCGCTTGCTATCCCCAAGTAGCTGGTTAAGTAGGACCACATTTACAGATAAAAATTTAGAGTTTTATATAATTTGTTAATGTTATTCAGTTTTTCAAAAATGTAATGAGTCTGGGAAGTGGATTAAATTTTACATTTTGACTTTCGGGCCACAAATTAAACTGTTGGCAAAGGATAAATAAAATAAATAAATAAAAGTACTGCAGAATTAAGTAAATGGGTAAAATTCTGGTTGTAAATCGTATGCACTCTCACTGTATAGTGATAGTCACGGTAAAAACTGGAAATTTGGTGAACTGTTTAATAAGATAGAGTGTGAAATGGCTGAACTTTCCAAAGACCACATCTACTGCAAAGCCCGTAATGTAAATGGTTATCGAGTGGAAGCAGTCAGTGATGATAATGGACATATCTTTACCATTCACCAACCAGGAAACAAGGTTGTGGAAACAGATTCAGGCTGTCGGTGAAGTGTGATCTCCTTCCCAGCTCCACAAGAAAGTGAAAACACAGAAAGTGACCCAAGCCAGAACTTTGAAAAGTGGCTGCTGTTCATGCACCCAACCAGTCTGACAGACAGGGTTGAGTTAGGAGTGTATCTGAACAAATCCCTGCATCATCCAAATGCATGGAGTGACCCCTGCATCATTACTGATGGACCCAGTGGTTACTCAGACCTGGCTTACATTGATGATGGCTGGTTTGCATGTCTGTTTGAGTGTGGGCAGCAGGAAATATATGAGCAAATAGCCTCTGTTGTCTTTCACTACAAGGACGTCCAGGAAGGCATTGAAAAGATGTCAACTAACTGAAAGAAGAAAAAAAAGTGTTTTATATGCTATTTATTGGTTTGTATGTTCAAATGAGAAATAAACAATTATAGTAGGTTCCCTTAAATATTAATTTTATTAGTGAATCTTAATATAAGAGTGTAATTAAATATTCAGTGATTATCTTCATAAACATCTTGATGCATATATTCATAAACATTAAGTGCTGTTTCTCTCTTAACGTCATGTTAGTCTTGTAATAGTTGTGTATGAATGCAATGTTAATGTAGAAAATAAAAGAGATTTCTGTAATATCCACTCTTCTTTTTTTCTATTCCCAGCAACAAAAATTAATAAAGATTTCTCAACAGCATGTTTAAAGCTTGCTGGTTTCAACTGAATCACTTTTTGTTGTTGTTGTAATAAGTCTTTAATTAAACTGCTCAGTCACTGATAAAATGTTTAAATAAGTTTAATAATTGTAATGATTGTAATGATCAATAATAAATGTTTTTATTGGTTAAAGACCTCAGAGGAGTATCATGTTTGTCAGAACAACAACAGTCACCTCAGTGTTTTTTTGTGAAATAGAGACTCTATAATAAGGGCGCCTCTGTCAGTGCCCCAGGGTGGCTGTGGCTACTATGTAGCTTGCCATCACCAGTGTGTGAATGTGTGTGTGAATGGGTGGATGTCTGGATATGTAAAGCGCTTTGGGGTCCTTAGGGACTAGAAAGCGCTATATAAATACAGGCCATAATAATAATAATAATAATGATAATAATAATAATAATAATAATAATGATAATAATACTTATAATAAAAAGAAGAAGAAGAGTTGCTATCAGCTTTCACCTTATTGATTCTTGTGATTACATGGACACAGCAAGATTGTCCAATCAAATCTCTGCCCTAGTTGGCCTCTCCCCTACCTAGATAAAGAAAAAGCTTTTGCCAGGGTGGATCACTTATATTTGTTTAGGACACTTGAAGCTTTTATGTTTGGAGAACATTTTCTTTCATGGGTGAAGCTATTGTATTCGAATGCTGCTGTTTTGTTGAAGATCAAAGGGGGACTCAGTAGACCAATCCTTTTGTGAAGAGGCATTAGGCAAGGTTATCAATTATCTGGGATGTTGTATGCTTTTGCTGTTTAGCTCCTCTTGAGCCAACTTAGGCAGGGTCTCACAGGGTTAACCTTTGCTACAGATGCCAACATATCAGTGAGCCAGTCTCCCTATGCTGATGATCTAACTGTGTTTATTGCTAGTCAGAATGATGTGCATATGTTACAGCAAAAGCTATCGCTGTACGAATGTGCATCATCTGCAAGATCTAACTGGCAAAACAGTGAAGCGTTGCTTTTGGGGAGAATGGAGAAGCAAACAGCAGCCAATACTTCCAGCTGGGCTGCAGTGGAGCAGAGAGGGAATGGAATTCCTTGTAGTTTTTCTTGACAGTGATCTAAGGAGCATAGAAAGACAAGTGACTGGACTTCTTCTTGGGGTGATCGTGGCTCAAGAGTTGGCAGTTCGTCTTGTAATCGGAAGGTTGCCGGTTCGAGCCCCGGCTCGGACAGTCTCAGTCGTTGTGTCCTTGGGCAAGACACTTCACCCGTTGCCTACTGGTGGTGGTCAGAGGGTCTGGTGGCGCCAGTGTCTGGCAGCCTCGCCTCTGTCAGTGCGCCCCAGGGCGGCTGTGGCTACAACATAGCTTGCCATCACCAGTGTGTGAATGTGTGGATGACTGAATGTGTAAAGCGCTTTGGGGTCCTTAGGGACTAGTAAAGCGCTATACAAAGACAGGCCATTTACCATTTGTTTCTTGAAGATGTCTTCAAGAAACTTGAAGAAGTTCCTTCGCTTTTCTTAGATTAACATGACCTGGACTGAGAACCACACAGATGCTTGGCAATGATGACTTCCAGTTGAAAAACTGGGAAGGTGTAGTGGAGAGAATCAGTGTCTGATTGTCTATATGGACATGAATCCAGCCACAGCTCTGCTATAGGAGGAGACACCTGATTGAGAATAATCTGGTTACCTTGATGCTCTGGCATCATTTTCTGGTTGTTGAGCCTCCACAGCCACTGGTGCAGGAAATACAGAAGAGACTGGTTAATTTTTTGAGGGGGAGGATTCCATTGGCTCAAATCGTCAGTACTTCTCTTATGACTGTCTAAAGGCAGACATAAGAAGTTAACTCAGCTAACTGAGAAGGAAATCACTTCATCAGAGATGAGCAATGATGTTTGGCTTCTAGTGAAACCTGAAGACCAGCCAAGAGTCACATTCTATAACTCTCACTGTCATTAACCCCACCCAGTTACCCATTGTGAGAATACAGGATCACAACTTTAAACGCCTCTTTCTTCAGAAAACATCTGCAGAATCCCTGATACATTAGAGCTGTGAACACTTTGCAGCTAAGGGAAAGTCTTCAAAGTGTTGAAGATGGAGTCTCTTTCCTTAAGAGACTCCATCTTCAAGCTCTTAGCTGCAAAGTGTTCACAGCTCTAATGTATTTATTTATTCTATTGGTATTATGTTTTATAGGTGATTTATTTTTTTGGTAAATGACACCAAACATGTGCTACTTTAGTATTTAAATATTTACTACTTTGGTATCATAACTTAAGTAACTAAGGACTTTTCTGAGTTACACTTAGTGGTCTCTTGGATCGTTGAATTCCAGCCCAGTCTGAAGTCTGACCATCATTTTGACCTTCTATAAAATCTTCTATGCTTGATTTCTCTTTTCTATTCATCAAGACTTCAAAAACCATATAATATCAGACTCACCCCCCAAAGTTATCTGTGGTGTATCGCTGAGTTTCATTTCTCTAGCAGCACCCAGGGCTGGTTACTGCAACATTTGTTCAAGAAATCCCTTAAATAGGGACAAAGTAGAGACCAAAAGATCCTCAAAAGCCAGACATGCCGCAATCCAAGGAAATTCAGTTTTTCCTTTTTCTGTCTGACAGAAACTTCCAGTTCTGTTCTTGAAAACCATAAAAAATGTACAGTATGGTGCTAATCTTTTTGACTGTGTTTGTGTCAAAAACAAACAAAGCAATGACATGAAAAGAAAAAAGTTGGATTCAGAGATGTTTAGTCTGAACTTATTTTTGGGATATTTCTCCTGCATGGTGATTTAATTTCTATTTCTCAGGAACAGGGAATGGTAAATGGACCTTTTCTTATTTAGCACTTTTCTACTCTGTCTGAGCCGATTTTTACACAACCTGCCTCATTCACCCATTCACTGAAGCACACTTTGCTATGCTTTTTCTATGTAAGTGCATTACAAGTGCATTACTAGAGCTACCCCTATAACAGGGGGGAAGGTTAGTTTACTGAGAAGGAAATGACTTTATCAGAGATGAGCAATGATGTTTGGCTTCCAGGGAAACCTGAAGACCAGCCAAGAGTCACATTCTCTAACTTTCACTGTCATTAATCCCAACCAGTTACCCATTGTGAGAATACAGGATCACATCCATGAAAAACCACTTTAAACGCCTCTTTCTCCAGAACACATCAGCAGAATCCCTGATAAGGAAAGAGACTCCATCTTCAAGCTCCCTTAGCTGCAAAGTGTGCACAGCTATAATTTATTTATTTATTCTATTGGTATTATATTTTATAGGTGATTTATTTTTTTGGTAAATGACACCAAAGAGGTACTGCTTTAGTATTTAAATATTTACTACTTTTGTATCATAACTTAAGTAACTGAGGACTTTTCTGAGTTAGTGCACTTAGTGGTCTCTTCTCATTGGATTCCAGCCCAGTCTGAAGTCTGACCATCATTTTGACCTTCTATAAAATCTTCTATGCTTGATATATCTTTTCTATTCATCAAGACTCCAAAAACCATATAATATCAGGATTACTTTTAACTGTTTTGTGTTTGAGTTATGATGTTTTTTTACTTACTAAATCATGATCTTCATCCTCAAAAGCCAGACATGCCGCAGTCCAAGGAAATTCAGGAGCAAATGAGAAACAAACTAATTGAGATCTCTCAGTCTGGAAAAGGTTATAAAGCCTTTTCTAAAGCTGCTGGGACTCCAGCAAACCAAAGTGAGAGCCATTAGCCACAAATGGCGAAGACATGGAACAGTCGTGAACCTTCCCAGGAGTGGCCGGCCAACCAAAATTACCCCAAGAGCTCAGAGATCACTCATCCAAGAGGTCACAAAAGACCCCAGAGCAACAACCAAAGAACAGTAGGCCTCCATTACCTCAGTAACGGTCAGTGTTCATGACTCTACCATAAGATAAACTGGGAAAAAGTGGCATAGCAAAAGCTGCAAGACAAAAACCACCGCTGAGCAAAATGAACATAAAGGCTCGTCTCAGTTTGCCAGAAAACAATCTTGATGATCCCCAAGATCTTAAATGGAAGCATGAATTCTGCTGTCCTGAAGGAGAATATCCAGCCATCTGTTTGTTACCTCAAGCTGAAGCGCACTTTTGTTGTGCAGCAGGACAATGATCCAAAACACATCAGTAATTCCACCTCATAATGGCTTAAGAATAAGAAAATGAGGACTGGAGCAGCCTCATCAACGTCCTGACCTGAATCTGATTAACATGCTGTGGCATGACCTTAAAAAGGTGGTTCATGCTTGAAAGCCCTCAATGTGGCTGAATTGCAACAATTCTGCAAAGATGAGTGGGTTTAAAATCCTCCACAGCACTGTCAAAGACTCATTGTCAATTATCAATAAAGCTTGATTGCAGTTGTTGCTGCTAAGGGTGGCCCAACCAGTTATTAGGTTTAGAGGGCAATCACGTTTTTACACACGGCCATGTAGTTTGGATTCTCTTTTCCCTTTATATTAAATACGTTCATTCAGAGAATGCATTTTGTCTTTATTTGTGTTATTTTTTTTAATATTTAAATTTGTTTGATCTGACACATTTAAGTGTGACAAATCAGGAAGGGGGAAAACATTGTTTTTTACACCGCTGTATGACAAAATAATACAATTCAGACATAACAGCTATTAAAAGTTTTCATTCTGGTTGTTTTCCTGACATCCATGATGAAAGACGGGTTTGGCCTATTTATTTTGTTCAGGGAATGGGGGGTGGAGCTCAGGGAAATGTGAATCATTTCCTCAGAAATGACCATCGATCTGTGATGAAAACAAAGATCCCTCCCTCATCCACACTCTCTAACAACCAGCCTATAAAAGTCAAAGCAACATCAAATTCTAGGACCGCAGAGATAAACCCAACAAGGCTTCTTTATAATTTAATATCCATTTTATACACAAGGACAGCAAACATGGCCTCTGGACCTTCAACACCAGCTAAGCCGCAGAAGCAACCTGTCTTTGAATCTAATGAAGCTGCTCGACGCATTTACAGGATTCCTGCTCTTCTGTATGAGAGAGAAAGTAAAACTTTACTTGCCTTTGCAGAGCAGAGGAAGACTCCAGATGATGCCAGTGGAGAAAAGCTGGTTATGAGAACAGGAACGATCAAGGAGGGATCCTCTGAGAAGACGATTGAGGTAATAGTGATAATCAGCCATTTCAGTTCTAAATTACTTGTTAATTACGCTCCTGTTTTGAACTGTTCTGTTTTATTTACTTCTGAACAATCTCTCCTTTAGTGGTCAGAGCTCAAAGAGGTGGAAAAGGCACTTTTATACCGCCCAATGAACCCCTGCCCGGTGTATGAGAAGGTCAACAAAAAACTTTTCCTGTTTTTCATCTGTGTTGAAGACGGTATCACTGAGAGGTACCAAAAAGAAAACTGTGACAACAGGACCCGTCTCTGCTATATCACAAGTGAGGATCTTGGAGAAACCTGGAGCAATGTGACCGATTTGACGGACAAACTGTGTGAAATAAAAAACTGGGCCACATTTGCTGTTGGGCCAGGCCATGGGATTCAAACAGAGGGTGGTAGACTGATTATCCCAGTATATGCTTTTACTTGTTGCAGTAGTACTTGCCTCTTAAGTTGCTGTTGTAAACCAGTTGCATGTTCGTTCAGTTGCTGTTATAAACCAGTTACATGTTCGTTCAGTTGCTGTTATAAATCGTATGCACTCTCACTGTATAGTGATGATCATGGTAAAAACTGGAAATTTGGTCAAATGTTTCAGTCAGAATCAGGTGAATGTCAAATGGCAGAGGTCTATGAAAACAAAAGCTCCAGCTTCATTTATTGCAATGCTCGGAGTTCTTGCTCCTCTCGAGTGGAAGCAGCCAGTCATGATAATGGAGTTAACTTCAACATTCTCCAACCTGGAGACAAGCTTGTGGAAACAGATTCAGGCTGTCAGGGAAGTGTGATCTCCTTCCCAGCTCAACAAGAAAGTGCAAACACAGAAAGTGACACAAGCCAGAACCAAAACAAGTGGCTGCTGTTCACGCACCCAACCAATCCGACAGACAGGGATGATTTAGGAGTGTATCTGAACAAATCCCCACGTGATCCAAAGGCATGGAGCAAACACTGGATCATTAATAATGGACCCAGTGGTTACTCAGACCTGGCTTACATTGATAATGGCTGGTTTGCATGTCTGTTTGAGTGTGGGCAGCACGAAATACATGAGCAGATAGCCTCTGTTGTCTTTTACAAGGACGTCTAGGAAGGCATTGAAAAGATGTCAACTAACTGAAAAAAAGAAAAAAAAAGTGTTTTATATGCCATTTATTGGTTTGTATGAACAAATTGTAGTAGGATCCTTTAAACATCAACTTTTATTAGTAAATCTTAATATAAGAGTGTAATTAATATTCAGTGATTATCTTCATAAACATCTTGATGCCTGCTCAAGCATCCGGTTAAGTCAATTCCAAAAGGTTGAATCTGTTCATCTGAACGTAGCATTTTCAGTGGAAGAAACATTTTGTCATGCATCCAAGTTACTTCTTCAGTGCTGTATCTTCATAAACATTAAGTGCTCTGTTTCTCTCTTAACGTCATGTTAGTCTTGTAATAATAGTTGTGTGTATATATGCAATGCTAATGTAGAAAATAACAGATATTATCCACTCTTCTTTTCTTTTCCCAGGAACAGAAATTAATAAAGATTTCTCAACGTCATGTTTAAAGTTTCCTGGTTCAACTGAATCACTTTGTTGTTGTTGTTGTTGTAATAAGTCATTAATTAAACTGCTCAGTCACTGATAAAATGTTTAAATAAGTTTAATAATTGTAATGATTGTAATCAATAATAAATGTTTTCATTGGTTAAAGACCTCAGAGGAGTATCATGTTTGTCAGAAAAACAACAGTCACCTCAGTGTTTTTTTGTGAAATAGAGACTCTATAATAATAATAATAACAATAATAATAATAATAATAATAATAATAATAATAAAAAGAAGAAGAAGAAGAATTGCTATCAGCTTTCACCTTATTGATTCTTGTGATTACATGGTCACAGCAAGATTGTCCAATCAAATCTCCTCTGCCCTATACCGGCCTCTCCCCACCTAGATAAAGAAAAAGCTTTTGCCAGGGTGGATCACTTATATTTGTTTAGGACACTTGAAGCTTTTAGGTTTGGGGAAAACATTATATCATGGATCAAGCTACTGTATTGGAATGCTGCTATTTTGGGTTAACCTTTGCTACAGATGCCAACATATCAGTGAGCCAGTCTCCCTATGCTGATGATCTAACTGTGTTTATTGCTAGTCAGAATGATGTGCATATGTTACAGCAAAAGCTGTACGAGTGTGCATTATCTGCAAGATCTAACTGGCAGTGGAGAAGCAAACAGCAGCCAATACTTCCAGCTGGGCTGCAGTGGAGCAGAGAGGGAATGGAATTCCTTGTAGTTTTTCTTGGCAGTGATCTAAGGAGCATAGAAAGACAAGTTGCTTTTCTTAGATTAACATGACCTGGATGACTGAGAACCACACAGATACTTGGCAATTATGATTTCCAGTTGAAAAACTGGGAAGATGTAGTGGAGAGAATTAGTGCCTGGTTGTCTATATGGACATGAATCCAGCCACAGCTCTGCTATAGAGGGATCTCCCTCCCATCCACTGGTGTAGGAAATACAGAAGAGACTGGTTAATTTTTTGAGGGGGAGGATACCTTTGGCTATACAATTTAGTTTACTGAGAAGGACATCACTTTATCAGAAATGAGCAATGATGTTTGGCTTCTAATGAAACCCGAAGACCAGCCAAGAGTCACATTCTCTAACTCTCACTGTCATTAACCCCACCCAGTTACACATTGTAATAATACAGGATCACATCCATGAAAAACCACTTTAAACGCCTCTTTCTCCAGAATTTATTTATTTATTTTATTGGTATTGGTATTATATTTTATAGGTGATTTATTTTTTTTGGTAAATGACACCAAAGAGGTACTGCTTTAGTATTTAAATATTTACTACTTTGGTATCATAACTTAAGTAACTAAGGACTTTTCTGAGTTAGTGCACTTAGTGGTCTTTTCTCGTTGGATTCCAGCCCAGTCTGAAGTCTGACCATCATTTTGTCCTTCTATAAAATCTTCTATGCTTGATCTCCTTTTGTATTCATCAAGACTTCAAAAACCATATAATATCAGACTCACGTTTAAATGTTTTGTGTTTGTGTTATGATGTTTTTTTACTTACTAAATCATGATCTTCATTGTATTTTTCCTGCTGTGATACATGTTCTTCTAACATACAGTGATAGCACAATGATCCAAAACACATCAGTAATTCCACCTCATAATGGCTTAAGAACAAGAAAATGAGGACTGAAGCAGCCTAATCAACGTCCTAACCTGAGTCCGATTACAGTTTTTCTCGATTGCTTACAGTTTTTCCGGAATGCTTAAACCCTAACTGTGATTCTTATAGCATAATTTCTAAAACTATTAATACTTATAGCAAAACCACTCACTGAGTTTGCCAAACTAAAAGCACAAACACTGCTTTGCACTCAGTTTGCCATTTTGTAACACACACCTTGCAAAACTGTAGCTACAATCCAGTGCACAGCACTCTTTTTGCAGAACTGTAAACACAACTCACTGCTTTACACTCAATTTCCAAATGATCAACACACTCCTAGCAAAAGTATACACATTTATGGCTATTATTTACACTATTTTGCCAACTGTCTGGCACACTGTCACATGTGAAAACTGTGTTAGATAATTAGTTCACTTTGCAATCAGCCTAAGCACTATAAATAAGCTACAGGTAAGCTGTCCGTGTGGAGTACAATGGAGGGAGCAGGAAGAGTGAGAAGAGTGAGAACTAGAGGAGCCCGAGGAAGAGGACGTGGAGGTGAAGAAGTAGGACGAAGAGGACGACAAGGACAAGGAGGTGAAGTTAGAGGAAGAGGACAAGGAGGAGCAAGAGGAGGACGAGGAGGGGGAGGAGGAAGGGGAAGAAGAGTAAGAAACAGAATTACTGATGACATCAGAGCTACAATAGTGGACCATGTAATCAACCATGGAATGACCCTGAGAGAAGCTGGCCAACGGTTTCAGCCTAACTTCGAGCCGCTACACTGTAGCAAGCATCATAAGGACATTTCGAAATGAGAATCGGTTAGTACAGTCACTCTGCACTAAGATTTGTAGCACTGCCATATGCTAATGAGGAAAACAACAATACCATAGATGTAAAAATACTGAAATTGTTACTTTACAGAATTGCTAGACGACCAGATGCTGGGGCAGAGGAAGAATGTTCACTGCAGACCAAGAAACCCATATAGTCAATATGGTGATTGCAAATAATTCTATACTTGGAAATAAACACTTGTGTTTGTTTTGATGTGTGTGAATAAACGCCAGTACTTGAAGTTTGGATCCTTCTATGCTTACGGATCTATGACAAAAGTATGACCTCAAACTGACATAGCCTACCTTGTGCACAGAGAATGCAAAAGTCAGATGTGTTGTTTATTCATACCATCAGTGTGTAGTTGGTGCATTGTGTGCTTATTAATGTGATGGCTTGTGTTAACTGTTGGATACGAAAATACAATTTTTACAAAGGTGTGGAGAGTTAAGCAAGAGTTATTCACTTTTACAAGAAAACTACAATGTTTTGCTGATTGGGTGAAGGGTTTTCTTATTTGTGTGTAGAGTTTTGCAAAAATAGCCAATAGTTACAAAAAATGTGCTTAAGTCATCAGAAAAAACGTAAACACTATAACCAATCTTGTGAACCCACATTTGAAAACCATAATGCCACTTTCCCAAAAGCACACCCATTTCCCTGAACTATAAACACTATGCCCCTGCTTTACCACATGAGTCAGATGTGGTGAACTGTTACTGCAAAACTCTACACACATATCCCTACATTTGTCAGTGCTGACACCATGTGGTCACTTAGAAAGCACTAGCAGTCAATAATGTTACAGTTTTTCTGAATTGCTAAAACCCTAAATCCCATTGTGAAAACTAAACTGTCAACTATGAAAACTATTTCATCAAATCAATCCCACAGTTGCCAAAATCTTAAACACTATTTATATGGTTAGGACACCATTTGCAACTCTGAATCTCTCATTTACCAAAACTCTAAACACCAAGGGCGTAGATTTGGTTTTGGCATTGGTGGGGACGGTTGATTCAACCACTGAACCCTGCCCTGTTTCTTTTTTTTTCTTTCCTTTTTGTCTTTGCTTCTTGATAAAAAAGGAGAAATATACTTGCCTACCTACATATGCTATTCTACATGCTTTTAAACCATTTACAGTTTTTCTCGATTGCTAAAACACATTTCTTGAAACTACGCCTCATATCCGCACAACAGTAAACACAAATCCATAACATCTCACTCAATTCCCCAAACATCCTATTTCCAGGTCAAAATGAAGCTCTACACCCAAAACTATTCACTCCTGCTGAAAAACCGAACTTTGCCCTCAGACATCAAACACAAGCCCTCAAAAACACACACACTACAACAGAGTTTTGCACACTGGTACAATTAATTCAAAACAATAGTTCCAAACAATTAGGTTGCTTATGGTTCTCCCCTTCAAAACCCTTGTCACATGATAAACACAAAAGACGCAACCAATGTATGTACAGTGGCACATTGTCATTCATGTACTATACAGTACAACACACACCAGAAACATTATCCCACCACAGCATCTTGTCTTTGGTCTGGGTCAGGCCAGAGAATCTCATCCACATCACAGGCTATATTGGCCCCAGCCAGGCAGCGGGGTAAAATCCTCTTGCATGCCTGATCCACCCCTGGCATGCATCTACTGATATGTCTAGGCAGGCCTCTTCCATGGCCTGAAGGAGGTGAACACGGACATAAGGTTCTCGGTCATACACTTTCCACCGCCATGCCGAAAATAACTCCTCTATCGGGTTTAGAAAGGGGAGTATGCAGGCAGAAAGATATTAGAAAACCTTGGGTTATTGGTAAACCAGTCACGAACCAGAGCAGCGCGATGGAAGCTGACGTTATCCCACACAACAACGTAGTGAGGCTGCTCTGGCTGTGCTGGTTCCCTGTAGTCCAGCTGGAACATATGTTGTCTTAAACCATCAAGAAAAGCAAGGAGAAGCATAGTGTTATAGGGTCCTAGTACGGCATGGCGGTGGAGTACCCTCGTTGGTTGATGGCTGCGCACATAGTGACATTCCCCCACGCTGACCAGGGACATTTACAATAGCCCGATGGCCAATTATGTTCCTCCCCTTTTCCTTCTTTTGGTCAGGTTAAAACCTGCCTCATCCACAAAGATCATTTCATGGGGAACAGGCCGTCCTTCAATCTCAAAGATTCTCTGCAAAACACATAACACAGTAGAGTCAATCGGTACCCTGAACCAAAGTTCAAGAGTGCTGAAATGGCAGCATAAACTGCCATGCTGTGATGGTACACAATACCTTATACAGTATCAAAACTCATACCTGAACATATTCCACACGTTGGTTTTTCACTCTGTCAGAGTTTCGCTCGAAAGGGACTCGGTATGCCTGTTTCATCCGGAATTGATTCTTTCGGAGGATGCGGTCAATTGTGGAGAGGCTGATGGCATTTATGCCTCGAAAAAGAGGATCATCCTCAATCACTCTCCTTTGAATCTCTTGCAGGCGGATTACATTATTTGCAATTACCATGTTTACAAGTTCCTCTCTTGCTCCTCCGACAAAAGCCTTAACCTGCCTCCACCAGGTGGTCGTCTCTGTGTCCTACAAAAATAGAAGCACTCATTACTGTAACTGTCACACATTCATTTTACAGGAAAATAATGGAAACATACTGAAACTCAAGACACATAAATTCAGTAACTTAAACGTTACTGTACAAAGCAGTCTTACTGCAAGTACACCTACCTGTTTTCCTCCCTGAAGGTTCTGATGATGGAGGCAACAGTGAAGCGACTCAAATTTGGTTGTACTGGTTGCCCAGCCTCCCTCATAGTCATCCCATGGACAAGGACATGGTCAACTAAAGTGGCTCGAATTTCATCCGAGACTGACTGTCTTCGTGCCCTTGCTCTTCCCCTTCCTTGTCGCCGTCGTTCTCCACCTCCACCTCCTTCACCACCTCCTCCTCCTCTTCCACCACGTCCTCCTCTTTCACCATGTCCTCTTTCTCCACCACGTCCTCCTCCTTCACCACGTCCTCTTTCTCCACCACGTCCTCTTCCTTTGCATCTCTTTGGATCCATTGTTTCAAACCTGAATGAGCTGACTTTGGCCCTTTTATCTATCCATCACAGGTTCTGATTGGTGTGTGCTAAATTTTGACTCCTAGTGTTTCCACCTGGTTAATTGTGTGCTAATTGGGCTCAAGCTATGCTGACTTAAGTTAACATTATTGCATGCTAGTGCTTTCTACATGACTACATGGTGTAAGCACTGTAAAATGTAGGGATTTGTGTGTAGAGTTTTGCAGTACCAGTTCACCAAATTTGAGTCATGTGTCAAAGCAGGGAATAGTGTTTATAGTTCAGGGAAATGGGTGAGCTTTTTGACCAATAGCGTTTATGGTTTTGAAATTTTAGTTTAGAGGCCTGGTTATAGTGTTTAAGCAATCGAGAAAAACTGTAAAATTACAATTCATAGTTTTATATGTTAAAATAGCTTTGTGTCAAATGTTTGGTTTTGCAAGACAAGTCGAAGGTTTGTGTGTGTAGCTTGAATTTTACAGTTTGTGTTTAGTGTTTTGAGACAGAGAGATGAGATTTTAGGAAATGTGTTTTAGCAATTCAGGAAAAACTGTAACTCACATCAGCACAGCTGTTTCCTAGTGGAAACACTAGGAGACAAAATGTATCACACACCAATCAGAAACTTAAATAGATATATAAAAGGGCCAAAGTCAGCTCATTCAGGTTTGAAACAATGGATCCAAAGACATGCAAAGGAAGAGGTTGAGGAGGAGGAGGTGGAGGAGGTGGAGGAACATAACTGGCCATCAGGCTATTGTAAATGTCCCTGGTCAGCATGGAGGAAATGTCACTCTGTGCACCGCTGTCAGCCAGCAAGGGGTACTCCACCGCCATGCCATTCTAGGACACTATAACACTATGCTTCTTGCTTTTCTTGATGGTCTGAGACAACATATGTTCCACCTGAACTACAGGGAACCAGCATAGCCAGAGCAGCCTTACTACATTGTTGTTTGGGATAACGTCAGTTTCCATCGCGCTGCTCTGGTTAATGACTGGTTTACCAATAACCCAAGGGTTTTCTCACATCTTACTGCCTGCATACTCTCCCTTTTTAAACCTGATAGAGGAGTTATTTTCAGCATGGTGGTGGAAGGTGTATGACAGAGAACCTTATGTCCGTGTGCACCTCCTCCAGGCCATGGAAGACGCCTGTCTAGACATATCAGTAGATGCATGGCTTCAGGATCAGGCATGCAAGAGGATTTTACCCCCGCTGCAAGAGCGAATGGTTTTCAGTTTAGAGCTACATTTTGACCTGGCAATACGATGTTTGGGAAATTGGGTGAGACGTTATGGATTTGTGTTTACTGTTTTGGGAATATGAGGCAGTTTCAAGAAATGTGTTTAAGCAATCGAGAAAAACTATAAGATGCTGTGGCATGACCTTAAAAAGGTGGTTTATGCTTGAAAGTTATGTTACTTAAGTTATGATACTACTTTTGTATCATAACTTAAGTAAATAAGGACTTTTCTGAGTTAGTGCACTTAGTGGTCTCTTCTCATTGGATTCTAGCCCAGTCTGAAGTCTCACCATCATTTTGACCTTCTATAAAATCTTCTATGCTTGATTTCTCTTTTCTATTCATCAAGACTTCAAAAACCATATAATATCAGGATTACTTTTAAATGTTTTGTGTTTGTGTTATGATGTTTTTTACTTCCTAAATCACGTTCTTTATTGTAAATTTCCTGTGATATATGTTCTTCTTCCCCCATGCATGATGAAAGCTGGGTTTTGCCTATTTATTTTGTTAAGGGAATGGGGGGTGGAGCTCAGGGAAATGTGAATCATTTCCTCAGAAATGACCATCGATCTGTGATAAAAAGATCCCTCCCTCATCCACACTCTCTAACAACCAGCCTATAAAAGTCAAAGCAACATCAAATTTGAGGACCGCAGAGATAAACCCAGCAAGGCTTCTTTATAATTTAATCAACCAATTCAGTTCTAGATTACTTGTTAATTATGCTCCTGTTTTGAACTGTTGTGTTTTATTTACTCATGAACAATATCTTTTTTAGTGGTCAGAGCTCAGAGAGGTGGAAAAGGCACTTATCAAAGGACACCGTCCAATGAACCCCTGCCCGGTGTATGACAAGGTCAACAGGAAGCTTTTCCTGTTTTTCATCTGTGTTGAAGACGGCATCACTGAGAGGAACAAAAAGAAAACTATGTCAACAGGACCCGTCTCTGCTACATCACAAGTGAGGATCTCGGAGAAACCTGGAGCAATGTGACCGATTTGACGGACAAACTGAGTGACATAACAAACTGGTCCACATTTGCTGTTGGGCCAGGCCATGGGATTCAAACAGAGGGTGGTAGACTGATTATCTCAGTTTATTCTTATTGCAGTAGTACTTGCCTCTTGCATTGCTGTTGTAAACCAGTTGCATGTTTGTTCAGTTGCTGTTGTAAATCATATGCACTCTCACTGTATAGTGATGATCATGGTGAAAACTGGAAATTTCGTCAAACGTTTCAGTCAGAATCAGGCGAATATCAAATGGCAAAAGTGTATGAAGATAACGGCTCCAGTTTCATTTATTGCAATGCTCGCAGTTTTTGCTGCTCTCGAGTGGAAGCAGTCAGTGAGAATAAAGGTTTTACCTTCAGCAAATTCAGATGCACTTAAAGAAACAAAGTGCTGCTCAGGATGTCAGGGAAGTGTGGTCTCCTTTCCAGCTCAAGAACAAAGTGGAACTGCACAAAGTGATCCAAACCAAAACAAGTGGCTGCTGTTCACACACCCAACCAGTAAATTGGTCAGGATTGATCTCGGTGTGTATCTGAACAAATCCCCACGTGATCCAAAGGCATGGAGCAACCCCTGCATCATTAATGATGGACTCAGTGGTTACTCAGACCTGGCTTACATTGACGATGGCTGGTTTGCATGTCTGTTTGAGTGTGGGAAGCATGAAATACATGAGCAGATAGCCTCTGTTGTCTTTAGCTATGAGGACATCACCAAGAAATAAACTGAAGAATAGAAAATAAATAAATACAGTGAACCATTTTTATTCAGCTGTGTAGACGAATAGATTCATATGTATATGTGCACGACTTAAAGTAGTAAGTGTTGTTTTGTATGTAAAAATCTTTAATTGCTTGTTGTATGAAAAATGAATAGTAGCATTGTTTAATAATGTAACTGCTAATAGAAGTAGCAGGGCAAATTCTCAAGTTTACAAAAATATACTCTCCATTTAGATTCAGTTAATGCTGGAAAACTGATTGGAAGGTGCTTCAGAGTGCTACTGTACAATTATATAGTTTTTCACATTATCTCTGAACCTCTGAAAATGGAGGACTGCATATAAAAGGGTCAGAAGATTACTGCTACGAAAGAGAAACTCGTACAATTTTCGCAGCGCAAAGAGGTAATCCAGATCATACTAATACAAAACTGACGGTTATAAAAGAGGATTGTTGAGGGAGGGAGCCTCCACTGGGAAAATCAGCTATTTTGCTACTCAAGTACTTGTGAATGTAGTATACAATCTTAGTTTTAAACACTAAAGCTGTTTCATAACACGTGAGAAATAAAAAAATATGTAATTATACATACATCTTAATCAACTGACTTTTATTGTTGACTTATGACAAATGATAAATTTATGAGTGTGATCCATTGTGATCATATCTTAGATTAACATGACCTGGATGACTGAGAACCACACAGATGCTTGGCAATGATGATTTCCAGTTGAAAAATTGGAAAGGTGTAGTGGAGAGAATCAGTGTCTGATTGTCTATATGGACATGAATCCAGCCACAGCTCTGCTATAGGAGGAGACACCTCGTTGAGAATAATCTGGTTACCTTGATGCTCTGGCATCATTTTCTGGTTGTTGAGCCTCCACATCCACTGGTGCAGGAAACACAGAAGAGACTGGTTAATTTTTTGGGTGGAGGATACCATTGGCTCAAATCTTCAGTACTTATGACTGTCTAAAGGCAGACAGGGACTGACTGACCTACAGAGTCACATTACAGCTTTTCATATTCAGACTGCTCAGCATTTCTTATACTGTGTTTATAATAAATGTGTTTTTTACTTTTCTGTCTGACAGAAACTTCCAGTTCTGTTCTTGAAAACCATAAAAAATGTACAGTATGGTGCTAATCTTTTTGTCTGTGTTTGTGTCAAAAACAAACAAAGCAATGACATAAACAAAAAAAACCTTGGATTCAGAGATGTTTAGTCTGAACTTATTTTTGGGATATTTCTCCTGCATGGTGATTTAATTTTTCTATTTCTCAGGAACAGGGAATGGTAAATGGACCTTTTCTGATTTAGCACTTTTCTACTCTGTCTGAGCCGATTTTTACACAACCTGCCTCATTCACCCATTCACTGAAGCACACTTTGCTATGCTTTTTCTATGTAAGTGCATTACAAGTGCATTACTACAGCCACCCCTATAACAGGGGGGAAGGTTAGTTTACTGAGAAGGAAATAACTTTATCAGAAATGAACAATGATGTTTGGCTTCCAGGGAAACCTGAAGACCAGCCAAGAGTCACATTCTCTAACTCTCACTGTCATCAACCCCGCCCAGTTACCCATTGTGAGAATACAGGATCACATCCATAAAAAACAACTTTAAACGCCTCTTTCTCCAGAACACATCTGCAGAATCCCTGATAAGGAAGAGACTCCATCTTCAAGCTCCCTTAGCTGCAAAATGTGCACAGCTCTAATTTATTTATTTATTCTATTGGTATTATATTTTATAGGTGATTTATTTTTTGGTAAATGACACCAAAGAGGTACTGCTTTAGTATTTAAATATTTACTACTTTTGTATCATAACTTAAGTAACTGAGGACTTTTCTGAGTTAGTGCACTTAGTGGTCTCTTCTCATTGGATTCCAGCCCAGTCTGAAGTCTCACCATCATTTTTGACCTTCTATAAAATCTTCTATGCTTGATTTCTCTTTTCTTTTCATCAAGACTTCAAAAACCATATAATATCAGGATTACTTTTAAATGTTTTGTGTTTGTGTTATGATGTTTTTTACTTCCTAAATCATGATCTTCATTGTAAATTACCTGTGATATATGTTCTTCTTCCCCCATGCATGATGAAAGATGGGTTTTGCCTATTTATTTTATTAAGGGAACGGGGGGTGGAGCTCAGGGAAATGTGAATCATTTCCTCAATGACCAAATGACCATCAATCTGTGATAAAAACAAAGATCCCTCCCTCATCCACACTCTCTAACAACCAGCCTATAAAAGTCAAAGCAACATCAAATTTGAGGACCGCAGAGATAAACCCAGCAAGGCTTCTTTATAATTTAATATCCATTTTATACACAAGGACAGCAAACATGGGCTGTGGACATTCAGCAACAGCTCAGCTACAGAAACAACCTGTCTTTGAATCTAATGAAGCTGCTCGACGCGTTTACAGGATTCCTGCTCTTCTGTATGAGAGAGAAAGTAAAACTTTATTTGCCTTTGCAGAGCAGAGGAAGACTTCAGATGATGGCAGTGGAGAAAAGCTGGTTATGAGAACAGGAAAGATCAAGGACGACTCCTCTGAGAAGATTGAGGTAATAGTGATAATTAACCATTTCATTTCTAAATTACTTGTTAGTTACACTCCTGTCCTGAACTGTTCTGTTTCATTTACTTCTGAACAATCTCTCTTTTAGTGGTCAGAGCTCAAACAGGTGGAAAAGGCACTTATTAAAGGACACCGTCCAATGAACCCCTGCCCGGTGTATGACAAGGTCAACAAAAAACTTTTCCTGTTTTTCATCTGTGTTGAAGACGGTATCACTGCGAGGGACCAAATAGAAAACTATGACAACAGGACCCGTCTCTGCTACATCACAAGTAACAATCTTGGAAAAGCCTGGAGCGATGTGACTGATTTGACGGACAAACTGAGTGAAATAACAAACTGGTCCACATTTGCAGTTGGGCCAGGCCATGGGATTCAAACAGAGGGTGGTAGACTGATTATCCCAGTTTATGCTTATTGCAGTAGTACTTGCCTCTTGCATTGCTGTTGTAAACCAGTTGCATGTTCGTTCAGTTGCTGTTGTAAATCATATGCACTCTCACTGTATAGTGATGATCCTGATAAAAGTTGGAAATTTGGTCAAACGTTGCAATCAGAATCAGGCGAATGTCAAATGGCAGAGGTCTATGAAAACAACGGCTCCAGTTTCATTTATTGCAATGCTCGCAGTTTTTGCTGCTCTCGAGTGGAAGCTGTCAGTGAGAATACAGGTTTTAACTTTAGCAAATTTAGATGCACTAAGCTTACAGAAACAAAGTGCTGCTCAGGCTGTCAGGGAAGTGTGGTCTCCTTTCCAGCTCAAGAACAAAGTGGAACTGCACAAAGTGATCCAAACCGAAACAAGTGGCTGCTGTTCACACACCCAACCAGTAAATCACGCACGATTGATCTCGGTGTGTATCTGAACAAATCCCCACGTGATCCAAAGGCATGGAGCAACCCCTGCATCATTAATGATGGACTCAGTGGTTACTCAGACCTGGCTTACATTGACGATGGCTGCTTTGCATGTCTGTTTGAGTGTGGGAAGCACGAAATACATGAGCAGATAGCCTCTGTTGTCTTTAGCTATGAGGACATCACCAAGAAATAAACTGAAGAATAGAAAATAAATAAATAAAAGGAATCATTTTTATTCAGGTGTGTAGACGAATAGATTCATATGTATATGTGCACGACTTCAAGTAGTAAGTGTTGTTTTGCATGTAAAAATCTTTATTTGCTTGTTGCATGAAAAATGAATAAGAAAATTGAGAAGCTTGTAGGATTACCACTTTAAAAAAATACTTTAATAATTTAAAGGAAACAGAAAACAGTTTCTCCTGTTTTCAGTGAGTATTAAACATGGATGCTCAATTTAAACAAAAGTTTTAATCCAGTCATTCACTTCTTGAAGAAAACATACCTAATGCTGCAAATATCATATTACTGGTTGTGAATGTATTTGATTTTATTGCAGAAAATAATAAAAAATAGTTAACATATCCTGTTTTATTGTAAAACTATCTTTTCTTTTGCTCATTTATTTTCAACCAACTCCAAACTGTGAGTTCAACATCCACAATAAATATTTTAATAAACAAATAACTGTAGTGAATTTAAGGTTAAAACAGTAAAAAAGCAAGCAAAAGGTTTAAACGTGATTTGCATAACACATTAAAGTAGATCATAGAATATAATATTATTGATATTATTTGTTGTTACAGTAACAACAACAACCTGGACACTGTATATAAAATAAAACTGTCAATAATGAAAAAATATATAGGAGTCAATAAAGAAATTTATAAAAGAAAATCAGGGTTCACAGGATTCCGGCTCAAATCTGTGAAAAAGTCAGAGAGACTCCTGTAGCCTTTGCAGAGCCGAGCAGTAAACCCGATCACGGAGTACAGACCTGCAGGTTATGAAAGAGGGATTATGAAGGAGCGTCCACCGGGAGAATCAGATATTTTGTTACTAAAGTACTTAGGAGTACTCACAGTCTTGCTCTTAAAAATCAAAGCTGTTACATAACATGACCATAAATGCAAATTTTAAATGCAAAAGTCTTAAATTGCTTGACATATGAGAAATGAACACTGGAGAAGAAGAGAACCGGCTTATGAAAGATACTGCCATATCTGTAAAACAAAGTAGAGCCAGTACATGGTATGATCATATATGACTGAGTAATAGTAGCATTGTTTAATAATGTAACTGCTAATAGAAGTAGCAGGGTAAATTCTCAAGTTTACAGTGATATACTCTCTGCTTAGATTCAGTTAATGCTGGAAAACTGATTGGAAGGTGCTTCAGAGTGCTACTGTGCAGTTATATAGTTTTTCACATTATCTGTGAATCTCTGAAAATGGAGGACTGCATATAAAAGGGTCAGAAGATTACTGCTACGAGAGAGAAACTCGTACAATTTTCACAGAGCAAAGGAGTTATCCAGATCATACTAGTACAAAACGGTTATAAAAGAGGAATGTTGAGGGAGGGAGCCTCCACTGGGAAAATCAGCTATTTTGTTACTCAAGTACTTGTGAATGTAGTATACAATCTTAGTTTTAAACACTAAAGCTGTTTCATAACACGTGAGAAATAAAAAAATATGTAATTAAACATACATCTTAATCAACTGACTTTTATTGTTGACTTATGACAAATGATAAATTTATGAGTGTGATCCATTGTGATCATTAAGTTTAATTAGTTACCCTTAAATGTATTTAATAATAATTATTTTTTCAAGTCAAATAGTCCATACTCAATAATACTTGATTTTAGTTATAATACAACAACCAAAGAAGTTCGCGTGATATAATCTAATCAATCCAATCAGACTCTGGAGTTCTGCAGACGTCTACATGTTGCCTCAACTGCTAAGTGAGCCTTGTGCACAGTGTGCAAGTGTTCATGTGTTTATCATCTTTGTTTGACCTCTGACATTTGTTCAGTTTAATATGTAATTTCTTCAGAAAACAGCTGATGACCTTTAAGAAATGCTCAGCCACACAAAGAAACTTGCTCTACCCAACAAGTCCTCCACAATTAAGGATTCTGTTCTTGTCTGTCAGCATTCTAAATGATATCTTTGACAGTGGTCAGATTTCAAAGAGGTGAAAAGACATAAATTAAAGGATACAAGTATACAGTTGCTATAAAGGTCATATTCAGTGAATGAATCTAAACCTAATCAGCTTCCAATCAAAGCATCAGGTCATTTTCTACACTTGCTGTAACCTAACTCTGACCATGAACGCCACAGCCACTCTGCATCAGTCCAACTCAGTGTTTTACTGTAAATTCACCACAGTATAACAAACTAAGCTGTTTATCCTGCACTAAACTGCAGATTGTTTTCATGCAAACTTTGAATAATATAAAGTAAGTACACCTAAGTGCGTTTAGCAGGATATTTCACAATGTGAAAAAAACACAAGTTCACATCATATACAGATCAAATAGCTGGTGAAAAAATGAGGACTTACATGAAACCTTTAGATTTAAAGTTTATCAAATACCCTTGAGCAGTCTTTGCCTATGAAGATAACCTCTCTTCTTCCTGTCCCGTCTTTTCTCACATCTTTCTCCATCTCTGAGTGACTTGAAAAGACCTGCCTTAAAAACTTTCCCTTCATGTTTGATTCTCTTCTGTTGCAGTAGCTAGACGCTTTCGACTTCTAGCCCACTTTAACCCCTAAGAATATCTCCATAAATGAAGATAAATTATATGTTTTTGCTTCTTTCATATCTTTGTATGCAATAATCCTCGGTGATGGACAGTCTAACTGAGTAGTTTTTTATGTGTCATTGTTTTCTCCATTTAGGCTCAAATCAGTTTGATACAAAATAAATTCACCTCTAATGTGTTAAACCTAAAGCAATGAGCCAGTTTTGAAAATGCAAGAAGTAGAAAGTGCAGGTGTATATGTGAAAATGTAGGGAGTAAAACTAAAACAATTCAGAAAAATAAGAACTCAAGTAAAACACAGTTACCTGGAAATTCTGCTTAACACAACATAGTTCAAGTCAAATCATTTTTATTTATGTAGCACGAAATAACAACAACAGCCAGCTCAATGAGCTTTATATTATAAGGTATAGAGCCTACAACAATAGAAAGAAGCCTCAACAATCAAACGACCCCCTTTGAGCAAGCACTTGGTTACAGTGAGGAGGAAAAACTCACTTTAAACAGGAAAAAAACCTCTCCCTGGGACTCAGGGAGGGGCAGTCATCTGCTGTGACCATAATTACTTAACAAAGTATTTTTACTTAGTTACTTCCCACCTCTGCACATGAGCAACTAGTCTTTTGTGTGAAACCTCAAGCTGAACATTGACGATTGTGTGTCAACGACTGTAGTCTATTAAAACCAGATCTGACTGAAAAGAAAGTCACAATAAATAAACTCATACCTTCACTTACTCAAAGGAACTTTGCAAAATCAACCCTTGGGTAAGACTGGAAACAAAAGACTGAGACCATAAACTGATCGGGTAAGTGCGGTCTCTGAAGACTTCTTTTTGCAACCAGAGGAGCCCCTGCTGGCCGTTAGACAGAATGCAGATGTCAGGAACTTGGAGTGTGTTTCTCTCCTGAGAGCTGGAGACGACATCCATGTTTAATAAATACAGTCAAAGGGTGAAAAAACTATGCCAAGGGAAATTTTTTAAAAAGAAAGAAAGAAAGAAAGAAAGAAAGAAAGAAAGAAAGAAAGAAAGAAAGAAAGAAAGGAAAAATATATAAAAACTGAATTGAAAGAAATGCTACAGAAGCTGTAGCAGTGCAGATATTTGCTCTTATCCTTCTGAAAGTGCTGCAAGTATCCTCTGTGCTGTTTATCGAGAAAGTGCAGCAGATTGAGGGAGACTGTGAAACAAATGGAGCCATAGCAATCCTTCCTTGAACAGGGTTAGGAGTGACTGAGGGAGAGCAGCCAAAAACAGGACAACAAGGACTATTTCTGTGGTGTTCTCTCATCGCGTTGCTGTGATCACATTTCAAGTCCAAACCCACTTTGTCTCTTACTGCTAAAAAGAACTGAGGATTTATGGAGCATCACAAAGAGCCTAGCTGATTATTTATTTATTTCCTGTTTCCAGAAATAAAAGAGAAAAAGAAATGAAAGGTTAATCATATTCAAGAATGAATAAATAGTAAAGTGAAATTTTGAAATAAGTAAAATGTTGACTCACTAAATTCCACTCCTTCGATAAACTCTTCCACTTGCTGCACAGATGTATGAATGAAATATGAGTTTGTGGCTCTGCTGCTGTATATCATCTGTCTATTGCAGGTTTTAATGGAAGGGGTCTCCAGCTTGAAATGCTGCAGCATATTTACTGTCACAGGACTCACATCTCAAAGGCTCATCCTCAGACTTTACCAGCTGACTTTACACACAAATATACACACACTGTTTTTTGTACATGGGCTGAGAGTGTGTGTGTGAGCTGTAGCCGAATAAAACTCAGTAGAACTGAGTATGAAAAGCAGACTGTACTCTGAGGGTCATTTCGGTTGAAGGCGAATGTTAAAACATAGTAAAAGACCATTTATGAGTCACATCAAACTTCCTAGTAGAGATTACCTGTCATGGATCAATATAGAAACATGGTTCCTAAGAGCAACTTGTGTATTACATCTTTTCATCTTAAAGATATGTAAACGTGTAACCGAAGCTTCAGTATTTGTGTATTCTGATATACAAATACCATAAATAATTTGTGTAGCTTTAGAATGAAAGAGTTTAACACTGAGTACATTTTTAGAATAGAAGAACAGACGATTGCTGAGATTTTGGTGCAAAGTTTGGGTTCATTTACTATTTTTAGAGACTGTATGGACTGGGGTAAATTTGTTACAATGTCCCACTGATGCATGGTGCTGCTTCTTTTATAGACCATTTTACGAACTGATGCCATCTCTTTTAAACTGATACCCCTACCATAGCCTAATACACATGGGTGTACATGATGTGTATGAGAAGACAAGCAAAAGCCTTTTGGTCTGTGTAGAGAGCACTGTAATCACTGGTATTCAAACAGATTGTGCCACTTTATACTGATTACTTGATATTCTTTGTACTTCCAGTGATGACGAGGGCAGTACATGTCAAATAACGCAGTATGATCATTGGAAGATCAGGTAAATGTGAAATGACAGATTTTCATGGTGGAAAAGACCTCAGTTCAAGCTACTGCAATGCTCACAGTGACAAAGGCTCTTGACTGGAAGCTGTCAGTAATAATAATTAATTTTAGCACACTTTAATCTGCTGGGAAGCTTGCGTAAACAAATTCAGACTGGCAGGGAAGTGTGGTGTCCTTTCCAACTAAAAATGAAAGTGCAAATACAAAAAATGACCCAAGCCAGAACTTGAACAAGCGGCTGCTTTTCACACATGCAACCAGTAATGCTTAATTTATGCTACCTGGGTTGTGTCTGTTTGCTGAGGTAGTTGCCTACAGAGACGGGTTATGTTAATTCTGATCTAAGCTTGTTTTCCGGAACCACCTCCTTCCTTGGAATTGACTTTCTCAACAAGGGGAGACTTCAGTTCACTGAAATGTTAATAATTTCTTCAGCAAATGAAAAGTCACACTGTGTACAAACCAGCCTTATAAAATCCCCATCAGACAAACTTTGACAGTCATAGAGATATAACCAGCAAGACCTTTATTACATGGTCGTTTTGCATGCAAGGACACCAACCGTGTTCACCGTACCTTTACCAAAAGCTCAGCTGCAGACGCAAACTCTTTTTAAATCTAATGAAACTGCTGGAAACGTTTACAGGATTCCTGCTCTTCTGTATGAGAGAGAAAGTAAAACTTTACTTGCCTTTGCAGAGCAGAGGAAGACTCCAGATGATGCCAGTGGAGAAAAGCTGGTTATGAGAACAGGAAAGATCAAGGAGGGATCCTCTGAGAAGATGGTTGAGGTAATAGTGATAATCAGCCATTTCAGTTCTAAATTACTTGTTAGTTACACTCCTGTTTTGAACTGTTCTGTTTTATTTACTCCTGAACAATCTCTCTTTTAGTGGTCAGAGCTCAAAGAGGTGGAAAAGGCACTTATTAAAGGATACCGTCCAATGAACCCCTGCCCGGTGTATGACAAGATCAACAGGAAACTTTCCCTGTTTTTCATCTGTGTTGAAGACGGTATCACTGAAATGTACCAGAAAGAAAACTATGACAACAGGACCCATCTCTGCTACATTACAAGTGAGGATCTCGGAGAAACCTGGAGCGATGTGAGCGATTTGACTGACAAACTGAGTGAAATAAAAAACTGGCCGACATTTGCAGTTGGGCCAGGCCATGGGATTCAAACAGAGAGTGGTAGACTGATTATCCCAGTTTATGCATATACTTCCTTTTGTTGCAAACCTTGTTTCTTACCAAGTAGTAAATCGTATGTACTCTCACTGTATAGTGGTAGTCATGGCAAAAACTGGAAATTTGGGGAACTGTTTAATACGGTATCAGTTGAGTGTGAAATGGCTGAACTTTCCAAAGACTACTGCAACGCCCGTAATGTGGGTGGCTATCGAGTGGAAGCAGTCAGTCATGATAATGGAGTTAAGTTCAACATTCTCCAACCTGGAAACAAGCTTGTGGAAACAGATTCAGGCTGTCAGGGAAGTGTGATCTCCTTCCAAGCTCAACCAGAAAATGCAAACACAGAAAGTGACCCAAACCAGAACTTTGAAAAGTGGCTGCTGTTCATGCACCCGACCAGTCTGACAGACAGGGTTGAGTTAGGAGTGTATCTGAACATGTATCCACCTCACATAAAAGCATGGAGCAAACCCTGCATCAATAATGAGGGACCCAGTGGTTACTCACACCTGGCTTACATTGATGATGGCTGCTTTGCATGTCTGTTTGAGTGTGGGCAGCAGGAAATATATGAGCAAATAGCCTCTGTTGTCTTTCATTACACTGACATCAAGGAAGGGACTGAATTTTAGATAAAGAGATAAAATATAATCGCAAACCGGCGACCTGCCCAGGGTGTACCTTACCCTGAGATAAGCTTCAATTTCTTCTTTTGATGAAGTTTCGTAAAAGAAGGATATTATCAACATGAACTCACACTGATTTCTTAAACATAAAGTAGTCTGTTTCTCTCTTAACGTTATGTAAGTTTTGTAGTAATTGTTATGGATGGATGTAATGCATCTAATAATTTGGTAATACTGTATAATATAGAAAATACTATAAAATAAAACCATAATAGTCCTCTTCTGTTTAGGTTCATTTTCTTTTGTTAAATTTAGAAGGTCAAGTCACAACCAACCAACACAGTGTCTACTTTATGCAGCATCCAGTAAGAGTCCTGCTCTGAATGCATCGACGTGCTGCCTGTGAAGTTTCTCTCATGCACAATTTCAAAGATGCAAAGCCTTCATAATCGCTGCTTTCAGCTTTCATTTCTTGGTAATTGGAACAAAGATGTACTGCCTCAGTACTGCAGTATGTACAGTACTTTGGTATCAACATATTTATTATATGAAACATAATTAGTTGACTGGAGACATTATCTTATAGGTGATGCAGAAGTTTATGTTTTACATATAGAGTGTATCTACAAAGTCCAAATACAGAGATAAGTGGGAGTGTTGCACCACGAAGGGCATCCAGAAAAAAGATCTGTGCCAAATCAAACATGTGGACAGGTGTCCTCTAAGTGCCTAACCTCCTCCTCATTTTCATCCTTATCCTCCTCCTTATCCTTCTTCTTCTTCTCCTTCACATAGACTACATATACACTTATGCCAAAGGTGTATGAAGTACTGTGTGAATCCTCAAGCTGAACATTCACGTTGTGTTACCATTGTAATGTTTGAACCAGATTTGACTAAAGGAAAACTCATGATAAATAAATTCATACATTCATTTACTCAAAAGAACTTAAATTGCAAAATCAACACTTGGGTAAGACTGGAAACAGGAGACTGAGACCATAAACTGATTGGGAAAGTGCAGTAATGTCACGGTCTCTTAAGACTTCTTTTTGCAACCAGAGGAGCCCCTGTTGGCCGTTAGACAGAATGCCAAGGGAAATGTGCATCAGATTTTTTTTTTTTAAAAAGAAAGAAAGAAAGGAAAAATAAATAAAAAATGAAACAAAATTTCCTCTTATTGAAAGATGCCACAGAAGCTGTAGCAGTGCAGATATTTGCTGTTATTCTTCTGAAAGTGCTGGAAATATCCTCTCTGCTGTTTATCGAGAAAGTGCAGCAGTTTGAAGGGAGATGTGAAACAAATGGAGCCATAACAATCCTTCCTTGAACAGGGTTAGGAGTGACTGAGGGAGAGCAGCCAAAAACAGGACAACAAGGACTATTTCTGTGGTGTTCTCTCATCGCGTGCTTTTGCTGTGATCACATTTCAAGTCCAAACCCACTTTGTCTCTTACTGCTAAAAAGAACTGAGGATTTATGGAGCATCACAAAGAGCCTAGCTGATTATTTATTTATTTTTACTGCAAATGTTAACATCACTTTCTTTGTCCTCAGTGAAAGCCTGTTGCAAGAAACAAAAGAGAAAAGGAGATGAAAGATTAACCATATTCAAGAATGAATAAATAGTAAATTGAAATAAGTAAAATGTTGACTCATTAAATTCCACTCCTTCAATAAAGTCTTCCACTTGCTGCACAGCTGTAGCTGAATAAAACTCAGTAGAACTGAGTATGAAAAGCAGACTGTACCCTGAGGGTGATTTTAGTTAAAGACAGATGTTAAAACATGGTAAAAGACCATTTATGGGACACATCAAACTTCCTAGTAGAGATTACCTGTCATGGATTCAGAAACACAGTGAGCAACTTGTCCAGTCCATGTTGATTACATTCTTTCATCTTCAAGAATTTAAAATTATAAGCAAAACTCTTGAAATTTGTAAAACTGTTATTTTATTTTACAAATACTGTAAATTATCTGTGCACCTTTAGAATTAAAGTGTTCAACAAAGAGTACAATTACAAAAACAGAACAATAGATGATTGTTATAGATCTGGGTGTAGAGGTTGGGTTTATGCACTCTTTATAGAGACTATATGCATGAATAATATTGGCAGGATATGGAGGAAATTTGTTCTAATCTCTCACTGATGCATGGTGCTTTTTATATGTCAGTTTTATATGTCAGTTTAAGAACCAATGCCACCATTTTTCAAACACACGCATACACGCAAACATGCCTTTTCTTTTGATGAATAGCACATTTGCAAAGTAAATGGTTAACTCCTCTCAGACCTCCAATAATAAAATGGTTTATACATATTTCTGCATTTCTCTAGAAAGAAAGTGCCAAAGGGCTTTTTATCTTGATAATTCTGCACATTTAAATCATAATTGTTCCTATTTTGGTGTGTGTGTGTGTTTGGATCCGAAGCTTTCTTCTGGGAAATCAGGCCTCTTCCACAACTCATCTCTGCATACCACAGCAAACACCACCGAGAACGTCTAAATAAAGACGAGGCATAACTTGTAATAATACCCAGCAGCCCGATGATTGAGTGAATCTAATATTCTTGCTGTGCACAGGCTGGAGTACACCACAAAGCAAAAACGTGACTATTAGCTCGCCTGACAGAAGTGTTTTGAAAAATGAAGACGTGGTTTTAATAAAGAAGGCCTGGTTTCCAGTAGGATGTGAGCGAATATGTGTGCACTCAAACCGGCCAAAGCTAAACAGAAGAGAGACGGAGAACATGTGGACATGGAGATGTCTTGTGTTCTTTCATTCTAAAGGTAGCAAACCAGTCACCCACCACAAAATAATCTATACACGACACAACACCGGGAACTGATCAGCTCCTGTTCTTCAGATAGATCGACAAGTTAAACTGTGAACGCTGTAGGCGCAGACCGTAGGTGGACAGAATAATCAGTGTATTTAAATTACTGAAACATACGTATTCTTTTATTTTAAAATGATACAAAATCAAATGGCCCATTTGCCACACAATTATGGATATTGTCATTAATATTTGTATAAGCCTAAACAGTCTCTTTATGATCTGTCATCTAAAGTAAAAACTTTTTTTTTTTTAAATTTCTCGTTGTTTTCACAATTTTATTTAGAATCCTGCAAATTTGTCATTAAGTCTAGACTTTAGTTCGATTCAGTCGAAAAAAATATTTAAAATTAAGCAGTAATAATTAAAAACATAGCTGAATGTATTTATATGAACCGGGTTCATTTGATATGGTCTTTTCAATGTTATACACATTCCGGTGTTTAATAAAAAGTGCACACACGAAATTAAAATGATCCATTTTATTCCAAACACACTGGAAGATTTAAAAAACATCCGTGTTGAAAGCATTTACTTCAGGGAATCAGATTCAGTATTTGGCAGCCTTGTCGGTCTCAGTGAGTTCCAAGCAGGCGCACATCATTAGATTAAATTAAACTAGACGAAATCTTAAAGATCCCGGTGGGAAAAGCAGGCAGCTGCGAAAGAGTGAAGTTGGGTATCATTCCGTGGAGTGAAACGGGATGCAGGAGGCAGGGGGTTGGAGGCAAAGATCGCACAGCGGCGCAGCATCCGGCGTCGAAATGTTCAAAGTTTTGACAAGAAGGGAAATTTTTGGAGAGGATCGAGGAAAGCGCAGGTGTGACGCTGCTCACAGGTGGTCTGTTGGGGATAACCCGGGACTCGAAACCACTTTCTAGATCCTGATCTCGGTACAAATCGGGATTCTGGAGACTAGAGACCACCCTGCGCACTCCGAGGAGAGGAAACACGGGCATCAAAGTGAGCTCCTGCGCCCTGGAGCCTTTCATCGGTGCCAAATATAAACTTTGCCTCTTAAAGCGTTTCCTGCGACGAAGAAAACTCCCATTTTCAAACATATCCGCCGACATGGGATCCAGAGTCCAGTAATTCCCCTTGCCTGGGTTCCCGGGTTCCCGGGGCATTTTGACAAAGCAGTCATTCAAAGACAAGTTGTGACGGATTGAGTTTTGCCACGAAGGGAATTTCTCCCGATAATAAACAAAGCGCTGGCTGATAAAATCGCATATCTCACTGAGGGTGAGCCTCTTTTTGGGGCTTTGGAGGATGGCCATGGTGATGAGAGCGATATAAGAGTACGGAGGCTTCACCGAGGTAATTCTCCTTCCGGGACCCTCCTGCAGTCGGACTTCAAAGTCGTCCTCTCCCTGCACGCCAGGAGAAAAGGACGAAGGCCGTCGCTCCAAGTCTACATTACTCTCCCCGAACACTGATACATCTGTCCTCCTCACAACTTCTCTGCAGTCCGCCTGGCCCTCCACTTCAATGTCCGCCTCATCCATGGGTTTGTTGTCCAGCGTCATGATCCGGACTGTCCGGTAGGCCCCAGCGGGCGAGATTCAGTGCCTGTCTACTAGGACAGAAAGTGGAGACCCCCTCGTTTCCTTTCATTCACAAAAAAAGTCTCGCATCTGACTGCATCCTGACTTTTGAGCCTCCCACTCCGAACTTCCGCCTCCTCCTCACGCAGTCTGTTTTAACCGACACAGCTGCAGGTATCCACAAACCTGAAGCTGTGGGGGAAAAACATTTTATTTAATCAAAGATAGAGAAATTATGATACTGAAGGCGTGGTTACGCTAATTACACTAACTCATGCATATTTTCCCCAGTGTATACACGCTTTTTTTTTTCTTTTTTTTTTTTTTAAATAAAGGTCCTATTTTTATTCTTTTCTCCTTTCTTTATATTTTTTTTACTGTTGTGATTTGCTTCCAAGTACATTTTTTTAACTGCACGTCCATGATGAATATTATTTATTTATTAAACTTTTTGGGGGATCTACACAGTTTTCTGACTCAGTAATCGTTGCGTGTGATTAAGTTGTTCTTTTTCTTGGCTATTAGGCCACTTCGTGTTCTTATTTTTTTGACCCTTTTTGTGCACAGCACTTTGTGACTGTAAAAAAAAAAAAAAGACTTAATACATTTTATTTGCTACATTTGATGAATGGTATACATTAAACAGCAAAACAATGCCTTCTATTTAAAGTGAAACTGCAAAAGCAAAACAGAAAAAAGTATTTCACCCTTAACATTGCACAATAGGGTTGGAGAGCCAGGCTTAGCCATTTTATCTACTATCTGCTAATTGAACAATTAGTCGTATTTTATGTACCCATAATGTTTCAGCAACAATTAAAATGAATAAATCTCCACAGACGTCTTTAAGCAAACGTAGCTGAGTAAAACGCATAAGGCTCGTCTTTGAACTGCACTCGAGTATCAGAAGTACAAAGCTGGACAGGCTGCCAAGAACCATTAAATTTGATTTGTGTACATTCATTCATTATTGATTATAGCTGATGTTTAAATGACTGCAGCAGGTGAGACGTTTTGGAGCATGTGCAATGTAAAATAAGAGCAGGCATATGCATTTCATTGAGCTTGAGCTCCCTTTTATGTCCTTGGCTTACATAGCGCTCATTTCCTTCAGTATTCCTCTTTGCCGGATGGTTTAGCACATGGCAAGAGAGCCAACTCAAGAAGACGTAATCCATTTTGAAATAATAGCTGCACTGTATCAATCCGTGCGAGGCCACCCACTTGGCCAGCAGGCCTGTAGTGCATGGTGGGCTGAAGGAACTGTGGGAAGCCTCATTACTGAACATTTCTTCCCTCTCACTGTAGTTTAATTTGATATGTGCACCCATTTGAAACCAATTTATAATTTTACAGTCACTGCAATACTAAGCTAAATTCTTAAATGAAGAATGGGGAGACACAGGTTTGTTCATGAATTTACTACAAACAAACACCCATGCAAACACACACAAAACCCCTTTTCCCCATCACACAGAAAACAGCAATACTAAGGAAATCTACACACCGATTTAACAAGCCAAATAAAATAACGCTCTGAAACAATGGCCCAAATAAATATCAAAAAAAGTGACCACTTATTACAACCACAATTAGAAACAACAACAACAAAGACGACAAAATAAATAGCTTGATTTAACTTGTTCAACTAAATGTATCTGATGAACTTAGTAAACACTGTCGCTGTCAGGATCAGGAGCAGTAGGAGTGTTTTACAGTTAATAACAGTGAAAAACAGCACTGAGCTCAAGGCCTGTACAGAAATAACTTTCTATTACAGCTGTCGGGTACTACTGAACATTATATGTAAGCAACACTGAAGCTATTTCGATGAAAAAATGTCACGACTAAACTTTCCACTGAATGCGTCACTTTCTGACAGTGGTCTTTCAGTATCCCATTTATTTGTATAAACGATTCTCAGCTCTGCTACCAAGTCTGGCTGTGCATCCTCAGTATATCCCTCTTGGTGAAAAAAAACAAAACAAAAAGCAAACCTTCTAAGCTCCATCACACATGCTAAATACAAATTAAGGAGCAGAAATAGGATCAGTACAGAAAATACTTTAGTACAGATTATCTTCAGTTATTTTTTCCATACAAATTTCAATGTTTTACAAGTTGTTGGTTTTCTATTACTTTTTTTGATGCACACAGTCATAGAGGTGAATGTGTACTATTGTCTGAGGTACAGTGCTATAACAGTAAAACAAATTTAAATACCTTGAGTCAGGTAAGAGGTAGTCATATCTGTAGTGAACTGTAAAGATTTACGAGAGCAGCGAGTATTGTTTCAAACTGTTGTGTGCATCTGTGCAAAGCTCTGTCACATGTGGGCATAAAAACCTGTGCTGTGTGCAAGTTCCCTAGGTGGTGTGTTTCCGCTGAGCTGAGGTCAGCCTCACAAAGTTTCCACACTTGAGGCAGCAAGAGTTGGAGTTGCCCTCTTTCCGAGGGATATGCCAGCAGTTGACACAGCGCACTCTGTACTTCTTATACCTTCAAAAGTAAGAGAAAAAAAATGCAGTGGTGGTTCAACTATTTGCCCTTTAATGCTCAGGTGCATAAATGCTATTTAGTCAAATTATCATTGGCAGATGATTGATTTATAGTAATACTACAAGCCATTTTACAAGCATGGACATTTAATACTTTTCCAAAGTAGATTATCTGCACATTCTTTTGAGCCCAGCACTACTCCTTATTTCGAAAGCTAACCTGTGTTTATTTCTGAAAGAGAAATTATAAGCCAGTGAGTACTAACATACCATTTCATGCAATCATGAGATTAATGCATTAGTCTGGGAAGTCATGCATGAAGTAAAGTTTCTGTAAGATGCAGTCAGACTCTTGTGAGAATGACAAAAAATAAGTATCATTTCTGATGTTTGTGAGGCCTTAACTTGTTTAACTGCACAGTGTTGTGGCAACTGACTGCTGAAAACAGGATGAAAAATTATGGCAAAATAAGTAAACATCAACACAAACTGATTTGAAACAGGTTTCCACAAAACACAAGTTAGAATATATTAATTCCTTTAAGCTATAATTCAACATCATCAATGAGGACTCAAAGAAAATTTAAGACTCTGTTAAAAATCACAATAATCCAACTGATTATTGTGATCAGCCCTACTGAACAGCTTCAGTGTTTAAGACACTGAACATTGAACATCGAGCTACCTTATCCCACAGGCATTGCACAGTGGAGTCCCGTCCTCGGCATCTCTCCACATGGGGGTCTTCCTGGTGCAGCATGATGCACAAACTTTAACCTCTGGTGAAACAGAAATAAAAGATTAAGTAAGTAGCAGTAAAACTGAACTGAGTGTGCTCAAATAACTTATTGCCACGCATATTTTTTTAAATCTGAATTAAAGAAGTGTTTTAATGCAACCAAAGATAGCGACTACATTTGCAATAATCATTTAGCCTCCTAGGATCTGGTGCCCACATATGTGGACATCACATTTTGGGTTGTCTAGACAACAATACTAAATTTTGCTCTACAAGGTCCCGATATCCTCTTCTCAGAAACTACATCAGGTAAAAAGATAATTCTTTGTCTTTACATTCATCAGCTCCCAATCAGACCAAATAGCAAAGAGAAATTAAAAATGCATGCCATGAAAGAATTCGGGACTTAGGAGGTTAAAGATACATTTGTAATTTTACGCCTCAAAAACTTGATCAAATTATTAAACGATAACCGACTCCAGACAATAATCTCAACTGAGCGGAAGATATTTCAATTTTTAAAAAATACACAACAATCTAGAACTTCACTGGAACATTTACACTGTATTTTCTGTTAACTGACCAATATACGAGAACAAGGCTGCATATCTGTCGAGAAGCTTGGCTCTTTGGTTTTTAAATGCTGGAAATACAGCACACTGACATTCCCACTTTACCAAAAATGAAACATACGCAAATGTCAAATAGTTACAGATTTGTAAAGACAATTTGTAAAGAAGAAGAAAAGATGAGAAAAATTATGAATGAAATTAAAGATATGAATTATGAAAAATTATTTTAAGTATTTTGTAAAAGTGTTAGCACTCAGATCCTTAGCTGATGATAAGTACATTTATTTAAAGTTGAGTTTATTTTTCTGTCGTCTTAGCTGACATTCACGTTGTGGTATTAAGTTATTTAAACCTCAACTTTCCTAAACACTTGTATGAAACAGTCACACCTGTCTGACCCTGTTGGGTTACATATTTCTAAGGTGGTGGTGTCCTCTAGTGGAGATTATGGGTATCACACACAAATACACTTCTATAACACTGTAATGCTGCAGATACTTTTATTTATAACTCATAATTAATTAAACATTAAATTATTACAATTACTTAATATATTGTATTTTACATACTTTATTTGTTCTTACAAAAAGTTATATATATTTTTATTTCCAATATTTAAATATTGGGATGTTTTGCTGAGTGTTTTGCCATTTGGGGTTAGTTTAGTGTTGTATTCTGGATAAAGTCTCCTAAGACACTATTTTTCTAAGACACACTTTTGGGCTGCACAAAAACAATTCAATTTTTTCCTCATATTAATTTAGTTAAAGTTGAAAAATCCAGTGTGTCTGTATTAGGTAACTAAATAAAATGTAAAAAAATCCAATCTCAAACTGTGTGTTAAGACTGAGATGCCAACATGAGTGTAACACTTGTTCAGAATGTCTTTAATTTAATGCACATTATTATAATAAAAAAACTAAACAAATAACCCTTAAATATGCTAAAAATTGTACTTTGAGCTTAATTTTTAACAATAAAAAAATCAAATTAAAACAAGCAAGATACTCTGTAAACTCTTCTCTGCATCTTCTGTTAGATGATCCAGGAAAAACAGTTAAATAAATGAGTAGCTTGCCTGAGGACATAGTTAGGGGGTACTCACTTAAAACACTGGTTGTGTGACCGTTCTCCTCATCCGAGCTGCTAGTTTTAAAAGATTTCTGTGATGACCGTGTCCTCAGCCTGGGTTTTCTCACACTCTTGCAGAGTTCCTTGCTGTTGTGGGTACACGCGGATAAAACACCAATAACGTGAGAGGATTTCATTTAACCTCCTACCACGTTTTGTAATACATGGCGTGTACCGAAGATGTGTTTGTCTACCTGTATTTTGAAGTTATGAGAAGCCGACACTGTTCCCTGCTTTCGTCTAGCTCCGTGTCCATCCTGAATGTCACTCCCTGGAAATCCGGGTCTTGAATATCCACACTACGACTGGGATTAGGCTGTTTTCTAGGAGTCTTAGTTCTCCACTGGTACAAAGAGGATGAACCGTGATCCTCCTTTTGCATTGTCCAAAGTTCTGCTTTGGATGGTGCAGAAGATTTTATCGGGGCAGTTGGAGGGGCTTCTTCATCTATGGGGGCATCTGCACATTCATCTGATTTTGAACCTAAGAGAGAATTCTCTGGAGCTCTGAATGTAAGTGATGGTGATTGTGAAGAAAGTTGGATGGGGCTCAGAGGAGGCAGCCTGCTGTCACATTGGGCTTCCACAGATAAAGTAAGATTTGCATTAATATCTAGTGACAGTACTGGCTTTGATAGAGTAGTACAAGCAGCATCATCTGAATTACAAGTTAGCTTAGTATTAAGACATGCATTGTGTGCCTGTGATAAAGCATTTTCAGAAAAGAGTGCATTTAAAATATCCTGTTTGCTAGAAGAACAATCCTTCTCACACTCCTGGCTGCACCCAATTTGTGTGTTGACAATGACGTTAACTTCTGTTTTGCTCTTGTGTTGAGGATGCAGAGATGCTGTTGTGTCTCCTGGCAAGTCTGCTCTGTCAGTGTCTGTTTTCTCAGCAGTTTCAAGCTGAACACCCATCTCGGAGTTTTTCACACAGCACTGTAGTTTAAATCCATCTCCTGTGGGTCTTCCTGTCACTTTTTCCTCAGCAGTGACAGAGGGTGTGATTTCTTGTCTCTCAAAGAGACGAGGAGATGGGCCTAACATGCATTCACCACTTAGAGTGTCACTTTCAATTGTAGCTTCTGTAACATCTGGTGCTGCAGTGGATAATGTGACTGTTGAATAGCCTAATTTTGTGGCAGATGAGGCTGAACTTGGGTCGAACACCTCAAGATTTTCCAAATGAAGCAGTTTTTCACACTGCAAGTTGATCAGGCTCAGCACTTTCCAGGGACTATTGCGTTCACACACTGGTGTAGTTGTGACATTGCTGCTTTGACACTCCTCATTTACCGTTTTCAGCTCATTACATGGCAACGAACAAGACAAACTATGGTGGCAGGAACCGTTACAGGTATGAGATGAATGTGCATCTCCTTCCTTTTTCATTTCTAAAGTATCCTGGACAGAACTAGCAGAGGCTTCAAATGAATGTGGACCCTCTTCTTTTTTAATTACTAAAGAATCCTGGCTATATGTCTTAATCTCTGATTCACTGGGTAGATTTGAGTCTGGGAAACTGTTGTGGATAGGGGATACAAGCTTGGAAACTTCTTGGAAAAGGTAGAAAAGTGCAGACTGGGGAGAATCTTGTTCCACTTTGCTCTGGTTTCCCTGGATAAAGTCAGCTTGCATCCTTGATTTCGTACTCATACTGAGGCAGAGTCTGCAACATGAATAGGAACAAATAGCTTTACGACTAGCAGAGGTAAATCTGTGCATGTTTTCCCTAAACTTTCCCTCTAGTCTTCGTCTTTTCTCTATTACAAAAAAATTGTACCTTCAGACCTTTACACATCTGACATGACAAATATGCTTCCTACCACAGATCATTGAAAGATATTAGTTTCTATCAATAGTCCACAAGCAACAAATTGGCTGCAAGCAGCTAAATATTTTATATATATATAAATATGCTTCCTACCACTGATCATTGAAAGATATTAGTTTCTATCAATAGTCCACAAGCAACAAATTGGCTGCAAGCAGCTAAATATTTTATATAACGTAAAATAATAGCATAGTGTCATTTTGCCTACATATGTGGGTCATATACCTTAAGGACAATTTAGGGTTAAAAAATGGTTAAATTGGGCGCTATGTAATTTTCTGTTACGTATTTAAGGAAAAACAAATTATTTTTAATAAATTATTGACCATTAATTAATACTCAGTAAATTTCAGATAAATAACTGATGAAATCTACCTTGGCCAGCATGTATAATTTATACAGCAAAGTATGTTTTGGTATTTTGTGCATGGGTGCATTTGTAATTTATAGGTGAAACAGAAAATGTCATGCCATGCATGCTACCTAAGGCTATTCTAAAACTGAGCTAATGCGGCCAATTATATGACTGCAGTTACAGCAAATAAGCTAATTCTATGTTTGTTTTTGTATCAAAAAACAACTTTTTATGTAACTAGTTCAACTCACCGGAAAGGCTGTAACAAAACTTTTCTGTGGCGCTTAAACCTGTCTGGGAACAAATGTTGCACTTCCTGCCTTCTAGAACGTCGAATTTTTCGCGGTTGTCGAGCGGTCGCGAGCGCAGCAGCAAATCCCATTAATATTACGTCAATCCGTTAACATGAATGCTTGTGAAATCATTTTTTTTTCTCTTACAGGCCACGAATGAACTAAGGCCTAAACGTTTCATCTAAAATAGATAATTCTGTAGCGCATGCAAGCAGATCTACAATTTGGCATTGTGATTACATCTAAATAAACTGTAGGCACTGACTCATTCCATGTAAAATCAGAGTATCAGATCTCAGTAAGCACCCGTCAAGTTAAATGATTGCATATTCCGAACCATTATCTGTAATCGTGCATCACCATCACCTGCTGCCATAATCGATCTTTGTCTTCTATGTTTTTGACCTGCGATGGCCTCTAGCTAACGGTGTCTTTATCATGTATACATGAGATGAACACGCTTAAAAATCGTGGTCAAACTCTAACTACAAGCGTTCAGCCCACTCTGCCTGACATTCGTGTGGAGTACCACTCTCGATGCTCACCTGTGATCTTCAATCCGTCGTCAAATAAAAGATTAAGCGTGTCGATTTACTGGGGAACTCCAACCACTGAAGCTGGTTGCTATGACTGGATCAGATTCTGGGGCCAGAAGAAGGTACGCGGGTGTTTTTCGTTTGCTAGATTACATCCTGTCTGGGTATAAAAGCTTTGCCACTCCTAACTCCTGTTCACTTTGTAGCAGCTGCTTGTCTAGATATGCGAGTGGACAAAACCTTTTCTTTTACCCGGCAATGACTGTTAGCTAGTCATGCAGCCAGTAATGGTTATTTAACTGTTGGTGAGTCCGTGATAAGGTCAGTATCGTGGCCTTTGAGTTGTTATTGTAAGGTTGATGGCTAAAGAGTTAAGGTCATCACCAGGTAACCAACTTTGGCAGGGGGCTATTTGGTTTAAGTCGCCATTTCACTTTTAACAACCTATATTAAAACCTTTCACTGATGTGCATTTGCACTAGCAGTCACACACATGATTGTAAAATGAAAAGTGAACAAAAGCATAAGGGACATTTAAATTCATCACATGCTTGATGGTTGGGAGTTTTTGTTTTGTTGCACTTTAGTTCTTTTTAGCTCCAAATTCATAGGAATGCTTCCTGAAGTCTGACTTGCATTAGGCTCAATCACTCCAACCTCAGTATCCCCCCCCCAGTCATGCCATTTTCTGCAACTGCTGCAGAAGCACTGAGCTTCATTTAACCAATTAACTTCAGCTTGGGCTGCAATAACTTCAGTGACGCAAATGTTTCAAGTTGTTCATTAGTAGAATTCAGGTGAGGGGGCACAATGACCTTTTTATGAAGGCCCAGGCCCCCAGGTAGTGAGTGCACTATTCAAAATATCTTTTTAAATAGATTTTATTGCACAACTTAAAATATTTGTATTTCATCAGACATAAAATACACAATTCACTTGTGCGCAAGTTGGACAAGTACAGTAGACTTGAGTAAAAGGTAGATGTGGTAAACTTAAACTATGGTAACATGAAGATCACCAGCTTCCAAGCAGTCCTACTTCCACCATCCTGCTATGGAACCAGCTGGACCAGATCCTCTAATCAAGCCTTAATCACTGACAGTTACAAAGAAATGCTTTAAAACACCTTTCTATCTGAAATGCAATTCACATGAATGTTTCTGAAATGTTTGGAGCAAATACAAAATAAGTTTCAATAGTATAAATTCTGCTTTGATTTCTTAGGAGCCCGTGTTTAAGAATCAGGCAAACATGACTGTTTATGGCTTTTTTCTGTCTTGCAGAATAGGATGATTGTGGCAGTGAGAATGTACTTCTACGTCATAGACACAAAAATGTATAAATGAGCATGGTGCATACAAAAGTAAATGCTATGCATATAATACCTGACAAGAGTGATAATAATGGACTAGCCAAAACGATAATGACAATCTTGTGATACTTGTGCGTATTTGAGCTGTAACAAGGAATGTTCCATTAATCAGCAGAAAGATTTAACTCTGTTAAATAAAGTCTTCCCCTGCAGTTCTCTTTTTTTTCCCAAAAAAAGAACAGTTTGATTGAATGGTGTCATAAAGCTGGCCTGAGAACGTGCCACAAACCCCCCAAAACAAAACAAAAAATACAGGATTTGTTAAACATCTTTTTGTTTTTTAAAGTTTGGTTTTTTTCCAAGTAACATCACCTACTGTGAGATGTAGTGTCTGACTCTGCCTGATCTCATCTGCAGGGACTGTCCTGTCAGTGGTTAACTGTAGAATTAGTCAGTTGTTAAGACATCTTGGGAGTTGCTACGGACTTTTCTATCCTTGTCATGCCTTTTCCATGGTTGGCCCCCCCCCTCCCAAACTCAAAAAGTACACATGGTGCCTAGCGCCAAGCTAAAAGCTCCAGTTTTTCTCCACACCCCATCTTCACCCTCTATTTCACTTCTCAGTGAGGTTTGGGAACATGGCCATCCACATAGAAGTTCCGGGTGACTTTGGGCAAGGTTAGTTCAATCCCATCAAGCTCCGGAGTGAGAATGATCTGGCATCCCAGCCTGGAGTTCTCCTGCAGCATCGGCGCCATGTCAAGCATGTCATCCTCCCTATGAATGGATATATATGTCAATAATAATGATTTTTTTTTTTCAAACTGCATCACATAGATTTTCCAAACTTAATGTGACATGGTCAAATAAGATGGCACTGGTAGCAGTCCTACCTCTCTTCAGGTTCTGGCAGTTTGTCAAAATGAGCAGCACTCACATAAACATGACATGTTGAGCAAGCAAGAGACGCTTCACAGGCTCCTAAATATTCCAAGACACAAATATCTCAATGACAATGGTGCAAGGATAATGGTGTTCATCTAAAGTTCATCTGTAATGATCCTCACCTTCCAGGTCAATGCCATGCTTGTGAGCCAGGTAGAGGACATTGTCTCCCACTTTAGCTTTCACGGGGATCCTCTGGCCTGACCGATCTATATACACCACGTTGACACTGAACAGAAGACATCAAACTATTAAAAGCAACAAACAAACAGGTGATACAATATCTCACATCTGTGATGCATTCAAGATTAGATGAGCTTTTAAAGTAAATTTGTTTTTTGTTTTTTTAAAGAAACAGACATTTATGTGTGTTTGGCCATAATTCAAGTGTTTATTCCACCATTCTCAACTTATAATATACAAAATATATACAAATAATGAAGTCTGAAAATCTATAAATAATTTTATCTAATAAGTATCAGAGGTCTATTTTTTAAGCTTATCTGGTATTTTATTTATTTTTAAATAAAAAGAACTTTAAATGCAACAAGAGGTCTGCTTATTTTTAAGTATGTGCTCTCAAATTAATGATTTGCATAAGCACTCTGTGGTGGTTTAGGGTGCTTTTAAACTGGATCCAGCCGCTGCTTTGGTTGTGAGTTATTTTAATTTGTCCATTTACACTTACGTGCAACTTCGGCTTTAGTTTTTGACAGAAGTAGCTGTGATAACAATTCTTATTAAAAGTATTACGATGCATCCAGTTATGTGCAGTTCACCGTACCCTGTTATTTCACAATAAAAGCCTCAGCTGACTTACACATCCTCAGGGTCCTCTGCATTGGAGCTCCCCTCCTCACTGTGGTAAAGACCTGAGGAAAGAGCAACACAGCCATCATTACTGTGAGAGTATTCAAAGGTGACATCAGCTCCTCCACTTTGATAATGGGGCTGATTTACTTGTTGCACCCAAGTTTCAGAAGTTTACCATCCCTAACTGGGAATGCTGAAACGAAGTTACACAAGTGTTATTGAACCGACTTTCCAGGCAGATTACTGCTAATTTTACAGACTTCCTGCAATGCCTAACTTGCCTGGCATCGCCGATGACTGAAACTCCACCAAGAAGAAAAATTATAAGTACTTATTCAGACTTATCGTAAACAAACAGTCCTGACAGGAAAACCGGCTTTAGGCTAAATGTTAGCAGGCTGCACCACTCACCTATACTCGTCTGTAAGTGTCGGTTTATCGTCCGGAAACTATCAAAGGACCCCTTCCTTTGTAAATTAGCCGCATTTTTCGCATTACACTTTAACCTGAACAGTGGACACGTGCTACAGTCCGGGATAACTCGAGAAAGCCTCAAAGTCAGTCCCATGCTCGACCGGACTGCAGCAGAGGCCGCCATGACTGTTTTGGTCACATGACTGCACGCAGCCAATAGGAAACGAGTAACGGAGCGGGGACATTTCTGCTGTGAGGAGTTTCTCTGACAGCAGAGGGTGCCCCTGCGTCACCAGCTGCACGTGAGAGAAGGCCGATTATGTCTGTGTTACAAACGTTCACACGTGGACCTAAATGAACTTATACGATAAAATTTTGTGAAATTACTAAAAGTGGCAGAGCTCATTATGTTGAAAGGAGCCTGTGAGAGGGACTGTCTATGATAGTCATTAGTGTTGCTGTATTAATATGTAAATGCTGCATTTTTTTGAACTTTCTTTTCACTGCTTATATGTTTAACAGGTTGCACATATGAATAATTTCATGATACAGCTTACTAAAAAAAGTCAGCACACAAAGCTCTCATATATTTTAGAAATTGAAGTACGTATGTAAGTAAGTACCACATGAATTTGTACTGAAGTACAGCACCATGAAAAAGTCTCGAGCCATCCCTCCTTTATTTATATTTTACTTTCACACGGGTAGATTTTCATGTAATTCCGTAAAATGAGGAAACTGCACAAGTGAATGATAAAAAAAGATGAACAGTATCTGAAAGTCATGTACTTAAGAAAGAGCAGAAGATCCAGCACAGACCTGATACAGGACCTGAGAGATGCATCTTGCTCCTCTGCATTTGCTGTTTGATTCAGCCTCAACAGAAATGGTCTTAGTGAAAGGGTGGATGTGAAGACGCGATAGCTAAGGAAGGGAAACAGGGAGAAAAGGCTGAGACGGGAACAGGTCTTATGGAATGATGAATCTGAATTTGACATGTATATAGGATATAAAGTATCTACAGCCATCTGTAAAGCACAGTGGAGACGGTCATAGTCTGAGGCTAAATGTCAAAGCTGATAGAATTCTGAATGCAAAAAAAAAAAAAAAAAAAAAAATTAATAATTTGATCCACCATGCAAAACCATCTGGGAAGGATCTGAGAGCCAATATAATATTTTTTTTATATGAAAATGATTCCAAACATTCTGTCAGTCCAGTAAAAGCAAACTGGGACAGAAAGCAAAACACACACGCTCACACAATGGAACATGGGAGCACAGTGGTGTGGTGGTTAGCACTGAGTCATCATAGCAAGAAGGTCCTGGGTTTAAATCCACTGACCTTCAGCATGTTCTCCACATGTGTGCGTGGGTACTCTGGCTTTTTCCCACAGTCTCAATGCATGCAGTCAGTGGGATTAGTTTAATTAGTGAATGTGAGTGCGAATGGTTTTCGAACAACAGACTGGAGACCCATCCAAGGTGTATCCTGCTTCTTACCCTGCCTCTCCCCAGAGCCCGGACCTCAACATTATTAAAGCAGCGTGGGATCATCTTTACAGAGAACAGAACAAAAGGCAGCCAACATCCAAAGAAGAGCTCTGAATTTACTACAAGAAGCCTGGATAACTATTCCTGAAGACTACTTAAAGAAAGTATAAGAAAGCTTGCCTATGAGAGTACAGGCCATGTTCAGAAATAAAGGTGATAATACCTAATACTGACTTTCAAGCTCCTTAGACTTTTACTATCTATCTTTTTGCATATATACTCTATTTTCATTTATGTTTTCAAATGTTTCAATAGATATTCAACAACAACTGAGTCATAGCCAAAGACTTTTATACAGTTGTATAAACTAGCATAGAAAGACAATACTGAAGAACTAATACCTTAAAAAGATCATTGATGACGTGTTCGAGATTACATTTAACCACAGGAGACTCAGTATAAATTGAAATCTAAATAACAGTTAAAAAAACGAATAGACTGAACTCAGTACAAACAGCAAGGTTAGGTTGCCTCCATTAGGCACCAGCACACCTAAGTTATTATAGACTATAAAGGTTTTTTATTTTACCTTCTATTTAAACAAAATGTCTGGTAGTAATACATTTACCATACACTTAGGAGCTATAAGCACATACAAGTGCAAAACATGCTTCAGTGTTATAATATAAATAATGTCTTAATGTAAAAAAAATATGGCAGAACATTTCAAACTGTTTAAAAGAAGAAATTTTAAATAACATACTTACGCAACACAGCTGCAGCTTTGACTAGTCTAAGCCTGTTAAAATTATATGCTTCTGATTAAGGAAGCAGGTTATATTTCAGAAGTATTAGACAGTATTGCCCCAGTGCTTTCTTCTGTGAATGCCCCACGGTACACAACAATAAATTCATGTTTTGCCCTGTTCTGCATGTGCTGAAGGCAATCTTAGATAAGACATGATGCAGGCTGGCAGCAGGACCCTGTATGACTGAGACCACTGTGTGTAAAGACAAAGACGTGATGTTATGACTACAGGCAGGTTAAAGGCTCAGCCGCTCTGTTTCTCTCTTGCTCTGTCTCTTGTGCTCAACTTCCACCCGAGCAAAAAGTCAGCTGCTATTAAACATGTAACCCTTTTGCAGAAAAGCGCTGCGTTGATACTTGAGGTGTAATTTATTGGCCTCAGGGATCCTATAATAAAAAACGATGAGCTCATTCTGCGTGATATCACTAGAAGTCTTACTTCACTTCTTATCTTTCCTTCACTGTGTCATAATGAACTATGGTTTGGGGAAAAGCAGACACTTAAAGTGGGTTTAAGATGCACACTAAACCCCCCATCTGGTTCTGGCTGTGGAGGTTCCTCCCATGTGGATGGCTATAAAAAGTAAATGGGGACCTCTGTCTGCTTTTTTTCCTTTATTTTATAGTAAGCCCTGGCACTCAACTTGCTGGCATATAGATTATAACTTTTTATGTACTCTAAATTCACATAATGAAACACTGTTACACTTTCATGTGTGTACTCACGCACACACACACACACACACACACACACACACACACACACACACACACACACACACACACACACACACACACACACACCTGCATAGTACTATTGTCAAAGGACAGTTTATATGTGTGTCTGAGAAGTCTGTCAGTTTACATCCTACATCTTTTGTCCCAAGGTTTTGAAGGTGTGTGTGTGTGTGTGTGTGTGTGTGTGTGTGTGTGTGTGTGTGTGTGTGTGTGTGTGTGTGTGCGTGTTTTTGAGTGTGTATTGACATGTATTGGGTGGAGTTTCTTTACGCTTGACCTGGTTAGTTAGGTGGCCTGTAGCTGTTCTTTAAGATTACGTTTTCTTTGCTTCCTGATGACTACGCTATGCAAAAACTCAAACACCCCCACATTCTTACTTTTTAAATCTACTCACAACTGTAATATTTAAACAAAGCACTTCTTAGAAATGATGTGGACACACAATACACACCCTTGGATTAAAAAAAAAACTCTCCTAACAAATGTTGCTAACCCAGAGTTAAGCAGAGACATCATGAATAGTGCAGAGACATTTTGCAGTTATGGAGTGACCTGGTGAATCCCCAGGGACTACAGTATGCATATATATGTGCTGCTTATGTTTCCAGGGACATGGAAAATCACATTTTTTTGTCTGCAGTCCTTTGGGTGCTTTCAATTACTCCTATCAGCACTCCCCTGTTCTTTTTCCTTGTTAATGACACCCCCCCCCCCCCCCCCACCTCTCTCCAACGTACCACAATGCAGCTTTTCCCTGCTTTTCCCTCCACTTTGTTAGGTACACATGAACAGCCTACTTGTTTGTTGAATGCAAATTTCGAATCATCCAATCACCTGCAACTCAGTGCCTTTAGGCATGTAGACATGATGAAGGCCACTCACTGAAGTTCAAACTGAGTATCAGTTAAGCGATTCTGAATGTGGCATGGTTGTTGTTGGTGCCAGACAGGCTGGTCTGAATGTTTAAAGAAAAAAAAACTGGGATTTTCCCACATAACCGTCTCTGGGGTTTACAGAAAATGGTCAGAAAAAAAGGAAAATATCCAGTGAGCGATAGTTCTCTGGAAATGGCTTGTTGATGACTTGCCAGAGGTCAGAGCAAAATGGCTAGACTCTTTCGAGCTGACAGGAAGGTAACTCAAACAACCACTTATTACAACCAACGCATGCAGAAGGGCATCTCTGAATGCACAATGCAGCAAACCCTCAAGAGCAGCAGCAGAAGACTACACAGGGGAACTGAAACTGGACAACAGAAAATTGGAAAAGCATTGCCTGGTCTGAGGAGTCTCTTCTGCTACATTCAGGTGTTGAGGTTATAGTCTGGCATAAACATGAAAGCATGGGTCCCTCCTACCTTGCAACAGTCGTTCAAGCTGGTGGTAGTGTAACGGTGTTGGGCATATTTTTTTGGCACACTTTGGGCCCTTTACTTGTTGACCATGTTCATCCCTGCATGATCACAGCATAACCATCTTCTGATAGCTGCTTTTAGCAGGATAATCTTAAAGCTCAAATCATGCCAAGAGAAGAAGAGTCCCGTCATGGATGTGCAGGTGACAAATCTGCAGTAACTGTTTGATGCTGTCAAAATCTGGGGAATATTTCCAGCACCTTGTTGAATCTATGCAATGAAGAATTAAAGATGTTTCAAAACCAAAAGGGGGTCCAACCCAGTACTAACAAGCTGTGCCTAATAAAGTGACCAGTGAATGTATATTTATGTATATTTATCCAGCCACTGCCAGAAAAATACCATAAAAGATTCACCCTTAACACAAAAATTTGCCGTGTAAGTAAATCCATACGGTATATCTTGCTTTCTACATTGATCTCCAAGCTATTCGAAAGTGATCAATAACAGGATGACGTCCCTTGTTTTTTTTTTTTTTTCTTTTCATAAGGGTCATGCATAAGTTATCCAATGAGTATTTAACCACAGTGGAAAATAGTCCCCCAAATTTCACCATGTAGGCTACTCATTTCCTAATAGCATTTGTAAAACTTAGCTTAGCCTTAATAAAAAATAAAAAATGGAGCTATACATGTGGGTGTTGTTGTGGAAGCAGTAACAAATGGAGTCGAGGATGAGCACCACCGATTGTGTATATCAGAAAGAATTTAGATCACTGACAATAGGAAGATTATAGAATAACAAATTGGATTGTTTGTTTCCATTAAGAATAAAAGAAAGTTTAAGTTCTTGAATGTGTGCGAGTGTTGGAGGATTTCACTTGAAAATGTCTGCTTTCTGTTCACATTTCATTTCCTGCATTTAATGTCATTTCTGGCTTTATTGTCAGTATCATCAGTTGTGGTGTTGTTTATTGGGCCACTAAGTTGAATGACAGCAGCACTTTTGTTTGATTTCAGATGTTTTACTGCACTCCTTTGGGACCAATCTGGCTAGAGTTAGATGGATGTCAGATGTGCGATTTTAAGGAAGTGAACAGTCTTAATGCTTTATAGAACAGCACTGGCTTTGAAGCAGCTTTGAATGATGCAGCCAAAGAATGCGCTTATTTCCTTCAGCTTTTAGTGCCCGGCTAAATGAGACCTTTATGTTAAAATGAAATGTTGAGATTAGTTTCATCATCACTGCTGAATCGCTGCTGACTATGTTTTGTAATTGAGTTGCATTTAATCTTATCTTCATCTTGAAGCTTGAAGCCAGTGTGTGTTTGCATACTTCATTTCAAGTGCATGCTTGCATATGAGCAGCATGGTTATTGTCCCATCCTCTCCGATGAGTCACACACACTAATTAAAAGCAGGTTAAAAAAGAAAGAAAGTGCCCTTATGCCCTTTCATGCTTCACGAGTGTGGGAAAGCTTGTTTCTCAGCCAGGCAAAAAGGAAACTTACCATAATCTGAGTAAACACGGCAACAGCCTGGGACCTGGCATCACGGAGTGATGAATGCTTTCTTACTCAGTGTCTGGGAGAGCTTAATGCTTCCGGGACTCTTTCTTTATGTACTGTATGTCAAACATTTAAATGTGAGAAAACTTCAAGAGTCTCCCTGGGGCCTGACGCTGTGTTGCATTGTTTTTAATTAATGACCTTTTACACGCAACACACAAAAGTTGTGCAGAGGCCAGCAAATGAGACGTTTGCTTTAGTTTGATGTCTAGACGCAGTTTAGTGTTTTCGAACTCTGTTCGACTTCTGTCTGGCCTCTGATAAACACCATTGACCGCTGACTGTTGACCTTTGACACCAGATAAAGAAAGCTGCGAGTTAGGTCAGAAGCTTGAGGTGATGGAGGTGTAACAAATTATGTCAACAAATCTGAATACACAAAGAAAACTCTGGATCTGCTCTAATTTGACTTTTTTTTTATTTTTATTTTTTTAAGTTTGAATCCTAGTTATGAACATAAAATGGAGATTTAAAGAGAGAACAGCAGTGTCAACAGCATGATCACATCATTCCATGCTTATCCTTCGTCATTGTCAACGAATCCAATAAAAAGAGCGTCACCAGAAATCCTTTAGTCCACACAGAAAAGTTTCTGACTTGCTTTCCTTGCATGTGACACCCATCTCCTGGCCCAAGAAATCTGTATTTTGTTTCCTACTTTATCTGCTGTTACTGTCTAACATATTAACGTTTAGCAAACAATCAGAGTAGACCGTGGAGCTGCTGCTAGTTTGTTGTGGCTAATGAACACACATTTCATTTGGTACTCTTGCAACTGAAGAGGAGGTACTTCTGACGTTCTTCTTCTGAGAAATAAAAGCCTAGTTAATTTATACTGACAATGCAACTGGCAATACAGCATGCAGATTAAACAAACTTTAGATTCCAGCTTTGGATAATGCTATTATATGATTTTTCCAACAGATTTTTTTCTCTGTCTGCTCCACTGCAAGGATGGCCGAGGCTCATGCCAACATATTTTGCCAAAAACAAATTTTACATAGTCAAGGCCTTCATGGTTCAAACCTTAGGCTTGTAGAGACATATTTCTGTGTAAAGTATCACGGAGAATATTGTTTAAAGAGAACTTTATGCCACACAGAACTGTGGAAAACAAAACAACCAGCACCCTGTTCCTCTTTTTCGGTCTATTTACACCAGCAGGACCGTGCAACAGCGCGGTGCACTGATGTGCTTTTTGTCACTGATTTTGCTGATTACAAAAAAAAAGCTCACAGGATAGAGTGTACCATCTTCTTCAGCTTCTTCTTCTGTCAGAGCTGCTAAAGCAAATTGAGCTGTCAGTCACACAGTGGTCACCATGGAATTGTCATCAATCTCCAACTTGGAACATCAGACTGTGAACCAACAGACTGCTTCCTGTTGTTAAGGCAGCAAAATGATTGATAACACTAAGTAAGGACAGACGTGCTTCTAGAAGCAAGTCTCTCCACTGAGAAGCCATTTTGATAAAGCCTCCAGCCACATATTTGGGCAGTTAATATGAAGCATTATCTAAATGAGCTTAAATTTCAGTGGTTAGTGGGATATAAAACTGCATGTTTGACAGTTATGCTGCCCCATTTCAGGACATTTGAATGTCACATCGGTTTAAAGTCTCTAGTAGGGAGTGTTCATCGGCATGCTTAAAGGACTGCCGCTTAACAAACAGTGCTAAAAAATGCCAACTTGTATTCCATTGCATCGCACTCTGATTTGGAAATTGTTATCCATGCCTTCATGTCATCACATCTGGATTGTTGTAATTCACTGTTCATTGGTTTTAACAAAGCATCCTTGGAACGTCTGAGGTTATTCGGGATGCCATTGCGAGGAGTACTCACATGTCACATCCTTGCTAATTCACTTGCACTCTCTCCCCGTTGACTTGAGAGTCCAGTTTAAGATTCTGGTTTTGACTTTTTCACATACATCAGTGAACCTTCGCATCCATACGTTCCCATCCCATCATACAAGGTTGAGAACTAAAGGCGACAGAGCTTTCGTAAAAGTGGTGCCCAGACTCTCTCCCTCTGAGCCTGAGATCTTTTAAAACTTGCTTTTTGGTAATTTTTTGATTTTATGTTCCAGGATTTTTGTTGTGAAGCACTTTTAGATATTTATCCTGAAAGGCTCTATATAAATGAAATTTAACTTTACTAGGTGCATATGAAACTAATCAGATCAACTCGCGCATAAAGACATGCATGTAATTAAGTCCAAATGACAAAGACTGGCTATTTGTGTGTGATGTGTGTGTATGTCCATGGTGTTTAGTGTGCTGCTGTTGAGATATGGTTGTAACAGTGACCATAATTGACCCACCTGGAGTTCCAGACCTGGCCTCTGTTGACCATTTAGTCAGAGAACGATGTCTCCTCGGGGACTGAGAGGTGCTAACTCTGTGACAAACTGGACTCTGTTTCACTCCACACATTCCAAGAATCCATTTTTACTGCAGCTGTAACTGTTTCCTCATTTCAACAGTTTATTTCAAAATGAAGGATCAGCCTGTATCAAATATCATTCTTACATGTCACATTATAAATTTAGTTTCAGTTTTTTATTTAATAATAATAAAAAAGAAGGATTAGTGGTTAGTGTTTGACTTTGTTGAACATTAACATTTCTCAAACTGTCATGTCACACTGAATTCAAGACAAATGTTTTTTATTGGATCAGCCAGCATGAACAGGCTCTTGTTTGCCTGTTTTGCCCAGGCAAACATCAATGCATTACTAAGCCTCTTATTTGCATTTATCTGTTTTTGTGCGTCCCTTTAGTTCACACTCTTTAATAGTTAAACTGCATGCGTCAGCTTCTGCCTTAGGCTCAAAGCACAGACAGGTAAACAAAAGAACTAAGGCTCAAATTGTACTTTTGAGATGATTAAACCTGCGAGTTGACTAGAACATTTTCCCAGTATATCACTAAGGTAAACATTGTTCTGACTGTCTAAATGTTATTTATATTCCATAGATTAATTGACACTTTCTCTTTTTAATCTCAGCAAATTTTACAAAAGGTGTCAGCGAACTATGGGCACAAACTCTAGACATTATTTCTGCATGACCCAGCAAACCTCACTATATGTCATTCTCTTTCAAACTCTAGGTATCTCCTTTCCCCCTTTCTCAAATAAACCCTCATCTCTCACCGGCTCACCAGCAATGACCAAAAACAAACACGAGCACAACTTTTCTTCACGTTCAGGCACACATATCTGCAGAATAACCAGTCTAAACAGAGTTATCAGTGCAGCTGGCAGACTGGAACGACTCAGAGAATCATGAGACGGGAAACTTATTGTGTGTGTGGCTCCGCTATTGTTTTATAGTTGCGTGACTTGATAGACTATTTATACAAACAATCTATTCCTTAATTTTTAAGATTACGTAGCAGCCGCTGTGGGAGACTTGAATGTATTAATAATTTGTTTCCTTTAAAGGCCACAAAGTCTGCAGGAAAACATTTGAAACCCCCATCGTGTCAGGCTGTTAATGATATCTAGATTTGGTCAAGGTCAACAATAACTTGTTAAAATGTATTTATAATAAAGGATATTACATGATTGTTCTGATATGAAAAATCAAGTTAAATCTTTTATGTCTGGAGTTTATCGTTGCACGTGTGAGGGCACGTGCCATTTGTGTGTGCAGTATACATCCTAACGTCAGTGTGTCCTGTCTGTGTGCTGTTGGTGTCTGGAGCTCGACGTGTTATCACTGCAGAGCAGGGATGATAAGAGATACACTGTGTAGGCCAAGCATGGATATGTCGCTGTCCTTACTATGACTGTTCATAGTGGCACTTGCTATCCCCAAGTAGCTGGTTTAAAGTAGGACCACATTTACTGATTAAAAGTTAGAGTTTTCAGAATCAGAATCAGAATCAGAATCGTGTTTATTGGCCAAGTATATGTGCAGACAAATACAAGGAATTTGGTTCCGGTAGATGGTGGCTCTCAAGCACAGCAATGTAAATCACACACACACACACACACACACACACACACACACACACACACACACACACACACACACACACACACACACACACACACACACACACACACACACACACACGTCTATATGTACATTACACATGCATACACATACATACACAAAGCTGTGTAAACCAACTATAAATAACTAAACTTATGTACATAAAATACAGAAATGAAATGAGGTGGAATGAATACTACAGAATGTACATAAGGTGCAGTTGCAGTCTGGCAGTGGGGAGCAGTGTGACAGGTCAACTGTTTAGGAGGAGATGGCGAGGGAAAGAAACTGTTCCTGTGTCGGGTGGTCCTGGTCTGCAGGCTTCTGTACCGTCTGCCAGAGGGCAGCAGGTCAAAAAGTCTGTGTCCAGGGTGTGAGGGGTCTGTGATGATTTTCCCTGCCCGTTTCCTGGTTCTTGAGAGGTACAGATCCTGGATGGAGCGCAGGGGGCACCGATGATCCTTTCTGCTGCCCGTACAGTCCGCTGCAGTCTGCTCCTGTCCTGTTTTGTGGCTGCACCATACCAGACTGTGATGGAGGAGCACAGGACAGACTCAATGACCGCAGTATAGAACTGGATCAGCAGCTCCTGTGGAAGACTGTACTTCCCCAGTTGTCTCAGGAAGTACATCCTCTGCTGGGTCTTTTGAGGATGGAGTTGATGTTGGTCTCCCACTTCAGGTCCTGGGAGATGGTGGTACCCAGGAACTTGAAGATCTTCACAGTCGACACAGGGCTGTCTGACATGATGAGGAGGGGCAGAGTTGGGGGATGTCTCCTGAAGTCCACTGTCATCTCTACAGTTTTAAGAGTGTTCAGCTCCAGATTGTGCTGACTGCACCAGAGTACCAGCCGCTCAACTTCCTGCCGGTATGCAGACTCATCACCATCCTGAATGAGGCCAATGACGGTGGTGTCATCTGCAAACTTTAGGAGTTTAACAGCCGAGTTCTTGGAGGTGCAGTCATTAGTGTAGAGGGAGAACAGTAGTGGTGAGAGGACACATCCTTGAGGGGCACCAGTACTGAGGGACCGAGTTTCAGAGGTCATCTCCCCCAGCCTTTAAATAATTTGTTAATGTTATACAGTTTTTCAAAACTGTAATGATTCTGGGAAGTGAATTAAATTTTATATTTTGACTTTAGGGCCACAAATTAAACTGCTGTACTGGGGTTAAGCCAGAAAAAAATAAATAAATAAAAGTGCTGCTGAGTTAAGTAAATGGGCAAATTCCAACAGAGTCTAAAGAAGTTGTGTTAAATCAAGTTAAATTCTTTCTGACAACCTTTTTTAATAGTTGAATCAATCAATCAATCAATCAATCAATCAATCAATCAATCAATCAATCAATCAATCAATCAATCAATCAATCAATCAATCAATCCTTTATTTATATAGCACATTTAAAAGACCAGACGTACTCCAAAGTGCTTCTCAAAAATAAAATATGAAATAAAATTAATTAGAGACAGGGAGTGCAGAATTATTAGGCAAATGAGTATTTTGTCCACATCATCCTCTTCATGCATGTTGTCTTACTCCAAGCTGTATAGGCTCAAAAGCCTACTACCAATTAAGCATATTAGGTGATGTGCATCTCTGTAATGAGAAGGGGTGTGGTCTAATGACATCAACACCCTATATCAGGTGTGCATAATTATTAGGCAACTTCCTTTCCTTTGGCAAAATGGGTCAAAAGAAGGACTTGACAGGCTCAGAAAAGTCAAAAATAGTGAGATATCTTGCAGAGGGATGAAGCAGTCTTAAAATTGCAAAGCTTCTGAAGCGTGATCATCGAACAATCAAGCGCTTTCATTCAAAATAGTCAACAGGGTCGCAAGAAGCGTGTGGACAAACCAAGGCGCAAAATAACTGCCCATGAACTGAGAAAAGTCAAGTGTGCAGCTGCCAAGATGCCACTTGCCACCAGTTTGGCCATATTTCAGAGCTGCAACATCACTGGAGTGCCCAAAAGCACAAGGTGTGCAATACTCAGAGACATGGCCGAGGTAAGAAAGGCTGAAAGACGACCACCACTGAACAAGACACACAAGCTGAAACGTCAAGACTGGGCCAAGAAATATCTCAAGACTGATTTTTCTAAGGTTTTATGGACTGATGAAATGAGAGTGAGTCTTGATGGGCCAGATGGATGGGCCCGTGGCTGGATTGGTAAAGGGCAGAGAGCTCCAGTCCGACTCAGACGCCAGCAAGGTGGAGGTGGAGTACTGGTTTGGGCTGGTATCATCAAAGATGAGCTTGTGGGGCCTTTTCGGGTTGAGGATGGAGTCAAGCTCAACTCCCAGTCCTACTGCCAGTTTCTGGAAGACACCTTCTTCAAGCAGTGGTACAGGAAGAAGTCTGCATCCTTCAAGAAAACATGATTTTCATGCAGGACAATGCTCCATCACACGCGTCCAAGTACTCCACAGCGTGGCTGGCAAGAAAGGGTATAAAAGAAGAAAAACTAATGACATGGCCTCCTTGTTCACCTGATCTGAACCCCATTGAGAACCTGTGGTCCATCATCAAATGTGAGATTTACAAGGAGGGAAAACAGTACACCTCTCTGAACAGTGTCTGGGAGGCTGTGGTTGCTGCTGCACGCAATGTTGATGGTGAACAGATGAAAACACTGACAGAATCCATGGATGGCAGGCTTTTGAGTGTCCTTGCAAAGAAAGGTGGCTATATTGGTCGCTGATTTGTTTTGTTTTGTTTTGAATGTCAGAAATGTATATTTGTGAATGTGGAGATGTTATATTGGTTTCACTGGTAAAAATAAATAATTGAAATGGGTATATATTTGTTTTTGTTAAGTTGCCTAATAATTATGCACAGTAATAGTCACCTGCACACACAGATATCCCCTAAAATAGCTAAAACTAAAACAAACTGAAAACTACTTCCAAAACATTCAGCTTTGATATTAATGAGTTTTTTGGGTTCATTGAGAACATGGTTGTTGTTCAATAATAAAATTATTCCTCAAAAATACAACTTGCCTAATAATTCTGCACTCCCTGTATGGATACAGATACATAAAGTACAAATACATTCCCAGATAAAACAAAGCATTAATTAACCCGTGAGTACTATGTTAAAAGAAATATTTCACACCTAGTGTAAAAGTTAGGTAAAATCAACACAGAAATATCAACTGGAAAAACCCAGTAACGCAATAGCTTAAAATTACATACAAATGCAATAAAAGTACAAAGTGTACATCTGATAAATCACTAACTAGTCTAAAATGCAAGATCAAATAAATAAGTTTTCAGTCGTGTTTTAAAAGTAGGCCAATGCTTGTTTTCTGTATGCAGGCCATCACTGTCTAGTCTAGAAAACTTGAAAAACTACTAAAAGTGAATAAAAGCACCTCCTGCAAAGAGATCTGTTTTGCAATGGTTTCAAGGATCTCAACATGTGTGAAATCAGTTAAAGTTCTGCCATACGAACGGCTTCTCAGTAAATTTGTTTTGCAGTCATGAAATGAAATCTGCAACCACTGAGCGTGAGCGAGACGCAGACAAGTTTTTTTCTCCTCCTTCTTCTAGTGCACTTCAGATTTAATCTAGGTCTTTCTCCTATGTTGGCGTTAGGGCCCAAAGCTCAACGGTGGTTGAAGACATGTGAGGAGATTAGTCTCTCTGAGCCCTAAGAGAGCTGTGATGATTTAAGATTTAAGCTACGCTTAAGCTAACCTAAACAAAGCCTTCATTCTTTTTACATCTGCATTGTTTGTGCAGCAGGCTGAAGGAAGATTATGAGGGGACAGATTTATGAGGAGATGGATCAAGGAGTGTGCAAGAGAAACAACCCAGCTGCATCTAATCAAAATCAGGAAAAGTCATCTAGTTCAAATTGGCACCAAATTTTTATTATAATATGAATTCAGAAAAGACACATCCAGTTACATGAAGTGTATTCCAAAGAAGAGTTGAGGGTTTATATTACATATTTTGTTAAGTAAATGAACTTCAAGTCACTTTTCATATTCTAAAAATTTGTCTACTGTGTAGAGATGTTATTATTTGCATGGCTTTCGTTATGGAAATTAACACATATGCATATTAGCATACCTACGGTGTGGTTTCTTTCTCACCACTTGCAATGTTGATGGTTTGATCTCCAGCCCACTCTTACACATTTAGTAGAACCTGTAGTTACAGTGAAGAGATGCTATGTTAGTCATGTCTTCACTTTCCCTTTACCAGTTGATACATTTCAGCACCCCTTACCCGGCATATCCATCAGACCCTCTCTGTCCCACACACAACAACACACACACAATATTACATGTAGGCCAGTGAGGCGATGATAAAGGCCTGGCAGGTGGCAGTTGAACGGTCTGGTCGGATTGTTCCTGGTAAGGACGCAGCTGTTAGCGGCACCCTCTCAGCCGAGATCGTGTATCTGCACTGGGCATTGCAGAGCTTCTGTCACCCACTGCGTGAATTATTAGTCTGTGGTTTCCTGTTGTCACGGCGAAAAGCACATACATCAAAGCATGCACACAGCCATGCTGCCACGATGTATGATGCATGTATACACTGCATTGTAAACGCACAGGAAAGGAGGGTTTTTTTTAGTCACCTCTTTTACCACTTTATAGTGTAGAATTCATGCAGACTTGCATAATAGCTGTCTTATGCCCTGATAAGAGACCAGACCAAGAAATCAGACACTTCATGAGGTGATGTGGTGTGAACAGGTGTGTCTCATGCTACTGTATGTGTGTGTGTCACTGCAGCATCGAGCGATCGCACAATGCAGGTTTAGTCATACGCATTCCAGGACATGAACACTCATAGCCGACACTGTACACATTCAAACAAGCCATCAGAAGCAGACAGACAGAGAAATGATCATACAAACTCGCTGTCCCCTACACACACACAAAGGGTGCTATAATTATCCTCATACACTTACCTCATCCGTTTTCTCAAGTCTGTACCGAAGGCAGCGAGTCGTCATATCACTTCATAAAGACAAGAAGTAAATCTGCAAACACATTCGAACAACCAGTCAGACTCTTTGCCAGTGCAAGTTATGTTCCTTTATTCATAAGAAATGAAAAACAAATTGCAGAGAATTTTGAAATATGATAACTACGCAGGGGAAATTATAAGATAAATACAGAACTTTGATGCGTAAAGTTTGCAGTGCAAACAAACCTACAAGCGTCAACAAGTGAAAAAAATGTGTCGATAACAGCCTGGTGACGGCATCTTTACTGGAAGCCACAATGCCACAGAGAGCATCTGCCAAGTTTATGGTCACATAGTCATTTGCCCCTAATCCATTAGCAATGTGATTTTTAATTACCATTGCTACATAGCTGTGGATTTGTCATAGTCAAGGCTGTATGTAAGGAAGGGCGGGGGGGCTCACAAAGAAGATATACAATTTAGACAAGTCTAATAGTAACCTACAAGCATGTGGAAATTCCCTCCATGGAAAGAATTCATTACATATTCCTCATTCACTTTCCTCCAGGCATTTCCTCTCCTACTTTGGTAGAAGTTTCTTCTCTTAATCTTCTCCTGTGTCACTTACCAATTTCTTTGCCATTTGATCGTTATCTGTTTGTGTTATGATTCCACATATCCTTCTCTGCAGTTTTTATTTTTTCACTGCAGTTTTTGTGTGCAGCGGCAGGGACGAGATTATAATAACTTATGTAGAAACACCAGTGCCATGCTTTTCTTCAGCATATTTAAACTTTTCGGCAGAGCAAAGCCATTTTTAACCTATACCCCGTATACTACTGTCATAGCACTGTGCTAACACTGACAGTTTGCTGAAGAAGTTTAGCAAACAGGATGAGACCAACAAAGTTAGTTGCTTTGTTGGTCTCAGGATTCCATAATAACATTGTCTTTGTACATTTCAGACCACAGCTGGCCTGTTAAATAACATAATTATCAACTTATGTGTTTGGTTGAACTTTTAAAGTGGATTTAATGCATTTTTGAGTGTCTCTGGGTGCAAATTTGATTTTGTTTCACACAAACGCTTTGCAGACTGTCACGATTGCTGGCAGAGTGTTTGAAGGAGCCTGCTGCATGGCATCTGTTGGTGGTGGGCTCTCAATCAAAAGCCATCGAGCTTAGCATGAAGTGAAATAAACAGATGTTTCTTTAATGCTGCGTTCACTGAATAAAACAAACAACTTTGTGCTTGTTGGCTTGACTTGCCTCAATGCAAGAGGTCAGCTTTGCCATATGTGCAAAATATGGAGCTATGGTTGATGACAAGCCACAGTGCCGGGAATTAAAAGACGAGAAGGAGACAGATGGAAAAGCACAATGTGCTGTTTTTGCAGGTTCACTCTTTGTGACTTGACAGCAGCTACAATAAAAAAAAGTTGTTCTGCAAGCTCTTGCTAATGATTCACATTAAACCGCAGAATGGGAGGATATGCCATTTACACAGAGTGTACTCCCTGCTGACTCTGTGACTCCTTCGTGTTAATGATTACTCTTGTTCTCTTCCCAACTCCCATTTCCACAATTTGTTTCATGTTGCTATGCTGAAAGGCCTTTGGTGGAAAGCCCCATGTAAGGATCAGAACACACAGTAAATAGTTATGTTCAAACACTGGTATATCTCTCTTGCCTCCATGCTTCTTTCTTCTGTTCCTCACTTTGATAAATGGAGTGTGGCCAGCTCCCCCCACACTCGTTTTTAGACCTCTATAAACAGATACCATCAACAACTAAATGAACTAAAGAGGATCATTCTCAAGTGGTATCAACAAAGGCTCAATTGACCCTCCTTTGTAGATGTCTGGATGAGTTAATCCACCCTCACACACACCCCCACAAACACTGATTATAAAATGCATGTCTGCTTCCCATACTTGTTTCTTTTCTGAATTTTTCCGCGGGGTATCCTGATCTGCCTCATGCTGAAGTTAAAGACGTTTGGAAAAAGGCAGGAATTTTCTGGACCATTTATGATGAGCTGCTTTCTTGAAGTTCAGTTGGAAAATAAAAGGAAGTAGAGGATTTGAAATGCCAGTATGTGTGTATTATTGTTCTGGCAAGTGTCTGGGTGAACTTTACTGTGTGTGTTCAGTTCAGTGGGTTCTCCCTGTGTGAGGTAAATCACCCGCTGGGTCGTACCAACAAACCGCACTCTGGCTGGCTCACCCTCTTACCGGGGCACAGGCCTGCTGGAGTCCATACATCTTGGCTTCCTGTGTTTTCTCTCAAACCAACTCTCATTGTTTCACTGTGACATGAGCTTTGGCAAAGTCTCCGCTTCAAAAAATGTGAACGCCCAGTCCCGAGAAAGGGAAAGAGGGGAGGAAGTAAGGAGAGAAGATGGAGAAGAAGCAGAGGGAGTACTAAGAAAAGGAAAATTTGAGAGATGGAGGAGAAAGAGCTGGCTTCCATCTCTGTGACGCCAACCCCAAACCCACAAAGAATGAGGTTGGAGGGAGAAGGGAGGAAGGGACGGAGAGGAAAGGGTAGAGGGGCTTATGAAGCTGACTGTGGATTAAGGCAGTCTTTAATAAGCAGAGAGCCTCGGGTTTTTGCGGTGGCTGGTAACGGCTCCAGTTGTCTAGGAGCAGGACTGAACAACACAGTTTGTTTACACAAAGTAGTAGGACTTGCTCACTTTGCAGCTTGCTTCGCAAGAATCTCTGATGACAGCATGGATTGGCTCACTGGTCATTTAACTTCTGGTTTTTCATTGGATCCAAAATTACCAGCAAGACAAGCTGGCAGAAAAAAAAAATCCAAGAATGTTGCTCAGTGAAGTTCTGGTGCTTTGAGCTTGGACTAAACAGAAGGAATTTGCATGTCAGATTTCATCATAATTGCAAAAGCAGTGGGTAGAGTTTAAAAAAAAATCCTGAGGTCTGAGCCATAAGTGGCACAAACAACTTGCTGCTTAATAATAAACTAAATATTAATTTTATGAATTTATGAGAATTAATTAAGGAAACTTGGAAATGCTTCAACTTTGAATGCAGTAAATCTGTCCCCCCCCCTTTTAACAAAATAAAAACATATGGCTTGAGGACTTTTGAACCACAGTACTGTACAGTTCTAATCTCCTCATATTAGTTTCATAGATAAAAAAATAAAATGTGATTGTCTTTGATCAGAGTTAGGTTATGCTCCTACCTTATAGCTAAGGATGCAGCCTAGGCTTCACAGGGATTTAAGGATTCAGGATCTAATGGTCCAACAATAAAGTGCAGCAGATATGCAAATTAACCCTCAAAACAAGATCAAAGATCAGAAGCTACTTCAGTAGCAAAGCTTGGAAAGCTTCACCAATGAGAAGTTTTGTTTGGCTAACTAAGAAATTACAATAAAAATGCAAAAACCACGAAAGGTGTGCATGCAAGCAAAAAAAAAGTGCTGCTCAGCTGAAGGTCTGCTTGTCATGCACAAACCAAAAAAATGAAACACAAGTGGAGTACAGGTTGGCCAGGTAATTTTAAAAGAGCGTGAGACAAGCGTGTGGCTGCTGCCTGGTTATGTATTACCTCAGCATATCGTCACAAGGGTCAGGATAATGAGAGAAAAAAGGGAGAATGGCTTGTCTTTAGGTTCAGTTACAGATGAGTGGGATCAAGCAAGATAAAATACAAGTGGTTCCTCTTCTGGCCCAGAATTGTAAATAATTCTGTGGGTAACTCTACACACAAAAACAACAAAAAGTAATTTCATTACTTTGAAATGTGAATATACTCACAGCTGCTGCAGAATGTAAACAAGATGTATAATTACTCTACTCCCCTTCACTGACGAGAATGCAAGGAATGTCTGTGCTGTGTCTCTAAAGGGTACATTAGCAGCAGGATGTGACATCACCTGTAGTCCTTGTCTGTCGTCTAACATGTTACATTCCTGACATTAATTCCATGTTGTTAAAACAGCATCACACAGATCTGGGTCACTTGGAGGGCTGTTAATCTAAACCGTGGACTCTTTGATGCCATCACAACAAGCGTCATTCCCTTGTTTAGTGTCAGTCAGGGTCAAAGGTCTTCAGTGGCCAACTTTCACTCCCAGCACACTTGAAAATGTCTAAACTGGTGCAGAGAGTAAGAAACGGGGATTTGATGGAGGCTTCTCGTCAGTCTCACTCAGTTTCTGTCTGCACTTCTCTGGGCAACAAAGTATTTGCCACCTAGTCCACAAATATTAAGTTTTACTGTGTTTAAATAAGTATATAATAGATGTTTCTAAGCAGATAAAAATGTGTTAAAGCAATTTTAGAAGTGGAAGGGTGATTATCTTAGAAAACTACGCTGTTTTCTTGTTTCACTTCTTGTTTAACGAAGCGCAGTCATTTCTGTTTAATGTAGTGCTACACTCTATGCAAGCAGACGTCAACCACATTAGTATCATTAGGAGCATAAGCAACCTTAATGACTGTCTCATTAAAAACTCCCCAGACACCAATTACTCTTTGCTCAAGCCGTGATGTGGCAAAATTCTCCTCTAGATTCAAGATCCACTTAAAATTTGAGATTTATAGTTGAGTTGGCTGCTCAAGGAGCATTTAGCTGAAGAGATCAGAGCCACATAAACCAATACCACAGAAGAACACAACCAGCATTAACTAAGCACAGATGAAGAGATGAGCTTGTAAAACCCACACTGTTTGACGCAGAAGAAACCGTCGCACCAGCGCTCAGTAAAAAAAAAGGCTCACTGGCCTACTTTAGGTTTAGATTTTAAATTTGTGTTACTGTGTTTTTGTTAGGGCCCTCAGTATTTAAGGTTTAAGGGTTTAAATCTCAATTTTAAGCTGTTCTCACTCGTTCTTTGTTCTGAGCCTGAAAGTGACAAAATAAGAGTTTTTTGTTGAAATGCTATATTCTACACATTTCCTTTTTATCTGACATCAACAGGAAACTACTGACAATTAATCACACCACAGTTTTCAAAACTCATACTACAATAAAGTCCTACTTAAATATTGATAAACCATATTCTGTTTTATTTGATCCCAGCATGAAATAGTGCAGATAACCTTACTTCCTTTTTCCTGAGAAAAAGTATGAATACATGAGTTTTGCTTCCAATGAAGTTTCTCTGGTACAAAAATAATGGACTAAAGTTTTCATTCCCAAACATGACTTCCAAACAGGTTCTTTTTTTATGGGAATTTCCTCCTCTGTGTATCGATTGTATAATCAATATCAATAGATTACAGATGTAAAACTGAACTTTAGCTAAGAAAAATGAACTCCCCCTTGTATATCTAACAAGGGGTTGCTCCACTTTCTTTACTTCTTTACTTTGCAAAGGTGAACTTAAAACAAAACGACATGTGGAGCATTGTTCTTTGCTTCTACTGCTCATTTACACAAACAAACTCGGCACCAGACTACATTTTGTCCTGAGCATTGGGTCAGGAGGTCTCGCCACAATTAAAATAACTGCAGAGGTTCCAACCCATTTTAAGCGGTTTAGTATTTAGATCAAATTTTCAGATTTCCCATCTTGGAGACCTACCGGAAAGTAATTACTGATGTAAGCAATTTACCGAAAATGCAGACCACTAAAAGCAATGACAAGAGTTTAAACGACATGAATTGAAATGGATATGGCTTTAAAATCGCGATGTTTCCAAGAACCTGTGTTTCTTAAATCATAATCTCAGCTGCCGTGATAACGTGAGTAAAATAAGAGTTTCATTAATTGACCATATTTAATATGCATAAATAATGGTCTTTATCTTGGCTGGAGGTTTAGATTTAATGAGCTCGAATATGAAATGCTTGACAGACAAAAAGGGGAAATCCTGAATGATGATAGAAAAGTTTAAAAAAAAAAACAAGCCCCAAACCTCTGTGTAAACTGACAGAGAAGAGCAACAACAATGACTTTCCCTTGAGAACGCAGCTGTCTGGTCATGGGAAGGTTTCCTGGCAGCAAACCTTGAAACAGTAGTTTATATAGATGGTGCTAATAAGATGCCAATTTCTCTGCACGAACAATAGAAATCTTTCTCACTGGCAGAAACAAACACCGCCATAAACACCTCAGGACACATCTGCGAAACAAGTACAAACAAAGATCCGCTTAACAATGAAGCAAAAGAGAAACATAAGCAGAATTTCCCCCAAATCTGCTCTGTTCTCGATATGTGACTCAATCGTTGCCTTTTTCGGAGCCAAAATGTGATAACAGAATCTCTGTGTCCTTATCATTTGGACAGATAATGGGGCCGTGATCTATTTTATGCCAAAGAAAGGCTGCATGATTAAATGAAGCCCTATAAGCTCAGAGCTGGTAAAAATAGAAATCCTTTTAGGGTATTTAATAATCAACAGGGAAGATTCTCATTTTTCTATTGTGACAGAAAACACATCTCCTCATCTCCTCTGTTGTGTCCTGTGAGGCTTTTTTCAGCACTCTGAGGAACATCTGGAGCCAGTCACTCTGCCGCTGGCTCGCAAGTGCCGCTCCTAATGGAACATATGAATGTGTTATAAGATCCGGTTTGAACAGCTGCTATTAGCTCAATTACATATTTGGCTTGAGAGCAGCAACGTGCTAAGTCTTCACGCATTCTGGTTTAATTGGGTAAATTGATGTTATTGCCGCCCTTAAAGAGCCAAATCAGCGAGATACAGAGGAAAACAAAAAACGTAGACGTGTGGGTCACGCGGCGGGTGGAACAGGAATGGGTGGGTGGGAATGTGATTAATGTACAAAATGGGAACACATTGTCACAGAATGCTGTTCAAAGGTGTAAGGTGAAAGCTGACAGATACTGTTGCTAAATTATATTTCCAGAGAATTCGCTAGGCTTTTTTGAGACATTAACTCTACCTGTCTCTCTAGCTCCGGGCAGTATTACAGCTTCTCTCACTCAGAGAAAAACATGCCTTAACATATTCAAACACACATGCCCATAAGTGTGCCAAAGGTTTCAGTAAACCCCCAACTTCCCCCAGCTCTACAATAACTTGTAAGGTCAGCAGTGGTAAAGTATAGAACTTTAAAAACCAGTTAGGAGCCATCGGAAAATCGCATCTGTACTTAGGGAGTACTTGAACCAGAACCAAAGCAAACAAGTAGTCCCAATTGGAAAAATATACAAACACTGCCTGGAGATGTAATCTGCTTTAATCGCTTAATTGCCCTTCCATGTTCTTCTGGTATGATATTTATGTGCAGAATAAAAGTAAGTAGTAATGCCTCATTAATGCATGCTGAGTCTATGTTTTTAACACAGTATATTGCGTCTCTCAAAGTCAACGGCTGCATAATCCAACGTTTGAAGTGAGAAAGAAGAATAAACAGAGAGGCCGAAAGAGAAGTCCAGAAATGGGCATGAAATTTCCAGCTGCCCTGAAAGAACTGAAGTTTTGGGCAAAAGCCTGGAAGGAGATTTGGCCTTCGTCTGCTCTCTGTTTCCATAAGAGTCACATCCACCCATTCACCCAATGGTATTTTCAGCTGAACTGGACAGAGAAGTATTAATCATGGAAAACTGGAATCCCTTCCTTTGAAAATTAATGAAACAGATAGCTCATAATGTTACTGAATTTCCTTTTTATGCGTCATCATAAGGCTTCAGTTCCTCAGAACATAACCAGTCTAGCTTTATCCATAAATCTATTTATTTTACTGCTGCATCCAATTCATTATGAAAGACAGCTAATCTAAACTCCTGCGTTATCTCTGTCTGCAAAATAACACACTGACATAAGAAAAACAGAAAGAAGTGGATACAGTGATAAGGTGAAGTGAAGATGGGGAGCAAAGGTTAGAGTGTTCTTAAAATCAACTAGTCTGTCTTATCATGTGTGACTGTATCTGTAAGCAAAGGTGATACTGATATTATAAAGAACCATGCAGACAGGGTGAAAACTTCCCTGTCATAAAGATAGGAAAGACAAAATAAACAGTCACCCTCCAATTAGAAGCACTGAAAGCATCATCCTTGTCGGTGCACAACAAAATAAAAACAGTTAAAATCATGCACCCATCAGTTCAGTAACTTCTAGAACCACCATGATCAGCGGTAAAGTGACCCAATCGGTCTCTCCTATTGTTGTGGAGTAATTTTTCCCACTCTTCTTTAGGATGTTGCTTCGGTTTGGAGGCATTTGTTTATGCACAGATCTAAATGTCCCATCACAACACAAAGTTGTGGTCTGTTCTTTGACTGGGCCATTGCAACATCTCAATTCTTTTTCCTTTTTTTTCAGTCATTCTGTTGTAGATTTGCTGGTGCGCTTGATTCAGTTTCAATCAAGCTTTAGCTGTTGGCCAGATGGCCTCATATTTGACTCTAGAATTATTTGATGTACAGAGGAATTCACGATCAAGTCAATGATTGCAAGGTGCCCTTGTCCTGTGGCTTCAAAACAAGGCTAGATCATCTGCCCTCCACCACCATGCTTGATGGCTGGTATGAAGTGTTTGTGCTGATATGCTGTGTTTGGTTTTCCCCAAATTTGTGGCTTGATGCAACTTTGCAAAACAAAGCCATGCAGCCATGTTATTGTTAAAGAGAAGAGGATTTTTTGGAGGCAAAACCTCCAAAAATGCAATTTAATATGCTGACTGGGGCCTGTAGATTCTTAGATGTGGCTCTGGGGTTTTTTGCAATTTCTCTAACCTTGGAATACATTTTCTGGGAACTCTTTTCATATCCTCCATCCATGCTGCAGACCAGTAAACTTGTGCTTTTATTCTGCTTTTATAGAGGTGCTCACACTTGCTGACGATCAGTTAATCAAGTGCATTTGATTAAAAGCATGTGGCTGCTAGTTACCCTCTAAACTCCAATGGAAAAGTAAAGTGTTCTGCACACAATCCTGTAAAAAAGGTATTTTTCACATGATCGCACCTGGTTAAACACTGCATGAGATTAGCATGCAGTCCCCACACTCCTTTTTTTTTCTTTTACAATGTACAATGTACAAAGTGTTGATGCTGGCATGAGAACTCGTGACTAAACTGATGAGAAAGAATTTGTGAAGGGAAAAGATGAGCCTGGTCTGAAATCTGAAAGGAAAGGGGAAGCTGCAGGAAAGAGTGGGCTGAGGGAAGGAGACGCAGGAGAGAAGGGGGCGAATTGGGTAAAGTGAGAGAGAAAGTGGGAGGAAAGGTTTAGTGAGAACGGAAGCACAAAATAGTGGACTCTACAGTAAATAAACATCCCCCACTCCTGGTGGGGAAATAGCCCTCCAGCATGTCCAACTGAGGGGACGCACACAGTTTGTATTTCATCATACTGCATCTCCATCTTGTATGCTCCTCCTCCTCCTCAAAGTTTCAATGATAATGTCCCTCTGAACTGGCAGCAAAACAAACTGCTGCAGAACAAGTAAATACAGACCAAATCTCCTGATTTAAATCAAACAAAAAACTCTTGTAAGAGCCTGTTCTGCACACAGTCTTTGTCGCGGAGTGTTGCAGGGGATTGTGAGTTTTCCAGATTAAACAGGCGCAGATGTGAAAAAACAAACAATTCACTATTAAACTCTATAGAGAGCAGCAGTCAGAGAAGAGGATGATCAGGAAGGTTCAGGTTGTAGAGGGAGACACCAGACGACAGCATGAGAAATTATGGAAGATCTTTTTGCACTCTAGTCTAAACAAGCTTTAAAGAAGAGTGCCATTTCTCTTCAGGCACTGGCATATTCCTGGCTTTTCACCGAGAGACACGATCACAGCTCTTTCCCATGTTTTCATTAAAGCTGCTTTACGGGCGACTCAGGGGGAAAAAAAAAAGTAATGTGCTTCTGGCTTATGTTTAAATTTTTATGCCTTCATCTCTGTATGTGTTTACCTTTTTGTCTTTTTCCAGATTTGTCTCTCTCTCTTCTTCAAAGTGACTTTCTTTGTATTTATCCCTTCGTCTCCTCCTCCCTCCCCCCTTCCTTTGCCCTCGCAACCCTCTAAATGCCTCCTGACATCCTACTTTTAGAAGGGGGGAAAAGGAGAAACGTCCCTGATGACAAATCCCAGTGGGAATGTCAGAGGCCCATCAGGAAACTTGTGAAATCCATCTCAACTGGCAGGTTTTGCAGCTAAAATGCTAAAATACCTCTGGCTCTATGAATCCTTTTCGATGCACACATTAAACACGGAGGACTTTGCAATGGCAGACTTAGCAGTAAACAGTAAAATGGTTTTATAGCAGCTAGCAACTTCCTTTTCACCGAGCCTCGAGCAGTTATATGGGGACCATAGGGACCTATTTGGGAACAGTATGTTGGGCAGTGACTCGAATAATTATGCTTCTGTAAACAGCGAGGCCTATCAGTCACTGGAAAACTAAAATACCCTCCCTCCTGTAAAGCACCCAAACAAAACACCAAAATAAGACATGGGTCTGAAACTCACAGTGACCCTCTGATCTCTGCAGTCCCACAGAGCTGACTGGTACTGAAGCCCAACTATGTGCAGACAAAATAATAAATACGGGATTTCAACGACATTGTTCCCAACATATCTCTCAAAATTCCCCCTGAACTGGTTTGAAAGTGAGATAGAACAGATTTTTTTTTTTTTTTTTTTTTTTTTTTGCATCTTCTGGATCATGTTCTACACATTCCTCTGTAATTCACCATGGCTTATTTCATAGGTTTGGAAACTTTTGTATCCTGACAGGAATTTATACGTTCTGTGGGTTTGAGCAAAAGTTTTGACAGTCTTGCCAAAGTGTTTGAGTCATATTTTGAAGGCCAGCAATGTTTAGTTCAGGCATGTGAACCCCAGGACCGATGCCTGATTTGAAACCCCTGCTCTGACAAAACTTGACAACTTTGATTGCAGCTGCGCGCAGCTCACAGATGAACTGCAAGAAACGGAGTTGTCTGGAGACAAAGCAGCAAGTAACTTGATAGGGTTCAGAAATAAATGAAAACAGTTTAATAAGAAGTCAGAATACCAAGTATTTATGGGTTAAAAGCAGTTAAATCCACAATGAATTCTCAGTAGAAGGAAGTTGGACAGGAACTTTATTTCTCTAGAGGTTTCTTCTGTTCCCTCTGAATGTCAGTGGAGTCTATTTCTGATCTACTAAAACATAAGCAAAGGAGATGGGTCGCCTAAAAGATGCAAAGTCAAACATGGTTATAGAAGAAGAAATTATGTATATGCAAGGCTATATATGTGAATGTATAGGCCAGAGTAATGGTTGTGTTGTTGCAATCACTCAAAGTGAAAGAGGAAACACTGCAGTTCACATTCAGAGCTTTTCTAATCGATTCAAATTCCCTTCACTTTACTTTTCACCGTAGAGCAATTTAGCTGCAGAGGCCAGCTGGTTTGTATTCGTGTGCAATCTGGGGTTGCACTCATGGCACCCCATTTACTGAAACCTGTACTGAACTTGCACTGCACTGAAACAGGACCCAGCTGCTGGTGTGCTTGTGACCTTACATCTAATTGGTTGCAATGGAACAAGCAGCTTGGAAATGTGGTTTCTGGGGGGGTGAGAGTGGTTTAAAGGGGGTAAGGACACGAATGACTGGCACATAGACGCGGAGGCTCAGAAACCAAGGAAGTTTCAGTATTTGAATTTATCTAAACCGCACGTAATTGTTTGCAGAAGCTGAATGACATCAGAACATCAAATTTTACTAATGGGCTTACTGAAAGAGCCATGATGTCTTTTAACAGAAGCCAGGCAATAAGAGAGCTCACATGAAGCTTTACGTACGAGGCAATGCAGCCTTCATGTGCATGAATATGAATTTGAGTTTTTATTATTATTTTCCCTTCACACTTTTATCTGACTAAAAATCACAAGTGTAAGATGTGACAGATATATCAGAGAGGGGGAAATATGTGCAGCTCCTCTGATAAAACCTCCCACTATATATCTGAACAAGCCAAATTGTTGTGTGTGTGCAAAACAACACAATCAGAGGGCAAAATGCCAAATACATTAAGAGCATCAGGCCTGGGACAAGCCTGAGGCTTGCTACTGCTTTTTGATTTTTTGCTTCCAGCAAATATGTCATACAACAACGCTTTGATTTAATATTTTGGCACAAGCACTTCAAGATGCGGACAAGTTGTTTTAAACAGAAACATGACTGTGTGAATAACCATGAATCAAACTCTTATACAAATCCCATCAGCAACTTGCATTTGTTAGTATAAAAACAACTGGGCCAATGGACATGTTGTAAGTCGCCCTCTTAAGGAGAGTCCACAGATATAATGACAGAGAATGACATTTAGCAGTTCAGAAGAGGGTCAAACTTTTCTGAACTTCGAGGGGGATGACTCAAGGAACTACCAACAAAAATAAAGAGTACTGACTGATATTTGACAGGGTGGCAAAGAAAAAGGGATTACGTATAGGAGCCTTGATTATCTGTTAACAATAATGTGTCAGCTACAATGCACTACACAGTTATTTTTCTTAAAGAAGGGATATGATTTGAAAGAACTGAACATAATTTATCAAAGTAAAGAATTTGAACAGTCATTTTTTGGCAGTTAGACTCAAATGAAGTTACAGAGCAAAGTGAAGTATAACAATAGTAGGAAATAAGACAGGACCCCTCTATGGCTAGACACTGATGTCGGTGGAAATGAAGCAGCAGGAGACTTGGATAAAGTGAAGATGTGAAGGAAGTGAGTCACTTAAATGTGAGTGTAGAAAGCTAAATGACAGATAAGCACCAAGATTTAAACACAAAGAACAGAGGCGGATTGTTTAGCAGAAGTTGAAGAAGAAAAATGGATTAGCCAGAGAGATGACACAAAAAGTGAGCTTAGCAGTGTGGGATGTGATAGACTAGCAGATATTTAAACAAAGATCCTCTTGAACTTAAAAGCATAACCGTCATCATTAGTTTCACTATTAGCTAATATTTTTCAATCATTTAAAGATGCAGAGGGAAAATTAATAATCCGTTTTTCCCCTTCTTTGTGCGTTTCATTATGTCCATTCCAAGAAATGTATTAATAATTGTGAATCCTTGTATTGATTATTAATCTTTATATTTAGGCGGTTATTGTTATTCTCACTCTGATAAATTCAAAACCTATGCCAAACAATTAGGCAGAAATACAGAGGAGGCATGGATACGACATTGTATAGGTTTCAGAGAGGTTTGCAGTTATTCCGTACGTACAGCATAGAATCCTTGTTGAAGCATAAATTAAATAAATTAAAAATGAATTATATACTGATGCGTTATATTAGGTATCCATAGTTATGTAAATATGTCAGAACAGAGAATGCAGACTTAAAGTACAAAGTTATGAAAACACAGATGCAAAAGTTCTCAAAGTTGCTTCTTGGCACATAAATGTGGCTAGGCTATGATTAGCTTAGCATAGCTAATGGTAACAGGAGAAATCTATTAGTGTGGCTCAATCCCTGTTCAAAGTTTAAAATAACATTGATCTTTTTCTTTATTACATATTGTATGTTTACTATGTAATTTCTTAGTGCCTAGTAAAAGCAGGCCTTCTGGCATTATTGCTAAGCTAAGCTAATAACCACCTGGTTCTAGCTTAGTTCTAGTGCACGGATTGTCATCACATTTATATGAAAGCTTCTTTCTGATGATGAAAAAAATATCCAGCAGAGGTGAATCGAAATTTTTAGTTCCCCAAATTTTAAATTACTTCTGAGTAAGTAGAAATTTTGAGAATCCAACACAGATCTTTAAGTTATTTTATTAAAATTGCCTGCTGCTAAAACCATAAAACTTTTCTTATTAGTGAATTTCATTTGTTTGAAGCCTGGTTGAAAGTTACTGTCATTGCCTGCACTGAACTTAATCAAAAACAAATATTAAAGACGATTAATGCTGTCACCGTAACTTTAGTTTGGTTTAAAGTTAGGGTTTAGTTTGGTTTTATGAACATATGAGGAGCTAGTTCTTTAGGTGAGTTGAATGGTATGTACTTTAGGAATAAACACAGGAGGGGGAAAAAAGAAGAGGAAGGGAAATTTAATTTTAAATCACTTCCAGTCAAACTAACTTTACATCTGGTTGACTTAGTTGGTACTGTGCCCATTTTGCCCGAGTCCTTCTCTTTGTAAAACACTTTTTGAATGGAGATTTTGAAAGAACAGAAAGAGAACTGGTGTGAAAAGAATGTGTGTTGAAGTCAAGATTACTGAATAAAAAAGCAGATTAAAAAGAGGAAGAAAGAAATAAAAAGAAGAAAAAGCTTTCAGGTCCTAGCTTGTCTCTGAGCCCTTCTTCTTGTTCTCACCTTATCTGTGCCTTGGCTCGGCATTCTTACAAATGATTTCAGGATACAGAGAGAGGCCAAAGCTTGGATATCTGGGATTCATTTACATTCTTACTGGTTTGTGCTTTCTCCGCTTTCTTTCTTTTTTTTTCAAGAAGATGGAATTTCAAGGGGCCTAAAAGAAACAGAGCAGGAATCATTCAAGCAAAAAAAACCAAGCGTGAGTGTCCCACAAGGATCCGTATGGCTGCCGTGCGGTTGTAATGTCTTTGTCCGCCCATCTCCTCTGATTACCATCAAGTCTCTGGAGATATCCATGAGGGCAGAATTCGTGTTCATTCATGTGTGTTTGGAAAGATGAGTTTGAGCGTGTTTCTAAAAGATGTTTGGAAGATAATTCAGCTGCAGTTTCAATATGTCAGGATACATTTTGCAAATTCAGTATGAACTTTAAAAACTTTCTGTGAAATACAAGGTGTTAAATGATGACCAGAAAAGCTAATATACATAGCACACAGCAGTACTTTATTTGCACATTTTTCAAGAAACTGAACATTTGTAGTATTTAAATTTTTTATCACATAGTGTATGTAAATCCAAAATTCAGTATCTTTCCAACTTTGCTTTAGTCTCTACCAACTCTGAAGGGAAATGTCTGTTTTTTATCAGCTACATGCTCTACTATGACTATGCCTTCATGCATCTTGAGCAGGTCCAGCAGCTCTTCAGTTTCAGAAGTGTGCAATGAATCCAAGAAGCTCTCAAAGCTGATACAGTCCTCCTCTAGCCTCCGTGTTTACTGAATTGTCTGTATGGAAATCAAATCAATAAGAGAAACAGCGTGAGTCACTTGAACTATACAGTAAATAAGCATTAAGGTCATAGCTGCATTTAATGGGAACTACACACAAAGCTGTATTGTAACTACCACTTAGGCAGTGTGAAAAATATTCAAAACAACTGGAAAATGTTGGCTATTTATCTTCATTTAAAAAAAATCATATTGTACAATGATCTTAGGTGTTAACTTGTTTGTTACACTTTTTTTCCTGATCTTCCTCTTTTTGGTCTTTGTCACTTATCATAATCTGAGCTTGTTAAAAGATTTCACAAATGTATCTCGGTAGTTTCCGCTTGGGTTGAATACCCATAATACCAGAAAGCTACGCAAACAAATAGAACACAGGTTCTTTAGTATGTCTGCTTTGATGCAGGGCAGATGGTCCAAAGGGATTTCTAAACTATTCCACTGAGAACAGCTGCTTAAGGGAAATAGAGCTGATCTGAGGACTGAGAGTGAACCAAAACAAAAGCTGAAAGATGATAACACACTCCAAGTGCTTAGTCAAACTGCAGAGGTGGATGATTTCTGGTGTTGTCTTGGTGAGCACCATTTTTCACACTACGTGTTGTAATTGTAATTTATGATTATTGCCACCTGAAGTTTAAGGTAATAGATAGATAGATAGATAGATAGATAGATAGATAGATAGATAGATAGATAGATAGATAGATAGATAGATAGATAGATAGATAGATAGATATGTGTGTGTAAAAACTGCGAATAACCCAAGTTTATAATTTCATTGAGGGTTTGACAGTTACATCAAAATCTGTTATTTTCTTTTTGTGAAATAAGACATGTGCGAACGCATGCGTGAAAGTGTGAGCATGCAAAGTCTAACTGACAAAGGCTGAAACATTTCCATGCCGGGAAACAAACCACAGTTTGAACATTAATTCTGGCATTGCAGGAATGAACAAAGCATCTTGATGGTTGAGTGGTATGGTTACAACCCTTTGGAGCCAAAAGAGTGTCAGTATCTCACTCTAAACCCAAAAGGCTCTCAAATCTGGATCTCATTAGGCCTGTAGTCGGCTGGTGCTGGACTGAATACAACCAGAAAGCAGCCACACTCACCCAACAAAACTTCAGCACTGAAACACGGCCAAGCCGAGAGAAAAATAATGGATCACCAAAAGAGCGCTCAGTGACCTGAACCACCCCTGCAGTCGAGGATGGAAACCACTGTATAAAACCTGCAGATTGGTTTGGATGTCTGTTGCCTGAAAACAGAAGTTTACTTTCATGCATTTCCAACATGTGCAGGGATCTGCACTGGTTTCTTTTTGTCTTTTTGATGTTATCTGGTGTTATCACTGTAATTCGAGCACTAGGTGGTCATTTCCTGCAAGACAGGATCGTAATTGTGATGACTCATTGTTCCTCACTGCTGCTGTCAGAAGATGACCAGATTGCTTGCACTGTCTTTCCCACAGCCTCCCCCATTCCTCAACAAATCCCTCCTTCTTAAGCCACCGGGCCCTGCTGCCACTTCAAAGAGCAGAGATCTTCCTCACCCTTCACTGGCCCCTTAACCACAGCAAGTTGGCTGGAAAAACCAAATAAACAATGCACTGATGAGTAGGCTGAACTGTCTTATGTCATGCAATGAGGGCATACTTTGACTGGGTATGGAAATGTATTGGAAAATATATTGAAATGGAAATGTGGAAAGAAGAGAGACAGAGTGCTGCTGTGTACATAAGTATTACAAGGAAATAAAAGAGAAAGGGGCACAATAGCAACTAATGAGTAATGTTTTCCTAGGATTACAGACCTGATCTGGTTTGCCTGATTTGAAAAACGTATCAGTCGATTAGGACTGAGGCCTGAGTGGTGATAGATTGCAGGAGGGTCAGTTGTGCGATAGCCTCAGAGAGACCGTAGCTTCTTGGCAGGCAAAGACCATTTAGATAGTCCTCTAAAGCCCAGTATGCCATGCTCATATCTTTTCCTCTTAGGTAATCAAAACCCCAGCCGTTCTGAATGCCTGACAAGCTGACAAGCAAAGCTGAAGCAGTGAAATAACGTCTGGGATATTTTAAAGTTTTATTGCACTGCGAAGAAGTATGGCTCAGGTTCATGTGTAGGCCAAAATTCACCTTTACAAAGTGAAATATGCACTATGGTGCCATAAGAGTTACAGCATTTTCCTAGCTCTCAGACTGTAGGTGGTCCTTGTTTCCTCGATTTTCCAAGTGTTCATTAACTTTTGACAGAGATGTCTGTCCACACAGGCTGCAAAACATCAGGGATTTTAGAATATTAACACTACAGCTGAAACATCATGCATACAGCTTAGAGAAGCCATTACTCCTTCAATAGAATCAAATCAGCAAGTTGGCTGGGGCCCAGTGAAATAAACCTCCTTTACAGATCCTTTCGGTCATAAGTCAACATTAAATCCACACCCAAGTAGACCTAGTTTAGCTGAAAGAGTGTGTGTGTGTGTGTGTGTGTGTGTGTGTGTGTGTGTGTGTGTGTGTGTGTGTGTGTGTGTGTGTGTGGCCAGACATATATGTCAAAAATACATGTCAGGAGGAAGAGCCATACAGTGTATGTTTCAGTTGTTTATAAAAAGTAAAAGATCTAAAAAATATATACATGTCAGCATTCAAAACAAAATGAGCATAAGTGTCCTACACCCACACCTTCTCTCTTTGATGTGTTTTCACCCCCATAGGATATTACTCTTAATGATCTCCTGATAGGAATCCCCCCTACACGCAGTGGTGCAGACAGCAGGAAGTGTGAGTAAAGCATGTAACTTATACACCAACGCATAAAAGCATCAAGACCAGATAAGAAACTTTTGTGTGTTACTTGCCCTACAAACAGATAAAAGGTGCAAACACACTGGAAATAATATCAACATCAACTGGATGGAACAGAGGAATGGAAACCTGCTGACTTTGGACTAACTCAGATAGCTCACAGTCACCTTTGTGAAGAAGGAAGTTTGTGCTATACCTGGAATAAAATTGTGTTTCTACTGCTGAGTATACTGCCCCTTTTTTAACGGCTGCTTTGGAGTGACCACTGGTTCATTAATGCATGCCAGCATGTGAGCAGTCACATTTAACGGCCTTTATCAGGTGAGGCAACCCTTAATGCTATCAGTACACAAACACATATTGTTGTGTCGTACACTGCCCACATGCTGACACAGATATACACAAAGAAGCTTGCAAATCCTTTAGCTAAACCAGTTATATTTGCCACACCAAACAGGTTCGGTAGAAGGAAGCCTCTGTTTGAATACCGTGGTGTAACGAATCAGAGGAACAGCCGGATAAAGAGCAGGAATCTGAACTGTCAGAACCTGTGGGCAGAGAAAGTTGTTTGAGTTACACAGGTTTTTCACATGCATTCAATCACTTTGAGTGTTTCTCCTTCTACAGAGCAGCGTGTGCATTTGCACAACTCCAAGTGTCAGCTTTGAAACCCACAACAAACCAACAAAAGTTTTGTTTAACTTACTTCACACTTACCCCTGCTTTGTTTAGCTCTGATAAACGGTCTGCAGGCCCTGCAGGGGAGGTTTCACAGATAATCTGCTGAAGCGTGTCAAAGCATGCTACAATCAGGTTCTGAGAACTGGGATGCCACTGTGGGCTTTAACCATGTGAATCAGATTCCTTTCACTTCCCTCACTGTAAAAGTAAAGTTTTTAGAACAGATAACCATGGGAGAACTAAATCGAATTTCTGTGGAACTTGACAAAAAAAAAATCTTGATGTCCTTATTTCACTTGGCCCAGAGTGGGACTGTTGCTGCAGTGTTCAAAACTGGTTCTTCAAGTGTTTTTCCAAGTAGGTGCAAAGTTTCAGTGGCATTAAATCTATCTGAAAAGTTGTAACATAGCAGTTATTCATGGGAACACATAAATACTTAAAAATGATTCAAATTCTGATTATGTATGTGTTAAGTCAGTGTTCTCCCTAGTGCTGGCAGTCATTTTGGATTTTTTTCCCCTTATTTAACAGCACCTGTAATAATAGCGCTAACCCTTAAAGGGAAATGAGGGCAGTTTAGATTTTAATCAGAGACCCAGAAACATTTCCTATGTTGTCATTGTGTTTTCTATATTTAAAGAGAGGGCAAGGCTTTGTGAAGAAATAAGAAAAAATCAGTTGATATCACCCATTTATATTTGTTGGTTCATCACTAACACAACATGAACCTTGAACTAAAATCACAACTACCGATGTAGTATATTGAGACCCACTGAATACAATGAAATGTGATAAAGATTTCTGCACCAGCTCATCTGAAGCTGCATACATCCGTGTGTATTGTGTATGTGTTCACGCACACACACTATCTGTGCAAGTGTGCAAGAGCGAGCAAGAGAGAGGAAGAGAGAGGGAATGTAAGGGGGAGAGACAGTTCAGGCTAAGACCAACCCCCAAAGCTGTTGCATGTTTCAGCTAAGGTCGCACTTCACTCCCTCTGCCTTGTCAGTTTGACTGTGACTTACTTGGTGTGCTTGTCTGGATTCTGATGACTGAACAGCAAATGAAGTGCAGGATAAAAGTAATACTACAACATTTCCCAGGTAATTTCTTTCGTTCTTTCTTTGTGAGTCCTATGTCTGATTCAAAATTTGACAATATTATTATTACAGACCTGTTGCTTTTTTATTTTTATTTTGTATTTTTTTATCACTGTCATACCAGGGATAAGTAAGGATGCCGAAATATCTTAACTAACATTTATAGATATTTCTCTCTAAGTGATATACAGGAAAAAAACAATTTTTCCAGGAAATTTGAAATCTTTGAATGAAAAAAAGTGCTTTAGTTATTGCATACAAATGCTCAGGATTTTTGACACAGAAATCCTGGTACGCTTCTATAATCTTCATTCATACTTTTCTACATGATGTAAATCATGACTGTACAATGGAGAGAGCCGACACACAGACACTATGCTCATGTTGCATTCATTTCCCAAATTCTTGCCAATGAGCTAAATGAGTTCAAGCCTCCAGAACATTTGTTAAATGTTAACACATGACTCGAGAAAAAGGGGGAAAAAATCCTTCACGCAAAAAGAGACTGAAAGGAATGTAAACTTAATCACCCCTGACTGTATCCAGCCTAATGGCTAAATCCATCAGTGTATTTATATTGGAATTGGCCAATGGCGTAAACTTCAGACGTGCTGTTTCTGTATTAAACTTTGAGGGTTTAAAGTAGATTTGCATATGTGAAGTTGGCTTCAAACACACATCATGTACACAGTGAAAATGAGCTGCATGTGTGTCAAATCAAACCCACACAGTGTGATGGCTCTTGTCTAACAACCTTAGAGTAACTGGCATTTAGTTTATACACAGCTGCAAAACCTAAATGTCTGTCTGACATTAAATTTACCCCTCTGCTCTCTGCATCTTATTCAGCCCAGCACACACAAACAGCAATAGTTACTTTCTCTCATCTGTTTTAGTGAATAACAAGAGGTCAAGCCTTAGTTAAATGAAAATGAATATACATTCATACCTGCCTGTACATGTATCTGTCAGAAGATGCAGCAATAGATTTCATATATTCAGCCTACACTTTGGTTTCTTTGGATTCATCAGATTTGAAGCGTTCAATCTTTTTGGGCTAAATGTCAGATTATTGGACCAGTAAATATCCACTTTAATATGTACATTTAAAACGGTGACAATTTTAAGCAGCTTTTTTCAATTTCACTGATTCTGCATTTCATCTTGCCATCATTTTTATGCTCTATTCTCATGTCTTTTTGCAGTGCATGTCTAAGCTCTCTAACCAGGCAGAGCTCAAGACCACCCTCTGCTGGCAAAAAGAGGCAAAGAAAACATCTGAGGATCCTGCAGGATTACACTGTATATGCTGCATGTAATCCCTCTATGTATTGAAGGGGCTCTGGCATTTTTTGTGTGAGTGGGTATCCATTTGATAAATTCTTCACCGCTCCTACTGCTGAAAGCACATCATCAAAGATGACTTTGTAGCTACTGAGTGCACACAGAATAGAAGAAAAGCAACATCAGGCATGGAGGCTTTAAATTCTTCTAGTAGAGTGACTTCAGCTTCACCCCCCACCTCCACTACTCCCTCAAGTTCATTCTACCTGCAGTTCTTCCATGAATACCAGGACAAATCTGTCATTGAAAAGCATTACAACTACACTGAGAAGCTGAGCAACCGTGATAAGCTCAAACCTGAAAGCATTGCCTTACTGGCAGTGTGTGTCCTCATCATCCTGGAGAACACTGTGGTTCTGCTTGCCATTTGGAGGAATAAAAAGTTCCACCTGCCCATGTATTACCTGCTGGGAAACCTGACTCTGTCAGACTTGCTGGCTGGTATTGCCTACATGACCAATATCCTCCTATCAGGAAAAAATACTTTAAAACTGACACCGTTGATGTGGTTCATCCGGGAGGGAGGGGTCTTTATCACTCTGGCTGCCTCTATAATTAGTCTACTAGCCATTGCGATTGAACGCCATGTCACTATGGTGACTATGAGGCCGTATCATGGGGCAAAGCGGGGACGCATGTTGGCACTAATTGGTGCGAGCTGGGCCGTGGCAGGGTTTTTGGGAATCCTCCCAATATTGGGATGGAACTGCATCCGCAGACTGGACCAGTGTTCAACGGTGCTCCCGCTTTATGCCAAAAGCTACCTTCTGTGCTGCGTGTCTGTGTTCAGTGCTGTGCTCTTGGCCATCGTGGTGCTTTATGTGCGTGTTTTCCGCATCGTCCGCACCAACACACAGCGCCAGCGGCTCGGCTTGTCAGGCAGCATAAGGAAGGGCTTAGCTAGGAAGTCAGAGAAGTACATTGCTCTCCTCAAGACAGTCACCATTGTATTGGGAGTCTTCATCGCCTGTTGGCTGCCCCTTTTCATTCTCCTCCTGATAGATTTTTCCTGCCCCACCCGCGGATGCCCCGTGCTCTACAAGGCTGAGTACTTCCTGGGAGTAGCCATTATCAACTCGCTCCTCAACCCCATCATCTACACACTGACCAGTAAGGACATGAGGAGAGCCATTCTGAGGCTCCTCTGTCGGCCATGTCTAATGACCTCAGATGGGCAGGTGAAGAAGATTGGGATGCCGTTCCTGGAGTGCAGTTTCAGTAAAACTGAGGTGCCCTCCCAGAAGTTAGAACCGGGTCTGGAGACAACTATTTCATCTGGAAACGTCATCACCACTCCATCTCCAGTTAAAGCCCTATACCCCAAACTTTTCAAGTCATAAAGACTTTGACTGACTGTGTCCAAAATGTGTAAATGGGTTTCCCGCTGAATAGAGGATATGTAGCGCATCCACTATTGAGAGACAGTTCTGTTTTGTTTGTTTTTTTCAAAGAGCCATAAAAAGGGGGCGTATAAAAGACGATGACTCATCTTTGACAGTGTGGCGCAGTTATGGCAATATAACTGAATCACCAAATTTCATTTTGATGAAGCATACCAAACCAGAGAGCAAAGGATGCAATTCAAATGTGAACAAGCAATGGTTTTTATGTGTATGATGCTAGCAATACGTCTTCTTTATTAATTTGCACTGACATATGCAACCTTGGACTCAATTTTTTCTGGGCTTCTGTATTTTGTGTGAAGCTTAGAAGGACGCTTCTGTAAACTCAAAGAGTGAAAGACTGAAAACTATGTACTTGCTGGAATAATATGGAGGCTAACGTTTCTCATCTTGCAGTTTCTTAAGTGCCTTAAAGTCAGAATAAAAACTCCTAACAGTTACAGCGTGTAATCTGCAGACACCTGGATTTCGCTGGTTCGAAGACTGATTGTGTGCTAGATTTGCACGGGTAGATGTTTGGTTACCCTACACGTATCTGTGTACGTGATGCAAAGGAATTAAGTTAACAGGAAAAAGGTGGCACCCTTCCTGAAATTGCTGAATGCTGTATGCAAATAAATTATGTGGGAGAGGAGGTGCAGCATTAAAACCCCCTAACAGTTTTGAAATGACAGGTGGTTAACCTATCTGCGGTAGACGTGGAAAGTTGTTGGGGTCGTGTCCAGTTTTTTTTAAATGTCAACCTGACATCTACAGTAAAAACTGCTGCATTTACAAAATGTCATCATACTTAGCATCGGATTAACTGAAAGATAATGTTACAAGTAATGTTTACTTTCCACTGGCTGACAGCTTAACTCCAACTGAAACCAAATCAGCTGCAGTTGCATCACGTCAAGGCTTTACATTCCAGCTTGTGAAGAAGACGACCTTAAAAAGAAGTTCATTCAGCTGCATCACAAGTTTTATGGATAAAAATATTTCTGCCTTTGTAAGTTACAGATCATGCTGAACTGGTATAAATTTACCGAGCAATTGTTTCAGTGCTTCCTTTCATTGTTCATCAAGTTAACAGAACATTTCAGTTAAAGGTACTGAATGATTTTTTTTCTTACGTCATTCAAGACTTTAATTGATTAAATGAGGTTGTGGTTTTTTTTGTACTAAAATGTATGTAGTGAACTTGATGTATTTGTGAGCATATTTTTTATATCTCTATTGTAAATTATATATATTTTGTAACAAGAAAACGTTAGCAAAATTTGTGTTTCTTTTCATAAAAGAAATAAAGTGTTTCTCTAAAACATTCCAATGGGGTTTCAATTTATTTTCACTGTTAGTGCCCTGCAGCATTCTTAAGTGCATCAGTGTGTATTATTGTGTTAGTGTAGCTGTGGTTAAGCAAAGAAGTATCACAGGAAGTCAGCCTCCCTCATCTCACATCTGGTAATGGCATTGACCTATATACATCAACTTTTGCCTGTTTCTGAGTGGCTTAACCTCCACACAATGCCTCTTTTAGTAAATACTTCTTAACCAGTGGTTACGAGTTACTATCACCTCACACTGATCCGGCCTCCACAATGCCAGTCATAGTTAAAATTTAGAGAAATTACACAGCTGTTATGTATTCAGTTAAGCTACAATATATTGGTTGATTTGCAGAAAACTAAAAGAAGCTGCTTTTCAGTTCTTGTTGATTTTTGTTTTGTCAGGCCACCATTAAAAAAATGTCAATAATGCAAAGCACGTCTAGTGTGACAGACAGCAGATTTTTCCGTGTGATTTTAACTGTCTTTGCCCTAAAGGCATTCTGTAGTCAACCATAACCCCCTCTTCCAGGCATTTGGCAGAGCTGTCCTGTGCTCCACCTTGCTTTTTGCTGCAGCAGACTCAACTGTTAAAAGTTAGAAGTCATGACCAGTGACTTATAAATAGAAGAAGTTGGTAAGTGGTTTTCAGGGTTTTTTTTAAATGTCACACCACTGTTAGAAATAAACTGTCAATAATGCCCAGCACACCAAGTGTAATAGTGTACCCAATGTAACTTTTAATAAACACTGAACACCAAGGTTTTGTTTTGTTTGATTTGTTTTTCCTGTGAACCAGTGATTAACAGTGACTATCGCCTCTCTCTGACTGGCCCTCCACATCAACTATAGTTAAAATAAAGAAAAATTACACAGCTGTTATGAATCCAGCTAATTTAGCTCCTATAGAAAGAAAACTGTATTCAGTGCCTGCATTTATGTCTAAATTTGTCTTATAATACTGCCAAAGTTACAGTTATGAAGACATGATTTTTAATGCTAACATTCAATTCTGGTAAAGACTGTTGGTTGATTTGCATGAAGCTAAAAGAAGCTGTTAAGTTCTTCACTTATTTTTCACATTTTTTTTTGTCAGGCCACTGTTAAAAAAATGTCAACAATGCAAAGCATGCCTAGTGTGATAGATAGCAGATATTTTCCTGTGATTTTTACTTTCTGTGGCCTAGAGACATAAGCCCTGCCTCATGGTGCTAGAATACCTCTTATATGATTTGTACAGTGCAGGTGTTCCTCCAGATGTTTGCTTTATCCATGAGAATTGTGCCTCCTGGCAGAGGTCGACAAGTCAGAGAATCTTTCCTGTACTCTGGCTTCTGTTCTGCTATAATGAACTCAACTGTTACAAGTTATGACCATTGATAGTCCCTTGATGCCACAGCCACAAATAAAAAAAACTGTACTTTTCCTTGCTCTAGCAGAATTTGGGAAATGACAGAGCTGAGGAACTGGTAGTACAAATGTGGGTGCAGTCTTAACCTACCTTTGTACGATCAGTGTATAGGAAGCATCCATCTAGAAGAGCAGTTTGGTGCCTCAAGGCTTACTTCAGCCTTTTCCTCTGATTGGATCTTTACGCAGACACACAGCAGAGTCTTGGGAGAACTCTAAGTGGTGTATGCATCATGACTTGTCATTTCATATCTAGGATTTGCCAGTCCTTTCAACTTTAAGGTGTATAGATGGAATCTTATCATGGGGTGCTTGGTGTAATGGGCTGTGAACTGTGGTTGCAGAGCAACAGGGCTTAAATGTCTTGGTTATATTATGGCAGCTCATTCCACGGGATTAAACTCAAAAGTGAGTGTTTACGCTTGCAGTCTCACAGTTAGCTTTTGGTGCCACCTTTTGGCTTTTAAGCAGAACATCAAATTCTGTGACCTGAATTACGTGTTTTGGAAGAAGGAGGGGGAAAACCCCCTTAGTGGTGTGTCAGCACTGCAAACAGATTCCTCCCAAGCTCCTGTGCTATGTAGGAGTCATTCATGTTTTAAGGCAGAACTGCAGTAACATTATAACCATGTCTCTAGAGCACACACCATTATGTCTGAGCAACATAGTGATCGTTAAACAATGCCAGTTTAGTAATTTCCTGCTGGCGTTTCAACAATTACTCACACAGTTTTAAAGCAGTGTTACTGCATTATTGCAGTTATTTTCTCATAATTAGATCCCATTTTAAGTTGCTAGAAGAAGTACCTGTTTTGCAGTTTTATCCTTTATATGGTATTTGTGTCAGATTTTGATTGACGTTAAAGCTGCAGTTTTTGGCTCCCTGCCAAAAATTGGCCCAGCTTTTCCTTCGTTTTAAGAATTCCTTCTCAATAAAAGCCCCCTCCCACGGGACGCGTTTGTCTGCCATTAGTAATAAACAGAGGCGGGCCAACGCTTTAGTGGCGAGCTCTTATTGTGAAGGCGAGATGAGGCCGGTACAATGCTTAGTCACGCTGAGTTACAGCTTTCTCCTCCTTTCTGTGTGGCTCGCAGCTCGGCAGACCGCGATGGAGGAATTGTTCTAGACTACGGTAATTCTCTGTTATTCCAAATTTAAGGAGCCATTAGTGATTAATGTCAGTTGTTTGGACATATTTAGATTTTGTGCGGGCGTGTTAGCAAGAATATATTTTGATACCGCTTTGTTAGCACGTTTGTTGCGAGGTCGGCTCACAGCCGTTACTCTGCTGTCTATTATTAGGAGCCTATTTTGCTGTCAGCTCTGTTTCCGAAACGTTTGACTTGTTGTTTTGAGGGGGATTACGGCTCTTTCATCGTGAGACCTTCTGAGTTCACCGTCTTTGCAAACCCACCAGAAACCTTTAGCAGCCGATTTTGCTTGCTCTGTTCTACCTTTGCATGCCAGGTCTGTGGATTATTTATTTATTTATTTTTTTGACAAACGCAAGCTCAGAAATGGTCCTCGTAGAGGACACACGATGGCTTTTTGTGTGCTCTTCATGTCAGGTAAATGGCGCGGAAATCCAAGTCCATCATGGTTTATGTAAGGGACTGGCTTCACTTCTGGGTCATGTTTTGGTACATCCAGTTCCACTGTTTGCTCGGTGAAGAGTTCACGATGAGTCACCGAGGAGAGCTGGTTGCCAAAATGCCCGAGAAACGCGCTGGACTCTGTACTTGTGTTTGTTTCACTCCTGTCTCGATGGCGTTTGCTGGCTCTGTAGTACAAAACAAAATAAAAATCGCTGACACAGCTGTACGTGTAGCTCAGATCAAACTGTTAAACTTGTAGAGTCCCTCCAGTTGTTGTAAGACACCCAAGACCTGTAGGTAGGCCTGAAGGGTGGCACGCAAACCGACGTGCAGGGTCTCTGTCAGGGGTGAGTGTGCATCTTTATGACTGTGGCTATTGATGAGCCAACTTTCTTGTCAAGATTAGGGTCGCAGTGGAAGATTTTTTTTAGCAGCATCAGCATAAATCGCTGGTTTATCGTTCACGTTCATCTTTTAAAGATGCATACTGGATATTTTCAGTTTCTTTTTGAGCTCGTCCTTTTGTAAGGATTTACTGCTGCCAACTCCTTGAAACTTCCTTGTTTAGTGTCACCGTTGAGTGACAGTTTAATTTCACTTCTACAACCTGTAATGAACAAGTTTTCTCATGGTAGAGGAGGAAAACCCTGCAGATGTTTGCTAGGAGTCGTTGACTTATGGCATGTAAAATTTCAGGATCTCCCACATGCGTAGGTTATAAAATGTCTTAATAAATGCTATGACAATACATGCAGTGTTTGTCAGCTGATTCATCCATTGATTTGATTCAACAACAGATACTATCTTTAGAGTGGCTTGGACCCAGTTATACCTGTCGCATTCATCATACCCAAAAACATGTTTTTATTATTGATGAAATGTCAGAGAAATGCAGCAGGTAGAGCGTGGGACTTGGAGAGCTTGTTTGTCAGTGAGTCGTTTCTGTCTGCTGTGGAAAGTGGGCGAGTTGAGCAATATGTTCTCCTGTGAAACTATTTCACCCAGAATCCTGGAAGGGGGGAGGCACAGCAGTAAATGTGAATCGCAGAGTGTTTCATGTTACAGCGAGCTTAACTGGCTGACTTCCTCATGACGAGTTCCATCATGGCCACTGACGTGTCCCCATCTGTTGGTAAAATGAATAACACTCAAACTTAGTTTGTTTTTTGTTTTTTTTCCCCTTAATCTTTAATGATTGCAAAGAACACTGTAACCTACTTGCAGATTGGAAAGCTACAAGGCCATATAAACTGGTCTTTTGCTTTGCGTCCTTTTATCAATGCTTCACATAACGATCAGTGTGCGTGTGTGTTTGTGTGGGTGTGTATACACAACTTACAGGTGCTTTGTTATATAACTGAACCCTCACAGCAGCATTGTTGCTGAGTAATTCAGACTCTTCCTGATCAGAGCGCTCCAAACGGACATTAACCACATGTTTCTTGTATTGTACGTCACTGTTGCAGGCAGTTCATATTCTGAAAAGAAGAAGTGGGATTCGAATGAAAAGGAAGGCATTAAATTTTCAACTTAATGGGTTCAACGTAGTGGATCTGATCCCACATATTCCCTGTAGAAGTATTTGTTTGTAAGCCAGTCTGCAGAGCCAGAGCCCTCTCCTCCTCCTGGATTACTCCGATAAAAGTACCTCTTGACTCTGATTAAAAGATTGTTTTGTTTCTTAGCCTAATTTGGTTTAAACATGTCTGGAAGATGCTGCAATGGATGTACTTGGATTCTGCTGTTGGTTGAACAAACTGTTCCCTCTGTTCAAGCCCCCAGTGGATTGGCAACAGGGCATAGCAAGAGCACACTTAGTCATGCTGGCCTGTTAAATTAAAGCCTAATTTAAGTCACAGCGTTGTCCTTCAAAATGAGCAGCACTCCCTTGCTGCTGCTTACACACTTAGTTACTTGCTGTTTTGCTTATATTGTTAGGCTCTCTAGGTGGACATTTTTTACTTTTAAAAGTAGTGAAAGTAATAAGTAGGATTGCAGGCACTTGAGTTCCTCACCAACAGTTTTTCTTTGCCTGTTTGGAGTTTTAACGCTAACTCAATCAATATTCACTTCACCCTGTCTTTTATCAGCTGTGCACATTACCTGTGTGTGAAGACATGCCAGATAAGGAGAAACTATCATGACTGTGAAAGATGGGACTGTAAATCGACTCTGTCTTCATCAGGGAAGCTGGACTGCTTCAGTGATCCTTCTTTGATACTGAGTTTGCATCTGCCCTACTGAAGAGCACCTGTTAGATAAGCCCTTACAGCCATGTAGTACTTCCTTTGTTTTTTAAATTGTCTTGGATTGCACACAGAATTAGTAAAGCAATGTTTAAGTCAAGCCTGATAAATGAATGATTTCCCGGCTATTTCTCGTTGCTCAAATACAGCGTATTAAATAAACACCGTTCTTGGATTGGTACCCAGTACCAACGCATACCTTATTGTATGTTGAGTTGAGGTAATTGTGTCGTATCAGAACTGGGGTAAAAAACAAAACAAAAACTGCATCAGTAGTAGCAACTGATAGAGAGAACTAGAGTTTGAGATTCATAAAAGCAGAAGATGGTATTTGTTTTTACTGACCTGCATAGTCATCGTTACAAAGACAAAGCCTTGACTGTAAGTGGAGTGCATGAGGAAGAATGACAGAGAATCATGTGTCACTGCATTGATAAAGTTTTGTTGTATGAGTTCATAGATAAAGAACAGTGCTTAATCACTTGCTATGCAAGGCGGTGCATTTTCAGCACTGATGTACATATGCAGACCGAGCGGAGAGGCAGAGTTTATCAGAATGAAACAAACACATGCTCTCTCTCTCTTTCTCTCCCCAGCTGTCAGCTGAACCAACTGCTTCTTAGTAAATAAACAAACAAATAGGTGGGCATCCTCAAGGAAGGCTTCTCCAGAGAAAACAACGAAACACCGCTACCACTTCATTCCTAAAGGCTCAACTGCCTCACCTAGAGTCTCAGACTCTGAATAGCTCTTTTGAAGACAGCTTTGATTATTACTTTTTGTAACAAAGCAACAGATTTGACTTTTTTTTTTTTTTTTTTTTTAATCACTGTGCAAGATTGATCTGCAGTTTGTGAATCTGGCACAGCTCTTGAGTTGTTTGATTGAAGACTTTTTGAGCAGTCAAAATATATTTGATTAGAAGACTCAGAGGAAGACAAGATAACAGAGACGTACTGCAAACTGACTGTTTTTATTGCCGGGTATGATTAATAAGTTTCTGCTGAAATCATAGAGAACTGGAACGGAAAGCAACCGTGTTGCCAACACAAACAACTGATCTGAGTCTGGAGCAGTTCTTACTTTGCCTGCTATTCTCTAACTCTTTCAACCTTCAAACAAAACCAGAGGGACCCTTAATTCAAAGCATTTTAATTATGTTGGAAATGCAGCATATATTTGTACATGCAGCCATGAGTGGCAGCTCGCATTCAACGCTCTAGTAATGCCATAACGGGCCGAATGGCTGAACTGAAGTACTGAACAGAGCAAGGAAATCCCCATGTCTTTATAAGCCAGACATAACTCTTTTACTCATAGAAAAGTCAGGAGAGCCTGGAGCTTCCTGTGTGGCTGTCTACCAAATTCCTCAAATTAAATTCTTTTATTTCAACCCATGCCTGCATGTGGTGCAAGGATGCCCCATAACGCCGTCCACTGTTCTTGAGAAAGCGACCGAAGAGGAGGAGAAAAGGTAGGAAATGACAGAGTGTTTGACAGAATACAAAGCGCTGGTGACTCCGTCCACGCGCAATGGCCACCGCGTCTTCAGCTACACGCTCGAGAGCCACACGTCAGCCGCCTTCGCCATCATGAACGAGCTGCGCCTGGAGCGGCAGCTGTGCGACGTCACGCTGCGCGTGCGCTACAAGGACCTGGAGGCGGTGGACTTTGTGGCTCACAAGGTGGTGTTGGCCTCCTCATCCCCGGTCTTCAGGGCCATGTTCACCAACGGCCTGAAGGAGTGCGGTATGGAGTTGGTGCCCATCGAAGGAATTCACCCCAGGGTTAGTCTGTTTTATCCTTGCCTGAATGTTTTGTTTGATTTGTAGTCATTCAAATGTAAGCTGTAGTATTGTATGTATTTGTTGACTTCAGAATAACTAAATGGGTATCGAGTTACTCCTCTTTCAGCATAAACCAGCCTCACATTATTACAAGGAAAATCCAGTATGTATGGGAATTGTAACTTTAAAACCAAACTGAATACCACAATGAGCTTTTCCACCATTGTTAGAAAAAAATGGCTCCACTCCCACTTTGAGCCAGGAAAAATTCTGCACTGCTTTAAAGTGAAACAGAAAGTCAGAATTGCTTTAAAACCGGTTTCAGATGATCATACCTTTATAGATAACACCATCCACTGTATTTCTTTATCACTTATCTTTGTACAAGTGCAATTAAAAGTCAAAACTAAATGAATATCAGCCTTACATCACACTGATTTCTAACCAAGTGGGTTATTCCAAGCATCTTGGAGGGTTTGCTACAGTGCTTGCCCTTTTTAGTTGCTCTGTAGGAGTCCTCCTTGTTGCTATATGACTGCATATGTGGATTCTACATTTTCTACATCACACTTTACAATTGTTAATCTCTTTATTTGAAGTGCCTAAAACATTTTTACAATACCTTTACTTTTATGTTCAGAAATATCTGTGTACCCATGAATTGAGTGCATTTCTCTTTTTTTTCCATGAGCAAATAATATGTTCAGAGTAATTATGAGTCATATGCAAAAGTGCATAAATATTTTTCTATGGTACTCAGGACTGAAGTTCCACCTAAAAGTAAGCTCTCTCTTTGTAAAACAGGTATGCACAGTGGCTGAACAGTTTTATCTTGACTTCCTTTACTTGCTTTGGATGTTTACTGAGCTCACAGAGTGTGAGAGACACAATATCTATGACGTGGTAGCTTGTGAGATGCTAATCTGTGTTCCTTCCTTCCAGAAGCTAGCATAGCATTAAATAATTTTTCGCTCCAGCATCTCTCGCTTTAATTTTCTCATCTGTGCCCTAACCTCTCGCAGTCCAACCCCTTTTCTCCCTCTTACGTTGTGTCCTTCTCACCATTTCAGGTTATGGACAGACTGATAGAGTTTGCCTACACAGCCAGCATCTCTGTGGGTGAGAAGTGTGTCATCCATGTGATGAATGGTGCTGTCATGTACCAGATAGACAGCGTGGTCAAGGCCTGCTGTGATTTCCTCGTCCAGCAGCTTGACCCCAGCAACGCCATTGGCATTGCCAGCTTTGCAGAGCAGATCGGTTGCACAGAGCTCCACCAGAAGGCCAGAGAATACATCTACATGAACTTCAGCCAGGTAAGGCTTAAATAGCATCTCGAATGAAAGCATTTTCATCTGAATCACTGAACTGCATTTTTGGGCTGCACATGAAGTTGGAGCCACTCCTTGTAATTGGTTTTTCCTAATTTGAGGAGCTTAAGTAATGATTTTGTAACTTTGAAATCAAGAATTAAAAATGGGATATTGTTGCTGAATCTACAAATCTGTTCAAGGTTTTGGGGCAGGAAATCTGTGTGTAAAGTGTTTTGAGGTCTGAGTAAACAATGTTTCACTTGCTCCATTGTGGTTTCTTCTGATGAGTTCAAGCTATGAGTCCACTGGCAGACTCATAGCTTGCATTCTCTTCACACGAAGGCCAAGAGAATTCAAGCTATGAGTCACAATGACTTGCGAGTATCTATGTGGGTTTACTTGCGGACGAAACATACCTGACTGCAAAAGATGATGGTATAATGTAGTACAAGTAATGAAAGGACAGTTAATATTTATCCCTCATAAGGAGATAAGATCAAGGGCAGGTCCAGCTTCTGACAAAGACGTGTCACATGTCTGTCTGTGAGGTTAAACCTATAAATGGTGTAATATTCAATACATGCCTGCCCACCAGAGATTTGGCTTTAAATATATTGTGGCTGTCAGGGTAGGAAACCAGCTTTACTTTGTTAGAGATTATTTGTTGCAAGAGTTGGTTTTGTCTTCTAAGCAAAAGAAAAAGCCCAAAACCCGATACAAATGACATGATTGATCCGTAATCTAAAATGAATCTGTTTGTGTTTGGAACAGAGACTGTGCATTTTAAGTGATCCAGCAGTGACTTTAGATAAGAACATTAGATGAGAATTTGCTGCTGGTTTAGATTACATTCAATCATAAATGTCTGGATTTTGGACTTATTCAGGTATCATTAGGTGTCTGGAAACTTGTAGCTCAGAAATACTAATCAGTTGTTTGGAAAATCTTTCCAGTTGCTGTAATTACTTAACACTAGATAGTTTCATTCTTTAACAATACTTGTATCATAAAAAGTTACTTTAAATCTCTACTCCTGCTTTCCAGGTAGCAACCCAAGAGGAATTCTTCAACTTGTCCCACTGCCAGCTGGTCAACCTGATCAGCCGCGACGAGCTCAACGTGCGCTGTGAGTCTGAAGTCTTCCAGGCGTGCGTGGCCTGGGTACGCTACGACCGGGAGAACCGGCGACCGTACGTCCAAGCCTTACTCCAGGCTGTCCGCTGCCATTCCCTCACCCCCAACTTCCTGCAGACCCAGCTTCAGTCTCTGGACTGGGACCCACAGTGTAAAGACTACCTGGCTCAGATCTTCCAGGACCTCACCCTCCACAAACCCACCAAAGTGATTTCTTGCAGAACTCCCAAGGTGCCGCAGCTCATCTACACAGCAGGGGGTTATTTCCGTCAGTCGCTCAGCTACCTGGAGGCTTACAATCCTTGCACGGGAACCTGGCTGAGGCTTGCCGACCTGCAGGTACCCCGAAGCGGCTTGGCCGCCTGTGTGATCAGCGGGCTTTTCTATGCTGTTGGTGGAAGAAACAACGCGCCTGATGGCAACATGGACTCAAATGCTTTAGACTGTTACAATCCTATGAACAACTGCTGGCTGCCGTGTGCACCCATGAGCGTGCCCAGGAACCGAATCGGAGTCGGAGTCATCGATGGCATGGTATATGCAGTTGGTGGATCACATGGGTGCATTCATCATAATAGTGTGGAAAGGTAAGTGAAGTTGGCTAATAATGGAAGATGGTATTTCTTTTATCACACAGACCAATTATGCCAATACTGAATTTATTCTTTTATCAATTATGTGTATTTGAATGTAGAAAGAAAACCAGCAGTCTTGTACTGGTTGAACAGTTAAGTAACCATTACAGTATGTGGTCAGCACAGGTCATTTGTATGAAGGCTTATGGTTGTGTCTATCAAGAGAAGTAATCGGGTAACTTCCTGGAAACATTTTACTTCCTGCAGTTTATTTTTAGATCACACAAAGCTGCTGTGAGGGTGTTTGAGTCTACAGGGAAATATTTTCGTAATATTAAACTTGGTGACAATTGAAAAGAGAAAGAAGGCGCCTTTTGTTTTCTCTCTCAATCAAAGCCTAACACAAAACATGCTAACATTGTTACATGACCAGATCAAGAAGAACTGATGCTCATTCTTTCTCAGACTGCTTAACATCTTGAGATAATCCTGCCGGATGCAGCTTTTAATCCACACCTGTGAAACGGCAGCTTTGTTTAGGTGCTTCCTGATGTTGGGTCTGAACAGTGACTGAACAACATACAATTTAATTAATAATAAAAAACTGGAAGCAGAGAGCCCATCAACAAGTCCCATGAGAAATATCCGATGGTGCCGTATTGGCCTTGCTCTGACTAACCTCGACATAAACCTGCCCCAGATTTTTCACTGCTAGCCATTTAAAACGGGGATTACTTAAATTTTAATTCAAGGCAGAAACTTTACCCAAAAGTTGTCTTTGTTCCTAAAATGGAAGATATTAAACAGGTAGCCCACAGTCTCGGTGAAAGAGGAACATGTCCAGCCGGTCTGAACAATCATGTAACATCCGAAAGCACATATGACGCACAGTAGCACAATGGCTAACCACAGATACCGAGGAATGAAACTAATGGATCTGTGGTTCATACTCCTGGCAGTGGTTCATTCATCAGGATGATTAGTTACAAGAGTTGGTTACATTTGCGATTTAGAAACCTGATAAGTAAACTGACTAATGTTACTAGTTGGCAAAAAAACCCACACAAGGAGATAAAGCTCAGAAGTATAGCGAAGTATAGCCTTCTCAGTTTGTGTTGGTTCTCCACAGGTATGATCCAGAAAAGGATCAGTGGCAGCTGGTAGCCCCGATGTTAACACGGCGTATCGGTGTGGGTGTGGCAGTCATCAACCGGCTGCTCTACGCTGTGGGGGGGTTCGACGGGGCCAACCGGCTCAGCTCCTGTGAGTGCTACAACCCTGAGAAGGATGAATGGAAGACCATGGCCCCCATGAACACTGTCCGCTCCGGAGCTGGTAAGAAGGAATTGTAAAGCTGCCTCCTAATGATGAAAAACGTTTCTGAAAAACAATCAATTTACACAACTGCCCGTGCATTTTTCCACCTGTGATTTGTAAAGATATATGCAAGACTTCCTGCCCCTGCAGACCTTCCTCTTTTTGCTAGGTAATTCCAAGCAGTACTTAAACCAGACAGCAAGGGCAGCCCAATAGCGAGGCAAAGCAAATAAACAAAGATTTCAGGTAAAAAGCAACATTTCTCAAAAAAAAAAATCCAAAAATTAGACAGAAAAACCTATAATGATCTTGCAGTACACATCACAGAGTGTATATGGAAAAAGTGAAGGCAAAATATCTAGACATTTTATTGTCTTCATGCATGCTCAATCATCCAGGTAAGAAGTTGATTCCAGATGAAAAGTATTAGCTTTTATGGATAAGCATTTTATTGCCATCTTTTGATTGGTGTTTGAGATGTGAAATCCAGCCGGGCTCTGGGAAGAAACTAGTTACCTCAGCAGTTATTACTCATATCTAGAGAAAAGACCCAAGACTTTGGCAGGAAGTCTTTATGTATGGATGTTTATTAATACTCTTATTGATACTACTTTCCATATTTTGGTGTAAAATAAACAGAAGCGTGACTATGGCCCCTTTTGTCAAATTGGTAAGCTTAGTTTTGTGTTGCTTTTTTAACTTCTGCAATAAGTTATGAAGATATGAAGGTGTGTTTTGTAACGTGCATCTGGGGTTAACGACTGGTAACAGGTCTGACCACGTCAACACTGGTTATCTCTTTGTCCACAGTTTTGAACAGTCTGTCCTGTCAACCGTGACCAAAGAACACTGGATTCAAACAAACAGCAGTGTTAAAGGTTATCACTCCAGCAGGAGCTTCTTTATGATGGGGAGGTTAAAAATTTGTAAACTTTAACTTTGCAGTACTTTGGTATACACCAGTCTCAAATTTTAACAATCAAATGCTGTTACTTGAAACCTGTGTGAAATTCAGTGATTGTGTGGGTCAGTCAAACTTGGATATCATGTAAATCATGTATCTGTTTGTAAAAAGACTTTCATTTGAATAGAAATCTACGTGAAAATGGCACTAACCGACCTTTCTCTGTGATCTCAGTGAACTTTCCTCATGACTTATTAGGGCTCAGTCGCTAGTTTCAGCTCAGACTAAATCAAACATACACAGATCCACAAATCACTCCTCACTTCTGGTTTCAAAACATCACAATGGAGACGGTGAAAACGCTCAGGTTGAGGTTTCATAACTGGACTTCCCAAACCAGTGAGTGTCATTGCTGTGGCAGCATCCATCTTCTAAACTGTGTGTGGTAGGATAAAGGTGTCCATGAGATATTTTGGCTTTGCTGCAGTGGGCAAAATCTGTTATAGTGTCAGTCTCTGCACAGTCGATAAACAAGAAGCACTCAGAGCGCAAACCCCCACCCAAGCAGCTCACCTTCTGGGCAATATTTACTTTTTTTTTTTTTTTTTTTAAATCATTAAGTTGACCTTTAAGATCATGATGGATGTAACCCAAACTTTGTGTGTCCTTAAATACATGTTTGGCCTAGAGTTTTAATTGTATTATTTTTTTATTTTTTATGATGGCAGTCAAAACAAAGCTACCTGTGACGTAGCGTAGACTTTACTCTTTTATTCAGTCAGAGTATCATGTTGGGAGATTTGCCAGTTCTGGCATGTGCTTACATGTGTCTGCCCACATTTAGTTTGAATAAATGAAACAGTTGACCTTTTTCTTTTAGGTGTGTGTGCACTTGGCAATCAGATCTTTGTGATGGGCGGATACGACGGCACCAACCAGCTGAACACGGTGGAGCGCTATGATGTAGAAACCGATACATGGAGCTTTGCTGCCTCCATGAGGCACAGACGCAGTGCTCTGGGAGTCACTGCGCTGCATGGACGCATCTATGTGTTGGGTGAGTAATGTAGCTCGTAAAAGCCCGCTGAGAGAAAAGCAACGATTTGATTTACAAAATATGTTTTAATTATTGTACCGATATCAATGCAATTATTTTGTTCACCTCCCACATTTACAATCATTGGGTGAGAGCCAATACTCATTTAGGTCATGAGCACCACACCACAGCATTTCACTCAGGTTGAGGTTTGGACTTTGGGATATTGCAACACCTGCATTCTTTACTTTTTCAGCCTTTCTTTAGTAGCTTTGCTACTGTTCTTGCGATCATTGGCCTGTTGCATGACCTAGTTTTGGCCACACTTCAGCTGTCAGGCAGATGGCCTCACACTTGACTCTAGAATACTTTGGTAAACAGTACTTTGGTCTTGTGGCTGTAAAACATGCCAATGTCATCAACCTTTCACCACCATGGACGGTTGTCTTGTGGTTTGTTCAATTGCATCTTTGCAGGTTTGTGGGGGTTTTTTTGTTTGTTTGTGTTTGTTTTTGTTTTTTGATCTGCAAAATGCCAAAACATCTGCTTTTATAAAAGTCCTCACACTTGCTGATGATCAGTTAATCAAGTGCAATTAATTATCAGCACCTGGCTGCTACCGACAATTATTTCTTATGCAAGCAGTGAAGGTGTACTTTGATTTTCACACACTGCCTCTGCGTTTCAGTTTGTGTTAAATAAATAATGACACAGTGTGTAATATGTCATGTGATGTTGTGTTTACCTAGGAACTAAAAATTAGAAACAGGGTGTGCTTTCTTTTTCATGTGGTTGCATATTAAAACTCTTTGTAGTGTAACTTTTAAGTGTTTAGATGCATTTTGCAAGGCATGATTAACCTTGGGTAACCTGTTCAGTTTTTGTGACTATAAAAATGTAAATCTTTAAGTTTTTATGAGTCAACTCGTATTTACTCGCTCCACCTAGTGTTTGTTATCCATAGCTCAGATCTGTGCTGTGCTTACAGGAGGTTACGATGGCAGCACTTTCCTCGACAGTGTGGAGTGTTACGACCCAGAGCAGGACACTTGGTCAGAGGTGACCCACATGACTTCAGGGCGGAGCGGCGTGGGAGTGGCTGTCACCATGGAGCCCTGCCAAAAGGATGTATCGCAGTGTCAGGCGTGTGACGGTGGAAGAACCAGTGGCAAGGCGGACCCTTAGGCAAATGCACGTGAAGATCTGAGCAGGACCCGATCCACACACTGACACGCATGCACAACAAGCATCTCAAAACTGACCTGTGAAAACTGGTCATTTAAATTGAGTATCGTTATAAGATCCAGACGGTCCAGCTGTGTGCTCCAATGCGGCATTTAAAGCCCTCAGCTAGATTATCATTTCTAAAGTTCAAGAAAAGGGCTCCGTAGTAAAAAGGTCACTTTACTGGCCCGATGAGTCATCAGGGGCTCTTTATTGCATTTAAAGAGCAAACTAAATCTGATAGGTGAAGGAAATACTTCAAGCGATCAGATTATGTAAACAAAACGTAGCATTTGTGTGCGTGTGTGTGTGTGCGTGTGTGTGTGTGCGTGTGTGTGTGTATAGGCAGCAATCAAAGTGCCATTACAATGCCTGTGGGCATTATCACTATGTCAGTATATTCTCCTGAGGTGCTTGTGTGGGAAGGCACAGGCTGAGTCACTGTGTGGAAATTAGTGTTAACCCAGACAGCCGCAAGATGAAGATCATACAGTGGGCCTCATGCAAGAACTTGTTTGACGTGCTTATACAGGCCATCTTATTCCAGTCCAATAGTTCTTTACAAAATCACAATCTGCATGTTTAAAAATAAATAAATAAATGAAGAAGAAGAATTTAAGCTCCTGATGTTGGATATTGAGTGTCGGTCCAGTACTAGCAGTCCAAAAAACCGTAATAACAGGAGATTTTTGATACAGAGTTAAGGTATGTGAGCACAGGAACCATTATCTCCCTCCTGTTTATTGTATATGTAGGCAGTTATTTGCTGTAGTAATGTACATGTTTAAACTCACCCTCTGTTTATTTGCATAAAAATGAGTTCTAATCTATTTTTATTTAAAGTAAACATCCTGTATGACGCCTGTGAAGGCACGCGGAAGATATTTAAATCGGTTGTTGTTGATCTAAACTGAAGACAGATTCTGCAGCTCCAGAGCTCTTATCCCACCTTAAATATTTTCAAAAACATTTTGGGTTACTGGATCACACACAACAATATACCTGTGATATAAAAGAGGGTTTTCAAGCAAGCTGGCACAATGGTTCCAGTTTGAAATCCAAGAACAAACAGCCTGTGCGAGGCATTTGGTGTTGGTGTGATCCCTCGCCTGTACCACCACCCATGACGTGTGCTGTTAGATTCCAAGAAGAAATACTTTGGCCTTTCTTACATGACTACCTGATGCTCGGCTGCCGGTTTATTTTGGTAGGCACGGCTAAAACTAACAGTCCTGCAGTAAATCCATCTTTCACAGTGGGTTTCTACTGTTTTGTCGCTTTTCAGTGATCTTACTTGGGCAAAATAATAAACGCCTGTCACTTTGGTGCATAACACTTCCACAGAATGACCACCTTTTTATGGAACCACTTAATCAGAAATTACAACCTTCATGAAGGTAGGATTTATTGCAGGATGTCATATTATAGAGCATTAGATCTAGTTAAGTGTGTATAATCATAAACTGGCAGCTGAGTTTCTGTTCCTTCAACTGTCATTATGCAGCTGTACGGGTGTGGGGAAAAATGTGCATGCACCTGCCGAATTGTATAAATTGTCATCTCAGATTATGGTCGAAAAGATCTGCTTTAAGCAAGTGGTTCTTGCATCAGGCCCATTGTCACAAATTCAAGTGTTGATACAAGAGTCTGCATAGTAACAAATGTGTCCTTTAACTGATTGCGTAAAATGTGAAACTTTAGTAAAATACTGAGCAATGCTTCTTCTCGGGCTCCCTGATTGTCATCCAGTGGGATCGGTGTGCAAAACGCCAACAGAATGAAGAAATTAGTTTAGGCTGCATTTAGAGGAATCGATACTGTAGCATTTAAAAAGCCTGGATTCAAACATCTCACTGAATGTGTGGTTTTTGGTTTTGTTTTTTTTAATATAAAAAAAAAAAACACTATTTACTGACAGAAATGAGACCCTCCCACCTGCAGTAAAAAAAAAAAAAAAAATTGGGTTTTCACATCCTTGAGACCTCAGACACAGAAATGACCATGTTTGTGCATTAGTGTTCAAATATTGTATACTAATGATTTAAAAAAAACAAAAACAAAAAAAACCCTTGCTTAAAAAATGTATTTGTAACAGCGGTTTAAGCTACAAAAGTTTTTAAGTGATGTTTTGTACATTGATATTCTACAAAGTCTTGTACAGGAATTCAGAGCTCACTTTTTTATTTATTTGTTCAGGTCCTTTGTGATTTTTCTTCTTCCTCTAAACTGACATCAGCTTTGTATTAAATTGGACTCTGGTGTAGTGTTTTAATAACTAGCATGCATTGTAACAAACTAGGAATGCCTGTTAATGCTGATTTTGGATGTTTGTTTAAAAAAAACAACAACAAAAAAAAAGAGAAACCGACGCTTCACCTTGAAAGGGACCTTTTTTTTCCCCCCCTGTCCAATGGTTGGATTAGAGATGAAAATATTTAACATCTGCTTTGTACATTTCTCCCCCCAAGCAAGAACTACCCTGTACAATAATGCACTGTTAATTAAAATGTTTATTGCACTGCTGTAGTCATGTAATAATTTTAGCTCTCATAGTTGCTGGGTTTTTGTGTTGGTGTGTGTGTTTTGTTTTGTTTTGTTTTTTTTCTTGAAGTTACGTTCATTTGTGCTTTTCAAATCAGTAGTGACCACTAGAGGGAGCTAAAGCGCCTTCATATTTTCTTGTATTTTATTTCTACATTTACCCTAAAATAAAGTTACCAGTTTACGCAATTTTGCTAAAGATGGATGCTCCCTGGGCACTTTGATAGGTGCATCTGATTAACTTCTCATTAATGCAACCATCTAATCAGACAATCACATGTCAGCGTCCCACTACATTCGGGCATGAACACATGGTCTACGTGGCCTATTGAAGTTCAAAGTGAATGTCAGAAAGATGATTCTAAGTGACTCTGAATGTGGTTTGGTTGTTAGAGCCAGGCGAGTTTTTTTTAGAAACTGCAGAGCTGCTGGGATTTTCCCCACACACAACCATCTTTAGCGTTTACACAGAATACAGCAAAAAAGAGGAAATTTCAAATGAGTGAGCAAAAATCTCTTGTTGATGCAGTAACTCATTTTGCACTTGTTACAACCAAGATATGCAGAAGAGCATCTTTGGTAGAGGCGAAATGTTGAAGCAGATGGGTAACAAAAGCAGAAACCCACATCATTTTCCCCTCTCTTGCTCTGATGATTCTTAATTTCTGCTGCAAAATTTGGGTGATGGGGTCAGAATCTCATGTAAGCAAGAAATCCTGCTTTCTATTTATGTTCAGGCTGCTTGTAATGGTGAAAGGTATACTTTGAGCCCCAACTGAGCATTATTTAAACTCCACATCCTACCCGTGTGTTCTTTCTGACCATGTCCATCCATTAATGACCAAAGTGTACCCATTTTCGACATTATCCTGATTTTAGTGGGGTAACCTGTAGGATGTCACGCTTAAATCGTCTCAAACCAGTTTCCTGAAAATGACAATGAGTTTGCAATTCTCTGATGGCCTCGACAGTCACCAGACCTCAATCTAATAAGGCATCTTTGGAATGTGGTGGAACTGGAGGTTCATATCATGGATGTGCAGCTGACAGTGAAGGTGTGATCAGTAAGGACCCAAATGTCTGAGTGATGTTTTTGAATCTATGCCATGAAGAATTAAGACATGGCAAAAAGAGCTTCAGCCCAGTATGATCAAGATGTACCTAATAAAGTATGTGTGAGTGTAGATACTAGTGTGTAAAGTCTCATTTTTATCATCTTTCTAGTGTGTTTTTCAGTCAGTCAAAAGCAGATATGTCATTTACCGACCACCCATGATACCTCCCAACACATCTAATTTCCTGGCTAAACCCAGCAGGTGGTTAAGGTAGACCATTGTTTACACTACCGAGAAGTATTATGTGGGCTTACAAGAGTATTAAGACTTGGCAAACAGAGACCTAAAAAACACATAAAAAAAAATCTGTGAAGATATAGAGCTGTGTCATCAGTTTCTTGTTGGAAGAAAACATCTTTCAAATATTGCAGATGGAAATTTAAGCAATTAATAGGCCTTTAAACTATTTGCTTAACACCCGACGTTAGATTGTAACCAGAAATGCACGTCAAACACGGTAGGATGATAACTTTGTGATTCAGTTTGGGCGGAAAGAAACTCACTGCGATAACTTCCTCTCGTCCCTTCTTCTCCCGAATATTACCACAGCATGAGTTTACAAAAATGTCAAGGTTACGCAACACTATACGAGGTGTGGCTGAAAAATAAGGAGGCTGTTCCTGCTTTGTCTTGCGTGAGACCAGGAGTGTTATTTAATAACCATGCCTTCTTATCATTTGAAAGTTATACGATAACAGACCACGTGCTTGTATTCTGATGGGTTTATGGGTTGTTGATTGTTAGGACCGGGCGGGGATCTTCTATTGTGATAGGTGAAGAAATGTCCGCTTATACGCTTTGATCTATTAACTCATGAGCCCCTCTACACATAGAAGAAAGCTCCTGTTAAAGTTTTCCTGAAAGTAAAAATGGGTCTGGAGTCTTATGGGTTAATTTAATATAAAGCCTCATTTTAAATTATTGTTGGGGGGTGTATGTTTTTTGTTTTTTGGGGGGGTTTTTTAGAATAAGACATCAGAAAACTGCAGCTGGAGAAATAAAATGCGCAAATATACACGAACTGCAGTAATCACATTAACGACGTATAGATTACTTGAAGTGTGCCTCTGTAAAGTCAGCGCTCACATGCGTTGAACATGCTCGCTGACAGTGGTTTTATTTTGAAAGCCTCGCTGGGATGTGCCACGTGATTTCTCGCGAGCTTCACACCGGTGAGCGCCTCTGAAAGTGATGAAAAAAAACTCTGGCCACTGCCACCGGACACCAGAGGATCCTGTGTGAGCGCAGGTATGTAAAATTCACCTTGCTGACGCTTGTTTCTGTTTTACTGTGTCGGCCGAAACTTCTGAGATAGTTTCAAACTTCAGTGGAAACTTAAAACTTAATGGGGGATAGGTTCTCGAGGTTATAGACTCGTTTGATTTAGGAAGTAGCTTTGGAAGTTCACTCATTACCTGCGTTGTTAAATGAAGACAACGCCACAAGAAACGCCACTTTTACCTCAAATTTAACACAAGCAGCGATGTTCAGAAGAAATTAGCCAGACAGAAATCTGCTGCAATGATTTGTATTTTGTTACCTGTGCACATATGCACACAGCTCACAAATTAACAGGCAGTAGTATTGTTATAAAACAGCGGAGCTTCTGTCCTTCTTTCTCTGTTTGTAACTATTAAGGTGGGCTTCATGACACAAAATTGTTTCCATTCTTTCCAGAGAGAGGGAGACTCTTTGTTGTCAGACTAGTTCATCCTGTTTGAATCCCCTTTGAGCACAAGAGGAGCGTCCATTCATTCAAGGCCAATAAACAGCCAAAGCTCATGTGTGTTCTTTGTGTCATGTAACTTTAAAACCTTTGACAAGATGTTCTCTGGAGACTTCTCTGCATTGAAAGCCTGTTCCAGCTTCATTGCTCAAATCCACTCGTTCCTTTCCTTTCGTCTCCTTTCATCAGTGTGGAGCAGCAGCCAGGATGATCCCAGTGGGTGAATTCAGATCCCTCGGCACAGAGCCAAACTCGAAGTATAGGGTCCTGAAACCATGGTGGGATGTTTTCACAGAGTATCTGTGCATTGCTATGCTCATGATTGGAGTCTTTGGATGCACCTTGCAGGTAAGGTGTCTACACTTTGTGTCCATAAGTTTTCAAAAAGTGAAACTAAGTCATCGCTGACCTTGTCTGTCTCATTGTAGATGCCATGATAATTCCTGCATTATCTGGCCACCCAGTCACGCAAAAACGCATGCACTACAGCTGAACGAACTTGTTTCTCCTGACCCACTTTCTGCACATTCAGATCACAAACTGGCTGCTTAATGTGTGTCTCTCATCACATGAATATCATTTCTGTGTCACATTAAAATAGCACCAAAGTAAAGCAAAGGGACTACAGTGTAATCAGCGCTAATCAGATATAATAACATACAAATTCCACAACTTGTGTACTGCAGATTTCCTAACTGTTGCGTTTTTCAGAGCAGAAGCATCAGTTTATTCCTCTAATTGTACAAAATTGTTGTTTAAGCGTAGACACCAACAACAAAGGGGCATTACAGGGGGCGCATTCATGAAAAGAACTGGTCACGAAGCTGTCTGAATCGCTGCACCATCTACACGGTCTGTTTGGCGAAACTGAATGTGTGACAATAATTTAGGAACCAAAGAGGTTCTCTATAGTCTGACACTCATTAGAATATTTATTATTTATTCCTTCTGTCAGTGTAACATTTATAAAGTAATTAAACATATAACCACCACCTTTACAAGAATGGTATAACACACACATTTAATTTTAAATTGAAAATATTAAATTATCTGCTATTTTCGACCAAAAATCTCACAACTCAAAGTTTATCTAGTCTGGTTTCTTTTACGAAATATCTCAAAAATCTACCAGTAATGAAGAAATTTTTGTACATACTTTAATTTTCTGCCATCTCGATTATAACTAACTCACTTTTCACATGCATTCCTCAGTCTGCTTTAGCCCGTCTTCCATTGGCCTAGAATACAGCAGCTAGGCTGCTAGGCTGCAAAAAACTAGCCAATACTCATAACAAAAGGCCATAAATAAAGCCATTAATTATTTTTGGCCTTTTGTTCTTCTCCTATGTGTATACACCAGTGTGTATGTAGGAATGAATGAAAGACTGTGTTTGTTAGTATAATATGTACTTTTCTTCTTTAATCTGTTTATATCCAAACTGCGAAGCACTTTCTAATTGTGGGTTTTAGTGTTGTGATTTCTTCTTCAGACATAGGTGATCCAATTAAATGTAAAAATACAAATCTCCCTTTCACATAGTGCTGTTAGACACGCTGTGCTCATTAACCTCTGCAGCAGCACAAAATCTCGTTGATTAAAAAACAATAAAGAAAATATTCCACTACAGTGGAATCCATCACCAAAGCAGAAACAATCTGCTTTGGTGATGGATTTTTCTTGCTTTCCTACAGCAGCGTGTTAATAGTGATTTTTACTCTGAAACACTGGTGCTTAGTGTCTTAATGAAGAGGTGTAATGGATCATTCCTCCAAGTAGTGTCATGTCTGATGTCATGGCTTGGAAAGTATAAGCCTGTTTCTGATTGTTGTTTGTCTGTTTGATGACACATCAAAGGGTGGAGGATTTCGTATATTTTTAAACCCCTATCTGATTTTATCATCTGCAGTTTTTAGCTTGTGTATTTAGGCTCTACCCGCAAGGTGCCACCTGTTAGTTCATCACTCCCAAAGCGTAACATTTTACGCTAAGTGACAAATCGTTAGTATATTTCACTTTCGGGAACCCATCACGTCCCTATATTACGAGATCAGAAAAATGAGGAAACATGAGAACCGTTTGGAATGAATCTACACGTGTACGTTCATTTTACTTAAATCGCTTTGGAAAACACTATCTAACATCATTAAAGTGCTGGTTAAGGTTAGGGATAGGGTTAGGGTTAGGGCTGAAATACATGGCTGGAACATGTATTACCGCAGGACCGTCATTCTACTAGATTTCATCCATAACCCGGCACGTAGCATAAGAACGCGGAAGGTCACCTTTCGCGTTCCTCAGGAACGCCTCAGGATTTGACAAATCGTGACTATATTACGCCTGAGAGTGAGAACGAGCCGATTAGTTTACAGTAAAAAGGAGAGGCCTTGCTGTTCTCCAGTCAGAAATACTTGAGTACCAACAAGTAAAATAGGCTTTGTTTTTATCACAATATTATTGTGTTCTTTTTTTTTTTATAGCTCACCCAAGACAAGATTGCATGCCTGCCAAGCCACTTCACCAGTCCAACACCAAAAGCAATTGACTGCAGCAACATCAGCGGTTATGGGGACAATGAGAAGTTGCAGCACACACTGGTGACCCCGGCGAGCCCCATCATAGTGGAGGTGTTTGGGCGGAAGAACAATCTGGACATTCATCAATACGTGTTTGTCAACAACTATTGCTATGAGAGGTCTGTCCACTGGTATGCAAAGTACTTTCCGTACCTTGTGGTTATCCACACCATAATTTTCATGGTAACAAGCAGCTTCTGGTTCAAGTTTCCTGGGACATCTTCTAAAATTGATCTCTTTGTCAACATTCTTGACAAGTGCTTTGACTCACCCTGGACCACAAGAGCCCTGAGTGAAGTTTCCGAGGAAAGAGGCGAGGAGAAGTTAGTCAACTGGAGGAGGAACACTATGACTAAAGGCTCCACAGAGCGACAAATGGATGAGGAGGAGACTGTGGGCCTCCTTCGCTCCTGCTCTGTGAAGTCTAATCAAGAAAAGAAAAGTGCAGAACCGAAGTCTACCCCCTCTTTGTTGGATAAGAAGGAAGGAGAGCAAGCCAAAGCTCTGTTTGAAAAGGTGAAGAAGCTCCGAACTCATGTGGAGGAAAAAGACATTTTGTACCACATGTACGTGCTGCAAACTTCAGTAAAGGTCATCCATTTTCTTTTGATTATTATTTACACCGCATTGCTGGTACCTAACATTGAGATAGTTGTGCAGTGTTTGGTTCCGCCTGAGCTGACTGGTTTTGATATCTATTGCTGTAACCACAACAAAGCACATCTTTTCTCCAAGCTTGCCTACTGCTATATCTGCTTTGTGGCCGTATTTGGACTTCTGCGTATCTATACCCTCTACTGGCTTTTCCATCGACCTCTAAAGGAGTACTACTTTGAGCATGTCAGACTGGAGACCGGAATTAATGACATACCTGATGTGAAGAATGATTTTGCCTTCCTCCTGCATCTTGTGGACCAATATGATGCTCTTTATTCTAAAAGGTTTGCTGTCTTTCTTTCTGAAGTCAGTGAGAGCCGCCTCCATCAGCTTAATCTAAACTACGAGTGGACTGACAAAAAGTTGCGCACGCGTCTAGCCAGGAACACCAGAAACCGTCTGGAGCTACACCTGTTAATGTTACCGGGGCTTCCAGACACTGTTTTTGAGATTCCCGAACTGGAATCACTCAAACTCGAGCAGATGAAGAATGTCACCATACCGGCTAGTATAGCAAAGCTAGAGTCTCTCCAGGAGTTATCAATGGTCTACTGCCCTGCAAAGCTCCAAGTTGCTGCCCTAAACCACCTGAGAGAACATTTAAAGATTCTATATCTAACCTTTGAGCATTTAGAAGAGGTTCCTGTGTGGATGTACACGTTACACTGCCTGGAAGAGCTCCACCTGGAAGGTCCTTTAACCAACGAGGTGTCCAAAAGTCCCATTCTGGATTCCTTTAAAGAGCTTAGAGCTTTGAGGGTCCTCACTTTTCGCTCCAAACTTACAAAGATCCCCTCCAGCACAGCAGATGTTGCGTTCCAGTTGCAGCGCTTGCGTATCTACAATGAAAGTGTCAGGGTCCAGGCTTTTAGCATCCTGAAGAAGTTAACCAACTTAGTTTCACTGGCATTAGTGGGCTGTGAGTTGGAGCGCATCCCGAGTGCTGTCTTCAGCCTGAGCAATCTGCAGGAGCTGGACCTGAGGGAAAACAAACTCACTACTGTGGAGGAGATCCTAAGCTTACAGCACTGCAGGCATTTAGTGACACTTCGGCTATGGCACAATAAAATCTCATACATCCCTGAACATATATCTAAGCTGCATACCTTGGAGACACTGGACGTTAGCTGGAACAAGCTAGGAAAGCTTCCCTCTCGGCTCTTCTACTGCACCAAACTCCGGCACCTCGACATCTCTCACAATCAACTCACCTCTCTCCCTTCTGAAGTGAACATCCTGCAGGGCCTGCAGTTCTTCTCCGCAGCTTTCAACTCCTTAGAGACAGTGCCAGAAGAGCTGTTCTCCTGTAAAAGGCTAAAAACACTGATTCTTGGTAACAACCGCCTTTCACACCTCAGCTCAAAAGTAGCCAACCTTGCCCAGCTGGTCCGGCTGGATATTAAAGGAAACCGTCTGGAGTACTTACCTCAGGAGATAGGGGACTGTCCCCTGCTGAGTGGGCTGATAGTAGAAGATAGCCTGCTGGATCAACTGCCATCAGATGTAAGAAGCAAGTTAAATAAAAGCTGAATGTGTGGAGCTAAGGTTCATCACATACTTGTGTTTTCTAATTGAAGAGTGGTGGGTGAGCTTGAAAAAACACTATTGACCCGAATATTTTTGAGAGAGAAGGAAAAGGAAAACCCAAACCACAGCTGACCACTAAAAGAGAACCAGTAACTCTAAAGCTGTAGACTTTCATAGGACTGACCTAAAGAGGTGCTTGTGAGAACACAAAGGTCTAACACAGTTGGGTCAGACGGTCTTTAATCTACCAGGTGCCTAGCACGAAGACCATGTGATGTCAAATTGTGCCATATGCAAACTGCATACATGGTGTATTAAGTGGACATGATGAAGGCTGCCTCCCGCACGCTTTCTCCAGGCAGCTTAAACCACACAGTGTATTTCCAGTAGTGAAAACACATCTGTGGACAAGTGTGGAAATCCTAATTGTCCCAGTTTTGCATATCCATTAAAAAAAGATTTAAAGACTCTATTTAAAAGCAGTCATAACAAAATGATTCATATTTTTTGATTTTCACATTTGAAAATGATTTTTATGTGTTGTCCTGAAAATAGCATCTTTTTTTGGTACAACTATATTTTATTAAGTTAAAATGTGTAAAAAAAACTACATTTAATTTTTACAAAACTTGATTTTTACTTCAATCGATGACACAGAAATGTAAAGTGGAACAAAAACAGTGTTGTAATTCAAGATCAGATTAATTATACTGTATGTGGGGATGAAATAAGAGCTATAAGTACTTTACAGAAATAAAACCGAACAAGCCTTAACATTCAAATGTTTTGGGACTGCACCTCCGTTTGTTTACTAAAGACTTTTGAACTGTATCCTGCTTGACGGGTTTACACAGCGTGAATATGCATTTCTTACTGTGTGGTGGTTCATGTCGCTCTGTTTCAGTTTCAAAACACGTGGAGGGAGAAAAAGCCTTTCAGTAGCTGGATAAAAGGTGTTCATATCTCTGTTTACACATTCAGTCAAATGGAGAAGTGAATGAATTCATACTGGGGTGGTGTGAATAAGGTAAAGGTTCACTCTATACAACATTGACTGTGCATGACATGAGTGCCAGCAGTAATGGCTGCTGTTTCCACTAATGTTTCAGCATAATGCAGGTGATAAGTTTAGGTGATGTCCAGGCAGCAGAATTTAAAAAGCTGTGGCACGTAATATGCAACTATTGAAACTTGCTAACTTGGATGACTAGGCGGAGCTGTTTAAATGCTTCAGACTGGATATATTATTACTTGAAATCTTGTTTCTCTTTCTTTTAAAAAAATTTCAAACATCCTTTATACAAATTTTAGATGCATGGATTTTTTCCTTCACCATTATTTCCTCCATTCACATTTCATGTTGAGACACACATAAAACTGGTGCTTCTTGGAAACAGCTTCCACTGTTCATATGAACTGCAGTCGGTCATGTTCTGGCTTGTGTGACTTGTTAATATGTTCATGTCTATCAGCACACTTACTTGCCCTTGATTCAAGGATTACTGTGTGTGCTATTTTCTGTCACATTTAAGAATTGAGACGTTTTTAAGGCGAATTTAGCGCTTGTTATGAAGGGAAATAAGCTGCACAGTAGGAAGTAAATGATTTGTCAATAATTTCTCTATTTTTTTAACCCTTTCACGTATAGCGGTCACTACAGTGGACAGCTATTCAAAGGCTGTTTCTTGTATTTGTGTCAGTGTTGATGGTATACACATAAACCATTACATTGGACAGTGATGTGTCAGTCCATACACATCAGTTGTCCACCTAAGTGGACATGTGAAAAACTCTTTGAAAAGTACATGTTTAAAAAAATGAAGATCAAAAATCTTTTTTTTTTTCATGCCTAAAGATGAATAAAAATACTTAAGAAAAAAATCCTGATTGAGGTTGTCATAATTTATGCATGAAAGGGTTAAGTCTCAGTTGAAGTAGCAGTCAAGTTTGTCACCAGCTTCAGCTAAATTTGACTAATAATTGACTGAAAAGATAGCAATGTAATGTCTCCAAGACGGTTGTTGCTTTGGGCTTTGAGGAGTGTGCAGAGAGCCGCCGGTTGGGCTTGGTGTTTACTTTTGTAAAATCGGATTATTGGGTGTCTCAGCTTTGTGCGCTTCTGGTAAAGGTTCGCATTCAGTCCCTGCAGGCTGTGATTTCGTGCAGCTTGATGAAGTGAGAAGCACAGCAGAGCGTGTAACAGCTTCCAGTGACTCATCATTTGGAATCTCACCAAATGCCAAAGGCCAAACAATCCAGAGGGAATAACAGTTTCAAATGAAAAAATGAAGGAAGCACTTGATTTACAGCCCTCCACATTTTACAGTCTAGTAAAAATTGCACACATGGGTAGCTCCTTCTTTCATGAGCACGGGAGCATTTTTTAAAAATGAAACTAATCCCTAAATCCTTTTGAGCTCTATTACATTTTGTAAATGAAAGAGATTAAAGATCTGCAACCAGCTAATAATCTTAATTACTGATTATTTGACATACTATTCTAATAAACAGTTGGGTCCACATCTGAATAAAGCAGTGTTACAAAACCAAAGGTGCTTCAGCTCATTTCTCCAAATATCTTGTTTTGTTGGACCAAAAGTCTAAAGTGCGAAGAGTAAATTCAGCTGTTTGATAACCACATTTTAAACAAATGATCAAACTGCTAGTTAAGTATGCAGATTTGTTTTCTTGGCAACATAATCACCACAGCTGTAACAGATGTATCGATTCAGCTGTATCGATTCAATACCAAGTTAATACAGGGCTGGTATTGCCAATATCAATACGGATACCAACACTTAACAATACTACTACTACTACTACTACTACTACTAATAATAATAATAATAATATTAATAAAAATACATTTTATTTGAAAGCGCCTTTCAAAACACTCAAGGACACTGTGCACAGCAGAATAATAAAAGCAAGCAGTTTACACAATCATAAAAGCATAAGACATAAAACATTTAAAATAGCAGAGTGGAGAGGTTACGTAGGATAAGCTATTTTGAACAAGTGAGTTTTGAGTTGGGACTTAAAGAGAGGGAAGGAAGTGATATTTCTTAAATCAGGAAGTAGGGAATTCCAGAGTCGAGGAGCAGAGCAGCTGAAAGCCCTGCTCCCCATGGTGGCAAGACGAGGAGAGGGGACAGAGATAGAAAGAGAAGAAGAAGATCTGAGACACCGAGATGGGATGGTGATCTGAACCAGATCAGAGAGATATGGAGGGGAGAGAATAGCCTTAAATGTGTACAACAGTACACTTCTAACATATGAAGGCAGTTTATATAGAGGAGAGCAGTGTTTCATGATTTATGAGATGAATCACCATCAGTTTGCAAATTCTGAACACATTTTAATGACCACAAAATCACCTGGACTGTAAATGTGTCTGTCTCTAAACCACTTTGGGTAAACCTCTGTTGTTTAAATGTTCTATAGGCTATAAATAAAATAAACATGACAGTCAGCACAAAAATATTCATTTTTCATAATGCACGTTTAAGGTATATTGATTTAAAACAATTCAGTGGGCTACATAGTGAACTTAGGGGATGAAAACAAATCATCCTGCTAATGTCGATACGCTAAAAATACTAGTGTTAGTCTTGATACTGTTGAAGGGGCATTTGTGGAGAAGTGGTTTATGAATCCGTGAAGTTGTGTCACCTCTAATGTCTGTCACCTCACACTGCTGCTCTCCGCTCTTTAATCACAATCAGAGAAACTTTATTAATCCCAGAGGAAAACTGAGTACACATTCAACAGACTTAACAGTAAATACACTTTAATCCAAACAGAATAGAAAAACAAGAAGTGTGAAATCTTAGTTATTACGTTAGTTCGGTCAGACATTTGGACAGTTTTCCTTGTGTCATCTTAATTTACACACATCTGCGTGTGACTGCACCAGTACGCTGATTCAGGGTTTTCTTGTTTACTCCCACTAGTGTTACTGCTGCTTGTTAACCTGTCACAGCATATTTCTCCCAACCTGTGGATTAACCCAGCCACATTCAGGAAGCGCTTGAACGTAACAGCCACACACCCAGTCAGTGAAGTCGCTGAGCTCTACCTAGTGGCTGGGCTGTATATTTAACCATCCCAGTTTTGTGACTGATTTATCTGTTAGGGTGAGACAATATACTTAAATATCTATTACACAATTTAAGGGCGTGGTGACGAAGCAGACCTCTGAGCGGAAAGTTGCTAAACTATCTGGGAAAATATGGGTGGGGAAAGACAGCATTTTGAGCAGAATTGCTCCAGTGGACGTTACTCAAACATCAGATCCTGAGTCTGGATTAGTGCTGCTGAATAAACATCACATTCATTTAATGTTAAAATATTCCTTGAAGATGAAAAGTTCAGCATTTAAAAGTAGGCAGATATTATCAGCTGTTCTAAAGCACAGCACTTGGTTTGTTTTTTATTTCATTTAAATGGAAATGTGTGTGTTTTCTGTTGAATAAATTTAGATAATTTTTTTTCCATAAGTTGAACTACACCTGAATATATTTCTGTGATATGCTGTTAGTGCGAGAAATGTTCATTAAACACACAGTAAGATGTGTGTGATCGTTCTGTGACATCATAGATGTCTGCATAGTGAGCTGCGAGCGCAGCAGTTGAACTGTATCTCCTTTCTTGGCAAGTAAAGTTGGCCAGCAGCACACAAGCAAACAAAATACCCATTGTACCACGAGAGCCCTGAGCACAAACATCAGCAAACTGTGCCACTGTTACCTACAAGCTCCAACAAAACAGGGCTCTCATTCATTTCTAGTTTCAGTGCAGCTATCTTTGTGACCTTTGTGAGGCTTTTCACCGCACTGTACATTCCAGCATGGAGTTATTGCAAATGCCCTTGATGGATCACCATAAGGACGTCTGGGCGGTTAAGACTGCCTGAAAAGATGCAAAGAAAAGCACACGATGAGTGATTAAATTCCTCTTTCAGTTGTGTTAATCTATTTTGTTTCATTTTTTGAGAATTTTAAAAACATGAAAAGCGTTGTGAGTCACAGAGCTGGGAATTTTGAGATAGTGAAGAAAAGATTATCTTTGGACTCTTATGTTCCAGCGACAAGTAGGTGGTGTGGTGATGCAGCGGTTAGCACTTTTGGCTCACAGGAAAAAAAAAAAAAAAGCCTCTGGATGTGAACCTTCCTGAGGCCTTCTGATGTGTAGTTTGCATGTTTTTTCTGTGCTCGTGTGGGTTTTCCCCAGGTGCTCCGGTTTCCTCCCACAGTCCGAAAACACACGTATCTTGGCGATTATAACTGTTGATTTTAAATTTGTGTGGATAGTGGGTAGAATAAACGGTTGATATGAATATGCTGATGAATGTGTCTTTATAGTGTAAAGCATTTGGCGTCGGAAAGCGCTACATAAATGCCAATCCACTTCAAAGTGTTTTTTTTTTATTCATATTGTACTGGACAAAAGTAAAAATATTCATTTTAATCCTCTTGCAACCTTGATTATTTACTTTTTTACCTTTTTTTCCTTTCATTCTCTACATCAGGAGTGTCAAACTTATAGGCCACATGCAGTTCAATCTCATTTTAACAGTAAAATCATTGCATCATAACCTATTAAAACAAGAAAAAAAAAGTACTTGCTGAAAACATTAAACCTGTAATAAATCCAGCCTAAGAACGAAAAATAAATTTAGTTACACCAGAATTTCTCATTTTTTCCACTTTATCATTAAAAAAATGTTTCAATCAAACTCAACGAACCAGGTCAGCATGGCTCTTAGATGAAAACTCCTACTAATTTTTAACAATTTACCAAGCATCCAGTGGTCCAGATTGTACCCATCAGGCCAGTTCTGACCAATGGGCAACATATTTGACACCACAGGGCTAAGGCCCAGAAATTAAAATAAAAGTAAATCACTTCCTCTTTAGCCTTTTGTTACGACACCCTAAATTCACACATAAAAAACCCTGAGTTGACCTGAGTGATCCCAGTGAGCGGAAACCCAAGAGCAGTAGCTCTTACTAGCCAATTACGGAATCCAAATCAAAATGAAAAGACAGCAAAACTTCAAGTTCAACACTTTATTTTGTGCTTTCTTCTTCAAATAGTGAAGTGAATAATCTCACTTAGGTTTTAAAAGTATTTATATAAATAACATTTCAACAAATCACAATAAGGGTTGCTATTTACAAAGAGAAATATTCAGTCCTATTTCAACAATAAATAGGAGTAAATTCAAAGTCTAAGTACATCTAATTAATAGAAACACAACTATGCAAAGCAATCAGGGTGCACAATGTCAAGTTTGTAAATTAAAAAAAAAAAAAAAACATACAACTGTTACAATTCTTACACAAAGGAAATAATTAGAAAACACTGAGGGCGGGGGGGACTATCTACAAATGTGCACTCCCAATTCATAGGGAAAACAGATATATATGTATATGTTCATATAAGGTGCCTAAATTGCACTGTGCAAAAGAGGTGTCTACAGTATATAGCCACCCATCCACTGAAAATAAGCTGCCAAGACAATATGTCCTGTCACATAATAATGCTGAGCCACTGTTAACAAAAGAAAAAAAAAATCCTTTACACAGCAACGAAAATCAAGTTACCAGGACTGAAGCGAAACAAAGTGTGAGGTTAGGGTTAGGCAAAATACACCCACTTTTCAGGCTAACTATGAATGTGCGAAAAAAGCAAGTCAATCATATCCGGCACGCACGAAGCTCGGGCCACGTCTATCGCTGTCTGACCGCTGACGTTGGCATGTTTAAGGTTGGACCGTGGCGCCAAATACTTCACAACATCCCGGTGGCCTTCCCGGATGGCGATGTGGATAGGGAGCGCACCACTCTTGTCCGGGATGTTTACCGAGGCGCCGTACTCCACCAGAACCTCCACGGTGTCAAGGAAGCCTGTTCGAGCTGCGTCGTGGACAGGTGTTATCCCGTGCCTGTCCTGGACGTTGGGGTTGGCTCCTTTTTCTAACAACAGACTGGCAATCTTGGAGTTCCCCATCATCATCACCTGTTGAAGACATTAGAGTAGAGGTGAGGACGGTGCACTCTCAAATTCAACACCAGTGTGTAACCCTGAGACTTTTTTAACAGTCTTGTGTCAAGCCGGATCCTTTTTCAATGTAATAAACACAAGCAAACAAAGTAGGAAGAATTAGGCCTTTAGTACATCTATACAGGAAAAACAAATCATGTCAATACAACAGCCCTACATTAAATTTTACACCATTGTGTTGCATTCATTTAGGTTTTTTTTGTTTGTTTTTTTGGATTTAGAAGAAAATGAGTTAATGTTAACTACTGCACTTAAATAATACTTGAAGTCAGTTATAAAGAATAAATATCAAACAGTTTTTTAGTTCCACTTCTGAAATTTTGAAGGATTTTTAATATATTTTATTATATATGATATATCTCAAACTCGGAGTTTCATCACCCTGGGTTTAGAGAAATTTTGAGGGACACTTTTTTCACTAAATTTGAACAGTGAATTAAATAATAAACACAATAACTGCTGGCGACATCCCTGTTCGGGGTCAGTCTATAAATGGTGAGGACATATTAGGTGGACTCCAGTGTGAGGCATCACTCTTATTCACTGCTGTTAATAAAATGACTATAACGCTAAATACAGGCCATATAACTAAACGGGCTGTGGGGGCAGAAGTTTTCGCTTTAAGTTAAATAATTTATAATTTTACTGTCTTTACAGGCACCGTGACTCGGACGCTTTACTCTAACATTAAAAACATGGCGCTACAAGCATATTCGAGAGAAACGGCTGGTTATTTTTCCGCAGGCCATCGTTACAAAAGAGAAGGACATTATTCTGAGACCGTAGGACGAACTATGTTTGTCCAACGAATGAAAGCTGGGCTGTTAATACTTCTTTATATGTTTATAGATCTCACGTGAACACTTGAATTGATCCTCACCTGTAGGGCCGTCCTGCTAAACTCATTTGGAGTATCAGGATGCACTCTGCATTCCTCCAGGATCCTCTGCACCTCGCTGGTGTTCCCTTTGGCTGCTGCCGCCGTCAGAGCTTTGCCGGCATCCATCTGACTAAGGACCATTATAGTCTGCCTTCCTGCCTGCTCGGAGAGAGACGTACCACAGTTACGAGGAAGCTCAACCACGAGCTCCCCGAGAACGCAAAACAAACACGATAAGAGGAAAAAAACAAAGTGAGGCTGGCAGGTTATTGTCGCCTACAGCTAACGTTACTACAGCATCCGGCTAACGTAAGCCGTAGTTCCCCGCTGACGCCATGTTATTTGACTCTGTGCTTACTATTCGGAGTTCTGCCGGCCGCTTTGACAAAGCGTACTGCTGAACAACACAAATATAAGCTCTACCGCCAGAGGCAAGTCAACTGAAAGACACAAACAACTAGCCTCCCGGCTAACAGCTAACGTTAAAAAGAGAGCTAAAAAAACAAAACGAAAGCGCTTTCAAGCTACCTGGTTTACTTCCACAATATCCAACGCGTCGCCAAGATTTTCGACCCCGCTGTCTCCACGAACCAGTAATTTTTAAAAGTAATTAAAACAACATACGTTTATCAACATTACAAAATACATTTGCGCGCTGAGCGCTATACAGCGGTGTCTCCAGTCTACAATTTACAAACATTGGGGAGAACATACGCTGGCCAATCGCAGCTCGCCAAGAGGGTGTTGCGCTTCCATATATGGTAAATCGGGAGGAGTTACAACTCTGTTACTACGCTGTCACTGTGGTAACAGGAGCATTTGACCAATCGGCGCACACGGCGAAGAAAGCGGGCGATTCGTATACGTTGAGGTCTTCAAAGGCAGTTCATTCAGATTTCTAACCTTCAAGTGTATTTCTCCAGAGGCAAGTGTGGAAAAAGGCGGGTGTAAGCATTTAATTTTGGGCGGAATTTAGCGACTGTGATTGCACAAAGCCTTACTACAATACGATGGCAAAATCCACCTTTTTTGGTGTTGAAAACACAAGAAAAAGACAACGTTTTTCATTAACAAAGGTTAATGATTACAAACTGTACTATGTGAATCATTTTATTAATTTAATAATTAAATAATTTGCAGTGCTCACACAATAGAAACATCACAATCAAATTGCACACAGATTAAAAAAACAACAACAAACAAGATCAATGTTACACAGAGCAGGTGAAAATTTGAAGACATTCTTTCAGTCTAGTTAAAGTGATCATTTATGCTCCTTAGGAAGTCCTGGAAGTAAGGAAAATGTATTCAAGTTTCTCCGCAGGTGTTACACATTGGTCCTCAGCTGGTAATCTAAAAAATAAAATAAATAAAGAGAGTTAGAAAGGTTAAAATTGGACTCAGTTATTGCATCTGGGTAGGTCACTTCCTGCTTGGTACAACTTGGTACAAGTCCAACAGACTACTAATATACCTCCACTTTGTGTTATGTAGCGGACCCACGGTAAAGCCTGGTAACCACTTTTTTCTATGATCTTCATATACCGCACCTGGTGGAAAAAAGCAGCAAGACACATTTGCGTAGTTAAAGTCCAGCTTCCCACAATCATTACACCAATTGATAGTGGACCAAAGGGGTGAACTACGAAGGGAGATTAATGGGTTAGCGAGCTATGCTGAGCTTAAAGAGTTTTCTGTGTCAGGAAAGTGGCTCGCTTTTTGCCTGGCTAAATCACATGTTCAGAGTTTTGGCTTAAAACCGGATGGAAGTGCCATCTTTTATCTACACCATGTTTTAAGTGCATTATAGATTCTCTGCTGGGGGGACAATTTACATTTAATGTTTAATACTTTAGAGTCTAAATGTATCCAGTTTAATGTCCAGTCATCACCTTAGAAATGAAGAGGATCGCAAAAGAAACTTATGGATAAATCAATTAAATGCTTATTTTAACCTTCTCTGTAATCGCTAGATTAACACTTGCTTGCAATGTTGCATTTTATTATTATTATATTTAGATTTCTAATAGCCATGTAATTATCGTACGATTGTGATAACGTCTCTGATTGAGTAGGACAGTAGTCATTTCGTGTGGAAGAAGAGTCACACAACCTGTGAAACACACCTTTTTGTGTGAGTGTGCACAGAAAGCTCGGCTTAACGGAGAAAGCTGATAACTGCCAACATGACACCTGTTATCTCCAACTGGGGTTTTAGGTTTTGTTAAGTCAAGTAAGACAAAGAAAGCCTGGCTGTGTTGAACTTCATTCATAGTATACTAAGCAGAATAGGAAGCTTCCCTGATACCATTTAGAACTTTATAATGCATAAATAATAAAAAAAAAGTATACAAAACATTCCACAAAGATGCTTTGATTGTAGTTTAGTCATACTACTTGGGTTTTTTGACGTTAAAGGAAAACAACACACCTGTATTCCTGAGACTGTGAAGTATGGGATTTCAAATTTCACAGTTATGGGAGGTTTGCTCTCCATCTCTTCATTCTCCACACTGGGCAAACCAAAATGAGCTCTCATGAGAAACTCTTTACCTCCCTGCATGGATGGACACACACAGTAAAAATGTGTAAGACACAAGAAAGCATAACTTTAGTCTGCAATAGGTAAAACATGTTGTGAATTTCTTACAGGAAAAGACTTGATGGTCCACACAACCAGGTTCTTCTCAGGCACATATTTGGCATTTCCTGTGCTGGTTTTGAACTTTGGCGAGTCTGCATCACTGGGGACAGGGACCCTCACTTCAACGTTATTTGCCACAGACTGCTTTTTAAACTGTCCCTTTGCCTGCAAATACAGGAATGTTATAGTAGGATATCTTATGAAAGCCACCTTGTTCCTGTTGTTTAAGGGAGACTGCCCATCCTTACGCTGCCTGTCACTGGCCTGTCACTGGACAGGCAGCGTAGGGACGTCATTAGTTTTTGAAACCGAACAAAGACAGTTAGTTACTGATGGTTAACAGTGAGTTGTGTGATTGTTGGTTTGTTTTTTTCTAATACTGTAGGGTCTTTACCTTACAATATGGAGCACTTTGAAGCAACTGTTTCTGTGAAATCGGGCTATATAAATAAAATGGAACAATGGAAATCACTTTTTGCTCTAACAGTTTGCCTCTAGCAGGTTTGGGGCTAAACAGGTAAACCATAGATATAAATGCAACTGTGGTTAAAAAAAAACCCAAATATAATTGAGTACAGTACCTTAACCATAATTTCCACTCGACTGTGAGAAAATTTCTCTATGATAGATTCGATCCATATCAAAGGCTTCACCTTTAAATGACAAAAGGTAGTGTTTAATTACACAAATGTCTTCACAAGTTTAACATTTTATCTACTTAACATGCAAATAATTCAGTTAAATGTTAATTTAATCCATGCGTTGATGTATAGTACTGTAACTAGTACAAGGAAGTAATTCTATTAGCAACTTCTACAGTGCACAAAACATAAAGATTAATAAATGTAACAAATATCTGAATTTCATATGAGTATAAAAGTAGTGAGCTGGACAATACATGAGTATTGATGCGGTAGGACATGAGTTCAGACTCCCCATCTGGAGGAATGAAGGAGATTGTTCGATCGCTCTCAAAACGTGACAGACGGACACACTGATGAAACTTCACGTCCTCCATCATCACCGTCTTTCCTTTGTCACCTGAGCAAAAATCAACACAGTGTACTTAAAGTACAAATAAACAGCACCAACTTGTTTTTCATCTAAGACTGGGGTAACACAGTGATAATGGGTACACAGGGGTCGCATACGTACGTCCAGTGAGGCCAAAAAGCACTCGATCATTGAGGCCCAGGCGCAGTTCGGGCATCCCCGACAGCATGGTTTTTAGCTTGATGCTGCCCACAATGTCACTGCTCATCACACTGCCATTAGCATTCACCTAAACAAATGAAATTATTAAATTATTTAAAAATGAGTTATTTTGACAAATATTTGAACAATTATTAAGGAGAAGAAAAGGATTGAAATAAATGATTTTGACTTTGTCCCAAAAAGTATTTTGTCATCTAAACTGACAAAATACATCAATGGCTTCACTAACACACTGCTAAAATTTAAGGGGACATCACAGTATAATATCAGTTACACTTCGGGGATATCAAGCTGTCCAGTTAGGAAAGATAAAACACTGTAAATCCATTTAAGCTGCATCAGGTGACATCAGAGACGTCAAGTGCACTGGAGAAGGAACCCCCATCAAAACAAGGTTTGCAGTCTCACCGAGCACAGTCTGAAGAACGTGGAGGAGAAACGAGGAGAGTGGCCGTTACACGAGGAGAACTGGTCTGGGCTGTAAGAAGGACTTTAAGTCAACAGCTGGACGAGTATCTGCTCCTTTCTGCAAGGCAGAACAGGAGGTGCACTGCTGGAGCGCTACAAAATAACTTCCAGTGCTCTACTGACATAACTGTCAGAACCAAATGCCATGTCGATGGCATGAGGCCCTGACATCCTGTGTCAGCACCATGCATGCTGCATCATGCTCTGGCACACAGTTCTCTTTACAGATGAGAAGGTTCACACTGAGCACAAGTGACAGACGTTAAACAGTCTGGAGACACAGTGGCAAACATAGCTGCCTGCAAAAAGTTGGTTTGGTTGGGTGGGTCAGTGATGGTCTGGAGAAGCATAGCCTCGGAGGACTAAACAGACCTCATCATGCTACCCTGAATGCTGCTAGGTGCCAGGATGAAATTCAGGTCACGTGCATATTGCACTACTAAGTTTTACACTTACAGTTTGTATAGTTTCTAAGACTTTAAGACTCTCTAAGACTTTTTTTTCTTGCTTTTTATATATACTGCCTATTTAAAAAACATTGCTTTTTTTGCATGCAGAAGAGTAAAGTGAACAAGTCAAATTCCTTGTTTGTGTGAACAAACTTGGTCAAATCCTCAGACCCACAGTGAGACCTCACACTGGTGCAGTGGGCCCTGGGCTACTCGTAGTGCAGGACATTGCCCCTCCTGATGAGACACGATTTTATGGAAGATCAAAGCAGACCTGAATCCAATTGGAGCATCCGACAGCACTACAGACTGTCCAAAATCTTATTCATGGACTACTCGAGTTCTGGGAGGAGATGCCACTGGACACAGTACCAAAATGTAGGAGCTATATCAGCCTGTGATTTCAATCTTTAACCTTAATTTTTGGGGTGACTTTGAATCCACCCCCAAATGTGTATGTCAGCAAAGATTTTTAATTTGAATATTGTATTCATCCAGATCCAATGCCTAATTAAAGTGTTTCCTAAATTTTACAAAAATGTAAATAAGCAGTTAGTTACAGGACTAACTATAGAACTGAACTGAACAAGACTTCAGAATTGAATCAATAACGTAGTCATTGCATAACTGAACCAATAGTCAGTATGCAAGTCCAAGGGAAAGAGAAATCCTTTCTTTCATCTTACCAATACATTGATGGACTCGATGACATCAATGAAGACCTCGTTCTTTTTGTACTTGATACCCTCTGACCTCCAGGACACAGCATTGGTCACAGTTGTCGGCACCTTGCTCTTTGCTACTTCAAGCTTGGCACCTTCCTGGGTAATGTACCTACAGCAGATAAGAGGTGAAGATTTGCTGTCATGCAACACCAGGCTAGCTTTTAAATATATATTTTAAAAAAACCACATATGTGCTGTATGTGTAGGTGTGCATCTTTAAGATTCTCACTCTTGTAGGATCTTGCTGTCAGTAGTCTGAGGGAATCCAAAGTCCATAAGTTCATCCAGCAGCTCATAGACAACCACAAAATTATCCTGAATGCTCTCCTCTTCCAGTTCTTTAAAGTACTCTGTGAACACCTGTGTACGGACATGCAAACACCGTCATTATCTGGACAGGATTTGAGTAACTGCCAGAATTTACTCTGGATTACAGCCATCTTTGACTGTCATGTTTCACTGATGTCCCACAACAACAAAACCGTTTCTTTGGAAACAGGATGCACAGGCAACAGGAAATATTTACATTATTCACCACACTAGGCATCGCTCACCTCGACTAGTTTGTAAAGAAATGCATACACCAGGGAAGCGTTGGAGTTCTTGTTTGTTGTAGCCACAACTGTATGGAGATCAGGTCAAGGAATGTTCTGAAGTTAAAAACACTGCTGTAAAAATCAAGGACTCATCTTTTCATATGATTGCTAATGGTCATTGCCTGCAAAGGATGTCATTAAACACTCAGGACAGGGATACGGTAGAGGTTGCTGTGTTTGATCCACATGAAGTGAACGTTGCCGTGTGACATTACGGGACAGAGAAGACCTTCCTCTTCATGCTGCATGAGCAAATGCATGAAGCGGTCAATCTCTGACATGTCCACATCGCCTTTGTAGTTCCGACAAATCAGCACCTGAAGAAGGAAGAATACCAGCACGTGGTTACGAGACAACTGTTAATATAGAAATTACTACTTATAGAATGACTTCTAGTGTCATTTTGTTAAATGATGGGAAGGCAATGGATATTAAAATAGCAGTTTCACACAGACCCTCAACTGGAAAAGCAATTAGGAGAATGATTGGATATAATCACAATAATAACAACTGATCTTGTGATTCTCAGTAAAAAGAACTAAGCTCACTGATTTTAAACAACACTGATGAGGAAAAATATTAAAATTGTCTTTATTTTTAAGAAATACTCTTCTTTCTCTTTAATTAAAATTTTCTCAAATTATCATTTTGTCCCTAACAGTGGGACAAAATGATAAAAATTTGTCACAGAGATTAAGACAAGACTCAGACATCAACCTTTTTTTAAGGTTCTGGGTCTTTTATTCATAATATTTCTTATACAAACGTGTTATCTGTTAAAACACTAAAATATCCTTAAAAAAAAACCCAAGCCTTTATCTACACAAATTAATTTTCTTTAATTAAACGTGGCTTCATTTACACATTTAAACCTATAAATTCTGATGTGTGAATAAAAGTAAACAAGAAATTGGAACATGGCCTTACTCAGCGTTCACATTCCTGTTTTGGAATAATATGTACATTTAATACATGTTAAAATACACAAAGCACCAAGTTGGGCACGATTAGAAATGTGCACATCAGAAGGACAGGACAAGCTGAGCACTTTGCAAGCAAAGTCAGAGAGGTGAGGCTGAGATGGTTTGGACATGTGCAAAGAGGAGGGCAAAGGATGTTGAATATGCAGCTGTCAGACAGAAAGAAGACCATAGAGGAGGTTCATGGATGTAGCAAAAGGAGACATGGTGAGGGTTGGTGTGACAGATGAGGATGCTACTGGATAGAGTGAGATAGAGGCAGATGATCCACTGTGGCAGACTCCAAAGGAAGCAGCCGAAAAAATGTTTCTTAATGGAAGTAATCACCTGGGGAAAAGCATATTATCGAAAATTTTGAACCCTGACAGCTTAACTGTTGAGAAGAGATATTTTACTGTTATTTTATCATTACATTAGAATCATATAATAAGCATTGCATTAAAGCATTTATTGAAGCTATTGACATTACATCTAATAAGTCCTTCCCTTAACTGATCAGACAGGAAACGAAATTTTAATGATCAGATTATGAGATAAATAAAATCAAACTGGCAAATGGCAATTTCAAAAGACAAAAACACTAAATATAAGAAAATACCAGTCATAAGTAAAATAATAGCAGAAAATTAAAGCTTTTAATCACCAATATGACAAAACTTTACCACAGATGCTGAGACAATAATTACAATGATTAGTTACAATGTGACTAATATTATTATTATTATTATGAGTTCTAGCTATAAAGTAGACTAAATTTCTATGCTGTTTTCACATCCCTGTAGAAGTGGAAGAGAAAACCTTGTGCACATGTGTCCACCAGCATGCAGCCGGTTTCAGTTGCTCCTGCTTTTTCTCTTTACTCTAACTTTTTTTCTTACTTATTTCTTTGTCCTTTAATACTCTCTAAGGAAATTATGTAAAGTATTCTGATTCTAATTCTGAAGTGGTTGCTAATCTACTCTGAATGGAAATAATCATCCTTTTTTTTGCCCCTTCATTTTAAAAGTATTAAAGAGTGGAAAGCTCAAAGAGAATAGTATTTTTGATAGCTCTGTATAAAGTTAGGATCCATAAATATTTTTCTTTTAGTTGTTGATGGGACTGATTGTGTCATGACATGTATAACAACATTCTCATTCACCCAGGTCATGCATGAGAAGGACATATTATTATTTGGTGATGGAACCTTAGGTGTAAGGGAATAAAAGTGTAAATATAAGTTTTTGATGATGATTTGTTTAACCAATCCGAATCCAGACCCCTCCAAAAACAGATCTATATTTGGTACACCCCCTCTCCATCTCAGTGTTGACTGGCCTTGGAAACGACACATGCAAAACCAACCAACCTTGAAACTTGCTGGTAAAAAAAAAAAATGTATGGATTGAGCTTGGGTTCGAGTAGATAAAATGTAACAGATCACACACACAACATGAAACCACGAGAAACACAAACTCGAGGCTAAAGTTACATGTTCTGTCTGTCATGCCAGAGTCATGCAGGCTCCTGTGTAAACATAAACGTGACGGTGACACAAACTATCTACCTGAAGGCTACATGTGCTGCAACACGCTTTCGCTTCCATTGTTTAAAGCTTAATTTGCATTGCCATGTATCCGGAAGTAGAAAACTAAAAGTTAAATAAAATAAGAAATACAAGAAAGAGTGTGTCGCAAGGTCTGTTATTAATTTTTAACAACGCGTTTAATGTTTAACAGTTAAAAGAGCACCAAAAAATTCAACCCAGTAACCAAAACCGATTACTTATTCCTGCCACGCGCACAGGAATAAGTAATTATCAGTTGTCTAAAATTAGCTCGAGCTTTGCTCTTACCTTCCCCTTCAGATCCAGCACAAAGATAGCGGAGGCGGACATCGTGTCTGAACCCGGGGGACCAACAGCGTGAGATTTCACGAAGCGCCGAAACTGAGTTTAAAGCCTAACTCGAGACTTTTTGCAGCAGCTTTGTCCTGAAAATGTCAGGAACCGTTCCGGTCGGGCTGATCGCGGACTCCACGGTGTCTTTTTCCTGAAGGTCCAGTGACGTCACTGCACGCAGGTGAAACATTAACTAGCTCACCTGAGTAAATGAAGTGCAGGAAGGGTGTGCTCCCCGCTTTAGCCGCCAGAGTGCGCCACAAACCGACAAATCATAGCAGGGACCGCGACAAGTGCGTGACCTCGTGACCTTTGTTGATCGAGAGGTTTTTCAGTGTTGGTCTTCTTCTTCCAAATAAGAGTCCATCCTACCAGCCCCTCCAAATACTGCTTCATATTACCAGTTAAAAAGTAATGCCATAAACTTATATCGTTTATAACTGGAATTGGGTTTTCAGAAGCAGTAAAAGCAGCACTTCTTAAGCACACCTGATTATTCACCTGTGAAGATTGTGGGTAGGTATGATGTTAGCTTAAATCTTAAGTCGCAAGTAACATTTTATTATTTTAAGCATCTGTATACAGATCAATTATTAGACACAAAATTCAAAAGTCATGCAAAACATCTATCCATGTCTCTAAATATTACATGTAAATACAAATTTTTACAAATTTTACTTAGGTGGTTATTAGCTTATTGGTGGTGCAGTGCTGCTTGGCGCTGTCACCTGTTTCGACCCTGCTTGGACTTTCTGCCTAGAGTTTGTTTGTCCTACCAATGTTGAAATCTTTTCTGGATTCCATAAATCCATTTTTCACCCACTATCAGATGAAATATTCTTCAGCAAACCTTGGCTCTACTTTTAGTGTAGTACATGCACTTATACTTGGAATCACAGGTATTGCACACATTTATGAGCCCTATTAAGAACCCCATGAAGACAGAAATCCAATGTAAACATATCTGAGACACGTGGTGACCTCGGTTTACGCTTGTTGCTTTTTAAAAGATTATTCTTCTTTGATTTGTTTGCAGTAATTCTTTCATTGTTTAACCTTGATATTTCTGTATTCACTATTGACATTTATAATATGACATTTCTTCAACTTGTTTCTTCTCTTAAATGACACGTTGGGTGTTATTAATCCCCCGAAGATTAAATCCTGTTCTACCTTGATCTGCGAGTGTGGCATGCTGTCTTTAGCTTCAGGGCTGTACAAACATTTTTCTGCTCACGTGCTTCGGGAGCTCGGCCTCTCTGTGTGGTATTATGCCTCAGATCTCAGCCTCCACTTATCATCTGTGTGTAAAGAGGCTTGCCTTAGAATAACATGCGCGTGTGAACATTTGCATCAGGACACCAGATGGAGATCAGTCGTTTCCAGTATCCCACTCCTTTTGACAATATAGGGTTGGTTCCCCTTATCTCGTCACTATTTTTTCTAATGATAAATTACTTTATCTTAGCTATAAAAAAAGGCACACCTTAGGCATGTTGCATTCACACAGGATATAAGCTACAGTAGAACTGACTCAGAATAGGCTGGTGCGCCACGATATTAGTCATTTTATATCATGCATTTTAATTAAAATCGTGCACCGCTACAGTTTCTTAGCATTGTGCAGCTTTTTTTAATTCGAGGTCTAGAAATGTTTTTAGTTTTAGATACCAGCGTCTCTGCCCAAATAATTCTACAGGCTACAGAAAAACCTTTTTTAAAATTGTATTTTCCTTCAACATTTAGCAGTGTGCAAAATAGAGTACATGTTTGGCTCTCCCTCATTAGTTGATGTTATCTGAATTATACAGAAATGACAGTGGCGGAACAGAAACGGCTGCAAGCATAGGGAAGCATTAGTCAGGCGAGAAGAAAAATAATTTCCTGCTGCTTACACACTTAACTGCCAGCAAAACAACAGTTTGCCCACTCCTAATTGTATTAAAATACTTCAGATGTTTTAATCTGCATCCACTGGAAATTGTATCCATGTCAGCTTAAGAAAGCGAGCATGACTGAGGATTGGTTTTGACCTGAAATGTTCAGCAGAATCTCAAATTCAGTGGAGCATTAACTATTATTTGCTATGTTGTAGCCAAAGTGGATATTAATCTTAGATCCCAGCTTTTTATCTGAGTACAAAATTAAAAAACAAATAAATAAATAATTAAAACTTAAAAATGGTTTTATTTTATTTGGATAGAATATATATATTTTCTTCTCTTTTCCCAGACCTTTTCTGCATTTTGTTGGCAAAACAATCACTCACAATGCCCTAATGTTATTAATATTATTTGCTGTGCAGAGTTTTCCACAGTGCCATCAGCAGAAAATGATCATCGTCAGTTCTAACAGTTGGTACATTTTGGGGGCAACCTTGAAAGATGAAGGATCTAAAGTGTCTTACTATGACACTGGAAATATATCTGTTGCCTTTATATGAAGTCACAATTATTTTAAATACATTCATTTATATATAAAATAGAAAAGGTTTGAGTGATCTTCAGTACTCTGATCATATCTGTCTTAATGTGACTTAAAATCAGGAGCAAATGTAAGAAATTTCAGCAAAATACCACTCAAATTAAACCACTTAATCATTGTGATTAATATTAATGAACTATTTTCTTAACTGCTATTTTACATGATGCTCCCATGATATCTCCAGATACAATAGGGTGGTATTTTGTACTATGCAAAATACCCTTAAAACTCACCTGAACATGGTAAATATACAGCACAGCAATGTGCATTCTTACTGATGAAACTCACTGTTTGACTATAATTCACCATATTTAGGCATTAGCTAAGCGTAAGAGTTAATTTTTTACTTATAATGACTCGAGATTTGTATCCTTATCTCTCCACAGGTGCTAGAAACATTAGTGAGCTTGGATGTGTGAGATAAAGTGTAATACAATATCATGATTCTATGGGAAACACCAAAACTTTGACTGTCAGCTCTATGCGAAAGCAAACGGAGGCTGCTGGGATCAGGGCGGTTGAACTCAGCATGGTGGCTCAGGGTGAAACTAATATCAGTGAAAATAAAGGCTGTGAGTGCTAGCTTTGGACCGGATGTCGACTGTCCAGCAGAGATGTACGTGACTTTACACTTTTCTCCTCATTCAATGGAGCCCCCTCATTTTACAGTGTGTTAAAACAAACAGCTTTTCATTTTACAGCACACGTATCAGCCGAGAGATGGGCAACCCGTTTGGCCTCTGCGTTGTCAAACAAAAGCAAAACAGGTTATTGCTGTTACCTTGCCATCGGGACATTTGGTACTCTGTTTGGTAACCTGACAGGGGAATATCTGTTCTCCATCTGTCACCCATCTCCTCCCACTGCCGGTTTTCGTAAACACTCCCCCTTTGCTTACGAATCAGTGGTGTGAGATTGAGCTCCACCTTTTTTTTTTCCACTAGGCCAATCGGAGGACAACAAACATATGTAAATTGTGAGGCGATTAGAAGATGCAGATGACAGCCAGCACAGCAGGGAACAGGTGTCACCAGTCACCTGAGCCCTAAGGGTATCTATTGTCTCGTGGGTGTACAAACAATGGTTCTCAAGCAAACTATCCGACTGTCAACAATGATGCTAGTGACGATGGAAAAATAAGGTTTAGCTTTCTGGATATGCTGTTTTACCGTACGTGCAATCAGGCCAAATCGTTTGACTCAAAACTGCAACCACAAGCTGACAGAAAAGCAATTGTGCAAACATAGAGTTGACATTTGGCCTAGAGCAGATGCGAGACTGTTGGGTGTGGACATTTTCAGGTGGATTGTGGATCCCAGTTCTTGACAGACAACATACCACAGCTTTCCAGTGAGGCAATGTGACGATGATGCAGCATGTACCATTGTACGAGCAGGGCCCAAACGTGACGTCAAATCACGCTTTAGCTCCTTAGCTTTTTTTATGACATGCCAAGTCATAAACACAATCCTAAAATAAGTCCAATAATTATTTATGTTATTTATGTTTTACGGCTTGCTTCTTGTCCTTGCAAGGAGACATGTCCCTCTAATATGCAAACAGATAGATAGTAATGTAGGTAACCATCACATGAGTAATACTTGTGCCGCATGCACAGTTCATAAAATTAAACCTTTATGACTTAGTTTTATTCATGTTATTACTTCTCTGTTAAAATCAGCTGAGTCTTATGAGGAAAACTCACTTAACTTCCTTCTGTCCTATCATGATGTTACCTTTTAGCTTTTATAGAAAGACCTTTTTTGTTTATTGCACAGAATACAGAAGTATACCACATATGGGTTAGGATGACTGTTACTCTCTTTCACTCAGCATACCTTAGAGTAAAGCTTTCAGAGCACAATGATACCGTTTTCCCAAAAAATTGTTTATTTTTATTGTTATTTGTTTGTTTGTTTGATTCATTACTCTCATAAACTTTGCCTTTGTATTAGGTTTTAATATGTATTTGGCAATTATACTCACCAGCCACTTTTTTCAACTGCTGTTGTCATAATGGCATCAACTCAATGCATTTAGACATGTAGACATGGTCAAGACGACCTGCTGAAGTTCAGTCTGAACAACAGAATGGAGAAGAAAAGTGATTTAAGTGACTTTGACCGTGGGTTGTTGGTGCCAGATGGACCAGTTTGAGTATTTAAAAAACTGCGGATCTACTGGGATTCTCCCACATCACCTGTTATTAATAAGGTGAAAATAAGGAAGCGAATGAGTGTATATTCAATTCAATTCAATTTTATTTATATAGCGCCAAATCACAACAAAAGTCGCCTCAAGCCGCTTTATATTGTACAGTAGATAGCACAATAATAAATACAGAGAAAAACCCAACAATCATATGACCCCCTATGAGCTATATGACCTGTTGTAATTTACAGACTAGATTAGATAACAGGTCATGTTTACTAACTTCAACACTTTGCAACAAAATACAAAACTGTTTATCTCAGTTTATCAGCCCTCATAACTTTCGCTAAATGTCTCTTTCAGATGTCGACCCAGTACAGCACAGAAATGAGACTGCTCCAGAAAGTCTTCTGTAGCGTGTGACAAGTAATATGTGCCTATACTGCAAAATAAATGTAGCTCTGAGTTACCCATGCTAAGTGTTGCGTATGTATTTTTTTGATTTCTGATCTCCTCAACTCCATCCATTGAGCCTTGCTTATCCTTGTCAGGGTCGCAGGGGGGCCGGAGCCGATCACAGCTACCAGGGCGAAAGGCAGGGTACAACCTGGACAGGTCGCCAGTCTGTCACAGGGCTACCACGGAGAGACAGACAGACAACCATTCCCACCCACACCCACACAAACATGGGGATAATATGCAAACTCCACACAGAAAGGCCCTGGCCAGGTGGTAGAATCAAACTCAGAATCTTCTTGCTGTGAGGCAACAGTGCTAATCACTGCACCTCTTGTTTTAAAAACTTAGAGTAACAATGATGTGAAACTTGAGTTTTAACTCACACCCTATGGCGCAACCTAGACACATCATCAGTGATGTAATCTCGGGGTTTTCAGGTCTTTCAATATGATCCGCCCTTGTCTAGACGACTCAGTCAGGGGTAACCAGTCCCAACTTGTGAAAAGGTTTATGGTCCACAACAATCTTGGTCCCTTTTCAGCTGTGTCAGTGATGTGCCTGATGGCGATCTTGCTGTGCAGTACCCTGGTCCCCAGTAGCTTGATAGACCAGTAGAGTGACTGTCTGGCAAACTTGCCTCCTGACCTCATTGGAGGAATGTAAGCTTCCCTCTTCATCTCAAATACCACTGACATCCGGTCTTCCCAGTGAGCAGTCAACTCCAGGAGGACTACCTGCCTCAGTGGCTCTATCATTCGAAGAATGTTAGGTCCAATGGCAGTCACACCTATCTTCTGGTTCATTGTTTGCTCCCCTCCACACCCTGTCGCATCTCAGCCATTCAACTCAAGCAGGTTCCCTCAACCCCTGCTTGGATCACTTCCTGGACCACCCAGCTTCTCTCTTTCCCTGGACCTTCTGACATTGATGTTGTGGAGTACTGACAAGTCCTGCCTGTCCTGTCACTACCAGCAAACTGTGCCACAACCACTCATTTATCTGATCAACAAACTCCTTATGATAAATTTACAACACAACAATACCAGCAACACTCTGGAAATTAAACCAGCTGAACACCAAAAATAAAAACTAAATAAAAATAAAAACAAATTACAAGTCTTAAAAACAAGTCTTATACCACAGGACCAAATAGTGTTATAAGCTGATGGTGTTTTCCTTAATATTTCCAGTTTTCTTTACTTTTGCATCTTCATTTTTTGTGTGTGGTTGAATATCCCAAAAATACTTCAAGAGTCGTATTAGTATTTTTAATATTTGTCAAATTTAGGATAATCTTTTATTTCTTTTTGCTGTTTTCAATTTCCATCTCTTCCCTGACTCTAGAATTAGATTAAGAAGAAAGAGGCGCAGGCTTCATCAGGTTGTTACTTAAGAAGTCTTCATGGTCTCTGTCACTGGTTTATATACCTGCGGTGTGTCTTAATTTTTCCATGAAGTGGGCTGTATCAGTTTGATAAATTATTCTAAATGCTATTAAAGCTATACCACCTCTTCCTTAGTGACCAGCACTACTGTTCTCTGCACTACACCCTTTTAACACACAGAGGAGAACCAGAGTTATGTAGGAGGGTTATTAGATTTATGAGGGGATGTGTTTTGATTGTTCTCATTTATTAGTGTGTCAGGCCATCTTGGACTCTTCAAACAGTGCTGCACTTTCTTTCCTTTTCTTTAATGACTTAGGCTGAATTATGCATGTGTCCTGCTTGACCACGGGGCATTAAGGATAAATGCGTATGGCCATTTATCTTTAATGGATACCCATATGCATATGGGTAAATAGGGAGAGATTCCACTCAGAATCTTTCAGTACAGAGATTTTTTAAAAAGTATATTTTCAAACTTAAATCAATTTTTGTCCATTAAGATGACACGACAAGAATATAAACCACCAACTCAAGTCCCATTAGTAAACTCTTTGCAGAATTAGGACAGCCATTAAGTTCCCAGTGAAAAATAAGCATTAGAGTAAGCACATGCATTATTCTCTGCTGCGCTGTAACCGAATCAAAAAGCTGCCCCCGTCTGTTGTAATGAATGGAGGGGATTGGCTTTTCTTTATTTAAGCATTTTAAGCCCCATGTCTCTCTGTAAAAAAACAAAACAACAACAGGTGAAACCAGCCGCTTATTTAAATGAGATGAAAATGATTTGTTTATGTTTGCTTAAGGACACGAAGTTCCCCATTGTTCTCTGGAAAAATACAAAGAACAGAATTGCAGGATGAGAGTTTAATGGTTATTAACTGCAGCACTATATACACTGTGTGCTTATTTTATTGTGTTTGGAAAGTAATGGCAGCATTTCTAGGCAACAAAAGGAAAAACAGGGTCAACAGACAGCCATTGTATGTTGTGTTAAATAATTAGCCCTGGCAGTGAAGGGCAAACATTCAGCCAGGTGATCAGCTTAACATTTAAACGCTTTAAACGTCCACTTGAAAAAAGAATCGAGCTGGAGGATGAAAGTTTTTTTTCACCTATTATAAGTCTCCCTATCTTCATCATCACAGGTTTTTCTTCAAATTACAACCTTATAAAAATAGTATTAGTGAATGCGTCCATTGTGGATCCTCTTCAATTAATGCACCACACTTAGAAACCTTAAAAAATAGCTCAGGTTGTTCTTGGTCCAAGTACAAGTGTCCCCAGGGTTGAAGGTGCTTGTGTTATGTGATATGTTGTGTATGATATAATTTTAATCATCACACTAGGGCTGTGTAGTACTTACAAACCTACTGTGAGCTGCTTCTTATTCACAAATGGATACTGTTTCTGATGCAACCCCCCGAGGGACCTGTGTCTCCTCCCGAGATTGAAACACAATGGAAATTTCTGGCACAACTTCACCTACTGCTAAGTGTGTGGAGAAGAGCGATAATCGGAAGAGGTTGAAGCTACAGCAACAACTTTATTACTTGACCAAAGCAAAGGGTCATAATCCCAGAATTGAACCAGGGACATCTCCCTTGTCAAGAAATGTGTAAACCACTACACTACAGAGGCTCTCAATGTAATGGTTACATTATTTTTTCACCTGTGAGAAGTTTATGCAATTTATTGCACTGCATTTCCTGAGACTAAGGTACTTCAGCACCACATCCATACATGCTATCTCTTTTTTTTAAATAAGCCAAGGGAGACATTAGAAATATTTCCTTTTTTGTTTTTTATTAAAAAAATACCAACACAACCAAAAAGGAAAAAAAAAAGATATGTGCATTTCACAAAGAGACTCATGCATACATTCTGACTTGAATGAGAACATGCTTTGTGTACAGTCGTGTTGTATGTGCCTCAATCCCACAATCAAAACAAAACATCACAGTAAAAGAAAAAGAAAAATAAGTTATCTGATTCACGACTGAACTGAAAAAGCAAAGGAGTGAGGAATAATAACAGTTTCTTCAGTGCTGCTGTGTAAACCATAAAATGCTAATAAGAGTCCTCGGGTGTGGTGACTTGTCCGGGAAACTGAGCAGCGTACGCCAAGGTTTGGCTGACATAACTTAAATAACAGCTGCACGATGTAGAGGTTAGCCCACCTCTACTAGAACACCTCACTTAACATGTAGTAAGTACCACATTCACAGCCAGCAGACAACAATCAAAAACCGTAGCTCTCATATTTCCATAAATAAATATAATAATCTATTACTTATTTACAGTGTTTCTTGATTAAAATTTACAAACGTAAAAAGACGACACCAAGACATATTTACAGAAAATATATACAGAAACAGTTCATAGAGCTGTGTAAGAAATCATCTACAATCACTTTTACCTTAATTATCTTCATTTAAAAAAAAAAAAAAAAAAAAGGAAAAAAAAAAGGATTTTCAAGCATTTTCTTCATTTTGGTTAACTTCAGAAAACGTAGCAGCTTTGGTGATTTACAGTGTAAACCATATGTAATCCACAGCAATATAAATGACTGACTGCCAAACTCTGTATGCAGGATAACAAGCCATAATATGATGCTGTGAAGACTATCAGTGGAGTGGGATTATTAAGGCATTTACTGTATGTGCATCCATAAACTTCACTAACCTAAAAGAGTGTGGCTGGAAGGCATACAGGAGTGTTAAGACAACATGGTTTAGGCTTTTCTAGTTAAGCTCGTAAATCGGCACCCAAAGGTGTTGTAACAATCTGTATCTTAGCAAGTATGCCTAAAAAATATAGATAGCATCAAAAGAATCATGGCTCCAGGACTAATAACATCATCTACTGAAACTATCCAATAGTCCTTCATTTAGTAATAATTTAGTGGTCGGACTTCTTTATGTCCTAGTTTCCTAAGTTTCAAAGATTGTTTCCTTTTTTTCAACCCTTTTGCAGGCTTGGACGGCACAGTGCTGAGGTCAGAGACATAAGCCACAAAATGAGGTCAACGGAGGAAGGGAATGATGTTGTTAAGCAGCGGTTCTTGTTTCCATCACTTCAACTAAAACTATTTTTTTCTTCATTGGCAGGTCAAGCCATATCCGTGTCATCCATGCTTAGCATTTGCCGCTGGAAAAAAAGAGTAACATTGTATGAGCAAAGCTTTCAAACTGATTAATTAATCTTTATTTTATTTAGAAACAATATTTCTAAAATGGTTTTAGGTTAAGATACCTCAGGATACACGTAGCCGTCAGAGCCGTTCCTGCAGATGTGTAACTCATCCTCGGTGGTTTTCTGGTACACGGGGTTGTCAAAGTGGATGGTGTTGGTGTTTTTCCTATGCCAGTGTCTCCAGAAGTACATTGCTCCAAATACCAGCAGGGCCATAATCACTGCAGAAGAAGAGAAGAGTTAAACGCCATTCAATGAAAAAGAGAGCAGATTAAGTATCCTTGAGTAAGTGAGCAGGTTTAAGATCTCATGTTTTGTTTACTGTGAAGAGCTAAAATGTGGGACTTACTCAGTGGCAACACAACGTAGAGAGCAACAGGGTGGGAGGAGGGTGGGGCTTCTTCAGGCTGCACGGCTGCTTGTCTGTCACCTGAAAAAGCAGAAAATAAATGTTTTCTTCATACAGTCTCTTAAAAAACCATGCCACTCTTATTTGACATGAGCTAGAAGACAGTTAGCTTAGCGTCACACGCAGTGGAGAGAGTCTAGGAAGTTAGCCATAAAATTACCCATAAAGATATAATTCAACATCATATATCACCCAATAAATAAATATCATTCAATAAAACTGGTACTGGTCATTTCAACCAGGCAGTAAGTAAGCAGGAAGCTTTCTGGAATAAATGTGTTAAGCTACTTTACTAAAGGTTAACATAGTGTTGCAACAGTGCCATAGTATACAGTTAATGTCAAAATAATAAATTCTACTTGGGCAAAAGGTAGAAAAATACATACATACAATATGATGCCAAAAGCAGCATCAGTGTTTTTGGCCACAATTAAAAAATTCATAACTGGGATGAGAACAATAATCTGAGTAACTAAAAATTTCTGTACCTTGAGCAGTGACGGCAGGCTTCTCTGTTTTCTGACTAGGCTGCACAGCAGAGGTAGTTGTGGGTTTCTTGGTGGTTGTAGTTGTGGTGGTCGGGTCTGGCTGCCTGGGTGTAGCAGGATTTGTGGGACCTTTTGGTGGGAGCGGAGCAGCAGTTTTGGGAGGCGCAGCTGTGCTTTCTGCAAAATAAAAATAAAAGGCTTCATTTTAGGATTTGATGTAAAATTCCATCTTTTTTAGTAAGAAGAGGAGGGGACGTTTACCTGCCACGCATTTCTTCATGTCCGGTCCCAGGACCATGCCATCAGGACAGGCACAGGTGTATCTGGGAGACTGTGGGTCGTTCTGAGGGGCAGGTAGGCACAGGAACTCACAACCTCCATTAGTGCACCAGTTTGAACCTAAAATAAAACAGGGAAGGCATTAGAAAAAATGATTCTAATTTCACAGATTCTTTTTCCAATATCTCTAATGTACAAATGTTTCCTTACTGGCTGGCTGCTTGAGTTCGTGGTGCAGTACGATGTCTTCTGGCTGGACGAGGTCCTTTGCTAGCTCGGTGATGTCGCTTCCTGTCAAGCGGTTGGCACTAAACACAGCAGCATTGCTCAAGTCTGTCCAAAACACTTTCTCCTGTTTTTAGAAAGAAATACAACTTAAGTTAAACTTAAATAACAGTTAGCACAGCACTCAACAATTGAAGCTCTGGCTTTATATGTTAAACCATTTCAGATAAAAACCCTCCATGAACTTCGTTAGACTTGGACTGGCTGGTTTTAACAATTTAAGAAACAACTAGTATTGTTAATAAATCAGGTAGATTTTTGGTCACTGTCCTTTTCCTCTTGTGATCATTACCAATTCTTAGTGGCAGTTTAATCAAATAACAACAATCCCTTTGACCTTCACTGAGTCAAAGTGAATCTGGGAATAAACTGCCTTCATCACTAACCTCAAAGACGGTCAGGGAGAGCGGGTGGGAGAGTTTTTCCTCATTAATAATGAGACTGTGTCGGGCCCCTCCATTCACATCGATGCTGGAGAGAGAGTGCAGCTTGGAGTCCACCCAGTATAGACGCTGGCTGACCATGTCTGGTAGGAAAATGAAACACACAAATAATAGTTTTGACTACAATACTTTCATTATACAGTAAATAAAGATCACTGCTAAAAATGCATTCAGGAAGCTGTGCTTACCCAGGGTGATGCCATTCGGCCACACAATGTTGTCTTTTACTAAAATAGTGCGATCTGCACCGTTCAGCCCACTCTTCTCAATCTTAGCTTCTTCACCCCAGTCTGTCCAGTACATCAAACTAAAGAGGACACAGCAAAAGAAACCGTGAGGCTAAACACAAAACGCACCAGTTCATGTCAAACTGACACTAATCTAAGGAAACGTACTCGCTGCGATGTCTGTTTAAACACTTACTTGTTTACTGGATCGACTGTGATGGCTCGTGGCTTGTCCAGGTCCGTTGCGATCAGGGTCTTCCTCTTACTGCCATCCGTTGTTGCTACAGAAATAGTCTTCAAAACACTGTCAGTCCAGTAGATGTTGCCATGGATCCAGTCCACCGCAATGCCCTCTGGGGCCTCTATCCCACCCTCAACCACCACACTGTGGTGAGAGGAATTGCCAGCCACATCTATCATAGAGCTGTTTGGAGGAAGGTAAGAGTGGAGAGATTAATTTTATCTGCATCCTGGGTCTCGAATGAGAGCCACTCCATACTGTGCAAAATGATGTAAGAAATCCATAAAGAAATGTAACATAGAAAACACAGACACAAATAGGTTTCAGCAGATAATATAATAAAAAAGTATAATTCAGTTATAAAGTAAATAAAAAGGGTAATTTAATACAAAGTGAATAAATAGTGGAGAATATTCATATTAATTTCATATTAATTTAATAACTGAGTCAAGTGCAAGGTTATAGACCAGGATAAGGGACACGGATAAAGATTCTAACCTGTAGATTTTCTTCAGAGACAGGTCAGACCAGAAGATCATCTTGTTTGGCATATCCATGTCGAGAGCCACTGCGTTCTTCAGCTGTGGGATCACACGCACGTAATCGCTGCGGTCCACTGTCAGCTTCCTCACCTCGTGTCTGTTGGTGAAGTACAAGGTGGGCACTGTGCCTGGTGGAGACAGAGGAGGACAGTTCGGTTAAACTTGCCTGTCTTGTCGGAAGGTTGTATCACAGGATCAAGCATTAAGTGGGTTTAAGTGGGCTTTCTTTCTAACATTACCTGATTCAGCCTTGCAGGTTTTGGTCGCAGGGTCAATCATATAGCGGTCTCCACAATCACACTTGTAGCTGCCAGGCAAGTTGATGCAGATCTGAGTGCAAGTGTCCGGCTCAGCACATTCGTCAATGTCTGCAGAATTGAAGAAGTTGGCTCATTTGTTTGTTTCTATTGTGCACATTGTTAAATGACATGTTTACGATTGTCTGGTTCTTAAGAGGCAGAATTTTAAATGTCTCCGTCCTCTCACCTTCGCAGGTTTTGTTGTCCGCCTTCAGCCTGTATCCAGCAGGGCAGGAGCAGTTGTAGCCAATCTTCAGATCATTGCAGTGGTGAGAGCAGCCGCCATTTCCGCTCAAACACTCATTGTTGTCTGCAGAGACAAACAGGCAAAAAGCTTTCAAATAATATTCACGACAACCAAATCCTTAGCTGACCAGGAATTTACTCATTCAAACCACAAGCTATGTAGGTCAAGTCTGGTATTCTAGTCATATTTCCCTACAGGCTGGCAGCCATGAATGTGTACAAGATGACTTCACTTACCGCACTCTTTCGCTGGTTCATCAGACCCGTCCTTGCAGTCGTTCTGCTTGTTGCACACTTTCTCCATGTCGATGCATTCCCCACTGCGACACTGGAACTTGTCTGAGCCTTCACATACTGTGGAAGAGACCAGGGGAGTATGAATGAGACCCCAATGTAATCATGTGGGACTTTCTTTCCTTTCAAGAAGGAAGCTTTCGTTTACAGTTTGTGGGTGAAACTCAATGAAATCTTTTTACCTGTATCACATTCAATCTCATCAGTGAAGTCCCTGCAGTCATGATGTCCATTACATTGGAGGCTTTTGTTAATGCAGGAGCCGTCCTTACACTGGAACTCATCTGAGCGGCAAGTAGAATGAGCTGAAAGAGAAGGAAGAAGGTAAATGAAGGAAAACACATGAGAGATGGGGAGAGAGAGTAATGGAATAGAGATTAGAATAAGAAGAAACATAATACCTCCAGAAATTATTTACTGTCTCCATTAAAAATGCAATGTGCAGGTTGGCTTTAATGGTAACTATAAATACATTTTTAAAAACTCACTGCAGTTAGCCTCGTCCGAACGATCCAGGCAGTCGAACCCTCCGTCACACTTCCAGTTGCCATGGATACAGTCCCCATTCGCACACTGGAACTCGTGAGAGCTGCAGCGAGGCGTCTTCTCTGGCTTCCTTCCCTCACAGTTCTGGGGCCACTCATCAGACCCATCGGAGCAGTCACTGTCTCCATCGCAGCGCCACACCATCGGCACGCACATTGAGTTGTTGCATTGGAAGGAGTGAGGGTTACAGGTGGGTTTGGGACAGGAAGCCTCATCTGAGCCGTCTGAGCAGTCGTTGTCGCTGTCGCAAACAAAGCTCTTGGATATGCACTGGCCATTGGCACAACGAAACTCATGATCGTCACACTGCTTGGCCGCTGTGGTGAAACAAGAGAGGAAGATAGGAGTTAGAAATCGATCAGTTATGATATCAATAACAACACTTATTTATTTATATGTATTAACTAGACTTCAGGATTGTAAATACACTATTAGTATTAGGTTTTTTTAAAGATCATTTGTCTTTAAGTCTGTTCTTCAAATCCCTTTTGAGATATTATTATTATACATTATTATACATAAAATTCATTCTTGCCAAAAGCATTTTCAGTTAGTCGTGTCTTGTTTGTGGATGCTTTAGCATGAACTTTGAGGTGTAGAAAAACTCGGCTGTGGTAGAAAACTTACTGCAGTTTTTCTCATCAGCGCCGTTAGTACAGTCGGCTTTGCCGTCACATTGCCAGTCTTTTGGTATGCACTGGCTCATGGGATCGCCACAGCTGAACTGTGAATCCCGACAGATTTTGACTCCTGAGGAGAGAAACACAAAGCATGACTCATTTCACGTGACAACAGAGAGACACAGCTTGTTGCTATTATGTCGTAAAGCTTAACAATCATTTACTTGTAGAAGCTGCAGTGACTTTGTTAATGTGTTTCTGATTCACTGTGGTGACAGTTTGATCATTTCCTTCATCATGTACATCATCCAAAACTAAATATTTTTAATTTGAATTGTGAGTTAGTGAACTTGCTGTGTTTTTACTGTTTTCTAAATATTAAAGAATTATCAAGAAATTGATCAGTCAAGCTTAAAAAAACTCGTGACTCCTAAGTGTAAAGTGTAGCTGTTATGTGATAACATACCACAGCTAGCAGGCAGCTCATCAGTTCCATCACCACAATCATCACTTCCATCACAAATCCACCTGCGGGTGATGCACCTCCCATTTCCGCACTTAAACTGATTGGCGTTGCATATGTAGGCTGCATCTGTGAAAGACAAAAATCACAACTGGAGTTCAGTGTGACGTGAGGACAAACTACCACCCTGGTTTACATTCAACATCACCAAATCTTCTTATCAGCACTCATCAATAAGCTCAGACCTTGTTGGCCGTGTTAAAACCTGTCATCATACCCCCCCCCAAAAAAATGTTATCACTGTGCAGTTAAAGAATGACTGAAAAATACACACGGGGGGAAAAAATTACAACTGAAAGCCACTGAAGTTCGGACAAACAACGGTGTAAAAAACCCCAAATATGTTAACAAAGGAAATTTGTTAATGTGTTACTGAAAATTAGAGTTGAAAGACAGTGAAGTACGGATAAGTGATGCTGTAAATAAGGGGGAAAAAACAGGTTTTACTTATTGCTTCACTCAGGAAATTAACACATTAAGTTACTGACACTGTGTGGTTCCCGTGTCTCATGTTAGAACTAATCAAAGTGACTTCAATATAAAGTATTCGGACAAAGAATTATTCCCCCCAAGTCATTCACACGCAAAGCCCAGTTTTTACAAACTTAGTCAAAAGATATAGACACAAACAGAAAACGTATTCAGTCTTGTTCCTCTCTTCAGCAAAGAGTTGTTTATCTGTCGTTTCATGTAGGAGGCAAACATTTCACTACTGTGTTTAAGGTTAAAAGTTTAAAGCTTTGCAACCTTAAACTGACCAAGGTTTCTTTCCGGCTCAGAGGTCGCGACCCTCAATGTCACCTCAGTGAACTAGCCGCTGAATGAAAAGGTGGCATTTAACATTGAGGCACGTGTGAAACTAACACAGGCCGGACACTGCCCCAAATATGCGTCATCCTCCATCACCTCCTCAATGCCTGTCCCTCCTGTGACCTGGAGGCTTAGGTTATTGTCAGGCTATCCCTTTAAGACAATAGCATGGGAGGAGTTGAACCATCACACCACCAGTTGCTGATTGGTCCCAGAGTGACATTCCTCATAACAGCATCACCACAGTGACCCGCAGATGGAGGCGGAGGCTCTAAACAGAAGAAATTCTGTCATCCCAGAAGTGTAAATGAGTGATGACACGTTACAAAAGAAACAGAACAGGTCTGACTGATTACGATAAGTTGGTGCAGATGGTTATAGCACAATGAGAGGATGCTTTCTCAACACTTGATATGTGGCCAAAGGTTGCCTCCCTGCTCTTCTCGAACTGTGAAAAGTAACACTGAATTGAGAAATGTACTGTATTTCTTGTCTTGCTATTTTAGCAACATTTAGTTGAGTCTGAGTTTCCCTTAAAGGGGAAAAAAACAGCTCTCCCTGTCCACGTCTTACACAAACATAGGATGAAGCCAGCAGAGGTTCCAGGAACAGACTTTCCAAAACATACTACTGAACTAACGCACATACAACACGTTATTGAGTGCTCAGTTTACATCTACAGCAAACTTTAAACAACTCTCACTTATTTCCCCTTTTTATGAAGCACCCATTTAAATTGAATCCACTGAAAAAAAAAGGAGGAACAAAAGCAGGTCAAAAGCTGCTTCTTCCCAATCTTTAAACTTTCAACCTCGTCCCCAAGAGTGGAAAATATAAACTTCCCAAGCCTATGTTTTCATTTTCCACTGCTAATGTTTCCCACAACCCTCTTGAGTCTCTCATTAAGACTGCTCAGTAAAATGAGGTTTCCACGAACTCTTTACCGTAAGTCTTTCTCAAAGACAAAAGTAAAGTTGAAGGTGATATATTTCTCTCTGTTTTGTGTTTTGACATTTTCAGACCTCAATGTTCAGAAATTCCCCAACGGTTTGTGGCCTTGTTTGCCTCTTTGTTCATAACATGTCATAAAGCAAATTTGTGAACACTGCAGTTTAAATAGAAACTGATCTTTATCACTTTTAGTCAGTTTACAATCCGAAAACTAAGTTCAGAAGTATCACTACTGCATCAAAAACTACCTCTAGTCTATTTTAAAGATAGCCTTAGATGCAACAGACAGAGCCTTAAAACCTAAGACCACAAACTGCCAGTATGTTTACTAGTTTGAACAGGATGTCAGACAGCTCAGGTAGAGCGTACTTTTCTGCAAGAGAAAGTGCACCCACCAGTTTCTATTTATACCCACAGTATAAACCTTCAAAGCCACCAGACCTCACACATACAACACTACCATACAAGGCTATACAGGCACTACCTTAAACACATGCCAGGGCACTATGGTTCAGTTCAAAATGTAGTAAAACTAAAGCTTGTCTGACAGCAGAAACTTGCTTTACACAATCAGTCACAATGCTGAGTGACAACAATCATCCCTTGTGACTACATGAGACTTTGTTCTCTAACAATGCATTGCTGTCTTTCTGTGGTACGTGTCTGCAATATACACACACCAGAGGCCTTCATAAAGAGAAGGTTTTATTTATTCAATCATATACCCAGCAGTTAATTAATAACCAGGATGGATATCCATCACAAGGACCGACAGCACTCACTTGTGCATTAGGTCTGGATTTATGATGATTAGTCTGGTCATGTAGCTGCACTTTATTGAGTCCAATGGAGTCATTGCCTGATAAATGAAGACAGTAATGTGCTCGAATGATGTTAGATTGAAACATGCTTTGAACAAGTGCAAGACTTGATAATGAGATGGCCATCTGCAGAAGAGCGAAAGTAGCAATGCTTTGCTTTGTGACCTTCAAATAATTTCAGTATTTTATGCCTAAGTAAAGACTATGTTAATGCGTGAATGATTCCTATACTCTAAAGCTGGAGGTATTTCTAAATAATAAATAGGCAAGACTATAAAGTGTGTCTCTATTTGTGAGTCACTGTACAGGTTTCTTCTCCTATGTAGGAAAAGGGAGGTTTTTATTACACACAAACACACACGCACAGCTATACATACACTAGCAAATATAATGAATGGAAGCGAAAATCTGAAAAGCTTTTGTTGGAGAGTACAGATTTTAGGGAGGATTAATGAAGCAGGAGGCAAAATGGTGCTGCTGAACATTGTTTCCTTAGGGGGAGTTCACTCATTCAGTGACCATGTTTCAGGACGATAATGGGACATTGTAAGGATCGGCCCAAGACTTCACATGGCACAAAAGCCTGAATACTAATGATGTGAGGGAACAATTGAACACGTTTTAAATACTGAATCTTGATTAAATGAATGTGTGTCATTCACTTTTTAATGAATTTTAATGTTTCATCGTGTTAAATATTAAATTTAAGCCATTTAGGGAATATATCCGTTTAATCCAAATTTCGACACCGCCTTTTTATTATCTGCTTTGTTCAGTTAATTCTCTTTAGTTCATATTTTTATTCAAAGGTTCCTGCGACACTTCTGGCTCAGTTTCCCCCATTTTTGCGTCACAGTGGAAAACGTAGGCTACATCCTGTCTTCTGTGAGGCCTGGAAACCTCTGAGTGTTCAAACTGTTCATTAACAGATACATTAACTCATTCTTTATACAGTCAGTAAAAGTACTTCGAAGCTATTTCCTCAGATATTTTTCAACAAATGTGCGCAGCTACAGTAAAAATGCAGACTTTCTTGCATCCAATTTCCTGCATCACGCTGGAAGGAGGGAGCCTCGTCTTTCAGCCGCACCCTCCACCCCTCCTAGCTCCATTCGTTGACAACGGCCTTTTTTGGGCCACGCCCACCCGAAACTCAAAGCCGGCCGGCAAGTCGAGCATGGTTGGATGTTCTGTTTCATTTTACAGCGAAATGAACCAATCAAAACGCCGTGCGTACATTCATTCATATATGCCAAAATCGTAAACCACGTTGTGGAATTATCCTTGGAATTATTGACTTGTATATCTTTATGTATATTTTTTTTTTTATCGCAGGTATATGAATTACAGAATTCATATAACATTTTCAAAAAATAGAATAATTTTTACTCCGAGTCATTCAGCGGAAGACGTCAACATTTAAATCTATAACACCGCCTATAACCAAGCAAAAAGCCCACAAAGCAACCATAATACTGATACATCGAACATATTTCACAGCCATATACTGATACAAAGAATCAGGTTATTACACCCCATAAAAAACAAAAAACAAAAAACAAAACACAAGAAAGGAAATGCAGTTGCCGGGAAATCTATTTCCTTACCTGTTTGAGGCAAACAATGAGTAAGCATCAACAGACACCAGCAAGCGGACAGCCCGGCAAGTCCCTTCCAAATCCCAAACATGTCCCGTTTCTTCTTATATTGTCAGCTACAAAAAAGAAGTCAGCTGTGAGCACAGATGTGGAAAAAGAAGGAAGAGTTCGCGGTTGTATCTGTGCGTAAAAAGACTCCGGAGGAGACAGAGTCCCAGAGGAGAGTCACACAGTACTGGTCCGTGAAAGCCGAGTGTGGGCAAAATATATTAAGGGGCCCGTGTGACATCTGACCATTTTCTATGCGGCTGACAAGAGGGCGGTGCCAAACCAGTGGTGTGATGTTTGAATTTGGCCTTGAGCATTGCTTGGGGGTGGAGCCTACTGGTTCCATCACTCCTCCATGAACAAGCATAGCTTCCTCCTGTGTGTGTGTGTGTGTGTGTGTGTGTTTTAGAACGTATAATGTGTCTGAAAGGAAGAGGAAACTCTGACTGCACAATAAAGTATCTAACTGTAACACATTGATAGCACTTTTTACAAAAAAGCCACAAAAGATGCCACATGCAGTCTCACTACAGTCAGACTGACTGTGATGATAACACTTTGGTAAATGAAGACAACAAAAAGAGCAAGTGTGAGAGTGTGCTACAACATGTGGAGTTAAATAGTAGCAAGAAAGAAACAGTGATGAGAACCACACACATTTAGAGTGTGGTTGTTGTGCAACTTTCAGCCCCCTCCACCACCACCCCTTTATTCAACCTCAATTCCATATTAAAAACTAACCAGACGATTTATGAATGATCCTAATACAAAGATGACTGAAAAAGGAAAATAATGATAATAAATAATTCATAATAATGGGCCAAATGCAGCACAGATATGTACGCTGCATATCTTTATACTCCATCAGTTTCGCTGCAGCCTGACTGCTCTCCTGATCAGAATGCCTTGAATTGTCAGGATGCTTTAATTCTGACAAACTGACATACTTTAGCTTACTGTATTAACCAGGTCTATGCAAATACAAAATATCAGGTTATTTGTGTCAACAGTCACTGTTCGATCTCCAAGCGCAGGCAGATCATTTGCAAAGCAAAATATCAGCTTTATAAGTGAAGCACGTTGTTTGCTGCAGAAAAAGCTGCAATTTACAGGAATCAGTCAAATACTCTGGGGGCCAGACGCCTCATGGATTCTTCCCTGGAAAACCTCTACAGCCAGGAAAATTGGTCTGCCACATCACTGTGTTCTCATCCCTCCCTTTAATGCTGCTTGATGTAACTCCCAAAAATGGAGTGTCTGGTTACACAGAAAAGTGATTCCAGTTTTTCCTCGCATGTTTTGGGGAAAATCACATTTTTAATAGGTTTGAGATCAGTGCCAATGAAGAAGAGAGATTTTTGCTTCAGAACACATGGACATGATACATATGTAGAAGTCAAATCAGGCAGATAAAGTGTTTTAATGTTTTTAAAGAAGGACTCGTGTCTGTGTGTGAGTGCTTCCATAGTAAGAAAGAGGGAGGAGGAGCTGGGATTGGCTCCTCGTAGGGGCAGGGAATGATCTGTGGGAGGCATTCCTGGAATGTAAAAAAAGCAGCTGGATTACATATTCTGGTTCCCGGCATCACCACACACACTGCTAACACACACAGAGGGCAACTCTTAAACCATGTGTACACTTTAAATAGGGCCTACATCATGGCCGGTACATTTAGTCAAACATCAACTCTACTTACTTCCGTAAAGGCCTGTGAGTCATTAAAAGGGCTCCTTAATAATGACTTACAAGCCCCATTTTTTCCCCTTTTTATTTGCAATGTGAACAGTAATACAAACACAGTATCACCACTGCTGTTAACAGAAACAAGGTTGGACGTGTTCCACTCTAGTGTGACACTGGGCCACCTGGACCTCAAACTGCTAAATGGAAATAAGCCATTATTTTATTATATTTAAGAACAATGTCAGTGAAAACATTTTTTTTCTAGCAAATACATAGTATCATTATATACAATTGTTATAGATTTGGAACATACATTGGTACCATGACTGGGGGGAGCATGGGTGCAAATAAACCATATGCCATTAACATGATCTTGTTCTTTGACATAAGAGTGGGAATGTTATCCAGCTCAGTCCTAATTAATCAGCAGCTTTCTGAATTATTTCCAACATTCTCCATCTTATCCTGATGACTACTGTGTCTCCAAGTCTCCCTATCTACAGTGTTGGTAGTCTGTGTTCACACCCTGATTGTCAATCACTGATTCGTAGGCTGAATTGTTATTTTGCTTCCCTCCATTAGCAAACACATTAATAGGAGATACCAGAGAAGGAATAAATAGTGGACTAGTTCTACTAGATAAATCTTCCGTACTCTGTGAATTCAGGCAGCCTTGAATTCTTATCGACGCTCTTCTACTAAAGAGAGAACTGGATTCAGTCAAAAACACACCACTTCATTAAATGCCTTGAGTTGTGAAAATTACGAGTGTCTCAGGGCCAACAAAGCTGATAAGCGTGCACATGCATACGTAATTCATGTGCAAACTCTGATGCCCGAAGGCCAGATGTGATGGTAAAGCAGCTAATGTCTAACAGGTTCCAGTTAAAATACAACTAACAAATCAGAAGTCGGAAGAGTACAGACACACACGCTCACACACTTACACAACCTTTTTCCAAGAGCATGGGTGTGTCTTTGTCAGTGTTGCGTGAAATTTTCGCAACTCACGGTCTTACCCTAACTCAGGTCTGTCTCTGAGCATTTGTGGTTCTGAAATCATATAAAATTGTCAGCCACACCATTTTTCTGTTTAAAATCAGCACTTCTCTGTGCTGCCTGTGAACACAGTGGAACTTCCTTTAGAGCAATAAATCATTTTATTGCCGACAGAAACGCAAAAGTATAAAAGTTATTGTGAAGCCATTAAAGGGAACTCTTCATGGACTCAGGCTTGGACTTCAAGCTTTTTCTGACAAAAAAATCTTATTATAATTTGAAATTATACAAGGAAAAGTAAAATTACACACATATGTCCATGTTACCAGATATGTGTGCTGTTTGTGTCACGTGTATGTTCACTGCTTTGTTGTGGCAAAGAAGCCCAAAATTAGTGTGAATTACTTTTCCACTGCTGTTGCTGCTGCTGCCCCTCCTCCCTCCGCAGATGTTAACAGCTGCTTTTAAGTTGCTGGAGGGGCAGTCCAAGGGTTTCTAGAAATAAGGAAAACTAGTTTGTCCCCCTCCCCCTCTCATCCTTATGAATCAACACTGTGGACCTTCTGGAGTCTGCGATGAGTACATCTCCTTAGGCATACTGTACATTCATGAGCAAACATACATTTTAGGGGCATAGCAGTGCCGTTTGTCATCTGCAAGAAGAGTTTCTGTTTTGATTTGCTCATATCAACATACTTGGAGTGAGACTCTTACAACATGACTCTACTTTTAGATTCTCTTGGATGCTTTGACCATGGTATTATTAATAAGAGGATTAAAGGTATAAATGAACAGAGGGACACCTGATTTTGTACTTCTGGGACTTTTTTTTTTTAACTCACTGAAGAAAGCTCTTTGGGCATATGGGCTTAAAATCACTGACAGATCTAAAGAGCATGAGTGTGAGTTCACTGGGTCAATCCTAAAATATTTCTTATATTTGTATAAGACCTCCTCCTAGTGGTGAAATTGGATAATTACACCTTCCCACTTGTTTCATGGAAGGAAGAAATAGTTTCCGCTGAGATGTTTCTTACTTAGAAGACTAAAACATATAAATACTTCCAAAACTTTAGACTCAAACTAACTTATTGGGATTTCTTCTTATTGGCCTCCAGCTGTTAGGAATACAATCTAATGGAGTAACATCATCAGCAACTAACTTTTCAGTTCTGATAAATGTGCCAATAATGCTGAGTAGTTGTTTATATTAAAAATAATTCTTTAAAGTTATTTGTCCAACATAATTTAAACTACACACAGTCCCACACTCAAATAAAAAGAAAGTCATTTACAAGCTCAAATGAAAAATGCCTTTAATCTAAAAGTATGCCTAATCTATGTCTCACCATATTTTCGGCCCCTTAGTATCAGCTGAGTGTCAGTTTGGATCATTTCAAACTGGTTTCCTGAACATGACAATGAGTTCACAGTACTCAAATGGTCTCCACAGCTACCAGATCATCCAATGAGGCACCAATGGGATGTGGTGACGTGGTAGATTTGCAGGATGGATGGGCAGCTGACAAATCTGCATCAGCGGTGTGACGCTATCACTGTTTAGGTTAGAAACCCCAAACAGTGATATCAGCATGGAGCAATATCTCAGAGGAATGCTTCCAGCATCTTGTTGACTTTATGCCATAAATAATTAAAGCATTTCTGGAAGCAAAAGGGGTCCAAGCATGACATTAATGCCCATGATGAGTGTATGTAAACTACGCTACATGTGTGGTAGAATAGGTAACTAGCTATGTGTCCATAAATTATACTGATTGTGCAAGCGGTAAATGCGTGCATTCAAATTATAATCTGAAAATACTCTACACAGTATATCCAACACCACACAGCCACAGAGAGGAGCCAGTGTCCAAAATCAAAAGCAGAAAAAGTGCCGAAATAGATGAAACTGTTCTGAAATCCTAAAGTCACCACACAACAACAGAAGAACAAGTTACAGTACTCATGTATTACAACCTTGTGATTCTTGAATTCTACAATCAACAGTTGTAAGTGCTTATACTGGAAGTGTGACAGGTAAGCAGCAGCAGCAAGGTAAAGTAGGGTGTTTTTATTCTGTACAATAGTGGAGAATGACTGGGCCTCAGCTCCATCGAACCTCAGACAAATAACTGTGTAGTGTTGCTAAAGAGCTTCTGAGAAGTCTGGAAACACCCTGCGTACACCCTGGCTGGCTTTCCAACCTAAACAGTCACAAACATGTGATGTACACACACCTCAGGAATCACAGCAGGTCCAGAGACTGTTGTCACAAAACATCATCAAAGTGAGGCAGAGATGAAACATCAGCTCTGTTTATATCCAGAGGATATACGCAAGGTCAGGCAGCAGCTTAACACTGAGTTAAAACACAGCTCAGTTTGCCTTCAGAGTTTACTTCCTCAAAGGTGTGAGACAATACTGAGTAAAGCACAGCCTTCAGGTTATGTAAGGAATTATTTACAGTTTGTCCAAAAATTAGAAAATACAGATAACTGATTAAAAGGAAGTTAATGTTTTAATAGTGAAACTTATGATGGCAACATTTGACCTTAAAACCCATGTTTGACATTTCAAACATTTTCTGTAACTCACTGAGTGTTACATGGTTATGTTTATTCCAAGATTTGGTAATGTGTCCTCCTGTTGGCATCCATAAGTGGATACGACAAAACAGACAATAGGTGGCAGTATAGTAAAATGTAGTATTAATTTGGATCATAATACCAATGCATTAACTTTTTATATGTAACGTTTTTATACAGGTCTTGGTGGCAGGGTCAGTCTCATAGCCCTCTTCACAATCACACTTGTAGCTGCCTGGCAGGTTGATGCAAATCTGAATGCAAGTGTTCGGCTCAGTGCATTCATCAATGTCTGCAAATAAACAAATAGAAGTAAGAACTTGGCATCTTTGGATTCTTAAAAAAAAGTTGTTTCTAATGAACTTTCTTAAATCACATGTTTATGACCCATGGCCTGGTTGTTAGAGTACAGAAATGTTTCCGTTCTCTCACCTTCACAGGTTTTGTTGTCTGCTTGTAACCTGTATCCAGCAGGACATGAGCAGTTAAATCCAATCTTCAGATCGTTGCAGTGGTGAGAGCATCCGCCATTCCCGGTCAAACACTCATTGTTGTCTACGGAGACAAAGAGGCAGAAATTTTTAAAATAATATTCATGAACAAAAGATCATTAGCCAACTGAAAACTCACATTAATGCGTTTCTGAACATAACAATCAATGACCAGTAATATTCAGATAGGTGACGCATAAAAAACATTTATTTAATCTAACACCGCATCTTTAGTAACTCTATTCTTTAGCAATGAATATGGCCCCACTTCTTGTATGGTGCCTGACAGCATCAGGACATGCTTTTAATGAGATGACTGATGTCATCGGGTATCTCCTCACAGATCTGGACCAGGGCATCACTCAGCTCCTGGGCAGTCAGAGGTGCAGTATGGCTGTGTTGGATGAACTGAATCATAATATCTCTAGAGCTGTTCTATAGGATTAGGCTGCACAGCAGAGGTAGTTGTGGGTTTCTTGGTGGTTGTAGTTGTGGTGGTCGGGTCTGGCTGCCTGGGTGTAGCAGGATTTGTGGGACCTTGTGGTGGGAGCGGAGCAGCAGTTTTGACTTTAACGGGAGGTGCAGCTGGCTTAATTTCAGTATTTGATGTAAATTCCATCTTTTTTAGTAAGAAGAGGAGGGGACGTTTACCTGCCACGCATTTCTTCATGTCCGGTCCCAGGACCATGCCATCAGGACAGGCACAGGTGTATCTGGGAGACTGTGGGTCGTTCTGAGGGGCAGGTAGGCACAGGAACTCACAACCTCCATTCGTGCACCAGTTTGCACCTAAAATAAAAAAAGGAAAGGCATTAGAAAAAATGATTCTAATTTCACAGATTCCTTTTCAATATCTCTAATGTACAAATGTTTCCTTACTGGCTGGCTGCTTGAGTTTGTGGTGCAGTACGATGTCTCTTGGCTGGACGAGGTCCTTTGCCAGCTTGGTGATGTCGCTTCCTGTCAAGCGGTTGGCACTAAACACAGCAGCTTTGCTCATGTCTGTCCAAAATACTTTCTCCTGTTTTTGGAAAGAAATACAACTTAAGTTAAACTGATTAACTATAGACAATCATTCTTTACAATACAATAATTACAGTTCTAAAACTGTTTATAACTTGTATAGTTCATATTTCATATTTCTGTATAGTTTTCATATTTATATCCTGTACATAGCTTGTACACTCACTACAGCCTGTACATACTTATAGTTATAGCATATTCATAGCATACCTTCATACTGTGTACATTGTAACATACCTATAATAGACCCATTTTTGTAACATATCTATGCATCTTATTGCTAATATATATTTTGTAATATATCTATTGCTAAAGCACTTTATGGATGGATGCAAACTGCATTTTGTTGCAATTCTATTGCATATGACAATAAAATTGAATTCAATTCTATTGTATTCTATTAACAATTAGTACAGCGCTCAACAATTGAAGCTCTGGCTTTATATGTTAAACCATTTCAGATAAAAACCCTCCATGAACTTCGTTAGACTTGGACTGGCTAGTTTTAACAATTTAAGAAACAACTAGTATTGTTAATAAATCAGGCAGATTTGTGGTTCCTGTCCTTTTCTTCTTGCGATCATTACCAATTCTTAGTGGCAGTTTAATCAAATAACAACAATCCTTTTGACCTTCACTGAGTCAAAGTTAATCTGGGAATAAACTGCCTTCATCACTAACCTCAAAGACGGTCAGGGAGAGCGGGTGGGAGAGTTTTTCCCCATTAATAATGAGACTGTGTCGGGCCCCTCCATTCACATCGATGCTGGAGAGAGAGTGCAGCTTGGAGTCCACCCAGTATAGACGCTGGCTGACCATGTCTGGTAGGAAAATGAAACACACAAATAATAGTTTTGACTACGATATTTTCATTAAACAGAAAATAAAATCACTGCTAAAAATGCATTCAGGAAGCTGGGCTTACCCAGGGTGATGCCATTCGGCCACACAATGTTGTCTTTTACTAAAGTAGTGCGATCCGCACCGTTCAGCCCACTCTTCTCAATCTTAGCTTCTTCACCCCAGTCTGTCCAGTACATCAAACTAAAGAGGACACAGCAAAAGAAATCATGAGGCTAAAGACAAAACGCACCAGTTCATGTCAAACTGACACTAATCTAAGGAAACGTACTCGCTGCGATGTCTGTTTAAACACTTACTTGTTTACTGGATCGACTGTGATGGCTCGTGGCTTGTCCAGGTCCGTTGCGATCAGGGTCTTCCTCTTACTGCCATCCGTTGTTGCTACAGAAATAGTCTTCAAAACTCTGTCAGTCCAGTAGATGTTGCCATGGATCCAGTCCACCGCAATGCCCTCTGGGGCCTCTATCCCACCCTCAACCACCACACTGTGGTGAGAGGAATTGCCAGCCACATCTATCATAGAGCTGTTTGGAGGAAGGCAAGAGTGGAGAGATACATTTTATCTGCATCCTGGGTCTTGAATGAGAGCCACTCCATACTGTGCAAAATGATGTAAGAAATCCATAAAGAAATGTAACATAGATAATCCAGACACAAATAGACTTCAGCAAATATAAAGAAGTATAATTCAGTTATAAAGTAAATAAAAAGGTTAATTTAATACAAAGTAAATAAATCGAGGAGAAAATTCATATTAATTTCATATTAATTTAATAACTGAGCCAAGTGCAAGGTTATAGACCAGGATAAGGGACACGGATAAAGATTCTAACCTGTAGATTTTCTTCAGAGACAGGTCAGACCAGAAGATCATCTTGTTTGGCATATCCATGTCGAGAGCCATCGGGTTCGTCAGCTGTGGGATCACACGCACATACTCGCTGTGGTCCACTGTCAGCTTCCTCACCTCGCGTCTGTTAGTGAAGTACAAGGTGGGCACTGTGCCTGGTGGAGACAGAGGAGGACAGTTCGGTTAAACTTGCCTGTCTTGTCTGAAGGTTGCGTCACAGGATCAAGCATTAAGTGGGTTTAAGTGGGCTTTCTTTCTAACATTACCTGATTCAGCCTTGCAAGTTTTGGTCACAGGGTCAAACATATAGCCGTCTCCACAATCACACTTGTAGCTGCCAGGCAAGTTGATGCAGATCTGAGTGCAAGTGTCCGGCTCAGCACATTCGTCAATGTCTGCAGAATTGAAGAAGTTGGCTGATTTGTTTGTTTCTATTGTGCACATTGTTAAATGACATGTTTACGATTGTCTGGTTCTTAAGAGGCAGAATTCTAAATGTCTCCGTCCTCTCACCTTCGCAGGTTTTGTTATTCGCCTCCAGCCTGTATCCAGCAGGGCAGGAGCAGTTGTAGCCAATCTTCAGATCGTTGCAGTGGTGAGAGCAGCCGCCATTTCCGCTCAAACACTCATTGTTGTCTGCAGAGACAAACAGGCAAAAAGCTTTCAAATAATATTCACGACAACCAAATCCTTAGCTGACCAGGAATTTACTCATTCAAACCACAAGCTATGTAGGTCAAGTCTGGTATTCTAGTCATATTTCCCTACAGGCTGGCAGCCATGAATGTGTACAAGATGACTTCACTTACCGCACTCTTTCGCTGGTTCATCAGACCCGTCCTTGCAGTCGTTCTGCTTGTTGCACACTTTCTCCATGTCGATGCATTCCCCACTGCGACACTGGAACTTGTCTGGGCCTTCACATACTGGGGAAGAGACCAGGGGAGTATGAATGAGACCGCAATGTAATCATGTGGGACTTTCTTTCCTTTCAAGAAGGAAGCTTTCGTTTACAGTTTGTGGGTGAAACTCAATGAAATCTTTTTACCTGTATCACATTCAATCTCATCAGTGAAGTCCCTGCAGTCATGATGTCCATTACATTGGAGGCTTTTGTTAATGCAGGAGCCGTCCTTACACTGGAACTCATCTGAGTGGCAAGTAGAATGAGCTGAAAGAGAAGGAAGAAGGTAAATGCATGAAAACACATGAGAGATGGGGAGAGAGAGTAATGGACTAGAGATTAGAAGAAGAAGAAGAAATACCTCCAGAAATTATTTACTGTCTCCATTAAAAATGCAATGTGCAGGTTGGCTTTAATGGTAACTATAAATACATTTTTAAAAACTCACTGCAGTTAGCCTCGTCCGAACGATCCAGGCAATCGAACCCTCCGTCACACTTCCAGTTGCCATGGATACAGTCCCCATTCGCACACTGGAACTCGTGAGAGCTGCAGCGAGGCGTCTTCTCTGGCTTCCTTCCCTCACAGTTCTGGGGCCACTCATCAGACCCATCGTCGCAGTCTCTGTCTCCATCGCAGCGCCACACCATCGGCACGCACCTTGAGTTGTTGCATTGGAAGGAGCGAGGGTTACAGGTGGGTTTGGGACAGGAAGCCTCATCTGAGCCATCTGAGCAGTCGTTGTCGCTGTCGCAAACAAAGATTTGAGGTATGCACCGGCCATTGGCACAACGAAACTCATAATCTCCACACTGCTTGGTCGCTGTGGTGTGATAAGAGAGGGAGATAGGAGTTAATATGGGTATAAAGGTGGAAAACACATGAAGAATAACGCTTTAAAAATACATTAATTAATTTTGTCCAACTGCAATCTACAGGTACAAAGCACACAATTCCAGTCAAGTCCAGTTTTCGCATCAGTTGCTTAGCTTTCCTGTGTCCCTTCAGTGGTAATTATATTACAATGCACTGCTGTTATAGTCAGCCTTGCCACCACAGTGCCATTTCTCTGGGACACAATGGTTCAGATAGTCATCAACTGCTAAACCATTTCCCAACCTGTTGTTGCTTTCATTCACACCAAAGCAGCTGAAAAGAATTCACAATGGTCTATGCTTTCTGACTGGACAGTCACAAGTGCTCAATATTTAATTAATAATTTAGTCATTTATTAAGCAGTATATTTCACTTTTTTACACTGAGTGCTCAGGGATACACCACAGGTAGCAGGCACAATATAGTGCCATCACCCCAATCATCACTTCTATCACAAATCCACCTGTGGTGGTGCACCTCACCTCAAATTCCCATTCTGCAAATGTAGGTGGCATTTATCAACTATACAAATCACAAGTGGAGTCCAGTGTGCCGTGAGGACAAATTGACAATTAACGTGTTGGACATGTGCAGAGGAGGCATAGTGGATATACTGGACAAAGGATGTTGAAAATGAAGCTGCCAAGCAGGAGGAAAAGAGGAAGACCACAGAGAATATTCATGGAAGTAGTGAAGGAAGACGTGCAGGGGGTTGGTGTGACAGAGGAGGTAGGATAAGGTAAAGGCAGATGATCTGCTGGTGGGGCTCATAAAAGGAGCAGCCGAAAGAAGAAGACAACATTGTGTGGGTATGAAGCTAACTGTGCCAAATATAACCGTTCCCCATAAAACTATTTTTTGCTGACAGTGTGACACTATAAGCCAAGCTGGTTAAAGTAGTTCAGCAGTAGTTCATGCATCAGTTTGCAACTTGAAATTAAAAAGTCTGATTTTAAGGTGTTTACTGGCTCATACTGGTGGAACCTGGGACCAGTACTCTTGTGGAGGTTCAGTGCTTTGCACCGCTGTAAACATCTTGTTTCCAGTCATGGTTCTGACTAACAGACAAACAGAGAGGGAAAGATTTTGTTTTCTTATTTGCATGTAAACAGATGTACTCTGGGTTTTATCGCACATGTAGTTTTATCACACTTCTCCTTTCTGCATAACTTTTAATGAAGCACATCGAGTCTACTACAAAACAGGAGGAAAGAAAGAGTTGGTGAAAAGTTCAATTTCTTACCCGTTTCAGACGAACAATGAACAAGTGTCAAAAGACACCAGCAAGCAGACAGTCCTGCGAGTCCCTTACAAATCTTAGACATGTCCTCTTTTATCTTCTTTTTCTTTGACAAGAATAAAAAGATGACTGTGAGCAAAACTATATAGAGAGCCTCAGTCACATGAGTGTTGCACCATTCCCAGCTGGGGTGTTTGAAATGGGCAGCAAGCCGCGCTGAGCCCACTCCCTCCCTAAGAGTGCTTATCTTCGTCCCAACCAGTGAGTTTTCCTCTCTCTCTCTGTCTGTCTGTCTCTCTCTCTCTCTCTCTCTCTCTCCCTCTGTGTAAACTGACAAATACCAGTGAATATACCTGTAAATATATTAGTTTCATAATGTTGCTCACAGATTTAAAAGGAGTTTTTGGAAACAAGTTTTTTTTATTGGCAAGAAGAGTTATTGCTGTAACACAGGGTAATAGGCAAAATATAAAATAATGTTTTTCTACATTAGCCACAACAACCCCGAGAGTAAAAATCACTTTTTCTTTTTTAATCAGAGATAAACATTCACTCTTTCAGAGTATTCGCTCAGGTGATAATATGGACGATCACATTATTCAGGAACTATGGAGACAGGGTATCTTCTCTGGGAGGTGTTGGAAGGTGGCTGGGGCACAAAGTAAGCCAGTGGTTCCCAAACTTTTTTTGCTAGGCCCCCCCCTTTGTTTTACATGAAAAATGTTCGCGCCCCCCATCTTCCGCGCGCGCGCGCGCACACGCACGCACGAACACATCCTCCAACCACACACACCCATATTTTGCTCCATTGCGGTTTATTTCACACCTCAAACATTTAGTAAACAATTAAGCAAATACAAGTAATCTGCAATAAATTACAGGTAGTAAGAAAATAAACTACTAACTCTTTTACGCTGCGTCCACACCTACACGGGTAGTTTTTGAAAACGCAGCTGTTTCGTCAACACTTAAACAGCGTTTCGAATCACCGAAAACGGAGATTTTTTAAAACTCCTTTTTTGCGTTTACGTGTGGACGAGGATTACAGAGTTTGTCATGCAACGTCAAAGGTATGTGCCTTTTTTCACGTCACGCTGTGCGCCACGTTATTGTTTACATGAGATGAATTGCAGAATGGCAGATAGAGACAAAATACTGTTAATCTGACTATCTTCAGGTTTTACACGCTTACATATACACACGCAGTTACTGTCCCTCCATTTAGAAAGGCAGAGGCGTCACGGTGTAATTATTTTACGTGTAGTTGTTTTTTTCCTGTGTAATAATATTCAACATTGCTATCAATACATTTTTCAAAAAATGCCTCTCTGTGCAAAATGGGTTTAAAAACATAAACAGCTGTGGGATACTGTTTGTCTGTGATTTAGACAGGGGGAACAAATCGTGGCAGGATCAGCCTGATATTATTTGTATCCCACTGTAACTTTACTGTATAAAGAGCTAACATCTCCAAAATGTCAGGAGTAGTTAGTCATTACAACAAGTGTTTGTGAACTAAAAATCAAGAATGTGGGATACTGTTTGTCCGTGATTTGAAGAGCCCAGCGCGTGCTTCTGACGAAGGGAAAACCAATTATGCAGGGGAGACCTACCTTGGCACTTGTGCAGGTGAAACCAAAGGGAAGATAAGATAAGATGACCTTTATTAGTCCCACAGGTGGGAAATTTGTTTTGTTACAGCAAAGTGCAAAGGTATGTAGCAGAAATTAGAAAACACTGGAAAGCAATAAAATACAATACAATAAAATAAAATAAAATACCATATACAATAGAATAAAATAGAATAGAATAATATATACAATAGAATAAAATGGAAATACAAATACTATATACAACTGAGTAGGAAAATACAAAAATACAACTTCGTCAGAAGAAGAATTGCACATATAGCAGTCTTATTGCACATGTGTGGGTTTGTGTGTTTGATCAGCTGCAAAAGTCTTTATTGTGGAGTCTGACAGCAGTGGGGAGGAAAGACCTGCGAAATCTCTCCGTCCCACACCGTGGGTGCCGCAGTCTCCCACTGAAGGAGCTGCTCAGTGCTGTCAGAGTCTCCTGCATGGGGTGGGAGATGTTGTCCAACAGGGATGACAGCTTAGCCACCATTCTCCTGTCACTCACCACCACCTCCACTGGGTCCAGAGGGCATCCTAGAACAGAGCTGGCCCTTCGGATCAACCTGTTCAGTCCCTTCCTGTCCCCAGCAGAGATGCTGCCGCCCCAGAAGACCACACCATAAAAGATGGCTGAGGCCACCACAGAGTCATAGAAGGTCTTCAGGAGTGGGCCCTCCACTCCAAATGACCTGAGTCTCCGCAGCAGGTACAGCCTGCTCTGCCCTTTCCTGTAGAGGGCGTCTGACTTATGAGTCCAGTCCAGTTTGTTGTTCAGATGAACACCAAGGTACCTGTAGCTGTCCACAGCCTCGATGTCCATACCTTGGATGTTCAGTGGTTGCAGTGGAGGATGTTTGTGCCATGAAGATATGCTTCACCATATTTTCTAGTCTTTGGCTTAGAATGAAGTTGGTTTGGAAACATATTCAGCAATGCTTCATCTCCTGATTTGCGTTTGTGGAGGCGCCCCGTGCTAGCAGTGTCCAAGCATTGTTTTTTTTGTTTTGTTTTTTCCTTTTCATACCGCGCCCCCCCCCCTGCAATGGCTCTGCGCCCCCCCTAGGGGGCGGGCCCCACACTTTGGGAAGGTCTGGGTTAGCCACTTCTTGCTTCATATGAATTACAGACATTTGATGCATTTTGGAAACACCTGATTATTTATTAACTGTTTCCCACATGGATTAACAACACTCACGTCACTTTCCCCAGCTGGCACTGCTCCCTCAATCACTCCTCTTGGGAGCTGGATTAGAGATTCTGCTACACTCACTATTACAACACGCTGGTAAAACACAGAGTTTCACAAGTTTGTTTTGTTTGAATTTGAGAGACAGACTCTCTCTCCTGTTGACTTCTGAGCTCATAAATCGAGCTGCTACTCACTCATTCTGCTGAGGGTTGCACTCTGCACTTCTCCACTCACAACTTTTCACTCCCCACGTGGTGATATACTGCAGCAGGTCATTACAGCTTTCTTTTTTGTCTCTTTCCCTTCATCTGTTTTGTTCCATCTACTTTTCTCGTATTTCTTCTTTTCCCCACACTGGTCGCAGCTGGCCCTTCCTTGAGCCTGGTTCTACCAGAGGTTTCTTCCTGTGAAAAGGGAGTTTTTATCCTTCCCACTGTCGCAAAGTGCTTGCTCACACTGGCTGGCTTGATTGTTGGAGTTTCTTCCAATACTGTAGGGTATTTACCTCACAGTATGAAGAGCCTTGAGGTTTTTAAACAGCATAACAACTAATGAATTTAGACGAAAACTCCCAATGTAATGAAATTATACAAGAAAAATAAAGCAAAACACACACATACTTAAACAGCTTGTGCCATCAGAACATAGCGAGGTGAAAAACAGTTCAGCTCCCCTCTCAGCAGATGTTACATGTAACAGCTAATTTTAAGTTGCTTAAGGGGTAAGGGTTGTGTAAGGGTAAGGGTTCCTGGAAATCAGGAATATTGACTCATCCTTGTACTTTCCCCTCTTCCCCTTATTGACATACACTAAACTCACTGAGCTTCAGTTTTAACCAGAAAACTCACACATCTCAACCTGTGACAAGTACACTCCTCTAACCGTACTGTACCTTCAGCATACTTCTCTAATGAGCAAACCAGTTTTAGTGGCAAAGCAGTGCTGTTTGTCATCTCAGTGAAGAGTTTCTGTTTTGATTTGCTGGATCATACTTAGAGTGAGATTTCTGCAACACAATCATACTTTCACATTGTACTGGATGCTTTGATCACTAAGAATAAGAGCATTTTATAAATGCTCAGAAAGACACATGATTTTATAGTTTAGGGATTAAAAAAGAGAAAAAAACTCACTGAAGAAGCCTGTGGGACTATTACAACACAGTGCTAATTTTACATTATGTTTGATGCTTTGTTTGGCCATGGTAAGAACAACAGCATCTAAAACTCACTGAAGAAAGCTCAATGGGTGTATCAGGCTTAAGAAAACTGACAGACCTAAAGGGCATAGGTGTGATTTTACTGTTCTATTTGTATGAGACCTCCTCCTAGTGATGAAATGGAGTCAATACACCTTACAGTTGATCCTAACAGCAGGTTTGTTTCAGCCTGAAGTTAAAAAGCTGCTGAAATGAAAACTACGCAGCGCTTTTAGTTTGTAGACATAGGATTTAAAGAGTCTCAACTGAGACACGTAAATACCCCCAAAACCTTTAACTCAGACGAACTTACTGGCGTTTATCCTTCTGGGCTCAAGTTGTCAGAAAAATAATAAATATAGCTGATTGCCTGACGAGCAGCTGACATTTGGCCTTTCAACATTAAAAACTCGTGTTTTACTTATGAAATTTGCCTCGAGTGTTCTGAACTTTGACCTTTACAAAATACAATCCACACACGCCTTAATGTTAGTCATAGACTAAAAGGAACACAGAATTGGGCTATCCAGTGAGCAAAGACCACTTAATCCTACTTTCTTTTTTTATGCTTGTTAAGCCCCTTTAATCCTCTATATGTTATATGGGGCTATGCAAATAAAACCGAATTGAACTGATCCATGTAACACATAAGAAGCCCTTATATGTTAGTTAAAGTGACCCAAACAATCAATTACCAACATACGGACTAATTTTAACTCGTTTAACCACAGCACTACATCACACACTGTCATTAATTTATTGTTTTGTTCCAAGTTTCAGCCACAATGAAACAACACAACACAGATGCAAACACCGATGCTTTGGTTCACTCTGGTTACCTACTGTAATGAGATAAGTACAGTACTGAATTTGCAAGCTGTACATACATGCATTGACTTTATAATCTGAAAATACTCTATACAGTATATCCAACACCATACGGCCGTGAGGCATTCACAAACAGAGAGGAGCTGATGTCCCTCTGGTCCTTTGTCTTAAAAATTAAAAGCAGAAAAAGTGCCGAAATAGATGAAACTGTTCTGAAATCCTAAAGTCACCACACAACAACAGAAGAACAAGTTACAGTACTCATATATTACAACCTTGTGATTCTTGAATTCTACAATCAACAGTTGTAAGTGCTTATACTGGAAGTGTGACAGGTAAGCAGCAGCAGCAAGGTAAAGTAGGGTGTTTTTATTCTGTAAAGTAGTGGAGAGTGACTCGGCCTCAGCTCCATCAAACCTCAGACAAATAACTGTGGTGTGTTGCTAAAGAGCTTCTGAGAAGTCTGGAAACACCCTGTGTACACAGCTGGCTGGCTTTCCAACCTAAACAGTCAGAAACGTGATGTACACACACCTCAGGAATCACAGCAGGTCCAGAGACTGTTGTCACAAAACATCAAAGTGAGGCAGAGATGAAACATCAGGACAGTTTGTCTAAAAATCAAACTTAATGTCTAATAGTGATAGTCTTGATGATAACATTTGAAGCTCCATATTCGGCATTTATAAGCATATGCAAACATTTAATGGTTACATAGCTGGATTTATGTATTTGTTAATAACTGTGACATGGCAGTATAGTCAAACATAGCTCTAAATCAACAGAATATCTTGATGTTATAATCACAGTAAATTAGTAAAAATAGGTACGCTGAATCATACTATACTGGTCACAAATATACATTAAAGGTTTATATATAGCTTTAAATAAATGCCAAACAGTGGAACTTTTAAAATAAAGTGATACTGCAGTACATGTTTCCATTAGACTAGAATTTGCCTCACACAAGGCTTCAGGGCATTTATCTGAAGACAGGCTGATGAAGACTCGTAGCACAATTATGTTATCTCTACACTGTTATCACATATAATATCTAGATAATCACTGAAATAAGTCTTGAATATTGGTACACTAAAATTAAAGAACAGATCTGTTTTTAATTATAATTACACATTTTACTTAAAAAAGATGACAATAAGGAACTTTTCCCACCTTTGCTTATTACAAACATGCATGTCCTGCTCTGTGTAGTAGGCAGCAGCTTTTCTCTTGTTTATCAGAATACACCTTTACATTACCGCCTCATGGTTTGCTGACACAGCATCTTTTGCTGTTGTGTTTTTTGTGTGCTATTCTCTTCATAGTTGTCACCAATGAAGCAGTAATTAGATCATATCTGTATACAAATATCTCAACACTCCCTTTGCAACATATATTTTATGGTATATGGAGCCATCTGATGATCACATGTCTTTGCAAATGTACAGAAAGAAACTCCTCTTCTTCGACTTCTCTCGAATATATTTGACTGAGGGTGGATGGAGTGGACTGAGGCATGTTTTATTACTTTAGAAGTGTTGATTGATTTGGTGGGATATCCCTTTATACACCCTTCTCCCTAATTCACAGTACAGTTCAGGCCTCCTCGTCGGTGGCACTTGGGGAGCGCTCCTGAAAAAAGGAAACGGATATGTTTTATTTGGCTGGAAAAGACTTCTAGTTTCACACATTATACAGGTTTCCTGAGATATCCTGCAAACTAAGAAACAAAAAACCAAACGTGTATATTTGTGCCTCTACCTGCACTGAGCAATAAACTATCAATCCCATAAAAATTCCCCACACAAATGCTTGCAACGTTTAAAGGAAAATGACAACAAAAACAAATTTTGTGCTTTGTTTCATCTTTCTACATGAGCTCTCCTTTTGTATGCCTTTGTCTCAGTTTTCTACTAAAATCCTGCTTCTCACAAGGTTACATCAGCACACACACACACTGAGTTACCTCTTCCTGCTCATCCTCAGAGTCATCATCACTGACGACCGGCTTTGCTCTGGTGCGTCCCGTCCGTCTGCTGCGTCCCTTCCCTCGATCTCCACCTTTATCCTTCCTGCTCAGACGGATTTTCACCTTCACTGAGCGGGCTGGAAATCAACACACATGTACAGAACATGTTGTCAGAGTAATCATACAGAGAATTTTGAGATGTTTGCCAGAGGACATAAAAGGACAAACTCCATCTAAATCAGTTAGGACACAGTCAAATACAACTTTATGCACGACATGCACAGGCATGCTCACATTCAGACTCTGATCCTTCCTCCTGCTCTTCCTCCTCTTCTTCACTCTCCTCTCCCTCACTTTCCTCCTCTTTCTCGATCTTCTGCCTCAAGCTGGTGAACACCGACTGTAGCACGATGGAGTCCTCGTATATCTGCTCATAAACACAGCGAGCAGATGCTGATTATGATCATGTGGCTGCAGGGTAAAACATTTAGCCTCAACACATCATTTAAACATCAATCATTTATCAGCAACTAGTAATTAAATGTCTGATATTTTGCCCTGCATGATGAGTTTTCCGATGAGGTCTTTTATGCTTTAATGTGACCTCAGAGTGCTCGCTTTCGTCAGCTTTAATCAGGCTTCACTTTCAGCTGTAATCCATCAACAGGAACTAATATATACCAGTTAAATAACACAAATTCTGATTCAGATTTGTCTTGTGCAAGAAAAAAACAAATAAAACAGCAGGTGTTTTTCTATACAGCACATCTTTCTCACCAGCGACCCCTCCAGGTTGAAGGTCTGAGCATTCTGGAAGAGCAGCATGACGTCTCTCTCCAGGTCACCCAGACTGCGGTAGCGATGACTTCGAATCCTCTCCTAACATTGAAGATGCAGCACAAACATTGGGTATGTAAGCAAGAGAATAACACACCAAGCGTGTCTGTTAACCTTTAAACACGTTTTTTTTAATGTGCTTCGCTGCAGGAATGAAAACATGTTACAAATGTAATAACACTGTTTAATCTTACCTTGATCTTCCTGAAGTCTACCGGCTTGCGGATGAGTTCGTAGTACTCGGGCAGCTCTTTTCGAGACGGCAGCTGGATGAACACCTCGCTCAGCTGACGCCCACTGGCGCTGCAGGACATGACATTATTATCACGAGACCGAATATCTGAAAGTGCCTAATATCAATCCAACTAATCAGAGCTCTCAAAGCGAATTTGCTATTGGCTGTTTATTAAAAGTGTTACAGGGTTTTCTGCCACCCCAGACACATGAATGTGTTTAGTCCAGTCAAAATATAAACTGCTGCAGCTGCCACTTGGTCTTCCTGAAGACCAAACCTAACAACTGCTATCAGATCCTCTCATCATTATATACATTTGACATGATCTTCAGTCTCAGCATTCATGGCATCACTTCATGACATCATGGGGTCTACAATCTGTAGTTTTTACCCCTTTCTCATATCACCTGGGCCATGACACAAAGAAATCCTGGCAGTGTTGAACTTTCTTTCTAAATTGACTAAAATGACTGAAAAAAAAAAAAAGCTTCATATTTGCCACAATCACAATTTCTGCTACCTGTCTTTGTATTTGATGACAGCGTCCACAATTTTCTTCATCTTCTTTGTGAGGGTGGGAGGATTCGGCGAGAGTTTTTCGACAGGTGGCCGTCCCCTCTTCCTCTGCCTCTTCCCGTCATCATCTTTATCCCCCCGTCCACGTCCCCCAATGGAAGAGGAGGGACCAGGGAGATCCAGGTCACGATCTCGCTTCCTCTTGCGGGTCGTCTTTTTGTGCCGTACCTCTTCCTCCATCTCCTCCAGTGTGCCTTCCTCTATCGCCTGAACAGGGAAAGATACAGGGTGAGAGATTCGGATATACGTGTTAAAATTACCCCCCCCACAAATTTGCCTTTTCCTCCTGAAAGCCAGTTAGCTTAGAAGTCAATTTATATCCTGAAATCTTTGTCTCAGCCGCACCTTGAGCCACTGCTTCTCAGTCAGCGAATCGCTGTAGTCCACTTCCTTCCGTTGTCGGGAACCTCGGCCAAACATTTTCTCCTCCTCTTCCTCACAGGTAAGTCGCTCAACCTCAGCATCATCCTTCATGATCCACGTGGGCAGCTCGTCCTCCTCCATCAGCCGTGGTTTTCGTCGTGGGTTACGAGCCTCCTCGCGGCGTCGGTCCAGGTCCATACGCTACGGAAGCAAGAAGAAGAAAACACAGGGAAAGATCGGGGCACGATTTTTGCGCAGTTGAATCTCTACATTCAAACACACAGAAACTCACCATGAACAGCTCGAACTCCTCTTCACTCCTAGCAATCATCTGGTTGACCGTCTCATCATCTGGCACCTCATCCTCCTCCTGAATACAGCAGACACACATTGGCAGGCAGAGCAGAGGAAAGCACACTCTGTAAATTGTGTGTTGGCGGTGCACGCACACACATTCATGTGTAGGCACACTTCTTGACCCCAGACCTCGTCTTGCTCCTCATGTTCCAGGATGGCCTGCAAAAAGGCCCTGCGCTCGTGGCTGGAAGACTTCTGGTCGAACATGCCGGCCTGGATAACTTTCTGGTCCACATTTAGTTTGTATTTGGCCGCTGCCAGGATTTTCTCCTCGACGCTGTTGACTGTACAAAGACGTAGCACGCGTACCTCGTTTTGCTGACCAATGCGGTGAGCTCTGTCCTGCGCCTGCAAGTCCTGGGTAGGAGAGAAAGATAAAGAAAGTTAAGCTGTGGAGGCCAAACCTTAACATTTCTGCTTTCACTGTCAATAAATTGTGAACACTACAATATTAAATACTAAAACCTAAACATCTTCCCCAGTTTACTGAGGACAGACCCTGTGCTTTTATCTCCAGCCTCTAAGTGCTAAAAAAGGCAAATCAAAGCTGATATGAGCTTGAATGCTGATTTGATTAAAAAAATCAAAATAAATGTGCATCACACCTGATGTGGGTTCCAGTCGGAGTCAAAAATAACTACAGTGTCGGCAGACTGCAGATTGAGGCCGAGGCCTCCAGCCCTTGTGCTCAGGAGAAAAATAAAGTACTCTGACTCTGGGTCATTGAATGTCTTCAGTAACATTCCTCTATCCTCAGCCTTTGTTGTGCCTGAGAGGTATGAAGGTGGGAAATAAGAGGAAATGAAGGAAATAATTCACAAAAAATATAAACCAAAGGGAAACAAATAAAAAGGGGACAACAAGAACTGATACGCATACAGATCAGTGTCTCACCATCCAGACGCAGGTATTTGAAGTTACGGTAGGCAAAGTAGTCCTCCATGATGGTCATGAGTGAGGTCATCTGACAGAAAAGCAGCACTTTGTGGTTTGTGGCTCTCAGCTTTGGCAGAATTCGATCCAGCACCTCAAACTTTCCTGATGCCCGATACAGGTCAGGACTGAGGGAGCGAAAGGAGGATATTTTTACAAAGGCTGCAGTTTGTTTGTGTGTGTTTGTTTACATATTTTTGTGGGGACCAAAAATTGGAAGTTTACTATGCTTGTGGGGACTAACAGGAGAGCCCTTATGGGGACAAAATCCCGATCCCCACAAGTTTGAAGCCATTTTTCAGACTCAAAATGTGGTTTTAGTGTCAGGGTTACAATTAGGTTACAGTTAGTTTTAGGCTAATGGTTAGGATTAGGCACTCATTTTTGATGGTTAGGGTAAGCGGCTAGGGAAAGCATTATGTCAATTTGATTCCCCACAAAGAACACGGTGTGTGTGTGTGTGTGTGTGTGTCTATGTGTGTTTGTGTGAGAGAGAGATCAGGACCTAAAGAGGAAGCAGTACTTACCCCTGAACTATCCCACCAGAGAATCCTAAATGTTCAGAGAAGGATTCCTACCAATACAATGTACAATCAAACATTTCAGTTCAACTGTGGCTTTACTTTGATGACCTTTAGCTCACTGACACATCAAAAAGAAGTCAGCCTTGTCAGAAATGGCTGTTGTTATCATCAGAAATTCTCTTTATTATTATAATAATAATAACTACAGACAAAGTATTTATGTGTTGGGCCCGTCAATGTTACCTCTATTTGCTGAAACATATAAGGGTGATTGCAGATCTTCCTCAGCTGCATGATGGTGTTCATCAGTGTCTTCGTGCCGCCTTTACCCTATTGACCATGATATGATAAAAATGTTTTTACTGCTAATAACTGGGAAGTGTGGGGCGTGGACTTGAAGTACATGCAAAAAAAAAATATCCAACATTCTTAAGTTAACTGTTTTTTTTACCAACATTAGTTCAAAGCACGGTAACGTACAAGCATAATAACTGAAACGGCTAAGTGAAGAGAGTATTCAAAGCAGTGGATGGTGCACAAGAGAGGTGAAGAAGAGAGCAAGCAAGAATAAAAGGGAAGAAGCTGACAGAAGGAGAGTGTATAATATAACTTCAAATTATATGTGCCTTCACCTTCTTGTCTTTCTCCGATCCATCAGTGAGCAGGACCCCCTTGGCCTGCATGTGCCTGTAGAGGACTCTCTGAAGAGAAGACATGTCACACTTGATCACGTACTCCACCTGAGGGACAGGAGAAAAACATGTGTTTCCATTAAGCATGCATGCACAACATCAGAACAGAAAAACTTTATTTTCTACACGTCTCCTCAAGACTGATGCTAAAGAAAACAAGAGCTGCTTAAACGGGATGTTGCCTTTACAGTGCATGTGAAACATGCCTTTTCTGGAAGCTGTGCCTCCACCTCCTTCTTCAACCTCCGTAACAGGAAGGGGCGTAGCACTTTATGGAGACGACGAATAATCAGAATTGTCTCCTCTTCATTAAGGTCCACCTGAAGCGGAAGAAAGAGAAATTTCACACTCCTATTTAGCAAAACAGACCCCTGCTGTAACCTCAAAAAACGCTTCCTATATTTCTGCACACCTTCTCTCCAGTCATAGCGAAAGGGGCGTTAAACCACTGTTCGAAGGTGCTGCAGCACTTGAAGATAGTGGGTAAGAGGAAATTGAGCAGCGCCCACAGCTCAGGAAGTTTGTTCTGCAGCGGCGTCCCCGTCAGCAAGACTCGCCGCGGAGCAAGGTAATGGGTGTTCAGGACCTGGGTCAGTTTACAGTGGTGGTTTTTCATGCGGTGGCCTTCGTCTACAATCATGTACTTCCAACGGATCTGGAGGAGAGAAGAGGATCACATGTGGGCGAAACCACAGTACCAATACCCTGTATCACTGGTCCTGGCCAGCCACACCAACCAATAACTCAAAGTGAGTAAAAGGAGGATTTTTTTTTGTCCACTTTGTCCTGATGACTCAAGTTGGCCCAGTCCCAGGCTAGTACCTGTAACCATCACATGGGAAAGTCTTGCCTGAAGCGCAATACCCACCTGTGAGCACAGTCAGGAACCCTATATGACTACATGAGTGCATAGCAGCATGATGGTCACAGAGGACAGTGGGAGACGTGGTTTACAGGTCGTGTCAGTGTGTTGCAGGACCTAGGAGAGAGAGCACTGAGATGCAGGGGGAGGTCAGATTGGCCAGACTCAAAAACTTTTAGAGGATTTGGGGGGATTTAAGGAGCCAAAGACACAAAAACCTTAAGTAAAACAGAAGTATGATAAATAAGGTATGAAAAGAATCTGTAAAGGAAAAACTACGCCATGACCGCCTCAATGTGTTCGCTCATGTCCTTGAGTCTGTGTTTGTCTGTGCAGTCAAACTCACCTTGGCCAGTACTTGTTTGTCCTTGATGATGTACTCATAAGTGGTGAGCAAAACATTAAACTTGCCACTACGCAGCTGGGGGACAAACGCTCTTCTAGCAGCAGGAGACCCCTGAAAAAAAGGTTAAATATCTCAATAATTCTTTAAAAGATTTTAAGATAAAGACAGGCACACACGTTTTTTTGTGTTACCTTGTAAGACACTTTCACGACTGATGGCGCCCATTTGTCAAACTCATACACCCAGTTAGAAAGAGTTCTGTCAATGAGAGACAGTTTACGTGTAGTTAAACAATTTATTACATTCTTCTTTGTTTAAGTGCTGTGCAGGATTGAAACACTGTCATAGCAAAAGCATGTGAGCTCACGAAAGAGGTACAATGATGAGGTAGGGTCCGTTGAGCCGTTTGTGCTCCATGAGGTATGTGATGAGGGCGATAGTCTGGATGGTTTTTCCCAGACCCATCTCATCAGCCAGGATCCCGTTCAGGTTGTTGTTGTAAAGAGAAACCAGCCACTCCAAACCTTTAATCTGAAAGACAAAAAAGAAGAGGGGGGGGGTACTTTTATTACTGCTTTGGAATCTGAGAGACTCTGTTTCCTATGATGTCCCACTTCAATGTCAAGTCTTACTGTTTAAGCATCTGCCAAAAAGGACATTCACATAGAAAATCGTAAAAAAAAAACCATCCCAAGAAAACATTAATATGGGCATTAAAGAAATACTTATTTTATCGAAATAAATAGAAAATGCCTCATCTTTGATGGCAATGGTATAAGAATCTATGGGGGTACTCCTATAGTAGTTTTTGAGTGCATGCTGGACAGATGGCTCAACAAATCTATAACATATACTATAAATTAAATAAAGAATTAATTGGGCCTGAACAAATTTGAGGAGAAAGGCTAACAGAAAAGGTAAAAATAATAGATAAGTAGTAGAAATAGTCAAAAAATGATGAAAGAATAAAAAAGAAAAAGGTTAGCCCCGCGATAGACCCTATGACAGCTCGCGCCCCCGCGACCCTGATAAAGATAAGCTAAAGAGAATAGATAGGCGGATGGAAAATAGAAGAGCCTACATTAAAAAATTCTACCCCTTCCATCCATCCATTCGTTTCTGCTTATCCTTTTCAGGGTCGCGGGAGGCGCTGGACCCTATCCCAGCTGTCATAGGGTGAGAGGCGGGGTACACCCTGGACAGGTCGCCAGTCTGTCGCAGGGCCAACACACAGAGACAAACAACCATTCGTACTCACATTCACTTCTGCATTCACACCTATAGGCAATTTAGACTGATCAATTAACCTATCCCCACTGCCCACTACCCCTCCGCCTCAAATTAAATTGAAAATCCTACCTCTCTTTGTAAGAAAGAGCGTTTCTTTGTAAGTGAGCAAACTTACAAATTCAGCAGAGGATCAAATAATTATTTCCCCCACTGCATTTTGCACTAAAAAGCCTGAAAACCACTGAATTATGGCAACCTTCAAATTAATTCGCCTTTTAATGTCTCTATGTGTTTAATTAATATGGCAACAACCAGAAGAAGAAGTAAAATAAGTGCATAATTTCCTTTGGGATTATTAAAGTATTCTGATACTGATGAAGTATAAACAATGTCCAGTCCCGACCAGCGTGCAGCTAAAGATGTAAAATGTCTGAACTGCAGGATTTGTCAGTGCTTCGTGTACTTTGCTTGTGCGTGTTTACCTGATACTGTTTAAGCTGCCCATTTATCAACAAGCTGGACTGTTTCTCCACCTTCTCTGTGACAGCGTGAGCCACAGAGTAATACGACTGGAGTCCTCGAGCAAACGCTGCACCGCTATACTCATCGTCCACGTCCTGTTTGGCATTTCTATAAAATGACATAAAAAGTTTGAATCAGTCACAAAACGAATGACATTTGGTGGAATTTGCTGTATTTAAACAGCACATAAGCTGCACAAAAATGAACGTTACATGAACTCACTCAATGATGTGTCGGACGTCCACCTCTGACACATCTTCACTGTCTGGGTCCGTAATCTTCATCTTTTCCTCTACTGGAGCTGCCGAAGGCTGAGGCTCCTCTTCTTCCTCCTGAGAGACAGCATGTGAACTAAAAGTTACTTTTAACTCTCACTGGACGAGTGAATATGAAGTGGCTTCAAACGTGTCTCACAAAAAAAAAAAAAAAAAAAAATGAAACCAACCTCCTCCTCTTCTTCCTCCTCGCTGTCTTCACTGTCTGAGCGGGGAGCCACCTCATATCTGGACAGATTTACATAAATATACTTTGAAAAAATTTGTCCCTTAATATTGTCCTTTAACGCTGAAAGCAGCTCTATCAGGGAACGACGAAACCGCTGAATGACAAATAAGGAAAAAGAGAAGATGTTGCTGTTCTTGAACATTTTCAATAAGTGGGGCAGAAATGTATATATGAGACTATTTTGTTAAAAACTACACTTCTCCAAATGATGTAATCATCAGTAAAGCTCAATCTCTATCTGTGCTGCGGGTGTCGTTATGCTCAGCTGTGTCATTTTATCCACATCTATACTCCTCAAAAACTGTAGATCACTGCACCATTTTCCTCGTGCAAAGTGTGGAGTCAACTGAAGAACCTTTGTAATGTAACGACATAATTGCAACTGTAATGTAATTACAGTTGCAATGAATTTAAAATGAATTACACCCAACAGGCTCTGTGATATCACCATACCCTCAAACATCAAAGAATGATCCCTCCATCCTTGATCCTGAACGTTTGTGTTAAGCTCTACCTAAGAGACTGTGTTCAGAAATATAAGACGTGCGGACAAATGAATAACCTGTAAACATCATCTCTCTGGGCAATTGCATTAAAACATTTATATGTCTTTTCTATACACATTTGCATACACAAGTTCCTTCCTCTTTGCATCCAGACTCACCCAGGGTTCATCTCCAGCCATGTTTCTAACTGTCCAGCTTTGGGAGCGTCCACCCCTGTCAGGATATTCCCACTGTCCACGTGGATGACCTTCACCGGCAGGTCACTCATCTGACTCGTCTCATCCAGAGGCTGCAGGAGTAGAGAGGGTATGTTTAAGACTTTAAATACTGACAGAGAATTAGATGGTTAATCACTGGCGCTGCAGCCATTTGATCAAACAAACAAGTTCACAGTGTCAAGCAAATTCCCAATTATTTGTAATTCAGTACAACACGTGCTCTATAAATATTTTTACAGCGGAACCACTTTGCTTTCTTGTTGTGATAAAGTCCGGGTGTTTATGATTGTGCTCAGTCAAATACTGGGTGATATTTTGCTTGTTTTCTGAGTAGTTAAAGGCTTATGTTTGTCTCCTGTTGCGGGTTACCATGTCATGTGATGTCAGTGCCGTTTGTGCCTGATGAGAATCGAACTAAGGAAATGATTCCCGGCAGTGAACAGTGACTTAAAACTGCAGCTTCTACTCCTGTACCATGTCTTTATCTCTACAGTCTTCATTATGGCTTCTGCATCTGCTCACCTCTCCATCAGGACCCAAAGCAGGAGTCTGACCCTCGGCATTCTCCACCTGCAACATAAGGGAAAGTTAAGTAATCAGGTTATACACGACAGAACATAATCAGATACAACAATCAGTGTTACTCAGACTTTACAGTAGAGTGTCTGTGTTTGTCTGTGTACCTTCTTCTTTTTCTTTTTCTTCTTTTTCTTCTCCTTGAGGGCCTGTGCAGCTTTGTGGGCTCGGACCAGCTCTGTGAGGTTTGCAACATACTCGTCGGTCTGCTGCAGCAGGTAGGCTAAGCGCTTATCCTTCTTCTGGTCGATGAGTTTACGGTAGCCCTCCTCATCCTCAGCCTGGGTAAAGAAAATGGTACAATATGTAGGAGGGTCTGTGTACTGCTACGTTTGTGCTGGGCATTAAGTGATATTATAGTTTCTTCTTTTTACCATGAGCCTCCTCATCCTCTCTTTCTCAATACGCTCATTCTCCTTCTTCTGCTCCCGCTCGGTGTTGGCGTGGTAGGTGGCCACAGCTTTGGTCAGTTTCTGGATTTTGCCTGTGATCGAACGGTGGTACTCCTTGAAGTCTTTGGCGTGCTGGAGGATGCTGTTGAGGTACTCCTTTGTTTAGATTGGATGAAAGACAGAAAAAGAGAGATTATCAGTGAAAAGCAAAGCTTTAAAAAATATCACAGTTAACCTCGAAGTTTGGGCTCAACCTGATGTTTTTGTCTACGTTTGCGTTCTTGTTCAATCTTCTGCTGTTTCTCCAGTTTCTCTGTGATGCGGGCTTCGCGGAGAGACTGTCGCTTGCTTCGCTTGTAGGCCTTGGCATCAAGGGCGGTTTCTAGAGCTGTGTCACGGCGCATACACACCACCACCTCTTGACGCAGCTTTTAGAGAGAGAAACACAATAGAAAACACACAGAAAATGTAAACTCACCGGCAGAGCCATCCACACTGAAAACACACACACAAACCGTAATGATTCACCATAACTGGCAACGATGCATTGCTGTTAAGGTTCAAGGTGAGGATGTGACTGTAGTGCATACCTGTCTCTGGAAGTTAAGTAGTCGGAGGGCTTTGAGCTCTATGGTAGCTTTGGTTCGTAAATCACCAGCCAGAGAACCCGGCAGATTCTCTAGCTCAGCAATGCGATGGGTTATACGAGCTTGTAACCTGAAGGAGCAGACACAACGAGTAGTTATATCCCAGAAAAAAAATTTTTTTTGTGCAGGAACTGATGGTGAGAATTATGAAACATCAAAGTCCATCAATAAGGTTAAAAAGGAAAGACTTTCTAGTCTGGACAAAACCACAACTACTGTAGCCACAGAAGAGAAACGGTACTACTGAGATATTAGCAGCCTTTAGTCTGGGTAGAAGTATGCTAACACTAACATTGTGCCATACAACTAAATAAGCACTAGAAAACCAAAGTTCCCTTCAGAGAGAGGCGTCAAAAGCACACTGCATTGGAACCAGGACAAAAACAAAATCACTTTGCAACTGTGTGAAGTGTTTGAGGTGTTGGAGTCGAGGTCTTTGCAAGTGGAGTGCCGACATCTTTAAAAAATGTACAGATTACATGATAGGTCCTTACTCCAATGAGCTGTCAATAATTTAAATAAAAGAACTGATGACATATTACACAACGCAGAGGCAACTTAGTGCAGGCACGAGGACTCATGTATGTGCTTTGAACTTTTGGCTTTAACTTTGGTGTGACTTATGCAAAGAAGTTTGAAAGTCATGAGATATGTGATCACTGCTATCTGTTTGTCTCCTGGTCAGAAAGATTATATAAAAAGAGTCAAATTTGGGGGAATTTGGTAGAAATGCAAGGTAAAGTGGAAAAGGAAGAAATTATTCAATTCTGGTGTGGAATAAAACAGCAAAACTGGCCTTGACAGAAGATTTGCTTCCCAAATATCGATGCAAAAAAATGATGCATTGTTTTGTACTTTTGATTTTTTTGTACTATATTATAAACATAATGTAGAAAATATACAAGAAAAAGCTTGTGGTAAATATTATATGCTTTAAAAGTTTTAACACAAAGTAAAGTAGGTCATCTCTAAATATATGTACTGATTATGGTGCAGTATAAATTAACACAACCCTTAAGAGTCAGATAACTAAAGCTCAATTTAGCTATCTTGTTCAACAGAAAAATAAATGGGACAGAGGATAGCGCATCCCCCAAAAGACTTGATTACCTGTACTCCCTCTCCTGCAGTATCTCCACGGGGTCGAGGCCACAGGGTTTCTGAATGGGTGTAATGCGGTTCTGCTTGGCATGGTAAGGCATCATGGGAGTAGGCTGTGCAGGCTGGCCGGGAGACTGGGTCTGCGGGGGCATCACTGGGGAGGCAGCCGGCGGAACTGAAGGGGGAGCGGGAGATGGCCGGCCAGTGGGCTGAGGGGGGATGAGTTTTTGTGGAGCGTTGGAGGGGGCTGCTGCGTTCACCATGGGGCCTGGAGGAAAGTGTAGTGAGGAAAAGTAGAAAAAGTCAAGACGTCACTGTGGTCTACAGAAAACTAACACTGTACGACAGCATAGTTCAACTCTTCTATCAGCACTTAGTCAGCCGTTTTTACACTAACAGCCTAACTAGGTTTCAACAAAGATGCTGCTAGTGAAGAGACAGTCAGTTTTCACAAGGTCTTATAGCAGCACCACGTACCTTCGGGCCATGACTTGGGAGGTCCATTAGTATTTTGACCCTGCATCCCAACTGGGGTTCCTGATGGGCCGGGGGGAGGCATATTTGGACCCATCATTCCTAAGAAATCAAAGAATGCAGATTGAATACGGATGATATTCATAACAAGGCCTTGTTAAAATTTTAGAAACAACACTGTGGGAGATTTATGAAACGCTGAGGAAGACTTAAAGTGGGGGTGAATTAGTCTTCTTAGCCCTCAGGTTATAAGAAATATAGTACTGCTATTCCAGACATTCCTCATGCTTGCTCACCGTGACCTCGGCTGTAGCCTGAGCCCATTGGCCCTGGCCCTGGTCCTGTTGGACCACCTCCTGGCCCTCCTCCAGCTCCGGGAGCCAGACTAGGCATGGGCTGCTGCATCCCTGGCATCGGTCTCTTTCCTTGGACAGCCATTTGAAGGTGGTCTGGGAGGGGCTGTCCCCGGGCTAGCATCTTATAAGCCATGATCTGGGCTCTAAGTTGGTGAAGCTGGTTCTGGTTAAAGGGAGTTGGACCACCAGGACCTCCAGGTCCTGCAGGGCCGCTGGTATCAAGGCCAGGACCAAGGCTAGGGACACTGGGGCCAAGACTGGGTCCAGGGCTTGGACCTGGTCCAGAACTGCCTGGAGGGACGGGTCGGTTATTAGGACCCAAAATGTGCTGATCTCCACTGGAGCCATCTAATGGTGTAGAGGCAGAGCCAGGACCACCAGAGGAAGAGGAGGAAGATGATGAGGGCATAAGGGGCCCAGAGGGGGGACCATTTGAAGGGATGGGACTTGAGTGGTCAGAGCCACCTAATGGAGAGTGGTAGCCTGGAATACACAGAGAAAAAGGCAGGCAAGAAGAGAGAATCACTCTCTACGGGTCCTCAAAGGAAAATTTTATAATAATCTTACAGTGTTCAAGCCAAGCACAAAACACCAAACTTATCATAGTACCAAACCTGAGGCAAACCCTACCAAACAATAAATTATTGTCTATGTTTGATCAAATCCTGGATTATTATTATTGTTATGATTATTTCCAGGAGACTGAGCCGTGACAGTTGTATATCATTCAGTATTTCAATAATGAAACAGTGAAACGGTTTTCATGGTTCATGTTAGAGCTGGTGACAACAGAGACACTCCCCTCTGAGCCAGTCAGGACACATAGTCCCACCACTGCCGTTAACTCATGCTTAAAAGCCGTCACGTCTTACACAACGTAGGAATTAAGCAAATTGCTTAAGAATGGTTTAGGTAACATGCCTACCTTGTGAGTGTTGGTCTAGAGGACTGGGTGGGGGGCCCATACCACTGTGCCCGCCCTGTCTCACTGACAGTCCCTTCATCTGACTTAAACGGCTCTCCTCACTCAAGCTTTTCTCGTGCAAACCCTCCATGGGCTGTGGGAGAAATCAGACAGTGCTGAAGTTAAACACTATCAGTTTTGAACAAAAGTCGCCATTGCAGAGGTTTTGCAGAAGTTTCACTGAGTTAAAAGCAAATAGCAAAGGCAAAACTTCAGTAAGCAGAAGCGTAGTTATATGAAAAAACAACATGTAGAGTAAGAGCAGTTAACCAATGTCAAGTCATGTTCAATTTTGGGGTCAAATATGGAAGAGGAGCACTGATATGGTTCGCAAGTACAGGTGCTACTTAGAGCATATCAAGTTTTCAACTCTCAGTGAATAATAATGTTTAGAAAAAAACACTGAAATAAATCACGTACCCGTAATCAATGGAACAAATCAATGGTTTTCTTATGTTAAGTATTTCTGATAAATTCCTCTTCAAGCTTAGCTAGTAGTTAATAATTTATTTAGTGAATAAATATTAGATAATATGTGTGTCAATTAACATTATATTGATATTTAGATTTTATAAGTACAAAGAGCAAAATTAAGCATGATGAAAACATCAAATTTAAATGAAGATTGAAATCTGAAGATGAAAATGCTTGAATGCTTTGCTGTACATGTGCATCATCTAGACTTCATTCTTAAGCAAGTGAATGTAATGTTTAAATCCTTTCTGTTTAAGAGTCACTGAACATCTGTAGCAATGAGGTTTAAAAAATAATTGCTGACAAACTGCAGTTCCCTAAAGGACTGAAACATGAGCAGCAGTAGAACGTCTCACTGGGACCGCTGCCTGAATGCCCTTACTTTGTGCAGAGGGTGCATGCTGTCGGGGCCATATCCAGAGGGCCCTGGCTGGGAGTGTCCAGAGGAGGGAGGACCAGGGCTGGGGCCCATCATACTGTGAGAGGAGCCTGGGGAGGGTCCGGGGCTGGGGCCAAGCATAGCCCCAGGAGAAGGACCCGGACCAGGGGAGGGACCAGGGCGAGGGGTGCCTCCCATGGGGGGATCAGGTGTTGACATGATCGCCCGGGATCTCCTGCTCCTGGATGAGCAGGAGGGACCTGAGAGAAAGAAGAGAAATGACAAATTTCAGTAAGAGGGCAATGAAATATGCACCAATTACTTATCTAAGAAAGAAGTAATAAGGTCTTGGTTTAGACATTTAAAAAATCATGGCAATAAAGTCTGCATATGACTTCAGCTGCATTTCTAATAAATGATGAGGGTGCACAATCTTTGCGGGATAGGGGTGAATTTTTGTCCAGCCTATCAGATGTAGACTCTCTGCTCTCCTGCTGCGCTGCACCAAATCACCCGTTGCGCGCATATGCAATTACAGCTGCCGGGTCTACCACTGAACTTGAGCTGAATACGGGGAAATACAGTAAATTATGCACAAGAGCCCGTGCTGCTGAGAATCTTCTCACTCTGGCATGAAAGGGTGTCTCGTTAAATATAAAAAAGGGGAATGGCGGACTGTGCTTGTGCGACAGACCTACCCGCATCAACAGGATTGGCAGTCCTGGGTGGATTTCTGCGCTCCCGAGCTGATATTTGCGGGTGATGAAGGAAGATGCAGCAGTTGTCGCAATTAGCCTACTCACCCTCTTTGTAATCTGCCTGCAAGCGTTGATTTGTTTCACCGACGTGGCTCGAGCGCCCCCCCTCCACAGCTCCTATGACCGAATGTCTAGTCACGGCCGCACGGCAGCGCGCATGCGTGCGCAGAGACGGCAAACCTGTACTCAGCGTGCATCAACCCTGAATTTTAGTTTGAAAATCCAAAATAATCGTGAAATATTAAATGCCGAGAAAACCTGTTGCTAGATTTCACCCACAACTGTGAAATCGTGAACGGTGGCCGTGAATACAGGTATTAGAATCACGTGACTCAATAACTACAACTTTGAAAAGCAACACACACAACCAAAATACACCGTTTTCTGCCTCTGGCATTTTTAATTTTGAGAATTTATTGTGAGGTTTTTGCACTTTTCATTCATTGTGTGCTTTCTTTTAAATATGCATCGTTTGTCCCGGTTTTTAAAATTTAGTCTCGATTCTGTAAAGCACTATAAAAAACACTACAAAATACACACTGCATGCTTGTTTTTGCCCACAATTTAAAATTGTAATGATGTGGGGGACATTTATCATATATTATTTAAATGTCACAGCCTGCCTTGGTGTTGTTGCAGATCACAGTGTACCCATCTTCTGATGGCTGCTTCCTACAGGATAATGCACCACGTCACAAACCATCCCAAAACTGATGATAAAGTCACTGTACTCATATCGCCTTCAAAGTCCAACACCTTTGAAATTGGGTGGAACAAGACCTACAAATCTGCATTAACTGTGTGATGCCATCATGTCAATATGGAGAACAGTCTCAGGAATGTTTCCAGCCACTTGTCGAGGGGTCCGACGTGGTATTAACAAGGTGCAAGTAATGAAATCAGCATCTGCTGCATAAACTTTACTATAAGCATATTTGCTCTGACCCTGCTACACTACTACAGAACACTTGAATTGATCATTTCCCATCGCTCTCGTTCCTTTGACAGCATATATACCTGCAGTTCAAATCTACACACAAAAGACAGTAACATGTACTGTAATTCCAGTGTCTGAAGTTTAATCAGGACAATAAACTCAATAACAGTAGTAGTGCAACTTGCAGTAGTAGCTTTTACAAAAAAAAGGGACAAACAAAAACACAGAGACACTGCAGCAGAAGTCTGAAAATCAAGCAGACAACAAAATAAATAAAAAAGATCTCCATTCAGCTTCGGTTTGTCTCATTGCCTTGGCTGTGCAAGGTAAAATCCAGAACATGTACATAAGTAAGAGCTGGGTGTTTTACTTTGCAAACATGTTTATATAATAGTATAGCAGGAATGATTTAAGCCACAGTTTAACAGGCAAAAATACAAAAGTCATCTCCAACTGTAGGCATTGTTTTTCTTTATACCTGACCTTTAGTTCTTTAAGCAGCAGGAACAATGTAACAGCAGATTTCTTGGAGATTTTCATATCCTTAATGAATAAAGAGTCAGAGGTGAAAGTGCATGGGTGTGAGACCCCGAGGTCTAAAAACGAATTTACAGCTGTTCAAGACGCTCGTGGAAGAATCTGAAGCTTCTCTGGGATACGACACGGCATAATCCTAAACACATCTGTACAATTTAAAAGACAAATAAATTACACTAACCCAACACTCACTCGCACACAAAACACACATTCTTAAATCTGATAAATTAATTTAAAGAATAAAAATTAAAAAAAATATTCAGCAGAGGGAATATGATATAATACAAGTCATGAACAATATCAGGCAGCTGACGAGTGAGCCAATTAAAGATGACGCAGACACCACTGAGGCTTTTTTTTGACGTCGTCTGATAAAATGAACCTAGAACACTTCAAGTACTTGAAAACTTTTCTATCCATTTTAAAGTCACCTTCGTCAGGTAAAGCAGTGCTCCAGTCAGTAGTCACTAATGCCTGTTAGCTTATAACGCCACCCACACAGAGGTGATGACAGCAGCCATGTTGACCAGTGAGGGACAAAGCACAAAAGAGTTGTGTCCACCTTGCAGCTGCAGCATCGACAGAATCAAGTCTTTTAAAGGCAATTGAGTGTCCACTTCTGCCCCCTACAGATGGGAGAGCATCGTCCTCAGAGCTTTACAGGAAGACAAACTCTTCACTGCTTCTTCTGTTGTTGCTTCTGCTTAGTCTTCCTGGAGGCAGGATATGAGCTGGAGGTCCACTGTGATTGCTGCTGTGACCCTCAAGTCCATAATCCTGACTGTGGCCCTCCACGAAGGTGAAGACGGGATACTTCTCCTTCGACGACGAGAGAGCCTGGAAGGACAACAAAGTCAAGTTAAAGCAGATAATCTTAAAAACAAAACAGAATATATCACACGCAGAGAAAAAGAGGGGAAAAAAATCAGTTTTTGACATTTTTCTTCTTCAAACTATCACAATGATATTTCCCAATTTATTATATTTAAATTTGTTTTGGGAAAATAGTCCAATTTTGTTCTCCCACAATGGTAAATAATCCTTCTAAAAATTACTGCATGAATGACCGAGAACACTTAATCACTTCAAGATTGGGCCAAGCTCTAGTAATGGTGAAAAATGTAATAACTTTAATGCAAAAGCCCAAACAAACCAATCCTTGGCACATATATTATTTGAATGGAATATGAAGATCTACATACAGTACCCGCTTTGATCGTGTAGCACTCGCTTTCTACATTTGCTCTCGTATTCAACTGACTGTTAGGCATTACAAAGAAAAGCAGCCAATTCTCATGTTTGGACCTCAACTCAGAAAAAATAAAATCGGAAGTCTTTGCTTGAAAAATTTGTGCAACTTTATCTATCGAAATTGTATCTGTGCAGATATAAAAACAACAAGATGATTATTCAGCTTTCTGGAGACGGAAGTGACACCTTAATATTGCTTTTTTTCTTTTTTCCCCTCCCAAACCAACTCAACCATATTTAATTGCCAGAAACAAAAGAGAAACCAAAAGAAAAAAAAAAAAAAAAAAAGAATACGCTCATTTCTACTATGCTGTATAAATGAAATCAAAGCCAGAAAAATGTGAGGAGGTTGTAAAAACTCACCTCACTAACAGCAGAACACAGAGACTCAAAGTCCTTCTTGTTCTTGGCGTAGAAACCGATGGTGCAGCTCGGATCCATGCGGTTGAAGGGCATCTTTTTAGGAGAGCTACAGTGGAACGACTGCAGAGTGGTAAAAGGAGACACGGGTCATACAATAAAAAGATCAGAGCCAACTAAGCAGACGTGTTATCTTTAATGACCCGTGAATGAGTTTGAAGTCATATGATCCCAGGGAAAAAAAAGGAGATAAAAGCCAGACAGACAGAAGAGAAGAGTAATGAAGAAGGCAACAAACCTCCAGTGAGAAGTTAATTTGACTGACATCGACCACTGGCTGGCAGTAGTGAGGATCCAAATACAGCAGCTGCTCATCTGCCAGACAGAGAGGAATCCAAGTATAAAACAATAAATCAAATAGTTAAATGATGAATAGTCTCTCATACTTTTTATAATTCAGACAGCTTGTTCCTGCTGACCTTTGTAACAACTACCATGGAAGCCCAAAGCTGTAAGTTACAAACTCTACTTCCTTAACAAACCACTAAAACATATAAACATAAAACATACTGGTACTCAGGTTGTTGCACTCTACTTATTGCATTATTTATCGTGTTTATTTTATTACTTGTTATTCTGTTTGTATAAAAAAAACAACAAACAAACAAAAAAAACCAAACCCCCCCCCCAAAAAAACTATTATTTATTACTTAAAAAAAAAAAAAAAAATTCTGTATCTTTATTATCTGCATTATTTTGTTTCTTTTCGCTCCGGGACCATGTGTACATAATTTCGTTCCACCTCATGTTAACATGTGATGCGAATGACAATACAAGCTCCTTGAACCTTGATATGTATAACATTATATTAGAAATTGATACAAAAGGCCCAATTTAGAATTTTAATGTCAGAGAAGCTTTGTGATGGTTCATACAGGAAGTTTCCATTTGTAATGTGAAGATTTATTTGGGATGTGCTTTTTTGCCTTAATGGTTTTAAACCAGTGTCAGGCAGCAGTTAAACATGTTAGCAATCAGCTACTAAGCGACAAAGTGACAAATGACACCACAGTTTTTAAAAACACATTTTACTTATGCTTCTAGATATCCTAAGTAAACGTCTAAGAGTAAAGTGTAATGAAGAGTAATGCAGAGCGTGATAAGCAGAAGTAGCAGTTCCCCACCAAAGCAGCGTGTCATTATCCACACCTGAGAGAATGTGTGGCTCCTGCATTGCCACTGCAAGAACAGTAGGGGTTGCAGAGGGGCCTAACAGCAAAAAATGCCAATTCTTCCCTAGCTGCCCTTGCCTCGGCTGGATTTATGCAAAAAACACAGTATGTTTTTGGCAGTCCTCACCTTGGAACCCAATGAAGTACAGCGAATGTTTCGGTTTGCCTCCGATTATTCCAATACAGCAATCCAGTTTCAGGAAGTTCTGAGAATGAACACAAATATTTTTAATACGAGTTTAGACACTTAAAATCCTTTAGGAAGTGGGGTCAGGCACTGGATGGTTGACAGACCTTGACACAATCGATGTAGGATGGATTGAGGGCCTCCCCTCCCAGCCGGACAGGGACCAGTATGATGACAGACTTCCAGTCCTGACTGGACGGATCAGAAGAAGTCTGATTCAGTGACCGATCACACAGACGCACCACATCTTCTTTGTACACTACAAGGCACAGAAACAGTGAGGGTTAAAACAGGCGTGACATACAGAGAAGACACTTTATTAGGTACACCTAGTTAGTACTGGTTTAGACTCCCTTTTGCAATCAGAACTGTCTTAATTATTTCTGGCACAAATTGAACTAAGTACTGGAAACATTCAGAGATTTTGGTCCATACTGATGTGACAGCATCACAGAGTTGCTGCAGATTTGACAGCTGCACATCTGTAATGCAAATAACTCCTGCTGACTGGATATTTCTCTCTATTTTGGATCGTTCTTTAAAACCCAGAGATGATTGTGTGGGGAAATCCCAACAGATCAGCTGAAATATTCAGACCGGCCCATCTGGTGTAAACAACCATGCCACATTTTAAGTTCGTTAATCCCCAATTCTGATAAATGCTTTCAACTTTAGACGTACACAAATACTGACCGGTGAGTGTATTTACACAGTGTGCATATTGGTGCAAAGCAAATATCAATCTGCTCTTCTCTGATTATGAAGCTAAACAAATATCTGCTCTATAAATCTCACCTGTACAATCCTGAGCCACATATACAGCTAGGTTTGTGACCACAGATGTTTTGTCCACTGCTTTCCTGAAAGGGGGAAGAAAATAATTCCATGACTCTGGAAATGCTTAACTGCTGTGTAAATGATTTCAGAACACAGAAAGGCCTTGCTTGCAAAAACAAGCCCTTACCGTAGTATGTGTGCCACTACAGAGGGGCCATACCAGTCACCAGCCTTCTTCCCCGAACCTTTGCCAATATCCACCAGCTGGTGAACGCCAAAAGGTGCTGGGGGCTGATCCCCAAACCAGGTAACAAGCCTGGAATGGATGTGCTCTTGCCTGTCCTTTGTGGACTCGTGGACCCTTTTCTTCTGGCTGCATCTGGGTGCCTGACTGCTTGGGAGGGATTTCTCAGGGGTGCTGGAACTTCGTGGAGAGCCAAAGGAGGGTATTGGGACCCCTCCAGCCCGGGCTGGGGAACGTGGTCGGAATACCTCAAAGTCCACATCAGTAAGCTGCTGAGACTCTGGCCAAACCCAGTCTAGAAAAACAGAAACAAGCTTTTTTTTTTTGTCTTCAGACTTAAAACAATCAGAGGATGTTACAGGCATCAGTATACACACAGAAAAAACAGTATTAAACTGTGTATAAAACAAAAGAATGGAGTTAGAGAAGGTATGGTTTGTCATTTTTTGAGTCAACCATAGACTGTATATAAAAGATGGACATGGCTACCATGTGGTAACCTGTTAGTGAGATCCCAAACCCGAGTTTTTCTCCTTGCTATCATAGTGGTGGTTGATGTGTCTGAGAAACCGAGTGTCCTCGGTTGCCAGATGGAGAGTCATACCTCTGGGCATCAAGTGGACCAGGAGCCCCTGTGCCAGCAGCATCTGCCCACTGCGCAGCATGCAGCCCCAACCACAGTCTGTTGTCCAGGTGGAGCCTTCCAGCTGAGGGAACTCTCTCCTATAGGTCAACCAGATCCTGGACACAAACGCTAGGCGGAACCGCTCCACCTCATCTGAGAGGGAGTGAAGTAGAGGTGGAGCAAGAGACACACACAAACACACACATATTTAGAGCTCTAGCACTTTGTTCAAGCAATAAGCTGCTTGTATCACTAATTCTAAATGAAAAAGCTCAGTTATGATACCTGCATATAATATTTTGGAAATAAAAGTGCAGGTTTTGTCTGTTTTAGTTCCTACTGCTCAGCTTTCTCATGTCAAATAAACATTTAAAAAGGAAACGGTTAACCAGTGTGGTTAGCCACAGCACACATCACTACAACACCTGGGGTGTATTCTTCTTCAAATTTCTCTTGAGAGGAAATAGTTTTAAGATGCATTAGTACATTTAGCACTTACCTTCACTGTTAAGCAGATAGGAGTGACCCAGGATAGTCACGGGAGACATCTTGTTAAAGGAGGTTTTAGACTTTACAGTCCAGCCTGCAGACAGAGGCGCAAAAAAGATTCTCAGAGCAGAAATCTCAGTACTCCTCTATATATACATAAATCCCACACTCAGTCTTCATTACTTTAAACTGACTACAAACCATATTTGACATTATTCCACGCTGACATAAGTTTGGCCTTGAGTTTGTCCATCTCATCAGGCTCCCCGGCGGCTTCTCTGCTGGCGTCTTGAGTTTGTGGAGGCCTGACTCCAAAGCTGCCCTGCCGCTCCATGGGCTGCTGCTGCCTCCCCCTGTCCACCAGCTCATCTTGCATGACTCCCCCTACGTACTGTGCTGCACTCGGGGAAACTGAGTTCATGGCTCCGAGACCTCAGAGCTTACCTCTTGTGCTCCTCATTGTGACACAGAACTGATGAGTGAAAGAAAAAGAGGAACAACACAAGAATCTAGGTAAATAATTAACCACTGATGCATTTTCATCGTACTCAAAACGCTTTTACACTTATCCTGCAACTCATATACTTATTAACTCAAATATTTACTTGGATTTAAACTAATCTAAAAGTGGCTTTTCTTCTTTGAATACACAGCACACAGTTACACTGGATTTTTCCTGGCTCTTAATTATCTGTGCTATCTTGTTTAACAGAAGTCTGAAATCTCCCTGTTATTTCTAGTTTATAAACACAAGTGAATTTTATGTTTCATCAAATTAAATAGTGGGTTTGAAATATTTATCTCTCAGTCTCGAATGTTTTTCATCTTCTACATTGCTGTTGTCACAAGTTCTCAACGGATAGACGTGACATTTGTCACACATGTGATGGTAATAAGTTTCCCTTCTGTAATCAGAATGCTAAATATACATTTACTGATGCCTTTTGCTTCTGGTCAAGTACCGCCCACAGGTCTTGAAGTCTGGCGGTATAATACTGATAATCCTCTGTAGTGCCTGGTGTATTTCCATTCAATAGTTTCGTTTATGCTGACATTCTACCTTGATGTAAGGAGCAATTAAAAAAAAAAAAAAAGTAAGATTCAGAGGCCCCATGAATCTTGTACTGATCACTTTCTATATTTATATATTGATTATTAGCCTGTAAATTTAGAGACACTTTTCATTGCAGATTCTGTCTTTTTGACATATAACTCTATACACGTTTTCAGTTTCAACGCTGCCTTCAGAGATGAGCACCTGTTTCTGGTTTGTATGCTCTAACATTTTTTTCCTGAAACCTGGTTGTGTGTTTTCTGTTTGATGTAATCGGAGGACCAGCTGTGTTGGTGGTTGTGGGGAGTGTTGTCTTGTTTTCATGTTTCATGTTGCTAAAAACAAACAAACAAACTCAGCTCAATGTCACTATTGTTAAAACTGAATTAGTAACAACAGAAGAGGCAGAGTTTGCACTTTGGAGATGAATGACTAATTATATAAACCATTAGGGTAAAAGAAGAAGTCAAATTTTTAGCTGATGTATGCGGGTATGTAACTGCAACAACTTTTATTTCCCCTTTAAGAAATCACAATGCCTGAAAACATCAAAATCATTCATTAAATAATACTTCTTATAAGAAGGAGGATTGTTATCCATGGCTAATCACTTTCTAACATTCACACAATAAAGCTGAAGTAGCACGTACAACTCTGGATTCAGTGCTTTGCCCAAGAACACTTCTGCAGGTAGACTCAAACGGTCAAGGAACCTACTGACTGACAGATGACCCACTCTACCACCTGAGCCACAGTGACTAAGACAGAGAGCTGGAAATGAAAAGACCCATTCTATGTCCAACTTCCACATTTACTATAATTGCTGTATTCTTTTATGTAAATGTCACTGGTATTTGAATATCATGACAGGTTTTTATTGTGTGCCCCTAGATATTTATATTTTTCTAAAAACTCAGTAAGGTCATTATTAAAAACTACTGAGGAAGCTGTTTGCTTTTGCACCTTCTTCTTAATCACATGTGCATTTGAAGCCTCCCTTGTGTATTTGTATCATCAGCTTGTATAACTGATTGAACTGTTGCCAGGATGCTGTTGCGAAAGAGATGTTTAATCTGAGTTGTCTTTCTGGTTAAGTAAAATATAAACAAATGTTCGCACAATTTTCTTTTTAGCCCTCTTGCATTATACAGTCTGTCAATGCTCCACACTCATACTTTCTGCTGAAAACAATATGCTTGCATTTGAGAGACCCGATAACAGCCTAAGGACCTGAGCAGTTCACAGGTTTCCTTGTTTCATTATGGATGTTTAACACAAGAAAAAAGTAAGATCCTTCCGTTTTTTAACATCTGTAAATCAGAATCAAGTGCAAACTGCGCAAAGAAACATAAAAAAACCCCCCAAACTGTCAGAGTAAATCCGAGTAATCATCCACAGCTGTCCATTTCACAAAAAATGGAAAAACACGTAAGGAAAGTACCAGTGACTTTTTTCACCCTGCCCTGAAACTGATGAGTAGCACTTTCGACAGGGAACAGAGAGTATTACGGCGAGTACTAACTGATCCTGCTGATGGAAACGTTTCTATGGTAGAGAAGAAAAAAAAAACACACATCATGTGATAACCATTTGACAACCGGTATGTCGGGCTTTTCAACGTCTGTAAAAGTCATCTGATGATGATGGTGGCTATCATTTTTCATCACCTGTAAGTCAACCGCTTTATTAACCATAATCTATTATAGAAACACTCTCATGATTCGACCAGTGTCAGGGTATATGGACGGATTTCTGACCAGCAGCCTCACTGTCAATTCCCATTTACTCTGGTCACAAAGACTCACCAGCACTATAGTGCATACCTAATTTAAAAAGCGTCTTTAACCATTATTAAAGAATCACAGGCCAGCAACAACATACCTGATGTAAAGGTCGGTTAAGCCGGTGGGTACCCCGTAATAGAGCCACTCATTTCGGATATTTCCTCCCTCCTGGCGTACAGCGGCAGCCTGAGACTAGCTGGCTGAACACGCTAACTTCAGCAGCTAGCCCCGGCGTTAGCTCTCTAGCACTGAAGACGGAATCCCCGAAGAGCTTAATGCTTTTATAATAAAATACAGTTAATGTACGAATGGTAGACTTCCTCCAATTTAACACAGGAAGTCATTTATCTACACAGTTACGAAGATAAGCTACTACATAGCGTCTATGCTGCTCGGTGTGACAGCCCCTGACCGGACAACATTTACTTCCTGTTGTCCTTTTCCGGCGCACCACTATTGGTTGAATTAAATCCTGTAGCAAATCTGATAGGATAATATTGCACTAATGCGCAGTGCAGTGTGCCATTGGCTAATAATAAGTCCCGTAGTTATGCAATGAGTGACCTGGTTAAAAAGTATGCGTTAGTAAACATAAATAATAAATTTAGATACAAACATGCCAACAATTGAAAAAAGTTAAAATAATAAGTAACATACAATTTTGGTTTATATATTAGTAAATAATTACGGTGTAATTGCAACTTTCAACCAGAATAACCATCATACATCCAAAATCCAACAAAAAAAAAGTCTCAAGCAGGACCCAGTAAGGAATTGGCAGAAACGCCAGCTACTGATAGATAGAGCAGTTTCTTGAGGCTGTAAGACCAGAGTGAGCAACCTGTGCACTGCCTGGACTGACTACAAGAAAGCCTGTGAATCAATCCCTCATGCATGGATCCTGGAATGCCTAGAACTGTACAAGATCAACAGGACCCTAAGAGCCTTCTTTAGGAAAGTCACCATCAAGAGCGGGATTTACCAAGGAGATGCTCTGTCCCCACTGCTGTTCTGCGTAGGCCTGAACCCCCTTTTAGCCAGAAGATTAACAAGACTGGATATGGATACCGACTACAAAAGGGACCAAATATTATCCACCTCCTCTATAAGGAAAGAACGAGTCTGAGCACTAATGAGTGTCAGAACCACTATCCAGGATGAAACAGCAACTGGTGATGGCTAACCAACTGGACATAGTAGTGGTGGACAAGCAGAGGAAGAGGAAGATGCAGCTGTACCAAGTGACAGCAACATGAGGGAGAAGAAACATCAGGAGCTCAAGAAATACCAAGGGCTGAGAGAGGAGCTAGAAAAGATGTGTAGGGTGAAGGCAACAGTGGTGACTGTGGTAATCCGATCACTCGGGGCAGTGACTGCCAAACGGGGGAAGTGGCTCCAGTAGATCCCATAAACGATATTCGAGAGCTCCGTCCAGAGCAGTGCACTGTACAGGACCCTCAAGGTCACAGGGCTTTGTTAGAAGACTCAAGCTTTAAGGATAAAGAAGGTTAAGTAACTTTGTATTATATAGTTATAACATATATTTTTAACATGTCATCCTATCCCTGGCATCCTCCAGTGTCACACCAACCCTCTGCATGTCCTCAATTACTGCATCCAATCTTTTCTGTGGTATTTTTCTCCTGCTCTCAAGCTCAATATTCAACAGTGTTTGTCCAGTACCTGTGCTGTACATCTACAAACCATTTCAGTCTTGCTTCTTTAACTTTCTTTTGAAACCCCTCAGCCTAATTTGTCCCTCTGATATACTAATTTCTAATCTTGTCCATGCCAGTAACTCTTAATGAAAATCTTTTCTGCCTCCTGTCTTTTGTCAGCATCACTGTCTTCAAACCAAACATCATAGCACCACATCACACACCACTACCATCTTTTAAATTAGTAATATATTAACAGACCTGTCATATGTCTTCAAATACATATGGATACATTTTCATGTAAAAATAAATTACCTCCAAGCATTTGATTTTCAGGGGTTAGACTGATGGTTATAACACTGCTTAATTAATCAGCTATGACAGTAATCATTTATTGCACCTGTACAGCTGCACAGCTATTATAGGGCAAACTGCAGACAGGTTGCCAGTTTACTGTATCACAGAACGGTAGACCACTTAACCTCACATGCATGTCTTTGGACTATGAGAGGAAGTCAGACTACGCACAGAGAACATGCATCTCTACACAGAAAAGGCCCCCGCTGGCCTGGTTAAGTCAGACCAAGGGCTTTCTCATTGTGAGGCAACAGGACTAACCACTGTACCACCATGATGCCCTAGTTCAAGCAAATTATTTTGATTTAATTTATCTTTATTCTAAGAAAAACTTCAGTGTAAGTCTTTCACTTATAATGAAGTATTTGTTTAGTTCTGTCTTAATATGGCTTCACATGTGGAGGTTATGTATACACCATGCCCTAGACTTGGCCCCTAAGGTTAACTGGTGATTCCAAACTGACGGTAGGCTCAGATGTTAGCGTGTGGTTGTCTGTCTTTCTGTAGTGGCTCACAACTTGTACAAGGTGTGCTTTTTCTCTTGCTCTGTACCAGCTAGGAAATTCTCCAGCCTTCCTGCAACTCCAAAAGTAGTAGAAAATAGATGGGCCTTAGACACTTAAAGGATGTGAATGTTTTCTCCACTAGTCAATGACAGTTTTGTTTTTCTTCAGTAGAAGAAAAAGATTCTAATTCATTTTACTTTGTGAATAAATGCAGCTAACTGTAATCTTGATAGTCTTGGTAGGATCAGAGGCCTTTTCATTTGTAAAGGAATCAGCTTCATAAACCTTTTCACAGCAGGAGAAACACAGAGATAACTAATAACATTAACTATGACTTTATTCCAGAGATTATAGCGCTGCAGCAGCTGTGAAAGGTTATTAGCTACACCTGTCTTTGATGGCTCTAAATGCTCTAAAAAAGGTCTATTTAAAAAAAAAAAAGATTCATATTTGCCCCTTGGTAACACCCTTTCAGAAAGTAGGACACTGAAGTCAGAATTAACAACACCCGCCAAGCTCTTCTATAAGTAACAGCTACGATGACATGAACATCTTTTTTTCAGGTGTAAAGAACTTATTTATAATTACCTGCACGCTGTAGGCAGAGGTGTGCTTACTGTGATAAATGCTGCTGTGGGATTAGAGGTTAAAGCCAAAAAAGAGTGAGATTCTGCAAGTTTTGGAACAAAAACTGAATTTTATTCCACATACTGCACTTCAGGTGTCTGCATTTAGATCACACCTATCACAAACAAAAATGCCGCAGTGGTACAACTAAATACACTTCGAGTGAACAGAGAAATGTGGAATGTTTTTATACTTATCAGACTTTTGTGTTCATTTGTAGAATCCATATTGTATACAGGATAGTAACTTACAAACAATATCATCAACTCAAGATTTTTTTTCTTTCAAATAAAGTGCATTTCTACTACTCTCTCTGTCAACCACGAAAAGAACAAGACATTTTAAAACATGTATTATAGACACCACTGATCAGCAAAAGGCCTGAATTTTGATACAATAACTGCAGGAGTTTACAGTTTGTTTTCTTAATCGGGTGATTTGAGATGACCTGATGACTCCTTTATTACATCAAGGTATAAAAGGACTCCTTGCTGTGAATATAAGACAGTATATTTAAAAATGTAACTATTCACAAAGATATAATTAACAGTCACAACGGAAAATTAATAATTCATGTTTCAAGTGTTCATTTTATAATTACTGCAAATATTTTGTCATTAGAACTGTAAATGCATATTTGGTAACCGTATGGCTAACAACAACCATCAAATCAGTGCTCTGCACTTCATCAAGGAAACACTCACTTCTAATAGATTATGATTTTTCAAATATTTGATATCAATGCTAACCACTGGAGGGCAGTAGAGTAGTGTGTCAAATGGGAAAAGAAATCCCTGCCAAGCACGTAAGGCAGGGGTGGGCAATTCCAGGCCCCGAGGGCCGGTGTCCCTGCAGGTTTTAGATCTCACCTTGGGTCAACACACCTGAATCACATGATTAGTTCGTTACCAGGCCTCTGGAGAACATCAGGATGTGTTGAGGAGCTAATTTAGCCATTTAAATCAGCTGTGTTGGTTCAAGGACACATGTAAAACCTGCAGGGACACCGGCCCTCGGTGCCCACCCCTGACGTAAGGCATGGGATATGTTTTCATATTCATGAATGGTTATGTGAAAAAACTGTAGAGTGCCAACACAGCAGAGATCAGCCTCCCGGTTTGTAGCTCTATGCAGTCTTAAGCTCATTGTTGCGGGTTTCCAGGCAGATACAACAATGTAAAGCAACAAGCGGCTGCTCTTCGTTAAACTGTACACTGAACACCCAGTCGGAAATGACCGAGACAAACTTTCACTAGATATGTTGTGCAGACTGAACCACTTGTTTGAGGTTTGGAGGTAAAAGTACATTTCAGTCCGTGAACTTCTGCCTTGGTGTCAGATTTACATGCTGTTGTTGGCTGAATCAGTTTCCCTTTTACATTTTTAGAACCTCGAATATCTACAATAAATCAAATCACTGGCAGAAAGTGACAATTAACAATCACATCTGGATTAATCTGTTTAGCCACCTACTCTCACACATGGATTTGCATAAGATTATGTACACTGGATAGTCATGAATTACAAGAAAGTGACTATGACCAATGAGAGAGGAACATCTTTTTGTGTGTGTGTGTCTCCTGTGAACATTTCCCAGCATTCCTGCTGAGATCACTAACAAACATGTTTATCTGTATGTTGCACAGCAAAATGTGAGGATTATATTAATCAGTCTGGACAAGCTAACTTGTAAGTACCTAAATACAAAGTCATTCTGATTACACTGTAGATAGCCTGGTTTAATGAGAACAGGCTCGATGTGATATTCCATGTATGCACAAACCCTACTTTTGCTATAGAGCCCTTTAACAAGTAGATTATAGTATGCTACATCCATGACTGCCTGCTTTTCCAGATTTGACTGAAAACAACACATGGGTTCACTGCATATGTGCATAATACATTTTTCTATGCCTTAACATGCTATAGTCTTCCAAGCAACCTTCACTGTGCCGGTTTAATTTGTTGGGGAAGGATTTCCTTCCTGCTTAAAAAATACAATAATACTTTAACTGTTACTGGATCCTGACTGCTCATTTTGAGGGGAATTTCCATGCCATGACCCTCGCTGAGTCGGCCGAGTCTTTGAACAGACACAAACATGGTCACACGCTTCTTAATCCACTCATAAACACACTTGTGTCCTAATTCGTGTGACCACAGGCGTATGGATTTAAATGCATGAAAATCAGCTGCTGACACGGCTGCTTCCTGTGGCGATGTGTGAGTGTGTGTTTGCGAATGTGGCAGCAGCCAGAGATGGAGTGAAGAAAAGGGCTGCGGTAGCCCATCCTGTGAAGGAGAGATAAGCGCCGAGCGCCGAGGTCTGACGTTCTTGCTTTCCTCTGTGGCCTTCAAGAACCACCAGAAATTGTCCCAGGGTAGCTAAACACACATGCGCTTGCACACACAAACACACACACACACAAAATCCCCTGCGACAGAGATTGCGAGACTGTGCTCGCTGTGACGTCCGCTGATAGAGTGCCTGCTTTGGCTTCGTCTGACCGTTTAACTCAGGAAAGTAAACTGCTGGATGATGACTAAAGAGCTCAATTATCTTCTTACTCAGTAACTGTTTGATGTGTCAACTTTGATTTGACTGTTTCACTGCTTTGGTTGACGAGCAGTAAAAAAACCAAACAAAAAAACAAAAAAAAGGGCTGGCTGAAAGAAAAAATAGAGTGACTGGATTTGGTATTCACAGTATTCAGCATGTTTTGATCTGTAAAGCACTTTTTGACCATCTTGTACCTATTATACATGTACAGTACAAACCATGTGACATGCATTCACACAGACCCACACATATACATCTGATAAAGTGTTTCACGTTACATTTAGAGTCCTCTTATTAAAGTATTTATAATAGAAAATCAACAGTTAATGCACCTTTACAGTAGATCTTTTACTCCTGGTTTTAAGTTAGATTCAGTCAGTGATTGGAATCAATAAATAACATTTTATACTCTGAAACTGGAATGTACATTGGTTTTAAGTGCTAGTCTTCTGTTGCATTGTTCTACCAAAAAAGGCATCTTCTTTTTTTTTCTTTTTCTTTTTACTAAAGTCCCATTTAGGGACTCCATGAGGTCACATTTTCGGCAGGCTGCTACCTGTTGCCTTCTCTAGCGGTGAAGCAGCAGGACTCTGGGTCACCACTGCAGCCCCAACAACCACTCGACCTCCGGCTGGAGAGTCAGACTTTCCCACTGCCCCTCCCTGCTTTTCCTCTGCTGCTTTAGACTGCTGCTCTTTGCTCTTGGCCCCCTCTTGAGAGCCGAGCTTGATCGGCCCGAGGACGTTTTTGGCCACAGTGGTCAGCTGGCTGACGAAGCTTGTCTTGTCACCAGGGGAGACAGGCCGTGACTTACAGAGGGAAGGTCCACAGAGGGAGGGGGTTACCGCGGTTGGGGAGGGAGAAGGAGAGGGTGAGTGCTCCTCCACCACCTCCAGACGACATTTGTCCTCCCAGTCGAGTGATCCCCGGTAGCAGTTGACAGCCCCGAGTCCCTGCCTCACTTTGGCCAGTGACAGCGCCTGCCCATGCGGGGGAACGACAGGAGCGAGGACCCGAGCTGGTAGCTTGGGGCTTTTGGAGCTGAGGTCTGGTGTCCTTGTGTCAACGCTGTCAGTCCCCAACTTTCTCAGGGCGTCTCCCACTCCTGATGGTTTAAAGGTTTTGCTCAGAGGACCTCCTGTCACTGTTGTGTTGATGCCAGCGGACTTATCTGGAGCAGAAGCAGAGCTTTTGCTGTAGGCAGCTCCAGGAAGACCACACCTGCTCTTGTTGTCTCCTTCCTGCTTTGATTCAGGTCTGCCCCCTAGCTGCTGCTCCTGTGGATGTTTACTATTAGAAAACAGACTTTTGGCTATCTTGGAGTCTAGCTGTTTTGGAGGCATGTCCGCCTGACTCTGGGTGAGCTTCTCAGGCCCCTTGTGAGCGCCTAAACCCCCTGTTGTTTTGGTAGGCGTGCTAGGGGTTATAGCTTTAGTAGTTCCTGCACTTAGTACGGAGCTTTGTGAGTTCAAAGGCTGCTCACTTGCATGAGGTTTTCTTCCTAAGGATGACTGCGATCCTGTCCCAGCCTCCCTCTCCACTCCTCTCTCTTTCTCTTCCCTCTCCCTTCCAGCCAGTAGTGTTTCCCTGCTCAGTGGTGACTCCTGTCTCCCTAGTCTCCTCGCTGGCTTCAGCACACCGGTCTCTGGGGAAGTTGAGGATGAAGGTAGAGGGGGAGGATTAGGAGGCAAATTTTCCCCTTCTGTCTCCAGCAGGCTCTGGAGCCCAAGCTCGCAGAGGAAGGCGTCCTTGCGGTACTCAGAGTGCTGCACCTCGAGGCTGTGTTTCCTCAGTGGACCCCCCAACCCTCCTGTAGAGCTTGACTGGGTTAGAGGCGAGCCTAGCTTCTCTGCTGACTGCACGCGTTTGAGGAGAGGTGATCGCGGAGGCTCGGCGCTCTTGGGCCTGGGACGTACCACCGGCGGGGAAGAGTGGAGCTTGGCAGGGAAAGACTGGGTTGTGTTGGAGCTCCCTACAGTGTGACCTGGTAAAGGTGGAGGTGAAGACTGGGTGGGGGAGGGCGTGTGAGCCAGCGGGGACAGTGGAATATTACCGGCAGACTTACAACGGGCAGACCGATACTGGCGGTGGAGTTTCGGGGAGAGGCCGTGCAGTGAGCTGGGTCTCATGTGCTGCGAGGGAGCCGGGGAGTTTGGAGTGCTGGATGCTGCAGAGCTGCTCTGAGAGGACGCACCTGCAGAGGGCAGAAAAGATGAGTGAAGCTGTCAAAACCCCCAAGGAAGTAAAATTAATTTGTGCACTGTTTATTTCCAGTGTCCTACCCAAATATGAGGGCTCAGGGGTGGAGCGATAGCCCTGAGTTGGAGACCGTGCAGACAGGCTGTGAGTTGGGGAGCCAGGAAGACTCTCACTGGAGGACAGAGAGCGATTCAGGGAGGACAAGCTGCGGCTGGTGTGCAGGAGGTTGGACTGTTTTGTGATCTTGCGGAACAAGGAGCTACGCTTCTTACTGCGGGATAGAGAAGAGAATAAATAAAGAAGAAAGGAAGGTTTGAATTGGGATCAACAAATAACCGACAGTAATTTACAGTCTTTATTAACCTTGGTTAAAAGCACAGTACTGATGGGTTTGCAAGTAAAATGGTAAAATGGCCTGTATTTATATAGCGCTTTTCTAGTCCCTAAGGACCCCAAAGCGCTTTACATATCCAGTCATTCACCCATTCACGCACTGGTGATGGCAAGCTACGTAGTAGTACGTAAGTAATGCATACTAGCTACAGATCATACAGTACGCTGAATATTTTAAACTGTTGCTAAGCATTTCTCAAAAACACTACACAATTTTGCATTAATTCTCTATTATTTTCATCATATCAGACATTTTGTTTTTAACTAACCACTCAGGGCGATGTGCTGCTCTACAGTGTTTTGACAAATTTCCTGTCATTGCTGCATTCAAGATAACTTTGACCTCAGGCGGTTGCTGACAAAAACTTGTTTTGCAACGTCTTGTTATACTCTCGGCAGATTATTTTCTGTAGTATATTAAAATGAATAGAAATCAGGTGCTGCTTTAAATGTATAATGTGTACCTCAGTCACAAAACTGTCATAATCAATAAAGCAAAACACGTAAAGCTCTTGAGTTAGTACATTATATCGCATGTAAGCCTAACTCCTCTTCGGTCTATAGCCATTATAATAATGAAAAATATGTTATTGAGGTGAGAGTTCAGCTGAGTCGTTGTATAAGTGCAGTGTAGCAGCTACTTGTCCTACTTGTCCTGGCTGTCTTTGCCCATCGTCCTCTTGTTTCGCCGGGCCATCTTGCACTTGTAGCTGGCCTTACGAGCAGGGCCCACTTTAATGGAGGTGTTCTCAAAAGGTGTGGTTGTCACCGTCACCTTGTTGCCACTCTGCACAGAAGAGCAATAATAATTTCCACACTGACAAGCCCATTTACATAAAGCCTTCTCTTGAAATTGAAAGCTGGTTATTTATATTGCCAGCGCGGAACAACTGCGAATAAATAAGCCTGCTGACCTTGAGGATGAGCTCCACTACTTCAGTGTGGACCAGACCGTGGACGGGCTCCCCGTTGACATGAGTGATGAGGTCACCAGCACAAAGGCCAGCTTCCTGGGCGGGGCCACCGTCCTCCACATGCTGCCAAAACGCAAAAAATATTCAAGTTCACGGGAGGGGAAAATCACCTCCATGTAAACACTAACAGAATGCTCATGTTGTGACTCTCACTGGTAAATCTCAAGACAAGACAAATATTTTCAGATCAGATTATGTAGCATATTTGTGTATGGCGAGATTAGAAAAGTGGCTCTAACGTTCAACAGCAGTGTTAGATCTTGTTATGTCCTTATTGTCCAGCTTTACCGCCGTCCTAATCCTGCTCTGCATTCTAAGTGCTTCCCTTCAGTTTAATCCCCCTTTTTTAAATTATTGATTCCTATTTAATGGCAGGTCCACTTTTAAAAGCACACTCACAAATCAAAACACAGGCCATCCCTCTTTGCGTGAGGTTATAGAGTTCAGCTACAACATTAATACATGTCTGAAAGTTTCTTACCCAAACAATGTGATGTACGCTGTAGATATCACTGTCTCCAATGTAGACTCTGATGGCTCTGAGAGTAAAGCCATATTTCTTTCCAGAGCGGTGGATGGTAATGGGGGAGCGCAGCACACTGACTGCTGGGAAAAAGTCTCTGCTGGGTGAAGAGTCGCGTGACGAAGGGTTGGAGGAGAAAGAGTGGGGCGACATGGGACTGGCCAGCGGGGAGAAGCCGCCATGCTGCTCCACTAAAAGCAAGGAGATGGTAAAGAGGAGAAATAAGTATGATGTATCAGTAGTATTATTAAGTGTTTCCCTTGTCTCTTTCCTTGCCCTTCTTACCTGATGGTATGATAACAGACAGGGCCGTGGCAGAGGCTGATTTAATGACCTTGTTGCCTGCTCTGGAGTTTCGCTTCTCTCCCTCACCAGACAAATGCTGATGGCGTGCCCTCCGGAGGACCAAGTCATTTGTTGCTCGGGGCCCCAGAGGGTCATACAGAGGAGTCATCACATCCCGGCCGGTTGCTGCAGGACCCGGGGATAATGTGGTGATGGCTGTGGTAATGCCCGGTGTCTCTCCTGGTCTTGGAGATTTGTCTGTGAGCACACAAATTAGTAACAATGTTAAAAATGACTCAGCTGACTCAACAGCAGCCATCTTATAGGCAAAACCTCTTTTGCTTTCTCTATCTGCTCTAAAATTTGTCACTTTCTCTCCTTGCAAACATTTCACTATCATTGAGGCTTTCCTGCTTACACACCTGCCCCATTGATCTCCTTCAGACTGTTCCTTTGCTCCAGCAGGCTCGGTGATGGGACAGTAGTCCCGTCCAGCGAAGTGCCACGGACCTTCATGTAGTTCTGGCGGGACAGGAATTCGGACTCGCCCTCTAGAGGTGAGGCAAAACGATGCGTGTCCATCAGAGCTGAGAAGCGTCGTCGGGCACCAAGAGGAGGGCTCGCATCGCCTTCTGTGTACAGGGACTCTGAACAGGACAGGCGCTTCCTGTAAGAGAAGGATGCAGTCAAAGAAGGTAATGGCACAAATTTCTCTGCAACCATGCAAGTGACTGTCTGCTCTAACAGTGTAGCAATGACTATTACAGCCTTAACAGACCTACAGAACCTGTGTGGGTGTGTTTTCCTTCCCTGCTTTCGGTAATTACCATTCTACAAAAATTCAGCCGATGGGAATGTCAATGATTCTAGACTAGGAATAACAAAAACTCACAATTTAAGAAATATGACAAAAAGTCTGAGATGATATTTTTTTTAAAAATTTCTAAGGAAAACATTTATTTCTGGTTAATGAACCACATCATTTTACTTTGCATTTGAATTAGCAGTAATTAAATACCAGTGATTTTTTAGCAGAGAAAGACAGGACACAATCAGATCATGCATTTTATTATTTTTCTAATTAAATCATAATTAAATAATGAGCTGTAGGAAAAAAGACTTGATTGAAGAGAGAGATGATACAGATAATGTCCATTTGTTTTGGATGGGGAGAAAATATGTAAGTTAATAAATAATGAGTCTCTTGATTTTCTATTATGGAGACAGAATCTATCAGTTATTTCCTTTCACGTGTGAATACAGAGTGATTTCAATCCTGACAAACAGCCTGAGGTGAAATGGAGACATGAGAAGTCATGGAAATCTGTTTCTGGTGTATGCAAACCACAGTACGAATGAATTAGATCTCACAATGAGAGTAAATTTTCCATTTATGCAAGCTACAAACAAAAATGATTGATGCAAGCTAATTAGAGGTCTTTAGTTTTCAATATTAAGATTGAGGCAGGCGTTTCCTGTAACAGACGAAGAGCTAATAAGCTGTGTCTGTTAGGAACTGAAACGGCTTCAGAATCGAGGGTACAAGTATTATTGAACCACTTGCACTCAAACTAATGAAATGGAATAAAACTAATGAATCTGTTGAAGAGAAACATATGAGGCACCCATCAAATTCCACTCTCCTCCTTCAGACTGGGTGGACCTGATGCTGTTTTTGTCTCAAAGTGAGTGCAAATTCTCACACAAAGATCTTTTTATACAACGAGTGTCATAACTGGTGTGAGTGACACAGAAATAAAACTCCAGACAAACTGAAATAAGTGAGGCTGCCAAAAGGAAAAAACCTTCAGGGAATCACCTTGTGAACATCCTCATACGTTGCTTAGGTGTAAAGAACACTCCTCCTCAATGTGTCATACCTACAATAAACTGAACCTTATTCAATGCTGCCCACCACTCACATCTCAGGGGATCCAGTCCTCCAGCTCTTGTCCCTCATGCTGAAGCTGCCCAGGCTCTCTCTCTTCGTTACCTTGTCCTCCCGTGGGCCCTTGTGCTCCCGACGGGACACGGAGCTCGTAGCTTTCTGCTCCAGCTGAGAAAGATGCTCCATGCTGCTGTACACCTGCAGCGGGACACAGTCAGATCGATAAGCATTTGGTCTGTTGGCTTTGATTAATAGCTCAGGAGAAATGTTGCTTTTGAGTTGGAGTTGCAGATATACATTCTCTGTGTGAATTGGTTTCAGACACATGCCTTTATTTCAACAATTACTGGTGATAAGATGATTTTTATTATTTAGTTCAGGTGGAGATGGAGTGTTTTTGGCATGGACTGTAGATAAAAGTCTGTGACATCAACCAAAGCTTGATGTCATTTTTTTTTCCTGAAACCAGCAACTTCACAAAGCTGCCCAGCCTAAAACACACACTTTTGCTTTCTCATCTATTTCACTCTAATTGGCAACATAATTAAAAAAATTAACAGCATGCAGTATTCAGTATGATTGTCAAGACTGAAGTCTCTTCAGGAAGGTATTCATGAGGTTATAGATTGAGGGACTGCATAGTTTGCATAGCTAACTATGCAATCCCACTTAAGTTTCCTTTGAGCCACGTCCCCATTTGACCTGGAAGCTTAATCTTTTCAGTCTATAGTTTCTGGTAGCAGCCTGGCATAAACTACACAAATAAATGGACTGGTACTATCATTGACACCTTTTGTCTCGTTGTGCTTTAGACTACAAGTGTCATTCAGCCAACCACCGAGTGCACCTGCGAACTTTTATCTAACATTTATCGATGGATTGGTAACAACTCGAGTTTCCGTATCTCACCCAAAAATATTTTAGCACATGGACAGGAGGAGCCGGCGATACTTCTGATTAGAAGGCAACCCGCTGCATTGCCTGAGCTACACCCAGTGGGGAAAATGTCAGATTCCTTAAATTTCACCAGCTTTTGCACTTCAGTGTATTTTTACAGGTCTGCATATGTATGAAAGTTGCATAAAGGATAGAGCCAGAAGTATAACAAATAAAATAATCAGATATTTACCAAATGTCTGTAGCTCACTTATAATCACTGCTTGAGGCTACATCCAGTGCTGCATAACACACCTGAATCCCCAAGCAAACTGTCTGTGGTCGCACTACAATTTCAGTTATAGGAGATAAAACCGCCCGGCATGAGTCTGAAATGGCAAATCGATGGAGGACTTGTTAATGGAGTATCTCGGTCCAGGTTTTAGCTTTCGATGTGGTCTGCCAGCTCAAAATGTGTGCAGACCATTAAAAAAAAGATTTTACTCTTTTAGATGATTCATAATAGGCCTCAGCCTTTAAAACATGCATATATGCCTCCTTAGGAAGCCTCTAACAGCTCAGGTTTGCAATTTCTGTGCAAAATTATGTGTCACAGTCTGGCCAAAATACTTTAAGAGTCTGATAAGGAGAACATTATGAGCTGTTAAATTTTAGGACATTCTGGCAGTCGTAATTCTCACTATTGGCAGAATATATCAGCTATTGGCAGCTTCAATTCAAAAATACAAATTTCCACCTTGGCTTTTGCAGATATCCGTTATCGGTGAGCAAGACTGGAGAAAATGTCCATTTGGAATTTATTAACCAGTTTGCTTTGATGCAAGTCTGTGTGCATTATGTAATCATGGCAAATGGTTACCGTGCTATATAATCAGTGGGGTTTAATCGTGGGAACACTGTGCATCTAAAAGTAAAATGCAGTTAACTCATTTGCCTAACATATGTTTGAGACTAGAAGGAGGCATAAATCTTTGGGAGCATTGTGTCAGGAAGGCCCAGCAAGGGTAAAAAACAAAGTGGATCTTTCAGCTGTAGCAAAATTTTGCTAAAAGAAGCTCCATGTTGTTATCCTTATCATTTATTATTGTTGTTATTTTGAGCCATGCATTGAAGTGTGCACCTATATACCTACCTGAGTGTGGGATTGTGTCTTTAAACATAAACTGGGCTAATAAATGTCTAACTTGAACCAAAAACACTGTTATTTGTTATATGAGTTAAGAACTTTCAAACATTTTTCACACAGCTAGACGAGAGCCTGTTTTTAGAAGATATTATAGAAATATTACAATATCACAAATCTATGAATTTAAGTAGAGTATTTTTGTTTTTTTATTATCAAATTAAGTGGAAAACCTTGGTTAAGAAGCTCTGCACTACTGTAAAGACATTCCCAGCAGCATCAATATTTTCTCTGCATGCAAGTGAGCATTAACGTGCCACAAAGACATGTGCATAATTAAATTGTAAGGCCTTTATTATGTGCACAGTAACACAGGAAAGCTAAGCTGTGTGGGGGAGGACAAGAACTGAGCTGTGTTAAGGAAAGCCTAAAGAATATTCTGCAGTGCACCATGGAAACAAGTATCAGCTGAAGACTGAGCTATCGGCTCAGCGGGAAAAACAATGTTAACAGCTACAAACAATTTCTTAGCTTCATGCATTCCTTCATTTGTTAAATGCACCGGAGTCATTTATAGCAGTTTCTTCTGTTTTATCATCTCGTTTCATCTTTGTTTGTTAGTGGTTCAAGAGGATCAAGACAATACAGCACTATGTAAAACCCCTCATTTTCTTTATATTTTGCTTCAAAGGAGTCAGATTTTCTTGTATTTCTTTTAAAGTGATCTTCAGCAACAGTTCTCCAGGCGTTCTGAAGGTCCTTAAAGTTTTTCTTTAGACTCATTTACAGTCATTCACTCTCAGTCCAGTCCCACCTGATACTTTTTGTTAAGCCACTTAACTCTATGAATCACTCAAACATTAAAAGACACCTAATTCAAGGGAACAACCAGTGTTGTGTCTACAGATAACAGGCAACTTAACTTAGCAAAAAATCAATTTTAAGCTGTACCTTCAGGGACTTTGACACTAGGAGTATGTTGCAAAAATTGATAATTTCTTTAGCTGAATATGAAAAATGACAGCGCTTGCAGAGTTTGATAGGCATAAAATAGCATTTTTGCAACTGGAAATAAATCCAGCAAAGATCTGACACAGGACCTGAGAGGTGCATTTGGCTCTTCAGTTATCCAACCTACTGTTTGCTGAAGCCTCATCAAAAATTGTCTCAGTGGAAAGGTGGCTGTCAACAAGCCCATTTTTAGAGAAGGGAAACAGAAAGAAAAGGCTGAGGACAGAATATCAGTGTGATGAATTAAAAATTACATAGTTTTGGTTCAAACTGTTGTCAGTATGTAAGGAGGAAGTTTGGAGAGAGGTGTCCAAAAACCACTTTGTGCCATACAGCATGCTATTTAAACTTACCCAACTAAGCTTACTATTAAAGTGACCTAACTGTGTGGATACACATTCATTTTGATTCTTGTTTCAGCCAGAATGCTGATCCATGGATAACTGGCTGCTCACTGCAGCCTCCATGCCCGGACACACCTGCAAATGCTCCTCGGCTTCTGAACAAATCCCCTGCCAAATATAAGTGCTTGTTAAAATTCAAGCCTGAGATTTTACTGGGGCACTTGTCCCAAAAAAGGGGTCTAGCAACACTGATGTATGAGGTGACACATGATATTCTGTTATAGCATGCAGAAGAAAGATTAATGAGTGTCACCAAACCTACTTTACAAGTGTGCTGGTCTAAGTTTTGCATTCACGCCCTTGTTGGTTGCAGAACGACATTGCATTTCTAATTAAATTGTTCTTTAATTTCTTGGATAATGATCTAATAGTTTGGTGTCACAGTGTCTGGGTTTTGTCTTATTTTGAGTTTGGAAACTTTGCTAATCAGTAATCACTTCCTTGTGTATAAACAGTCCTGTCTTCCTTTTAGTCTTTATCTGACAATCTGCTTTCCCTCCTGCATGCTCTGAGTAACCTTCCTTGTTCCTGTGCTGATAGTTTGGTGTGTATAATGTCAGAAAGTTTTCAAATAAAATACCAAAGTTAGTCTCACTCTCAGTCCAAATGTCAGAGATTTATCTTTAGAGCTACACAAGTAAGAGAGAAGTACCCAGTCTTCACACCAAAGAAGCGCAAACCAGCAGACTTTTGCTTATCTAAGCCACTTAACTAATAATTAAAGTAGTTTGTGATGAAATTATCATTGTTAATAATGATATCTCTACAGCAGTAAATTAAAATGAATTAAATTCATAAGTGTATTTCCCACAGATCTTGTTGTTTCAGGGTGCTTGGCAGATGTCTCTGTTCACGTGCAGTACCTGTAAAAATCTGCCAAACAGCCTTGCAATGCTAACTGTAATGTTATCTTAAATTTAACTGAAATTGGGATTTCATTGAGGCACTTTCCGTTTCCAAGCAGGGGTGGACGGACCAAATGGAGGGAAGGCAGAGTGAGTTAGACAAAGAGATAAGAAAAGACAGCATGAGGTGAGAAAATCCCATCTGAGAGAGAAAGTGTGACAGAAGAGGGAGTCACAGATCAGAATTAGAGGAGCCAAGCAGAAAGCGTGAATGTGAAAACAAATACAGTTAAAAAGATGTCTGGATCATAACAGATCTGTAGATAGGAACGGCAAAAAATGTAGTGTGAGGAATTAGAAAAATAGCAGGTGGAAGACCCTGACTGTCTTAAAATAGAAAGAGAAAAGAGCATCAGCGATGATGGCGGAGTAAGTCCAATTAGAGTTATTAGCAGCAGGCATGAGACCTGGTCCAACCTCCAGGTGCTACACTATGTACAGGATGACCTACTTTTATCTAAAAATCTTGTCTCTTCACTCATCGAATCCTGTCCGATGTCTGTGTGACAAAATGTGACAGAGTGAGGAGAAAAAAAAGTAAAAGTGACTGAGACAGAGATTAAAAAAAGTGAGAGGCAAAGTCAGACCTTGCTGAAGCGAGGAGAGCAGGATGAGAACTGTCTGATCTCCACTGGCTCATCGTCATTGGTGTCATCTTCGTCGTACGTATTGATGTGGTGATAACGATCGGAGCGAGCTGGCAGACATGAGAGAGAGAGAGAGAGAGAGAGGCAGAGAAGGTAAAATGTGATTTTCCGGCTGGGGTTGTGTCAGAACATCCTTATATAACCCATGAACCTAATAGTAATGTAATTTCACATAAATCCAGACACACGTACTATCAAAGTAGCTTGTGTCCTCCTCTGACTCCAGGTGAGGGATGAACTCTGCCTTCTGTCTCAGCAAACTGTTCCAGTCCAGCTCACTGAAGAAGGAGTGCTGCTTTACCTCAAATGCACCCCCTGGTGGTGGGGGTGTAAACAACATTAATTGTTACCCTCATCCAAAAATAAAGATGAATGAGATGAATAGTCTTTCTGGAACAAATGTAAAATATATTGCAGAATGACAAGAGGATATGATAAGATTTTTTATGATACTTTTTTTTGCATTATATAAACACTTGTGCCAGAACGTTATAGGTGGACAGGTGAGAAACAGCTTTCCCGTCTGTGTCATGAGGTGAAGAAGCTTGTTTTTTAGGTGGGCTTTATCTGTCTTTCAGCTAAGCTAGCCAGCGGCTAACTGTAGCTTCATATTCAATGGGAACAAAAACAAACAAGACCCAAAATACTTTTGTTTTACATTGCACCTGTTCCTTTTAATGTTACTTTGCATTCTTATTCCTGTTGCAAATAGCTGCACATGTCAGACCAGCTATCAAATGAAAGAGAAAACAAGTACCTGTACCGAGCCTCACAAGAGGGTTGGTCTGTAACAGGGCAGAGATGAGGGACTGGGCATCTGCAGGCAGGGCTTCATCACCATCTGGCCAAACTATGTCATCTACCAGAGGTGCAAGAAACAGAGAGCAAAAGGTCAGAATAATAATAAAGAAAAAAAAACATACTTAGTTTCTGGAACAGAATTCTAAATCTTTGGTTTCTAACCTTTGCGGAAGGCTTTAAGTCTTAGTACACTTATCATTAACCACTTTTAATCTTTATGCAGTTTGAGAAGGCCTTTAAAACATAGTAGCAACATAAGTTTATCACAATGTCATTACCTGTGATGACCTGTCCAAACAGCTCCTCAGGAGTGTCTCCAAAGAAAGGCACACAACCCACTAAGAACTCATAGAGGATGATCCCCATGGCCCACCAGTCCACCGGCTTCCCGTAGCCTTGGCGCAGAATCACTTCTGGAGCGATGTACTCTGGAGTACCGCAGACCTGTGAGCAATGATTGAGACAATTTGGAGGAATGGAAGAAGAAAGAAAAGGAGAAAAGGAGAGAAAGAGGAAGAAAGACAAGTTAATCATCCTTAATAAAAATAAGCTGCTACTGTGGACATCGGGTCAAGATCTCTGTCTAAATAAATAAATAAATCTGGGTAAATTCCCAGATGATTAAACATGCAACTATTTTGCTGGTAATACCTGAAATGAGTAAAGAAAATCAACAGCCTATCTATGCAAGATAATTCATAATTTTATTGGGGGGGTTATATTGGTTGGGTCTGATTATTGGGGGGGGTCATAACCCCCCTAACCCCCCTGGAAATTACGCCCCTGACTGTGGATGTAATGGAAGTGTTCTGGATAAACAAACAGTACATCAATACTGAGTGACGCCTAGTGGGAACTATCCAAAACAAGAATTGTGGACAAATTAAATCAGACACATCAGGACAGCCCTTTAATAGTAAATGTTCTGACTGACTGAGAAATTGTCTGTCCGCCATAATCTCCACCACAAAGCTGCAGTCTGTTTCTGCAGATGTGAGCTGATTACTGGCAGAAACACAGATGCTTGCTTGCACTGAGAAGATGAAAAGGACATGCGGCCCAATCTGACTGCTCATGACTGGTTTAATTCAGAGTATAAACAATTACTGTAACTGCAAAACAGGATTGTGATGGAGATGGAGGGCATTAATGATTCACTTATTCAGACTAAACAGGAAGCATTGTAATGCAGCATCTTTGTTCGGATAATATTGATTTTGCCAGATGACTTGGCAGGTTTGCATGCGTGGTTGAAAAAAAGGATTTTTTAAAAATTCAATTCAGCTAATTAGCCTCAAAGTGGACATGCACCTCATTCATAAAGTTACTAATTAAAAAGTGAAATTAATTATTACCATGTTGCATTAAAATGCTGTACTTCATGTTTTAACATGTTTAATGTGACCGGTGTGAGGTCGTGGGTACCATACCTGCTTGTCCAGAAACTCCCTGGCATCTTTCTCAATGTGACCCTCATACAGGTTGGTGGTGAGGCTCATTAGGCCCATCTTCGACAAGCCAAAGTCAGTCAGCTTAATGTGGCCCATGGAGGTAATCAGGAGACTACAAGGAGAGAGAAAACAGGCATTCATTCTGGCAAATAACATGAAAACCTCCCCCAAACAATTCGATTAATGAATGCACCCGATCAGCGATCCAGGCTTTTGACTTTTAAAGTTTTATCAAGGACTGTTTGTTAAAGAAAAAATTGGATGAGTTTTGTTTTTGCATTATCTTAGGCTTCGGTCCATGTCTATCATTATTATTATTATTATTATTATTATTATTATTATTATTATTGTTATTATTATTATCCATTCAGTCATCTCTCCATCCACTTTTATGATTTAGGATCACAGGGGGCTCGAGCTGTCATAGGGTAAAAGGCTAGGTACACCCTGTGCAGGCCATCAGTCTAGCATAAGGCTAGCACAGAGGGACAGACAAATATTCAAGCTCACATTCACTCCTATGGCAAATTCAGAAATTGCTTATTAACCCAACCCCTTGCATGTCTTTTGACTGTTGGGGAGGAAGCTTGAGTACACAGAAAGAAGCAGAGTGAGAATATGAAGAAAGGCCCAGGTCATCTGATTGAATCCAACCCAGGACCTTCTTGTAGTGAAGCAATAGTGCTAACTGCAGCATTTTCCTCAAGAGAACTGCCGCTCACTGGATAATTTGCCTCTTCTGAACATTCTTTGTAAACCCTAGAAATGGTTTTGTGTGGAAATCTCAATAGTTACTGAAATACTCAGCTTGTCAGCCTGTCAGGAAATAACAAACATGCTACATTCAGAGTCACTTAAAGCACTTTTCTTTCCTGGTCTGGTGCTCTGTTTGAACTTTGGCAGCTTGTCTTGACTATGTCTACAACCCAAAATGCACTGGGTTGCTGCCATATGATTGGTTAATAAGATATTTAAACAGGTGTAGTTAAACAAGTGGCTAATGTATATACAGTAATTACATAGATTGCTAATATAAATTTTAAACCCTCACTTGTCGGGTTTGAGGTCTCTGTGGACGATCCCATAGTTGTGCAGATACTCCAGGGCTAATACAGTTTCAGCAAAGTACATCCTCGCAAGCTCAACAGGCAGAGCCCCGATGTTCTTCAGCAAAGTGGCACAGTCCCCACCTGCGATCACATAAACAACACATGTTACTGTTAATGTGATTTTGTAGTTATAACATAAATCTATGCTCGACGTGTTAAAATTTTCAAACAAATGGTGCTGAACCCCAGAAAGACATATTTTGATGCTCTGATTAGGGAGAACAAATTCATTAAATGTGACTCATTGTTTTTTATCACTAAAACATTAGAAGTCTTTTCTGAATTAGTAAAACGATTTGCTTTTTATGTTTCTATTTTTTGGGTTTTTAATTAATTTTTGTGCCATCCATATTTGGCACTGCCATCATACATGAGTCATAAATTCGCACCTACCGTTGACAGCTCAGTGTGTCTGTGAAACAACAGCAATCTTGACAAAATAATAGAATTCAGCACAAATAGAAGGAAAACTGAGTCGAGCTTTAGCAGTGAGCCAGTGAAACTCACCTGCCCTTTTTTGTAACTGAGACATTATACTTCACTGCACGTTTCCTGAATACTTGACCTTTGGTTTAGGAGCCAGAGGCTCAGGTGGCAGTTTTATTCACAATTTAAAAAAGTAAGTCCAGGAATTGAATAAAAATAAAAATAAAAAATGTAGATAAAACAGAAAAGGCCACGGCTACAGCATCCAAAGAAAAAGTGGCATTAAAAGCGTATCCTGATGTGCTGGAGTTTATTTCACAGACGTGAAAGAGTCAGGGAGGAAATGTGTTACTTTACACACAAGGCACAAACTTGACCAACACACAACAAAAAAGAAATCAAGGCACGTGTTTAGAGTAGCTTCATACGATCTTATCAATTTGAACTCAGATCTAGTGAAAAACCACTGCCGACCCCGTTACCTTCAACGTACTCCATAACCATGCAGAGGTGTCGTCGTGTTTCGAAGGAGCAGAACATGGAGACGACGAAGGGGTTCTCCGCAAATGTGAGTATGTCCCTCTCCACAAACGCCTGCTGGATCTGGTTCCTCAGGATCAGATTCTGCTTGTTGATCTTCTTCATGGCGAAACGCTGACGTGTCTCCCTGTGGCGCACCAGGTAGACGGCGCTGCAACGCAGGTGAAACAGAAGAGTACAGAACAAAAGAAATGAGGTATTGAGGAAAACAGCAGGTGGTACAAACTGCAGAGGATATTTCATCTCCTTTCAGACACGAGCTCAATAAAGTGTGACTGTGTGGACACATCAAGGAGGATATTAAGACTTGAAAACCTCCAGCACAAAATGTCAACCCCCGAGCTCGTAATCTTCATTTTCTGTTTGATCCTAAACCCAGTCTTTGAACTACACCTGAAAAATAACCCATTTTCCCTCATGGCCAGATAATGGTAGAATAATGCTGGCCTGCCAGGTACAACACTTTCTTCGCTGATCCACCGAACTCAGCTTTTGACAGCCTTTAACATGCAGCAGCATGTGACCCGGTCAAGGCGGAGAGGAGACCATATGTTACTCGTGTGTTTACATCCCCACTGGCCGTCTCTTTGTTGTGAAGTGCATTTTAAATGTACTATTATTTTATTTTCTTTCAAATCATTGAATCCCTGAGAACCCCCGACAATCCCGATTCCTGACAACATGTCAAATGTGCATTTTAAAATACATCCCATCTGAATCTCTCTGTGTGTTTTAATTATTCTCGGTGACAGAATGAAGCATTAAGCGCTGCTTTTAGTGTCTGTATTTATTATTTCATTTATTTTTCCTGTGCTGTGCCAATTATATTTCATCCCTCATGGCATTAAAAGACAATATTATATATGAACACTAAAAATACATAAAACCTTGCTAATAATTTTTATCTAAACAAAAATTTACAACCACCAAATTCTATTTTTGGTAATACTAATAGTACCTTTGTTGTTTTGTGATCTAACTCAAGTTTTCAGGGGTTTTTCCCAAGCTTCATCATCTTTTAGTTGGTATTTTTGGCTCCTGCTCACATTTCCAGTATTATCATTAGTATTTATATTAGTATTCACAGTGCCACTGTCTTCTTTACATCCCAGGATCCTGAGGACTTCAGTGACTGCTACCATGTCCCAGTAACATTTTCTATTAAATGTTGATTCATTTGGATGCATGATTGGCATCATTATGCTAATAGAAAGTCTTGTGATTACCAACCTTCAATTTCTGAACCCAGGGCATTATGATTTTGCTTTTTCGGAACAGAAACCATTATCAGCTTTGCAGCAGTAACAACATATCAGCAGATTACATTATAGGGAAATCGTTTACAGGCGGACACAAGTACCAAAATTGGTACATAAACTGTTTTATGATCACTTGTTTGATAAAGCCAATTAGCAATTTGAAAACACAAGATCTTGGCCATTTTCAATATGGCTGTTGACAAAGGCAAGAACATGTAATTTCTACAGATAAAGTAAACTAGTCTTGCCTTTCTGAATGATCTTATAGTTAAATCATGCATATTCAACCATTTAGAAGTCAACTTGTAGAAATCTGAAACATTTTTGTTTTTTTAAAACTTGGTATCAGGGATTTAGGAGGAAACTGAACCCCACATACATTTTTGTTCATGTGTCCATGAACAAAATAGTGTCTGTGGATGCAGCTTGCAGTGTAACAAGTGCTTTGAGTACTAGGTGAAAGCTAAAGGTTAGGTTAACTGGTGATTCTGAAGTGGCTGTTGGCATGACAGTAAATGGTTGTCTGTCTCTCTGTGGTAGCCTGCTAAAAAAATAGGCTAAAAAAAAAGATGACGGATGTGCCAGCATGAGAGAGCTGAGCCAAGCATAAAGGAGACTCCATGCATCAAATACATGAAGTTCATTGAATTGCACAGGAAAAAAATGTCACCGGATGAATGTTAAATGTCCTAACCCAGTTGTGTGTGTCATAGCGCTATCACAGGGGTGAAAAGGCAGTGCCTCGACCTGCACAGCACTCTGCAGTTGTCATCGGACTACTGAAGTAACATGTAGCAAATGTGAATTACTTGGCTTTACTTGAGACAAATGAGCTCTTGAGAAGCTTTGAAGTTATAAATTTCAGTTATTTATAGTCAAAGGTACAGTAGCCCTGAAAGCTCAAAATACACTCCAACTTGAAAAAGACTGCATATAGACAAAACGCTGTATAAGCACAAAACACAACAGAAATGTTTTTAAGGAGGCATTTATCTGAAGGACCAACTGCGGCAGTTACAAAAACTAAAATATGTAAAGGACTGCACCGAGACATGCTTAAAAGTCTTCATCAGTTTTGTGAGAAGAAGAAGAAAAAGATGCAAGATAACGTGTGTTTTAATCCCATGATTCATATAACACTGTAGATACGCTTGCCATTAGCCGTGTAGTGTTAGCTTGTTACATCCGCAGCTGGTCCGTCACATTATTATCTCCCTAAAAATACTTCAGTTGTATTTTGTAAGGTTTTTTTCTATTTCTGTTGTGTTTTAACCATGTTCTATTTTATTTTGTGTGCTTTTGCGGGTTTTTTCTTTGTTGTATTTTCTTAAGTTATGCATTTGACCTTTCGGGTCCACCATACTTGAGCATTTAAGTCAAGAGTATAACTGGTGAAATTTAGCCAGAGGGTGAAATTCTGTAACAGACTATGTGCGCCTCAGCATATGCTACTTCCGGTGGGAAAACTCCTGTAGAGCGCTTAGTTTTCGGCGTGATATTCGCGCCTTGTTTACGGTCGGGTTTTCCATAACAAGTTAACCAAATGGATGAATCAAGCGGCGATTTATATTTCTCAAGATGTCTTGGGCATTTACCGAATATATCTGTAGATGATGTTCATCGACTTGTCGATATTTTCCCCCCGCGCCTCAGAGCAAAAGAGAGAAAGGATTCAAATTTTATATTTCTCAGTATTTGTATAATTTTGAAGGTAAGTCACAACATACCCTTCGTAAATACTGATATATAGAGACCCTTACCAGCAATCATTCATTTATTTTTTATATCCTGTGGCTTTTTTTCACGGTTTGTTGACGTGCTGTGTAGGTGTGTACTTGACTGTGCACGCTGATATCGGCATAACGGGGGAAACATGTGGCTTTAACTAATGTTCACCTGTAGTTTGAATGCTGAACATTTGTCTGTTTAAATCATTAGAACTGTCACTATACAGAGATGTGCTTCTGAATGTGGACGATGTGTCTTCTTATTTTGTAATGCAGTTCTGCTTGTGTTGAGTGATGTAAACAACCAGAGGGACAAACATGTAAACTCAACACCAGCATCCACTTTTGAAAGATTGTTTGAAAGATTGTTTCAATTATTTGTCGCACTGCTCCTGATGGATTTGACCAGCTCCAATTTAGACTGAACAAATATTTTTTATACACATTCAAGTCCAATTGTGGATCTTTGCTGTTCAGTCTGACAATCTTTTTGCCGTTTGTGTTAGAGCTTGTTAGAAATCTCTTCATAAATAGCTTTCTTGGATGTTTTCATGATCCAAACTCTTCATGCTGTTGCCCTGTGTGTTACATAAAGACAGACTATATATCTGTATTGTAGCTAGAATATAAATGTTTTTAGATTCATGATCTTTACCAAGTTTAACCACTGGATTAGTTTTAAAGCTCGAGGAAAAATTGGATACAATTAGGTTTCTACGTGTGATCAGTGACGTATTAATCAATTACTCACCCATAGGCTCCATTGCTGATCAGTTTTATGGTCTGAAAGTCTTCCTCAGTTGGTGGCTTGATGGCTCTCCCTTTTCCCTGATGAAATCCCCAGAGTTTTACAATTATAATTCAAAGTAAAAAAAAAACCCAAGTGATTTGTTTCCTGTGTCTGTGCATGTGTGTTTCCTCATCACCTCTGCTGAGTCATCGGTCTCTGGAGTGTGCGGACCCTCACTGTCGTAGCTGTCAAAGCCCACGATTTCTGTTGGGACACATGTTAGTTAACAGACAAACCTGAAGTGGCAATAAAAAGCGACACTAGGCCTCCCACACCGCTGTGAGCTGTGAGAAAAACTGCAGCTGCCTGAGCACCTTTAACAAAACAAGTTTCTCAACAGCTACAGACCAAATCCCACAAAGTAAAATATGAGAATTAAAACAGCTTCTTTCTATTAATTTTTCTTCTCTCTTTCAGATTTCCCTCCTCTTCACTTTGTTCTTACTCCCCTCATGAACAGTGGCAGAGGAGTGGCAGCTAATTTCCAGTGTTCTTGCATTTTTTGTATGTGACAGCTGCTTGAATACACTGATTACACAACTGTTTTGTTGAAATAATTGAATGATAATTACCTTTTGAAAGCCCCTTTGTACTTCTAAACTTTATGTAAGATAAAAGTCACTGAGCTGGAAACTGTATATTCTGTCAGTGTCTGTTTGACACTGTTTCTGTGTGAGAAACCAAGAAAAGAAATGTGAGTGTGAAAGTGTAAGCAGCTATGTGGGTGTGCATGTGTGCCTATGCATGACAATGTAGGTGCTAAAGAAAGTGCAAGATCAAGATATCAGCAGGCACATTGTTAGAAGAGATTAACTCACAAAGACCTAACCAGATACATCTCTCATGAATTCTGAAATAAAAGCACCGTGGCTTATTGTGAAGAGTCATTCTGAGCCATTTAACCCATCAGCTAATGTGAGCTCTTGATGGATTAGACTGGGAGTGGCTGAACAGATGGGAATAGTGAACTGTGAGTTTGGGGGCTGATTTCGAGCCATGATGATGAATGAAAAAGAGAACTGCAGCCGCACCACCAGACAGCAAATGATCCAAGCAGCTCAGACTCTTCATCTCAATATATCCTCATCATGGACGTAAAGAAAAGCTGATAAATATCTCAAAGTGGCACTTTTTAAAGCCTCATACTGCCACCACCCAAAATAGAGATGAAACAAAAGGATGATGCAAAATTCAAAAAAACTAATATTGATGAAACCTGACGATATCCAGTATGGAAAATCTTTTCTGTGGATTTCTCTCACATGCTTGCAGTTAGGATGAGAGGAAAAGTTACAAGTGAGAAGCCATGTTAGCTAAATAAAATGCACTTTTGCAACAACTACTGCTGCCAAATCTTACTAACAAAGCAAAAACAACAAAAAGTGTGTCACTATTTCCTACTGTATCAGTTTAATACTAAGATTATGTGAAGTCACTGATCCTCACTGCTTTAGATCAGGAGGAGAGTTACAGCACAAAACTCCCACCAAAATCTTACATTATTTATGCTAACTTGCTAAATTAACAGGCATAGCATGCTAATCTGTACAGTCACTTGTATTGGTGGCTCTGTTTTCCCCCTTGAACAGTACCAGGCTAGCTTTTTCCAGCAGCATTCGGCTTTTATAGTGAAGTAGGTTAATCAAATCCGGACTCAGACACAAGAGTGGTATTGATCTACTTATCCAGCTCTGGGAGTGAAAGTAAATAACTGAAACCAGCAAACATCTGTTGGAAAGCATTCTTGCAAATTAAAAACTTTACACTTCCATTTGTTTTCATATATTCTATTAAATATACACCTCTGGAATAAAACCTGAGACCTATTATTCCCATTTCTTACCCTCCAGTGGATCCCTGGTCAGTCCCAACTGACTGATAATATATCGAGGGATGTCTGCCTTCATCAGCTGTCCCTCCTTGGCGTGGTCCTCTGCTGCTTCGAGTAAATGATAAAACTCTTCTGGGTTGAACTCCTATAATTCCAACAACAAACAACGAGGGGTCAAGAAAAGCTACAAAACACTTGTACTGTACATGCATCTTAAATTAACATGATCTGACATACAAAGACCACTGCTGAAGTGGTGACGTGTGCGAAACAAAATAATTGAAATCATCACAGCCTTTCTGAACATGTGGAAAAATTGGATTTATGTTTGCAATCATCAAAATCTCTGTGAAATATTTCCAGCAATTTGTTGAATCTGTGACGTGAAGATTTAAAGCAGTCCTGAAGGCAAAAGGACATCCAATGTAGCACTAGCAAGGTGTACCTTAAAAACTGGCCAGTGATTATATATTTCACGAAAGGTCACATAGTTTTGAGAATTACTGGACTAAACACTTAAAAATCCACATTTAATTTAGATTCGACTGATAACCCCAACAGATATTTACACTATGAAAGCTATAAGTTAAATTATTACAGTACTTCGTATTATTTCTTCTTTATAGTTTCTATTTCAATTAAAATCACGAACCAATATTCTTCTTTATACACTTTAAAATATCCAAACTGTAGCATGTGGATAAAATACAATAATAAAGTGCGTGTCAGATTAAGTTTTTCCAGATCAACAGCCGGCTACTGAACCACAACGTTCTAGTGTGGAGTCACAAAAGGATGTGATAACAGCTAACACTAGTCGAGCACTAAGTAAACGATGTTATGTTGTGCCAGGTGACATAAACAGTAAGTAATTCTAGGAGTACATCCAACTTATAATCATAAAACTAGATTTTAGTTCAACCTGCAGCAAATTCATGACCGAACACTGTTACAGGGCTGTCAAACAAACACAATCAGTGTTAATACACTTCCAAACTTTAAATTGCTTTCTCTGAAAATGTTCATTTTTTCCTATGATACAGCCTTTTGTGGTGTCTTATGGGATTCGGTTTCATTCCTGTTGGTGGAGTAACGTTTTGATTAGAAAGCCTGGGGCAGTCAGGATCATTTCTTTCCATGCTCTCTCTCATATCTGCTCCCTTCGACTAGAGGAAAAAAAAAAAAGCAGTACGGAGATGGGGAATTAACCTGGCTCTCTGATAGTTTGCGCTGCTGGAGGATAATATTCTTGCAGCTAACAGCCTTCTGACTGTGTGACATTTTCACCAAATCAGACCTTGTGACTGACTTGAATGCTAAATGAACTCTACGGACATGGACAACATTTCATCTGTGTGTGCCTTCTCCTCTCTAACCCACGGGCCATGAGGATCTAAAGTCCCCTCCACATCCTGCCTGACCCTATCGACCTTTTCTGACGGTCGCCTTGGCAACAGAAAGATGAGCCGGGAGGGTTTGGGAGGAGGGACCACACCATCAATCAGGGAGCTGATATTCAGGTGTGTCCCGTGGATGCAGAGAGGCTTGTTATTACTAAATAAGTTTTGTTGAATTAATGTATCAGCATGTCAAGGACACGGCTCCGTCTTGGACCTGATTTGATGTTCTGTTGTGAAAACGGACAAGTTGAGGAGGTGGGAAGAACGAGAGTGAAAAATATCCTAAAGCAATAATCGTGCAATTTGCAGCAACAGAGGATGACTGATGTGCTGAATGACACAGCTTGAACAAAACCATGACCTCCATGTATAATACAGTGTATTTCAACATTCATACACTCCCATGTGTTAAGAATGCTGTAGGTAAAGTAACGTTTACGGGAAGCAAGAGAATGGATCGTAGCAGCTACTTCCAAATGCAAGCAAAGGCATGTCAAGAGAAGACAGGTGTGAAACAAATAATGGTACATCTTCTGACTTGGATTAAAAAAATATCACAAATTCATGGCAATCTGGCAACTGGTATGTCTAAAATTTCAAATTTTTACATGGTAATTAACAGGGGAAAAATATGACATGCTACTTAATCACATCATGATAAAGTTGTTTGTACTCTGATGACCAATGTCAGTATTTCTTTTAAAAACGTGTTAGCTAGCTACATTTGACTGCTCCCTTATCACAAGGGTCACCACAGCTTGTAGCTGCGTATGTTTGTTTTGACAGTTTTATGGCAAATGAAGCTCCTGATACACAGAATTTTATGCTGATGTTAATAACAGAGGAGGTTTAGACCTCTGCAGTTATTTACGCAGCAGAGCATTTGTGACTTTTAAACACTATGGACCTCAGCATTGTAACTTTATGTAGTCAGACATTTCATGGCTGAGTGGCTTTTGTTCCTAAAGGCTTGATTTTATACACCTGTGGCAACAGGGGTTAAATCACCTAAATTCAAAGAATAATAGGTGTAGTCCATTGCCTTTCTTGTCTTTTATAATCTGACTTATTTCATTTCCGTGTTCCACTGGATTGGGCCTGTATCTCATTACCAACTGGTGATAAATGTGTTATGTGTGCGCTGAAGTTATGACAGAATAAAACCAAATCAAGCAGAGTTGGTTGGAGATTCAAATATGCAAGATTCAACACAGGAAAGGCAGGAAATTTAAAGGCTCAAATGACTTCTGAATTCTCTGAAATCTGAGACAGAGGTGTTTGCCATGTTTGATGAAATTGTATGCAGATTTTCATTTTTAGCTGCATAAAAATCTTGCTTCTGTAAAAATGTCAGGGTTAACGGGTAAAAAGGTGACGCATCATGACAGTAGCAATGGGATACCCGAGGGGACGGTTTGAGGTCAGTTGGTTTGAGGTCTATTGCTATTTGGCAATAACTTACCACAGACATCTTCTCTGGCTTAGTAGCCAAATATTTTTTCCTCCCAGTGCTGTGTAGAGACACCAGTATTGCTGTATTTTCATCTGTATAATTTGAACCTTTATCCTGTTGTTTTTTCACAGTTGTATTCCACTGTATTGCTGCAAACACTACTTGTTTATACTTGTAAGTTGCAAAGCCAATGTTTTTGCTATGTCCATGTCAAATAAATCAGTCAAACACATTAAGAAGACATCCTGTCTGGTCTTTCTCTGTTAAAAAAGCTACTGGTAAAACAGATGCAACATAAAAGATTAAACAAACCTTGAACCTTTCCTGACTGGAGTGGCAGCATAGCTTCCTGCAGTGACACACTTATGTTTCATCAGTTCAGAATGAACGAACAGTCGACACTCTGCCCTACTTTTAGATTCTGTAGTGCCAGTTCAGCATATTCGACCCTCCATTTCCATGTGGGAGGACGGGAGTGTCTTTGAGCAGCTCAGTGGGGGTAGAAAATGCCTCCAGAAACAAAGAAAGTCGGGATTCTCGATGTGTTTGAAAGTTTGGCCACAATCAGATAAGGAACTCACCAAGCACTCCAGCAGCCTGGCAGGGCGAGATATGATGATGAAGAGCTTTTTGACAAGCTCGATGACGAAGGTGAGCTCCGAGCTCTCCGAGCGCTTGTAGGCCTGATGAAGAAAGACAGAAATTGGGAGAGACAGGGTCAGTTAGTGAGGTTTGGAGGCACAACACATCACATCGGATTCCTGCTACACAACTCACGTCGTGCAGCATCTTCTCCAGATTCTCCTGCAGTTCACAGAAGTAAACGCTGGTGATGACGCCCTCGCGTGATTTGGTCAGGCAGTCTCTGGCCAGCTCGGTTATCTGGTGGTGGATGAAGCTGAGAACCCCGTCGGCCAGTGGCAGAACACTCTCTGGGGAGTAGTTCTGGATGAAGTCTGCCAGCCTCTCTTCCATCTGAGCTGTGGCCTGATTAGAGACACAACAGTGGTTAATAGTCAGTGAGTGTAAGATTATACGATCACCTGTCTTTATCTCAATATACGGTGCTCAGCCAGCTCCACACATTCTGTATAAATGTGCTACTTTAAACACGACACTCATTGTTTTCTGAACAAGCCTTTGTGGAAGGGCCTTGATGGTTTTTTGCACTTCACTGTTCATTCCCCTGCAGAAAAAAAGAAGAAGATTTTTTTATGATATTTCTTTCTCGGGCTGCAGAAACTCAGCTCAGCTAAGGCACCTCAAAGAAAGTGATGTGTGAAGTGATGTAACATAATGTGATGCGCCCTGTATTCAGTCCTTGTTCATTTGGTTGTTGTTGCACCACTTTTGACTGTGTTATTCTTTTTACTATTTCCATCATATTCATAAAGCCCCCAAAAGATTTTTTAAAACTCAGGAGGAGACCTACAACCACATTAGACTTTGCAAACTTGTGTGTATAAAGGCTTATCTTGATTTGTTGTCACTTTTTTAACCTTCATATTGAGTGCATTTCTGTGCTTTTAATCTGTATGTATTTCAGCTTGCTATTATTATGCCACAGTAAAGTGCTACTTTAGAGAATTAATGTGCCTTTTTTGCCTATTTTATTTTCAGAAATTACCAGTACTCATATATGGTGAAGCAAACAACTATCTGGAAGGATGTTACTATTATTTTCTAATAAGTAAAGACACTTAAGCTCATTTAGTGGTCACTATAATTAATTCAGCTGACAGGTTAACTCGCCCAAATATAAACAGAGAGAGATCTAGAGGTTTCATTAACTGGAACCTCTCCTCAGTGCTTGAGTTTTATACAGTTTTTGCATTTAAGTCTTTTTCAAGCATGCAAATGCTAACTACTCCTACAGTAACATTAAAAAAAATACAGCAATATTAAACCTGCCTTCACCAAGTTGGGATTTGTGAGTGGGAAGACTCGTGCTGCTTCACAATGCATCACTGTGAATGAGCAGGATTGTGATTTGTGTGTGTACGTGTGTGTGTGTGTGTGTGTGTGTGTGTGTGTGTGTGTGTGTGTGTGTGTGCGCGCGTGCAGGCAGGTGTTTGAGGGCACCTGCAATGTGAAAGATTTCCTTGCACACACTTCACTGTTCATCAAAACGGTGGGAGACACTGAGTCATGTTTACACGTCTCAGAGTCATGAAAACACATCTAATTGACTTTTTAATCATGATCTGCTAAAGGACTTCAGACATGGATGACCTTCTAACAGCTTACCATGAACCATGTAATAAATAAAGAGTGGTGAGTATTGTTTAAAGTACCAAGCACACAGATACCTGCTCGGTGTAAGAGAAGTGTGCATTAGGGAATCTGTGACCACCCAGCTGAATACAAATTAAGGTGCAGCAGCAGAAAAACCTGAAAGTGGAATCCAGTACTAACTGAAAATGAGTAGAAATGGGCACAGAGTGCGCACTACACTTTGAAATAATTAAATGTTAAATTCTAGTTTTGAAATGGTTTAAAATAGGGTGTGTGTCATTCATTAATCACAAGGCTGCCCATATTTTGAAGCATTATTAAACACAGCCATGAACCTCAAACTGGTCCTGGTCAGTCGTCACTGGTCTGCTGGTTGGTGTAGCAGCAAGTAGTTTAACTGCTGTATATGCCATGCATGTTTTGGTCTCTGCAGTCCAACAGGAGTGCAAAAGAGGGTACAAGCTTCACCATGTCACCAAAGCGTGCTCAGGGAGAAAACTTGCAGTGTCCATTCATCTCCCTGCCTATAATTTCTATATATTCATATGCAAAATCTTTTTAAAGCAACATCAGGTCAAGAAGTAGCTTAACTCAGTTATTTGTTCCCTCTGGAACTAGAACTTAATATTTTACCTTTGAATTATTTTAACATCATCACAGTAAATAAGTGCAGCTTTTATCACTGTATGAAATTCCAGGGAGCTGTTTTGCTGCTTTTTTTGTTTTACTACTTGTTTTGTTTACATGTTCAGCCCCTGCAGCACTTACATATCATCAGCTGCTTACTTAAAACAACAGATTCTTGCAAATAATGACTCACTTTGGATAAAAGAAATATAACAAATATTTTAAATGTAGCTGAGAGATGTCTGTTGCTGGTATGCATATTGTGTATGTGTGTGCGTGCATGTGTGTGTGTATTTGAGGTGTGCGTGGAGGTACAGTTTACACTTGTGTATTTGTTGTGCGAGCCTGACCTTGGGGAAGCGCTCCTTGTAGACATGGTTCATCATCACTATTTCATTGTCATAGCAGGATGGTGAGCGCCCCGGGCTGAAAACAGACAAACAGAGAGCAGGAGTGTAATATACAGCATCGACTGAGCAGAACAGAGTGAGAGGAGGCAGCCAAAAGAGAAGCAATTCTGTATTTTTCACCTGAACGGAGAAAATATTCACCGCACTCCCTCAAGTCTGTCCTGTTGGTATATAATGCTAATAAACTGATCAGAAATTCAGTACACCATGTTTCTCTTATGGACGCAGTCCCTTCCTACATCTCCTCCATCCTGACCATGGCAAAGATGCCACAAGCAAGCATGTAAACAACAAGTTCAGCATATGCTTTCACAAGATGTAAGGGAAAGCAAAACCAACATATGGCAGAAAAAGTCAACTTTGTTGATTTTATTTCTCAGGAACTGAGCTGATCTACACATCTGTAAAGAAAAAGGAACTGATAAAAAGTCCTTTATGGGAAAAGACATTATAATTTAACATATACACAATAAGGAAAGTCTGCGCGCTGATTTTATCTAGGCCAGGGGCTGCTGAGGAGCTTAATATGAAAACTGAATACTGATGAGTAGTGATGTGTCGGATGTAGTTAGGACATGTTGCATCCAGAGGGGAGGCTATAATAGGTGTGGCTCCAGGGAGTGTACACCAGAGGCTTCAGCTATTAAAGAAGCTGCTGCACCCTGGAGATGCTCAACACACTGGAGGCTGGACTCGCTACTGATATAATAACAGTGGTGGAAAATACCCTAACCCTAAGTACAGAGACATCAACGGTGTGCTACAGTTTTGAGGCACTTGTACTTCTACTTCACTGCTTTTCAGAGGAAAATATAAAAACGTCCTCGACCATTTAACTGTTAGTTTAATATTCCAAACTATTTATTATACTTAGGGACCAGTTTAAACTGTTTATATATGTTTTTATCAAACTGTCCATGACAGCTGATATCTTAAAGATAGGTTATTTTTTGTTGCACTGGTGGAAACAGTAGATAGATTATTCACTTAAGTAGAAGTACAGCTAGTACTTGCATTATGAAAGACTTCGGTAGAAATATTAATTCAACTTCTTTAATAAGGTAAAAGTAAAAAAACTAGTGCTACCCCTCAGCCTCCTATTAGACACACCTATGGTATCAGTTTGAAGCTCCTACGTTGCCTCTTTCTTGAGTTATCGCATTCACAAACGAAGGTGCCGCGTGGCTCGCCGCCCTGGCGGCTTAACGACAAAAAAGTACAAAGTAACTCTTCGAGGGGCATTTCTACCGCTAGTTTTGTGAAAAGCTAACTGATCAATATCTTTGTTTTTGTTTTGTTGTTTGTCATGAAGCTGCTAATGGTACTTTTTTCTGTCACAGGTCTGTCTTTGCTCCGCACTTCTCTTCCCTGCATATTGTTTTGCCTCTTTCATCTCTGCGTCTTTTACACCAGTCAGAAGCAATAAGAACTGATGCTGGAACCACCAATAGGATTGTCTTTCATGTTCCCTCCATTTAGGTTCAAATGGGTTTAATGTGTGTAAGGCAAAATAATCAATAACTCTCCTAAAATGTGTTAAAATTAGAGCCTAGAGTAGTAACAGTAAAGTAGATACTGTTACTAAAACTAAAGAAACATGTCAGAATAACTAGTCATGTAAAGTGCAGGTACCTGAAAACTCAAGTAACATTTGTACTTTGTTACTTTCCACCTCTGTCGACTGTGTCCTGCTTACTACTGCAAACCTATCGGGAATATTTTACAGTGTTGCATTGGTATTGGTACAGCAAGGACTTAAGGGAGTACTGTTTATTAAGGTAGACACATCTTCAAAACAGAGCATGATGTGTTTGATGAAAAAGGCCTAACAAACCAAATGTCCCCTCTATGTAAATGGGAGCTGCACCAAATAAAGCACTGGCACATTCACAAAAGGCGACTCATCTGAATTAATGACTGAGAGCACTCCACACCTCTTAATAACAGAAAGAAGTTGGTCCTGCACAGTAACTGAATAAATATCGCTTTTATAATCTTTAATGGCTGCTGAATGTCCTTTGATTGCAGCTTGCCATGTTGAATTTTGGCTAGTTTTGTTATGTCTTACACAGAATACTCAAACATTTACAAATAAAGCTTTGATGTTGACATCTTTATTCTCCTGTGTCACACCGGAGGGATGGGACCCTTTGCTTAAACAGTCTTTTGCCCATTACCTGTCACGCCCTCACCTGAGGCTTCGGGAGCGAGGACGGACGTGCGGCGAGCGGCGCCCGCCGTCGTCGTCTGTGATGCTCTCTGTGCTGCCAAAGTGCTTGGACAGGAAGTGCAGCTCATCCATGGTTGGCTGGAAGGGCAGCTGGTGCAGACGCTCCTGGGATGAACTGGATGACTGGAGAGACATGAGAGACATGAAAAGGAGGCAAGGTTAAAAAGTGAACTGTCCGTTGTTTGATTTTTTTTTTAAGCCTCTGTAAGAGCTGCAAGATCAATAGTTTAAAAATAGACATCCAGTGATGAAAAAAAACATCAAAAACAAGAGAAGAGAAGAGAAGAGAAGAGAAGAGAAGAGAAGAGAACAAGGTGTACTATAATGTGAGTGGGTGTAACAAAGAACTGAAACAAAGAAGAAACCAAGTTAAAAGAACGAGGAGAGAGGTGGCGAAACAAGCAAACTATCCAGAAGGAGTTGGTGTAGGAGTGCAAAACAGAGTAACGCAGACTGAAAAACAAGGCAAAAAGACTGCAGGGAATCAAAAAATCACCCCAAGTAAAAGTTGACTGCTGGTTAAGCATCTCATGCCTCTGGGCGATTAATGGCAGCGCTGCCTGGTTTTAAACAAAAGACTTTTCTACAGCACCGAAGGAAAAAAACAGCCTGGATCAATGGGAGCCTTAATGAACACATCTCCCAATGGGACATAATGGTTGGCTTTGGCCACACAATGATTTCTGCTATAAAAATCCATTAGAAACTCCTTTCAGGTCTTAGTCTCTTGCAGGCTGAAGAAAAGTATAGAAATTGCAATGCTGAGAGTGCAACACGATCAATTAAGAAGTTCCCCAAAGACAGAGCAAGATTGAAGAGTGAGGGGAAATGCCACTGAACATGATGGATGTCATGAAAGTTTATATGATTTGGTTTTGCTACTTCATTTGGAGCATTTCTCCAACTTGTTAGTCTTTCTTCACTTCTGCTTGCTTAAGAAAAAAGAATATGATAAATATCTCCAACATTTAGTTTTGTTATTATGGTGGCACAGCTGAATCACTGGTCATTCAACCTTAATGCTTCTGACCTTTAATGGCTTTGAGGCTAAACAGAAAGTGAAATTAGTCTCTGCATGTTTTTCCTGAAAGATATTTTGAAGAATATGCAGATTCATTTCAGGTGCATCGGGCTTATAAATGGAGTGAGAAAGATTTGCCGCTGAGAATAGCCTGAGGAGGACATTTTTCAAGTTCATAAAAAATGCTTGGCTTTAACAGCTTTATAGGAAAATATAAAGTCAGTCCCAGAATGGATAACCCACTGCTGCAAGTCTGTGAAAATGCTGAAGAAAAATTCAGCTTTTAGTGGAATATTTACTGGAAGCGTTGCCTCTATATAATATGATTCTTTTTCACTGCATTTACTAAAACTCTCAAAAAAGTGAAGAGCAGCAGATCCTTCCAAAGAGTTGAAAACATGAGTGTGGCTTAACGATTCAGATTCATGATCAAATGTGTTATAAAGTCACTACTGGCTTAGGGCACGAACATAATAACTGACAAAATAGGCCGAGTCTCAGCAATGTATAGGTTGTATGCTGAGAACCAAATGCACACAGCACTTACAGTGGTACAAAAATACCAGGTTGCATGAGTGGAATGCATTTGCCATTAGCTTGTGTATTAACACTGCTGCACTTATAAGCTCTGAAACTATTGCATGCATTCAGCGAATTGATTTGATTTTAAATGGGAATGTCTCATCATTTGTACAAAAAATTGGAATTATTTTCTTTAATCCATCCAGCTATCCATTCATCCATCTTCTGGGTTGCGGGGGCAGCAGTCTAAGCAAAGAGGCCCAAGCCCCCCTCTTAATGATCACCTCCTTCAACTCTTCTGGATAAAAACAAAGGTGGTCCCAAGACAGCTGAGAGATGTAAACTCTTTATAATAATAATAATGGATTGCATTTATATAGCACTTTTCTAGGCAGCCAAAGCGCTTTACAATTCCACTATTCATTCACTCTCACATTCACACACTGGTGGAGGCAAGCTACAGTTGTAGCCACAGCTGCCCTGGGGCAGACTGACAGAAGCGAGGCTGCCATATCGTGCCATCGGCCCCTCTGGCCAACACCAGTAGGCAGGTGTAGGTAAAGTGTCTTGCCCAAGGACACAACGACCAGGACAGAGAGAGCAGGGGGATCGAACTGGCAACCTTTAGTTTGTCCAGGATGTGCATCAGGGTCTTCCTCCCTGGAGGACCTGCCCGAAACACCTCACCTAGGAGGTGATTAAGAGCTAGATGTCCAAACAAATTCAACTGACTCCTTTCAATGTACTCCTATCTCTAACAAAGAACCAAGACACCCGAATGACAGTGATGTACAGTATAATCCGACATATGGCAAAACATAGTTTCTTCCCACTACAAAGATTTTCAGTGAAATATTCAACATGCATCTTATTTTTAAAAGACCAAAGCGCTTTTTCAGCTCATGACTGCACTATCAACTATAAACAAGTTAAAGGTAGAAATAAAAATATAAAAAAATAATAATAAATCTGAGCATTGGGAGTAATATGACAAGCCTGTATCTGCCCTGGTGTAAAATTGCTGTTTTGCTGTGTGAGGCAGGATCTAAGCAGAAATTAGGAATCTATTGTTTGTGTCATCTGTAAGGCTTAAGCCGTTACATATCCACTGTCTGTATCTGTAGCTTTTCTCTAAAATATTATGTCATTTCTACCTATAGGTATACACACACATACACCTTGTACTCTGATCTGCTCTGTTCAGTATACAGCGGCCCTGCTGTAGCTAATCAAGCAAGTAATGGAGAACGAGGAGAGCACTGAAAACTGATTGATGGGACGGAAGGCAGGGTAGGAGGAGTGATGGAGGTGGAGAAGATTATGGAGACACAGAGCAACCACCTTCAATCTCAGTAAAAACAGATCAATGGGTTATCTACAGTGTGTGCGTGTCTCTGCATGTGCAGCTGAGAGGAGAAGCACGGGAGGCAGTCAATGAAAGAAATGATGTGCGAAAGACAGAAGAGAGGATGAAGGAACGATCGCGTTCAGGGCGGCACAGAAATGTACAGGGAGTGGATTATGAGTCAACGCATCCACCTGAGCATCAAACACATTAAAGTCCATTTCTCAAATGGAGTCTTTACCAAATGGGCCTTGGCAGTGTTCAATTCTCCGGGTAGTCTCTTATGCCGCAAACATCTTGCACTCAAGAAGAAAGCGAACATTGTTTTTGTCTCTCTGTTTGCTTCAAATCGAGTTTCATTTCCACCTACACTCTCTTTTATTTGTCTCTGTTGTCCCTCTTTATCATCTCTCTCTGTCTCTGTGAAGAAATGATGGATGGAGAAATACATACTGGAACAGGCATGAATACAGACTGGTTACATTTCAATTATCTCTGCTCCACTTTTTCCAGAGGCCAAGTCATCAGTTTCAGATAAATCAGGTCGAACATATCTTAGCAACTGATTACTTATTTTTAGTTCTGGTTTACACATGATGCATGTTCTTGCCACTCAAAAGCTTCTTAACAGTCATCTGGGACTGACAAGAGGAATTACAAAGTCAAAGACTGCAGAGTTGTGTGTGTTTGTGTATGCATGCCATTTAGCTGCAACTGTGGCGTATAATTGTTTCAAAGCCAAACGGAACAAAAGTAGCACATGCAACTTTAGAATATGAATTCAGCAGCGCCAGAGCTGATTTTGTGCATGTAAATATATGCAAATGAACTCTTTGAGTGAAATCCATATTCATGCACAGGCTATAAAATGCACCTCATCTATTTAGCAATGGAAGTAAAATCGAAAGTAAAGTTCTGGTGCAGTTTCATGACTTAGGCAGCAAATTAGCCAAAGGAAAAAAAACAAAACAAAACACACATTTCACATTTTCTTGTTGTCATTTTTCATGATTCTCTGCTAAAACTATAAATGAAAGGCAGTAAGTATCTAATCACACTTCTCTGTTTTGCACTTTCGAAAGGGAGTGCAGGGGGAAGGACTACTAAAAAATACAATGATCACAGAGGCTCAACAATTTACTTCAGAAGGTTTATATGAAGCTCACTGCACCTACACTGTGCAGCATAGTTTGATAGACACACGTTTGTCTTACAAGGACACATTTAGTCAGCAGCAGTGGCTGTGCAGTTAATGATACACAATACATGCAGGAAAGTTGTCGCCAAGGCAGCCACATCTGTTGTATGGTCAATTATGCTGGTAACCTCTTATACACCTGCTTTCATTTATTCTCCTTCTTTAATATTTGTATAGGAATAAGTGTCCTTAAGCATTCAAGTACTTAAATACTCAAGGACTAACCAACTACTCAGAAACTAATGGCCCACTCGCTGTATCATCTGAGCTCCAGCTGCCACATATGGTGGCGGAGGCCTTTGTTGATAATGAAGGACAAATAAACTGCTCTTACATAGTGATTTTCAACCTTTGCACAGCATCTTTCTTCACAATTTGCCTCTCATTCACTCATTTACGCACGCATTTATAGAAATGGTGGCTGAGATGGCAATGCAAGACACCTGCCCAGGATCATTAACAGGAGCGACCTCTCGATCAATTTGTCTATATATAGTATGGATCATCTGTCCAGGCTGAATGCCCATGTGCTCAGTGATTGTAAATATCTTCATGCAGGCAATAATCAAGTAGAAATATGTCAATCAAATGATGACTAGACATTTATTGCCATCTGATAGCTAATAGTGGTGATTCTGACTTGAACCCTCAAGGCCTGTAGGTTATTTTCCACCAAAGAAACCACCCTCTGATTTAGTGGTGCCAGAATGAACAATCTTGGGCTCGAAGGATGAGACGCATGGAAGAATTTTGAAATGCGATAAGTCTCCTTATCTTTACCCACAGCCAGAGTAAGATTTGAAAAGCTGCGGCAAGTATGAACAATTTCATTTCCACCTTACGGAAAGTGTAAATTAGAGAGTCAGCCTTCTAGCAACAAAAGCTTTACAACAATGAGTCAGTGACATGGATGTTTTTGAAGATCAACTCTGACAAATCGGATTAAGCATAAATGAAATGGGACAAATGCTATATCCTTTTTTTGTTCCATTAATCTGTATTTGCCTTTCAGGTATCAAGGAATGTAGCAGCGCACCAACAAGGTCAGGAAAAACAGACAGGATGTAAAGAATAAACAATGAAAATATGATGAAATCAGCCTTGCACATATTTTATGACAAAGGAAATGCATTCAATACATTAAACAAACAAACAGACAAAAAAAAAAATCCCAGCAATGATCACATTAAACTGCAGGTATGATAATCAAAGAGTTCGATCTTCTGCTGAAACCTACCGTTGAGCTGGGTGTGTTGGTGCCATATCCTGAGGAAGGCAAAGAAGCCAAAGACCATCTGCGACCATCGGCCCTGAGAAAAGAAACGAAAAACAAAAGTGAAAAACAGGAAAGCATATGTTAGACACAAAGGGAACCAAAAACTGTTTTTCTCTACAACTTTTAACAGCCAAAATTCGAAATGTCAGTTTCTATTTTTGTTCCTCCAAACAGCACAATTGGCTGTTATACTGGAGCAATTCTGCCACCTTCACTGCCTTTCAATCTATCCAATTACACTTTCACTCCTTTCATCCCTCTCTTCCCTGAGGCCTCCTCCGGCTGTCCCAGAGTCTGACACTTCCCCTGAGTGAGTGATGAGGGGGGACTCGTTTGGGCAAAGTCCAGGCACTTCGCCTGATTCATGTCGGCCTGTTGTCACGCCTCAGTCACACAGACCCAGGACAAAGCTGCAGCTCCATTTCACACGTGCGTGTCCGACTGAGTGGGTGTGTTCCCTGAAGGATTTCACTGTGTGTTTGTGTGCATGTGTCTCAGAATAATCCTAACAGCAGTCAAGCTCCAATATTTTGCACAAAACAACTGATGCCAACCTTCGAGAAGAGGCAAAGGAGAAGTGGGCAGGTCCGCTTGGTGAGAAGTTGCGCGGGCTGTCCAACGGACTGCTTCCTAATAAAACACATATGGAGAAGAAACAGTAAAAAAAACAGACTCTCTGGGTTACTGGGCAGGGTAATAAACTAAAATACTTTCTGTTTGGGGTAGTTTTACATTAAAAGTCAGTTGGTTTTGTTCACTTCCTAGAATATTAAAAAGCTTGTCAAAAGCTTTAGAAAATGTGCATCTCATTTCTAATCCCTCTGCTTATAACCCTATGAGGCCATGTTTGCGTGAGCAGGTTCTTGGATTTTTTTTGCATTTGGGTAGCACATGCAGCTGTCTCTGCATGCAGATGCAATGAGACAGCCATGTGGATATTTTACAGCTTTCTACTGATCAACCTGACAGGATACACAGCATACGAGAGGAAGCTGCAGACTGCATGCAAATGCAGAAAGAGTTAACAGAAAAAATAATTAAATAATCATAATTAATAATTGCAATCCTTTGTCTGGTGTAAAAACAGTGAATGTAAATTTTGTTTTAGTTTTCAAACTTTGCACCTTAAATATTTTTCTTTTTTTCTTTTTATTTCAAATTTTCAACGCTGCCCATTTTTGACAATTTATTTCGCCTTTCATAGCAGATAATTGAGATGCTAAGAAACAAGCAGCGGGACAGACCGATGTTCAGGAAAGGCAGCTGGACATAAACTGGGAATGTGGTAAAGCATAATGTACTGCCCAGTTGTCATGTAAAGAAGCCAATTTCTTTAAAAATGGCTTTATTTAGCTTATAGGCCAATAAAATTTGGGATGAAAGCGAGCACTTGCTTACAGAGTATTCCTGAAAAGCATATACATCAGGCATACTGACCTATGTGTCCGGGCAGTGGTGAGTGCGGCCGTGGCAGGGTGGGGGAGGTACTGGTCAGGATGAGGCTTTTCCGGTTACTGGTTCTGCAACTACAAACATAAACAAGAACAAAGAGCACCTCAGTATTTGTCTTCATTAGATCAATTAACAGCTGACAGTCCAAACGACTCAGGGAGCCCCAGGTTAATGAATACACTCGCCGTGCTTGGCCGTGCGCTTACATGACATCCCAAATAACTCTATAGCCTGCAGTTAAATATTTGTGGGCACAAGTGTGCATGCTGTTTATCTTGAGTACAGTATGTCATTCTGTGTGTGCATGTGCCAGAACATAATAGAGGATTTTATTGACATCTGCAGGTCCACAGGGGAGTGCGACAAAGCAAGACAGATTTTAATTTCCTCAAGGTCCAGCTGCATGATGGCTGCCGCTGTGAAATATAAAGGCTAGATTGATGGAGGGCAGGAGCGAAGACAGGGAGGAAAAGAAGGAACAGGGAGGGCAGGTATAGACCATAATGAAGGAACGAAGTTATTGAACCATAAAGACTACACATGCTGCCGCTGCCGCCACTGGAGGTGCCGCTGAGCAGTTTGACGGAGAGTTCACAAGGGTCATTGTTTTATGTAACAGCTCATAAAGTGGGAAGAGGATTTTTCAGGTGCTCTTTTCCTGTACGGATTGCTCGCAGGCCTTTAATGTCTCTCTGTGTGTGATTCACATTAATGCCCGTCAGAGCAGATTTTAGAAAGCAGCACCGAATCTGACAAACAACACAAGTTTGCTTCTTATTGCATCAGCTAGCATGCTGCTCTACATCTGTGCAGGAAGTTAAAAAGAAATCACAGCATTTAAACCCAGGAGTAAAGAAAAAAAATCCCAAACATGGTCACACAACACACAAACGCGGTATCTATAATCTACATCCCAGTCTTAGAGTTCCTCCCTACCTCCCTCATCTCTATCCTTTTTTTAAATGCAAATCTTCAGCACTTGTTTCTAGCAGTCTGAGAAGTCTAACTGGCAAGATTTCATTGGTGGCAGTGTGCCTCTGTGGGTGCCAGCTGAGGGAAAGCTTGTACTCAGTGTTGCAGAACAGAAGAGAAGCACATTGAAATATTTAAGGGGAATGCATTAGCTTTGGACAGAGGGCTAGAAGTGGCTTAACACCATCCTTTGCTTCAACTCTCATAAAAGGAGAACAGAGGAAGGGGGAAGGGTGGCAGAGGAAGGAATAAGAAAAAAAGGCACAGAAGACTCGAGTGCAAATTTCCTTGAACCTGTTTGAAACTCACTTTCATTTCCCTTCCTCTTTTTCCTGGAGCCATGAAAAATCCACATTCTCACTGCTGCTCTTTCTCAAAAAGCTGAATCGCTGGAGCGTACGCCACTCAAGCTTCACTTCAGAACACGTTCTTAGCTTTTGATTCATGATTCATCGTATCTACAGGAGAAACACTCTATCAGTGACTCGTTAAATGGGAGTGATTCACTTTCAGGTCTAGTGCCTAATGTTGCAAACCACATATTACCAGGAAGGAGCATTAATTCTACCTGCCTCCTTTCTGCGACTTTCCTCCTATTCTCTATTATCCTCAGTCACAACAAATGGCATCACCATATTCTGATAACTCCATTCATGCCCGGATCCATATTGCTTTCTCCTTCTCCCAAATTAACTCTCTAAATGATGAATAATTGAAATGTGTGAAGTCAGGAAAAGTCATTTTCTCCCCTAATTCCCCTTTAAGGCAATACAAGGTTGACTAAACTATTAAAGAGCGAAGCAGAACGAAACCCTACAAAGGCAAAGCCATCTAATCTTCCTGTGGAGTTGAGAGCCTCTTTGCATTACAACATTATCTTAAATGAAATGCTTCAAAAGGGTATCTTGCCCTAAGCATTTGTACTGTAGCAAAGGTTAAATAGGAGCTCTGCTCTTTATTCTATACTCCAACTGCCAGTCACACCAGTAAAGGTCACCGTAAGAGCCCTGCTACTTCAATTCTGTTAAAACTAAGTGGAACACATATGACAGACACAGCGGGGGGAGGGGGGGTTGTAAAACCATCCTACCGTGGTGGTTGTATATTCCACTGGGTTTTTTTTTTGAGATTCGTATGCACTCTCTTTCACTGTACCTTTCTAACATTTACCAAGAAGTCCTGTTTAACAAAACCAGCATGAAGACACATTTACAAAAGCTTTTACAAAACTGAAACCATCGACCCAGCTCAGTGCCTTGCAACCTACTGCAATCTGGTTTGTTTGGGTTACTGTTGTTAGACTTACATACAGAGGCCAAATCAGTCACAGATCAAAAGAACGCCTCATAAAGTGCTTTAGTGCTCCTCGGCATAAAGAACCACAATCTAGCATCAAACTTGATTCAGCATAATTAGGAATGTGAGTACATAACAGTAAAGACTATACAAAAAATGAAATAACACATATTAAATAATATTGCAATATTGTATAATACATTGCATTGTTCTAATATATATAATACTGCATAATATTATTTCTTTTTTTGTTTACAATTCATGAAAATATTGTTTGTTTTGTATAATTATGTTTGCACACACAATTTCCAGCTTTCCTGTGCTTGTATTTTAAGTTTAAACAACAAATGAATGAAAATACTGGCAGCCACAGCGCTGCCCCACAGCCTCCTGCTAGATGAACCTATGGCATAAATGTGAAAATTGGAAAGGGGAAATCTTTATTTATTTATTTTGTTCACAAGATTTTCAGAAAACCTGACCTCTAACAGAGATCACCATATATTGATCATAAAAGCTGTATAGCAGCATTTGTAAATTTTTCCTCAGCTTACGTGTTTATGTTCTCTTAACAAAACGCCTGTTTCTGTTTGTTGGATGCCTCTCTGGCCACTTTATCAGTTTTAGCAGCTATACTGATAATTTGTTGTGGTCCAGACTCAAGAAGGTGCTGGAAACATTCCTCAGACATTTCGGGCCATAGTGACATGATACTACTCAGATGTTGCAGATTTGTTGGCCTTAAATTTTTGATGCATTGTTTAAACGCTGTTCATTATACCGCCAGAGCAACCTGAGCCTTTGATTCAAGCTAGGATGGATTTACAGCAAATTCTGACCACATCATCTAAATGTTGCAGCACAAATTGTAACTCATCAGATCAGGCAACGTTTTTCTAATCTTCTATCATCCAATTTTGTTGAGCCTGTGTAATAGCAGTCTCAGATTCCCATTATTAGAGGTGGGTGTGGTCTTCTGCTGCTGTGGCCCATTTACTTTACAGCATGTTTTGTGTTCAGAGATGCACTTCTGCATGCCTTAGTTGTAACAACTGGTTATTTAAATAAGAGCTGTCTTTTTATCAGCTGAAAGCATTTTGGCAATTCTCCTCTAACCTCTGGCATCAACAAAGCCATGTGATTGGCTGATTATTTATCTGCCTTAATGTGTGTTTGAACAGGTATATCTGTGGTTTCTTTGTTACTAAAACAACAATTTCAAGAGGAAACGGTAATGTGATGAGGTGAGACATGAAACTGAATATTAAAACTGAAACAGTCAAAACACAGAAAAAAATCAGTCCATGTAGATAATTAGCCGATGAACCAAAAACATTACAGTTTGCTCATTGCTGTATCTGGTGCATATTTCTGTCTCTTATTGTTTATATTTGTTAGAATGAATATGTTTGTCTTTTGGACTGTTACTTTGATAAAACTTCATGTTGTTCACTTGATATTTTAAAGTCAAATTATAAATTCACCAATCAGTTCCTATTAGCTGCAGCCCCAGTTATCATGTGTGACATCGTGGGGAGTGAATCTGTACAAAAAGGTTCACTAATGTAGTTGCTCTGTTCTGTGGGTATGCACACTGTATAAAAACTGTATATTTACAGCATTGTCCCTTCTCTAAGTGAGTACCAATAAGATCATTTAAGAAAGCTCATTAACTGTAAAATCCAATCATGTTCACCCCATATCCCTTCCTGATAATTAGTAGCAGTCAGTCAGTGAGGAATATAGGAGCCATAGGCGGCTGTCGGGGCTTCTGACTAACACGCTGTGGATACACTTCACTGGGAAAGCAAAGGAGATAAGAGAACTGGGAAAACTGGTGTGTGTGGTAATGTGACTTTAAATCACTCCGTCACGGTTATAGCCGTGCAGCCTGAGCTCATCTTCTTTCAGTCTGGTTAAGAAGATGTTAGTATGTGTGTGTGTGTGTGTGTTTGCGTGTCTCTGTGTGTATGAGTGGGAGAAACATAGACACAGTTAATACGTTGTACACAGCCATCTTTGGATCATAAATCTGCCTCTAGTTTAGTAGTCAAATACAAACAGTTTACAGTTTGTCAGTTTACAGCCAAACAGTCCTGCAATACATCATCTGCCAGCTTCTCTGTTTTCAGGCTGACGGTGATATTTGGGCTCATTCAGTCATCCATCTCATGCATGCATGAATTTTAAACATAAGAGGCTGAAGCGTCACTAAAAACAAGACTCTTTCCTTTTAAAATATTCAAACCGCTTCAGATCAGATTAGGCCAATCAAGAGAAAATTCTCTCGATCCATACAGAAGAAAGACGAAGAGAAACTGGGGGGGGGATGTACAATGTTACCATAGCAACAGATTTAGAGTCACACTCATGAGAAGCAAACGGCGTCATCTACAACTGTTTGGTTTTAACCAGAGCGCGCAGCGAGAAAAGAGACAGCTTGTATTAAATCAAATAATTAAGGTGAGTACGAGACTGAATCAGCTCTAATCTACAAAAAAATGTGAAAAAAGATTTCACCCGGCAGTGAACCTCAATACTGAGAACCAGAGTCTGCTCACACAACACAGCCAATGAGCATTTGTGTGTTTTTCTCGTGAATGCCAGTTTTTTAATCCATCATAATCCATTGTGTAATCCATCATGCAGGCTCAATCTGTGTGTGACAGAGGGCTAGTGGCGAGGCGGGAGGTTAGTGTCAATCAGGCGGCGTGTGATTCACTGGGGTCAGCGGTGCATGCTGCCATTGTGTGGGCCTCTGTGGACGGCGACCAGAGCTGACGAGAAAGCTGCGAGTGTGACGCTACTTTTAATATGGGAGGGAGAAGAAAAGTGTGTGTCTGCATGATATTGTCAGCTCTGTCAAAGCATTGCAGATACATGTTTTTGTTGTTTTTTGCTTCCAGGTATAGTCTAAAGAAACATCTGGAGCATGAAGAAGAGGTGGACATACTTGTTAAATGTTAAGGCTTTTCTTAACTGCTCAACAAATTAAGGCTAAGGAGCTGGCATCTATCCCAGCTATCATATGGGTATCATAGGAAGGGTACACCATTCACTGTAAATAAGAGATGTTCTTCATTCCACTGGCCAGCAGGGGGCGACTCCTCTGCTTGCAAAAAAATGGTTGACTATGTAGAAGAAACGATTGAAATGATCGCAATTCTTACTTCATTTATAACATCAGTGCCAACTTTCACTACTGAGTTTATGGTCTTGATCACAAGTGTGAAGTCTTTGTTAATACAAAGGTCCATTGATTTTGTAAATGATGGTTTCCTTTAGAGTAAATCAGAAGCTAAAAAGAGGAAGAAATAGGGTGTGGTTCCCTCTGGAGTGAGAAGCTGCTACAATGTGAGCGTGCTGTACTCTTTGGTTACAGTCAGAGCCACCGCTAGCTAGCCACATCACCAAGACATGGGAAGAAAGCCAAGCTCAAGAATTCATAATGTGTAGTGTCACTGTGCTACTTCCATCTTTTCATTCATACAGGTAATCATCTTGTAATATTAGCTGATTTTCCTACAAAATCTGCTGTTAATATTAATCTGTGACAAAGAGCATTTTTAACATAAGATTAATGCTGAGTGCAGATTAAATAGTCAACAAACATGGAGCCCTGAGGTGCAATTTATATGCAATACACTGGAGACATAGCACACAGCATCCAGGTTTGTGGCAGAGACTATCAAACATCCTCAGCAATGACAAGCTTTCGCTTCATTCACGTCTCCGCCAAGTACTTCTAACTAACAAGAACACGGTAATAAGCCACTTAAGGGAAACTTAACTCAACAGTGTGATTATACAGAAGTTAACTGCAGCACTGCAAACATTGCTGATGTGCACAAGGTCAAAAAGCCAACAAACTAATTAAACACTAATTGAGGAGAAAATGAACTATGATGAAAACTAAGGTGTGATTTAAATCAGCAGTGTGGCTGGAGAAGCAAATGCATAATTATCAGCAACTCTGGAGCTCACCTTAGCCACGACTTTTCTGTTTCTAGTTAACTGTCACTGCTCACATCAGCTCTGAACCCACTGAACTCTACCTGCCCAGTACCAGTCAGCAGCTGGATCGAGTTACAAACCAGTCAACGAATACTGTTGGGCGCCGCGCATTTAGAGAACAAAGCTATTAGTAACTACATGTATAAATCAGTCTATTTTTTTTAATATATACACACTTTTTTTAATTAAATAGAAAACCTTGAGATGTAAACATCCTGCTGTTAAAAAAAAATACTACATACTACAAATATACATGTAGACAGCCAACAACCCCTGCCTGTTTCCCAATCTCCCAGTGATGAAACCCAGTGCTGTCAGTGGTTATGATGCTCTGGTCAGCTCGCTGCGAGGGGGTCAAAGGTTAAATCTGTGGTAATGACTTGTGCAGAAGCTTTGACGAGCAATTATCCCCCTACAGGCCTCTGGCTGGCACAGGGCCATTAGTCTCTTACACACAAACACACACACGTATGCCACGGAGAAAAACACAGGGTCAGTCCCCATAACACCGACCAAAAATTCAATAAACTGAAAATAAAAATGATGCAAACAATAACACATGGATGTGGGGGATTAAAATGGGATATTTAATGCTATGCTGGTGCTGATATAGTCTCTCTCTGGAAAGATAAACAGCCTGTGAAATTATTTAAAAAATCAGTGCAGATGCAAAGCATATCGTAAGATTTTCCCTGATAGTATAGTATGCCTTAAAGCAAGAACTGAGAACATAACGGCATTTGAACAACCGTGAAAACCGTGAAATCTCAGGAAACACAGGAAGTGATGCAAATGTGGCCGTGAAGAAGCGATTCTTAAGAAAGGGAAATGAGGAGAAAAGCGTCAGGTATCCCAAATTAAACACAACAGTGACTGTCTATAGCAATCTGTAAAGCACATTGGAGCCTCTGTCATGCTTTGGGGCTGTGATGTTGGGGATCTTGTCAGAATTGATGGAATTATGAACACCAAAAGTACCATCAAACGAGCTTTGAATGTATTTCAAAAATCTAGGAGAACTACTCCTGAAAACTAAAGAAATTACAAAAAATTACAAGTTTGCCTAAGAGGTTCAGCCTGTGTTGAAGAATAAAGGTGGTTATCAAATACTGACTTTCAAGCTCATTCAAATTGTACAAGCTCTGTTTTGGGGTTATTTTGTACATTTCAATAAAACTCTCCAACTATGTCCCATTTTGCTAGCAACACATAAAGAACTGAAGGGTGACTCACGACTTTTCGACAGCACTGTACATGATAAAAAATCAAACTACTCGAGCTAAGCGTGATCTGTATCTGCCTTTATTAGTCCCACATGTTTGGTTAGCTGACTACTGCTGGTGCTGAAGGTGTGGATACGATAGGTTGAATGAGTTTCCTCTCACTCTACTTTTGAATAAGTTATGATGGATCTTGCCGAGGTCTACTGACCTTAGTTGTGAGGGGCATATTTATCTAGATGTTTTTCAATAACCTAAAATAAAAGACTTTTCATTCTTTACTTTACAACCACACTGTAACATAATTTAGCCATTTGGCAAAGGAGCCTTTTAAATGTCTCAAGACTTCATGGTTTCCCATGTTAGTGACAAATAAAATGAAATAAGACAATAAACTGGACTAGTTTGGGATATGAAACACTTGGGTTTCTTTTCTCATTGATATCATAAAAGATTTCAGCTGTCTGACCACATTATAGTCAGACAGCTGAGCACACTGATTAGAACAAATGGTCACTGATAAAAACACAGCAGCTCCGTATTAAACACAATCAATTAAAGGACGGCAGATTCTGAATGAACAGCCTAACAGTGCATGATGAGGGGTTTAACTATCTGATGGATGGTGTAATGGACGTAGGTAAAGACTTGTGTGTTTCCATTCCACGCGCGTGTGTGTGTACGCCGGTGGACCATGACTGATTATCTATTTGCATGCACATGTTACCCTATGACAGGTGTGAGCGAGCGCCTGTGCATGCTTAATGTGCTTTACCTTGCTGATTATTAACTCTGCGTGCGTGTGTGTGTGTGTGTGTGTGTGTGTGTGTGTGTGTGTGTGTGTGTGTGTGTGTGTGTGTGTGTGTTGTCTATCAGTTAGTGGTGTCATCTTCTGCTCTAAGTGCTGACTCACAGGGCACACAGGACACAAGACCTTTTCGATGGGTACACCATCGATCCATCCAGTCTCACTTCCTGTCAGGTGACATCTCTGTCTCTCTGTCTCTTGCCAGGACCTCTTAAAATAGAGTGCATATTTACAACTGTGGGAAAAGGGTTGGAAGTGTACCTAATAAAATGTTGCCCCTTTAAATGTTGCTCCTTGACCAAGAGGCTGGTCTTTGTTAGTGCATCCTCTGTTCTTAGGGAATATTGTGAAACAGTCACTGAGACCTGGATCGATCCCAAACTTGGGAAAGTGTCCAAATCAAGCCATGTGGGCAGATTTATTGAGCATAGGACATCTAGATGGAGACTGAGAGAATGAATGAGTGATTCTGACAGGCAGCAGATGAAATAAAACAGGTGATGCAAAAAAGAAGACAAAAGATGAATGATGATGAAGAAAACAGGAGAGCAACAACAGGACTGTCTGGATGTCAGGGGTTGCTGCAGGGGTTAGTCACATGGCCTTCTTGTTGCTATGCCATGTAGCACAGAGAGACATAAATAGAGGCTTTTGGTGTTATTCCTCATGAGAGACTAACCGAGGGGAAAGCGTGACAAAGCTGGCCAAAAAAGTAACACCCATAGCTTCACAGTTGTACAAGGCAGAAAAGAAAAAGCTATTTAAAAAATGACAAATAGAAGAAGAGGATTGAAAAGAGGTCACAGAAAAAACAGAAGAGTGATTGCGTCATCAACTCATTTCAGCATGTCAAAAAACTATTTTGGAAATTTATGAAAAAGGGACAATGCTCACTTGTTACTAGAAGTTGGTGCCAACTCATTACTTAATAAATTGCTGTGTTTTTTTTAAACCTAGCTGTTTATGCAGCTGTTGATTGTATAAGAAAGTTGGCTAACAGACAGTGAGGCTGACTGTTTAATTTGGTGACCGGTCTGCTGTTAACCTGGCATTCAGACTGACTTACTGGTTGAACTTGTGACTGACCATGTGGGTAGCCGATAGAGGAGACTGACAGAGTCCATTACCAATGAATAACGAAGTGATGGTGAACTCTACAAAAGCTTATGACTCAATTTTTAGCATTTGGTAAATGATTGCAAGTAGTTGCTATGACTGTCTGGCCACAGATTGAGCGTACAGCACCTTTAACATTTGCATGACCACTTTTAATAGGAAGGCGATTGCACAGACTGACTGCAATTACTCTCAGATCAGTTGGTGAAGGTTTGAAAATAACTCTAAAATAAGTCTAATTGATAAATGCAGGCAGATTGTAAATATGCTGCAATCAATCTGAGTCAGTCTGACAAGTGCAACTTCCCTGCGACATGTCTCTTTGCAAAAAGAGACTTAACTCAGCTGGTTGTATTTTGGTCGTATTCCTATATAAAACCATGCCTTTCACCTGTGCTTTTTTGCCGTTAGATCACTGTCCTGCAGCAACTATGTCACTATTTTGGTTTGAAATTTAAAAGGATCTTGTTGGACTTGTTGGATGTGAAATTCTGTTTAATGTTTCTATGTATGTAGACAGCAGAGGTTTTTTGATTTTTACCAATTTTTCACTGTTATACATTGTATTATTATAAACAGATTTGACCCCATTCAACTGCAAACTGATAGCAGACTGTTAACAAACTGATTTCATGTTATCTTGTTATGTCTCAATGCACCAAAGTCTCTTTGTCAACAGCAACTGACTGCAAGTGGTCGCAGACCTGGTCCCTGTCTTCAAAGCAAGCCTTTCAAATGCAAAGTGATTAGAGGTTTATTGCACATGGTCATAATCATTTTTTTTGTGGCGCAATCTCCAACCACTGATTTGCCGACTGTTTGCGGCAATAAAGGTGCTGCAACAAAGCTCACAGAGGAGAGGATCGTATCACAACAGGGTTAGAATCACGTCTGAGCAGCCAGGTACTCTACAGATGGGTTATTAAACCCATAGATGGGTTGTAAACCTGGTATCTAGGTTGCATTTTTTTTTAACTTAAACATCTTTTCGGAAATCTGTTCAGACATGATACAAAGACAGATTAATAGCTCAGCTGCAATATCTACAGATGCACTGATCTCAATCCCAACCCAAATCAGCTGATCTCCACCCCACCTCTTCATCTTTATGTGTCTGACTTAATCAGTGTCATTTCTGTTAACATGGATGCCCTCTCTGTGCTGGGGTCTTGCTGCTGCTCTGCCTGCCTTTGGCTTTCCATGTCCGCTGATGGAACGATGGAGAGTTGCCAGCAGAGAGCTACACGCCAAAAATAAGTTACTGTAGATGGAACTAATCTCCTTTTAGCTGTAGTTGTTCTGCCCTGTTTTAATTCCTTGCTGGGTGTTAATTGAAAGATGCCTGTAAGTCTTGTTTTGTTGTGTACTGAGTATACACAGAGATCAGTAATTAGCTTAGCTTAGCATAAAGAACATAAATTAAGGTTAGTTGAGGAATGATGGTATGTGAAGCTGCACCGAAGTCTCCATTGGTTCTTGGAACAAAACCTAGAAGCCTCACTGAGTTCACATGTGTTTGTTTGCTAAAAAAATATCAAAGTGTCTGTTTAATCACATCAACATGGACATGTCACACCAATCACAGCTAATAAAAAACAAATTTAAAGGCTGCAGCGCCACACTGCTAACTGATTGAGGTTGCAACCTTCTGAACCTTCATGAAAGGTTCTTTCCTATCAAGCGAAAACTCACAAGTTGGATTAGATTTTTTAACTTAATTTTTATAACTACTTAAAAAAAGGACAGCTCACATAATCACAGAAGCAGCAGCACAGCACAGCTTTCTGTGTATTATGAAAAAAGTATGATGGCACAACATGGCATTCAAAGATTCACTGGTCTCAAAGCAGCGCCTCAGTCAGGGCAGAGCTCATAAATATGAAAAATAAATAAATAAAGCACTGGGTACAATAAAAATCCAGACATCTATTTCAGTCACATCATTCCCTCTATAGATGAGGGTGTTGTCAGATGTCCTCTGAAGGTGTGAAAGTGTATCCTCAGGCAGAGTGATGCAGCAGGAAGTTGCGGTAGTGCAAAGAGCTATCTGGCTCTTTCTGCATGTGTCTATCAGGCCTCTCGTTTGCTGGTTTCCTGTTTGTCTGCATTACTCTCTCCACATTGCACTGATAGCTGTGTCAGCTGTCTGCAGAGACTGCATGTGGAGACCCGAGAAGTGCTCTGAATCACTGCAATAACGGCATTTCGCTTTGTTCCCTTCGTGACCTCATTCACAGCAAACGATCCGTAGCCAGCACCTCATAAAGAATAAAACCCTTCCTTGAGCGAACAGCACTCATTTGCGTTAGTAGGGAGTCTCATGTCTAGCACACATTAAAAATCACGTGATTATGGGTAATGCATGTGAGTTCACAAGAAAGCGAAGGCACAACATCTCTTGGAGATAGCAGTGGGGAGATTAACTCAATGTTCCAAGACAGAAAAATGACTCAACTATAAATGAAACCATTTTGACATTTTCTTATCAGATATGTGACAATGCTGTTACCACAAGCTGATTTAGTGCTAGGAAGTATAGATGTGTCTTTACAAAAACAAAGCTGTTCTCAGTTTGCATTTCTTTCTACAGTCTCGGAGTTTGAACCATTGTCAAAATTGGTGTGCATATAGAGATCATCAAGTGCTCTGTTCTCTGTCTGTAGTTAAGTATGCATTACAGTGTACCAAGAAATACCGTGACCATCAGCGTGAATACATGGCAGAATGGATCCAGGCTTTCATGTTGTTTACACCAAATTCTGATCTAAATGAGAGTCAGCAGACCAGGCAACATTTATTCCAGTCTGCTGTTGACCATTTTTGGTGAGCCTGTTCAAATTGCATCCTCAGTTTCTTGTTCTTAGCTGACAGGAGCAGCATCTGGTGTGGTCTTCTGCAGCTATAGCCCATCTACTTCAGAGATGTTTTGAGAGATGCTTGGTACTGCAACCTTCTTAGTAGCTTGAAGCAATCTGATCATTCTCCTTTGACCTCTGGCCTCAAAAAGACATTTTCACCTGGAGAACTGCAGGTCACTGGATATTATCTCCTTTTTTAGACCCTTTCTGTAAACTCTAGAGACGGTTCTGTGGGAAAGTCCCAGTAGATCAGCAGTTTCTGAAATACTCAGACCAGATCATCTGACAACAACCATACAATGTTGAAAGTCACTTAAACTACCTTTCACCCCGATTCTGAGGCTCAGTTTAAACTTCAGCAGGTCGTCTCAACCATGTTGTGTTGTCTGCCATGTGATAGGCTGATTGTCAAAATATAATAATTCACATTTTTATTACTTAAAATCCTTTGTCTGTTGGGCTCTGTTTTAAAGTTGTTGTTTTTTTTATAAATACACTAAATCATGCATACTGCAATCACATCTTTCCAAACATATTTAGTTTTTTAATCACAAGAGAGTCAAGAGCAGAGACAACTTCTCTTTCTCACATTCATAAAACCCACCCACAATCTTATGATTATTAAGACAAAATTCGAATAATCAAGCAATCACCTTAGTCCTACTGTTGGGTACAATATGAGGGCGTTATGTTAAGTTCGTAAGTGAAGTACTGCTGCAGTCATCAAAAGATGCTTACAGAAGTAACATTTTATATGAAAATACAATCTGATCATGTTACCTTTAACACATTTAACTAATTATTTAACTAAGGTTGCGATATATGATTGAGGTAACAAACATTGCAACATATGTTTTATAGGTGTGAATGATAAACAAACACAAAAACAATATCACTCTGACAAAACAAGACAGACTTTTGCACTAGTGCGCCATATCTGTTCATATTTACTGAAAACATCATCCACTTTAAACCTTATTTCACATACCTCATGGAGTAAGCGACTCTAATATGTGTCTGAAATCTCAGTACATTGACATAAATAGACATCAACTTGTTTTGTGTTCAACTAATTTGACACAAATATTTTCTGTTTGCAAGATCAAAATGCTCAGTGTTCTTCGTCAACTCTAATTACACTTTTCAATAACTCTGCATGTAAGAAATTTATACTGAATAAAATAACGGACACTAGCTGCTCAGTTAATTTCAAAGCTTTCCTTGTGCTGAATAATAAAGATGAACTTAAGAAAATGTATCTTTATCCAAAAATGTCTTATCAGAAGATTCAGGTTTGATATCATGCAGTTCAGGTTTGCCAGGTTGTCATCCAGCTCAGGGCTCTATATGATAAGTTGTGTTATAATGTCATCGCAATATCAGAGATGAACCAAAAACAGTCTGTGTGTTTTGGTCCAGGCTAGCCTGAACACCAGCCAGTAACAGATGGTGCTGTCATGGTACAAACAACAGGCATACAGCACGGAGAAGAGAATCCATGTTCGATGCTGAACATTTTCTTTACTACCTTTCTCTGCACAGCTCTTTCAATAAAAAACAGCAGAGCAATAAAGCTGCTCAAACACCAAATGACAGACCCAGGCTTTATGCATCTGCTGCTGCAAAGTGCAGATAAGCATGTTCCTGTTTTTAACCTCATACATGAACACCATGCTGACAAAAATATCTGAAAAAGGACCATTATTTTGTAGCATCTAAAAGCCATAACACCACTGAGTATGTGCTCAAGCAGATAATTGTGGAACCTACTTATGTCTGGGTATCAGGTCCATCAACATAATGTATGCTCTACTGAAGCTGAGAGTTTCTTGTTGCAGAGACCACAACAACATCTGCACATATCAGATTGGTACAATGGAAGTAGTATATACCGTATTTAATGAAGTTCGATTAGAATAGCATATAATAAAGTCTGCAGTTTGGTGACCAGTTAGAAAAGAGGAAGATTCAGCTAACAGGAAACCTAAATACTAATGATCACTCCTTCTGAGTCACAGTCTTTCCTTTGCGTTGAAAAATAAACATTAACACCTGCATGTGAGTGGGATGAAACGTCACGAGTTGACCTGATCATGAGTGGGTTCATTGGTACTCTGCATGATGTATGAGTGCAAAATGAATATATATATATATATATATATATATATATATATATATATATATATATATATATATATATATATATATATATAAACATACTGTTTGAGAGAGAGGTAAGGTCTCTGGCAAGAAAGCCATTTGAATCTTTTAATTCTCCTCTCGTTTCCCTGCCTTTCTTTCAGGATCTCAAAATCCAGAGCAACAAACCTCCAGAGTTTACCTTTAGATGGTGAAATCAAGTAAGACAGAATGAAGCAGACAAGTACTCAGACTCTATTGTCATGGGCTGCACTTAAACGTACACTGAGACTCTACTTCAGGCTCTGCCTTTCTTCCCACCCCACTCTCCTTCTTCCTGCTGCTGTCTCGTGCCTCCTGTTCTCTCTCTTACTCACACACTTTTACTGTCTTCCTCTAGCTCAATCTGTTTGGAGTGGACACAAAGCATTATCTCTCTTAATTGCCACAGTCGGCCAAGAAACCCCACACACAAAATAAAGAGAAAGAAAGATAATTAAAAAACGCAGATTAAGAGAGGAAGCAGGGATGATATTTATAACACAGAACCTGGGACGGGTGAACATTTTTCAGTGCTCGTGCTGACACAATAATTGAGTCTCAACACTTTTACAAAATCAGTATGTATAACAGGGATGTCACCAGAACTTATGATACCTTTGTTATTAAAATTATGAAAATATGATAATGCTTTATTTTTTTAACATGTAAATATCATAGGCAGCACATACATTGAGCAGAGTGGTCAAAAAAATTGATGCGCGGGTATTAATTGATTACCATTGAATTATATTCCTTTTTGTAACAGGATTGATACCAACAGTGACAAACAGCAGCACTGTAGACAGGCAGACAGACAGCCCCTCCCATCACTAGCAGCTGAACAGCAGCACAACAAACCTACGTCTTAAAGAACAGCACTGTGGCTTTTGTGGGGAATCTCTAGAGAACAGTCATCATAAATATTAACCTGGCTGTTGCACACGCTAACGTTATCTGTTTAACTAGTAGCAATGACCCACATTAGCGGTATGCTAAGTTATCATTAAGGTAGCGGCTAACAGCTATGGCTAATAATAAAAAAATGTCACTGTTGGGGCTAGGCAGTAAATATTATCAGTCCTGACCATCTGTAATGTTAATAGACAGAATGTTCACCAGGGTTCAGCCAGCGAACATCACTGAAACCTAGACATCATGTCTCTGCTCAAAAGTGGCAAAAACTGAAGTGTAAATGGACAGATGTTGATGTTGTTTCGATCTAGAATAGAGGTTAAGTCATATGTGTCTTACAAAGTGAAAAATATAGATCAAGTCATTACAAAGAAGGAATGAAATGCATTTTTTAAAAACAAATGTGGCTAGTACGCTGTTCTGGACAATGTCTTATCCACGTGCACTGATTAGCATAACCAAAACCTTCTTTTACAAAACACAGCATTTTACAGCACTTTCAAGCTATTTACAGTTTTACGTAAATCTATTTCACTTCTGGCTTGGTGAAGTTGGACTCTTACAGTGATCCCCTCCCTGCCCACAATGTCAGCATCATAGGATTGCTTTTTGTGACATGCAAAGCCAAATAGCTGTAGGATAACTAGAGAATTTGAGTTTACCAGTTCAAGTCACTTTGAAATAATAGCTTTCAATCTAGTCATTCTTTCTTTTGATTTAAAAAAAAAATTTAGTCTAAAAATTAATTTTATTCTAATCAATAATGAGATTGTAGCCAGACTGAAGCTGGTAAAAGTTCACCAACAAGTACACAGAAAAAGTGGCACTCTGCCTTAACTCTATGCGATCACTAATGAAAATGTGGTGCCAAGTCACCAGAAGCACAGGAAACAAACAGGGCTGGAGCTGAATACATTTGCACAGAACACCATTGTTCTAACTCTTATATTTTAAAAATGCCTTTTGTTTTTTCCCCCCTTTTCAGTATTTTCTTGGATATTGGCATTGGATTTGAAAATACAGTACTGTAAAAACCCTAAAGCAAAATTATGTTTAATAAACACGTTTTCCACAAGATCTCTGTTGAAATTTAACTTAAGAACTGGCAAATTATTTGTTTGCATCTTAGCAAAGAATAAGAAAACACGATTATGAATCTAACCAGACATCTGAAGCCAACAGTACTTGACAGCTTTCCATATTTAGTGCTGCAGACAGCGCCAGGTCAGTGCCACATAGCCAACAAACATAACAACTCGAATGGTCAGAAAATTCATCAACAACAACTTTCATGAATGACTAATCGCCAAGAAAAAAAAAAGCCAAAAAAGAGCACAGGATCACTGGATTCATATTGATGTAAATTAATACTGTGGTGGATCTGTATTGCTATTTTACAGTCATCTGTGTAAATATAGACAAGAGTTAAGATCATGCAGGGAATTCAAACAGACATATACAGTCTCCCAAATAAACACATTTTCTCTAAGGCACATACAGTAAATGTGGTGGTGGTGGGGGTGGTTTGAGTGAGGGAGGCTTTACTCCTGTTCACATACAGCACATGGAGAGGGACAGTGAAGAGTCCGACTAATGCCCCTGAGATTACATGAGATGGGGACAATTAATCACAGTGGAGACCGGTGAGGAGGGGATAATGGGGGAGGAAAAAAGACACAATGAAAAAAGATAGATGGGGGATGCTGGGGACAGAGAATAAAGGAAAGAGAGAAGGTGGAGGAGAGGGAGAGAAGTGAAGAGGAAGGCAGGAGCTTTGCCAGGCAGACAGCACTCTAGCACTGCCCACTGCTGGCTCTCTGCTACACAAGCACTCCCTGGACACTGGAAATGCTTTCACTTCATAAAGCTATCTCCGACACGCAGGCTACTAAACAAGCACACACATACCTTCCAGAGTGAGTGTGCCAGACAGAGCCCAACTCACAACCCATAATCTAAAGCATGTGCAACTCTAAAATAAAGCCTAACATGTGTATAAATACAAATAACAAGTTTTATGCTGGACTGTATTGTAAAATAGAGATGAGCACACATAAGGAGTGTATAAGCAAACAAATGATGCATTTATAAAAACCCTCCTGCCATATACCTGTCACATATAAAAACATGCTGTGTGCACAGAAGCACATTATACGCACACATATGTATGCCAAAAAACAAACACACAAGTACACACACCATATTGCTGAAGCTAAATGGAGACAGGGAGACAACTGTGAGGCAGCATGACAGTTGGCAGGGACAACGGAAACATCATGGAAAAACACAACAACCTCCTCCGATGAATCAACACATACTAACAACAGCAGGGCACCACACCGGTCACAAAGACTGCACGTTGACAGATTGCTGGCGTTTACCTTTTTGTGCGTCGAAACATGTTGGTAGCGGCAGAGGCTGTGTTGGCAGATGAACATGAGAGCAGCTGAGCCTCCACACGTACACACACCGAAATAAACTCTCTCACACACACACAGGCTCGTGCTCAGTCAAGAAGCAGCGATTACGCTCCACGCTGGCATGTCAGCTTCCTCTGGCCAGTTAAAAACACACACACACAGTCTCTCTTTGATGTCTGTACACGTGAGCATGCCTACAGGAGTGTGTGCAAGGGAGAGAAGAGGGATTTGGAAATGTCATCTGTGTTACAGATGAAGAAAATGAGAATTTAAGTTGGGGAAAGAAAAGGAGAGACGGGGAGAGAGAGGAGACAGGGGGAACAGGCTGCCGAGCATCCCTCTCGGAAGGAGAGAGGATTGTGGAGCTGTTTTCAAGGGTATCGTGCCAAGCCAGGAAGTGTACAGCGACAGAGCAAAAGGGGGAGGGGGGGCACCAAAGAGAGTGAGAGAGAGAGAGAAAAGGGAGGAGGAGAACAGATAAAGGGAAGGGGTATATGCAGTATGAATGAGAGAAAGAAAGAAACAGCATGTGGGGGGAACGCAAGTGAGAGTGCAAGAATAACAGAGTGAAAGCCAATCAGAGGTGGAGAGATGAGGGGGGCAGTGAACTGGAGACTAATGTGAATGACAAGAGAGACACAGAGAGAGAGAGAAAGAAAGAGAGGAGGGACACTGCAATGTGATTTTCATGTGTTATTTTGTGTGTTTTTGTGTATGCTGCAGCTTACACATGAGCACCACCAGACAGGGAATGACATCATTTAAAAAAAACAGACCATTCAAGGACAATGATGTTATATTTTTCTTTCTCTCTTTTCTGCCCCATGTACTGACGCCAACATCAACTGCCGTCTGTGTTTGCCATAGTTTGCTTTAAATATTATATTATCATTATGTTGTATTATCGTCAAGGGCAGCAGAGTGATGCAGTGGTTAGCTTTGTTGCCTCACAGCAAGAAGGTCCTGAGTTTGAATCCACTGGCTGACTGTGTGGAGTTTTCATGTTCTCTCAAGTTCACTCTGGCTTCCTCCTACAGTCCAAAGACATGCATGTTAGGTTAGTTGGCCGTAGTGAATGACTGTCTGTTTCTATGTGTTAACCCTGTGATAGACTACCAACATATGCCATGTATACAACTATGATAGCTGGGATAGGATCCAAATGGATGGATGGTATTAATGTCTGTAGGTTTCATGATAAAGCAACAACTATTAACATGTTTCTTTTTTGATAATATTATCAAGCCTTGTAGTGCAAAATGTACTTGCATTAACACAAGAATTATTAAGCTTTTTATAGTAACATTCAGGCTGGTTAGATAGCTGACAGTAAATTATGAAGCAATTTTTTTTTTATCTTAATGTTTATTAAAAAAATCACAATATTTTCGTAATTGTTATTACTTGCTTTCATTGCCTGACCCTAACCACAAATGTGTTGTCTCCCAGTCTGCTCATAGATCATCAAGGTGATGCTTCATTAATTCAGTCAATCAAAAATGGCCTCTGAAGCTCTGTTACTACAACTAAACTAGGCCAGGTTTGCAGTAATGTAATATTAGATATTCTAGGAGCCATCATTGCTTACTGCCTACAATACACATGTGCATTTATTCAGAAAATTTTGACACCAATACTCTGGGTTTTTAATAAAACACTAAGTACTTTCTTGCTTTGCAGAGGCAGATGATAAACACTCAAAATAATTACTGGTGTTCATGTGCAATGCAATGGTATGGCCCTGATGTGCTCTAATAGCATTTAGGCAAAACGGGAGCTCTATAGCACAGAGGACCTACCAGGGGTTTTGCTACACTACAATACTTATTTAACAGTAGGATGAATGCTTGGCCTTAGATCTTCTGTTAGGTTTATTGGGATAATCAGAAAATATATGCAAACTCATCCCTTAAAAATATTTCTTTAAGCCAGTTATTGGTAGGTATATTGCTTTTTTTCTATTTTAGTTACGCCCACATGCATGGTTCTACTGCTGTAAATTAGTACTTATCTGCAGATGCAGATGGGGAAGTGAGAAATTACTGAAAAACAACAGTTGTGATCATAAGTTTAAATACACTCATCGTGGGCAGAAATGTAATAGTAATTTTGAGCTTTTAATGATTTCTTTGAACTGTTTGTTTTTCAGGTTGGAATGATTGTACAGCATATACCTTTACTTTGTGCACAAGTTTGAATTTATCTTGGATTTTCTGTAATCCACACGGATTCAAAAGTAAACATACAGGCTCAAATGTATCCATACACTCACTTAAATCCTTTAGTAAGTGGTGCTAAATGTTTTACAGTGTCTTATCAAGGTCAAAGTCTGTATAGTTATCGATCATGATTGAGTAGAGTTGGTAGTTTCTCTTTGCCAGCATAAAAATGCTTTTTGACAGCACTGATTGAATTGATGGTACAAGTTATTTAGTGTGTCACCACTTTTTCGAGGTCTGGAAGAGGACCTAAACTGTCACCGTCAGTTGGGACGAGATTGGTGAGGATGTTCAGGACCAACCCAGGGACCGGCAAGGCTCAAGCCTGCCATGAACTGTATCACTACCAAAGTGGATGGAATAATGAAGAAGGACTACCTCCAAATTCAACATCTAACAGGCTGAAACTTGGACATATTCGGGGGTTCCAGCAGGACAATGATCAAAAGAACTTTTGGAATGATCTTTCCAAAGCGTTGACCTCCTCTAAAATTTTGTGGACTATGGTTAAAACTTGAGTCTTTCCTAGCAAACCAAACAAATTTAAATGAACTCTACCAATTCTGATAGGAAAAGCAGTCAAATGTCCAACCATAGAACGGTAGAAGTTTTTGATGGTTACCAAAAGCATCTGATCAAGATGTAACTTCCATCCATCCATCCATCTTCATCCGCTTTATCCGAGGCCGGGTCGCGGGGGCAGCAGCCTAAGCAGAGAAGCCCGAGTTAGTGCGTGAGGTTGAGAGGTACCGGCTAGATATAGTCGGGCTCACCTCTACGCATGGCTTGGGCTCTGGAACCAGTCTCCTGGAGAGGGGCTGGACTCTGTCTCAGTCTGGAGTTGCCCCTGGTGAGAGGCGGCAGGCTGGGGCGGGTATTCTAATATCCCCTCGGCTTGCTGCCGGTACGTTGGGGTTTTTCCCGGTGGATGAGAGGGTTTGTTCCCTGCGCCTTAGGGTCGGGGAACGGGTCCTGACTGTCATCTGCGCTTATGCGCCGAGTGGCAGTTCAGAGTACCCAGCCTTCTTAGAGTCCCTGGGGGGTGCTGGAAGGTGCCCCATCTGGAGACTCTGTTGTCCTGCTGGGAGACTTCAATGCTCACGTGGGTAACAACAGTGAGACCTGGAGGCGTGATTGGGAGGAACGGCCTCCCTGATCTGAATCCAGTGGTGTTTTGTTATTGGACTTCTGTGCAAATCACAGTTTGGCCATAACGAACACCTTGTTCGAACATATAGAGTGTCCATAAGTGCACGTGGCACCAGGATGCTCTAGGCCGCAGGTCGATGATCGATTTTGTAATCGTATCACCAGACCTGCGACCATATGTTCTGGACACTGGGTAAAGAGAGGGGCTGAGCTGTCAACTGATCACCAGCTGGTGGTGAGTTGGATCAGGTGGCGGGGAGGACGCTGGACAGACCCGGTGCACCTAAACGTGTAGTGAGGGTGTGCTGGGAACGTCTAGCAGAGGCCCCAGTCTGTGAGATCTTCAACGCACACCTCGGCAGAGCTTCAACAGCATTCCGAGGGAGACTGGGGACATTGAGTCCGAATGGACCATGTTCAGCATCTCCATTGCCGGCTGCTGCTGCAGTGAGCTGCGGCCGCAAGGTGGTTGGTGCCTGCCGTGGTGGTAACCCCCGAACCAAATGGTGGACACCAGAGGTGAAGGGAGCCACCAGTCTGAAGAAGGAGTCCTATCGGGCTTGGTTAGCCTGTGGGACTCCGGAAGCAGCCGACAGGTATCGACAGGCCAAGCGGAATGCGGCTCGGGCAGTGGCTGAAGCAAAAACTCGGGTGTGGGAGGAATTCGGAGAGGCCATGGAAAAAGACTTTCGGACTGCCTCGAAGAGATTCTGGCAAACCGTCAGGCGTCTCAGGAGGGGAAAGCGGTGCTCTACCTGCACTGTGTATAGTGCTGGCGGAGCGCTGCTGACGTCGACTGAGAAAATTGTCAGGCGGTGGAAGGAATACTTCGAGGACCTCCTTAATCCCACTGACACGTCTTCCGAGGGGAAGCAGAGTCTGGGGATGAGGGAATGACCCGCCAATTTCGGGGCGAGGTCACTGAGGCAGTTAAACAACTCCTTGGTGGCAGAGCCCCTGGTGTTGATGAGGTCCGCCCCGAGTTCCTGAAGGCTCTGGACGTTGTAGGGCTGTCCTGGTTGACACGCCTCTACAATGTTGCGTGGAGATCAGGGGCAGTACCCCTGGACTGGCAGACCGGGGTGGTGGTCCCCATCTTTAAGAAGGGAGACCGGAGGGTGTGTTCCAACTACAGGGGGATCACACTCCTCAGCCTCCCTGGGAAAGTCTATGCCAGGGTGCTGGAAAGGAGAGTTCGTCCGCTAGTCGAACCTCGGATACAGGAGGAACAATGCGGTTTTCGTCCTGGTCGCGGAACACTGGACCAGCTCTTTATCCTCTCAAGGATACTCGAGGGTGCATGGGAGTTTGCCCAACCAGTCTACATGTGTTTTGTGGACTTGGAGAAGGCATTCGACCGTGTCCCTCGGGGTGTCCTGTGGGAGGTGTTGGGGGAGTATGGGGTGTCTGGCCCATTGCTACGGGCCATTCGATCCCTATACAACCGTTGCAAGAATTTGGTTCGCATTGCCGGCAATAAGTCGGACTCGTTCCCGGTGGGTGATGGGCTCCGCCAGGGCTGCCCTTTGTCACCGGTTCTGTTCATAATTTTTATGGACAGGATTTCTAGGCGCAGCCAAGTGGCGGAGGGCTTTCGCTTGTGGCCTCAGAATCTCATCTCTGCTTTTGCGGATGATGTGGTTCTGTTGGCTTCATCAGGTGAAGGCCTCCAGCTCGCACTGGAACGGTTCGCAGCCGAGTGTGAAGCAGTGGGAATGAGGATCAGCACCTCCAAATCTGAGGCCATGGTTCTCAGCCGGAAAAGGGTGGAGTGCCCACTCCGGGTCGGGGATGAGTTCCTGCCCCAAGTGGAGGAGTTCAAGTATCTCGGGGTCTTGTTCGCGAGTGATGGGAGAAGGGAGCCGGAGATCGACAGACGGATTGGTGCTGCGGCTGCAGTGATGCGGACGCTGCACCGGTCCGTCGTGGTGAAGAGGGAGCTGAGTGTAAAAGCGAAGCTCTCAATTTACCGGTCGATCTACGTCCCTACCCTCACCTATGGCCACGAGCTGTGGGTAGTGACCGAAAGAACGAGAAGATGTAACTTGCTAAGGGAAATTTAACCAAATATAAGAAAATAAAAAATAAGCTTGTGCACCCAGTTCTTACTTTTTAAGTCATTAAAGATGTATGCTGCTCAGTCATTCCACCTTGTAAAAAGAACAGCTCAAAGAAATCATTAAAAGCCCTAAATCCCCATGATATTCATGCCCATGATGACAGTGTGTAAACTTCTGACCACAGCTATATGTCAGCCTTATACTTTAATGCATGCATATAGAAACACACTGACACAGTTCTGTTTTTTTTTCTAAAATATGAAATGCCAGATTGGATGAGCTCTGGTACTTGTCTCTTTGTCCTAGATATCACAGGAGCTGCTCTGCAATGCCCAACCACGAGAGATGTCATTTCTGTGTGTGTGTGCATATGTGTACGCCCTCCCTCCCTCCCTTTGAAACAAATCCACCAAATGTTAAAGCTGACGTGGGGTGACAGTTGCACAGTAGTGCTGAGGGGAGTAATTCAATAATGGATGCCGTCTCTAATGTGGGAGTCTGGGTGGATAAAATATACATGGGAGAGAAGAGAAGGAGAGAAGGGGAGGAAGTGGGAGGAGGGCGGTGATATCATTGAAACGCAGCGGGGGGTCACAGAGAGAGGGATGGGTGGCATGATATCATATAGAAGACAAGGTGGGTGTTTCCGTGTTTCTGTGTTTTCTTGTTGGTGACCCGCCTGTCCTTCAATTTATTTTCTGCATAAACTGTCAGTCATTACACCCACTGCCCAACACGACGACGCATGTAAAGAAAACCCAAAAGCAGCACCAGCTGTGAGCCTCCAGCTCTCCAGCGTCACCTTCATGTCATGCTGTGACATCTGCCACCCTTCCACACAGGTCAAAGGTCACGGACAAAACACACCCAATGACAGCCGCTGGAGACACACATACATGATTCACATAAGAGCACACACACAAACACGCGTGGCCAAACCGACTCTAACAGGAAACTACAATAAACGTGGATACAGATGCACATTAACTACCCCAGGCATGTATAAGCTAACAGTGTCAGACTACTGCTAGAAGACAGTACCTCTGCCCAGAGTAAGATGTATACAGAATACTAAACAGAGAAGTACACGCAATAAAAAAAATGAAGTTAATAATTTTTTTTTTTTTAAACTGAGCTCTATAGGGAGAATTAACACCATGCTTCATATTTATAACCCCCTAAACGTCCAGGACAGGCAGTACAACAATAACAGTTTACATGATGAACTGACATGTGAGCGAGCTAGGCGATTCACATTCAACTCATGCACAGCAAAAGTGGGCGAGCTGAAAATAAGCAGGGGAGGGAGGGAGGCATGGCTACATCAATTTCAGAAAATTTTCAAGGATTTCAACACTTGAAGCAATGACAGCAAAGAGTAAGCATATAGAGGAAAATTACACTGTCCTCATGGTTTAAAGGTATTTGCCGGCTGCATGTTGAGCAGAAGGCAAATTTCCAAATTCTCCCTGATTTTGTGGAAGGCTTTTAACAGCAGGAGCAGCAGCAAAAGAGAGGACACAGCCAAAAAGTAAAGAGCAATTAAGACGGATGGGAGGAATAAAACAATGCTTCTGATTTTAAGAACAGCAAAGTTTTTATTATATTGGCTTCCAGTAATGATAAATCTAGATTTAAAAATAAAAATACTCGTTTAGTTCTATTCTTATGTTGCATTCCAAGGACAAAAGAATCAGTGATAAACCAGCACTAAGGGGCAAAGGAAGAGTGGGGAACTTGGTTTCAGCACCATGGACAGAGACTCGCACGTCGTTTAAGCTTCTTTTATACATACATACATACATACATTTCATATTTTAACCAACATAGCCGTCAAATGTGAAGGGGTTTCACACGTTTGTGCCACACCTCAAGCCATTTTAATTGGTTCTGTCCAACCTCCAAACTTCATTCTATCCCATTCACTCCTAAACTGCACAGAAAGCACCTAACTTAAGCAGAGAGCATCAATTTCCCTTTCAGTATGAGAAGTCAGTCATATTTCTGTGAAGCTGACTCTGGACTCCATAGCTTTAACGTGGGACATTATGAAGGAACTCCCATTAATCATTTCATTCAAAGGCACAACTACAGCAAAGCGTTAGTGGGTCTTTTTCTTATACTTTTCAAGTTATGATCTTGATGAAGTCATGTACAAAATGAGTCATACACTGCAGCCAACTCAACCAACATTTTTTGTGTTTGCAATATAAATGTTATTTAAACTTAAAACACAATGAGTGTCAGGCAACTTAAAATTATGCAGAGACTCTTATTTTCTATTATTTATAAGCTGTTTCTTTCTTGCAATTTTTTTTTTCACAATGGGCATCGGACATACCCAGGGAAGTATGAGTCATGCTGATTCTAAAAATATCTGCTTCGTGGTTTTTCTTCTTCATCTGCAGCCAGGAGCCGGTCAAGACAAACCAAACTTAAACTAAAACAAAACCTTAAAATAAAATACAAGTGGGCGTAAATTTAATTCTGAAATATTAAGCGGTGTGCATAAATATTAATTGGATAAGCATTTTATTCTTATGAGTGTGTCAATATACACTCATGGTCACTTCATTAGGTACACCTGTTCAACTGCTTGTTAATGCAAATGTAGAATCAGCGAATCACATGGCAGGAACTCAGTCAACCTGCTGAAATTCAAACATCAGAATGGGGAAAAAAGGCTATTTAAGTGACTCTGACCATGACATGGTTTTTGATGCCAGACCGGCTGGTTGGAGTATTTCATTTGATTTAAAGGGATTTTCCAACACAACCATGTCTGGAATTTATAGAGCAAAGAAAAATATCCAGTGAGTGGCAGTTGTCTGAGTGAAAATGCCTTGCTCATGTCAGATGTCTGGGGATAATGGCCGGACTGCTTCGAGCTGATAAGAAGCCAACAGTAACTCAAATAACCACAATCAACCAGAAATACCAACTGAGCATCGCTTAAGATGCTACCAGAAAATTGTTGCTCATCTTCTGATGGCGTCTTCCAGCAGGATACCACATCAAGTCGCAAAGCTCAAATCATGTCAAACTGGTTTCTTGAACATGACAATGAGCTCTCTGTACTCAAATGGCCCAATAGAGCCCCTTTGGGATGTGGTGGAATGGGAGATTCCCGTCATGGATGCGTAACCAACAAATGTGCAGCAAATGTGTGATGCTATCATGTCAAGATGGACCAAAATCTCTGAGGATTGTTTCCAGCACCTTGTTGAATCTTTGTCACAAAGAATTAGACAAGCTCTGAAGTTTAATGGGTGTCAAAGCCATTACTAGCAAAGGATATATGCGTACCTCAGCTTAGGTACGTGACTCTTTTCTTTTCACCTCATTGTTGCCAACCTACAATAAAGCACTTTGTGCAGAATCTATGGACACGTTCTGCTTTGCAGTTAAGGTCTTGCTCTCCCTCTGCAGACAGCTCTCTCTCCCTTTCTGTGCTCCGTTCACTAAGAGACGAATCAGCCAGCCGGAGCACCCAGACTGAGACTGTGAAGAGAAAATGGTAAGAGACATTCTGTTGCTCTGAATTTTTCTCTGAGAATAAATCTCAGCACGGCCTTTATCTTTACCGTATGTGTAAGGTGATTTTTGTGAGTCCTTCTTTCAGTCGTGTTTAAGAGCTTCATTAACTATGTCAGGGTGCTCTTCACTGTCTGATGCCTTACTTAACCAACTGTAAGGGCTTCTTGCTATGTTTGTGTTTGTCTGCACTGGGTTCACCACGGGTGGCAGTGTAGCACAGCGTGGCAGGTGAAACGTATAAGGGGCACAGGTGTAGCAGAGTGACTAATCATGCTTGGGTGACGGGGAGATGACACAGTTTTTACCGATTGTTACACTTGAACGCTCACAGTTTTAGGATAGCCACACCAGCTATGGTATCGTCACGCATGTTTTTTGGTTATTTTGGTGACACACCAACTGTAAGTTTGCAACAGCAGATATTATATTGGTATTGGTATTATATCGGCAATTCAATAAACAAGCAGTTCTCCCACCCCAAGGTAAGTAACTAAACATTTGACAGCTTAAGTCTTAGACTCCTCTGCTCTCTTTTCTCAACCCTCCGACCCCTCTCATCCACACGGGGCATTGAGGTCACAGCACGGCGCTCCTGCTGCTGAACTTTCATTGCACAGCTCAGTGGTGCAACAGATTGGACCAGCAGAGAAGCTCCATGAGTGAAAAAGCTCCTGCAAAGCTGAAACATGCTGCAGTTGGTAGATGAGATTCCCACTACACAATGACATTATTTGACCATGACTTCTTGTAATAAAACCTGAAAAGGTTCCAAGTCTTTAAAAAATATGATTCCTTCTTCATTTTTCAACAGTATGCCATTCAACTCAGACAACTGTGCCCATACAATATACAAGGAATTGCAAAAAAGCAGCGTATTTTGGCAAAGCACATTAAATGCTCTTTGATTTCCTTAATACATCACAGATAATTATCTTACTTTTCCCATCAGGATCTCACAAAATTCCAGATATTCCATAAGGCAAGAAAAAAACTTACATCACACACAGCCATACAACCAACATTACAAAGAAACTCTCCAGGAATTATTCTGATGATGTCACACATGCACTACAGATACTACTAAAAAAACAACAACATATATGTGTGTAGGAGAAATTCAGAGGAAAACTTACCCACTACTTTTTCGGGGCAGAGGTAGATCCTTCTGGTGAGAAAGAGAAGGCAAGAGAGAAAAGGAAAAGTGGAGAAAAGGAAGGAGAGGGGGAGCAGACAAATGAGACTGGTTAGAGTTTTACACATCATGCAATCTGCAGGACTCGTTTCTTAAAGGCGGAAAACTGTTACTATTAGTTACTATTAGTGTGGTAATGAAATGTGAATTAGCATAACAATTCTTGTAATATCTCATTATACAGACTGTTACCAGCAGGAGTTTATGATTAATCTAACCACACTGATATAATTACTTATTAAAGACACGCAATTACCAAATTTTCTGTCGTGTTATCAATTTAATGTGGCATGAATTTTCCTTTTTTATCCCTTCACACATTTTGCACTGATGTTTTTAAAGTTTTGTGTGAAGCACAGCATAATTTCTCGGAAAACAGGATGCGCACGTTCAAATCAAGGTCAAAACTTGACTGATCTTGAGTTACACAAGATCTCTGCCTTAAGGCAACGTGAACATACACAGATTTTTATACCTTTATTTTATGTGTAAGCACTCTGACTTTGCATGTAATGAAGCGTGGTATATAAATAAAATTGTCATTGTCCTTGCTTGTGCCCTCTTGTCTCAGGTGGGGATTAGACGTGCTCGTTTCAATGTGAAATGTTCTGGAACATACAGCAACCTGAGTAAAAACACACATTATGTCCTAAAGTCTTTAAAAACTCTCATCATGGGTGTAACTAACAGATATTTGTCAAGTTATGAGCCACATTAGGTACACCTGTTTAAGCACTTGTTAACACAAATACCTAAACAGCTATGTTTACATTGGGGCCATGAAGACATGCTCAAAACGACCTCCTGAAGTTCAAATTGAATATCAGAACGAGCAAGAAAGATGTAAGTGGCTTTGAACGTGGTATCGTTGTTGAACACCAACAATGAAAGCATGGCTCTCAATCCAACAGAGCAGCCGACAAATCTGAAGAAACTGTTTGATGACATCAAAATCTCGGATGGATATTTCCTGCACCTTGTTGAGATGAAGAATTAAAGAAGTTCTGAATGGTCCAGCCCAGTAACCCAGTAATGAAGAGGCTGATAAATGCATATATGACACAAGGGTAGAAAATAATTTCCACAAAACTAGGATTAAAGTACAGTTAATGTAAATCCCATGAGCCTTATACAGTATCTCTTATACTATGACTGTGTCCCCTAAGTATTAATCACATCCACATATTGCAGAAAATGTCTATGAGACATACTCCCGCAATTGATAGCAAAAGTTACATGTAACATAAATATTAACTACTGTAGGTAAAGGAAAGATTTTTCTTTCTTTTGCACATCAGTTAAAACAAAAAAATCATATGTGCACCACAGCATACATCTGTCACCTGGTACCATCTCCTCATTTATCTGAACCATAATTGTTTAGCACTAATATATATACACACCCAGCACGCCCCTGCGGGCGGTTTATCCTTCAAGCTCGGGTCCTCTACCAGAGGCCTGGGAGCTTGAGGGTCCTGCGCAGTATCTTAGCTGTTCCCAGGACTGCGCTCTTCTGGACAGAGATCTCCGATGTTGTTCCCGGGATCTGCTGGAGCCACTCGCCTAGCTTGGGAGTCACCGCACCTAGTGCTCCGATTACCACGGGGACCACCGTTACCTTCACCCTCCACATCCTCTCGAGCTCTTCTCTGAGCCCTTGGTATTTCTCCAGCTTCTCGTGTTCCTTCTTCCTGATGTTGCTGTCATTCGAACCGCTACATCGATCACTACGGCCGTCTTCTCCTGTTTGTCTACCACCACTATGTCCGGTTGGTTAGCCACCACCATTTTGTCCGTCTGTATCTGGAAGTCCCACAGGATCTTAGCTCGGTCATTCTCCATCACCCTTGGGGGCGTCTCCCATTTTGACCTCGGGACTTCCAGGTTATACTCGCACAGATGTTCCTGTACACTATGCCGGCCACTTGGTTATGGCGTTCCATGTATGCCTTGCCTGCTAGCATCTTGCATCCTGCTGTTATGTGCTGGATTGTCTCAGGGCATCTTTACACAGCCTGCACCTGGGGTCTTGCCTGGTGTGATAGACCCCAGCCTCTATGGATCTTGTACTCAGAGCTTGTTCTTGTGCTGCCATGATTAGTGCCTCTGTGCTGTCTTTCAGTCCAGCTTTGTCCAGCCACTGGTAGGATTTCTGGATATCAGCCACCTCCTCTATCTGCCGGTGGTACATACCGTGCAGGGGCCTGTCCTTCCATGATGGTTCCTCGTCTCCCTCCTCTTTCTTGGGTTTCTGCTGCCTGAGGTATTCACTGAGCACTCGGTCAGTTGGGGCCATCTTCCCAATGTATTCTTGGATGTTCGTTGTCTCATCCTGGACTGTGGTGCTGACACTCACCAGTCCTCGGCCCCTTCCTTCCGCTTAGCGTACAGCCTCAGGGTGCTGGACTTGGGGTGAAACCCTCCATGCATGGTAAGGAGCTTTCTTGTCTTTATGTCAGTGGCTTCTATCTCCTCCTTTGGCCAGCCTATTACCCCAGCAGGGTACCTGATCACAGGCAGGGCGTGGGTGTTGATAGCCCGGATCTTGTTCTTACCGTTCAGCTGACTCCTCAGGACTTGCCTGACCCTCTGCAGGTACTTGGTGGTTGCAGCTTTTCTAGCGGCCTCTTCATGGTTCCTATTCGCCTGCGGGATCCCCAGGTACTTGTAACTGTCCTCTATGTCTGCAATGTTGCCTTCTGGTAGTTCGATCCCCTCAGTTCTGACTACCTTTCCTCGCTTTGTTACCATCCGACTACACTTCTCCAGCCCGAATGACATCCCGATGTCATTGCTGTATAACCTGGTAGTGTGGATCAGTGAATCGATGTCTCGTTCACTCTTGGCATACAGCTTGATGTCATCCATGTACAGGAGGTGGCTGACAACCGCTCCGTTTCGTAGTCGGTATCCGTAGCCAGTCTTGTTAATGATCTCACTGAGGGGTTCAGGCCTATGCAGAACAGCAGTGGGGACAGAGCATCTCCTTGGTAGATCCCGCACTTGATGGTGACTTGTGCTATGGGCTTGGAGTTGGCCTCTAGTGTTGAACGCCACATCCCCATTGAGTTCCTGATGAAGGCTCTTAGGGTCCTGTTGATCTTGTACAATTCTAGGCATTCCAGTATCCAGCTGTGGGGCATTGAGTCATAGGCCTTCTTGTAATCAATCCAGGCTGTGCACAGGTTGGTCAGTCTGGTCTTGCAGTCTCGGCTGACTGTTCTGTCTACCAGTAGCTGGTGTTTTGCGCCTCTGGTATTCTTGCCAATCCTTTCTGTGCCCCGCTCATGTATTGACCCATGTGCCCGTTCATCTTAGCCGATATGATGCCTGACAGGAGCTTCCATGTAGTACTGAGGCAGGTTATTGGTCGGTAGTTGGATGGGACCGGTCCCTTCTTGGGGTCCTTGGGGATCAGGACCGTCCGACCTTCAGTTAGCCATTCCGGGTGTCTCTCGTTAACTAGCAGCTGGTTCATTTGTGCTGCCAGACGCTCGTGGAGTGCAGTCAGCTTCTTCAGCCAGTAGGCGTGAACCATGTCGGGCCCTGGTGCTGTCCAACTCTTCATACTGGAGACCCTTTCTTGGATGTCTGCCACCGTGATGGTTACTGGACCCTGTTCAGGGAGGTTGCTGTGGTCTGCCCTCAGATCCACTAGCCACTGAGCATTGCCGTTATATATATATATATATATATATATATATATATATATATATATATATATATATATATATATATATATATATATATATATATATATATGTACTCAGAGCTTGTTCTGCCTGAGTACATATATATATACACAACAACAAGCTCTGAGTACAAGATCCATAGAGGCTGGGGTCTACCACACCAGGCAAGACCCCAGGTGCAGGCTGTGTAAAGATGCCCCAGAGACAATCCAGCACATAACAGCAGGGTGCAAGATGCTAGCAGGCAAGGCATACATGGAACGCCATAACCAAGTGGCCGGCATAGTGTACAGGAACATCTGCGCCGAGTATAACCTGGAAGTCCCGAGGTCAAAATGGGAGATGCCCCAAGGGTGATGGAGAATGACCGAGCTAAGATCCTGTGGGACTTCCAGATGCAGACGGACAAAATGGTGGTGGCTAACCAACCGGACATAGTGGTGGTAGACAAACAGAAGAAGACGGCTGTAGTGATCGATGTAGCGGTTCCGAATGACAGCAATATCAGGAAGAAGGAACACGAGAAGCTGGAGAAATACCAAGGGCTCAGAGAAGAGCTCGAGAGGATGTGGAGGGTGAAGGTAACGGTGGTCCCCGTGGTAATCGGAGCACTAGGTGCGGTGACTCCCAAGCTAGGCGAGTGGCTCCAGCAGATCCCGGGAACAACATCGGAGATCTCTGTCCAGAAGAGCGCAGTCCTGGGAACAGCTAAGATACTGCGCAGGACCCTCAAGCTCCCAGGCCTCTGGTAGAGGACCCGAGCTTGAAGGATAAACCGCCCGCAGGGGCGTGCTGGGTGTTAGTATGTAAATGGTTAATCTTCATAAAGTCGCGATCTGTGAGTTTGCTCTTCCTTAGAGTTCACCACTAATGCTACTTGCTCACTAGTTGCTTGGTCTGCAATAGGCTAGTTTCCATTTATTCAAAACTAAATGGAAACTGGCCGTTTTCTTTTTTACTATCAATAAATTTCATTAACGGATTGCATGGTTTTACAGCTGGTTTGTTTCAATGTAGGCCATAACATGATAATAATGATCCCTTACTTCCTAAATGTTGCATGAAAAAATAAATTTAGTGAAACTTTAGTTATCTAATTTTGTATATGCAACACAAGCATATAATTTCTGAAATGACTATTTTGATAGAAAAGGTTGCCGACCCCTGCACTACAGCCAAACCCCGACCTGACTTTAAAATGCAGTATAACACTGGCTTAAGTGTTTAGAGTAGTGATCCAGGGTATGTTCACTATTTTATCTTAATAAAAATACCCGAGATGAAAATTTAAAAAAAGAGCAATGTTGTAATTTACAGCTTGGCTTTAAGTTGATATTATATTGTTTATGTATACTGTCAGTGAAAAGCAGTTTGACAGATGATCTCTCGTAAGTGCTCGGAGACTTCAGGGCTTCAGGAAACACCAGGTTGGAGGGAGACAAAATCAATTTAAAAATTGTTGCTGCTATATTTATGACACTGGGACACAACTGTAAGGACTCTGATGTGATTATGATCTACTGGGATGAATCTGTATGCTGCTTGTTACCCATCAAGTCCCAATTTAAAACCATTAAACATTCAGTTTAGCTAAGATCAGGTTACTGTCAATTTCTCTTGTCAGCCTGTCCTGTGTTGCTTATCAGGATATTTTCTACCTCTCAATGGCTCTGCTAAAAAGATAACGTCTTTTTTCCCCCCACTCGGCTTGTCACACACAGCCATGTCTGTGAATTCAAATGAATATAAGTGACTAGAGACACTAGGGTCACATAAGTTGAGGGACAAATAAGGTAATTATAAAGGACTGCGACTGGTTTTCACTGGTTTTGATTTAATCCTGAGAGTTCTGTCCCTCCGTCTCCCTCGCTGCCTTTGTTTAAGTAAACCAGCATTACAAAGTCAAACTGATGAAACGTGACTTGACAGCTGGAGCTTTTGTCTCCAAACAGTCTCAAAACAAGCTGGCTACCCAAACCCGCCCAATTCCAACACCGTGGGGCATGAACACACTTGCAGTCCGTTGATAGAATTCAGTATTTAGCACGACAAGAATGGTCCATGTGTCAAGGTATAAAAGGTTTTAATATGCAGAACAGTTGATCCAGATGTTTAGAAACTGAAGTCAAAGGTAACTGGATGAAAGGACAGAAATAAACTCATCACACTTCATATTTTGAGGAAAATCTTTTGTCTGCCTCAAGTCTTTGTCTCACAGCCCTCGGCAGATGCTTCTTATCTGCCTTGGTGATGCTCTCACACTGCAACCACCTTTAGCTCTTGTTGATATCTTTAGCCCAGCTTTCAACAAGAAGAAATCAGACTGAGTTGAATAATTCTGGTTGCTTTGGCTGCGTGTTTTGATGCATGCGGCTGAATTTGAGCAAACAGTTTGCTCCTGTATACCTCCTCATTCTTCTGTCAGCAGTGCAATCATACATAAAAAGCAGTGTGCCAGTTAAGCTGGCAGCCATAGATGGCCTAGCCATAACAGACCAGCCATTATGTTTGATAGATGAGGTGGTGTGCTTTGGGTCATGAGCCATTTTTCTACATATTTCGTTCTTGTCACATCTTTTTTTTTTTAATGAGTCCATAACTTTGTACAAGAGCTTCCACTTTCTTTCTGGATGTTTTCTGTCTTTTCTTTTATAAGTTACAATCTCATATAAGATTTATTTTTTCTCACTGAACCATCTAATGATCAGTTCATTACATGATCATTATTATTTGCCTGCAGATTATTCTTAACTTGCGGCCGCCCTACTTGTGTTCCTTAGTTAGACATTTTTTGCTTTTTGATGATCCCAACTTTTGTTTTGGTCAATCAACTTAATATCTGTCTCACAGATTTAAGCTTGTGCATCCAATTCTTTTTTTTTCAAGTCATTAAAGATGTATGCTGTACAATCATTCCACTCTGAAAGAAATCATTAAAAGACTAGAAATTAACAAAATTAATCTTTTTTTTTTTTTTGCAGAGAATTACATTACAGGAAATCTACCACTCTCGTTGGTAGTATGGAGCAGTGTTTTTCCTTGTTTTCAGTGTTTATAATAAGAGACACTTATCATATCCAGACTGAAGCTTCATACATGCCGAACAGACATGACGTCTTCACTGAACTCTTGCCAAGAAAGTGCAACTTGACAACTACTCATTACAACTTATATTCAATATTAAAATATGCAACTTTAATAATAGCATTTCAGGTAGAGCGGAGGGCAGACAGTTTTTATCTGGGAGTGACATCATCCATCATGGTCAGTTTTTTCAGGGATGCTAATACGCTACATCATCAAGAGGAAGTGAGCTATGCCAGGGTGACTCAGAGAGCGCCCCACTGGAGTCTTGTGTGTGTGTGTGTGTGTGTGTGTGTGTGTGTGTGCATGTGCGCGCACGTATATGTGTGTGAGAGTGTGTGTGGATATGTGAATATGGGGCAATAGGGATGGCTAATGGACCAAACCCCAACACCTGCTCCCTCTCACTGTCTCTTCAGTTGACAGCTACTGTATGTACTGCTGCCATGTTACTGGCTATTACTAAGCATATCACAGCAAGATATAGGCACAAGCTATTATCATTATTATTATTCTCTAAATTTTAGCTCTAATATAAGATTTTTCCACTATTTCTTCTCAGTATGTACAAGGTTTAATATAAAAAAAATGATAGTAATGCAAATCTGAAACACATTTGACACAGTGCTGCACTGATTAATTGATCAATTATTTTAAAAAGATTATTGGTAATTATCTGAAAAACCCATTACTCTTCATAATTAAAAAGCCATTCATCAGAGATTTGAGATTCTTTAATTCGAGAAAGTTTCTCCTTTGTTTTGAGTTCAGAGAAAAGAAGTTCTGACAATGACACAAATCTTGATGGACGTTTTTCTCTTTTCTCTGGTGTTTTCTAGTTTAGACTAAAAAAAATTGTGTATAAATAAATATTAAATTTAATAATTGTACATTTAAGCTACACATTAATATACAATAAAATTAATCAATAGCAGCAGTAGCCACAATCTCCTGACGCACGTCAGACCTGAGCCAGAAGACAAAAAATGGCAATCCTTCATAATCAATAAGGATTTCAATCTTATAAATAAATCACTGTGCATCCTTAACGTGATGTAGCAAAGTGCTATTTCAGTCTCTAACAGCCTGAATGAAAAGTTAACACATATTTTTGAATCTATGCGTACTTCTGTTGTTCTGGTCAATTGATGAACAAGTGTTTTCGTTAATTTTTAGTAAATGAATTAACACAGAACAACAAAAACACTGACAATTTGCTGATGTTCCTTTGATTCCGGGTGTGTGCAAGTAAATGTAAAACTATTCTATACAAAGCTGTACCAAAAATTAAATTTTGAGATTTTGAACTGATTGTAATGTCACAAAAATGTTACATTACTAAACAATTGTTACATTAATTAAAAAACAACAACTGATCAGCTGATTTAAGAAAAACAGTTACTTGTTTGCTGCCGTTTATCTGACCTCTGTTTCATCTCCTTTATGGTATTTGTCTCTAGGCACCGTCATTATTATTGATCAGCCTCTGTGCTGGATCGCTTTCATACTTCAGAATGTACCATGTTCAAAATAAAATCACTTTTTACATTTTATGACACCGTTGGCCACTTCTGAAATGATTAAAGATCATCCTTCAGAAGATGCATAAGCAATACAGTGCTAGTATCACTGATGCTCATTATTAAAACTCATGCTCTGTCTTCACAGTTATACACTCACAAGCCACTTTGTTAGGTACATGTGTTGAACTGCTTGTTAAGACAAATATTTAATCAATCAGTCATATGGTTTATGACCATGTGTGACCAGTCATGCAGACATGGTCAAGACAACTTGCTGAAGTTCATCAGAACAGAACAAAAGGTGATTGAAGTGACATTAAATGTAGCATCGTTGTTAGTGCTAGATAGGGTGTGCAGAATATTTCAGAAACTGTTGATCTTGTAGGATTTTTCCACATAGCCATCTCTAATGTTTACAGAAAATGGAGCAAAATGAGAAAATATCAATTGAAGGCAGTTTTGACTGCTTCAAGCTGATAGAAAGCCAAAAGTAACTTGAATAAATATTCATTATAACCAGTGTTGGGAAGGTTACTTTTAAAATGTATTCTATTACAGAATACTGAATACATGCCCCAAAATGTATTCTGTAACGTATTCCGTTACGTTACTCAATGACAGTAACGTATTCTGAATACTTTGGATTACTTAATATATTATCGTGCTGTTTACAACTACGTGAATGTACTATTGCTGTGATTTATTACTGTTACTGAAGGTCCGAAACGTAGTAAAGGGACCTCGGGCTAATACGTCGGGTTCCTGTCGGGCTGGTAGCCGAAAACTAGCTTTACTTTGTTGTCTGGGTCAACTTTGCTTGCGGGAGACAGAGAGAGGCGTTGAAAGGCTGCTCCAACGGAACTTATTTTTCCCGGAGGAAAACACGAACACAGTGTACAGTTGAGTCTTAATAGCTTACTTACAAATGGGCTCCTCAGGCACTCTTCTTGGCTGCAGTGGTTATTATTATATTTACATGCTTCCAGCTCCCGTTTTTGCTCCGTGACAGCTCGGACTTTTCCTTTCTCTCCTCCCTCGCTCACAGACACATAACGGGTATGGTAGTCCATTCTCCTGCAGCACGGACTACACTGCCCATGATGCTACATTCTTTAGAGCTATGCCTGTAGCAGTCTGCCTATTAGCTTAGCACAACAACAACAACACAAAGGCGCTCTCTCACCCAGGAAACACGCAGAGAGAGAGCGTCACCCTGTAACCATGGCAACCGTAACGCTGCCGCCTGGAACAACAGAACGTAGCTGTCAAACAAACCCAAACAATCCTGACCCGCGACAATATGAAACAGGGAAGTACCGCCGTGTAATCCATTTATTTCACCAAAGTAACTGTATTCTGAATACCACCTTTTTAAACGGTAACTGTAACGGAATACAGTTACTCATATTTTGTATTCTGAATACGTAACGGCGGTACATGTATTCCGTTACTCCCCAACACTGATTATAACTCAGGTATGGAGAAGACCATATCTGAGCAGATGAGCTACAGCAGCAGAAGACCACACTGGATGATATTTCTGTCAGCTAAGAACAGGAAACTGAGGCTACAGCTCACACAAGCTCACCAGTATTGGACAATAAAGAACTGGAAAAATGCTGCCAGGTCTGATGAGTCACAATTTCTGCTGCATTAATCAGATGGCCAATGTGAGAATTCCAAATCATTCCAATATGGACCAAAATCTCTAAGCAATGTTTCCAGCACCTTGTTAAATCTATGCCATGAAGATTTAAGGCAGTTCTGAAGGCAAACGGAGGTCCGACCTGGAACTAGCAAGATGTACGTAATAAACTGACCAATGTGTTTCTGGGATGTTTCATTATTAACAGCATTTTCTGCCTTTGTGTTTATACTAATGCAAAAATGTGTCCATGTTCACACTGCAACAATTTAGAAGTGTGATCTCGGACACACATACAAATTCCAGTTCCCATTCATGGCACTGCAGTTACATTACATAACAAGAAAGCCTCCATACAACTATTTTAACACAAACATCAACTTTTAAAAAAAAGTTCTGATGTAACCTGCATGCACTACATAGATGCAAAAGCATTGGTTAAGCATTTTTCTACAGCTATAATTCAATGGAAATCTACACATACAAACAAACACCTCCCCGGCACATTTAACGTATTATTCACAGCTTCCGTGCTCCAAGTAACAGCACATTAATCACGTGCTCCTCAGTTGCTATGCTTTGTGAAGACAGGACAGTTCAACCCAGATTAAAATATTATCCAAGTTTGCCTAAGAAGTTAAGACAGAGTGTCAGATGTTTTTTCTTTGGCTTTTGCTTTTCAGTTAATATCTACCCAAGGACCAAGTGAAGGCCAAGTGCAAACCATAGAAAAGAAAAATGTTAATATGTTGCTCCTCTGGGCAGAGTCATGAGACTTCTGTTCTGTTTCCACTGCCAAAACTCAGAGCAGATTGGAAGGCAAATGTCACACAGTGTATTGTTCAGTTTAACAGTCTGCAAGTCTTCAGTTTTTTCTTAATAGCCTTCAATTCAGAGCTCTTGACACCGAGGTCTGAAATAATGTAGCATCTCGATGAAATGTGCAGATTTTGAAACCTTAAGAGCTGGTATTGTTTTCTTACTTCATGTATTTAGGGAATTAAGTCTGGCAAAAACTTTATTTCTTTAAAGGTTTATGGCATGAGAATTCTAGCTCTGCAAAAAGTAGTTCAAATATTTGAAAGTATTCCCAAATATATTGTGGCCTAGATTTGTTGCTTTGATGTACACTTTGCTCTCCCAGTGCAAAACCTACCCTTTTCTGAATAATACTGACATCAGAAGGACGTGTTGAGGCAGAACAAAGCAGTGGGCATGGCAATGAGTGACAGGACTTGGCAAACAGAGCTGGATCTTCTGCAGTGATCACACTCTTATCCCTCGTGCTTAGCATATTGGAAATGGGCACACTGCCCAGAACAAAATATTGGACAAATTATGCTAGTGTGTGTGTGTGTGTGTGTGTGTGTGTGTGTGTGTGTAAGTGGCTTACTCCATACTCCTACATGAGAGCGGGATGAGACACACAGCATGATTTGTGTTTGTTTGTGTGTGCGTGTGTGTGCGTGAGTGTTTGACCATATGGGTTAAGTGTAAGTATATTGTACTCCACACACGTACAATTGCTCGGACAATATGATAACCTTCTCTTTAGATGAAAACAACTCATATGAGTGATACACTTTCTCCCACAGCAGAGACTACAGTTACAGTTGAATAAAATGGATGGAAAGGTGCCTAAACTCAGGGTGTTAGTCATGATTGCTGGTGATCTACTTTCTATTATTGTGTGTTTACTAATGAAGCTACTGCTTCTGTTGCATGACAGCATGACTTTGTGTGACTGATATAATGTCTTTGGAGCACTACAGTCTGTAATTGTCATTTAACACGATCAAGATAAAATTTGCCCATGCTCTCCAGAACAAGAAAAAAATCTGATGTACCTATTGATGTGAAAACATCAGTTTTGTGGCCCTTCAGAAATAAATATACAATTTCATGGGTTTGAGTTTAAATGATGACTTTGTGAAGGTAAAGCAATCATTACTATGGTAACAAATAACTAGTTAGCTAATATTTATGAGTATTTATAAAGGAAATCATCTTTGGTTGGAAAACTGTACTAAGTTCTGATGTTTTTGGATCTCCTGTTGTTACAGACTTCGCTGTCACTCCGTCATAACATCACCTCACTTCCTCCTTTGGCACCAACATAATTACAACAGGCCATGTATAATTGATGCATATTTAATACATGTTTTTAATAATACATCTAACATCTGTTCCAGCTTCGCTGGCACTAGGATGAAAAACAGAAAATATTTTCCACCTCATACTACAATGCAATCGTTTTTTTTTTTAATTTAAGCTCCTTATTGAATCATATTAAGATTTAAATTTTTTGAAGCCTTTACTTTTTTTGTATATTCTGTTATTTTCAGTTTAACCAAGCTTTTTCTTTAGTTTTATTTTTTAACCTTTCTGACCTATTTTGGTTTGTAACATTTTTTTTATTGATATAAGCTGTTTGGGCTACTGTAACACAGTATTTTACCTATTTTTAGGATTAATAAAGTATTTTTTATCTCTGAAGGTTTTGATATACAGTGGTCCTCACGGCTGGACATGTGTAAGTGTTTGGAATGGGGCATTCAGGAGGTCTAGCAGCCCTTTTCCACTAGCACCTACTCAGCTCGACTCATAGTACCTGGCACCAGGTACTTTTGTTAAAGTTCCATGTTTTACCTTGTAACTTCTGTTTATGTTTTATTCATTCAAAAATAAACTGTTGAATGCCAAAATTTTAGTGATTCATCCCAACATATCAGATCTTAAGCCCCTGGCATCAAATCTTAAACGTCAGAAAATCTTGTTGTTATCTTTGAATCCTTTCTTAAATTTGACTCACAAATTAAATCAAGCGTTAAAGTCTTTAATTAAAAAAAAGAAGAAATTATTTCTTTCTATCAATGATCCCGAGGAAGTCATTCATGCTTTTATTACATCTAGACTAGAATGCTGCAATTCCTCATCTGTTGGACTGAGCAAAACCTGATATCATGAATGCAGCCGGTTCAAAATGCTGCTGTTAGACTCTTGACTGCTACATGGAAGTGGGATCATATTGCAGCCATTCTTAAATCATTGCACTGGCTTCCTGTGACGTACAGGATCGATTTCAAAATGTTGCTTCTCACATGTAAGTGCTTTTGTGGTCTCGCTCCAGTTCACAATTTTACAATGCTATGTTCTATGACGCTCACTTAGTCAACTTCTTGTAATTTCAAATTCCCGATAAGGTTGTACAGGTGATCAGGCATTCTCAGTCACAGCTCCAAAACTCCCTGGAATCGTCTTGTTTCTCAGGTTAAGTCATCTTCCTCGGCAACTGAAAACAAACATCTTCTCATTAGCTTTCTCATCTTCAGACTATTGCTTAATTTTTCCTAATTCCTCTTTTTTACTATTCGTATTTTATTATTTTTATCATTATTAACTCTATTCTTCAGTTATTAAAGTTTAATCATTGTTCTTTATTGTTCTTAAATCATTAATATTATTCCTATGATAGTTTTGCTTGCTGTGCAGCACCTCACTGTCTGTTGTGCCTAAATGTGCTATATAACATATATATAATACTGACTTGAAACATTATTAGATGACCTAAAACATTATTGCACTTATTTATGCGTTTCAGCTACCTCAGTTTTACCCCAGATTAGTTCAGCGTCCACATTCATAGTTGACCAGTGAAGTAGTCATCAGTGCTAAACACAAACATGTCATCAGTATATACACTCAGTCCTTTTCCTCCCTCATCCATCCCTCTGGTATGAAAGTAGATCTAGGCAGTAAAGGGATCCAGATATTGTAACAAGCACTTAAATGGGGTCTAGTATAGCCCACAGCTGCTGCCTTCTTCTAATCTATGCTGCCGCCACCCCTCCTCCTCCTCCTCCCAGCCTCGAGCCCTTTCAGGCCATCCTGCTGCTGGTGGTTGGTCTTCCTCCCTCAGGGCACACAGGGCTGTTAGGCCACCATTAGTCCTACTAATGGGCCTGACAACTGCACCACATCCTCAGCATTTAGACCTCCTCTGTCTGAGATATGGATATCGACCACTTCTCAATGGAACTGGAGAGTATAAGGCCAGAGGGTGGGAGTCGATTTTGTATGTACATATACAGAATTTGTGTGTTATGCACGCACACACAAAAACTAACCGTTGGCTTCAAAACATGTCTTCACCTTAAAATTCGATGGTTTATGCTACCTTAGGGGAACTTCATGATCCTATAAGGAAATCTAGTCTCAATAATGATTTGTGGAGACATGATTTTTAAATCAAAATAATCTGTAAAAACTAGAAAACACACCTACACATTAAACGCCACATGACTAAAAAGTACACGAACCAAGTACCTGTGTCTTTCTATGTGGTTATGTGTTCCTGATTACAGTCCATTGTACAAGAGTGTGGGAGTGTGTCTCTGTCTCGTTGTGTATTTGCATGTGCAGAACATTAATGTGCACATCAGATTGCCTCTTGTCCCCTGCCAGTCTACCCTCTCTCTATTTCTATTGACAGTGTTGAGATCCATGGCTAAAATTCCGATATGATTAACCTCTGAAGAAATAATTCAGTACTAAGGACTTCTGAGTGTTTCATTCACACACTGAAACCTGCCAAACCATCATTATAGCATAGAGCAGCCATTGAGGTGAGCTAAATTCTACTCTAACAAGCTCTGGTACTCATTTGCAGAGAAGAATATCTATATCACATATCTGATCCAGAACTCTTTACTTCTTTGATGTACAAGATTAGTCTCCTGGTGTGAAGAGTTAAGAAGGTGCAAGAACACAACTCTAACACATAGGGATTCATCAGAGAAGCTCATTCAGAGCAGAGCTGAAAGAATAACACCTGTTTAATAAGGAAAGACACTGTCAAGATTTACTACTTTTTATACTACATGTAACCGGTGGAGGCTGGTAACCTGTGATTGCCATGTTTCAGTATATTTTAACACGGTGTCTAATCTTTCAGTCTAAAAATACAGTTTACATATAAATTCAGAGTAAAAACAACTTACTTGCAGCAAAATGCAAAATTGAAGCAACTATTTTAATGATCAAAATTTGGCGTAAAACTCACAAACTTTTATGGTTTCAGGTCAGTCCAGGTTAGTCATTTGATACTGAAACAGACAAATCAAGCTCTCTCAATAGAGATTAATGTTGGATGTAATTTCATTATTTTCTTCTGTTTTATAGACCGAGCAGTCAAACTAGACGGTAATCAGCATGAATCATTTAGATGGGGGAAAAGCTGATGGGAGTTTAGTTTTAATAAAAGGCTACACTCTGGTAAATAACAACCTGTTAATCACGCACAAATGCATTTCGGGAAGTACACAAACATTACTGCTTCCTGCACTTTTATCAGATGCTTGGTCTTAATGTCAACATAGAGTTCAAGAAGTGCAGCTCAACAATGGCAGGGATGGCTGTGATACCCACAGACTGCCTTGTTTTCCTCCTGACCTTACAGTGGGGACACAGGCAAACTACAATCTAGGGAATAGCATTGCAGGAAATTGTTCACATCTATTATTTTTTCTATTATTATTACTATTTATAAGTGATGGGAACTCTTCTACAGAAGGATATTTTTGGTAGAGTTTTCAGCAAACTAATCTTACTGTAAATTAATTTAAGAGGCAGCTCAGACAGACTAGCAAACAGTGGCTCTCATGGTGAGCTCTGCCTGTCTCACTTGATTAGTTTCACACGCCCACCACACGAGCGTCAGAGGAAGCTTTTACTGGCGCCTTGACATGTCAGTCACAATAAAAGTGACTAACCTACATAATGCAAATGTAACAGTACAACCCATTTAACCTACTCAGTCTCCTTTCGGTAGACCGTATTCAACACGACTGATTACGATGGATGTCCAACATATAAAGAAAGCTTCATACTGTCTGTGATTCTTATCTGTTTATTATCACTTTATGTAACCACTACTAAAAATTAATTATCTATTTTAATAACTATGACAACATTATGATTTGTCAGGGGTCTGTGTGCCAAATTAGCCAAGTATTGCATTCATATTCTCAGTTGTGATACATGTAAGCTGGTTTAAAAAAAAAAGGACACTGACATTTATAAGGAATTGTATTTTAGAGGCAGAAGACAATAGTTTTTATGTGCTTTTTAGATGCTTCCAAAACATTTGACATCAGAAGTAGTTTGTTAAATTGCAACGCAGAGGGGTCCCTGCATATCTAATTAGGATTTTACAGTGTTGGTACTCACATCAAACTATGCAAGTTAAGTGGAGTACGGAGGTATCTGAATCTTTTTCTGTATCTAATGGAGTCAGACGAGGGAATATTGTCTCATGTTCTATTCAATTTGTATCTTAATCATCTTTCTGTCAAGTTAAATGATTGTAAGACGGGTTGTATGGTGGGTAATCTTCTTGTTAATCATTTAATGTAAGATGATGATCTTATAACTGTAATTTGTAGATCCAATGATATGTACAAAAACTACTTAGACTGCATCGAATTTAGAGGAATATGTGTTACATGAATGTATCTTACATCTACAAATCACCACCATGCAGCAGCTTCTGGCCAAAGAAATCTTCCATATTTCCATGAAAACACTTTCTGTTATTATGAAATGACGCATTCTATCCGAGTAATGACTGCATTTGCGTAACACCCCAAAAGTTCTCACCTGCAGCCTCCGTCTTCGGATGATCCCTGAATCATCCATAGCGCGTGTCGGAGGGGGTGTCACACCTGTCGGTTGGTCTCGTGGCTCCCTGGTCTCCAGGTGACGGGGCGAGAAGAGGGTCCACTCTCGCGTGGCTTTCAGCGAGCCAGCAAGACGTGATAATTGAACGCTAATAAGCCGAAACGCCCGACGGAGTGTCGGTAGGTGTCAACATCACTTTTCAGAGAAAAGCAGATGATGTTCCGGAGATTAGGCGGCCCTGTTAAGGTCAGTATGAGAAATACCATAAATCCTATATATAAATACGCATATACGTTTACCGTCACGTGCTACAAGCAAAAAACTACACCGGGGTTTGACCAAAATATAAAAAGTGCCGCTCCTGTGCTCGACCCCAGCCGACATCCCATGCTGGCTGAGACTGACAGAGAGTACTGACTAGGCTCCTCTGCGAAGTGCTGAATAAGCAAGAGGCTTCACGGTGGGATCAGCGTGCTCTGCATGAACTTAAGTCCAGCTGGGAGATAGAGAAGAAACCCCTCAGACTGTCACACCGAGGCTTATCGAGGCGAAGATTAGATAAAACAAAGTTTGCGCCCATCTTCACTCCCGAACAGCCGGTGATCCACGGCCCAAGACAAAAAACATTTTCACTAAAATTAAATTAGATCACCATTTTAGATGCTTCTGTCGCGATGATCCTCCGTTGGTTTAAAAACCCAGTAAAGAAGTCCTCAAGCAGCCAAGCCACATACATCTATGTGCTGCGTGCAGGTACACAGAGTTCACTGCATGCATACTGCACATCACTACCACAGATCTCGATCTTATCACACATCCACGTCAGGGAATATGTGCATTAAAAAAAACAAAAAAAACAAAACAAAGAAAAGAAAGGAGAAAAGGCACGATGAATGAGAAGCGCCTCTACCCGTCCATCTGGTGAAACATGCAAACACAGCGGCATCGAAACCAGGTTGATCGCTTCTCGTTTTCGTCCTCTAGAACACGGATTTGTCCGTCTTCGGGTATTCGATGTGTTTACTCTGTTCTTCTCGGGTGTAGCACCGCTTTTCCTGTGAAGAAATGATTTGTGTTTGCTTCACAGTCTTTGCTCCATCCTCGGCTCCAGCCACCCACTTCCTACTACCAAGCGACGTTTAACCCCTCAGCGACCGGAGACGGTGAGAAAGACTAGCTGTGCCGGCTGAAATGTGCGATTTTCTGTTCCTTATTCTGATAATAGCAGGGGGTTTTAGGTAGGAACTGAGCAGGAGGAAAGTGGAGACACGATTTTTTTTTTTTTTTTATTAAAGAGGAAAGGCTTGTAGAGTGAAGCTGGGGGACATAGTGTACCTGTTTCTTCATTTACTGGCCCCTGGTGTTGTTCTATAAATAGCTGTAGAATATTTCTATAAACAGAACAACTCATTGAGTGCTCAACCTGTTATTTCAACTCTTATATATATTAAAAGTATTAAACTAAATGCAGTGGTTGTGGTAGAGGACTATCTTGGTATATCTCAATTACCAGCTGCTATTTAGCGCCATAACTGGTATCCCAAGGGTCACTAAATGAAAGTAAATCTGAAACCTGAGCTGTTTTTTTATTTTACAATAACTACAATAATTTCATGAGTCATGTCATTTCTTCCTGTTAAAAGAGAGTTTTTCCTTCCCATTATCACCAAAGGTGGATATATGATTGTTGGGAGTTTTTCTCTGTTTTCTTTGCATTATTGTAGGGTCTTGACCTCACAAAGCACCTTATTAAAACCCCTATGTAATTTTAAGAGCCCGTAGAGCAAGGATGTTAAAGTAATTTTACATCAGGGGCCACATACAGCCCACTTTGTACGGTCTCAAGTGCGTTGGACCAGTGAAACTCTCCTTTCTGTCAGTGTATAGAAGTTTAACTGGACATTTAATCCCTACAATATCTCAATGTAAGAAAAATAAGTTTAATTTGAACAGTATACCTCAGTTTTTCTACATGATAAAGAAATGCTGCTGCAGCTAATGAAAGAAAGCTATCATTAAGGCTCTTTGAGCTTAAATTGTAGGAAATAAATGTGTGAAAAATAACAGAAAAAAATGTTCACTAGTGTAATTATAAAGCAGAATGTTGTTAATTTACAGAAATTGTCTTATTTAATTAATTTATGTATTTATTTTTACCGTGTCCCCATTTCTATAGTAGATAATGAAAAAGCAGGGTTTTTCCTGTCATTTTATTATTTATTGATTCATGCATTACTTGAGTGTGGTATGAATGATTGTGGGGGAAGGTCTTTGTCAGCAGGAAAAGCTTTAACATTTATGAAAATACTCGAAAGTCTAAAATGAATGCCTTCACATTTTCCAAAGAAGTCTAGAGGTTCAGATTTGAATCTTCTTGTATTTGACGCCTCTACTCTAGTTGAAGTTGAAGATCAGTCAGTCCTGGGGGTGAGGGACATTTGTTTGATTTTATATTGTGGATTTTTAGGGACACACCCTACATGACAGTTCGTTGAAATCTGAACTCCTACCTAAAATAAATTTAAAAAAAATCCTCCCTTAATGTTTGCATTCAGGGTTATTAAGTTACCTCCAAGTTTAAGATTTAACATTGTTGTTAATAAGTGGCATCTTCCATCCGCCTCCTGTCATGCTTTCTGTTGGTATTCCTATGAAAAATGGCATCAAGTATTATGCATTATTCAACATTCACACCTGTCACACATGGGATTCATTGGCACATAACATTTCACAGCTCCTCACCCTTGAGTTACTTGCATCCCTGATCCACATGCTAATGAATGAACATGAGAAATTTCCACTGCTGTGGTTTTAAAGACAAAGGCCTTTTGGGATGCTGGCATATTAAGGGAAACTGTGTGCGTTCTGTTCTGATATTATCCAAATCAAGTGAACCATGTTATTCCCTGCTGAGCCTGAAGACAGATGTGAATGCATAGTCAATAAAAGGAATGCACATCCAAATCAATGCTAAAGAAAAATCACTACACAGTAGTAATCACTGACTGCGCTGTAACATTTAGGGGCAAAGTCCATCACAGTGTTCCCACAATGTGTCTGAATGATATTATACTGTTAAACATTGTCACAAGAAAGAAAGACAGAAATGTTGGTCAAAGGTGGCTTGTGAGAAGGATCAATGTGGAGAGGGAAAAACACACAGGAGGCCGGGCAGCTGGTCTAGCTCCAGCTTCAGGAGAGGGGGAGACAGGAGGGGGACTTTAATGGTTTTTAGCATCGTGGCCTAAATGATCCCCGTCTCTCTGAGCAGACGGAGCTGGCAAGCTTTACTCCCTCTCACTGCGGGATTTAGTGCTGACAGATAATTCTGAGTTCAACGTCAACTCCCCAAATACACCACCACCAAAGCTTCAGTCTTACTTTGAAGACATAAGGAGAAAAATGCCCTCTTCTAATGTACACTGTGCAAAAGTCACCCTTTATTTCTTTATACTTTGCTAGGAAAATGGGAAATGGCTACAGGGATTTATTCAAACATGACTGTGCAAATAAAAATGGAAATACAGAATATAAGGCAAAACCAGAGCTTGTACAGTTCTAACAAGCTTTAAAGTCAATATTTGGTATGTCCAGCTTTATTCTTCAGCACAGCCTGAACTCTATTAGGCAAGCTTTCTTGTGTTTTCTTTAAGTCCCAAAGATGAGGTTTAGGGCCACGGGGCCTATACCAGCTATGTTTGATTAATTTCAAACTGAATTTTTGTTATTACTGTGGCCCCACTGCAGTACCTTTGAGGCCCATCGGGGGACCGTGGCCCTTTTTTGAACATTGGATGCCTTTTGATTTGTTCTCTATCAAGATGATCTCACTGTTTCAGTAACATTAAGCTCCGGGCACTGGGGAGGCCAATCCATGTCTGATGCTTTTCTATCCAGGTATGTTTGTAGTGCATTGCCTTTGTGTTTGGGAACATTGTCATGTAGAAAATGCTTATATTTCCTCTATGGTGGATCAAAATCTGCGTTCATAATTCCAACAAGTGTGACCAACACCACTGGCTGCAATGCAGCCCCAAATGATAACAGAGCCTCCACCGTGTTTTAGAGATGCTATTGTGCCCCGCTAAAACCTGATACTTTAAAGGGGGGCTTTCTGTAAAGAATCTGGATGGGCCCAGAGTCCAAAGACATATTTCCTGAGTAGTTGCCACAATGGTTGGATCCGCATGTTTGATTTGGCACAGATGTTACATGACGCAACCCTTCCTTGGGGATCGGCACAAGGAGCACAGCTTCTCCCAGTGTTGAACTGGAGGTCATTCACGTGTAAGGCGATACTACATTGATTGGTGCCTCTGAATTGAAGATGAGTATATGGACATGCGTGTATAGTGTATGGTGTGTGTGGCTAGAGCAGGGGTGTCAAACTCAAATACACAGTGGGCCAAAATTCAAAACTGGAACAAAGTCGCGGGCCAACATTAATATTTATTGAAAAAAAATCTTCCTCCAGATATAAGAATGAATCTTTTCTTATGGACTCAAACAAGTTTTGCTGAAAAACTGAATATGGAACAAGCAAAGCTTAATACTAAACAATATATATATTAGCTGTATAATACCAGTAGGCCAGCATTAATAGTAATTTGGTATGGCTTCGCGGGCCAAATGTAATTAGGCTGCGGGCCAAATTTGGCCCACGGGCCAGAGTTTGACACCTATGGGCTAGAGTGTACCTTTCTTTTTGTCCTATATCTGCTGGGACAGGCCCCAACGCCTATCCCTGATACCTCGTTAGATAAGTGGTTAGCATATTGAATGGATTTTTAAAAAATAAATCAATGTCCTCTAATATAGAACAAAACCTACTTTTTACAACACTGCTGTTAAAACCACATATTACAAACAAAACTGTACACACAAGCAAAAATAATTCCTGATGTTTTTAAGCTTAAAAAAATGAGAACATGGTGCGGTAACCATATTGCTTCAAGGGGATTTGATCAGTATTAGGCTGTGCAGGGCAGCCCTGTGCTTTAGAAATAATTTTAGAACAGCTTTCAATCCATTCTTGTTGAACCTTTTTCACAATGGCTTCTGACATCTACTAAAATGAGCAACAACTCAGACCCAGATACTCACCCCTTTAAAAGCCTCTGTTTCTAATAGCATTTGTGATTATTCTTTTTTATTGAAGTATTGCTCTGTGTGTCCACAATGTTTTTAAGTTTATGTTTTCATTCAATTAATCAATGAGATTTCATTAATACAAAAGGTTTAAGTTCAGGTTTAACTTTAAAAATCTCTGTTAGATGTAACATAGTGCTCTACATATTGACCATAAATCCAATCAAGTTGACACTGGCCTTATCAGCAGGAGGGTTTACAAACCATATCTGACAAATATGGTCATCAGCATGTCAGAAGGTGAAAAATTATAGGTTTTAGGTAGTGACCCAGTTATCAGCTTGTCTGACTTCTCCAACGCATTTAGCTGATGCTGCTTTTTGTTCCGTATTATTATTCAATAATGAATGAGGGCACATGAATTTTACATCTTTTTGTTCATTAAATGCTGCGAGGTCTGAACAGGGGGAGGAGGTGGCAGTGGCAGAGCTCAGAAATGGTGAAGTTTCACAGGCAAATACCTTTTTTTCTGTTACTCTGTGCAAAAGCTCCCCAAAATGATGTCACACTTTTTCAAAGGATGCCCTGAGGGAGGTCGCACTGGGTCAGCTTTCAGCAGCCAAAAGCTTGGCGGGGCTGGGTTTTGGAGTATGCCTGCCGCTTTTGGGATCCCATTTCCCATCATGTTAAGCCTGCCACAAGAGCTATGTCAGCTCACATCTCTTCATAGACTGCAAGTGGTTCCCCCTGCATTCAAATCCTCTGTGCGTGTGTGTGTGTGTGTGTGTGGAGACAAACTGTAGCATACTGCTGTTACTGGGAACGAACGAGTCATAAATCATATTTATATACAAGGAGTATACAGTAGATTGATTAATTAGAGAGCCCCAGTAGGATGTTTTACAAACTATCAGAGATCCTTTTGACCAATTAATCAGCTATACGCTTTTTCTTCTCCAAACGACCATTATTACACCACAGTGTACCAAAAAAACATGAAAAATGTGTTAATGTCAGTGCAGTCCAGTCAAAAAGCTGCACAATAAATACAACATTCGGAAAACCAATAGAGTAATTGTCTTTTGGTGTTTTGTGTAAGTTGTGGTGTTTTATATTGTACCTTGTTTTATCACACGCAGACTGCAATTAACTCCATTGTAAATCTGTAATTGGTCGGCTAATTATTTTCTAAATCAAAAGAAAGAAAATGAAAGCAGAGAAAAAAAAATCACAATCCCAGAAAGAGACTTCCTCAAAGTACAGCTTCTGTCTGTCAGACCAAACCCCAAAGAACTCCCACATGAAAGAAGAAAACCACAAAACTCTTAACTCTAACTGGTTCAGCAGCCAACTGTTTGATATCGCACAATGTGTGCATGTTGGATTTGGTCTGACCTGCAAAAACAGCTACTTTAAAATCAGCCCCGATAATGAGTCTCTAGTCTTTTTCAACTTAAAAAATTTACTCAGTGCATAGCACAATAATTAATTAGTAAGAGTTCATATAATTCTTTGGGAAAACCCTCTAAACATTGAGCCATGATGGCTTTAAGAAGGTTGCTGAAGCTTGTTTGTTTGTTTATACAAGTGCAAAAACTCACAAATCATTTAAAGCCGATAGGCTGCTACTAAGTAGCATTCAGTATTCATACATGCTTGTATTGATGAGCAGTGCTTACCGTCTGTGGTAAATAATTACGTATATTATCCATAAATGACGATGCATTGACAGCATTGGCTAAAGCGTTACAATGTGAGTTTAGAAACTAAATGAGGTAAAACACAGATGAAATAATCAGTCTGATTTCCACCAAGTACACCACGCATGCTTACATATAATGTGATAATTATTACTGTTATAAATCACACCTGCAGTTATCTTGGTATGATACATTCAATTGTTTAATTAAAAAGAACATACAATATACATAAAAATAGTTTGTTTGTGGCTTCTAATGGCATTCGCTTACATATACAGTCATGTGAAGCATAAAATATTTACAGCACTCTCTGCAGTCCTGTGAAAAACTACATGCAGCAAGTATAACGATGTTCAGTGGCAATAACCTGAAGTAATCATTTTCTGTCTGACTTTATCAGTCTCTCACACCACTGTGGAGGAATTTTGGCCCACTCTTCTTTACAATGCTCAGTCATGTCATAGAGGTTTGCTGAGATTTGTTTATGCATGGCTCTCTTAAGGTCCCACCACACTATTTCAAAGAGGTTGATGTCTCAACCTTGACTGGGTCATTGCAGCATCTTGATTCTTTCATCTTTTGTTGTAGATTTGCTGCTGTGCTTAGGATCATTGTCCTCTTGCATGACCTAATTTCAGCCAGGCTTTGGCTATCAGACAGATGGCTTCACTGAGGCAACTCAATGACTGCAAGGTCATCACCCCCTCCACCTCCACCATCATTGCGCTGATATGCTGTGCTTGGTTTCCATGAAACTTGGAGCCGTGCATTATGGGCAAACATCTCCATTTTGGTCTCATCTCTCTCATGGACATTGTTGCAGAAGTCTTGTGATTTGTTTAAATCAGGGTTGGGGAACTCCAAGCCTCAAGGGCCGGTGTCCTGCAGGTTTTAGATGTGTCCTTGATTCAACACAGCTGATTTAAATGACTACATTTCCTCCTCAACAAGACTTGAAGTTCTCCAGAGGCCTGGCAATGAACTAATCTTTTGATTCAGGTCTGTTGATCTAAAAACCTGCAGGACACCGGCCCTTGAGGCCTGGAGTTCCCCACCCCTGGTTAAAATGCAACTTAACTTTACAAACCTAAGCCATGTTGCCATATTCTTTTTAGAGCAAAGAGGCTTTGTCCTGGCAACCCTTCCAAACGAGCCATACTCATTCAGTGTTTTTCTAATACTATTGTCATGAACTTTTACATTTAACATGCTAAATGAGGCCAGTACGGTCTGAAATGTTGCTACTATGTATTTTGTAATTTCTCTAAGCAGTGGAGAATGACCTTGAGGTGAATTTGGTGGGTTGTGTTAACAAACCTCTGAATGCCCCAGACCAGCAAACTGCCAAAACGTCTGCTTTTATGGAGAGACTCACACTTGTTGATGATCAGTTAATAAAGTGCATTTCATTAATAGGACCTCGGTACTACCCACATTTTTAGTTTATATAGAAGCACTACGGGTGTCTTTAGGTTTTTCCAAGACTGCATAGAGTCCTGGGTAAATGTTCTTTTACATGACTGCATATAGACAAAATTTGTGTATTCCTTTTGCTCAGCATCAACTTTGCAAACATTTTAAAATCTTTTATCTCCAAACACTCATCTTACAGCCCAGTCCTCTTTACTTCCTCGCATTGTTCTCTTTTTTTATACTTACTTATTCTTTTTATCCTACAGATCTACCTCCTTATTCATTTCCTTACAGCGCGTACAGCTCCCACCTTCTCTTCATTGCCAACAGTCTCTGTGTATAAGTGGGTCACAGACTACAGCTGTGCTAAAAGCCTAGTCTAGAAAGCGAGTGTCTTTAAATAAAACACCATACGATCTGCAGTCTCGGGGGTGCCTCATCATACATACATAAACCTACCAAAATAAAGAGAAGGAGGAACGACTTCAAGAGAAACAGAAAAGAGATACTGTGTGCATCTTGATTACATAATTGGTAAAGTGGACCCTGTCTCTAAAAAATAGAACAATTCCAACAATATTCAGAGCCACGCCAAATGTTGTACACCAAATTACTGTGAAAACTGAGCGAGGTGAGAAGAAGATGAACTGAAGTTATGTGCAGATTTATAAGTTAATTGGCACTTAAATCAGCCCATTACAGAAGGATATAGGAGGTAAGAAGATATAAAGTTAATAATAATAAAACATTATTTCAATAATTCTTTGTTTTAGTACAATTTTAGAAAGCAGCACCATGCAATAATTTGGGCAACCAATGAGATTTGAGTGTTCATATAACCCATAAAACTAATAAAAAGATCTTATTGGAGCTTTAGTGTTCACAATCATCTCTAGGGAGGGTGAGGTGATGCGTATCTGAAAACATTTTAAATACTACTTATTAATATTTTATTAATACGCCTAAGCAGCTTCCCAGCACTCTAAGAAGTAAAATAACTGAAGCCAACAAAGCAGACGAAGGCTAAAGGAAGATAGAAAAGTGTTTTCAGATAGGTGTTTGCTCAGGGTAAGGTCAAGTTGACACCAGGAAGACAAATGAAACTTTGTGAGAGAGATTACAACAAGAAGGACCTGTAGAAGGACCCCTCCTTAGGAGTGCAACAAAATGCAAATCAAAAACCTTCAGCAGACTGGAGCGTTGGCGTACTCGTCTACAACACATTCACAGCTGTGACCTTACTGGAAGAGTCTCCTGTGTCCTCACCATAAAATTCAGTACCTAGATCTTGCAAAACAACTTCTAAAGAAGCCTAAATAATTTTGAAACAAGCTTTTTAGCAGTGACATGCAAAATTCTTCCTGCTGTAAGTAAGGGAGTGAATCAAGCAGCCTGGTCTCCAAAACAAGAACATTTCACTGGTAGGGGAACCTTGATTTAGTTAAACCTCTAAATTCTAACGTCACCCAGTCTGTAAAAAAGCTAAAGAGTACAAGAGGGTGGCTTATACCACAGAGAAGTAATTCTAAACAGACCATAACACACTCCATAACAGAGTACTCCGACAAACACAATCTTAAGATTTAGTGAGCTTCTTTACAGTCCTCAGACATAAACATCACCAAAAAAGAAGCACATTTAAGACAACTACACAGTCTCTCACATGTGGAAGAGTTTAGCAGCAACAAAGCAGAAATATCTCCTATAAAGGAACAGAAGGGTGCTTCAAAAAGCCATCACTTACCCTGACATTTTACAAAGAAGATGTTACTAAGCACTGACCATGGAGGGCTCCCAAAGTTTTTTAAAACTGCAAAAGATGGACATAAAAAAGTAATCCTGCTTAAAATATTAATGCAGTGTGCCATCTTTAACATCTGTAACTGGAAATCAGGTCATCTTTTACTCGTTTAGCTGAAAGAATAGCAGTACAGATTTCTTTATTATTATTACCTCCACCATTGTGTTATGCACCAGGTGGATTGGTCTGCACCTTGCTGTAACCCCTCTGTATTTCTGTTTATCTAGACTCTGACCATGATGTGCCTCCTCGAGAGTATTCTGTTGTGAAGCTGTTTTTCTTAACCATGGAAATAATGATAATGATAATAATGATGTCATCATACTTTTTATTTTTCTTCCATCCCCTTTGAGGTCCTTTCATGTTTCTGAGCTGACCAGAGAATTTATTTTAAGTCATTCTTTTTCTGATTTGGACACTCCTGTCGATTTTACTCTCTCTGAATAATTTATTTTGTTTATTTCAGCCTAACGATGACCTCCTTCAGTTGCATCAACATTTCTTTGGACCTCATACTGAGAGTTCAAGTGAAAAAACACTTGGATTCAACTCATTTTGGTTGATCCTTTTGTTAATCATATAGTACCGTTTAGCAAATTGAAATTACACTTAAACTACCGTATTGGGTAAACCTGGGAAATACAGTGCACTCTGCCATAACTTTAATGAACTATTTATTTTTCACTTGTCGCTGAGATCATCAAAAAGGTAAAAATCTTGTTTGCTATTGAGGTCATAATGGGTGATTGTGGTTTAATGGATTTTGAGTTGCCCTAAAAACTGCAAAACAGCAGCAAAGTATTAGGAACACCTTTAATTCACTTCAGTGCATGGCCTAAATAATAAACATGAAAATAAAAAAGATCACTTTTTGATTTTATCATGGCCAATCTGTTGTATTGACTTCACGGGTGTATCTTATAAAGTAACTGGTGAGTTCATGTCAGGGTCATAACCTCTTTCTCGTCACAGAAAACAGCTCTCTTTCATAGATGTGGGGAAGCTTACAGTCCAGATACCAGTGTGGGGCAACAGAGACACCATGTGGACAGGATCGGCTATTTCAAGCAAAACTAGCTGGCCTATGGTGAATAGGCCAAGTGAAATGTCAGGCCTCTTGAGACAGCCCCACAGAAAATAATTTATCTGAATTTTAGGACCAGCGGTGTCTGTGGAGGTTCAGCAAAGCACGGCGGGAGTTCATACTGCTGACCCACAGAGAAGAAGCAGCTTGAGATCAAACTACGTTCAAAGCTGTGGGAATATACAGCAGTGACCTTCAGCAAATACAAAATGACGGCTATATGAATATAAATTAAAAATAAAGCCGTGTCTTATCTGCTGAATTGTCTTTAAATCTTTAGGCAGAAGAAGGCGAACATGAAATGTCAGGCAGACGTTTCTGCAGTTTAATGAAGAAATCCTCAAAGGTCACTTGACACAGATGATGGCATTTACAAAACATTTAGCCATCTGATATTTTTTAATAAGATGGTGCAGACTGTCTTTGATATTAAATAAAACAAAATCAGTAATATTATCTTGACTGGTTAAATACAACTTCATTGGATCGAGCAGCTTTTTGCATCACATTGAAAATGCGAAATCACAAAGAAGAGAGATTTGTTTTGAAGGGCAACCCTTTTTTAATCACAAATTGAAATTCACATTATTGACATTTTTGTAGAAATGTCAACAATGTGAATGGCCTCCTTCACATTTCTCTTAATTACAGCACAGTTTTTCATGCCATAGCAACAGATCTTTCATTCTGAAGATACTGCGAGTGATAACCTTATTAAGTAAATGTTGCTTGGATGCTTACAGTGAAAAGAAAGTACACCCAATTCTAAGGTTTTACATATCCATCCATCCATCACCTTACATCACCTGATTTAAACACAACCTCAGATGAACAGAACCTAAGCATATTACACGGTGTTATTATTTATTTAATTCAAATTTTGGCAGTAAAGGGTTGGCAAGTAAAGAGTTATAAGACCAAGCACTTTTTTTTTTTAAGATCAAAAATCTTCCCATGACTGGAGGTCCCCCAAGGTCAGACTGTGCAATACTCAGATAAACTGCAATAAAACAAGAGTTAGCATATTAAATTTCATGAAAGTACAATTAGAAAAACACTGAACATGCATGGCTTGTTTGGCAGGGTGAGGGCATCTGTCAATTAAAGCTTGGACCAAATTGGATCATACAACAGGACAATGATCCAGCACATCTACAACAGAATGGCAAGAACCCAGTCAAAGTCCAGACCTCAACCTGACTGAAAGGTTGTGATAGAAATGTGCATGAACAAATGAGCACAAACCTCAAGGAACTGAAGCAACATTGTAAAGAAGTGTGGGCCAATCATGAATCATGGAGTGATTCATGCTGTTTCTGCATTTTGGCTTAGCTTTCGTTAAATAATGACACAGTGTAATATGTCATGTGTTGCTGTTCATCTGGGGTTGCATTAAATAATTTTAGAACCTGGTAATGACCATATGACCTGATTTTTTTTATTATGTCCTGGTATGTAAAACCTTAGGAGGACTGAAGCAGGGTGCTCTTATTCACATGACTTTAGGTCATGCATCCCTATTACAGACCTTGTTAAGTTCAGTCTGACATTTAACGGGTCAGAGAGCAGCAGAGGGAGTGTCTGATTTGAGATTAGTTATATAAATAATTCCTATTTTTAGACAATATTATGCAGTGTGATTTTCTTGTCTCACACAACTACAACTGCTCCACCACCAAAGATTAATTCATGAAAGCTTTCTGTGCTAGTAGTGGAAAAGAACCAGTGCAATCCAATTAAACAATTAAAGAGATGAACTAAAGAAACTAGGACTTCGCGTAATGAGAGATTTAGAGACCTGCTGACCCCTTGTGCCTGGGTCAAGACAGGATATGTTCCTCAGTGCTAAAAGCCAGCTCAAATTAAAGCTGACTGTACAGTCTGACCTTTGGTGGAAGCTTTTTCTTACGTCTCAGTGAATTCAGAAATTACTTTTTTACATGTACAGTTCACTGTATGCTGTATACATGTATATGGTTTTCATTCATGATCAATGATATCAGTTCAATCACAAACTAAATATATTAATAGCGTTAGGAATTGTGGCATAAACAAAAATAATACATTTGGGCCTGATTATCAGTGTACTGTTTAATGCATAAAATGTTGAAAAATAGTTTTAAAATCCCCTCTTTCTTGATTTGTTTGAGCAAAAGTCAATGACAAAAACCACAAAAGTCCTTTTAGCGTCACTGAGTGTAATAAAATGTAAGAGTATTTGCAATATAAATCATATAGAAAAAGAAGAAAGATGAAAAATTATGTGGGCTTTGGAGCATTTCAGTAACATGCTGGGGTTAAATGAGAACAGATTATTTAAAATGTAATGTATCAACATAATAATCGACATTGAGTGATACTTATAGCTGCAGATATTTAATTTTAAAAAAGTATTTGGAAAATGTATTTACAGAATGTTAAATATAACTTTTAGGTTGATGTGTGTATGTGTCCTGCTCAGTTTCCTAAGCTGATGTACTCTTGCCTGCAAATCAGCCTGGATCTTCCACTGATCCTTTTCAGTCAACAGCTCAGCTTTCTTAACGAAGGGGGCAGACGTTACGTGGTCAGGAAAAAAACAAAACACAACAGTCCTCTTTGATGGTCCTCAGTGACTCACAAAATGTTTGTAGGTTCTAGTCTGCTTCACCTCATGTCTTCTTTTCTTTCTTTTTACTTTTTGAATATCTGCCTTACTTTATCAGGTTTTGTTTTTCATATTTATTCCTCTGACTTTAATTAATCTAAATGTGGAATGTATTTAAAGTTTGATTTAAAAATCAAAAGAAATATTTGGAGGGTAAGGTGATATAGTTTCTTTTTGTTTTGTCATAAAATGTTAAGCACACCTGTTCAACTGCTCATAAATGAAAATATCTAAACACCCAAACACATGGCAGTAACTCACTGGCATGCCAATATGGTCAAAATGATCTGCTTAAGTTCAAACTAAGCATCAGAATGGGAGAAAAAAAAATTGATCAAATGTTTCTGAATGTGCATCTGTATTGGTGTTGGTGCCAAATGGAGTGGTATGAGTATTTCAAAAACGGTTTGTCTACTGGGATTTTGTCACACAATGATCTCCAGTTTATATGCTATAATCTAAAAAGACAGAGGCAGTTCTCTGCCTTGCTGATGTCAGAGATCAGAAAATGGCCAGACTGCTGCAACCTGATAGGCAGGGAACAAAAGCTCAAATAACCACTTGTTACAACCGAGATCAACAGTAGAGCATCTCCAAATGCAGAACACATCAAACCTTGAATACATGGGCTACAGCAGCAGAAGACCATACTTTAACTCCTGTCAGCTCAGAACGGGACACTTAGACTACAACTCGCACAGGCTCACCGAAACTGGGCAACAGAAGATTTCGAAACATTCTGCCAGTGCTGATATTCTGCTCCCTTATCGGGGGTTCAGGTTCAAAGTGGTAGTGCAATGGTGTGGGGGATATTTTTTTGCCACACTTTGGGCTCCTAAGTGCCAACTGAGTATCATTTAAAGGCCACAGCCTGTCTGACTACTGTTACTGACAATGTCCATGACCACAGCGCATCCATCTTCTGATGACTGTTTCCAGCATGAAGACACGCCATGTCACAAAGCTCACATCATCTCAAACTGGCTTCCTTCAGCATCGCAATGAGTTCACTGTACTCAACTGAACTTCAGTCACCAGATCTCACCTCTGGCATGTTGTGAAACAGAAGATTTGCATCATGAATGACAAACCAATAAATCAGTAGCAACCACGTAATGCTATCACAATCCATGATATGTTCAGCATCTTGTTCAGTCTGTGCCATGAGGAATTACGGTAGCTCTACCAAGTATACCTAACAAAGTGGCTGATAACTGTATGTTTACAAAGTGCAAGATTGTATCCCATATATAACGCTGCCTGTTCACTATGGAACAAAGACAGGATGGTCTAATAGAATTACATTACGCAGTCCTAAGCTGAAATAGATCTGCCTTAGTCATATGTACACGTGGGCCAACCGCTAACTAATCCCATTGACGCAACAGGACATCGAGCTCCTCAAAGGACTTAGGAGGAGTCTGGGGAAGTTATAAATGACCATAGAAGAAGGATCAAGAAAGGAATCAGCAGCACAGAGTGATTCAGACAGCTCCAGCTGAGGCTACAGCAGCCAACTTGCCTTGGAATTCAGCTTTCTGACATCTGACTACCCTCCACAACCATGGAGCCTGTGGCACAGACAATGACTGCCACCACAGCCTTTGACAGAGAAACTTTCCCCAGGAGAGCTCTGAGAGCAGCCCCCAGAGGAGCTTCATCTCACTTTGTGGGGAGCTCTATCATCATCCTTTCCTCATTTGCTGTCTCCAGCTTAGCTATGAACTGCGGGAAGAGGATCCAGGAGTCCAGAAACAAACCCAACAGCAACTAGCAAGGTGGAGAAATGGATTTCCCTCCGTAGCCAACAGCTAGGCTAATCTAGCCAGAATATATTTTCATATTCATATGACGGGAGCTGGAACTCCTAGCCAGCTGCCTTCCATCGTCCTGTAGTAAAATGTGATGCATCATAAAGTGTCCTGGAGAAAAGGCCTAGAAGAGGATGAAGCGTGGGACAGATCCGGAAAAAGAATGGCTGAGATTTCTGGAATATAAACATTTGAAGATCATCTCAAAATTCAGCTGTGCTCTCTAAATGCACATTGTTGGATTGATACAGATTACAGAGCGGGCTTTAAAGAAGAGAAATATATGCAGTAATACCATCAAACCTCATCCTACTTCTACCTCATATCTGTAGCATGTAACACTGAAGACAACAAAAGCTAAAGATGATTAAGTTCCAAATATCCGCCCCTTGGTTGTGATAAAAAGGCAATGTACTATTTTATTTTTGAGATGCTTAGCATAAGTTTTTGTAACATGTTGTTTTATGTTGTTTCTGTTCTTGGCAACCCGTCTGTTAGGACTGATGACTCAAGGAAAACCTGGACCGTCATTTTTATTTAGTCATAATATATCAAAAGACACCGTCTCCCTACAAGAGCTGGATACAGAATCACTCAGTGTATTATCATGTGAAATTCAACGACAACAACTATCAACTACTGTGAAGTATTTAAAGATTGTATTAAAATACTTAGAGCTGTACTACATTTTTCTTTGGAATTACTAATTTACATAATTAAAGGCTGTTTTATTGTGACAATATTTATGTTGCTTTTTTGTTCAAATTAAAGACACTTGTTTTAAGTAGCGCTGTGTTTTATTCTCAACCTAAAAGCTACCTAAGAGCTACAATCTGCAGAAAACTGTGCAGAGTATGAAGTGTTCCAAATCTGCAATGGACCACTTCCATCAGTTTTTACTGAACAGTGTGCTGAAAGTATACAGAATTAATATGTTCTTTAGATTTGCGATGAAGTTTAAGATTTCACTGATGTCAGACTTTGATGAATAAATTGTTCTTCTTGTGTTGGTAACTCGAATAGTGGTTGTTACATTCTGTTGATGCTTCTCATTCATTTTACCAATGGAGGGCAGTATTGGCATTACAGACTGCAACGCAATCCAGCAATGAACCCACCCTCGTTCTTGATGTATGGTACAGAATGCAGAACACACTTTAAAACATATTTAAACAACATCTTTATATATAAAAACAGTTACAAACAAGACAAATACAGACAGATGACTGAAGTTTGCATCCGTGTTACAAAAAAAGTCCCACAATGCATTTATGACTTCCAGGATGTATGTGAAGGCCCTCTAACGTTTCTTTAGAGTGTGTTGAGGCTCTTCAGCCTCCGCTCAGTGAAGAAGCGGTGTGCCTGGTGGGTTGCATTTTGGTCGTTACCTCCAGCTGATACACTGAAGTAGGACAACATTGACTTGTTGTTCTGCCTCTGCGCTGCCTTCTCGCCATCCTCTTCATCATCGTCCCTGAGAAAAGATTTACGAGGACAAAGACTGTTTTTTAAACTCTGTGCCAACTACTTGTCTCCTAAGGTCAAACGATTAGCACAGAGATTAAGTGTAGCCTGTGATCTTGCAAGTATTCTTATCTAACAGACACACTGAAAAACAAAGTATTTTGTAAATACACTATGAGAAATTGGTATCAGCCAGATCTGCGCTCACAAATAGCAGAAACAGTATAAGAGCAGAATCACAGAAGGAAAGATGCTGCTTTAATTGAGGATTTCAAAACCAAAGTAGGACTTTGATCAGAATAGAGTTTGAAGGCTCTTTACCAATGCACATTAACTGCTTTGCTGTCCATTAGGGTTTGGGCAGTGCTCCAGCTAAATCGAACAAACTGAGGGTAACCAAATACTGGGTCGAGGTACTTCAGCAACCATGCTTTCGTCTTGGGATCTGGAAACAAAGGAAAGAGTGGGTCTCAGTGCTAGTTTTTCTACAAAACTTACATGCAAATACAATTATTTTAGCATAACAGTCTTAAGTAGGCAGTGTTAAATTGAACAAGTGAAATGTTATTTCAAACTGTTAATCCCAACAATGTCCGTCGCTAATTAAAACAGTGTCCCTTTGATGTAAATTGTAATGTGATATAACTTTAGGTTACTTGTGTAACCCCTGTTCTCAGAATAGCATGAGTGAGATGTCTCACTATGGGATGGGACTGACTTCATCATCAGATCTTAATCCACCACTTAAATCATATGGTAGGGACATCTGAATCTGTCCTAAAGTGGTTCATCTCATTTCTTGTGGATAGAACACTTTTAGTTTCGGCGGGAAACTTCTGGTCAGATATAGCTAAATTTTCATGTGGAGTCCCTCAAGGATCGGTTTTAAGCCCCTTGTTATTTTCATTATATATTCTTCCTTTAGGCCGTATAATCAGCGGTTTCAAAATTATTTCCTACCATCTGTATGCAGACAATATCCAATTACACATCTCCTTTAAACCTTGGGAATTAGACAAATTATCCCTCTAATGGACTGTCTAAGGAAATTAATGGTTGGATGACAAATAATTTTTTGCAGTTGAACGCAGACAAGACTGAGCGTTTAATTCTTGCCCCATAGAGTATCAAGCCCCAAATTAGTCAAAGTCTGGGTCCTTTCTCATCCTCGATTAAGGCTACTGCTCCGAATCTTGGGATAATTTTTGATCAATCTCTGTCTTTTGACAGAGATCATATCAAGTCTGTGACCTGCTCCTGCTTTTTTTATTTAAGAAATATTGCTAAACTTAGGACTATTGTCTCCAAAGGTGAAATGGAGATGCTTGTTCATGCCTTCATATCCTCCCGGTTAGACTACTGTAACGCACTCTTTTCCTGTCTGTCTAAGGCCTCCTTAAATCGCTTTCAAGCGGTCAAAAATGCCACAGCAAGGCTTTTAACCCACAGTAATAAATTCTCCTATATCACTCCCATTTTAAAATCCTTGCACTAACTATTTGATATGCTTTTATACTTCCTTTATATTGTTATATTATTTTGTTTAATATGCTTTTATATTCCCATGTGAAGCACTTTGTAATAGCTTCTTGTCTTAAAAAGTGCTATATAAATAAATTTTACTTACTACTTTACTTCAGCTCCCAGGATGAAGTTGAGAGTGCTGCCTCTCTCTCTCAGAGATAGAGAAGGAGCGGTGTCTCATCCGCCCTGCGTGTCCTATCTAGTTGCAGAATATGGTTGTGACACCTAGTTAACACTAGCACGCGTAGGGTGTTACGCTTTTTACAGCATTGGCTATAGTAGTGTTTCCCAACCACTGTGCCGCAGCACATAGGTGTGCCGTGGAAGATTATCTGGTTCGACCTGATTAGTACTCTAAGCAACCGGCATGAGTAACGGGCAGAACAATTACATTCTCTTCCACTAGAGGGCAGTACAACTACCTGCTTTAATTAAATGAGTTGCTAACTGACAGGAAAACAGAAGACCACGAAGAAATTACTTAATAGTCATGCTGTGACACAATGCAGTGCGTAACAGCAATCGATAAATATTTGAAAAGAAAAAGTAGTCAATTTGACCTGGGTCCTGTGTTAAGAGCCAGATGAAGGCCGTAGCATGAGAAGTGGTCAGAAGAAAGCAAAAAAGGTGGGGACAAACGAGCCCATTCCGCTATACCTTTTGCGGAATGGGCTTTTAGTTTTAGCCACTACATTTAAAACTTTTATTTGTGTCAAACACAAAAAATAACAGAAACAAAATTAATTGGAATTAATATGAATACAACCATGTATCTTTTCATAAAAAGTGTCAGCATTAAATATAATGTATAATATATAAAGCTGATACACAAATGAATTGTATAGTGTGATATAGGAGGACCTTAGCCTGACACAAAAAACCCCAAACATATGCCAAAGAAATGTTTGTTTTTTTAAATGGCACAAAGGCAGTGATTTGTAATAATGTAATAAGTCATATTTTTTCCATTGAGGTTAAAGTAATTCTACACTGTTTATGTGTCATGTTTCAGTTCAAATTTTCACTGTGTGGCCCACCCTAGCTTTAACAGCTACACTAAGGTATATTAAGTGCATTAAGTGCATTTAATTTAAAGTTAACTAGTTAACTAGGTTAATATGACTTATCATTTATGTTCAGTGTACAACCTAATGTTTGTACCCACACTCACAGCAACATTTCAGAAGTTTGCTCTACTTAATTGTTCCACAGCACTAACTTTACATACTTTTACTTAAGCAAAACAAACTTTTAGTTTTAGCCACTACATTTCAAACATGTTATTGCGGATGGATAATAACATATGTGCATGGTTTCTTACCATTAGGGTACCCTGAGCCATAGTCTGTATCCACCTCTCCCAAGTCCTCTGCAAAGTTCCAGCCTTTCACGACACGATCCCTAGCAACCTGTAAACCAAAAAATAGCACCAGAAAACTCCTTAAGAGCTGAAAATATGAAATATAAAATATGAAAATTCTTTAGTAAAAGCAACGGTAGGTCAATAATCGCAAAAGGAAAATTGCTCCTTTTGGTCTGCTGTCTACTGCAGTAAACCAGAAACATTTCTAAGGTGCACATTTTTTAAGTGGAGAAAAAAAAACATCTCAATGCAAAATACTGAATATTTCAAGAACCAAAACTCTGTTTTCCACACTACATAATCGCATAAGATATATCACTAAAAAAATACCATAAAAAGTGTGTAATCCTTACACGAATAAGGACATAATCTTGCATTATTGTTCAAATGCTTCTCTTTAGCCTGATAGTAAAGTTGTGCAAAATCCAATGCACAACTATTTTGCATTTACTACAGCTTGTAAGAACTGCTTATTTCAATACTTCAATAAAATCTCTGAAGGTAGCTTCACACCCTAGAGATAATAAAGTACCAACCAACTCTAATAGCCCAGGAATTTAAAAATAGAAAAGACTTAAATCCAGCTGAGGACTGGTCACTAACCTTTGCACAGATACTGGCTGCACTGACAACTGGAAACAGGGAGTCAGCTTTTGGCCTCACAGTCACTTGAATACCCGGAAACCGCTGAGAGAGTTTAACCTCATACTTGTCCGCTGGGCCAACTGTGTCCACATAAATCTGCACAACACCACAGAGATGGTAAAAGTTAAGACCGAGGCAAATAATACACAATGAAAAAGTCAGGTTGGATCACTCGGAGCTACTACTTAAAACAGTTAAACAAAAAGGATAATTACGACTTCAAATATAATAAAGCTGGGATAAGATAGAGATTTATTATATTTTGGTTTTTATTTGACGATACAGTAGATCAGACCTGGGCACTGTACGGTCCTAGACCACCTGTAGTGGAGGTCATTGGTGGACTGTTCTGCACTAATATGCCCAATAATATGAGGGGGAAAAAAGAAGCATTGGGGAATGTGTCAATCTCAAGGCAAACAGTAACAAGACAGATAGAATTTGCAGGAAGTATGGAGTTTCCATTGAGAAACAAAGCAGACAACTTTGTTTTTCGATGTAACTTTTTCTCCTTGGCTCTACGTAATACCTATAAAGTCTGCAACACATTTTTCTACGTTGGGAAAACAAAAAAGTTTGAGGTCAGTGATAGTTAGGCAACTGCAAGCTTGGATAGGCCGTAATGGAATAAATTGCAGGTGTAATGGCAGGTACTATAACAAAAAAAAAAAAAAAAAAGTCTGACTTTTGAAGCAAATGCAAGATAAAGTGTCTGAATGGTGACACAGGCTACCACACAGCTGTGTGTGGCTCATTCATGGGCAAGAGTATGGGACCTGAGAGCAGAAATATCAATTTTTTTTTTTTAAGAAGAAAGGCAAGCACATCCAGTGCTCTAAGGTACATAATGCAAGGCAGATTTGTTGTTGATGTGTTCATATTTTCATCTCAGGCATTAAACCCAAATTTAATTTACTTGTTCAAGCCCAATAAAGATTCTCTCATTGAAAAAGAAAAAAAGAACTTAAAAACTGCAAATGAAGTAATTAAAACTATAACCAAAATAGCAAAAGTGCTTTGTTTAAAATTAAAAGTCTTTGAAATTTTGCAAAAACATGTAACTTTTCTTCTGTAATTTTTTGAAATGTTAATTAAATAGTGATAAAATATTGGTGTTTTTACAAGGTCTTTTTCACATTTTCATTGCCTAATTGTAACATTTTTTCTTACCAGAAACTGTTTATACAGACATCAAGAGAGTTTAAAGAGATTAATACTGAGCACAATTTAACCGTACTTATTAGTGTGGCTCTCCACAATGCCCCCTGCCCCTTAACTGCCCACCCCCGCAACACATGCATAAAGTGCCCCCTAAGGCTGGAAGGACAGTTTCAAAGCACATTTAGCTTTTAGGAACATAGAGGAAATATGGCCTATACAGGACATTGCAGACCCAATATTAAAAGAATAATGTGCACATATTTAAACATTTCATGTAAACTGTTTACCTACCTCTTTAAGCTGTACTCCACTGTCCAAGGCATACTGTACAAGGTCTATTGCTGTATCGTGTGAAAGGGCGTTGAGGTTGTATTTTGTCCTTGAAGGAAAAATAGACATTATGTTAGTGTGCATGAATGATGGTAACAAACCTCCAAGTGCATGGCGCTGTATGCCCAAATTACCTCCGTAACATGCAGGTAGAGATGGTGTTTGGCGACAGAATCTGCAGAGCCCACCCAACATAACTCTTAGCTTCAACCAGTTTTTCAAAAAGATTCTCTCTTTCTGCCTCTGTCAGGGTCTTTGAATCTAAAAGAAAAGCAAATAATCACTGAAGACACAATGACAAATTGTATTTTCAAATGTGGAAAGGAAAACGCTGGGGGGCTTTTTATGCTCATTTATTTTCTGGTGACATTTTTAGCTACTGAAACAAAGTAAATAATGATTAGCAAGCTTCATACTTTTCTTTCTTTTTTTTTGTTTAATTGTCCGGGAGGACAGCAGTGATAATGAGTTTAAAGCATTATATTCAGAAAGACTGCTGCGCTTTTCTCAGTTTAAATACAGCAATACAAGCAAACTGGTTTACCTGCTACTTTCATGTCCTTCAGCTCCTCCTTTTTGGAAAGTGGACAGAAACATATCCCATACACCATTGGCCCTGCATCACAAGTAACATCAAAACGGTTAGATTTCTCTACTAAATGTACATACTAATTCACCCGAAACCCAAATGGCAAATAACAGGGAGATGACAAACATCAATATCAGCTCATAGCTACATGGTTGGCTCCTATCAACAAATAACATGAAATTTACCAAAGGTCTTGTGTCAAAATTTTCCACTGCCTTAATGTTTAAGGACAGTGAGGTGATCAGAAAATCTGATGGTTTTTAACCATTAAAAATTTTCTCCTTTTTCTAGCAAATAAGGGATATTAATAGCAAATAAATTAAAAACAAACATTAAAAAAAAGCACTGGACAAACTGTTCTTTAACACTGGTATTAGACCAGAATTTCACATTCTGTGTATCCAGACCAGTAAACAAAATTATTAAATTTCAAAATAAGTTGTAGGATAAAATTTCAAAACATGTTATGAAGCTTTTTAATTAATTTTCAATTAAGGGTTACAATTTGTCATATTTGGCAAACATTTAATTTAGTTAAGTGCAATTTTAACACTATGTTTCAGCATAACTTTACATACATACTTTGCACTCTGTGTTTCAAATATAGAAGAACCTCGAGTGGTTAGCTTAGAGTAAGTAAAAGTCACATACCCAGCACAGGCCCCCTGCCAGCCTCATCAATGCCAAGACAACAATCCTCCGTTTTGCAGACTTCAGGGATCTCAGAAACCAGCCGGCAGCTGACGGAGTTGTCAGCTTCAAAGGGGCTGAGGTCCATGATTGATGGCTGAAAGAACATGCAAAATTAAATTAAATTTAAAGCTGATTTTTGTCTTAGTGAGTCACAAAGTAAGGCATGTATCTATTACTTTACTTACTTCAAACTTCTGTAACAGGTGCCCCTGATAAATACCCTCCAAACTTTAATTAAAAAGACTAAAACCAAATAAATAAATAAATATAAGAATCAAATCCACTACGAAAATAACCGAAGCCTAACTGAAGAGAAAACAAATACTGAAAACTAAAGGGAAAAAAAGAATCAGAAAATGTGAAACTCTTTAAATGAATTCTTTCAACTCAGAAAAACTGCAAAGACACACTTAATAACTTAATAATTTTGCTGAAGAAGCGGCATCATTTAATGCCCTGTATAGCATCTAAATCAGGTGTGTCAGGGCACACAGTGGGGTGTTAATGTTTCGACAGCATTGACTGATGGGACCATACATTTGTGCAAACTTAAATAAAGTGTGCAAAAAAAAAAAAAAAAAACAACCCACACGCTTTAGGATCAGGTTAAAAGTTGCAGTGCATAAAATCTCACTGCTAGTAAGACTGCAGTAAACTGAATTTTGTTTTCTTACTTCTCTCTATTCAAGTTGATATCCTAGCTATGGTGGCTGTTGAAGGACAAACAAGTTTTAGTCAGCCAAGAGAAACCAACAACATTAAATTTAGACTGTACCCCACAAGGGCCGCAGCTGGCTGGCAGGTTTCTACTACTGTTTAAAAAAAATAAAAATAAAGAGAAAAAAAAAATTCTACACACTATATTTAAGAATATTTTAATATCAATATTTAGCAAGAAATCAGGAAAAAAAAACAAACCTGATATGTAAGGTGGGTAAGAAAAACAACGAAATACACAACATTGTTTTTCTTACCTACCTTACAGGAGGGGAATAACAGCTCTACCCAGACTGAGCTCCTGAGAGGAGAGCAAATGATGTTGTGTGAATGTGTGGGTGTGTGTAAGGGACTTTGTGAAGGCAGATGTAAGATCCCAGGGTGCGATGGTACTCTAAAAGTCAAATGACAGAAATGTGAGATCCAGCTCTGACTCACTAAGTTATACACATTCAGACACAATGAAACACACACAGACCTACAATCGGACATAGACTAACCACACACAGTTATTCCGTTGTTGGATTAAATGATTGTATGACAATTAACTTTTAAAGAAATTGCTTCTTTTCTCCTACATTTACTGCATATATAGAGAAAATCGCCACATTTCGGATCCTTACAACTTTAGAGAACGGATATTTTTTACGGGGATTTTATCAACGGAAAAGGTGCATTTCAGAAGAAATATGAAATGCTCTGTTATTATCCGTGTGGCTGCTGTGAGCTTAAACGTTAGCTAAATGCTACGCGACACTCAAACGGACAGTTTAACCAGCTCGCCCTTGAGATTTGTGTTTAAGTCATTAGTCTAGGCTGCTGGGAGAAAATGCCAAAGTAGCACACATCGTCATAAACACAAGCAAAGTTTATGCTGACCTGCTCAGATGATGAAAACAGCCCAAACTTCACCTGACGAGTATTTCTGTGTACACCGTGCAGCAGATTTGGCGCCCCTGGACTGACGTCATCATCGGTTCTTCTTCTCTCGTGTTTGATGGCAGTTCTAATTCTCTAGAGTTGTATTACTGCCACCCCCAGTTTTTTAGTCTATCATTTCAGTCTTTTCTTCCCCCGTACTGATTAACTATAGAGGGCCGCGAGTGCCAAAATGAGTTAAATAAATACATTATTAAATAATCAAATAAAAGTGTCATTAATTAATTAAATAATAATAAATTATAAAGTATAAATAAGTAATGTATTAAATGTTTTGAATGAAATGGACAGCTATTTAATACATTCATAATTAATTAATTAATTAATTAATTAATTAAAAATAATGAATTTTTTACTTATGTATTTATTTCCTTTGTTTTGGGACTTGTAGTCCTCCATAAGTCCCTACAATAAAGTTTTAAACTCACTGTCACCAACTGGAAAACTCTAATAATCTTTATTCTTGCATCATTCCAGCACAAAGACCAAACATGCTGTTTCTCTTTCTGAGCCAGTAACCCTATAATATTCCCTATAATGAAATGTTGTATAAACTAGTGCAGGGGTCTGCAACCTTTTACACCCAAAGAGCCACTTGGACCCGGTTTCCACGCAAAAGAAATCACTGGGAGCCGCAAATACTTTTTGACATCTAAAATGAAGATAACACTGTATATATTGTTTTTTACCTTTGTGCTTTGTGTGAACAACTAAGGTGTGCTGCTTATGAAATCCATGAAGTGCTACAGAGAAAATTACATTTTATTTACGTAATTAACACATTTTGAACTCTTAAAGAAATATAACAAAAGCAAAGACACCCAGCTGAACTAAAATGATCCATGTAGCAAACAAAAACTGTTGTCAGCCGCCACCCTTATATCGCCTTTGGGCTGTTGGAGCCTTGACCTGACTCTTAAAAAATAATTGGAAAAAAGCACTATGCTGCTGAAAAATGAAAAATAGATATTTGCAAAATTCTGCCTAAATATGTATTTTACCTGGTTAATGCGTGCGGCGGGGCGTGGTTTGCAGCGCCGCTGCAGGGGAGGCGGACGCACCTGAGCGACACCCGCAATCACGCCTCGCCGCCTTTACGTCTGCGCTATCTGTGCTGTTGTGTTGTTGGTGGTGTATGTCGGGCTGTGAGCTGAAAAGCTACAGCCGGCTATATGCGTACAGCAACCGTGTGTGAAAAGTGCTCAATAAAGAGATGCTCAAAAGCATGCTCATGGAAACATCGTCGGGTCTGCCGTGATTTGTTTACAATGGGACTTTGCTCCTGAACCTCTGCACACAGAGTCCGCAAATCGGGGATATACGAAGTCAGTTTACTCACGGTGTTTGTCTTTAACATAGTTCACGGTGGAGAACAGCTGCTGACATAATGTGGATCCGAAGATCCGTAATTGGCATATCTGGGGTTGAAAGTCTCGATAAATGCACGGCGTTTCGGCGGGTATACCGGCTTCCGCGAGTGTGACTCTTATTTTGAGCGATGAAAAAAATAATAGAATATAATTTTATTTTTATATTTCAAAATCACAACAATCTTCCAATTTAGAACTACGAGTTAAAAAGAACTAACATAAATAAAATACACTTCAGCTAAATACTTCTAATTTATTTTCCCAAACCACGCAGAGCCGCAGTATAAGGACTAAAGAGCCGCATGCGGCTCCGGAGCCGCGGGTTGCCGACCCCTGAACTAGTGTATTGTTCTTTGAGTCAGAATGAACGTTCCTGTCACAAGGTAGAAGCGCCAATCAGGTTTTGGAAAACTGAATTGTACATATCCTTTATTTATACAGATACAAAGGTCTCATTGACATTAGAGATGCCTTTTTAAAGAGAGATCTGGCCTAGAGGACATCAGAAATTGCTACTAAACATGTTAAGAGGCTAAAAAGGACTTGACTGATTACAACAAGTACAATGATGCAGAGTCCTAAAGACACTTGCAAAACAGATCATTTCATTATTTACTATATAGGCCCATTAATATATCCTGTTGACTACAACCTATTTATCAATATAAGAAAAGATATTAGACCTTAAAAGCACAGAGAAACATCAGAAATCACATTTTGGCACAACATCGAAAGACTCTTGTTCTTTAGAGTTCTGTGGCAGTTGGCATCATTTAGAGTTGCATTACTTCCTCCTTCTGAACTGAATACACTGCCATCCACAGTATTTGTAAGGCCAGTTGCTTTCAAGCACCCACTAATTGAGTTTCTTTCCTCTACTGAATCTGTACAGCTTTATTTTTAACCCTAGCCAATCCTTGAACATACATAACTTTTTTTCTGCAGGAGATGAGGATGTGCTCTACTGTTTCTGTAATAGCCATGAAATATGATCCGTTTAAGCTGCTGTGACCAGTTCTTATCTGCTCTTTATCTTATTTTCGGTCTTATGTCTTGCTTCTTGCCTCCTTTACTTTATTTTCTGTCTCATGCAAATGTCTCTTATTGAGCTTTCCCAGCTCTGTAGCCATTTTTTAAAGGTATTGACCAAACTATGATATTCCTCTTTGATTTGACTGAAAAGTTGGCATCAGCTAATAAGCAATTCGTAACTGGAATCATGATGATTTCTTTCAAGGTGACAAACTACCTCTTAAAGTGACAACTGTCCACGTTTTGAATGGTTTGCAAATGTCAGCATACGTGAATCTCACAAATGTGGTTAAAAAGTAAATGTTTTGATCTGTGCATGGACCGATACTGTAACTCAAACATGATTATGAGACAAAACAGCAGCTGAAATCATATTTCACATGTTTAAAAGAGCTTAAAAATTTAAAAGCTTATTTAAGTGAATAAATATACCTGAATTGGTTGTGTGGATGTATATACAGCAGCACTGCCTCTCAGCATTAGAAATATAGTTGTGATTTGTTCACCCTGTTACATATGAGTATATTCCTTTCTATTATTTTATCATCCCAATGTTCTTCTGAATCCAGTCTGACTGAGACAACAACCTTTATCAGCAGTAACTTGAAGTATCTGTTTTTTGTGTCAGTCTCTTACATTTGTGAAGGAATCTCTGCCGACTTTTCTTTGAGGTTTGCATGCATGCCACAGCATTCAATCAGGTTTTGACTAGGACCCTGCAACACTTTGAGTCTTTTCTTTAGCTTTATCTGTTGGGCAGATTGTGCCAAATTTAATTCTGTAATACTTTCGCTCAGGGACTGCAAGGTGCCAAGGACCTCTGGCTGCAAAAAGGCCATAGCAATAGTTTGGTGTGAGCTGTTTCCAAATGTCATGCTGTGCATTAAAGTCAAACACCCCCATTCTGGTCTCAACTATCCAAAGGACATCGTTCCAGAGGTCTTGTGGTTTTTTTCAGACACAACTGTGCAAATCTAAGCAATGAATTCCCACTTATGACTCTTTGAGGAATTTGTAGCATGTGCATTTATATAATCATGTGTGCTCCAGTCTAACACCAGTGTCTGTCCTGTGAGTTGCCTGTAGCAACGTTACGATCACCCAAATAACATAACATGAATTACTTGAGCTTGGTTTGGCTGATTTCTAATTTAGCCTTGAAAATGGATGAAAACAGATAAGTACTATAATAGTATTACATTATAATACTATTTGGGATTATTTGTGCTGATAAGTATAAAAACTAAATCTTTGAAATGAAAGTATTTCTAAGTATGTTCTTATGTGAGTTTATTTGGACTATATATGACTTTATGTAGCATAACACAATAAACTCACCAATGTTTAACAAAGTATGAAATGCTTTATTGAACAAAATGACATAAAGGTGCAGAAAAGCAAAAATGCAATGTTTTCATGTCAATATTTATATCTACTCCTGAAACTTGCTCTGAATCTTTTTACATTCTTAAAAAAGATTTGGGTTGTTTGGGGTGCACTCCTTCACATGCCCCCTTTTAAAAGCCATTCAAGGTTTGTTTTTCAGTTTTGTCATGGCCTGGAGGTAGGCAAAAAGCTGGGGCCATGGCTGCTTATCTTTCTTTTCTTATCTTGCCCACAACATGATTTTAAGAGTGTTTATTCTCCGACTGGTAGGATTAATTTAAGATGCCTTAATTTAAGATTAATCTAAGATGCCTTTTTGTAATGTAAAACCTTCCCTTGGGCTTGGGCTGCTCTTTTTATTTAAAACTCCCACTTCCTTATTTTGGCGCATGTCTGCATCACCCCCAACGCGGAGAGAGCAATGAACTTGACCTTTGAATTTTGCGTGCCATCTGAATGGGTTTAAACTGCAGCTGAGTGTGGAGGCAGGGAGGGAGCCTCAGGTGGAGAGGAGAGGGTAGAGTGAAAGGAAGGCCATGTACAAAAGTCCGAGTGTACGCTGGTTACTGAGCTGAAATTGGCCTTGCCTCTGGCTCTTTACACCCACCCCTTCTCTCTCTTTCTGTCCCTCGCTTTCGTTGAATGGCTCTCTTTGTCTTTCTCAGTAACACGCAGTCCCCAGCCGATTAAATGTGGGGGAATTAGTAGTCAATTTTAGCCTACCACACACACAAACACACTAAACAGCTTATGGTGGTGGGGCTCTGATTGTGTTGTTATTACAGTTCACACGTCAGCGGCGTGTTTTTAATTAATTTTTTGTTTTTTTCACCCTTCACTTGCTAACTGCTTCATATGTTATTCCTGAACCACTACTACTGCATTAAATAACTCTCACACAGGACTTTTTTTTTTATAAATAAATTGATTTAATAGATGACAACAATAATATTTCAACATTGCTTTTCTGGTAAGGAAGCAAAATACTCAAGTGAATGTATAGCAAACACTTTACAAAACTATCCAGAATTATACAAAATGGAAGAAGCAAAGGTGTGACACGATGCATTATTACTTACATAAAAATATCAACTACATGAGAAAAGGGTCAGTATAAAATGATAAAGTATGTGTCACGTAATAAAGGTGAAGCTGTGGTAATGACCATTATTCACATTGGTAAAAGGGGGAAGAGGGCGCAACATAGGAAGAAAGTGTAAAAACAAAAGCGTGGCTTTGGCCCACATGCGGAGCAGAACGGCCGTACATGTGATTCTAATCCTTAAGCAGGACCCAAGCTGGCCAATTATCTTGAGAGATTTGGTTGAGACTTTGCACTTATAGATTTGAACTCTGTTAAAGGTGGATCAGGAATCTTTCAGGCACTTAGTAATCAAAAAGAAAAGTGGAAATTTGCTTTAGTCACCCATGTATCCAGTCATATTTCTCCTTTGCTGTTGGCACAAAACAAACAGAGCTGAGGTAAGTGTCCGAGACTGAGCAACAAGTCGAAATGCATCTTTTAGAGCTCTCTTTCCCTCTCTTTTTCCTATTTTTCCCCTTAAATGCTTCATTGATCAGTTCAGCAAAGTTAATATAAAGGCAGGACAGTGATACAGTGAGACTGCGCTATCTACAGAGAAAGAAAAGTTGCAGCTATCCTTTTCTGGCCATGAAAAAACAACCCCAGGGATCATCGAAAGATGCCTTTTTTTCACCCCCCAAAAGCAGTGGTGCAGATGTAGATGTGTAATATCAAATCAAACACAATAAAGTTACACCCTAGGATATCCACAATGACAATAAACTTACTACTCATATAAAATAACACAAAGACATCACAAACAACCTTTAGTTTGGTTAATAAATTCTGATTATGTCAGTCGAAACCCAGCAGTTCTGGGTCAAATCGGAGTCACTCATCAATCTATTTGTCCACTTTCAACGTCTCGTTCACTTGTTTATCTTTACACCCTTTCCTGTACGTCCCAACCTACGAAATTTTTGATGGCACATGTTTGTTAAGTTTTCTTCTGGTTTTGATTGGCTGATGACCCAGGAATCACACTCTATACTGTGTGGGTATTTTCTTTAACTGTTTAAGGCCCCATGGATGCACATTGCATTAAACTGACTAAAAAAGTAAAAACTTCTAATATAACATCAATATGGCACGGGCATACACACACACACGCGCTCACATTCACATATTTTGCACACACACAGATCCACTCACACACTTCCCATATTTCCTTCTGCTCAGCTGGTCTCCCTCAAGGTCTTGTGAGTGTGGTGTAAACAGGCTGCTCCCAGTGAGTTGGGCTGTGAGAGGGCGCCACGCTGGAGGGGTCTCCTATGGTAGTGTACAGAGGCCTCTGTGTAGGGCCCATGTAGGAGAAGGCTGAGTACAGCCCAGGGGCTTGGCTGGAGTGGGCATAGTATGCCCCGGGGGCCTGGTGGTCTCCATACTCAAACTGAGCTCTGGAGGCCAACGATGGAAACGCGGAGCCATAGTGAGGCAGGCTGAGTGGGGTGTAGGTGACATGGGTGCCTGAGGAGGGAGAGGATGAGGCTTCGGCGTAGTGGGTACCGGAGACAGATTCACTTTTGATCTGAGCCTTGGATGGGTCGGATGAAGATGGGGAGGCCTGAGGCTGTTGTTGCTGTTTGGACAGCCAGGCGGAGTGCCCGCTTGCAGCAGCCAGGGCGTAGGCGTAAGACGAGGCTGAGGATCCAGCTGCAGGAGCCCCAGTCGCGCTCTGAGGGTGACCATTTGGAGGGAGGTACTGGTCAAACTCGTTCACGTCAAATGGCTCGATGTTGGACATCACCTCATGGCTGATCTCGCCGATGTCCATGGTGCCAAAATCGATGTGGGGTTTAGCACTTGAAGATGAGGGACCACCGGATGACCCTTCAGCTCCAACCCCAAGGGCTCCCCTGGGCCCCCCTGATCCTCCAGGTGCTCCTGCTCCCCCCTCCCTCTTGGCATCTGACAGTTTCCCAGACTGGAGCTCTGTCTTTGGGGTGGTAGGTGGAGTTGGCGGGCTGTGACCCTGACCTAAAAGAGAAAGAAGGAGCAACATGATAAGGTGAACTTTGACATCAGATACAAAAAGGCTTTTGTTTGTTTGTTTGTTTTGTATCTTTTACCTAACATAAGTAATATTTTGAAATGACAACATAAATTAATAATTTTCACTCGTTGAAATTTGGGATCACATCTCTCGCAACGTGAAAATAATAATATCGCTAAGACGTCCATAGAAACGGGAAGACACCTACCAGCAGGATGGTGGTGATGATGGTGGTGGTGGTGCAGGTCACCCAGTGGAGACCCAGCCCCGCCATTGTGCTCAAGATGCACAGTCTTGTAGTGTGACTGGGAGTGGCTGGCCTCCCCTTCCCCCTGGCTATCTGACTCATTAGAAGGCATCAGTTTGCCATTTTTGCGTCTCCGGGGCTGGTACTTGTACTCCGGGTAGTCCTTCTTGTGCTGTTTTCTCAGCCTCTCTGCCTCCTCGATGAATGGCCTCTTGTCGGTCTCATTCAGTAGCCTAGGGAGCAAAAAAACAACGACTAGTCTTATATTGCCTCCAAGTTAATTTTGAAAATATTTTATTAAAACATGTCTGAAGATCATAAATATCTCCTGCTTTCCGAATCATGCGTAATGCATAAATATCTTTTTTTCTTTACTTCTTTGGGTTAAAATCTGTTTGTTTACTTTTAAAATTCTCTCTGTAAAGGAGAACAACAGAAAAACACCAAGTTTTTATTTCTATCCGATTTAATACCAAACAACCACAAACTGAAGCGCAAACATTTTACGCTTAAATTCAGCACCGGTACATCCTTTACGCACAGGAAATGTGCCGCTTGTATGGCCACACTGTTCCTTTTTTTTTTTTTTTTCTTTTTTTTGGTAATACAAACCTCCACAGTTTGCCCAGTGTCTTGCTGAGCTCTGCGTTGTGCAGGTGGGGGTACTGGTCCGCGAGTTTCCTCCTCGCCGCTTGCGCCCACACCATGAAGGCGTTCATTGGCCTTTTGACATGGGGTTTAGCTTTGTTTCCGTTGTTTACGCGCACCGGCATTGGCACAAGTGTCCAGTCATACCCGTCCAGCACCTGACTGACCGCCTCCCTTATGCCGATCGGGAAACGATCGTCCTCTTCCTCAGACTTGGCTCTGGGTCTGCCTCCATCATCACTGCTGCCGTCCGCGACACAGAGCGCGGTCAGCTGCTGCGGCGGCCCCGTCAGAGGTGAGTCCTGGCCGGGCGGGGCTCCAGGTTGAGTCGGTGACAGTGAGTGACCATCGTCTGACCCTGCGGGACTCAGCTCCGCCTCGGACAGGCTGTGCTCCTCGCCGGACATTTTTCCTTTTCAATTTCGTTAAATTATAGGACAATCCTCAAATGAAAACTTTGCCACAGAACTAACTTCTCAGAATAATTAAATGGTTTGAAGTAAATGTCCGGGGTGTCAAGGAGCCCAGCTATTGTTGACTCTTCTTAGGCAAAGACATACTGTTGCGTAAAAGTCTCCAAATGCTTTCCACCTTCACCTGGAAATCCTTTACAGCAACAGCGGCTAAATCTAAAAACCACACAGACACAAATCTGTTAAAATGATCATTTTAATTTTGGTCCGAAACAAAAGAACCGTGATTTATTTAAAGATAAACACGTTAAGTTACTTAGCGGGACTAAATGTGATCAGAAAGCGACTGAAACTGAATTTCTTGTCGATAATGTCACATTCAGGAAAATAATAATCCGCCGGTAAAATATATACATATGGTTATCATCATTATTATTATTATTAATATTTTTAATCCAACTTAGTCCATACAACGTTTAATAAAAATAATAATGACGCGTTTGGCAAAAAATATTAATCTAAAATATTCGCTTTTATGTATAAACTCTCATTTATAAAATTACATAACTTACCAATTTAGATGTCCAGTGGTTCAGCATGGAAGTGTGTGTGGCTGACTGTAGAGCCGATGAATGGCTGCTCTGTGTGGCAACACCGGAGCTTAAAGAGCGCCTTGTGAGAGGGACAGGGAGAAAAAAAAAAGTGATTGAAAGTGGAAAACATTCCCAGAGAGGCAGCATTCCAGCACAACCAGCCCCGCCCTCTCAGTAAGACTCTGCTCTGATTGGTCCTCTAATTATCCCGCTGCTCTCCGATTGGGCGGAAGCCACGTAGCGTTAATGCCCGTCTGTCCATCACCGCAAGGTTTCCAACGGAGAAGAGGTGAGATTTTTACCTTGGAGAGGCTTAAATGACTGTACAGTGCGCCCATTTACAGGCAGGAGAAGGCCAGCTTTGTTGGACGTGTTGACATGTTATATCAAACAAATAAACAATCATGAAGAGAGTTATTGCCCCGTGCGGTTCCTGAAAAAAAGCACCAAATGAATTGTAAAGTTCAGTTCAGACTGAACGAAACTCTACTCACAACAAAATTATCTTACAAATTTGAGAGACTTGGGTAAACAGAGGTTCGGGAAGAAATTCCACAGAAAAGAAAAAACACATGAACGCCAATTTAGGCAGGATGTTTTGAACGGGTTTAGTTTGGATCATGAAATCATAAAAGTTATGCTAAACAATCATTTTGAATCTATATTTGGCATCATAATGATCACTTAAAGCGTCATTGTCTTTTTTAAGGTAGCTCCTTATTCATTGTACTATTATCTGCAATTCATAAAACAGTCACGAAATTTATTCTATTGGTTTGTATTCGTGGATGCGACTTAAAGAGGGGAGGGGGAACCCAGGAATCTGAAAGGAGGGATGTCTGGAAATGATTTGAAGTTAGCTGATATCTCAGATATTACACCTTTACTTGAAATAACCTTTAACTTTTGAGTGGTATGCTTCATAATGGAAATGTTAGATGAGAAATCTATCTTTAAGAGTTATTTACGTTTCTATCTGCGTGAAAATTGGAGGAACAGACAAGAAGCGTGTAAAGACGCCTGGATTTAAGATAATAATAATAATCATAATAACAGATAATCTCAGCAAGTAGTGACATCTCTTAAAACAACCCGGGTGTTATAGTTATTATTATGATTTTAATTTAATGTTGCATTCTTCTTGTCTCCTTAACCTCCTCTTCCCGTGTCCCGCTCTGCGTTTGTTCGCGTGTTAGGATCTATTTGTAGGCTGCACGATTGAAGGCCGCGATTTTAATGCATGATGGGAAAGATAGAGAATTGACTTAAGCAGCATTTGATGCGCACCCGGACACACACACACACACACACACACAAAATGAATGCAACAATGACCCCTGTGTATCCTTTTGCCTCTCATGTTGAGCCCGACTCTCAGTTTTCTCCCTCTCTCTCTTCTCTCTTTGCTCTCTTTGTCTCCATCTCAGGTGAATTGTAGCCATGTGATCAAACGCCCAAGCCTCTATCCATTAACCCTCGTAAATGGAAAAAAAGGGGAACAAAAAGCAGTTTTGTGCTGCAAACATGGAGAAAAAAAATGATAACAGAGAGCGATGTGTGCGTCTTTCTCCCCTTATGTCCTAGCATTGACACTAGTCGCGCACACATAGAAAATTCTCCGCAGCAGACGGGGACACATGGATCTCTATGTTTCTCTCCCGCTCCGACACTTTGCTATCTTCAAACACACACTGCGCCACCTGGATACGGGCCTCGGAGGTGCTAATGGTAGGAAGTTGATGTTTGGAGGATGACAGGTTGGTAGTCGGCGGTGTGGTGGTGCTGGTGGTGATGGTGATGGTGGGGGACACCTACCTACATGCTGCACCCCATCGACCAGCCCTCAGCGCTCGGACTTGCGGTGAGGCCTCCGAGGTTTGTGTGTTGTTGTTGTTGTTTTGTTGTTGGTCTGCAGTAGACAGAAAACGTGACCCGATAGTTGCTGTTTAGTTTTGTTTGTTTGTTTTTTTCAAAAAAGAAAGTGATTAAAATTTTGTTTGCAATTTTCACATCAGCCCTGTGCAGAAGAGAGGGATGGGGGAACTTGTGGTTTTACGGAGAGTGTTTAGTTAGTGCAGCTGGATGTGCATGACCCCCCAGGGAGCATGTCTGAAAGAGCCGTGAGGTTCCTGTGCCGCCAATTTATCAGAACGCCATTAAAATAAAACGCAGGCAGTATCACGTTTAGTCAAAAACACATCCAGGTAATAATCAAAGCTTCTGCTGCTCGTTGCAGGTGTATCTGACCATCTCAGCGCGAGGCACGGCTCATTAAGTCCTCATAATCATCGTAAATTATTGCTACTAACTTTAAGTTTCTGTAATCTGTGACGTTTTTATGTTTTATGTACTCCGTGAGTTTATCGCGTAATTATCGCGTTTTATGTTAAACGATGCAGAAAATATAAAGAGATTTTTTCAGACGATTGGAACAAAATTTCCTTTTAAGATTAAAAAAAAGAAAAAAAAATAACTTTCTGCCTCTGGTTTTATTAGGCATGAAAAAAAATCAGGCCAAATTATTTTCCTCATCCATAACTACATGTGCGACAAAAGCAAATGCATGATTTATTTTTATCGAAGAAAATAACAGAATCTAATGTTTGTATTTTTTGCCACACTGAAAGAAAAAAACTTCAGTTAGTGATAGAAAATTATTTCATTTTATTTTATTATTTTTAAGGGACTATACAGGCAATAGGTAAATGTTTGACTAAATAATTCAACTAAAACAAATATCTATCAGGCTGCTTAATTAAATCCAGTGTCAAATGTTTAACTAAGCCATGTGTTTCGGTCTGAAAACTCATCACTATTTTACAAATTAATGCGCTCAAAAAAATAAATACATGCGACGAAAGGGACTGTATTTTCGTTTTGGCGCTGTGTACAAATTTGTTCATCGGCTCTGAATTTGAAAGCCTCAGCAGGCCTCAGAAAGCAGCAGAAACCCACTCCCACGCTCCTTTGGATTAAACTTTGGGGACGTTCACTTGGAAGAAACTTTTTTGTAAGTCTTTTGATATGTAGCGGAAGAAAAATAGACCGATAATTTGTTTAGATAAACTCAATTAATTTGAAATGACTTTACACATTTAAAAAAATAATTACTCATCCCATTGATTCTATTTGTATTTTAGATATGATTGAATTCAGTTAAAACTACGCAGGAAGTCGAGCTCCTTTAATTTAATGGGGACAGTCTGCAGTGCCAGCTCTGATTCACTGTCATATAAAGGAACAGTATTTTATAGCATTTACGAGTTTCACTTTTCTTCCTCTGAAACTTGTACTGACGCTTATATGCTCCGGTTAAGCTTTTCCTTTATGTGCAACAACGATATTTGGGTTGTGCGTTAAAAGTCCACTTTAAAAATATTTAAACTTTAAAAGATTTTTTAAAAGCAAAGGTTTAGAATACATCTAGGGCTTTGTAAACATCTAATGTCAAGACCTCGTCTATTACACCTGCTGCTAAAACCAAAGATCACCTTCATCTCTTTGGAGCTAAATCATTTGTGCAGAGATTTAAAAATAAATAAATAATGAGAAAGAGACAAATTTTGCCTGAAATCTAAGCCCCTCATGCACTTTCTGGCATTTTATATGTCCTGTGTGAAACTCTCATGAGCCCCGGGGCAGCTGTAACTATTTAGAAAATAGAGCTCACATGGTCGCATCAGTCCCTGCGCTAACCTGCCATGTGACTGCAGTAATGGGCCTCTCCATGGCTGCACAGACCACTGTGTCACAAGAGCTTGTTTCCTGTGGCTCCTCGGGGAGAGCGGGGAGAGGATGGCAGGACGAGGTCCCATGATCAGCAGGGAGGTCAAAGATCCTGATCAACAGGAGGCGGGTCAAAGAGCCATTCTTCAGGTGCACACTGAGCATTTTCATGTATGAAAAAACATGAGGCTGCTTTAGATGAGTTTATTTCTGAAGAACATTTTTTTTCTGGGTGTTTCTTTTGTTTGTTTGTTTTTTTGTGAAGACAGAAACTTAGATGGTCAGGTGGTGGGAGGACAAGGGAAGTAGGAAAAGAGAGAGCACCCTCCAGCTTTGGCCGTAATACTTGAACAGCTCCCATGGGGAAATTCCTGAAATCTGATGATGGATAGAGAGAAAAAGCAAGAGAGAGGAAAACAGGCAGATGCAGATAATATGAGAGAGAGAGAGTGTGTGAGAAGGATGCAGATAAGGGAAGCATGCACAGCGGTCAAATATTCACATGCTGGGTCACATTCTGCATCAAACTGGTGCATAATTGATGGAAGGCATTCATTCTGATGTCAATAGGCACATTTGGCCTGAAATGAATGGCGTCATTTGTTCCGAATGATGACAAATGTAAAAAAAAAAAAAAAAAAGAAGAAGAAAAGAATCTGAAATTATATTTCAGAAGTGGCACATTTAAGCCGTAGTTTCATATTTCACCACAAAATATTCCTACGAGGTCGAAGCAGTCTCATATGTGTGGTTCCTCTGTGTTTTCTTACTTAGTGCAAAACATTGTATGTGATTCATAAACACTCTTAGTTCCTCTGAGAGTCTTTACCAACAAAAAACAAAAAAACAGTCGAGGTCAGTGCATTAGCTTGGGGATTTCCAGCTCTTAGAGTAGACTATCAATAAAACTGAACATCATGTGACTCCACTGCCAGTAGGTCTGAGACCTGTACAGTGAAGCATAGCATGTTTTCTCTCTCAGAGGTTTTCTGAGTCAACAACATACAGTGGTAACTGACTTTGTGACTGGATGTCAGATGATTGACTTACATGTTGACTGAAAATGTGGGGGGAACAGGGGTCATATTGGGACTTTGAGCAGGTCATGATCATAGGCTCATTAAGCTTGTTTTTAGGGGCTCTGTGAAGCCGGTTAGATTTGGACTTTCTTCTGTGGGGTGGCTCTAAATCTTACTTTTACAGATTCTGTGGCTGCAGGTGTTTTCTGCATCCATCTCTCGACTGATTTCTCAGGAGATGATAATGCAGCGACACGCTATCCGTAGGGATGAATAAAATAGATTCTGCTATCTGACCTCTGTCAGTCCTTCTTCGCCCATTTTCACCCAGTGAATTAGTGCAGCTGCACCACACTTAAATGGGTCCCCCTCTTTTTTCTCTGGGAGTGTATGTGACCGGGCATGAATCCTCTCTTTGTGCTCAGTCTGCAGAGTTTCCCCCCCTCTATAGTTTCTTGCCTTCTTCATCTTTTTTATTTGGGGAAAGAGGGGCTTCGGTTGCGATGGCGGCAGCACTGGTGAGGTGGTGGCAGCGGTAGGGATGGCGGTGGCGGCAGCAGGGACGAGGAGGGGAGGACGGGGGGGAGCGGGTAACTTGTTGGACCACATTCCTGTGCAGCTGTGGAAGCTGGTGCAGGGTGGGGGCTGGAGGGCAGAGCAGGATCATCATTGCATTGCAGGGCATCATGAATGGTCTATTGTTTGGTGGTTTGCTGTGTCCGCATCTCTTTGCACAACTTCAGCCTGATTGAAAGCAATGGGGGGAAACTAAATGAACAACAGGGCGACCAAGGAAGAAATCTACAAATTATTTGGTGACTTATATGAGACGAAGCCTGAGAAAAACACATTTGTGACTCAGACGCAGGAGGTTGCCGAAACTCACAGCGTAATGATGATGGTGATGATGAAGATGGGGATGATGGTTATGCGGACAATGGCGGCATTCATGATGCAAATTTATGACGGTTTTACCCCTCAGTCATACGTGCCAGCACAGTGTTCAGTCATGCATTTATGTGCAGTGTTATCTATACTCAAGATTCTTCCCTGCAGTCCTGCAAGGACCAAATCTGAGGTTGCCATCAATGTTTTCTTACTTAATATGAGAATCGCCCTTATATCATTTTTTTTACTGTCACATTCAATTAATCGCCCAGCACTTATCGACCATATGAACATGAAACTCTATTTGCCATACATACATGTTTTATTTTTACATGTTATGTCTGCTTCTCATTGTTTCTTTGGAGTTCTGTTAAAATTAGTAAGACGTCGAGATAAGGCTTAAGTAGAGCAAAAATAAAGAAGATTAGGATCAAATGGACCCAGGCGAACTCAAAACTCAGGTATCTTTTAATCTCAGAGGTTTTCATCAATCAGCGTCTGACCAAGGACAAGCGAGAACTTTTAGCTGCACACTACAGCACTTTGTTTTAGGCCGCGATTCTGTTTACAACAATGTGTGAAAGCACAAGGAAAGAAATCACAAGGGGACATCATTTTAAAAACCTTTAGAAAACCTTCATACACTCAAGCCTTTTTAACCTGGTAAACAAAGCTTTTATGACCAATAAAATGCCATATGTGTTGAAGAAGAACCAGTGCTATTGAAGCCAAATCAGTGCATATTAAAGAAAAAAAGACATGAAATATCACATAGACAGTCTCTTTAGGGAAAATATAAAAAACTTGGAAGAATAAAACAAATTTCCTGCTTTTTTTTTTTACATGAAAAAAAATCAAAGCAACTTTTTATCCCTTCCTGCTCTGGATTAGGGTGATTTCAGTGTTCACGTACTCAGAATTGCATTCAATATGAAAAAGGTGGAGGTCCTCTTTGACTGAAAAAAATGGGATAGACCTTTGTTTGTGTTTATCTATGAAGCCTTCATGGGAGAGTCTTCCTGTTGCTACACGTCAGTTTCTATGTTTTCACCACCTGGAACTTAAAAAAAAATTACACTAAAAATGAATATTTGTAACTCAGTTTGAACAAATGAAACAATTACGATTCTATCCGTTTTACTTGAGATGCCTCTCATATTTTGATCTTGTTCTTGTGTTGTTGTTCTCCTCTTTAAAGTGTAAACTTTACTGTTTTTGTGGATTTTAAATGATCGTCATGGTTGTGACTGAGAGCTAGCCTTGATTTGTTTTAATTTAAACATTCAGTAAATTAATCCATACCTGCCTGTCTCTTCAAAATCACTCAAAAAAAAAGACAAAAAAAAAGTGGAGCACAACAATCAGTCACTGTTAAGCCAGAACACATTATTACATGTACCTCATAATTTTTGATTTTTTTTTATTCCTCTCCCAGCTCCAGCACTTTCTGTTCAAGTTTTGATGACTGTAAAAGTGAAGACAACTCGGATGTATGCTATCATTTGTGTGTTAATTGATCTTAAACCACAAATAAAGCAATAATTTTTATGAAAACAAAAACGTCTGTGTTTTCATTTTAAAAAAACAAACAACTTTTGAAATGCCATCAGGGACAGTAACTCAAATATAGATTTTATGACAACTTGTATGAGAAAGAGAGAGAGGTAGAGAGAGAGACAGGGAAAAAAACAGGAGAGAAAGCGGCATCCACTTTCCAATCATGAGCTCCTCTCAGAACATTTAATTACTGTGTGTGAACGAAGGCGAAAGAAGGAAAATGCCCGAGGGTCGGAGCAAAAGATGACTACATGAAAGAGTCTGTTGTTGTCTGAGCAGAGGATGGGAGATAAAAGGCAACAAGACAGAAAGATGGATGGGATATTTAGTGGTAGAGAGTGAGAAATATGGTGATTTATTATTTATTCCTCACGTCTGTCATTTTTTACTTCTTTCTTCCACTCTTCTTTTAAAAGCTTGAATTTTTCAACAGTTTAACAATACCAGACGACTCTGTGAACGTATGTCACAAAGACTGTAAAGAGCAGAGAGATTTACACTGGTCAGAAACCTCTGAGCACACGAGTAGGATGTGTAAAAGCCTGGAAAACAGCCTGACGCACAGACAGCGGGACAAGTGGGAGATGTACAGATATCAGAAAATCTGGGACTGCCTGCAAAAAAATGGACAAGATATTTAGATTAGGAAGTGAAGCAGCACTCATCTAGTTTGACATTTTGGAAAGCTCACTTATTCACTTTTCTTCTGGGAATTAAATTAGAAGAGACATACCTCTCTTATATATTTGTCCTTTCAGAATAAGAGTGCACGAAGGAGCCAGTATGCTCAGAAAGAGTGTAGACAGGAGGAAACTGCCAGCCCAGCTCTGTCCAAAGTAATTTAAAATTCACATGTGGTAGTTAAGAACAAATTGTGGGATAATCTCAGAGGTTTTACAGTTTAGATTTGAAGTAAACCCAACATGTGGTGTTGCAACAGAAATGCAGGATACACATAGACTGACTGACAGACAGAAGATGCAGGAGACAGACAGAAGCATCCAGAAGATGTTTGCCCTGTGGTGCTTCCAGCCTGGTTCAGTCAGGCCTCCCCTGCTGGCCTGAGCTGCACACAATGCTCCTCTGTCCCCGCAGCGAGCTGCTTCACAGCTCAACAACGGACAACAGCTCATTATGGAATCAAAGATCCCCCCAGCCACGGCTCCCGGTGCCTGAATACTGTCCCCCGCTGAGGGCACACACTGTCACCAGCTCCGTCGCACAGCCTGAGGCCGCAAACAGCCAGTGAGGCCGGAGAGGGCATGCAGATATGCAGGGTGTCATGCACATGAAAGCACATGCACACACTCACACGCTTAACCTAGACGAGGAGGAACACACACCATCTTATTAGACAGGATCCTAGTCAGCCATTAGCAGCCTTAACAAAGGTCACGCAGGTCACCCAGCTGCTCTCCCTCACGGACACTGATGACAGGGGATGTGACGATACGGATAATTAACCGACATCAGAAAACAGGCTGATAGACAGACAGGGTGACAGCAGGGAGAGAGGAGGACTGCAAAGAGGGGAAATATCTCGTTAGAGAGGAAAGCATAAGAAAGAAAAAAAAGAGCAGCAGTGGGGAATTAGAGCACTAATTATTCATCGTGCTGCTGAGCTGCTCGATGGCAAGAAGTCCACATACAGCAAAAACAGGAAGAACAACAAAACCCTGTTTAATAAAGCTTTCAATGAGATGACGTGACCTTGCTCTATCCTTTAAAGTCCATTACTACTTTTGTGTATTTAGCAGCTACCTAGATTCACACTTTTAACAGCATCTCCCGAAATAGAAAGACTGCAAGTCTGCTTCAAGGATGCTCCACTCAACAACAACTATTTCACTTTTTAAAGCTTGATTTGGATTCAAATTTGCAGATAGATAAATTATAATATGTGAGGTCATGCAAGGTCAGATGTTAGCATACTTGCAACAAAACATTGCTCTTTATTAAGAACTGTTATCTACACTTTTATTTAGTAAACACTTGCGTATTGTATAAAAGCACCGCTGTCACACTGGGGTCTTGTTGCAGCGTGTACAGGAAATATGTTTAAAGCAACTTAAAAGTGATCTAGACTTCTGAGTTTTCCTTTAACTCAGGCTAGACCTTACAACAGAAAGTGTGACCTTGGTCATGACCGAAACCCTGAAAGTATATGTGCCCACCTTCTCTGTTGGATTAAGCTGATTCTATAATAGTGAATCCATTTTTACTTTGGTGGCAGGTTGAATGTCTCTATAAAATTTCTGTCTGTCACTGCTTTCTTTTTCCTTTGTCCACAAACTCTTCCTAGACCATGAGGAGTTGAGCATTATAATTATATATTTATAATTTATATCTACAAAAATTGGTTTCAGGTTGCCTGGCAACCACCAAGAATATGATAAAATGACCTATTTTTAACTTTTTAGAACCTAAAGCAATTTATTAGGAAATAGTGTTGTTTTAATTTCATGACAATAACATCTCCTTTATATAAACAAAAACTGAAATGTACATGCCTGGTAACCACCTAGCAACAGGCTGAAATGACCCATTTTTAGCATATAAACAACAGCTACCATCCCCTCTTTTTTTCTCAATGTGGTTAAGTACTGTTAAGTATAGCAGTTTGCCGACAGCACAAAGAGGCGTGGGCACGTACTAGTGTTCATAAGACATAAGCGCATCCAACAAGTGGTCTTCACTTTAAAATCTTAATATTTTGCTGGAGGATTCTCAGTTCAATACCTGTGGTTTTTCTTTTAGCACCTTATGCGACGAGAAAAAGCACATATTGGGTCTAATAAGTTTTAGGGGCAAGTTGGCTACCCATGACAGAAAAGAGGGAAATCTAAACTGAAAATCCCAGGATGTTTTCCACATTTCTACCCAGCTGATCCTCTTGAGGGCCTTATGTCTTTCATATGACTCCTTTGAGACATTGTGAACCTCAGAGCCACTGTGCTAAATTATTCCTGTGAGTAATCACCCTTTAGAGAAACCACCTGTTTACTCCAAGGTTTTTAATCACATTCACAATCACAATCACATTTTAATCACTCAAACATTATGATGATAACACAGAAAACAGTGTAGTGATATTACAGCTCTGTCCTCATGGCATCACTGTTCAATGTCGCAGTTCAGCCACATGATGGAGCCTGCAACCAAGAAAATTCCTACAGATGAGCTTCAGTTCCTCTTGATGTTTTAAATGCTCTTTATTTATTTTGCTTTGTTTTTCTACTTATCTATTTCTTTATGTCTTTATTCTTTATTTTAAAGTGTCTTTTCATCCCAGTCTATGATTTGTCAGCCTGAAATCTGACCTTTTCTCTGTGACTCTGTGAAACGAAAACACAACCAGATTAAAAATATTGCATGTGTGCCACTGCAAAGTGCTCATCCTTGTCCAAATGTAGGTCTTGTACGTGAGATTGATGGAGGGTTTGCCCTTCATATCACGACTGAATTAGCCTGCCTGTGAACCCAAGGGGCAAAGCTGCATAAAGTCCCCATCAAGAGCACACGACAGAGGACTTTTTGGCAGAAGTGATGGTATTTGGTACTCACAGTGGTTGCTGGTCCTGAATCTGGTTGTTCCATTTTGCATTCTAATTTTAATCTTCTCATTTGGATTTTATTTCAAAATAAATCTTATTGTTATTTAACATATGTCTACAGGACTCCCCAAATCGTAATACTGCTTTTTGAGAATTGTTTTTGTCCATTTATTTTGTTAGAAGATAAATACAAACCACTCTGCAGCCTCTCCAGTCTGCATGAACCGAATTAACTATTTATTAGAAATTCTGTTTTCTCATTGGCAGAAGGCTATTAATTATCTGCTGCCTGTCATTAATAATGAATTGTGATGGTGACCAAATTTTAATCTCAGCAATTTGTTGATTAGGGCTGAAATTCACATTAAAGACTAACGCTGTTGATCTTATCATGTAAGAATATAACTTTGAGAGTTCATCTAAGCCTATAACATATATATCTAAATTTATATCTCCCATGTCTAAACTAATTTTTAATGTTAAAAAAAAGTTTATGTAACGTTAGGCTGACAAGTCCCAGCAAAAATTGTAAACAAGGTTCTGTTTTTTTCTGGCTGGTGACATCATGACATACCTGTAGGAGTTAGGTCTGTGGAGTCACATGGTTTCTGACGGGTGCAAAATGGAGTGGAATATAATGAGAGCAACTTAGTTGATTTGAATTTTTTTGTTTAAGTAAAAATCTTAGAAGAATATATGGGACTCAGAAGATTTATTCCTCCGTGTCATACTGAAAGCAGAGCACAGGCCTGCTCAGTAGGCCTCTTCCACCTCCAGTGCCACCGCCTCACCACAGATCACAATATTGTCTACAAATGTCATACTTCACAAAGACCCCACCTGACCTCGTCGGCCACTGTCAAAAAGAAGGGTCTCAAAGCAGATTCCTGATGTAATCCCGACCTCGCCTTTACCTCTACTGCACACCTCACCGCTGTCTCACAGTCCACATGTCCTGCACCACCACATATGTCTCTGCCACTCCTTTGGCTTCCTTATGCAAAGATCACATCTGCAGTGCTTTTTCTTGACATGAAGCCATACCTTTGCTCACTGATGCTCATCTCTCTCCTTAACCTAGCTTCTTAGTAAGGCTCATGAGGTCTGTCCCTCTGTAGTTTCTACAGCCCTCACATCACCTTATCAGTGTATCAGTACACTTCTTCATTCTTTAGGCATCCTCTCACTCTCCAGGACTGTGTCAAACAATCTGGTCAAAAAGTCTGCTGCCCTCTCCCTTAGAAATCTCCATACCTGCACAGGTACGTCATCTGGACCAAGCACCTTTCCACTCTTTAACCTCTTAATAGCTGACCTCACTTCCTCCTTAGTAATCTTCTTCCCTCCCTGGTTCACTAACCTTCCTCCATCTCTCTATCTCTTCATCCATCAGCTCCTTAAAGTAAAAACAAATAAATAAAATCAAAGTAATTTATACTCAAGTTTAAGTTAAAGTTACACAATATTGACCAGATTTGACCAGCAGCAACCAAACTTTCATAAGAACAAAAGTCAGCTGGTTCTGAAACCTGATTGGTGAACAAAAAGATGTGATATCATCTCTTCCTTCTAAGACCTGCCCACTTCCAACATAACTACTTCCACGGTAACCAAAAGAGTGAAAGAAGTAGTTATGGACCCCAAAATAATCTGTTATCCACTGACTTCACTCTGTAAAATATTCTTTATAAAAATATCTTAATGTAAGTTTAGTTTATAGCAACAACTAAAAGAGTGCAACAAATAACCCAGAGCCTTTGTTAGAGCCCTTTTCATAGACTGTATACAAAAGATGGACGCAGGCACTGCAAATCACCAGCTTATTAAGCCCCTATAAAGTTGTTTTGAGGGTTCAAATATAGAGACTGAACCTTTCTTCTTTTTTTTGCACTAGGCTTTAAACATGCTTCAGTTTTCAGCAGTTTGAAGTGCTTTTAATTTTTTAGAAAAACCTGATTTGTATACTTTCATTAAAAAAAAGGACCTGTGACATCACAACACATAATAAGGCTAAAAGTATGTCGTAATTGGACTAATGAAAGCGGTAAATGGCACGAAAGATGAAAAATTATTTGAAAATGTGAAATAATTTTGAGACTCACAAGAGGCAGTTCCAGTCATAACAGTACATACTGCTGTTTATTAGGTGGTTTTGTTCATACAAAACATCACACAGTTGCAAAGTGTTTGTGTTTGTTGAAAAAAAGTAAGAATAAAGTGCTTGTTCGTCGTGTGCACAGGTTTGAATTGTATCGTGTGGTTCTGGATTTTATCTGTGCTTTGTTAGCGCTAAAGAATATACAGTGATGAATTCTGAAAGAAAAAAGAGAGAAGTGCTTACTTATCAGATGTGAAATGCAGCAGAATTCAGGCAAGAAGACAGAAGATGAAAATACAGAAGTCATTTATTTTTACACAAAGAAAACAAGTGTGTTAAAGTTTGAAGCATCTGCGTCATGCTTACTTATTTTTATCCTGTAGCTATCTGCATATCATGTCAACTCATTATAAAGTTAAAAGAAAATTATATCATATTTACAAAAACAAAAATGAATGGAAATCAATAACACAAAGCTTAGTTGCACCTAAAACACAGGTCACACAGAAACAGACAAGTAAGCAATTGAATTTTCAGGGTAACTCGTGATTGAAGAGAATTACCTCGTCACCGTGTTTAAGAGCAGCTGAGCTGTGCGGTTCGACAGATGTTGATGTTACACTGAAAGTGTGCATTATCTGAAACCATGTGAACTAAAAGCTGTGTATTTTCGCAAGACCTCCACGTGTATGCTTTAAATTGCGTTCGCCAGCTTTTATTTTTTACAAGAGTTCAATACTTTGGTTGGGTGCACGCAAAGAGAGGAAATAAATGGAAGAGCAGCCATTACCATTGATTAAACTCCTGACTCTCTGCTTATGTATAAAGGTAGAGCAGGCTGTAGTCTGTCAAGGCTGATCTGATTTTCTGTGTCCAGAACACATAACATCTCCACTCTCTGCTCTTCCACAAATGTCTCCTTGAAACCTAAATCGCCCAGCTCCTCCTTCGCATCCTTCTCATCCTCATCATCCCCACAGCACAAAGCTACCTCATTCTCATAGCAGAAAGCGCTGGGGGAGTGTGAGCCCAGCAGGCGATGGCTCGCCCTCGGAGCAAACGGCGATGGGGACTGAGAGCAGCTCGAGCTGGAGGATGAGGAGTGCCCCCTGTGACCCATCATCTGGTTCAGTTCCCTGGCACTGCATATAGGTGTAGATGGCACTTCATAGGTCTTATGGAAGCGGGAATAGTCCACATGGTAGCGGTCGCCCTTCTCAAACACCACAGGCTCAAAGCGGTGACCCCAAAGGATCTCCTTGGCCAAGTAAGAGCTGCGAGCCTGAGTAGTCATAGCTGTCGCCTCCACCATGCCCTCCAGGATGACCACAATCTCAAAGTCCTCCTTCTGCAGGTCATTGCGGTTCAGGTTATACAGAGGACTGTTCTTGTTGATCTCGTGGACCACCACCAGGGGCGACACCAGAAACAGCCGATCCAGTCCGTCGTCGTAGCCGACATCAATGTCCGTTTGCTCCAAGGGGAGGTATTCGCCCTCTGCAGTCACGTAGGGCTTTATGAGCTGAGCACGGACGTGGGCCTCTACAATGTGGCTTTTGCGCATGTTCCCCAGGCGCCACATGAGGCACAGCTTCCCGTCTCGCAGAGCGATGACAGCGTGATGCGAGAACAGCAAGGTCTGCGCCCGCTTTTTGGGCCGCACCATCTTTGCCATGATGGTCCCTATCATGAAGGAGTCAATAATGCAGCCCACAATGGACTGCACCACAACGGTCACCACTGCAAACGGACACTCTTCGGTTACACACCGGAAACCGTATCCAATGGTGGTCTGGGTCTCTATGGAGAAGAGGAATGCCCCAATGAAACCCTGGATGTGGAGAATACATGGCCGCCGCTCGGTTTTTCCTTCCTCTGTGCTACTTCGAGCATCTCCGTCCTTATCAGGGATGCGAATGTCAAAGTCTCCATGAGCGTATGCCACTCCCCAAAAGATCAGGCCAAACAGCAGCCAAGACAGAAGGAAGGTGGTGGTGAAGATGAGCAGGAGGTAGCGCCAGCGTATGTCCACACAAGTGGTGAAGATGTCAGCCAGGTATCGCCGTGGTTTATCCTCCATGTTGTTGAAAACCACGTTGCACTGGCCATTCTTCTTCACAAAGCGACTGCGCACACGCCCGGTGCCCAGATCCAGGCCCAGGCGGCACGAAGGTGAAGCTCGGCAGCTGTTGTGGACAATCGGATCATTTGTCACCCTCAGAGACAGAGCCCCTCTTCCGTCATCGCTTCCTGGACACTCTCCTCCTCCCCCTCCTCCTTCCTCACCTCGCATGCAGGCCCCGGATAGCGTTTGCTGGCTCAGAGGACTGTGTCCGTTGTGGAGGCCCAGGCTGGAGATCTTCAGGACATCTTCATCTGTGGAAACGATGCTGTATCTGGAAGAAAAATGAAGGAAAAACTGAGAAAGAAACAAAAAAAATGAGTCAAACTAAATTCTTAATTAGTAGTTTATGGAGCCTGAAATGTAAACTGCTGATTTTAGATTTTATCATCCACCTGCATCAACAGTATGAATGGTTGCATCAAGCTAACTTTGACTGATAATGACTGATTACATTTGTTCGAACAAATATGAATAAACCTGCATGACACAGACAGAAATAAAAATCTCACTGACATGTGTCCAGAAAACTAGTACTCTCTGTAACAGCTACAGCTTAGCTCTAATTTTGTCAGAATTATAAATCCTTATGTGTATGTTGACATCTTCACTATCAGTGTGGTATATAAGTGTGTGTGTTTATAATATTTTTTTCTAAGATATTATTTTCTATAAGCCAATCAAAAGCAAACCCTTTATATTGATCTTAATCTCCAAGCTGCCTCAACAAATCCTGACAGACCTGCAGCTCTAACAGCTCTGTGTACCTGAGATTGAAATATGGCAACAAGTAAGTACAATTCATTTTCTTTTTTCTTTTTTTAAACTCTATTAAATGTTACGCTTTTTTAGGAATTTCACAAACAGTAACTGATGTGCAGATCAGTGTTATTCAGAACCACATTGTGAGTTTTTAATAAGCTGTCAATCAGATATTAGTATGACTAGGTTATATAAAAGCAGATATAAATATGGGCTCTATCAACTTTAATCTATATTCTGCAGCTGTACTAATCCTTGCATCATTAAGCCTCTGAGTTTCTCGGCCAAAGTTACATGTTTGCATGGCATCAGCGATGTCTTTTGTAATCATCTTTTGTTAGTTGTTGTAAATATCAGTGCGTAGATGGAAAAAAATAAAGAAAGTTTTGTGGCTCAATAAAAACAATGTTCTAAAAGCTGATAGCCCAGTGATCTAGTAATACTCAGTTAAACTATAGTTAAAGCCTATAATTCAATTTTTTAAAACTTGGAGTAAAGCTGTGCATCTGTTTCAATCTAACGCTTTGATTTTGTGGTTTACTTTTAATATATCTATGTTTAAAAGGCTACTAATGAATGGACATACTTTGCCAAATTGAAAGGAAGAAATGTTCTAGAAGCTGTATCCACTGACATAGTTTCATTCCCATTGCCTCTTACCTGTTGACCCGCACCGCTCCCATGGCACCGGTGATCATCAGGCTGTATCTGCGGGGGCAGTAATGTAGGTTGGGGCGGGCAGTTCCAACCATTAACGTACTGTTGCTGAACAGGGAGGCAGTATGAGCTCAGGTGTGACTTGCGTTTGTTATCAGCACTGCGCTCTCTTGGTGCATTTTCTGTGAATGTAGAGGACAAAAAGGAGCCATACTGAGTTTTTATAGAATATGAGAATATATCAAAATTTGAGCGTAGATCACAGCATATAAAATGGGAAATGGGAAACTGAAGTTGGGAATTCCTGGGAATTCCTAGGAATATGATTGCCCCCGAGGGCCGAGGAATTAACCATCTTCAGTTTCCCCTCCATCATTTCCATCATTTATATATAGATATATAAAAGGCACTTATTTACAACACCTACACATCATACAACACATCAATGAATCCATAATTAATGATCCAATGATATTATTGATACGATTATGATTCCCACTGCCCCTTCCCATGTCATTCCATCACATTATAGAAAATTCTGTCAGCAGTAAAATGGACAGTCCTGTCTTCTTCAGTAACACTCATGGACATTATTGCCAGCTCTAATGCAGATTATTCAGTTGATTTACTGTAAACCTTCTGCACCATTCCTCTGGCAATTCTAGAGGATTGCTGCATTACATTTTAATGCACCAATTTAAATTTCTGAGAATTTTTTAAACACTGAACATTCGGATAATTTTCACCTGTCTGTTTATCACTCGCAGTCTACATTGTCACTCACTGGACACTTTATTAGGTACACCTGCATAGTTGGTCATTAAACAATGAACCAATCTCCAGCATCTTTGGTTCATAGCCAAATCCATGCCACGAAGAATAAGGGCAGCTCCGGAGTCAAGTGAATTTATATTCATTCACCACACAAATAAGTTCTAATGTGATAAAATAAAGATTGAAAAAGCAGCAACATAAAAAATAACAATTTCGCTGGTTTAGACTTTTAATGGAGAATTACAAATGGCAACCTAAAGCAATGTCAGAGACACTGAAGATAGTAGGACTGATTCCCACTGGACGTCGAATATTTGTAATAAAGTAATGACATCTCGTCAAATGGGGGCTAACACACAAACAGAAGACACAAATCTCCCACAGCCCACCATCCATAGATACATAAAGAAAAAAGGTCAAAAATTCACAATCAAAAATCCCTCACAAACTTTGGCCTTTCCTAATGCATGGAGCAGACCAGACAGTTTTGTATAATGACAGCACATTGATTAGGTCCTTGCTAGTGATTAGCCTTAGGGACCTTCAGGCCAAACCAGGGGTGGAAAACCAGACGGGCTGTGGAAGGGACAGAGGTTTTAAGAGATGAATCAGTGGTAATCTACTGTTAGAGGAACAATTGATTCGCTGTTTTGGCCTGATGACAGGGTTATGTCAGCAAACCGGGAACCGGGATGAACAAAAACCACAGGGTTGCATAACCAGTAGAGGGCCAGTCACACGCAACACGACAGGGCGTTAGTGGTTTATGTTTTATTGTACGTGAATCACTTTGGCTGACGTGAATTAGCCGACAGGCGTGCATTAATGAAAGAGCAGAAATGGATTGTCTTGGGAAAATTTCTGACAACTGTAGTTTAAAAGCCTCCGTTCGATATCGCCATTACGTCAATAACAAGCACATGCACCGCTACACATTTTAACACACATGAGCACACACACGCAAGCAGATTTTGATGGGATTTGGTGTCGTGTAATGAACCCTTGTGTGCAACGGTTCCATGCTCGTGTTACACCAAGGACAGATGTTACGAACTGGCTGCTCAGTGGCTGGATAAAGGATGATCTTCTATTGGATAATCCCAATAGGGCAGATGATTACATCATCTTAACTCTCACAGCTGGAGGAGGGAACCTTTACTTATGGAGTTCTTAAAGACGTCAGGCAGTATGCCATGCCACACGGGTCAGACCCGTGTGAGTGTCAACGGGTTCATTTGTGGGCTAAAGCGAGCACGACACATTTCACAGGCTGGTCTGTTTGGCCTGCATTTATGATGGGAAAATTACTCTTTCTTGTTGCCCTGATTTATTGTAGATTTGTTATATTTTGACTAAATTTTGTTTAGATTTGTCAGCAGAAACATGTCATTAATGACGCTATTATATTTGCTTCTTTAGGCTTTGCAGTTTTACATGACATGCAGTTTTGTTTCGCTTCTCAAGATAAAGTTTGTTTAGTTTTTTTGATGATTTACAGTTTTTTCCAAATACCAATAATTTCATCTTAAATTGTAAATTGACTAGTACTGACATTCACACGCACACAATGCCATACTGACATCATAACTTCACTCAAATGCTGTCGATTTGTCGTACATCTCTCATACCACCACATCACAGAGGTGCTCTGTTGGTTTGAGCGGGCCATTTAAGTAAAAGGAAATCATTGCTACTTTCAAGAAACCAGTTTGGGGTGATTTAAACTTTGTGACATGGTGCGTTATCCTGCTGGAAGCAGCCAACAGAATGACATGATCAGCAAAAAAACTTAGGTAGGCTTTGCCATTTAAACGATGCTAAGTTTGTACTAAGACACCCAAAGTGTCCCAAATATTCCCCCCACACCATTACACCACTGATAGCACCCTGAGCTACTGATGCAAGGCAAGACACAGCTATGTTGTTCACACCAAATTCTGACCTGCGATCTAAATTAAGACTCACTGGACGAGGCAACATTTTTCCAGACTTCTTCAGGTTTCATTTATTTTGTGTTCAGAGATGCTCTTCTGCATACCTTGATTTTATTGACTGTTATTTAACTTACTACCTTTCTTTCAGCTCAAAGCAGCCTGGCCATTCTCCTCTGACATCTGACATCAGCAAAGCATTTTCAACTAGAGAACTGCCACTCGATATTTTCTCTTTTTTGAACCCAATGCTGTTCTCACTTTTGAACAGCAGCCACAACCATACCATGCTGAACTTCTGCAGGGCATCTAGATCGTGTCTGCATACCCAAATGCAAGGACTTGCTGCCATGTATTTAGATGATTAGACATTTGGATTGAACAGGCACATGTAGTTAAATTATCTGTGAGTGCATATACCCTTGTGCTTTTCACATTTAAGCGAGCACTCAAAATGCTTTTAACTCCACACCACAATCATACACACATTCATGAAGCACATTATTCTATACGTTTAAGGATATTTCTTACTTTCATGCACACATTTACTCTGATGGATACATCAGGACCAATCTGGGGTTCAACATCTTGCCCAAGGACACCTTGAACCACAAATTCACCCTTTCTACCTCCCTTATATTTGTGCTTCAGCCACATTCGCAAAATCCATTTATTACTTCTGTTTTCTTGACTTCTCAGATGGCAGATTAAACTGAACTGCCTATCCTTAGTGGTTAAAGATTGTTTCTTTTTATTACAATGGTGAAAATTAAAATTATACTTATAAGTTTATTATGCGTTATTTCATTTGTTTTTAAGTTTTAGTCAATGTCAGAAATAAAGAAGATTTTTTTTTAAAGAACGGACAACACTACAAAAATATAAATAAATAACTAAAAATCAATTTACAACAAGGTTTGAAGATATGAATGGGCATGGATATAATAAAATAAAAAAATGATAACTCTCAAACTATTAGCCCCCCAACAAAACTTTTTTTTTTTGTAATCGTAGTTAAGCCTTTGGAGCCATGTTGGCTGATCTGTTTGCTCGCATAGTGTCCAAAATAAGGGAAATACCTTGCAGTATTTATAGTACAGCACAGCAGTATAGTGTTGTTGCCATGGTGATCATCATTTTGACAAAGCCACGAAACATCTTTCAGTGAACGCAGTTAAATACAATTTAATGTATTTAATGATTATAGAAGTAGTGGTTTCACAAAACCAAGTTCACCTTCTAGGAGTGCAGGCGAAACTTCCGATGCTTCAGAAAATCCTGTCACTTTATTGGGCTGTTAGAAAAATATTCTACTCTATGACATGATCTCAATAAAAACATAAAAGAACATTACAAGTTTCATAAAACAAGCTTTTGTTCTTACTAACTGTCTTACTAACTTACTAACTTCTTACTAAAACGTGAACAAAACAGCTATGAAGGTAAACATCATGTAATACAGGCCCATTTTTGTTTCCACCAGTTACGAAATAAGTAAAAATAAAATAAGGTAGAGTTTGAACATCCCCTTTACTTTGAATACAAGCCTTTACCATCATGTAACACATGTTAAACTGCACCGATCAGCTACGAATTTGAAACGCTTCCTGTGTGGTGTCTCTTCAGGCTGCCTAAATGTGACACAAACTACCTGAAAATTCCTTCCAGCTTTAGTCAAAATGCTGAACTGTGGTGTTAAAACCTAAATGGAGCAACATACAGCATGTACATGTGGATTTAAATAATCCTAGCAATTTGAAATTCTCTGCAATTCTTTGTTCAATTAATGTCTCCTTAAGGTATGTCCACACTTCTCATGTATCGCTTTGAACCTGACCGTTTGTCACTAATGGACATTCAAGGCCCCTGTTGCCTAGGTAACCATCTATTACACTGCTACATGTCAATCAGTGGTTTGCTTCCCCTCGAAGTTGAGAAAAGTTTACCACAGACCCACTCACTACCTCTTCCTGTGTCCTCTATGTAAAACAACGGACTGTAGCGCGATGTCACTTCTGGATATTTGTACTTTCTCTTCTATTTTCTTATTCCTCATCATTAGTCAATTACTGTTTTATATGCATGCTGGTCCCTTTTTTCCCAGCTGACAGTAGTGCAGGGAGAGAGCTGCAGTAATTGATGATCATAGTTAGTGTATTAGCTGTCGCCATAGGAACGTCTCTCCTCTCAAAGGGACTGATTCGCTGTGCTCTGTGTGTTTGTGTGTGATGATGATCTATCCTGTGAGACAGGACGAGATAAACTGACTGAGAGAGGCGAGAGTCATCCACAGAGTCGCACCAAAACTCAACAGGGATACAGCACAGTGCATGACAAAGCTCTACAAGATTAATATTATTATTAAATACTGTGTCAAAGACTCTGAGAGGGATGCTCATGCGTGACGTAGCTCTTATTCAACTACGTCAGCCAAGCCAAACTTTCATATTCCAACAGAATAATCCCATGCAGAGGAGAGGATGGAGGAAGCCCTCTTCAAATAACAGATTACTACTTCCCTTAATCCCTCGATCCAAACAACAATACGAAAGGTGGATGGCAGTAGCTGTATGACCTGGCTTAAGCCCTTTTGTGTAATCTGATCATGTAATCTGACATCTGATCATATGAGAAGAAGGGAATGAGAAAAAAGAAACACACAGATAAAGAGAAAGGGAAAGAAACAAAGAAATAAAGGTTTACAGGTGCAAGGTCATTCGAGGTGGCCAAAGAGTGGGAAAAAAATACAGATTAAGATGAAGAGATTATGACATCAGAGGATGTTACTATAAAGTGTAATGCCATTTGCATAAACTAGAAGATTTACACACCACAATAGGGTAACACACACACACACACACACACACACACACACACACACACACACACACACACACACACACACACACACACACACACACACACACACACACACACACACACACACACACACACACACACACACACACACACACACACACACACACACACACACACACACACACACGTATTCTGCACCCTGTTTTTGTATTTCTTCCTTCTGCCCGTGTAAATACTTTTTTTTTTTTTTAAAGAAATGTGCGAGAGAACTGGCACGCTTTTGGGTGTGACTTTCTTTTTTTGTTGTCCTCTATTTTTCTGTATTTCTGTACAAGATGTTCTTAAGTGAGAAGGACCTACATATCCCTGAGGACAGCACTGGCTCTACACTCTGTCCAAGTTAAAAAAAAAAAATAGGATCTTGATCACTAAGCAGACCTGACTACAAACACACACACACACACACACACACACACACACACTAGAAATAAGCAGTGACTAGTTGAAACTGTTGAAAAGGTTTAGTCTTATTAAAAGAATTAAAATGTACCTAGTCTTCTACATATGAAAGCCAGTGGATAAAGTAAGTGCTGCTAACAGCTGCTGGACTAGCATACTTACATTGCCCAGCACCACTATATGACCAAATACTGCACTTTCTACTTCACACAATTTATTGTAAAGATAATAAAAAATAATCAACAGCTGCAACACTAAAGTGATCAACATCAACGAATCATTAATTATGATCCAATAAGAATATATATGTGATTTTGAAATGTGCAATATAATGAGTGTGTTTGCTTTATTTAATTAAATATATATTTTGTTTGTATTACTTTTTGTGCACTATTAAGTGACTGAAGTACACTGCAGAAAGTTCCATAAAAACTCTGTATTATGAACCATCTTAAAGTGAAGGAATTTCCTTAATACATTTTTTTTTATGTTTTTCTGTATTTTTAACCAGACCTTGAATTTGATTATTTACAGAAATGCACATAAACCTTAATAAATAGATCATGTGCCATCAGAAAATTGCTAGGGTATTCTCCTTTTTCTTACTTTTGTTTTTTTTTATTTTAAAAACCATATAGGAATATAACTTTTACTTAAATAAAAAAATGTACTTACTTTTTTTTTTACACTTTTAAAACAATTACTGTGTCCAACACAAAATTCTTGTTCAGTAGACTTTTCCGTATAATGAAAACATCAACAGGACACAGGGCTGTGCATGAAGCAGAGAATCTTGCCCAGTTTTTCTGCACTGACTTTTAAATCTCATTAAATATTTGGATTTCCTGTGCCCCACCCCTGCCTCTGTTCCTCGTGGCCCCCTGTGTCACCCCAATTGCAAAATCCTGGAAACGTCCCTGCGCTTACCAGACTCATGGCTTCATGGACCTCATGATAATGACCACAGGCAAATCAGCTCAAGTAAATGAATAAAAAGGAGAGAATGGTTTCCTTTCTAAGGACTGCAGCTGCTGTGGTAGTTTGTGGATGGTTGTTCAGTGTATCAATAATCTGTATCATAAAAGCACCTTTATAATGGACACCACGTCATGATTTTCACTCTGTTCAATTTGGAGAATGAACAATGAACAGTCTGTCTGCAAATTTTAATTACATGCAGGGATGGAATCTAATCTTTATTTTTAAACTTCTGTTCTTTTCAGTTTCTGCTTCAATTTTGTACATTTCAGGAAAAAAAAATATTACTCTTCTCACTTCACTTTTACTTCCCTTTAGAGTGCATTAGATAAACATACTGGTTTATATGACCTGAGACCTGTATTTTTGCTCTGTAATAGAGATGTGGATGAAGTCAAACTCTAGTCATTAATCTTGAGACCTTTGACTTGACAGGAAAACAAAAACTTCTGACTTCACTTGAACATTTGCCTTTGATTGACTTGATATCTTCCCCCTCAGCTCTGCTGATAATGAACGGGGACTGAAACTCAAAAAGTGATCAATGGGAATGAATTTTGCTGGTATTTGAGTGACAACTGAACTATGGCATCAGCACTTTTACTTTCGATATGTTAAGTACAGTTTCCTAGATCAGGCATACAGAAAGAGATTTTACATGTATCTCTACTGAAGCATCATTTCAGTAAAGTATATTCTGATCCATCCTATAAATACAGGTCATCATTAGATTAAAAACATATAAGTTTCCATCTCTGCTCCGTCCGTCCCTGCAGGAGAAGGTCTAACAAGCCGATCAATGGTTCACACAGTGCACGCAAAAGTTATGACGGGGCAGTTTTCAAACAAAGCTGCAGCTATGACGTGTGTCCGTTTCATTGAGGCCACAGGAGCTGTCCAGTGCTGAAAATCAATCCAAAGCCTGCAGGAATAATTGACAGCTGGGAGGTGGAGGAGGAGGAGGGTGGTGAGAGCGGAATACTATCCTAACCTTGAAAATGATGTAGTCCTTTGAAATCTTTTCCTCTATCTGTTTGCCCTGCCCACATTTATTACAGTTGACTTATTCAGTAGCATCAGGGTTTCATTTAAGTATTGATTACATTTTCTCGGTAGTTAATTAGTTAGTCAGAACAGGGAAAGAAGAACTGCAGCAGAGCCTACAAAGGTGGCAGCTCCTTATAATGCACTTTTAAAGAGATCTAGACTTGGGTGAAGAAAGGAAATACGCTGGGCTAAAAGCTTACATGTAATTGTTCCATCATTACAAAATTAAAACACTTCTTATGACTAAGTCCTTTCCTGTGGGGGAACAAACAAAAAGATGGAGCTTTAAACACTCACCTTTGTGTTATTGCAGACTGAATTAGTGGTTTCATCTTCCAAAAAAAAAAGAGAAACTTGAGTGGATTTACAGTCTCTGCCGCTCTCCCCTCTTTTTCTTCCTTGTTTCCCTTTAATACAGAAACACCTTTGTCATGAATACGCTCCAAGAGTTGTTTTGCACGAACTTGCACATGTCTCCATCCTGAGCTTGGGCTTGTTGCTCCATAGTAGCTGATCAGAGCCGCTCCAGCCTGGTGGTTGTGCATCTGCCCTGATCCCTGCTAGCGTGAGTGTGTGGGAGAGAGGGAGAGAGACAGAGAGAGAGGGAGAGAGAGTGGGAGAGGGAGAGAGAGAGAGCTCTGATTATGATCCTATTTATATGTGCTATTGTTTTCCCCAGAGAGTGGAGATGTGGACTGTATAATTTAGACTTTAGCCCACTCAGGCAGATACTGAGACTCACATCCAAAAAAAAAAGAAAACAAAAGATAAACACCAGTGAAGACTTTTGTAATCCTGACAAAATCCTGTAGAAATTTAAGAAGCGTCTGTGAAGCATTTTAGTGTGTGTTTATATGGAATAAGGACACAACATGACTTTTCTTGTGTAATATCAAAGGTATTCCTTAAATGCTTCAGTGTAAATCATCCCCACTTTAGATGCATGTTTGGGACACCTATTTATTAGGAACACATATCTATGGCTAATACATACAATAACACATACAATCAGTCCTGCTCAGGTTTTGTTTTGACCTGAGTGAAAACAAAAGAAAAAAAATCACAAATTTTATGTGTAATATTGATTCTAATTACGAGAACCTTGTCAGAGATTATTTCTAATTAGGATATTAAGAAGCTCTGGTGTCGCCAGGACACTTTGTCTGCTTGATTGAAAGTATTATTATGTTCAATATGTGTTTCTGGTATGATAACCTGACTGTAAAAAAACAGGAAGAGATTGGACAGGATTGTCAGAAGTGCAGAAATATTTATAGGTTCATAGCAAACCTTGATCTGTATTCATCTGTAGCATTGTGCCATTTTAAGGGAAGCCCATTGTTGTTAATCAAGGACACGTCTTTATTCTGATTTTGAATTAATACTCTAGAGGATGGCATTATAGGGTTAATAGCAGGACTGTTATATTAATCGGCATCACATACAACAAAGCGGTGTACATGCAAAGAGGAACCCACGGTATTCTTCAGTTACACTGGTGTGGGTCTCAGTCATCAATCTGGCTATTGAAAAGACAACAAAAAAAAAAAAGACTTGCAGCTTTACTTTGACATATGACATCTGGCTTAGCTTACTTCATGTTAATCAGGTTTTAATATTAAAAAGAAAATCCTGCTATGGTTGATGGTAATGTTATGAGTTTTACTGAAAGGTATTCATAAATCAGTTTGAGTCAGAAATTTTAATTAAAAAATCAGAGTTTACTAAATTTAATGCAGCTTGTGTTGAGGAAATATGAAGGTGTACTATTTTACTGGATGTGTGAAAACTTTCCTTTTTTTAATGCAGTCATTAGGATTCTCAGCTGCTAGAGCAAGAATGAGAACGCAGGGTATACAGTGGATAGTGCACCTATCACTGGAGGGGGACCCAAAGTGTGTGCACAAAACTTTTTGGCCATTAAATCTCTGTGCGTGGACTCTCCATGCTCACCTCTGCAGATAGCAGTCCAGATTTTGGTTCTGCAGAGTTCTCATGCTGTTCAAATCAGTGTTGTCACTTCATGCCTGCTTACAGTCAGCAATTGATTCCTCATATTAACACATGTGGATATAAAAAGTCTTCAGTAGTCAACAAAAATATACATAGCAACATGCTGGACGTTCAGCTATTTACAGGCATAGCACACCGACACACAGGATCTGACTGGTTTTGAATCATTTAAAGGTTCCTTAAAGGTAGACAACAAGAGGCTACTGTAAATGGCACATGTTTTACAACCAAGTTGACACACGAAACTGATCTCTTCCATTTTTTTGTCTATTTTTGCAGGATACAAATGGCTTGCACTGTCAACAATGATGAAAGAGGGTGGAAGAGTGTAATTGCTACAAAACTTCCACCGGTTCAGTTCTTCCTCCTGTAAGAATCAACCATAAATTATGTGAGACTAAATAAAATGGAACTTTTGTTGCTGCTCCTAACTCATTTGTATTTTTCAGTTGATTAAGTGTTATTTAAGCGAGATTAACATCTGGTTTAACAGGTTACATAACAATGTTTGTGTCAGCATCCTGGAAACTTCAACTGAAAATTTTGAAATACAAATCTAAAGCCTCTAAGTTGCAGATAAATTAAACGCGACATTTATAAGAAAATTCAGCTGCAACTATAATGACCACAGGATTTTTTTTACATTTCGTACCAAATATAAGACAAATCACATTTTGTACTTTCTAAAGATAAAGAAGGTAAAAACAAAACAAAGAAACAACAACAAAGAAAAAAAGGGTCTGGGAGAAATGATCTGCTTCAGGATGTGAAGACCAGAAAGATGATAATTAACTTCAGAAGGAAGAGGGCAGCTAGGGTTTGCTGTGGTCTGCTATGAGAGGTGAAATTGAATGAGCAATTACAGGACTCACTTACAGATCAAAAAATGTGTGATGAGCATCTTCAGTACTTTTTGAAATTTGATGGATGCACATTTCTGATTAATGTGAAAATCTTCAGATTAACTGAGGAGAGCACTGTTGTAGCTTTCAGAGGGATTTTCTTTTGGCAGTCAGGTCGATATTTGATTTTGTCCATTCACGCACATTCACATGCACATTTGCGGACGTGCACGTGTATGTGTGTGTGTGTGTGTGTGTGTGTGTGTGTGTGTGTGTGTGTGTGTGTACTTACTTGTTTTCGTGACATCTGAGGACAATTTTATGATAACACACTCACAAAATGAGGACGCTCGGAAAAATGAGGACATTTTTGAGGTCCTCATTTTTCCGAGCCTTCTAAAGTGTTCTAGAGGCCCCCAACATGCTCCCAAACCAAAAATCTCGAATGTCCTGAAATATCACAATTTTATGAAAAAGTGTGTTTAAGTGTGTTTAGCGTTTTTGCTCACTTTCAGTTTCGCCGCCTACTGGCCAGTTTTGGAACAAAACACACTTTTAACACACTTTCAGTGACGCCACTCTGTGAGTCCTCATTTTGTAGGTGTGTCAGACACAATAACACATTTGACCCAGGTTATAGTGACGTCACTCTGCGAGTCCTCATTTTGTAGGTGTGTCAGACACAATAACACATTTGACCCAGGTTATAGTGACGTCACTCTGCGAGTCCTCATTTTGTAGGTGTGTCAGACACAATAACACATTTGACCCAGGTTATACCCTTCTTGGGGCTTAAGCAAGGGTAACAACAGTTAAATCAGGCAAATCTTGACAAAAATGAAGGTCTTTAGATTCAGTTATTAGTGCCTGCACATCTTGGGGTTTTTTGTTGTTGACAAAATGTCTCAAAATATAAAGTTTCAACATTTGTGTAATTATATTACTGTTATTTAATGAGTCTTACTTCTCAAAATCAATGCACAAATTGTCTGACCTTCACTAAGCAGAATGATGTGTGTGCAGATTTTGACCCTTGAAGAGTTTATATTAATCTGCATTAATATAATTGCATCTGCAATCTGCAGTTGAACTTAGAGATTCCTGCCGCTGTCATGTGATTCAGTATGATCATCAGGCTCAGTCTCGACTCTGAATTCCAAGAGGGCAGCAGCATGTCTCCTTGTTGAATGTCTGCTTTGAATTTTGGGTTGTTTTTTTGTTTTGGTTTTTCTCCTCTGCTACTACCAGAAGTTGTCTGCACCACACCAGGGCCTGTGCTGCTAGCATAAACCAACTGAGCCTCAACCAGGGCCTGTGCTGTTTTCTGAGGCCATCTGCACCGCACCAGGGCCTAGCTAGACCCATAGGCACCACACCAGGGCCTTTACTGCTGTGTAATCAATTACTGTAAATGTACATGTTATCAGGAAATGATCAGACGGCAGAGGGTTTTCAGGAAACACTGTTAAATGTTCAGTTTCTATTTCATATGTTAAAACAAGATCTAGAGTGTGATAAAAGTGGTGGGTGGGTTCTTTTACATTTTGAGAGAAGCCAATTGAGTCTAATAACAGATTAAATGCCATGTTGAGGCTGTCATTTTTAGCATCTACATGGATGTTAAAATCACCCACAATAATTATTTTATCTGAGCTGAGCACTAAATCAGATAAAAAGTCTGAGAAATCAGACAGAAACTCTGTAAGGCCCAGGTGGACGATAGATGATAACAAGTAAGACTGGTTTCTGAGTTTTACAGCTGGGGTGGACGAGGCTAAGCATCAGGCTTTCAAATGAATTAAAAGTCTGTCTTGGTCTTTCGTTAATTAATAGGCTGGTGTGAAAAATTGCTGCCACACCGCCCCTCCGCCTGTGCTTTGCGATTTCTGGTAGTTAGAATTACTCGGGGTGTTGATTCATTTTAACTAACATAATCATCCGACTGCAACCAGGTTTCTGTAAGGCAGAGTAAATCGATTTGTTGATCAATTATTAAGTCATGTACTAACAGACTTGGAGGAGAGAGACCTAATATTTAATAATCCACAATGTTTTACTCTTTGGTTCAGATGTGGATACTGTATTGTTCTTTCTTTTTGATTTTTTTTATGTTTAAATTGTTTTTGCTGGTTTTAGTTTGTTTTTGTCTGTTTGGGAGCTGACACGGTCTCAGTGGAGATGGGTTTTGGGGGTAGCAGGAGGAGAGAAGCTGCAGAGAGGCGTGTAAGACTGCAACTCTGCTTCTTGGTCCCAACTCTGGATAGTCATATTTTGGGGCTTTAATAAATTTGTCCATATTTCTAGAAATGAGAGCTGCTCCATCCAAAGTGGGATGGATGCCGCTCTCCTAACAAGACCAGGTTTCCTCCAGAAGCTTTGCCAATTATCTATGAAGCCGACATCATTTCTGGGACAACACAGACAGCAATTTAAGGAGAAATGCAGCTAAACAGGTCACTCCTGGTCTGATTGGGAGGGGACCAGAGAAAACTACAGAGTCAACATTGTTTTGGCAAAGTTACACACTGATTCGATATTGATTTCAGTGACCTCCGATTGGCGTAACTGGGTGTCATTACTGCCGATGTGAATTATGATTTTACTGAATTTACGCTTACCCTTATGTGGTGGCGCGAATGAGGAATAACCGGGGACGGTAACTAAGATGTTGACAACGCCACCTGGGGAGGGAGTTACACCCAGGAAAGATATCTCTAGCCAATGTAAGTGTTACACTGGCAACCAAAGCCCACAGACTTGTTATTAACGGCAAAGGTGAGGCAGGTGAATTTTACAAATCAAGGTTTATTAAGAAGAACTACTAAAACATAGAATTATAAAATCAAAGAGGCACCTAAGGTAGCAGGGTTGAGACGGCAAAATAGTTAATTAAAACGACCAGACTCCCTACCACGATGCTACCCTAAAACAATCACAACATGATAAAAGAGCAACTAAACAAAATGGTGGAGACCGGCCACTTGAGGAGGCAACCTACAGGGAGGAGTGCCCAAGGGTGCCACCAATTACTCACCCATGTGATTTCACTGCAGACCTCACTCACACTAAACGGTGCAATCTACCTATGCCCGGTGTACACTCGCATGCATCGGGAGGGATTCCACCTCACGTGCCTAGCCCCTCAACAAGCAGCCACACCTCCACTAAAGCAATAAAAGAAAGCATAAAACATTAAACAGATTAGTAAAAGATCTACATAAAACAAATACACCCCAAATTACTGTTTGTTATAAAAGCATTGCGTAACAAACAAAACAGCATATGACAAGACAGCAGTAGTATAGTGCAAGCCTGCAACAAAAGAGGGAACAGTTGTCAAAGTCCACCCTACTATGCCACGTTATGATGAACACAAGAGTCCCACTTACCACTCTCTAAAGGGCAATACTAAACTGAGTAACTTTCCTGGAGAGATCTGCAGCGCTTAACTGCCTAATGCTCGCAGCCACCTTGGATGGACAAGACTACCAAATGACTCCTTCTGGTAGTGAAGCGCAGCTGTTTCTTATAAGCCTGCTAATTGTCAACTGGGAAGGTGTGGATGTTAGTGGTGCGTTTGTGGACATCATGTAAAATCCTACCCCAGAATCTACTTCACTACACTTAGCCAGCAGTTTTAAATTTCCTTCAATGTCGCCTGCTCTGGCCCCTGGAAGACAATTAACTATGGTTGCCGGTGTCTCTCTAGCTTCACATGTCTGAGAACAGAATCACCAATTACCAGAGTTTGACCCCGACGGGTGTGTCGCCGAGTGGGGAAAAACGGTTAGACACATGTATGAATTTGAGGAATGGACCCAAAATGCAGACACAAAGGAACGTGAAAGAAAATTTTAATATTAACAGAAAGCAAGCTGTTTATTAAGGCTGGTAAAATAGGCAGAACCAGCTTCCAGTTTGGATTCGGAGACAGACACTATCTCTACTTTTAAGATTAGGCTTCAAACTTTCCTTTTGCTAAAGCATATAGTTAGGGCAGGATCAGGTGACCCTGAATCCTCCCTTAGTTGTGCTGCAGTGAACGTGAGCTGCCGGGATTCCCATGATGCACTGAGTTTTTTCCTTTCCAGTCACCTTTCTCACTCACTATGTGTTAATAGACCTCTCTGCACTGAATCATACTTGTTATTAATCCACAGCATGTCTTTATCCTGTCTTCCTTCTCTCACCCCAACCAATCACAGCAGATGGCCCCGCCCTCCCTGAGCCTGGTTCTGCTGGAGGTTTCTTCCTGTTAAAGGGAGTTTTTCCTTCGCACTGTCGCCAAAGTTCTTGCTCATAGGTGGTCGTATGATTGTTGGGTTTTCCTCTGTATCTATTATTGTGCGATCTACTGTACAATATATAAAGCGCCTTGAGGCGATTGTTGTTGTGATTTGGTGCTATATAAATAAAATTGAATTTAATTGAATTAAAAGATTACAAAACAAAAGGCAGAAGTGAAGCTAAACAATAACCTAACCTGGGGACAAACCATGAAACCTGACATGGATACAAACATACCTGGAACATGGAAACGTGGCACCAAAGACAACAGATGACCTGACACTGAACAAATGAGGACAGGACTTACAGTGGCTTGCAAAAGTATTCGCCCCTTGAACTTTTCCACATTTTGTCACATTACTGCCACAAACATGAATCAATTTTATTGGACTCGCATATGAAAGACCAATACAAAGTGGTCTACACGTGAGAAGTGGAATGAAAATCATACATGATTCCAAACATTTTTACAAATAAATAACTGAAAAGGGGGTGTGCGTAATTATTCAGCCCCTGAGTCAATACTTTGTAGAACCACCTTTTGCTGAAATTGGATTCCATTAAAATTGATTCATGTTTGTGGCAGTAATGTGACAAAATGTGGAAAAGGGGGACGAATACTTTTGCAAGCCCTTGTAAGTACACAGAGAGACAATGAGGGGATGAGGAACAGCTGGGACAAATCAGACCTAACAAGACAAGGGAAACAAAACTAGACTCACTGCATATAGGACAAGGACTTTCACAATAAAACAGACATCACAAGGGTAATCTAATAAACAAATGAACTTAGCTAACCTAAAGAACTTATAAATAAACATCGACATCCAAACAAACTAAAACTTAAAATGCTGGGTCAACAAACCCAGGAAAGTGACAGTAAAATCATTTATTATACACATTATACTTATTTTCTTAAATTGCTTATCTATTATCTGTATTTTCACTTGAGGGTCTAGGGGTACTGCTCTTCTTTTCATGACAAATTAGGACATGTTTATGATAACACACTGACAATATCAGGCCAATTTTGGCATTACTCCATCAGTGAACAGCATGCCCATGCTAACTTAAACTAGACCAGCAAGCTAACCACATGTGTATTTAAGTGTTACTTAAGAATAGGAACCAAACAAATTAACGGAACGAAATTAACTGTAACAGCAGTTTGCAAAACACTGTGACACTTCTCAAGTGTTCCTACCTCAAATACAGCGAGTGTTGCTGTGTTTTTGTTGTTAAATGGACGAGGAGAGCCCGTGGCTGGTGAGAGGATGCGGCATTTCGTCAGTGGAGCATAGAACGACGTCTGTGATTGGACAACAAGTGAGTAACGCTGCATCTGATTGTTCGAAAGCCTCAACCAAAGAGCTGCTGGTCACGGCAAGATACAAACTCGCCGGAGCTCTGAGTGAACTGCACATCCGGGACCTTCAGCACTCAGCAGAGATTTGTCTTGACGTATGTATTTACCTTTGATATCCATGACTCGACGCACATTTAGCAAGGTAAAGTTGTATGTTTAACAAGCTAATTAACGCTAGTTAAACGGAACTAAAACAATACACAATCGATTTGAACAAACTGTGTGATGAATGATGATAAATGCTAAAAATTACTTAAGATTTATCTTCAACAATAGATATTAGAAGTTTAATTTAACTGTTTTAAATTCCCACTGGAGTTAAAGGGACCTGTGGCCTTGCACGTGCTCTGCATCTTCAACTGCACAGACAGTCAGTCTAAGCTCTTTTAAGTGTAGCTAACTGCAACACACATTTTTTTTTCAACACAAGATATGTTTGGGGGATTTAAATGTTAATAATAATGTTTTCGTATTTAGCACAAACCAATAGGGTCTGGGTCTCTGGCCCAGCGTTTCTGACGTTATTCTAAGGTTTTTGAGTTTCTTATGTTTAGTGGCGGGTTAGTTGAGTTTGGCTTAACGTTATTAACATTGTTTTAAGGAGTTTATGTTAGGGTTGTATATTACAACGTTTGTATTTTCATGCCATTTTTCCTGTTTTATTTTGAAAGAGTCTGTTGTGTTCAGTTCATTAATCTCACTGACCTGTTGTGTCAATAGAATCATTTGTGCCAGCTACTTCCTGCTCTCCTTCCATCCTGTCTCAACCTCCAACAGGAAAGTAGAAGTCCTCATATGGTAGGACCAGTGATTGTAGTGTGTGTGTTACACTGTCCTCATATTGTTTTAAGCTGTGAAGGACATGAGTGTGTTTCAGTTGCCTTCCTCATGTGGTTGGATCAACAACTCTAGTGTGTGTTACACTGTCCTCATATTGTGGGTAGCAGAACTGTACAGTGTTAAGTTTCTTTAGAATCTGGTATAAGGAAGTCGGATCCTTCTGTAATAATGTTCACTGATACAAATATGATCTGTAGTTAATTATCTAGTCGGGATTTATACTAGAGAATGTTTCTGACGTTATATTGTTGTCTTTTGTTGCAGACACCAAGTGCTGAGGTCCTGTCTCAGCCTCATACTTACCCACTTCATTCTTCCAACAGGTTACACATCATATTTTTGTATTTGGTATCAAGTATATGTGTCAGATGGGCCTAGTGCATAAATGAAATGCACTTTAATTGTATTAAAACAATCAGTTTCAGTCAAAGTTAACCAAAATCAACATTAGCATTAGGAGAAAGTAATTGTCTATACCATTTGTTAGTCCAAACTTTCCCGTAAAGCATCAGCGTGATCTTTATTCTGACTACATTTGATATTTTTGTCCTTTTACACATGTTTTTGTCCATTTAACCTCCCGCTGATCAGTTTACATGATTTAATTTCTGGGGAAATAGATGCCTTTAAATCAGTGTTGGGTTTGGAGCTTTTATTGACAACAGCAGAAGAAGTTAGAAGTCAGGAACATGAACTCTACATGTGTTCAGTCGTCATGTCCTCATATTGTTTTAAGCTGTGAAGGACATGAGTGTGTTTAAGAAGAAGTCCTCATATGGTAGGACCAGTGATTGTAGTGTGTGTTACACTGTCCTCATATTGTTTTAAGCTGTGAAGGACATGAGTGTGTTTCAGTTGCCTTCCTCATGTGGTTGGACCAACAACTCTAGTGTGTGTTACACTGTCCTCATATTGTTGGTAGCAGAACTGTACAGTGTTAAGTTTCTTTAGAATCTGGTATAAGGAAGTCGGATCCTTCTGTAATAATGTTCACTGCTACAAATATGATCTGTAGTTGATCATCTAGTCGGGATTTATACTAGAGAATGTTTCTGACGTTATATTGTTGTCTTTTGTTGCAGACACCAAGTGCTGAGGTCCTGTCTCAGCCTCATACAGACCAATCGGTGAGTGACATACCCACTTCATTCTTCCAACAGGTTACACATCATGTTTTTGTATTTGGTATCAAGTATATGTGTCAGATGGGCCTAGTGCATAAATGAAATGCACTTTAATTGTATTAAAACAATCAGTTTCAGTCAAAGTTAACCAAAATCAACATTAGCATTAGGAGAAAGTAATTGTCTATACCATTTGTTAGTCCAAACTTTCCTTTAAGCATCAGCTTGATCTTTATTCTGACTACATTTGATATTTTTGTCCTTTTACACATGTTTTTGTCCATTTAACCTCCCGCTGATCAGTTTACATGATTTAATTTCTGGGGAAATAGATGGCTTTACATCAGTGTTGGGTTTAGAGCTTTTATTGACAACAGCAGGAGAAGTTAGAAGTCAGGAACATGAACTCTACATGTGTTCAGTCGTCATGTCCTCATATTGTTTTAAGCTGTGAAGGACATGAGTGTGTTTCAGTTGCCTTCTTCATGTGGTTGGACCAACAACTCTAGTGTGTGTTACACTGTCCTCATATTGTGTGTAGCAGAACTGTACAGTGTTAAGTTTCTATAGAATCTGGTATAAGGGAAGTCAGATCCTTCTGTGAATAATGTTCACTGCTACAAATATGATCTGTAGTTAATCATCTAGTCGGGATTTATACTAGAGAATGTTTCTGACGTTATATTGTTGTCTTTTGTTGCAGACACCAAGTGCTGAGGTCCTGTCTCAGCCTCATACAGACCAATTGGTGAGTGACATACCCACTTCATTCTTCCAACAGGTTACACATCATGTTTTTGTATTTGGTATCAAGTATATGTGCCAGTTGGGCCTAGTGCATAAATGAAATGCACTTTGATTGTATTAAAACAATCAGTTTCAGTCAAAGTTAACCAAAATCAACATTAGCATTAGGAGAAAGTAATTGTCTATACCATTTGTTAGTCCAAACTTTCCCTTAAAGCATCAGCGTGATCTTTATTCTGACTACATTTGATATTTTTGTCCTTTTACACATGTTTTTGTCCATTTAACCTCCCGCTGATCAGTTTACATGATTTAATTTCTGGGGAAATAGATGGCTTTTACATCAGTGTTGGGTTTAGAGCTTTTATTGACAACAGCAGGAGAAGTTAGAAGTCAGGAACATGAACTCTACATGTGTTCAGTCGTCATGTCCTCATATTGTTTTAAGCTGTGAAGGACATGAGTGTGTTTAAGTAGAAGTCCTCATATGGTAGGACCAGTGATTGTAGTGTGTGTTACACTGTCCTCATATTGTTTTAAGCTGTGAAGGACATGAGTGTGTTTCAGTTGCCTTCTTCATGTGGTTGGACCAACAACTCTAGTGTGTGTTACACTGTCCTCATATTGTTGGTAGCAGAACTGTACAGTGTTAAGTTTCTTTAGAATCTGGTATAAGGAAGTCGGATCCTTCTGTAATAATGTTCACTGCTACAAATATGATCTGTAGTTGATCATCTAGTTGGGATTTATACTAGAGAATGTTTCTGACGTTATATTGTTGTCTTTTGTTGCAGACACCAAGTGCTGAGGTCCTGTCTCAGCCTCATACAGACCAATCGGTGAGTGACTTACCCACTTCATTCTTCCAACAGGTTACACATCATATTTTTTTGTATTTGGTATCAAGTATATGTGTCAGATGGGCCTAGTGCATAAATGAAATGCACTTTAATTGTATTAAAACAATCAGTTTCAGTCAAAGTTAACCAAAATCAACATTAGCATTAGGAGAAAGTAATTGTCTATACCATTTGTTAGTCCAAACTTTCCTTTAAGCATCAGCTTGATCTTTATTCTGACTACATTTGATATTTTTGTCCTTTTACACGTTTTTGTCCATTTAACCTCCCGCTGATCAGTTTACATGATTTAATTTCTGGGGAAATAGATGGCTTTACATCAGTGTTGGGTTTAGAGCTTTTATTGACAACAGCAGGAGAAGTTAGAAGTCAGGAACATGAACTCTACATGTGTTCAGTCGTCATGTCCTCATATTGTTTTAAGCTGTGAAGGACATGAGTGTGTTTAAGTAGAAGTCCTCATATGGTAGGACCAGTGATTGTAGTGTGTGTGTTACACTGTCCTCATATTGTTGGTAGCAGAACTGTACAGTGTTAAGTTTCTTTAGAATCTGGTATAAGGAAGTCAGATCCTTCTGTAATAATGTTCACTGCTACAAATATGATCTGTAGTTAATTATCTAGTCGGGATTTATCCTAGAGAATGTTTCTGACGTTATATTGTTGTCTTTTGTTGCAGACACCAAGTGCTGAGGTCCTGTCTCAGCCTCATACAGACCAATCGGTGAGTGACATACCCACTTCATTCTTCCAACAGGTTACACATCATGTTTTTGTATTTGGTATCAAGTATATGTGCCAGTTGGGCCTAGTGCATAAATGAAATGCACTTTGATTGTTTTAATACAATCAGTTTGAGGAAAAGTTTCCCAAAATCAACATTAGTATTAGGAGAAAGCAATTGTCTATACCATTTGTTAGTCCAAACTTTCCCTTAAAGCATCAGCTTGATCTTTATTCTGACTACATTTGATATTTTGTCCTTTTACACGTTTTTTGTCCATTTAACCTCCCGCCGATCAGTTTACATGATTTAATTTCTGGGGAAATAGATGGCTTTACATCAGTGTTGGGTTTAGAGCTTTTATTGACAACAGCAGGAGAAGTTAGAAGTCAGGAACATGAACTCTACATGTGTTCAGTCGTCATGTCCTCATATTGTTTTAAGCTGTGAAGGACATGAGTGTGTTTAAGAAGAAGTCCTCATATGGTAGGACCAGTGATTGTAGTGTGTGTTACAATGTCCTCATATTGTTTTAAGCTGTGAAGGACATGAGTGTGTTTAAGTAGAAGTCCTCATATGGTAGGACCAGTGATTGTAGTGTGTGTTACACTGTCCTCATATTGTTTTAAGCTGTGAAGGACATGAGTGTGTTTCAGTTGCCTTCTTCATGTGGTTGGACCAACAACTCTAGTGTGTGTTACACTGTCCTCATATTGTTGGTAGCAGAACTGTACAGTGTTAAGTTTCTTTAGAATCTGGTATAAGGAAGTCGGATCCTTCTGTAATAATGTTCACTGCTACAAATATGATCTGTAGTTGATCATCTAGTCGGGATTTATACTAGAGAATGTTTCTGACGTTATATTGTTGTCTTTTGTTGCAGACACCAAGTGCTGAGGTCCTGTCTCAGCCTCATACAGACCAATCGGTGAGTGACTTACCCACTTCATTCTTCCAACAGGTTACACATCATATTTTTGTATTTGGTATCAAGTATATGTGTCAGATGGGCCTAGTGCATAAATGAAATGTACTTTAATTGTATTAAAACAATCAGTTTCAGTCAAAGTTAACCAAAATCAACATTAGCATTAGAGAAAGTAATTGTCTATACCAGGGTGCCCAATCCCAGTCCTCGAGAGCTACTGTCCTGCAGCTTTTAGATGCATCCCTACTCCAACACAGCTGAATCAAATAGTTGGATTACCAATTCGGCATGCCATCAAGTCTGGCAAAGGCCTGATAACGAGCCATTCATTTGATTCAGGTGTGCTCGAACAAGGACGCATCTAAAAGCTGCAGGGCAGTAGCTCTCGAGGACTGGGATTGGGCACCCCTGGTCTATACCATTTGTTAGTCCAAACTTTCCTTAAAGCATCAGCGTGATCTTTATTCTGACTACATTTGATATTTTTGTCCTTTTACACATGTTTTTGTCCATTTAACCTCCCGCTGATCAGTTTACATGATTTAATTTCTGGGGAAATAGATGCCTTTAAATCAGTGTTGGGTTTGGAGCTTTTATTGACAACAGCAGAAGAAGTTAGAAGTCAGGAACATGAACTCTACATGTGTTCAGTCGTCATGTCCTCATATTGTTTTAAGCTGTGAAGGACATGAGTGTGTTTAAGAAGAAGTCCTCATATGGTAGGACCAGTGATTGTAGTGTGTGTTACACTGTCCTCATATTGTTTTAAGCTGTGAAGGACATGAGTGTGTTTCAGTTGCCTTCCTCATGTGGTTGGACCAACAACTCTAGTGTGTGTTACACTGTCCTCATATTGTTGGTAGCAGAACTGTACAGTGTTAAGTTTCTTTAGAATCTGGTATAAGGAAGTCGGATCCTTCTGTAATAATGTTCACTGCTACAAATATGATCTGTAGTTGATCATCTAGTCGGGATTTATACTAGAGAATGTTTCTGACGTTATATTGTTGTCTTTTGTTGCAGACACCAAGTGCTGAGGTCCTGTCTCAGCCTCATACAGACCAATCGGTGAGTGACTTACCCACTTCATTCTTCCAACAGGTTACACATCATGTTTTTGTATTTGGTATCAAGTATATGTGTCAGATGGGCCTAGTGCATAAATTAAATGCACTTTAATTGTATTAAAACAATCAGTTTCAGTCAAAGTTAACCAAAATCAACATTAGCATTAGGAGAAAGTAATTGTCTATACCATTTGTTAGTCCAAACTTTCCTTTAAGCATCAGCGTGATCTTTATTCTGACTACATTTGATATTTTTGTCCTTTTACACATGTTTTTGTCCATTTAACCTCCCGCTGATCAGTTTACATGATTTAATTTCTGGGGAAATAGATGGCTTTACATCAGTGTTGGGTTTAGAGCTTTTATTGACAACAGCAGGAGAAGTTAGAAGTCAGGAACATGAACTCTACATGTGTTCAGTCGTCATGTCCTCATATTGTTTTAAGCTGTGAAGGACATGAGTGTGTTTCAGTTGCCTTCTTCATGTGGTTGGACCAACAACTCTAGTGTGTGTTACACTGTCCTCATATTGTGTGTAGCAGAACTGTACAGTGTTAAGTTTCTATAGAATCTGGTATAAGGAAGTCAGATCCTTCTGTGAATAATGTTCACTGCTACAAATATGATCTGTAGTTGATCATCTAGTCGGGATTTATACTAGAGAATGTTTCTGACGTTATATTGTCTTTTGTTGCAGACACCAAGTGCTGAGGTCCTGTCTCAGCCTCATACAGACCAATCGGTGAGTGACTTACCCACTTCATTCTTCCAACAGGTTACACATCATGTTTTTGTATTTGGTATCAAGTATATGTGTCAGATGGGCCTAGTGCATAAATGAAATGCACTTTAATTGTATTAAAACAATCAGTTTCAGTCAAAGTTAACCAAAATCAACATTAGCATTAGGAGAAAGTAATTGTCTATACCATTTGTTAGTCCAAACTTTCCTTAAAGCATCAGCGTGATCTTTATTCTGACTACATTTGATATTTTTGTCCTTTTACACATGTTTTTGTCCATTTAACCTCCTGCTGATCAGTTTACATGATTTAATTTCTGGGGAAATAGATGGCTTTACATCAGTGTTGGGTTTAGAGCTTTTATTGACAACAGCAGGAGAAGTTAGAAGTCAGGAACATGAACTCTACATGTGTTCAGTCGTCATGTCCTCATATTGTTTTAAGCTGTGAAGGACATGAGTGTGTTTCAGTTGCCTTCTTCATGTGGTTGGACCAACAACTCTAGTGTGTGTTACACCGTCCTCATATTGTTGGTAGCAGAACTGTACAGTGTTAAGTTTCTTTAGAATCTGGTATAAGGAAGTCGGATCCTTCTGTAATAATGTTCACTGCTACAAATATGATCTGTAGTTAATTATCTAGTCGGGATTTATCCTAGAGAATGTTTCTGACGTTATATTGTTGTCTTTTGTTGCAGACACCAAGTGCTGAGGTCCTGTCTCAGCCTCATACAGACCAATTGGTGAGTGACATACCCACTTCATTCTTCCAACAGGTTACACATCATGTTTTTGTATTTGGTATCAAGTATATGTGCCAGTTGGGCCTAGTGCATAAATGAAATGCACTTTGATTGTATTAAAACAATCAGTTTCAGTCAAAGTTAACCAAAATCAACATTAGCATTAGGAGAAAGTAATTGTCTATACCATTTGTTAGTCCAAACTTTCCTTAAAGCATCAGCGTGATCTTTATTCTGACTACATTTGATATTTTTGTCCTTTTACACATGTTTTTGTCCATTTAACCTCCCGCTGATCAGTTTACATGATTTAATTTCTGGGGAAATAGATGGCTTTACATCAGTGTTGGGTTTAGAGCTTTTATTGACAACAGCAGGAGAAGTTAGAAGTCAGGAACATGAACTCTACATGTGTTCAGTCGTCATGTCCTCATATTGTTTTAAGCTGTGAAGGACATGAGTGTGTTTAAGTAGAAGTCCTCATATGGTAGGACCAGTGATTGTAGTGTGTGTTACACTGTCCTCATATTGTTTTAAGCTGTGAAGGACATGAGTGTGTTTCAGTTGCCTTCTTCATGTGGTTGGACCAACAACTCTAGTGTGTGTTACACTGTCCTCATATTGTTGGTAGCAGAACTGTACAGTGTTAAGTTTCTTTAGAATCTGGTATAAGGAAGTCAGATCCTTCTGTAATAATGTTCACTGCTACAAATATGATCTGTAGTTAATTATCTAGTCGGGATTTATCCTAGAGAATGTTTCTGACGTTATATTGTTGTCTTTTGTTGCAGACACCAAGTGCTGAGGTCCTGTCTCAGCCTCATACAGACCAATCGGTGAGTGACATACCCACTTCATTCTTCCAACAGGTTACACATCATGTTTTTGTATTTGGTATCAAGTATATGTGCTAGTTGGGCCTAGTGCATAAATGAAATGCACTTTGATTGTTTTAATACAATCAGTTTGAGGAAAAGTTTCCCAAAATCAACATTAGTATTAGGAGAAAGCAATTGTCTATACCATTTGTTAGTCCAAACTTTCCTTAAAGCATCAGCTTGATCTTTATTCTGACTACATTTGATATTTTTGTCCTTTTACACATGTTTTTGTCCATTTAACCTCCCGCCGATCAGTTTACATGATTTAATTTCTGGGGAAATAGATGGCTTTACATCAGTGTTGGGTTTAGAGCTTTTATTGACAACAGCAGGAGAAGTTAGAAGTCAGGAACATGAACTCTACATGTGTTCAGTCGTCATGTCCTCATATTGTTTTAAGCTGTGAAGGACATGAGTGTGTTTAAGAAGAAGTCCTCATATGGTAGGACCAGTGATTGTAGTGTGTGTTACAATGTCCTCATATTGTTTTAAGCTGTGAAGGACATGAGTGTGTTTAAGTAGAAGTCCTCATATGGTAGGACCAGTGATTGTAGTGTGTGTTACACTGTCCTCATATTGTTTTAAGCTGTGAAGGACATGAGTGTGTTTCAGTTGCCTTCTTCATGTGGTTGGACCAACAACTCTAGTGTGTGTTACACTGTCCTCATATTGTTGGTAGCAGAACTGTACAGTGTTAAGTTTCTTTAGAATCTGGTATAAGGAAGTCGGATCCTTCTGTAATAATGTTCACTGCTACAAATATGATCTGTAGTTGATCATCTAGTCGGGATTTATACTAGAGAATGTTTCTGACGTTATATTGTTGTCTTTTGTTGCAGACACCAAGTGCTGAGGTCCTGTCTCAGCCTCATACAGACCAATCGGTGAGTGACTTACCCACTTCATTCTTCCAACAGGTTACACATCATATTTTTTTGTATTTGGTATCAAGTATATGTGTCAGATGGGCCTAGTGCATAAATGAAATGTACTTTAATTGTATTAAAACAATCAGTTTCAGTCAAAGTTAACCAAAATCAACATTAGCATTAGGAGAAAGTAATTGTCTATACCAGGGTGCCCAATCCCAGTCCTCGAGAGCTACTGTCCTGCAGCTTTTAGATGCATCCCTACTCCAACACAGCTGAATCAAATAGTTGGATTACCAATTCGGCATGCCATCAAGTCTGGCAAAGGCCTGATAACGAGCCATTCATTTGATTCAGGTGTGCTCGAACAAGGACGCATCTAAAAGCTGCAGGGCAGTAGCTCTCGAGGACTGGGATTGGGCACCCCTGGTCTATACCATTTGTTAGTCCAAACTTACCCTTAAAGCATCAGCTTGATCTTTATTCTGACTACATTTGATATTTTGTCCTTTTACACATGTTTTTGTCCATTTAACCTCCCGCTGATCAGTTTACATGATTTAATTTCTGGGGAAATAGATGGCTTTACATCAGTGTTGGGTTTAGAGCTTTTATTGACAACAGCAGGAGAAGTTAGAAGTCAGGAACATGAACTCTACATGTGTTCAGTCGTCATGTCCTCATATTGTTTTAAGCTGTGAAGGACATGAGTGTGTTTAAGTAGAAGTCCTCATGTGGTAGGACCAGTGATTGTAGTGTGTGTGTTACACTGTCCTCATATTGTTTTAAGCTGTGAAGGACATGAGTGTGTTTAAGAAGAAGTCCTCATATGGTAGGACCAGTGATTGTAGTGTGTGTTACAATGTCCTCATATTGTTTTAAGCTGTGAAGGACATGAGTGTGTTTCAGTTGCCTTCCTCATGTGGTTGGACCAACAACTCTAGTGTGTGTTACACTGTCCTCATATTGTTGGTAGCAGAACTGTACAGTGTTAAGTTTCTATAGAATCTTGTATAAGGAAGTCGGATCCTTCTGTGAATAATGTTCACTGCTACAAATATGATCTGTAGTTGATCATCTAGTCGGGATTTATACTAGAGAATGTTTCTGACGTTATATTGTTGTCTTTTGTTGCAGACACCAAGTGCTGAGGTCCTGTCTCAGCCTCATACAGACCAATTGGTGAGTGACATACCCACTTCATTCTTCCAACAGGTTACACATCATGTTTTTGTATTTAGTAATCAAGTTTATGTGTCAGTTGGGCCTAGTGCATAAATTAAATGCACTTTGATTGTATTAAAACAATCAGTTTGAGTCAAAGTTTCCCAAAATCAACATTAGCTTTACTTCTTTGTGAAGATCTTAGGAGAAAGAAATTGGCGTACCATTTGTTAGTTCTAACTTTCCCTTTAAAGCATCAGCTTGATATTTATTCCTACTAAATTTGATATTTTTGTGTTTTTGTGTTACATTGTCCTCATATTGTTTTAAGCTGTGAAGGACATGAATGTGTTTTTGTAGCCTTTCTCAATTGGTAGAACCAACAACTCTAGTTTGTGTTACATTGCTCCTTTAAAGTGCTCCAGTAGAAAGCAAGGTTTAAGAACATTTTGTATTCACATTATAAACTATAAACTAGAATATTTTCTATCTTTTCTTGCATTCACATTAAGATATTTTCTTTTGTTTCCATTTATGACAGCTGGGAAGGTGAGAAGCAAGTGGACAAATGATGAAGTAAAGGTTGCTGCAAAGTACCAGGTAAAAGGAATGTGACTGCTGCTTCCAAGCAGAGCCGGCAGCTCGTAAAGGCAGAGACTGGGTTGCCATAAAGTACTACATCCACAACAGGATCATTGCATTAAAAGAAAGATGCAAGGAAAAAAAAAACAACCAAGAGAGATACTTTGTTGCTTCCACAGTTATGTCAATATTGTAGTTTTCTGTATTGCATTGTTCTTACTCATAAATCTGTGGTTTATGCTGGGTGCTTTTTCAATTAAATGATAAGAAAGGCAGATAATGTTCCACGTTTTTATTGACATGAACATTCACTACAAAATGAATTAATGCATTACAATATTAAGACTTAAAAAGTAGACTGACCACATTTGACCTATGTCTTTTTTAAGTCTCTACACAGCTCATATTTACTGTTTTATTAACACATAAATGTCTGATATTTCTGTCAGAAGTTACCCGACTGGTGAGCATTACTATTGTGCATCCATGCCTATTATATTGTAATCTCAAAAGGAGCCAAGCTTAAAAATACAGAACCTACCCTTACCTGGTCCTTATAAGTCATATATACTTGAAAATTATGTGTTTCCATGGGCTTCACAATTCACCTAAACATGAAATATCAGTGTGTGACCTTATGGTACTCATAAGTCACATAAACCTGACAGTGTCCTCACAAGTAGCATTAAATTCAGGTTTGACCAAAATTTCACCCTAGCCAAAATCTCAACAGATGGGCGTGTTCCTGGAAGCATGGGTCAAACTTTGTGTGATTCCCATGCCTCTAGGACCTTCAGAAAGGCACGTTCCCATTTGTCACATTTTTGTCATAGGTCCTGATATTTCACGAAAACACGTATGTGTGTGTGTGTGTGTGTGTGGGATGCTGAATGAACAGAGCACCTGTGTGCCAAAATAATCTCTCCTTCTTTGGTTTCTTATAAGCGTCCATCCCAGAAATAGACAGAACAGGCTGCTACAGTGGCCAAAACCATGTTGTGCTTGTTCTGCACAGATTGAACTATCAATCTGTGTAAATAAATAAAGCATTAATAATAAATCAAAACAAGCAGTGTTGATTGCACATTGTCATTCATTTCCAAACGACTGCACGAGGCCAGCTTTATGGCCTTTTATTTCAGACCTCTTTGAAGTGTTATTGCCAATTAGACACAATTCTTTAGTTTCCATGGAAACCTTATTTTTCCCTTCTTTCTTTTGCACATAAATACACAAACGCACTCGCCACATGGTTTATTTTTAAAAACTCCTTACTTTCTAGTCATGAGACAGCAGGTGGGCGTTACATCGCATGAGGAGGTGTTGGGTTGCAGTGAAATAGGACTGAGTAGTGTAGGCACAGAGGTCAGAGGTCAGGGAATCAAGTAAGTGAGTGCACAGAGGGACAAAGTGGGCTGACAATAACTCGAAGGAACAGCGTGTGCTTCCTCCAAGATGTCTGAATGAAACTAAACTTGTTATTGCTGTTTTGTCCATTAAAGGCAGGAGTGTGATGATTCACAAAGTTTCACAATCAAAAACAAGGTGGCATTTACACTTCAATGTGGGTTACACATGAAAGCAGTATAATAATAATCACGTGACAGATCTTTATTTTACACTGTAAGAAATTTGTCTGTTAAATTTGCACTGAGAATGGCCAACTTTAATCTAGGAGGCTATACTTCTTCCTTTAACCTTCCATTCTTAATGTAAACATAATTACATAGATAATAACTGTATAATTATTTAAGTACTCATAAAGCAACCATATGCCGCTAGGAAAAAGTGTTTTCCCTAGCCAGCAGTTAAAAACCTTCCTGTGATTGTTTTGTTCACTATCGCTACGGTCAAAGTTTTTTTTGAAGTGACAGACTTGTCTATAAATACTCACCAGCTTCTCTCCAAACTTTAGAGAAACTGTGAAAAGTGAGACTGGAAATGGAGACAAGTTGCCTTCAAAGTAAAAGTTCTGCCTTGCAGATGTTGCCTGCAGTTCTGACCCACAACTTTTACTTTGAAAGCGAACATTCTCCCTTTCCAGTTTCTGTCGAAGACTTTATTAAGACGTACTAGTACCTCCTAATTACTGGGCTAGTAGTTAGCAAGTACATGAAAAACTGCAGGAAGCTGTGACAACCAAAGCATTCACTAAGAGCCTTTTGATTCAGCTTTCAATCCAGCGAGAGCCAGCATCTCCCAGGAACAACATTCCTCCCAAGCAGCCAATGGCTGTATTACATCCAATATGGCGGACAACTTTCAAGCACTGTGCACTTGACATGGAAAATCCTAAATACTCTCTATGCAGGAGACCCATGTGCATGTTACAGACTTTAAGACATCATTTTTAAATCCAGTATTAATTAAATATTGTTTGTTATATGTAAAGTTAGGATATTAATAAAGATCTGGGTAGGGACAGAAATGATCATGCTTTGGTTTAAAACAAGATTTAAGCTTTGGTTTCATGGTTGCCATAGTAATGCCTCTTTGCTTTCTCTCGACAAAATAGTGCTTCATGCACAAAATATACTTCCTATTGAAATGCATTACTTACAAATTCATGCTTACTAACACACGTGAAAAAAAGGGTGACAAGTTGCATTCATCAACACAAAATCCTGGACGTCACATCACAACAATCTAAAGACAAAATAACTAAAATAAACATCACAGTATGTTTAAACTGATCATTTTAGCTTAAACATAAAACTCTGTATTACACTAAAATGTGTGGTCAGTTGCTGTTAATGATTTTTCTTTCTTTAGAGGACTAAGCATTCACAGTATTTAGTGGTTTTCACACTAAATGGTGCATTAAAGGACTTAATTTCTGGTATTTTACAGCAGTTTGTTACAGTGCAGAAGCCTGAAGCTGAAAACAGCCGGAAGATCTTCTTACAGCCATCCTATAAATACCAAATACTGTGTCTAACAGAAAGGCCTGTAATTAGTGAAGGGAAGACTGTCACTGCTGCCAACAGAGCCACCTGTGTATAGATATAGCACCCATATAGGTGGCAGTGGGATATCAATTCATTTTAGTGACATGTTTTGCTGCAGGCAAGTCTCTGTTTCAGGACCAGACATCACTTTTTCTCACTGCACTTATAAAACCCTTCAAAAGCACCCACACATTTTCCCACAGCAAACCTAATTGAGAAGGTCAACGATGGAAATTATCACCAAAAGCCCTCAACACCTTTTTAATAACTCATCTCTTTAGTCCTTTTTAAGTTTGATAAGCAGTTGATGGGAGCTATTTTCTGTAGCGCTGTTCGTCTCTGTGGCCCAGCTTGATGACTCCCCCTCGAATGCCATGAGAGCCAATTTACACAGAAGCAGGCGGCTGCCTCATTTCTCACTTTGAGAACCGATCCAGGTCAACATGTTTTTAGAAAAGCAGGCCGAGGGGGGGGGGGGCAGGAGGCGGTTAAGGGCGGCCAGGATCGTTCCCAGTGCATGAATATGTTTTATAAAAGGAAATTCCAAATAAGATCTGTATACAACGTTGTGATTAATAGCGGAAAAAGGCATTCACACGTCCCTGTTTAGTGTATTTTGTTTTCATCCGACTCCAAAACAAATTTAATGACACTGAAACGAAAACAAGTACAAATGGAAACAAGCACTCTAAATCTCAGGCTCTCCAGTCTGTGATCTGTGGACTCCAAAAGCTTTTTAGACTGGAACTTGGGCAACATTTCACTCACTTATTGTTTATTTCTTTTTTTGTTGTTTTTATTCGACGTGAAGGACTTTGTCTAAATTTGTATAAATTTACTTACAAATGTAAATGTTATGTTAATGTTTCACAAGGCCACTATTTGCCCCCTTCCTGATTTCTTAATTATTTTTCCATATTTGTTACACTTCGGTGTTTCAGATCATCAAACAAACCTTCCACACTCAGGCCTGACATCAACAGAGACATTTCTAAGCCTTTGGGACTCCAGTGAACCGTGGCGAGAGGCATCTTCAACAAATGGAGAAACTTGGAACAGGAGTAAACCTTCCCAGTGGGAAGAGTGACCGACCTACCAAAATTACTCCAAGAGTGCACCAGTGACTCATCCAGTAGATCTAAATAGAACCCAGAACAACATCTAAAGAATTGTTTATGGTCAAGGTCACAGTTAGAATAAGAAAGAGACAGGGCAAAAATCTTGGTGATCCCCAAGACTTTTATACTCTGGACTGACAAGACAAAAAGTTTCACTCTTTGAAAGGTTTAAGTCAAGTTAAATCTGACATAAAACTAACAGAGCATTTGATTAAAACATCATAACATAACATAACATCAAAACATCATAGCAACAGTCAAACATGGTGGTGGTAGTGTGATGGTCTGAGGCTGCTTTGTAGCTTCAGGACCTGGATGACTTTCTGCAATTGATGAAACCATGAATTCGGCTAACACACCCGCGCATCCACCTATAAATGGTTCAAAAAAGAAAAAAAACAAAAACAAATAAAAAACAGAACAAAGGTTTTAGAGAGGCCTAGTCCAGAATTTTGAAACACCTTAAACAGGCTGTTCATGCTCGAAAACCCTCCAGTCCGTTTGACAAAAGTATGAAGAGTGGGTCAAAGTTCCTCCACAGTGATTTCCACAAAAAATTATTTTACATAAACAGCTGGTAAATATGTTTTGACACATTGGACGGATTTATTGTTTTGCTTCATTATGAATAATATAGTATCCATGCAAGTATAGCGAGAGATATTCATTCATACACCAATTATGAATGCTACACATAAGGGAAGAGTTCAAATGTGTTACAGTGTGAAGTAAATTATTGTTAAGCCTATTTATGAAGTATTTGCTATTTCGCCATGGCAGATGGGTCTGGGAGACTAAAATAAAAGGGAAATTAGTGAAAAAGGGAAATTAAAACCTTGGAGCTGCTTCATGTGCTAGACTTGTTGCTGCCCCATTGTTTTTAAAGATTTGTAAGACACCAGGGTAGCAGATGATGGCAACTAATGCCAAGGATGATGCAGTAAAATAAGTTGGTAAATACTGTAGCATTTAAACTAAAGGTATCCAAGTCCAGCTGCTGTGAAACTCGAGCATGCGTGACGAACACCTAGACTGCTTTAAATAAAAAAATCAATTATAGATTTCTAAAATGTGTGGCCTTGTTGATCTGACAGTGAAAAAGAGGGTTAAAGTTGTTGAGTTCAGAAGGTTGTTCTGATCAGGAGCACTGGTCACGATCAATACTTGCCTTGGGTCAGGGATAGGATCCAGGATGAGAGCAATTTTTGCACTCCATGCTGAGGCAATTAATGATGGTATGCAAACTAGTCTGTGATTGGTTACATTGTAACAGACTCTGCTGGAGAAGCCAGTTTCTTTGTCCGTCATTTATTAGTGTTTTCACGTTGTTTCTGTTCCAATGGAGAGAGTGATGCAGCTGTGCAGACCAAAGGAATCGATCACACGTGATGGCATTTGTAACTCTGACGTAAAAGCCACAATACTAAAAGCTGAGCACATGGCAAGTGTGCCCATGTCCACAAGAGGGGTGAAGCAATGGAAATATATCACGGAGAAAAAAGGAGCTTTTTGTTAGCTAAAGTAACAATTTCTATGAGAAACCTTGACAAGTACAAAGCATGAGGTAGAAGTGAATGCTAAGAAGTTCTTGATCTGCTGTTAAAAGATATGAGCCAAACCTGCAAAAAGTTGAACTGCCCTTGCATTTCTAAAATGATGATTTAATTGTTTATTTGAAATATATCATGCACACAAATCACAACTATGATGCTTACCGTGTGCTTGTCTGTTATGTGGTGCAAACTGTCACCCCTCCACCACCATGCATGGTAGTATGAGGAATTTGTGCTGACATGTTGTGTTTTAATTAGCATATTATGGTCAAACTTTGTTCTATTCTTTCTAAAGGGCATTGTTCCAGGACAGCTCTGCAAACTTATGCAGTGCTGTCATGTTATTTTATATAAAAGATCCATTCTCCTGGCAACCCTTCCAAACAAGAATATAAACGCCTGGCTGTTACTTAGCATTTAAAATTCCTATGAAAGCAGTAAGGGTGTACTTAGTTTTTCACATGTCTGCATAAATATTAATTGAGGAGTCAATTCAGACCTTAGCTTCTAAGTGTGTTTATGTACAGCAGAGTCATCATTAGGGATGGGTACCAGAATCCGGTGACATAACCAGTAACCAGACCGAAAACCAGCACACATTTCGGTGCTTTATTTGGGTGCTTTTTTTTTTCCTGAGACGTCATACACTTTGGATTCTAGCTAATCATTTTACCTTTCCAAGGATAGTAGGCGGGCCCAAGTACGTACGTTCTTTTAGAGCAGAGCTACAGAGTAAAAATGCCCAAGAGGAAGCGGTCAAAGTCTGGCTGTACTTCACAGCAAAAGATGCAAACTCAGCAGCCTGCAACAAGTGCTTTAAGGTGATACTGTGCAAAGGAGGTAACACCTCGAATCTAATGAAACACCTGGCTACGCATAGCGTTTTTTTAAAAGCCTAGAAATGCACCGTATTTGATAGCTTGCTGCGAGACCTCACACCGAGCACATCTACTGCGGGTGTGGCAAATCTCCATTAGCGAGTTAGCGTGTGCTTCCTCCAAGGGTTGGACGGTGCTTATCATTTTGCAGAAAAAAAGAGACTGCTAAAAATAAAAACATAAGAGGTTTTTGGACAAAGTTTGTGTTCTCCATTCTTTAAGCACCGGCACCGTTTCAAAAGCACCGATTTGGCACCGGTATCGGATAAGACCTAAACGATACCCATCCCTAGTCATCATCACTAATTTTTCAGGAAAGACAGAAAAATTGACAATCAGAGAGCACATCCCTCCCCACTGCCAAGGACACATGCTTCAACTAACATTTAAAATGGATGGACGAGTGTTGCAATTGTAAAGTAAAAATGATCCAGATCCACACATTTTCCTTGCCTTTTCCTTTTTTTAATGCTACACCTTTCCTCAAACTTTATCTGAATTCAATCAGCCAGTGTTTTTGCATAATCTTGCCCAAAAAAAAACAGCAACAGGAAAAACCTGGGCTACCTCAGCGCTCGCCATGGGGGAGGAATAAAATCTCCATGTGGCCATGAAATAGCTTTAATCCAGTCATTAACATGTTTACCTTGGTGTTAGCTTTAACTTGTGTGAGTTGAACTTTTCCAACTGCATTTCCATGGATACTGGCTCTACTCTCTCATTACACCAACTGCTGCCAGAGCAGCTGAATGTAGCTACAGTGCGCATGTGACACACAGCAAAGACAAAAATATCTCCCCTTAATTGTCATTTTACTTGCCAAAAATCTTTAATTATCCTTCGTCTTGGGAGTTCATTTGATACCGCTGCTTGACAAAATGTAGGCTTACGAAACTGTAATTAATCATCACAAACTGTGAACATGTTCTAAAACGAGACACATGCGCACGCTCACAAGAAGCAAAGTGGGCCTGAGCGCTTCATTCTTAACTGTCATTTTATAACAAGAGGCAGATTAAAGTGCGTTTATAAATACACAGAACCTCTGCGGACGTTTGATGAGCAGTGTGGGGATCTACAAGCAGATGGTCCGTGGCCTTGTGTGAGCGTGTACCCGGCACTGTAGGGGGAGAAAACAGTAGAGAGTGATTGTGAGCATTTAATGTTTGTCCTCAGTTTGTGTACTGTACATCCCTGTTGAGACCAAAGGCCCCCTCTCGTGGCTTGCTCAAGCATAATAATCCCAGAAGAAAGGAGACTCAATATTCCCGATAGGAATTAGCCAATGATGCCAACAGCTCTCAGAGATTTGCTCACTTATAGGAGTTTGCTGCAAAAAAATAAATAAAATAAAATTGGCTGTGTTACTGAATTTGAAGTAAATTAGTTGAGTTCATGTTCTGTATTACCTTAACTTTTTTTCTGTGGCCCATTTTGTTTAGGCTAAGGTTGTTTGAATTCAATCCATCAAATAATTTGATATAAAGAAATATTATATACACCATTAGAGATACAGGGCTGGGCCCCTTTTTGTCTTGAGAACTGTCTGAATATAAATATCACAGCAGAAACTTATACTCAGACCAGGCAATGTTTGAAGTGTTGTCTCTGTTTACTGTTCTCAGCTGACAGGAGTGGCACCCGGTATGGTCTTATGCTGCTATCAAGGTGTTGTGCATTCAGATATGCTCTTCTGCATAGCATGGTTGTATTGAATGGCTATTTGAGTTACTGTTGCCTTCCTATGAGCTCAAAGCAGTGCAGCCATTCTCCTCTGACCTCTGGCATCAACAAGAGATTTTTATCCATAGAACTGTTGCATTTTCATATATTTATTTGTTATGACTCAGGGAAAACATTTTCTTCTGCTTTTCCAATTCAGGGTTGTTGGGGACCAAGAGAGTACCCCGGCTGACACAGGGTGAGAGGGCAGGTCACCCGTCTCGCGTTGGGCTAGCACAGACCATGAGGCAACCAGTCATGCTCACATCCACATCTACAGCCAATTCTGAGCTGTGGAAGGATGCCGGCGTACCTGCAGAGAACCCACACAGACACAGGGAGAACATGCGGACTCCACCAAGACTGGATTCAAACCCACAACCTTCTTGCTACAAGGCTGCTATGGCTTCCATCATTACAACTTTACAAACATTTAACACCCATATGAGCATAAGCGAGTAACACCACTAAGTGTTGCTAGATTAAAGTTTCTGCACTGTGATTACCCTGGTATCAAGCCAATATTAATAACACAAAGGACTTATGGTGTTTATTTGCAGCCCCCATATTGTGTAGATGCAGGAAAATGGCCTCAGACTCCTCACTGAAATTTACTAAACTGTCTTATATACTTACATAATCTAAATGTGAGTGGACTGCATATAAAAAAATACAAATCTGGAAACATTTTTACTCGATTGACAGGCTTTAGGCGGAAAAATGAAAGGCCCTACAGTGTAAAACTGTGTGTTTGTTTTACTTTAATATGAAGACAGGAAATTGCAATCAACCAGCAGACCAACCCAGCAGAACTGCTGGTGTTCCAGCTTGGTTAGTTATTTCCCAGTGTTACCAGTCTTTTTGCCAAGCTAAGCTATTAAGCTGCTCGATGCAGTTTCAGAGGTTTCCTCAGACAGCACCTGGCTTAAAGGACAAATATCCAAAAAAAGGATTATTTGAAAGTTTTCGATGTTTAGTGTTTGTGGTGAATACACATGAATAAGACAAAGGTCGAGGACATACATCCACAATTTAATTTTTCCCTAATCTTAAGAACAACATCAGTTTCTGTGTTTACTTTCTTGCACCCAGTGAAAATCATTATTTAAGATACAGTATGATTTGGTCATGTGTATCATGTTATGTTGGTTGTACTCTCTGTCCAGTTATCTCTTTCCTTTGAGGCTTCAGGGTGAGGGCAACCATCTGTGCAGTGGCACATCATCAGCCATAAGACATCTGTTAAGAGGAGTTAGTGCTCAGTTTCATTTTCTAAAGGTGATGATACCTGATAGGACACAATTGCCATATTGGGGCCCTGTGAGAACCAATGAAATGTTGCTTTCTGACAAAAGACCACAGTCTTTAACTCCTGCATGGTAGCACGGGATCATTTTCATTCTGATGTCAAGTTTTGCTGGAGGATTCTTTTTTGGATATAACCTCTGTAAACCATTGGATTACGTCACCAAGGTAAACAATTTTCTTATTTTCCATTAGAGATTTACATGCCATTAATATATACTAGGGGGTTTCCTTTACAAGCAGGTGAGCAGGTGTAAAGGTATCCAAGCAGTAGTGGTGTGTATTTCACTTTAGTTCAGCATTACATACACAACACTGTAAGTGCTATGACTCAATGAGATCAATTTATAGCAACAGAGCAGTTGTTTTTTAAGAACCATGCTTCAGCTTATAAGCAATTCAGATATAAAAAGCTAGAGAATTAACCTTTAATCTCCTAAAGTCTGCTTAATTAGTATAATAAGTATTCAATTGTTTTGATTGTGTTTATGCTAATGAACTCCCACCAAGATCCCACTAAGAGCCTCCTGGGAAATAACAACACTCCAGGTCCAATGAAGCCAGTCAATCAAATGGAGTTAGAGCAGTAATGTGTCTGGAAATGTGCACCCTAAGCTTCGGAGGACAGGACAGGACCATGTCGCCCCCTGCTGAAGACTATTACTGTTGCCAGTTCCAGCCCAACACCTTTGACCCCTCCCGCTGTAGCTCCTGCCTGCGGCCAGATCACATGCACGTCAGCAGCGCTCCTGCAGCAGATGCTGCACAACAGGATACTTCGGAGGGGCTGGTATGTAGCTACATCAGCTACTGCGCTTTCTGTGTAGCCACCTGGGTCTGTACAAAGTCTTTAAATTAAAGATAAAACATCGTTCAGCTGATCATATCTCAAGGCCACTTACAAATTTTTAAACCTAGAAGAGGAATTTGAGCATTTCCCAGGTCTTTTTGACCAGATCCCAAAAAAACAAATGTGGAGCAAGGGTCATGTTTGTGTTGCTAAAGGTACTAAAGAATGGAAACTAAAGGTTTTTATGGTCTCACAGAATAGCCTTATTACAATGACTTAAAACTTGTAAGTCTTACTATTTTCTAGGGTCTTTAATTTAATTTGATTTCATTTGATTTGGCACCATATAAATAAAATTGAATTGAACTGAGGCAAAGGTTGGAGGCAGATCATTTGTTATGGTGAAGCAGCCAAAGAAACAATTTTCATAAAACCTTGAACAATTTATCCACAAACTTGAAAATGATGAAGCTATGAATTCTTATATCCAAAAGGTAAAAGGTCAGGTTTGGATTAACGCGGATGTAAAGAAGAACTTTCTGATTAGCACAGATATACCGCCATACCCTCATGGTCTCTGACTGGAAGCCCTCATTGAGGTGATGAAAATTGTAGATCCATTCTTTTGTGATTTATTCAGTTCAACAGTTCAAAAACAATTCATAAGTGCAACATAATTTTGGTTTGTTTCCTAGGTAACCAGCCCATATTTATAATTCATACGAAGGGTGCAAAACAGGGTCAACATTGCACAGTTCTATATATTTGTGTACCAAAGGCTTGACATGTTGTCAAGGTTCAGGGTGGCTTCAAAACTACCCAGACGCTAAGATTCTTTGCTTATACGACATTTTTATAGACATTTAAAATAAAAAAAATTAAAATAGCAATTTACAAGAATGATGTCAGCCTATAATACAATTACCAAGTGATAAAATTGTGGAGGTGGGAGAAGGATGGTGGCATTTGATTCTGTATCATTAATTAATGAAAGCTCATTACCATCCTTAGGGAATCGGTTGTAATCTGATATCCCCATATTACACATGCAGGCACATATCCTCGTGCAACACCGGCCCACTTTACTTATTATTCAGTGCAATGTCATTGTGAAACTTAAGTTAGTCAACATCATGACTCTAATGTAGATTTTATTTTCAAGTGAAAACAGAGAAAAACAGATAAATTTTATTTATTCCTGCATCCAGGAAGAGGTTCAGGAGCTAAAATGAGAGAAAAAAAAGTTTTGTGTTAATGAGAAGCTGACCTGAAGGAGAGATCAAGATAATGATAAGAAAGACAGTAAGTGGGCAGTTCTGGTGATGCAAAAGCACTGGAGCAATGAAATAATGATGAGCATGTCCAGAGACTAGCTTGAGTTACGTCCTGTGCAGGCTAGATGTGTTGGCTTAGCTGGAACGACTGGAGAAGCAAAGACAGAAGTGGCTACACGTAGCTACACAGCTTTGACAGCAGATTTACCTGAAGGTCAGTGATCAGTGACAGTAAGTGGAATTTGTGTTAATGCTCAGACTCAGGAAGTTGGTTTGCTTTTTACTTTTGTATAAAAATCAGTTTGTTTTGCTGTGACTTGTTTGATTTTTAAAGTGAGTAGACAGATGCCATCACATAGTTGCTGTATGAAGCTTTTAGTGGGTCATGATTAGATATAAGCATTGGCTGGTTTATTGTAAATCCAAATAACTGAGAAACCTGCACTTTTAGGAGGTTAAATATTTTTTAACAATTGCAGAATAAGTCAAATTAGACAAGGCTGCAGTCGCTATGCCAAACTGACAATTTTGGTTCCCATAAATTTGTTGAATTCTGTCATTTTTTGGTTTTAAATTGGTTGAATTATCCCAGTTAGGACCGCTGAAACATGTTATTACTGAACTGTTTTTAAAAAAGCAGACATTGTTTCAACAATTTTACTTTGAGTTTAAATAGTTTTCAAAAATAGAGACAAAACATTCTGATTGACAGCATTTTTCTTTTTTTAAATATCTAATTGGCACTGTTAATCCAAATGCTTAAGATGTGTTTCTGCTCCCCACAAACCAGGATACAGATGATGATGATGACGACACACGTGCCCTGTCTGAGGTGACCACAAGTGCCAGTAGTGATGATGTCAGAGGCGGCTGGACCTACGAGTGGAGTCTAGAGCACAGTCTGAGTCCTGAGTGGGAACTTAATATCTGTGATACTGACATACAATCCAGGTGAGTGTATCCAGTGTCCCGTTTTTAAGAAACCACTTTTTACCAAGAACCTGCCTGTACTATATACACTGGGTTAGTGAACGAGTATCACTGACTGGCCAGCTCAATAACATCCATTAGCTCAATCATGGAGTTGTGATCATAAATTTACATTCACTCATCATGGGTGTGAATGTCATGGTAATTCTGGGGTTTTAATGATGTGAACTGTAATGTCCACTGTATAGATTTTTAAAAACAAGAGCTGGACGCACAAGTTTTAATTTATTTTGGATTTTCTCAAATCCACACAGGGTCAAATTATACCCTCATTAACATTTGGTTAAATGTCCCTTAGAAAGTTTCACCTCAACCAAACTGTTTTGGTCGTTTCTGGCATAATTCTGGATACATATTTGATCGCTTTTTATGGCAGTATTGGTAGAGTTCATTTAAATTTGTGGTTTTCCTTACACAACTGTGGCTTCAGTTCTCAATTTTAAATAGGGTTGACGTCGGGGCTTTGAGACGACCATTCAAAAAGCTTAATGTTAAGCGTGCTTTATCCATTCCTAACCCGTTTTAATGTGTGTTTGGGGTCATTGTCGTGTTGGAACACCCAATTGCATCCCAGGATCAAGCCTCAAGATGTCGATGTGAGATGAAGTTGAGGAATTTGGAGGAAGAATTTGGTCCTCCTTTTTTTTATTCACCATTTTTGTACAATGCGCCAGTACCGCTGGCAGCAAACCACAAACCTCACTTGATCCCTAGCTTCCAGAGTGTAAAGTGCTGGTAGTTTAAAAAACACGCGATTTATAGTTCTTGATATTTTAAATGTTCTTGCTTTGGTGAGCTCTCAACTTTTGAGGAAAAGGTTTAGACTAAGTGGAGCTTTCAGGAGGAAGAGGACCTGATTGACTGCTGATGGCGCTGGATGTTGTGGTGCCACAATAATGATAACTGATCTGCTTATTGATAGTGCAGACACAGTGAGCTTCCCTATCTGGCAATTCAGCATAGAAACGGGTGCATAATTATCATCATAAAATTTAATAATTACATCTGTGTTTTATACACTTTATCTGTGTGGACATAAATCTGCTCTCATCATATTTCCATAATAATTACCGTAGCACTCAGGGCTTCTGTTCAAATCACTGAATATGCACTGTTCTCCCACAGTGTAGTGATCTCAGAGAGTCTCTGACTATAACTCAGGCTCTATATTCGGTACACTGAGTCTTTTCCTCTTATCACAGCTGCAGCAGCACCGGTGAGTCTCTACACACTCCTCTAGCATTTTATATTTATTTGAAAAGTCTGTTAAAACTTGAAGATGGTCTTAAGAATACATCTGCTTTTATAAATGGCATACTAAGAAGGAGTAATGATATATAAATGATGAATTAAGTACATGATAACACCTAACTAATACTTTAATAATGCTAATAATTAAGTTCATTAAGCTCATAATTAAATTAATAAGTAACTTAATCGACGTATGAAAAGAATCAATGCTGTTTATAGAAATATATATTTTATATATAACCTACAGATGGTTTTAATCCATGAAATGAATACGTGATCAGTCTTAATCCTTCAGCCCTGCAAGCCTGACCCCCAAAATTCTTGTACTTAAAATTAAATACCACATGAGCAGGGGCTGTTTTGATGGTTTCCTCTGCTGAGCATAATTGAGTTCTGAGTTCCTCTGATAGTTCCTGTATGGAAAAAGAAGATTAACATTATTTTCCTTCCTTGTTTAATGCCAAGGGTTTAATGAAAGACAAAGCTGATGGAAATCTTAGACTGACAGCACAGCGGATGTGTAGAGACGTTCTTGAAGCACTTCTTCACTAACTTGAGCAAACACTTTAGATGCATTCAAATAACAATTTATCGCCCATCGACTGATTGTCTGCTACCTCTCCCAGCTCTCCAAATCAGTTGGACTCTTCAGAGAGGGGCCGATCCCCCAGCTTGGAGCGGCACTGTGTGGCTCAAAGAGAAATGACACGGCTGGACTCCTCTCCCCCACAAGGCACTGAAAGCTCCTGGATGGATGAGAGGAGAGGGAGAAACAGGTCCCGTCAGGTGTCAGGTCAGTCACAGGCATGCTTCCCAGTTAGAACTAAGCTCCATCATGAGCTTTTTACAGAAAGATAATGCTCTCTGATGAGCTATGTATAGTATTAAGGCAATGATGTTTGATTTTCAGAGTCCTGGGGAGATAGGGGACAAGAGAGTGGCTACTTCTCTCCTGACAGAAGAGGTGATGGTGAGCAGCAGACTGAGGAGGCCAAAAAACGTCAGTTTCGTTACTACGAGAGGGGGCATCCCCTTCCAAGCAACTATGTTCCCGAGCCCAAGGCCTGCGTCCCTTACAGGAACGTCAACCTCGGAGTGCCCTCCCAGCGAAGAAATCAGGAGACGTATATGCAGGAAACTTGGAGAAGTGAATCCCCGCAGAGATACACATACCACTCAAACTTTAGACGAGGAGATTCACAGAGAAATTCTCCAACACGTCACAGCTCTATGAGTCCAGAACGCTACAACCTCACCGAATCGCCTGTGGGAGCTCAGAGAGGGAGCTCCGTCTGTAGGAGTCAGACTCGGTCTCATACTTCATCTCACAGCTCTCCACAGCTTCCATCATATGGTCCTTCTTGCCATACATCAGGCTGGTCCAGTCCATCCTGCAGGAAGGGGTCCACTGCCTCTCGCACCGCGTCTCCCTCCAGGGCCACGCCATCTCACAGGCGTGCAGGCTCTTTGCTCTCACAGAATGGTGAATATGATGCTAAAAAGGTATATAGTCGAGAGTCAGGGAGTCCATCACAAGCTTCGAACAGGCACAGTTTAGACTCTGAGAAGCTGTACAGAAATCTCGAGTCTATCTCCCGCCGTGGCTCGTCGGCTCTTCAGCAAAATTCATATGAGCTATCCCAGCCGTCCCCACGAATAAGAACAGCTGTCAACAGCTCGACCAACACTCGAACTCGGAACAGTCGTGACGTTTCACCATCCAGGCACGGCTACGGCACCAACCACTCCCCACAAAGACAACCCTGCTCCAGAGACAGCAGGCTGAGTCCACAAAACTCATGGCAAGGGTCTGCACACTCTTTACTCAGCATCCCAGCCTCACCTGGATCCTCGTCATCGAGGCGGGGCACAGGCCCTCAAGTCTTCGGTGGATCACTGTCACAAGCTACAATCACAGGAACAGATGAAGCCGATGAAGGAAAAAACAAAGTCATAGGTGACCGAAGTAGGAGTGCCATCAGACGAGGCATGGACACCCTGCTGATCTCTGAACCCAAAAAGGCTGCAGTAGATGCTGAGGAGGTGAATAAGTTGTGTGAGCAGGAATTTGGCTGATTGTCAACCTTGAGTTGTTAGCCAATGAACATGCCGTGGATAATGCTCCTTTCTGGCACTTAGAATGACTAAACTTAAGAAAAAGACTTAATCTTTAATTCACTCTGATCCCAAACTAGCAACTGACACAATAAACTCATTAGGAAGTGTTTAAAGTGGTAAAGTAAAAAGTCCATTATGCCATAAAAATGAAATGAATGCAGGTTTAAGGCACTCCTGCACTTGCTTCAGTTTTTAGAACTATCTATTTGTTTAACAAACAAAATATAAAAATCAGTCTTGTCTTTCTTGTCTTGCTAACATGCTAAATCTTTTCTAAATCTAAGGTGGGGCTGACCATAGATGATTACATAGTGCTGGCTGATATTCCCAAGATCCAAGTGGAGTCAGAAGAAGAGTTTCCAGGGCTGAGGCTGAGGAACCAGAGTCCCAGTCCATGCAGGGACCAGAGACTCAGGACATACAGGTTGGTGATGTGGCATTGTATCACTGCTGGTCTTGAGCACTTGCATCTGTTTAAACACGTAACTGGGGCTTACCTAAATGCTTAGACAGAAACCAAAATGTGGTTGGACACAGAAATATTCAGCTCATCCAAGACTGACAGAGGTTCTGAAATGCACACGGTAGCAAAAATAGGCTTTAGCAGTTGTAGTTGAAGTTTTCTTACCACACTTTAAACCTTATAAATCTTCAGTTGTAATGTTGCAGGCACCAAAATCATATACTCTCTCTCTCCGTATACCCTTGCACTACTTAACTGCTACCAAAAGGAACTAGTGGATAAAAATCCTTTGTAGTCAGTGACTGCCTGAATTATCTCCTCTCAGATGCTCTGGTAGTTTTACTGCAGCCACCTGGTAGCTGTTATTTGCTTTCTCTGCCTTCAGTTTTGGCTTCAGTTAGAAAAAAAAAAAAAAAAAAAGGCATGCTCTGTTAGGTTGAGATCAGCTGACTCACTTGGCCATTGAATCTTTGCCTTGAGAAACTGAGATGTTTGTGCAGTATGTTTTGGGTCATTATCCATTTGCACCGTGAAGAGTTGTCCAATCAATTTTTCAGCATTTGGCTGAACCTGACCACAGAGTATAGCCCTGTAAATGCTCAATTCATCCTGCTACTTCTATGAGCAGTCACATCACCAGTAAACACTAGTGACCTCATTCCATTGCACTCTCTGAAAATTGTATAAAAATGGCTGTAATTCATAAACAGTTAATGCAATACTTTTGTTCAGTTGCTTCACTTAGTGCTTAAAGTCTGGACTTGTGCACTACAACCAACTGTGATACTATTTAGAGGCAAAAAAGCAATCCTAAAATATATGTCTCTGTGCGTAACTCCTTCACTAGCTGGAAAATTAGTAGGCAGAAAATTCTTTGAAGATATGTATTTATCTGATGTGGTAATTGACAGCATTAATTTATGCCCTGAGAAAATAAAAATGCTCTTGAAGCTTTTGCAGAGGTCTGCAAAAGTTCACTTTAAAAACACATTTCCTCTTTTCATTTCCTCTACACTTTAACTGTAAGGTATCAAGATGAAATAGACAGATCGAGCCAGTTCTACAGTTCAAGGCCGGAGTCAGATGAGAGGGGGAGAGGCAGAGAGAGAGGGAGAGACAGACGGGAGAAATGTCGAGACTCTGAGAACGGCCGATCGTCTCCGAGACGATCGGCAGCATCTCTTCATACACAGGTAAGATGCAGTCACTGCAGGCATGTTTATCACAGACAGCCGTGTTGAAAAAGGTAAGAAAGTCCTGTCTGTTTAATCCATCAAAGACCTCAGATAGCCAGAGTGGAAAACACAGATCCTCCAAGGTGAAGGAGCGTCCGGCTCCTCCTGAACGCCTGCAGACACAGGTGAGCACTGTCTCATGACTTCCTGCGTCTGTATATATCACACGAGCATTTGGAGGAAAATAGGTCATCCATGTATTTCAGCCCCTCGCAAGGACACACACTTGCAGGCAGAAGTCATTACCTAGCACTCTGTGTTTTAGGGCAGCATGTTCATTTGATTTATCATCTTTATTAATAGGTTCCAGGACGGTTTCAGTTAACTGTTTCCTGTATTTGTAGGGTTGTGGTGTCAGGACTAAAACAGCTGAGTCACTGTACACTGATGAATGACCACGAAATGAAATGTTCAAAACTGTTTCTGTTTCACTGTTGAAAACTTTTTTAGTAGTTCACTCAGCATTTCCATATGTAAGCGCCTCTGTATGTGTGTGACTTTATGACATCCTCTTTACATATCACATCCGGCACTTCTTCCAACCTAATTCCTCTATTTTTCCTTCTCTACCACACATATTACGATAACAACGGATCACATCGTCATACATGGTGAGTATTTTTCAGTTGGCACTATCGTTCTAATAATGTACCGTTGGTTCCCCTTTCCCTTCCTTTCTCCCTCTGACAGTTTGATGGTTCTCAGAAACTACACATCTTCCTCTTTGAATGTTCCTGTTCAGTTGTATTTTTCTCTATCTGCACCTCGCCGCATGCGTCGATCTATATTAGTTATCTCAAGAGTGCAGTCGTCTGTTTCCGACTGTTTCCGCTTCCTCTAGTTTCACAATGAAGTGTGAGAGACAAACCACAAACAGAGCTCTTTCATTCTGTTTGCTCGTATCGCTTTAATTGCAGATGTTGTTTCTCAAAGGGGTGGATGTCCAGACTGGATGAACATGGCAAGGTAAAGGTATTCTTTTGAAAATCTTATTATATTTAACTAAGATGCTAATTGTAGCTGTAACCACATCCTCATAAAACCTGCCAGACGGGCTCAAAACACCACGAATGTGACTCACCATCGTGAAACATCTTGAAAAGAGTCTACATACTGTAGAAATGAATGCCAATGAATGGGTTTGATTTTCATGGCAGCAGTTAGTTCATCGTTGCCCATATTTACTGTGCTTTCCACAGTGGAGGAAACACTGGTTTGTTCTCGGTGACACCTCGCTGAGATACTACAGAGACTCAGAGGCTGAGGAGGTATGACATAATGTGTGACGCTAAAGCAGTTTCTGGTGTGCTGTGTTTGCACATTCAGAAAGACTTTATGAAGTTTGTTTTTTGATACCAGTAGATCAGTTTCCCGAAAAATGAATTGTTTGGGGGAGAACTGTGACCTTATTTGACTCAGCTAAAGTTATGCTGCTCTTGTTGTGCTGCAGTCAGATGACCTGGATGGAGAGATCGACCTGACGTCCTGCGTGAATGTGTCAGATTGTGATGTGGACAAGAACTACGGACTCCAAATACAAGTATGTATTTACACCATTTTTGCTTTTTCTATATAAATAAAATTGAATTAAATTTGACTTGTTAATGGTGTTGCTCAGTAGACGACCACACTGTCAATTAATCAGACCTCCACCCCCCCAACTCCCAGTTTCACAGCCAGACAAATAGATGTTTGGCTGCTTCCTGTTTAACGCGCGTGCATGTGTGTGTGTGCGTGCGTGCGTGTGTGCGGTTGTGTCTTTTGATCTGCCCCAGACAAAAGGAGCAGTGTTCACTCTTTCTGCTGTGACATCCAGAATTCGGAAAAATTGGTTGAAGTTACTGAAGCAGGCGATCCAGAACAACACACAGTGAGTCTGGCACTATGGTGGGAGACAGTGGGACAGGAAGTGTTCAGATCCTTTATTTAGGACTTAAGGAAGACATGAAAGTGTAAACATATTGTAATAATACCCAGAAAATAAATAATATCTGCAAAATGTGCCCAAATTCTTAGTACACATAGAATATGTGATCAGTGTGTTTTGCTATTACATATTACATTGTTTTATTACTATTATTAATGCATTAGGCTTAATGCAGCAGACTGTGACTGTTGTAGCTGGTGGAACTGGAGTTCATTTCAAGAACCATATACACTATTTAGTCATTTCATTTAACTTAGAACCTGATGCGTGTAAAACAGTCTGGCTGGATTGTTTGTTCCCTGATTTGTGAATGAAACTGTCAAATAAAGGCGGTTCTGGGTCGAGGTGGGGTGCGAGCCAATTCCAGTTGTGGAGAGGCAGGTTACAGTCTGGACAGGTAGTTTGTCGCAGGGCTAACACAGAGAGGCAGACAACCATTCATGCTCACACTCACACGTACAGCCAATTCAGAATCACCAGTTAACTTAATGCATGTCTCTGGATTGTGGGAGGAAGCTGGATTACCCACACGGGCACAGGAAGAACATGAAAATTCCTTACAAAAGGCCCAGCCAGCCAAAAGAAACCCTTCTTGCTGTGGACCATCATTGCAAAAGTTCTTTCTACTTTCTTATTTTTATAGTTTTATATTATTATTTTTCATAGAATTAACTAGCACCGTACCTGCACCCTTCATAGACTTTGTGCATTTCATTACCAAAGCAGTATAAAAAGCTGGAATCAAGTTAAAATAAATGATCTTAAATTAAATTAAAATTACTGGTGAAAAAATGTCCCTGTCCCTCTTAATCTTAATAGGCAGAACAGAACAGAAACACCCTACAGGGTGAATACTTAGTGCTAAAATAGTGCTAAAATCCTCAGTCTCCAAAAACAAGATCTGAACATTTCTGTGGAGCATGGCTATGATTGGGTGGTCTGCCTGCAGCAGACCTCGTCTCTCTTATCTTTCTTTGAATGTGTAACTCTACTCTCCTGTATTTCCCTCATTCGGACCTCAGCCAATCAGACATCGGCAGCGAGAAAGAGAACCCCCTCTCCCGGAGGCCGTCACCATGCCAACCCCGTGCTCAGTTCACCTGCAAGGATTCGGGCTATGAACCTGCCACTTGCACCTCCACCACTACAGCTGCAAACTCCTACCAGACCGAAATCCACCACCAAGCAGCAGACAGAGATCTGGGTGCAGACTTATCCCCAGCCAGTCAGAGAGAGGAAAGGGAGGGCTGGGACCGCGAGCAGGCGAAACGACTGGAGGAGAGGAACAAGTGGTTTGAGGAGGGGCACCCCGTCAATGAGATGGGCAGCAGGTGGGAGTCCATGGAGCTGAAAAAGGGGAGTGTACCTGTGCCTGTTATTGAAACTATGGACTCTGAAGTTAACAGGAAGTGGGCAGAATTTGAGACAATGTCATTTCAGGACATGAGCGCACAGTCTCTCATAGGCGCACAGGCTTATCAGTCAAGCACCGCACAGGCATCTGCATCTCTACTTACTCTCCACAGAGATCACTCACCACCTCAAGAGGTCAACCAGTCTGTCACCGGGTCACAAACCAATACATCAAACATGAAGGAGGCTCCTCCATCCATAAATGGCGCCCAGATCACAATGAATACAGCTGAAGCACTGCAAAAAGAGGTAGGAGAGAACTTTCAATTTTAAAAAAGCGATGCACAGAGTCAGGGCAAGAAAATTATACTATTATCCAACAGGGATCGGCATTTCAGTCTTTTTTTCCCCTCCTCCCTCTCTACCCCTACATATTTTCTATAAAACAATCTCCCAGGCTGTTTTTCTTCAAAAGCAGGTAGAGAGCATTAAGAGGGAGCGTGCAGCCATGGGTATAGAGGTGGAGAGTCCCTGTGGCACTGGGGCACCTTGTAGGGCCAGACTGGAGGCCATGGAAGTAGCACACAGGAAAGCACTGCAGGAGCTGCAGGAGAAGCATGCCAAGGAGATAAAAAAGCTGGAAGAGGAAAAAGACAGGATGCTACAGGAGGAGAGCCAAGCAGCTGCTAAAGGTGAGTCACGGAGTATCAACAGCAATAGCAGCTTCAGCTAAACATGAGGATTTGCTTTTTGCTCTCTGCAGGGTGCTGTATTTATTTTAACTGAAAAAAATAATTATGAATCTTAGCCCTTGGTCCCTTACATGCATGTTACACAGTCATATCATTTATCAAGATTTAATTCCTTCAGTCCTAAACCTCACAATATTAGAGTAGATACTAGACTCCAATTTACTTTGAAAGTTAATCTTTTGAAAATAAAGAGCTTGCTTAAGGTATGAAGGACCATTAATTTATGACCATAAGGCAGTATGCAACTATCCATCCATTGTCTTAGCCAGTTAATCCAGTGAAGGTGTTTTCTACGAATTCCCTCTTACGGCTCAGACTAAATCCTGGAAAAGATTAAAGCTGTGCACAAATCATTTCAGCCATTATTAGACCTACCGAGGACGAGTTTTAAGTTTTTTATTAAGAGAATAGCAGAAAGACAGTGCTAAACGACCGCACTGAAATGATACTTCTTTATTCGTCATCTAAGTGAAGAAACTGATTAATTCATTCTTTCATATAAACTTAAACTTTTTAGGGACCTGCACTAAAACGTATTCCATGCAAAAAAGACATTTATTGATTGGCAATTTAGTAAAATTAACATCTCTTGACTGATACATGACAGTCAAGAAATCATCAGCTCACACATATGAGAAACCTAATATTCGACCTTTGTGCAGTCATGCAACTGATTAATGCATTTAAACTTGGCACCATGCAACCAGTGGGTACATAACCACAGAAACCACCCACAATGCAGCTGTGCACATTATCTGTGCACAACAAAGAGCACTGTACAGATTTAAGAATGTTTGAACTCACATATTTGGCTCCTGGAATAACACAAACAGTGCACCAGTGATGACTGGTGATCTCAGTTCATCAGAGAGACGTGACACAAACAAGTACAGCTCTTTTACGGTCTCAAGTTGTAATGTAGTTCATTACAAAAGGGGTTTCATGAGCATAGCAGGCTTTCCCCAGTGTTATACCAACAGGATGAAGGCTGAGCCCCTTTAATAAAAGAATCATATTTACTTTTAATACCAAGCATGTACACAAAAGAGGAACTGGTCTTGAAGTCATAGTGCAACAAAACAGTGGTGCAAAAATAGAATATGCGGTATTTACTGTATACAGTACTACCTACTGATGCTGCTGTCACCTGCAAGCCTACATTTTGCTGTTCTTGTTTTAATGCTGTTTACTGAATGCATTAACTAGCTAACTAACTGTTCATCAAAAGCTATGGAGGCACTGAGAACAACACACAGAGAAGAGCTGGAGAGACAAGTGGAGAAGGCCAGGAAGTCATTTGCAGGAGCGGCACATGTGGATTCATCATGCCGAGGGCAGGCGTAAGTGTACCATAGCCCTCCTCGCTGCAGGCTGAAGATGTTCTACACTTGACCGCACGCCTGTTTTGATGCATTATAATTAAGACCTCACAAAAACCTCACAACTCGTGTGTTTGTGCATGCCAGGCTCCAGGCGGATGTCTTGCACTCTGAGTTAGATGTGCTGTCAGAACGTTACTCTCAGAAGTGCCTGGAGCTGGACCGCACTGAACAGAGCAGCAAGAGCCGAGAGACCGAGCTCGGACGCAAGGAGAAGGAGCTGGAGCAGCTCAGAAGAGAGAACCAGGTTTCTGCACAGCCTTTGTTTGCAAATGAATTTGAATACAGAACAACTTGATGTGATAGAAAGTGAAACGATGACCTTCACATCCTCTTTATTTTATTCTTATAAGGTTACATATTGAGGAAACATAATAAAGAAGCACATACATTGTAATACTTCTTATTCCTGAGCTACACATCTTTATTCCAGGATCTCAAGGCCAAACTGGCAGAAGAGATCAGCCGTATGCGGTATTTCATCACAGGTCAGAGGTCGGATGTGGTATCCCTTTGCAACACTGAGCGCGCTGCATCAGAATTAGAGGTATTGATTACAGTTTCTTTTCTCTCTTATGTGAAAAGAGATAAGCTGAAAAATGTCTTTGCCCCCGCTCAAACCAACTTTATTTATAGCTGTGTGGAAATGTTAAAGGACAAATGTTGACGTTACTGTCATCACTGGGAACCTCACAACAGCATCTGATCTATGTTCTGTGGGATTTTGAACCCACTCCATAAAAACAAATGGATCAAAGTGTTTTCTTTTGCCTTGTATCCTGATTTAATGACCCCCTGTGGCGACTGTCACCTGTTTCCTGGCCTCATTTTTGTTGAGCATTCAGCTGCAGTACATATCGCCACCTACAGGCTGAAATAAAGTACATCATCATCCTGCGCATCTCTGCTGAATCAATCGACTCATGAATCTAAGCACATCTGGGATGCGTTTGAATCATTTCTTTTCCTCAGGTTCCTGCCTGTCAAATGTTTTCCATTTTTATTACACTGTAAAGTGATAATTAAAATTCTGATGGAGATTCTTTATTATTTTCTACAAAATAATAAAGAACTGTTGATACAAGGCAGGATGGATCCATGTTTTCATGTTGTTCACACCAAATTCAGACCCTTCCATCCAAATGTTGCAGAAACTCATCAGACCAGGCAACGCTTTTCAAATCTTCTTTTGTCTAGTTTTAGTGAGCCCAGGCTACAATTCACACACTGTGGTCATCTGATGCTGTAGCCCATCTGCTTCAAGTTTCAATATATTGTGCATTCAGACATACCTACATACCTTGGTTGTAATGAGTGATTATTTCAGGTGACTTTGATTCCTATCATAGTAAAGCAATCTAGCATCAACAAGGCATTTTTTCCCAGAGAAATGGAACTCACTCACTGTCTGTAAATCCTAGAGAGGGCCGTGCGAGAAAGTTCCAGTAGATCAACAGTTATTTAAAGATACTCAGAAAATGCCAACAACTATACAGTGTTAAAAATCAGTTATTTTCTCCATTCTGATGCTCAGTTTGAAATTCAGCAGGTCATCTTGACCATGTCTACATACCTAAATGCATTGAGTTGCTGGCATTTGGTTGACACGTCAGATATTTGTGCTAACAAGCAGTTGAACAAGTGTGCTTAGTAAAGTGACTGGTGAGCACATTGAAATTTAAAGAACTGTGTAAACTCTGTTTTAAAAAAACGACAATAGTCAAATGAATTAGATTAATATAGTAAGATAAGCTACTTTCAGCTGCTTCCTTATTTACAATGAGTCACCATAGCAGGCAGCTCTGCATTTTTGATTTGATGGGTTTTTTCGCTCTTCTCCCCTTTTCTGGGAGGCAGTGGGGAGATAGAGCGTACAGCCCGATCTGGCGGGGAGGTGTGGGAAGCCAGATCGGGCGCCCCCCTTCCGGCTCTCCTCTCTGCTCTCTCCTATCTTGTCCCTTTTGTCTTACTTCTCTCTATCACCTTTTCTATCCCTTTGAAGAAGTGAGGCTCCATAAATGTTAAAGAGGTAAGTATTATGTCTTAGTTGCAATGAATAGATAAAAGAAAATAAACTGTAGAAAACTAAACCGAAGAAAGAAGAAGAGAAATAACAATTTAACATAAACCAGTGACACACTCTGGGGCCTGATCAACCCTGGCAGGGTCTCCTTGGATGAGGGTGTCTAGTGATAATAGCCGAAACACCCGATGAATCCAAGGTCCACTACTGACGATGTGTCCCAAACTGGTGAAGTTTCCTTTCCTCATAACAGCCATCCCTCAAGATTTTCTCCATGTAAAGCAATGCATTATCAGGGATTGTAACATCTAGTCCTTTTACTGAATAAGAGGTTGTGTTTAATGTCTTACAGACTCTACTCAGAGCAAAAGAAAATGAAGTTCAGTATCTTAAAAAAGAAATCAGTTGTCTACAAAATGAAGTGCAATCTCTTACAAAGGTATGTTTTACAGTCTAATCTCTTTTATCACACAGAAATAATACACATTAAAAATTTTGTACAATTAAATGGAATACTATGCTTACCATGTCTGTCCTTATTCCAGGAGAAAGAAGTCGCTTATGAGCGTTTTAAGGAGGCGTATGTAGAGCTAAGTGACACAAGGGGGCGTGGTCAGCTGGAGATGGGCTCACTCAATGAACACCTGAGACTGGCCAACGCTGCCCTTCAGGAGGGAGCAAGACAGACCTGACCTACGAGGACAAGCCTTAAAAAATGTACTCTGACAAAGAAAACCAGCCAATATTAAAAAAAAGAAAAAGCAATATATGTAATCATGACTTGATAAGCCTAAGATGAGCCAGAATTAAAAATGATGGGTGTTAAGATTAAATAACAACAAGTGTTTTCCACATAAGAGACTCTTTATTTATTGGTCACACACAAACATGCAAACAGGAGTGAGGCCAAAACTAGTAGTTGTGGTAGCCTCACATGATATGACATTTCTGATAAATTCTTAAAGGCAAAACAAGTTAAATATTAGAGAAGAGAGAAAGGAAGAGGGTGGAGACAGAGGGATTTATTTGGAAGACAAAGTGCCCCATCTTCCCCATCTTCCTTGTGCCGACTGGTATGCTTTCAGTCAATATTACAAAGCACCCTGTGGATGTAAATGAAAAAACAGAACACAGTTGTCATCACTGGAAAAATGTCACAGATTACTTCCTTTGACATGCAGCTGACACACCCTTTACACAGGAGAAGACTGTGACTAAAGGTCCCAGCCTCAATGCTTAAAGATTGCATAAGGTGTGGCTAATAAGCACTTGAACTTTACCATTTACTTTTCCAGAGTTAGCTCAATCGTCATCATCGTCATCTTCAGGGACAAAGATGTCGTGCTCCTCCAGGAGGGCGGCAAAGTTCTTGCTGATCAGATTTCCCACATAAAGGAAAGGGACCACCACTAATGTCATGCGGATGAGACCAAAGGGTGTCTGCAAAAATCAAACAATGATGGTTAAACCAAGAGGATGCAAGAACTATTCAGATCACTAAACATCACTAAACATAACTAGGTTTTCTGCAGGTGTTGTGGCACAGCTGGATCCAGGAGAGATTGGTTGTAACAGAGCTGTGTTTCTGCAAATTTCCAGGTAAAAAAAAACTCTGAATATCTGAAAGACAAAATGCTTTCACTAAAAGCACTACTGATATCATCGGCTCATTACATCCGTACACTGAAGCTCTATTCTGAGTCATCTTGACTTGGCTCCGTAAAGCATGGTCAATGGGTATCTCCATATGAATACGTGTGTTCGAGTTAACAGCCCTCAGCCAGTCGTAAAGCAGGTTCCAGCATAAAAATGTAGAAGGCCCATAAAGAGTGGACGAAGTGTGTATGGTTACAGAGCAGATCATTTTAGCCCTTGACCTCACGGCAGTTTCCGTCCATCGATCATTAAATGTCCATTTCTCTTATTAATGTGCATTTGTGTTTTTATTGCGATATGAAAACAGCCTTTCTTTTCCGCGACCAATAGGACATGTCCTGCCTGAACATCGACGAGTTGAGGCTTCAAGTATATAAATTACTCGCCGAGATTAACGACTGTCCAGTGGACGTATTTTTAAACGACACAACACTACAGTTCCCCAAATGAAACGAGCTTTTTAATAATAAATGATCTTTAAATTTACTAAATTAGTGACTTATTTCCTTTAACAGCCTCTCCTTTCAACAAAACAAACGTTCATTGGCTGATTTAACAAGTCCAGTGGATATCCTGTCTTTCTATTCGTCAAAGCTGCTGTCAATCCACCGCTGTCCCGCCCACTCATAAACTCCGGTCGGCTGCCTCTGTAAACGGGACGTTAGAAACTCACTTTTTCCGGCTTCGGTAGAATTGCTCCAGACGGCGTGGACACTGCGGTCCTGCTTTGAGTCGTCCTGGGTATATTTGAGGTCTTCAAGCCGGTGTTACGGGTCATTATCCCCATATTTCTGGAGGAAAGTCGCAGCGGGAGCCGCAACATACTCGCCGCCATTTTTCCTGTATTTGTGACGGTAATGGGACGCTTCTAAGGGTGGGACTGGGATGCCTTGTATGGGCGTAACTTGCGGTTTGACAGGTAAATGTTGAGTAATTCCATCTTAATCTATTATTATTATAGTTGAATAGTCTGCTACAAATAGATACATGTGGCCGTAAATTACACATAGCTTAAGTCACTAAGGGCCTTTTAAACTTTAGTTATAATTTACGGAACTATTTACTATGTTCATATTTAACACAGTAAACCTTTGTACAACCAACCAATCACAGATATCCACTTATTATAATATCAAGATTGAAACTGAAGAGAAAGAATGTAAAATACTAGCTGATGGTTATAATTCTTTTCATCTTAAACTGGGGTAAAATCAGGACTTGGAGCCAGTTTATGTGTTTATGTTTATCACCTGTTTAGACAGAAATAACTTTTTAGAGGCAATGAGACAAATGAGTGTAAAAAGTATGAGGAAAAAAAATAAATGATCTCCTTGTTTATCTTAAGGGCTCAAGAATTTTTTTCCCCTTTTATATTGATATACGTCACTCGTGACAGTTTGGTTAGAAACATGCACATGTGTGTAACCCTCTGGAGGTCAGTGCTCCTCATGTTCCTCCTCAAACAGAGAAGAAAGTACTAGTCATTGCTGATGACTTCTGCTGTCCTGTCTAACTCTCTTTGTGTACCTGCCTGCCTCTTGGAATCTAAAAGTTCTAACATTACGGAGAGCTGAAGTGAAATTTGCAGATTTGATGTGCCATCCACTTGGAGGAGCTGTTCTACCTGTGCAATCAGAATGGGCACCAAAGCAGGTGAAATGGACATTGATCTTTGAACACCAAAGTCTAAACACCTCCTCACTGTATCAAAGGGGGGGGGGGGAACGAAATGTCAGATGGGGCCAGTCTCAAAAATATCTGGTACAAGGAGCTGTTGCTGGTCCATCATCCAGCTGCAGAGAAGAGCAAAGTTATAACATTACGAAGAGCTGAAGTGAAACTTATGTTAAAAAGCCACTGTCTTTATTTTTCTTAATCTATTTTTTGAACTTTGATGTTTTTTTTCGTGCTCCTTCCATTTCTGAAGTTTGCTGCTGCCACTCCCTTTCCTTCCCATCATCCATGTGGAGCATGTTTGGATTTTGGAGGCTTGCACAGGAGCACTTCTGTGTTGGCTGAAAAGCCTCGCCATAGGGTTTCTGTCAGCAAATACTTCCACAAACAGACGCAACCACGGTAGCATAAATTATGAGTCATGTACCAGCCTGACAGAATGTAAAATGAAGCTAATACAGATGTGCCTAAAACTGCAATTCTGAGAGTGGCCACTTGAGGCAGGCTCCTACTGCCTGGTACCAAGAATGGTTTGAGCCTCCATGGATAGTTGGTTAAAAAAGTAAGTGAAGTGTCAAACAAAAAAACATCCCCTATCACAGCTGGGATTGGGCACTTGAGACTAGTCAATCCCTCTCATGTTAAAAATCTTAACTTTCTTTGTCTCTTTTACAATGTTTATAACTTTAGTGTGTTATGCAGTGTTATGTGTTATGCATTTTGATATTCATAAACGTGTGAATATCAAATCAGTTATTATACGTATTGGCCAATGAGAGTAGCACATATTTTCTAAATATGTTGAAGATTTTAGCTTTGCAACCATGTTTCTATGTGTTATTTGTAAGATCAGAGGCACTTTAAACACTTTATATGTTTGTGTGGGGGGATACCGAAAAACAAAAAACAAAGTAGGATAATGATAATAATAACAATAATAATAATAATAATAATAATAATAATAAACATTTTGTTGGTGACATGTAACGTCACCAAACAAGCCCGCGAGGCTGACTGCAGCACTTCCTTCGCAGCTGCACTAGAACGCGCTCCGCGGGGACGCGCATGGAGGGGGAATAGGAAGAAGGAAGAGAGGACGCTGAACAAACTTGATAACTTCTAGCTGACTCGCTAGAAATCTGTCTGTGTGACAGTGGAACTGGTTACTTATTTCTGTATAGATTTGTTAGTTAACAAAGGCCCCGTCTATATTCAGTCACCGTTGTGTCAACTCACCACACGACCCGACCGGCGGACCCGGGCAGCAGTTTTCAAACAGACGTTGCACTTGCTCGGCCGACCCGAAGCCATCCAACGTCACAAAGTCACATTTATTTGCTTTTTTGAAGTGCAGGGATAACCAGTACATTTAAGTAACGCTGTACACAAGCAGCTCGCTGGTTAAAGGCTCGGAGTCTTCCTCTTGGTGGGAAAACTTAACCGCGGTCGGTGCTGTTGGAGGAGCAGACGAGGCCTTGCAGTTGAGGAGGCTGCATGTGTTGAAGACCGCTGCTGGCGACGTTAACTGAACACTCATAAACATGTCGGCCCAGGCACAGATGCGAGCGATGCTGGACCAGCTCATGGGGACGGGAAGAGACGGTGAGATGGGCTTCGCTGTGGTTGAGATTGGTTACTTGCAAAATCAGCAGCGTGTATGATCGTTGCTAGCATTAGCCGACAAGCTAACCAGCATACTAGATGGTGACAGTGCGGCATGCTTTACAAATCATGCTAACTAGCCGGCTAGCTACCTGTTGTATTTAAGTTTGCTTGGCAAGTTAGGTTGTCGCACTGTTACAAAACCAATCCAAAACAAACATCATGTCGGCATTTTATTTGGCTCACAGTCTTGTGTTCATTTTTTTCTTCACTCCATTTCCTCCCTATCTTTTTTTTTTATTGTTATTATTTTTTAACCACGAGGAGTTTTATCGGACACGTTTACTGTACCTGGATGCTACAGTGGTTAGAGATGTATGACTTAATCCGTCACAGGTGCGGGCTAATAACCCAGTATGATAGTAAAATACTGTACAAAATACATGAACGCCTGCTTTTCCGCTTTCCTTCTTTTTTAAAGGTGACACCATGCGGCAGAGAATCAAATTCACAGATGAGCGAGTCTGCAAAAGTCATCTCTTGGATTCATGTCCTCATGACATCCTCTCAGGCACCGTGAGTATCGTGTTTACGCACGCCTGAACACACAGAGGAGAGCTTTATCATATTTACACAGAGCCTTATAATATATACAGTCACACACACAAGGCTGACAGGAAATGTATAGAGAGCTTAGATGTGTTTGGACTCTACTTCATTGTCACTGGGTTTGAAATGAAATAACTTTTATATATATATGGGAAATAAACACATATCCAAACATACTAATAAGCATTTCTATTTTCACTGATCCTTTCTACTAGAACAGCTTTGCATAACACACTAGTGCACAGTTTCACTTTCTAAAACAAGCAGCTTTATCTTACTCACAAGGCCAACGACTCTGAGGGAAGCTTTTTCTCTGATTGGCTGCTGAAAAAAGGGCTGGTTTGGTTTCATTTAAAACTGTACTTGAACATTCAAATGTGTTAGTGGGGATGTTGCCTGAGGGTCATAGACTTTGTTTTAATAACAAATATGAGTTGGGATTAGAGACAGATTATGAAATAGATTCATTTTACCCCTCTGATTATGTGTTGTTGCTTTCATTTGTTGACTTATCCACTTACTTTCTATTCCTTAACTTCAACTGGACTGGACTCAAAAAGACTCTTCTAAAGTTGAACATCCCCAAATTAAAACTGAGAGTCAATTTAATTCTTAACAGCCTACAGCACTGAATATAAGCAGATAGTTTGAGCGGTGTATATAGAAATCATCAGACCTGTGTTAGCTTTGCTTCAAGTTAAAGGGTATCACATTTGGATTCTTTAGTGTGACATCAATGAAAATTCTTGTGTCCAGGACATTTTATCTTGTAGCTTTTTTCTTCTTCTTCTTCTTCAGATTTTGGGCTAAAATGTAGGAGTAAAATGAGGCACTCAGCTTACATCATTGTCATTTTGATTCCTGCAGAGAATGGACCTGGGAGAGTGCGTGAAAGTGCATGACTTGGCACTCCGAGCTGATTACGAGATTGCCTCTAAGGAGCAGGAATACTTCTTTGAACTTGATGTAAGTATGTACACACACACACCCACAAAACTATTCTCTTGAATGTCTTGTTGAACTCACTAAATCTACTTTGATTGCTGAGACTTTTCTTGAGAAAGTTAGTTTCAAGCTCTACCTAAAAGACTGTTCAGGAACACGCACAAATACACACTACCATTTAGAAGCTTGGACACACTCATTTGTTCAGATGTGAGTGTGTCCAAACTTACTGGACTGTCCTAACACAGAAAAACTGATTCCTGTTGAATTTCTTGGCAACAAGAAAAATCATGTATTTAAGTTTAACTCAGGATCATCATAGTTTTATTTTATTTAGGGTTATTATTATTATGGAAGATTAAAAAATATTTTTGCACACTTCAAATTTACTTTACATTTGCAAAAAAAGGCCTCTAGCATTACCAGAGGTTCTGTAGAGGTTATTCACCAAATCACTCATAAAATAATGGTGGTCTGGTGTACCTATTACAGACTCATGGACTTCAGAGTAACTGACAACCCGTGTCACTTCAGTTTTCATGCATTTATTGAACATAAGAACTCCCAGAGTAAAGTTAACCCTTGAATTGTAACTCCAGCCTCTTTTAGCAGCACCAGTCACCATTGGTCTTTTGATGGCTGTCTTGTTGCGTCACTCAGTCTTTGCTAAGCCGCAGGTCATGGACTGCCACCCTGACATTTCCCAGTAAAATTTCTTAATACCAATGTAAATGTATAGTTCCTCACTTGGTGTTCAAGCCCTGGTGTAGCAAAGCAGAATCAAACCACCATGCTCCACAATTTTGTAGTGTGCTGTCTTTAGCTTATCTTTTTTGTGGACTGATGAATGCAGTCTTTAGAAATGCTTTTGTATCTTTTTCCAGCCTCATGCGTTTCTATAATGTTCATTAGAAGGTCCTGTGTAGCACATTTTGACAGTGACTATTTATAGGTGGGGTCACCTCAACGACTGACACCTCAGATCTCCTCTATTCAACCAGAATACCTCAATGTAGCTTTTCCAGAAGTCATTAGCAGAAAATTCAGAATCAGAATGTCTTTATTGTCATTGTCACAGGTACAACGAAATTAAACTGACTTCACTTATTTTTCACAGCACTGACCTATTCATCATAAGTCAGTGTGGTTTTTTTGTAGACATTAAAGTAAAACTCTGTGTTTTTGTCATTTTGACTTGGCTGAAGATTCCAAAGGGTTCATAAGCTTCTATTTTTTCCATCTCTTGCTATTTCTTAGCACATTTCACAATATCCTTGCTTATAAGGCTACTTTGATGTCATAGAATAGCCTGGAAGGTTGGTAAATTTGTCCAGACCACATTAAGATGTCAATGAGAAGCCATCCCACTCTCCAGGCTTATCAAAAGTATGGTTGGTGTAAGTGCTGCTGTTAAGCTTTAACCAACTGCCTAAGATGAGAGCAGGAAATGTTTGGAAACTGAATGTTTTATAGCAGAGTTTATAAACTCACTCCATAGCAGGTACAGACTAATTAGTTCAGCCACTGTTAAATAATCTTGAGAATCCTATAATGTAATATTTCTTGGTTATTTCACATGTTTTTTCTTCAGGCCGCTGAACACCTTCAGTCTTTCATTGCTGACTGTGACCGCAGAACTGAGCTGGCCAAGAAAAGACTAGCAGAAACACAGGATGAGATCAGCGCTGAAGTGGCTGCGAAGGTGACGCACTGTTGACATTTTTAGCTCTAATTATTACAGGAAGAAACAACACACTGCCTGATAAAACTCTGAGCTTAGATCTCATTCTTTTCTTTTTATTTCCTGTCATGAAAAGGCTGAACGTGTCCACGAGCTTAACGAAGAGATCGGGAAGCTGCTGGCCCGGGCAGAGCAGCTGGGAGGCGAGGGGAATGTAGAAGAGGCCCAGCAGCTGCTGGAAAAAGTGGAGAAGACCCGGGCATTAAAGAAGGAGGCAGAGGTTAGAAATGTGTTACCTATTTAAGTGATAAGTGGTCAGATGTTTGCAGCCACATGAGTGGCACGGTTTCCTTAAACGTACTCACACAAAGCACAGTTTCTTTTTACTGTGCTTGAGCACATTTGCTGATGGCCTAGTCTGAGTACACCATAAGTGAAAGTTAAATATGTGGTTTAATGACAGCGAGTTCATGGTTCATGCCAGTTTTAACTAGAGATGGACCGATCCGATATTACGTATCGGTATCGGTCCGATACTGACCTAAATTACTGGATCGGATATCGGTGAAAAATAAAAAATGTAATCCGATCCATTAAATATCAAAAAAGCATCTCACAAAACTTGCAACACAGCGTAACTCGGCTCATAAGTAGCAGGTTGCAGCAGTATGCCTCATGTGATAGAGCGGCTGTGTGTATTTGTAGCCTCGCTACCAAACCAGCATTTCATCTCCGAGGAAGTTATCCCAGAGAGAAGTAAAGCGTCTTTAAGTTCATCTCTGAATGTTTGTAAAGCGTTCCCACGTTAAGCTTAACAACCGATATATGGAGCGACTGCCTCTCTCTCTCCCTCTCCTGCCGCTACTTCAATCGTGAAACTGCTTAACGATCAGCTGATCGGCTTTTCTGTCGCGAGTCCGTCTCTCTTCTTTGTTTTTGGCCCACTTTGCACCAGAAAGAAGAAACCAGCGGCTGAACAACAGCAGCACGTTTAAGCTTGATAAGCTGTTGTTAGAATTTATTTAATATTACTTTCTACACCAGGATCCTTTTCACGTAGCTGACGGCTGGTAACTGTGCAGGGGCGGATCTAGCAAAGTTTAGCCAGGGGGCCGATAGGGCATGAACAGGGAAAAGGGGCACAAAGACATACTTTTCTTTCTTATTCTCATTTAAAATGTCTAGCTTTTAATAAATAATTATCTGAATCTTACACCCAAAGTTTTAATCTGATGTAAAATGTATAGAAGTCCATTACTATATATAGTAACTATTAAGTCTAATATACCCTAGTAAGCTATAGTACTTTTTCCTTTGGGAAGGTACCGTCTGTGAATTCTGCAATTCTGTTGAAGAAAGATGTTGAATCTATTTAATTATTCTTGAAAAATAATTTGTTTCTGTGCATTTTTTTTCCACCCTGCATCAAATTAAAGTTGATTACATCGATTAAGCATCATGAGATGGAGGGTGGGGGGTGGTTCCCTATTTTTTTTTTTTTTTTTGCTGGGAGTTTGCAACCCTATTAGTTAGTTTGCTTAATATTTCTGCTAAGTAGTCTTTAAAATACCAGAATAGGGAGGATGGAGTAGGTTTAAGTTAGGTTTTAAGTTAGGTAAGGTTTATTAGATTGATCAGTGTTGCTGAACTATGAAATATTTTGGGTGCAGTGTATTTTTTACACACAGGTATAACAGAATAGCTTTAGTGTTGTTGTTTATTTAAACTTGAGTATGAACTTATACAAAATGCAGCAAGATATTTAAAAAAAATAGTTTTATTGATTAAAAAACACACAATATCGGATTCATATCGGTATCGGCAGATATCCAAATTTATGATATCGGTATCGGTATCGGACATAAAAAAGTGGTATCGTGCCATCTCTAGTTTTAACTTGCCTGTCTGAGTAGAGCAGCTTCACGCTCTTCACAAAGTAACAGAACTCATATTGGACGCACATTTTATCAGCTGCCAGTCTGCAGCTTGCATAATAGGTCAGAATAATGTGTTCTCCCAAAAAGCTACAGTCAGCTTTTATATGAGATACAGGTTAAATAATTTTTGTTCTGCTCCTTATAAACATAACATTTGTGACTGCAGGATATTTACCGGAACTCAATGCCAGCCTCAAGCTTTCAACAGCAAAAACTGCGAGTGTGTGAGGTGTGCTCTGCCTACTTGGGTCTTCATGACAATGACCGTCGCCTGGCTGACCACTTTGGAGGGAAGCTGCACCTCGGTTTTATTGAAATCCGTGAGAAGCTTGAAAAGCTAAGGGTAAGGATGCCCTGGAGCAGGTCTGTGCTACTATATGCACGAGTATTGATTAGTACCACAAATGTATCAGTACAGTGTTATAAAAACTACAGTAAAGGAGGCAGTATGCTCAGCTGTATCCAATTTAGTCATTTCATTAATACAACAATTTTCCAAATAAAGCTTCAAAGTGACAAGAAACACCTAAGGAATAAAATCCAAAACAAGAAGAGTTAATTTGCACATCAAATAAGTTTGATCAGTTCATCACATAAGATCATCACATAAGATGTGAGAGATAAGAACAGATTCGGAAGATTGTCTCCCTGTTAGGCCTGTTGACTTCATTCATTTGTTTTTTAATCCAGAAAGCTGTTATCGAGAAACAAGAAAGAATGCGCACGAGACGGCGAGAGGAACGCGAAAGAGAAGATGAAAGAGAGCGACAGTGGGAGCTGGAGAGGGAGCGGGAGAAAGAACGGGAAAGGGAGCGAGAGAAAGAAAGACAGCGGGAACGAGAGCGAGAGTGGGAGAGGGAAAGGGACCGAAAGAGGTAAATGATCAGAATCTGTCGTTACTCTGAAATTAATTTAATTTAATTTATTTATTTATTTCACACTTGGTTCAACAGTTTCAACAGTTTTATCTTTTCATACACACAAACCATGCTTTCCCTTGGTTTGTGTGTATGACTTGAAAAGGTTTCAAGTCATCGGGAAACTGAAATGTCTTTGTCTGTTTTTTTTTTTTGTTTGTTTTGTTTTTTTGTTTGTTTGTTTGTTTTTTAAGGTCACGATCTAGGAGTGGAGACCGATACAGGTATGCAAGCTTTAAGCAAGCATCACTTGATAAGTTTGTTTTTCCCAGGTCTGCAAGGCGACTTGTAATTTCACACAATATAAAGCCAAATGGTGCAGTATCTGTAAATGCATGGAGTGGAGTTATAAATGCCATCACCAAAAATACACAAATAAGCCACAAAAATACTCAAACCTCTGCTTTCATGGTAAAAGACCAGAGGAGAAACACTAAACAGCAAATTCTTGTATTTAGTGAAGTATACTTCTCGTGCAGGATGTCATTTACAAGACAAAATGCTTCCGAATCCCCACAAAGTCTTTATCTAAATCTGTAGCACACATAAGTACAGCCAACCCACCTTTTTAGACATAAACAATATCCTTTTCTTCCCCCCCCTGCTGAAAATTATTTATCCAGGGATGGAGGCAGTTCATCCTCCCATCGTTCAAGACGCCACCACTCCTCTCGCTCCAGAGAAGAAGGTGGGGAACGAGATCGTGAGAGAGAGAGGGAGAGGAAACATCGACACAAGGATAGACATCGCTCACGCTCCCACTCGCACAGACGCAAAAAGAAAAGGTGCAGATTTCATTCATCACTGAAACTTGGAGAAATATGCACCATGACTGGTGTGGCATAACATCATCTGAAATTAAACTATTTAAAATTTAACTTTTAACTGATTCTTTTAAATTAATACTACCAATACTGGAACTTTGCACACTGTTATATGCTAATATGTATATGAATATAAGGTGCTTGATTATTTTTCCTCTGGAATTATACATATTTTTGACATTCTAAAATCATAGACTGTATTTAAAAGATGAACATAGCCACCGTAACATCAAGCATTGGTTTGTACCAGAAGTCTGAGAATATTATCCTAGTTCCCACTGCATTTATTACCTCAGTAAACAAAAAGCTGATGAGTTTAAGGTCTCAGCTACTAGTTTCAGTTCTTATTGACAATGATGTGTATTTGGTCAAATATGATCCCTATTAGTCATAAATAAGGGAAATTGTGGTACTTTCTGATTGATAAGTAGCTACTCCGTGCAAAACCTTTTGGTTTTGTGGTCAGATTCATATGTGTAATATTTAGCTTACAATTAATTGTAACTAGCCAAATATTAGTAATCATCTTTCTAATTATGGACCTTTCTTCAGCATTTTCATCCGGTAGCAGACATCAGGTTCTCAAACTTACTTTCTCTTTAATCTGTAACTGATTTTGTTTTTTCTGTCTCTTGCTTTTTCAGATCCTCCAAGGACAGATCATCTCACACCCGCGACAGAGAGCGCTCAGTGTCTCAGGAGAGATGGAGGGAGGGTGCAGGAGATGGATGGCGTGGCGACAGAGCAGATTACAGAGACTGGGAGGACAGGGAGAGGTCCACCTCTCCAGACATGGCCAGGGAAAAGGAACGAGAGAGATCCGTGTCGTGCGAACGGGACCGACGGTCCAGCTCGGAAGAGCGAGAGTCTGGGGAGATATGAACAGCAGGGGGCGCCTCCAAAGAGTTTAATTTGGATATAATATTTAGTAAAAAACATAATAAGAGCATGGAGATATGTGAGCCTGCTGGTGAGAGTGTGTGCGCGTGTGTTGACTTTGTATACGTGTTCATGTTGAAAACGGGACATGTATATTAGGTGGGGTGGTGGTCAGTGGTGGTGGTCACAGAAACATGCAAACCAGTTTTATAAGAGTGAAGCGAGGCTGATCTGGAAGCATTGTAGTCGTCATTTTTCATGCCATGTCAATGGTCCTGTGTACAGTTACTTTCACACTGATGAGGGGAAGAGTGGTGAGAAGACGGCACCCCTGCTTTAAGTCCATTTTTATTTTACTCACACAAAGTGCTGTATTTTTTTATCCTTAGTTTAATGTTAATGCTGTTTATCCCGTTCCCTTAGGAACTTCAGTTTCAGTAGCACGGTTCCGACTCGATAATGTGGCGTGGCCCTTGCAGTAATGCTTGAAATGAGGTGTGAATGACTGAAGGCACTTCTCATGGTTGTGTTTTACTTGCTGCCTTCAAGCCATGACAATCTCATTTCGCAGATTTGACACACATCGGTTAAGATGCCGTGATGAGCTTGTACTTTGAATATAAACTCACTCACTCCCACCCACCCAAAATATGTCATCTGAGTATTTCTCCTTAGACCAGGAGGTATATAAATTATGTGAATATTTGACTTTGACACTTTTCAGAGGGAGGGGCGGGGTCAACTTTGCTGTGCCACTATTAAGTGAATGATTTTGTATTTATTTTATTTTTTGGCTTCCATTCAAACAAAAATTGTTATCCAGATTTCTCTCTAACTTGTCTCCTGCTTTTTACAGCTGCATCAGATTAAACCCACCTTGGCAGCAAAAGTTTTGTGGTTGGAGTGCGACAGTTTTTTGTTGTTGTTTTTTAAGCTTTAATGGGGGGGTTTTTGGTACCTCAATTATAGCCAGACACATTTTTAACATTATACAAATAGGTTTCTATTTTTTTTCCCTCCTATCATGGAATGAAAGAAATGTAGTTCAGTTCATCACAGCTTCCTGATGATGTTGCCTAAAGGTGAAGACGGTTGTGAAGAAGGTCGTGGCAGAGCTGTTGTGTTGGTTTTCAGTGAAGTGTATTTCCATGTGTATAAAACAAATCACTCAAAAATGCTGTCTTCTTATATAGAGAGACATTACTGAAAACCACATACACACTCCACCCACTTCATTTGGTACACCTGTTCAGCTTCTAATTAGTCAATCACAGCAGCAACTAAGTGCATTTAGACATAAAGACCGGTTCAAGCTGACCATCAAAATGGGCGGTGGTTTAGGTATATTGGGGATGGTTGTTGGTGTCAGATGGGCCGGTCTGTGTATTTTAAAGTATTTCACTGGTGATTATTGGCCATCTAGGGTTTACAGAGAATGGTCTGAAAAAGAGAAAATATCCAGTAAGTTGATGTTCTCTGGTTGGAAATGTTTTCTTGATACTAGATGTTAGAGGAGAATGGCTCATAGGAAGGTACCAATAACTCGTAATAACCAAGTAATAGAGAAGCTCATCTCTGAATGTGGAGTACGTTGAACCTTGAAGCAGATTGGCTGTGGCAGCAAAAGACCACACCCCGCCCCACTCCTGTCAGCTAATAACAGGAAACTCCTCTGATGATTCTCATTTTCTGCTGTGAGATGGCCTCCACAGTCACCATCTGGCAAATTTGCAACAACTTTGTGATGATTTCCTGTTAATATGAATCAAAATCTGAGGAATCTTTCTGGCACTTTGTTGAATCTATGCCTTGATGAGTTATGGCAGTTCTGTGGGCAAAAGAGGGTCCAGCTTGGTGCTAGAAAGATTTACCTAATAAATCTCCAGAAGTTGAATCTGTTCATCTGGACGTAGCGTTTTGTGGGAGAAACGTTTCGTCACTCATCCAAGTGACTTCCTTCAGTCTCAGCTGACTGCAGGTTAGGGTACATCGGGGAAACCAAACAACCTCTAGCGAAGCGGATGGCACAACACAGAAGAGCTACCTCGTCAGGCCAGGACTCTGCAGTCTATTTACACCTACAGGCCAGTGGACACTCTTTCAAGGATGAGGATGTACACATCCTGGACAGGGAAGAACGCTGGTTTGAGCGCGGAGTCAAGGAGGCCATTTACGTGAAAAGGGAAAGACCATCTCTGAATCGAGGAGGGGGCCTAAGGGTACATCTTTCGCCATCTTACAATGCTGTGATTGCAGCCATTCCCCAAATCTCTGTGAATGGTACTCATGGCCATTGATCAGTGGTCTTTGATCAGTGGGTTTTTGGTCAGTGATTGTTGATCAATGGTCATGAGAATTTGCATAATAATGATTAAGGAACTGACCTCACAGCCCATTGTTCCTTCAGTGGGCTGGTTTCAGTCATTATGCAAATGTACTGTTTATAAGATTGGGGAAACCTGCAGTCAGCTGAGACTGAAGAAGTCACTTGGATGAGTGACGAAACGTTTCTCCCACAAAACGCTACGTCCAGATGAACAGATTCAACTTTTGGAGATTTACTTTCCTGGATGATTGAGAATGCATCAAGACGTTTACCTAATAAAGTTGCCAGTGATTATGCGGTAATGGTTATTAGAGGACAAAACATAATCATGCCTATGGATTCATGTAACACTGAGTATGAATCCATACAACTTCACACTCACCATGTCTAAACATTTGCCTGGTGCTGTTCGTAAAGATGGATGCCCTGGCTCCACTTCCTCATGCAAAAGTGAAGCCAAAATTTTCAGGTAACAGGAGCTGCTTTTGGTGTTGGAAAAGATGGCAGGAAAACGTTGGAAAAGTCTGAGCTTTACAGTTTTGATGATCTTTGCCGCAGGTTGTACTTAGACTGAAGGATTTAAAGTAAGATATTAAAATAATAACTTTGTAGATATATTTAAAAATGTACACATTACAGGTATGGAAGGTACACGTTTCTGTGTCACATGTTTCTCTTTCTGTCATGGCATTGCATCCTGGGAACATCAAGTTATGAGGAAATTAAAATCAGAGTGAGAACTACATAAAATGCAAAAAACAAGGTATCGTCTTCACTAAAACATTCATATACCGTTGCTGAATCAAAGCATGCTGTATATTCTCTTTGTTGTAAATACCTATATATTGTATATACGTATATATACTGTCAAGTTCCCGTTTATATGGGATGAATGTATGAAAAGTAACCAGTTGTATAGTAAGTGATCTAATCTGAATGTGAGGTAGGTCCACGCTTGCCGAAGGTGCATGACTCCTGGCGGCCTGTAGGTGGCAGAAGAAAGCAGCCAGTGAAGATTGGTATACGTCATGACGCCAGACGCATGTTTGGAAAAGAAGCGCGAGAGAAAGAAATGTCCGCCCCGGGTTTGTTTACAAAACTTTATCAAGTTTAGCGAGGATGTCGTTGTTGAAGCCTTTTAGTAAACTCCCTGGTCTGAACACAGCGAACATCTTGGTGAGTTGTTCACTTTAAGAAATAAAATTTAAAAAAGAAAAGGCAAATACCGAGCTGTGTGCTGTGACTGTAGCTGTTTTCAGGACGAGCTAACGGCTGACTGGATGTGTTTTTTATTGGGAGATATCTGGTCCTAAATATCCCAGATATATGGTCGTCAGCTTGGACTAGCAAAATCACATTTAAGCTTTAAATAAAGACAAATATGACTGTAGAGGTTTTTACACAGTTAGCAGCTGTTTGGCGTCGTCGGTGTTGTGTGGATAAATCTTGACTTTTCTGTAGATCTACCTAACAAACACTATCTCAACGTTTTTAATAATACTTTTATTCTATAATAGCTCTATAACACACACAACCAGAGGCGTTTCCAACTCAGCCGGGTGGATAAAAGGGGAGGGTTGTGTTAGGAAGCGTGCAGAATCTTGCCAACCCAAACAAACATGCGGGTCATCAAGAATGATCTTTCCATACCGGGATGACAGCGACTGCCTGCGGTGCTGGTGGAAACCGTGCTACTGTAAGACAAAGGAAAAGGAAAGGCGTGTTTAGAGACAGCAAGAAGGAAGGAAAGGCGTGAGAAGGACTTAAGGAAAAGAAGGATTGTGGATGTGCTAAAGCAGGACATGCACAGGGTTGGTGTGACATGGAGGATGCTTAGGGTAGTGTGAGATGAGGGCAGACGATCTGCTGTGGTGACCCCTGAAGTGAGCAGCAGAAGAAGAAGTAGAAGCAGGATTTTGTTGTTTTTTTTTTTTTCAGGGGGAACCTTCAGAATATTTTCTCTCAAGTAAATACTAGGGGCGGGTGATATATAACCTCAAAATGATATCGCAATATTTCAAGGAAATTTATAATAATGATATTATTACAATATTGAAAAAAGTACTGAACAATATTTTATTGACGATTGCAGTCTGCAGGCAGAAGATTTGTTAGCGCAAACAAAGATGAAGGGCATCTTACATCCACCTGGTAGACTACCTGGTTCAAGGTGTGAATCCATTCCCAGCAGCAACATAGAGTAATAGTGACACACAGCAGAAGTCAAATGTAAGCACAAAAGTAGCCTAGGTAGTGTTTTCCCTGGAAATTTTAAGCAAACAAAACATTCTAACAACAGTTAAACTAAAACAACCCTTACAACACTGTCACATAAATAAAAATATATTCTCTATGGAATGTTGCGACTTAGGTCGAGCTTTTTATTCAGTTGCATAAACCTGTACTTCACCACTAATTTCCATCCAACACGTGCTCTTCGTGTCATATGGAGTGCAGTGCTCCAGCGATGCCCTTGTTTAAAATGGGTCATACTTCACCAGCTTTTAGTATCTCCTCCTTGCGCACCTACATATCCCGGTTGTCCTCAATGGTGTGTTTGTGCCTGAAGAAACAATGTTGTAGCTTCCATCTTCAGCTACAATAGTTTTTGTGCATATTTGGCAAAGCATTGTGCTTTTATTTTGTAGTATCTCTCACTAGGTCTTCACTAGAGGCATACATCTTGTTGTCCACATTAGGGAGGATAAACCCATGACATCACTATATCAGTGACATTTTTTATATCACATAAAAATTTGTATTATAACAGACGATTTTATACACCAAGTTCCCAATAAATACAGAGGAGAAAATTGTTGAAGAAACATTGAGTATGATTTTCAGGCTGTTGCAGCCCTGTGCTCCAGTACACATGCTATTAAAAATGGCACGACATAGGAGATGAAATATTTTTATACTGAAAATTGTTAAAATCTTACTCGTGCATTAGTATAAGTTAACAAAAATATAATTGATGGTACAAGTAGTCATTATACAGAAGCTATCCAGCCATTCATTTTCTTTCACCACGTACAGGTTACCAAGCCATCACCCTACTGTTATGTGTCTTTAAATACATTAAATTATTTTGTGGGGCTTTGCACATACCCCTTGCCACAACTCTAACAAAATGCAAAGAATCCATTCATATTTTCTAAAATAGAGCATTTGCTTCCATTTTGGGGTTCAGGGCCGCTCTAGGAGGTTGGATGATTATTGTTAACAGGCTTTAAGTATCTGTCCTTGCAGCAGCTGAAAACAGATGTTAGATAAATTGCTAATGTCTGGCCAGTAGGTGGTGCAGAGGGTGGTCCTTTTATTTTCCATAGCCTCTCACTGTAACCACAGTCAAATTAGATCACAGTCTGTATAAATTAATATTTTTCAGAATTTTTATTGCATTGTAATTTATGATTTTATCATCATAAATCTCTATATGAGCAACTGCCGCAGCAAGAAAGAAAGCGGCGACATCTTTGAACTGTGACTGCGATATGTTTCTTCTGACAGGTTTAAGAGATTTTTTTTTTTTTTTTTAACCTGTGTGATGGTGTAAAGTGGGATCATCAGGTTTTGTGCTGACTGGTAGTTTTTGTTTCCTGCAGCTGGTGGAGAGTGAGGAGCAATTTCAGCAGAGTTTAGCAGATGCTCTGGTGGAGGAGACCAGTGTCACTGTGAACGTGTGAGTAAAGCTCGCTTCATCCTACAAACTGCTGAAGTCTGCTATCTGTCAGGGGAAAGTGGCTGCAGCACACAAGTGGAAACAGAATCTGCCATCCTCACAACGAAACAAGATTTGTTTTCTACCATCAGTCTCATTTATGTTTAAACAGTATGACTGCAAACATTTATTTAGTAACAAAATATTTTTCATAATCAACAACAAACAAGTAGATATGTACTTGGGAAAAGGACTTTTGTACTACTCAGATTGCAACGTCATAACAGGTTTCCAGCTGGTAATGTAATGTTGACTTTATGATTAAATAATTGTGACTAATAATTCTGACTGGGGAACTCGTACGTGATGCTGCACTGTTATTCTGCAGCTGCAGCGAATTACTCAGTTATGCAATGACTTTGAGTTGCGTGAAGATTTAAATACTAATAAAATTGTGTCGTAATCAGTGGGGATATACACCTGAGGTGGGTGGGAGTCCCATTATTGTCATCGCTTTTTGTACTTAACAGGAGACTAGCTAAGAGCCTTCCTTTGCCCATGGAGAATGATGAGAGCCGTCCCAGAATAGACTTGGTTGTGTTCATCATCAACCTAACCTCAGAGCTCAGGTAACTTTCAAATCCATCCATCGATTTTCAGCTTATCCATTTCATGGTTGCGAGGGTGCTGGAGCCAATCCCAGCTGTCATGGGGTACACCCTCACCAGTCTGTTATAGGGCAAACACAGAGAGACAAAGAGCCAGTCACACTCACACTTACCTAAGCCAGGACTGTGGGAAGAAGTCGGTGCAAACTCCATAGTCCGCGGAGGCCTGATCCAGGGGTACTGTCCTTTTGTCCTGCATTCATTCGATTTTCATGTGTGTGAGATGGCCTTCCACAGATTGAAGCCTAATGAAGACTAATTTCAGTGAGTGTCTATTGAAAAGGAACCTGGACTTGTTCCTAGTCACCAAGATGAAAAAATACATACATGTCCAGATGCAATTTGTTGTCCTGGCCACCTGAACACACAGGTTCTGCTTCAAATAACAGCTTTGTTTTTGTGTTGTTCTTACTTAAGTGTTATGAGAGTGAGATGTCATTTTTAAACCACACAAACCAGCCCAGAGACTTTATTTTTCTAGCATGTTCTGGGACTGCCCTGGGGCCTCCTTCCAGTAGGACTTGCCCAAAACGCCTCATCTAGGAGGTGCTCAGGTGGTTTGGGCATCCTAGTCAGATGCCATAATCACCTCAACTGGCTTCTTTTTTTCTAAGGGAGAGCCTTGCCACCCTTCGGAGGAAAATCCTTTCGACAGTTTGATCTCATTCTTACAGTCAGTACTTGGTGTTGATGATCACAATGATTCACTCTGACTATCAACAGCTCGTTCTGGTGCCACTCAGTCCTCTACAATACAAGACCTCCAGTACTTAAAAATCTGCCTTACTTGAAGCATCGCCTTCACCCAAACTGAGCACTAAACCTCAGATTTTGAGGTTTCATGAAGGAGAAACTTGATGTCATCATGCAGAAACAAGATCCCGATGCTTCTGACATACATTGTCCAAAATATTTTATATTTTAAGTTAAAAACAAGTTCAAACATGATACGATGTAGCAGTGCTTCATTCTGTTTTGTTTTATTTTGTCGTAGTTTCCAGTCAGCAGAAGCGTCCCTGAAATATTTGGACCCGGGATATTTCCTTGGAAAAGTTTGCTTCATGGTTACTAATGGTATGGCAACGGTTAAAATCCTTTTAAGTGTTATTCTTTTTGTCTTGTTTTGTTTTATGTTTTGTTTTTTCCCCAGTCCCTTGATTCACAGGAAGGAGGGAAAAAAATAAGCTGAGATTAAATCAAGGAGAAATTGTCTACCACTGTTTACATTTTATTTCACCGTCGAACACCACCCACAACACATATTGTTGTACTTTCAGCCTTTTTTGTGTCTGACCAGCTGACCTTTTATGCTTCTCTTTCTTGTAGCTCGTAACGCTTCCTCCCCCGCTGAGCGCCTGGATGCTGTCAGGAAGCTGGCTTCGTCGCTCCACTGTCCCCTGTTGTTTGCAGAGGATCAGGTTTGTAGCAGTCTGGGTCACAAACACTGAAGATGTTTTAAGTCGTGTGTAAAATCCAAATCTAGCCCTTCACACATTTTAATGTGATTGCATGTCAGTATATGTTCTCAGTAAGTTTTTGCCTTGCACACTGTTGCATGTTGTGTTTCTTGAACAAATTTCTTGTTGAAATATATGCAGAACAAAATTACAGCTTTGTTATCTTTGCATAAGGATTTATTTGGCTTTATTAAACACCCAATACTTGTTGTAGTCATCGTTTTCAGGCTTATGAAACAGCTTGTTCTTTTGATCTGGCTGTTTGTCTTTTTTTCCTTTTTTCCTTCAGCAGTATGATGGCTAAGCAACTTTTTTGTTGACTGATTCATGTAGCTGAAGTTGCACAGTAGGGCACATGAGGGAAAAGCCTGAAATTGAACTCAGAAGGGAAAGCTGTTTGTGTGCGTGTGTTGTGTAGTTCAGCATCTCTGTAGTTTAGAGGGCTCTGCGCTGTTGTTGACAATAAAACACCAAATGTCATTTTTGTGTCTTTTTGTGTTTCCTTAAAAGCCATCCTGTGTAATCTTTCCTTCCCTACAGACTCCAGATGGAGTGGCCAGTGCTACAGAGAGGCTGCTGACTATCCTCAAGGTGGCCGCCGGCCTCGTTCCCATTGCCACTGCTCTCTACGTGTCTAACCTGACTCGGTGCACGCTTCCCCTGGACATCGATCAGCCGAGCTTTGATTGAGCTCTGACTGATTCCTTTAAAGTGATAACCTCCTCTACTTTATCATGTTTATATTTATTTGCAGAGGTTTTTAATGTCGACAGTTACACGTCTTCTTTTTCTAATAAATGTTGCCAGGTGTATATAATTATGATCCATTACAGTATGTTTTACATGAACAGTCCTGTGAAAAACACCCCACGTTCACCCTACAATTCAATATCGTAGAACCACCTTTGGCAGCAGGAACTAATTGCTTTTGATATGACTTTATCAACCTGTCACATCGTTGTGGAGGACTTTCAGCCCACTCGTCTTTACAACGTTGTGACAGTTCATTGACGTTTGCGGCATTTGTTTACAGCAGCTCTCTTAAAGTCCCACCACAGCATGTCATTTCGGGTTGAGATCTGGACTTTGACTGGGCCATTGCAACAGCTTGATTCTTTTCCAGACATTCTGTTGTAAATTTGCTACTGTCCACGACCCACTTCCAGCCAAGCTTTAGTTGTCAAACAGAGGGCGTCACATTTGACTCGACTTGATGTTCAAGGAAGTTCATGGTCAACTCAATGACTGCAAGATTCCAGGGTCCAAATCATCACCCCTCCACCACTGTGCTGATTTGCTGCGTTTGGTTTTCTCCAACCACGGTGCTGTGCATTATTGCCAAACATCTCTACTTTGGTGCCATCTGTCCAAAGAACGTTGCTTGTGGTTTGTTCAGATGGAACTTTGCAAACCTAAACTGTGCAGCAAACTATGCTTGTTCACTGTTTTTCAAATTGTTCCTTAACATTTAACAGGCTAACTGGGGTCTCTAGAGTCTGAGATGTAGAAGGGTGTTTATTTGTTTGGTTTTTTTCCTGACCTTGTGTTGAATTTGCTGGGTTGTCCACTCCTGGGAAGATTGTTGCATTGTGTTAACAAACAGCTGAATACTCCAAACGAACAAAGTGCCAGAGCTTCTGTTTTTATAATGGTGGTCACACTTGCTTATGGTCTATTAATCAAGTGCACCCGTTTGGCTGCAAATTCCCCCTGATTCCATTGGAAGCAGCACAGTCCTATTTAGTTTTTCACAGAGTACAAGAACTTTTTCTGGTTCATGACCGTATATGAAGCAGTAAGCATTAAAGGGTTGAACATACTTAAACATTTTTCCATGTAAATACACTTCAGTGGGCTTTATATGATTGTTTGGAGTTTCATTACATTAATGCCATGTTTTTAATTAGGTTCTCAAAAAAACAGAACAGTTGTGAACTGGAGGCAAAGTTTGAATCCTGCCAGTGCACAAATAAATCCAACTAGAAATAAATAATGAATAAAACAGTCCAATAGTTTTAAATCAAGTAAAATCCACCTCTCATTTCTTCATATTTTGCTACAAATATGGCAAATAGGTGTAAATACAGAAAATAAGTCAAAAACAGAGTTTAAATCATTCTAACCGGTTTTAAAGCCAGTATTTAGTATGACCGTCTTTATTCTCCAAGACAGCCTGAACTCTCTTAGGCAAGCTCCTGTCATTTCTTGAATTAACAAAAAGTTGATTGTGTTCATCTGGATATAGCATTTTCAGCGGGAGAAACATTTCATCACTCATCCAAGTGACTTCTGCACGCTATGTCCATGAACAGATTCAACTTTTTTTAAATTTCTTACCTGGTTGGTTGAGCATGTATCAAGACATGTCTTAATTCAGGATAATTTCTCTACGTTTCTTGAGGGACGATCAAAGCTCTTCTTTAGATGTTGGCTGCCTTTTGTTCTGCCCTCTATCAGGAAAATCCCACACTGCTTCAGACTCTGGAGAGGCCAATCCATGACTTATGCTGTTGTATTGTATTGTTTTGCCAATAAGACAGTTTCCAGATGGTTTTGTATGGTGGATCAAAACCTGATGATACTTTTCTGCTTTACTATTATGTGTTCATAATTCCCAAGACCCCAGCACCACCGGCTGAACCGCAGCTCTAGACCATGTCAGAGCCTCCATACCTACACCATACACTCACAATGATTTCAACCAAAAATATCACAATTGGATTATCACTCCTAAAGACCTGTTGTTGCGGATTTTTAGTTTCCTCAAATGTTTTTACCTTTCAGCAATAAAATGCTGATGAGATATTGTCAGGCAGGGTTAGCGTTAGGGGGGTTAGAGTTAGGGCGGGCGGGCAGGCAACATGGACACCCAAGATTGTGAATGTGACAACTCAAGAATGAAGCAATGTGGACTTTCTAATTGATAATGGACTTAAATCGGGCGTAAGCAGCCAATTACTCAAGTAAAAAATAAAGACAGTTACGTTGAAACCAAGCACACCATTGTTTTTCTTGTGACATTACCAATAAGTTTGATGTGTCACATGGCCCTCTTCCTACTGAAAAAACAAAAGTTGTATCCAAGATGGCCGACTTCTAAATGGCCACCATGGTCACCACCCATCTTGAGGAGTTTGCCCACTCACATATACTAATGTGCCACAAACAGGACTTTAATATCACCAACCATTCCCATTTTATTACAGTGTATCCATATAAATGGCCCACCCTGTAGAATGATTAAAATAAAGTTTGTTCAGCTTGCCACTAAATGAAGAAACAACCTGTCGTTTTTATTAGCAGCAACTGTTTGACCTCAGCCCCAGTCAACAGCTGCTCAGACTTCAAAGGGGTACGAACCAAGGAGAGAGGAGTGTCCTTCACAGGGTGCGACCAATAGCACTGTGCCTGGTATCACATCGGCATGCATGCACCAGCGCACACACACACTATTAATAGTTAGGTTATCATCACAGCAATTATCTATCACGCAGGTTAGGCAAACACTGTAATGGTGTCAGGCCAGGAACTGGAAGGACAGCGAGGGGTCAGTAGGGCTGGAGAATGTCAGCAATAACACTGATATCATTGACTCTCACGGCTCTTTCGTGCATTTACGTTCTCGTATACAGAAAGAAAAATAACCCCCCTTTTTTTTTTGCTTATTGAGACAAATGTTGGCGCCTAAACTGTGCAGAAGGTCATGAGATGGCGGCAGTGAACTGCTGACCTTTTCATTTATGTACTGATGTGTTGTACTTGACTTTTGCTGTTTGTTTTAAAGGATTTGTTTTTGGTTTGGCTTACAGTAATTGCACTTTCTGTTCTGTTTCTACACAGAAGGTCAAGCCTTGTCCACTGGTTGACTTTTTCTATATCGAAGCCCTCTGTTTCTATCAGAGGCAACTTGGGGTTCAGTATCTTGACCACAAATACTTCAAGATGGAGGTTGGAGTGGGCACTGACCTTCTGATTGGTAGATCCCGTGCAACCTCCTGAGGCTGAGGTAGCTCAGGTACCTCCTGAGCCACAGGTCCCTCATATACAGCAAGGTCCATAAGTATTTTTGGACAATAACATTTTTTTGTTAACTTTGCCTCTAAACACTACCACAATGGGTTTGAAATCAAATAATTAGGATGTGATTGAAGTCTAGACTTTCAGCTTTAGTTCAGTGGGTTTAACAAAATATTGACTCAACAGTTTAGGAATTACAGCCATTTTTATACATAGTCCACCGTTCACGAAGGCTCAAAAGTAATTTGACAACAGACTTCATGGACATGCGAGCCCTGTTCCCTGTTCCATGATACATTAATCAGATAAAAGATGTGTTTAATTTGTATTTGGTAGCTTTTCACTTGCACCGACAATATGAGCTTTAAAGAGATTTTGATGCATGTGATGGAGTCAATCATTAGGCAAAAAAAAAACCTAAAACAAACTTATCAGAGAGAACAAAAACTGGTAGGCAGTGTGGTGAAGGACAGACACAACTCATAATCTAAAGCATATGACATCATCTGTCAAACATGGTGGAAGTAATGTTATTGCTGCCAGTGGAACCGGGTCGCTGGTGTTTGTTGGTGATGAAATACAAGATAGAAGTAGCAGGATAAAATGTGAAGTGTACAGGGCTGATTCAGCCAAATGCTGAAAAACTGGTAAAACTACTTCACACAAATTGATACAGATCCAAAACAACCCAAGAATTTCTCAAGGCAAAGAAATGGGATATTTTTCAATGGCCAAGTCAGTCACCTGATCTCAACCCAATAGAGCATGCTTTTCACTTACTGAAAAGAAAACAAACTTTTTGGCGGCAGAAAGACCCACAAACAAGCAGGAACTGAAGGCAGCTGCAGTAATGGCCTAGCAGAGCATCTCAAGGGAGGAAAAACAGCATTTAGTGATATCCGGTGGTCATTGACCGCAAAAGATTTTCATCCTTTTTTCAGCTACTCCCTTTAGGGGTTATTTTATTTAAAAAAAAGAAGAAAAAAAAAACGCTCATATTTAAAATCGTGTTCTTCAGTTACTTTTGAGCTTCTGAAGCTGAGGGACTGTGTATAAAAATGGCTTTAATTCCTAAACTGTTAATGCAGCCATTTTGTTAAATCCCTTAAATTAAAGTTGAAGGTCTGCACTTCAATCACATATTGACTGGTTTCAGTTTAAAATCCATTATGATGTCGACGAGAGGCAAAACTACAAAAATATTGTCATTGTCCAAGAATTAACTGTTCGTATTTGTTAGCATGTGGAGAGTGGAAGCGGGGTCTAATCTGTGACGATCAGTCAAGATCTCGTTTTAATGCAAATGTTCTCTTGTGTTTGATCACTCAGGACACATGTTCATGTATAAGAACACTGTCATTTGTTTTATCGTGGTCCCAGTGGTCCATACTGGTGAACCAAAGTCCAGGAGCCACCTCACCGTCATGGTAACCAGTTGTTGTTTATGTTATTGCTTTTCCTACCATGATGAGGCCTCAAGTCTCTGCTCAGGTGGTGACGGCTGCTATCAACTGAACATGTTTCCTATATAAACAAATAACAGTGGTCAACAAGTATTTTGGCTACTGGACTTCTTGCACCTGTACTTTAACAAATTTCACTTGCTGACGCCAAATCTGGAATTTTTGGTCCAGCGCCATCTCCAGAAAAGGGATGATCCTTAAACTGGTCAATTACAGCTATTACAGTTGTTGTTTATACAAGTGTAGCTGGAGTGTTTACCTCTTTAGGCCCTCGTTCCTCAGCTTGCACTTGGCAGTAGGCGAAGTTGTGCCAGAAGCCTCCATCCTCCATAAAAGTGAAGCCATAATTAGGGAAAGTGTTTTTGTTGGTCCTTAAATCTGACGATTAGTTCGAAAGGAAACAGAAGCCAACTGAGTCAGCAGCAGGGGAAGCATTCGTGCAGTCACAGAGCAGAGAATTATGCTGAGCTTGTGGATAACATGCTGAAAGCATATCAGCTAATGAGTGCAGAATGTCACAGAAGATGTGATTTTTACATTCTCATCTTGACTTTTTATACCCACAAAATCTGCTCGATGTCAGGGACGAGATTTCATCAAGATCTAAAAGTGATAAAAAACCGACATCATTGAGAAATTGAATCCGAGAATGATGGGCGACTACTGTTGGTTCTTAAGTATAGAGACGGGTGTTCAGTACAAACACAAAAACAAGTGCCTTGAACGTTTTTGAGCACGCTGACCTGTTTTAATTTGAGCTGAACCGACAGAAATATGCTTTAATGCGTCTCTGATATCATCCCCTGGTTTATCTTCAGGATGAGCACATTAAAACAATTTAGGCGGGAAATAATTAAAATTCCAGACATTGTGTTGATATTGTTCATATCTGAAATCAATGTAAAAAGAAGAACCTGATAACAAGCTGGTCTGAATTTCACAGCAGCAAACAAAAATATTTTTTTAGACGAGTTTAACAGACGGCTTTTTTTTTAATGTATTCATCATTTGCAAACGGCACACTTGAGGATACATGGACTACTTCTCAATCCCTTGTAGGCTTGTACAGCCTGTGGCCGGCTCGTCCCTGTGGTTAGCGTTGTCACAGCAGACAGGGTGAGACACCAGAAATGAAGTTTGATGATTCAGTGCAGCCCACTCCATCTTCAGCCTGAGCAGCTGCCTGATCTGTCACATCGTAAACACGTGTGTGAAAGTGCAGGGACTTACATAATTCGACTAAGTTCCAGTTAATATCATGTTGCTTCACGGGTTCATTTAAAGCTGCAGAACATTTTGGTATTGCACAGTGTATAAAATTAGCAGAAGTGCAGTATGCTTCATGTGTTTTTAAGGCTATTTGAATCACCCGTGTGACCTATTTTAATGGAAGACTTTTTGTTAAAGCAGGAAAAAGGGGGATCTACTGATCCATGCAACATTAAAATAATCAACATACCTGTCTGTTTATTTTGGTTACACTGTTGAAAAAATAATATTTCTAAATTCAATCTTGGAGTTTTTCACATGACAGGATTATATTATCTGACATAAGTGTGCAAAAGCCTGGGAGTGTATCTATTTTCTCTACTGCTTATCCATTTTGGGGATGCAGAGGGCTGGAACCAATCCCGTGTGTCAGGGTGAGAGCCAGGGTGCACCCAGTACATTGCGTGACTAACACAGAGACACACCTAACATGAATGTCTTTGAACTGTGGATTTTAGTTACCTTCACCAAAGACGTCGTGTTTTTGGTAGTGTGTTCGTGACATTCTGCCTGTAAACACGATAGCATGAACATTTTTGAATGAATCCTGATGAAACTCTGTAGGGGTGTAGAGTGGGGTCATGTTAACGAGCCGATCAAATTTCACCCACTGAGGTCTTCAAGGTCGCCGTAACGATTTATTGATCGAAAACTGACCAAAAATTTGACTTAGAAGCTATGAATCTTACAAGTGTGGATTGTATTGCCCACAGATTTAAAATATTATGTCACATTTGACCTCTGACCTTTCCTTCAAGGTCAACAGATTGATCTGAAGGTCAAAGTAATAATAATATAGAGCCATTTAAAATAACAACAGGTTTGGCATGGCATAATTTGATCGTGACTTTGTTACGTACCTTATAATAACCGGTCATAACCGTTCCAGACGCTTTTAAGCTTTTTTTTTTTTTAAATGTTCTTCTTTGGAAAGCAAAATAAACTGATCATCAAAAAAATCACCTCATGAAGTGAAACGACTGCTGCACATGTCCTATATCCACACAAATAAATGATGTCAAGTATAAAAAATGGGTTTTAACAGTGCAAATAACAAAAGCCTGCACTTTGCACTTGTTATTGCTGCATTACTTAAAGTTAATTTAAAAACAACAATAAAAATGTTTACATAATAAATGCAATCCCATTTCCATAAAAGTAAATATAAATACTGCACAGAGAGTGAGCTGCATGATTCGCAGAGGCTTGAACTCTCCGAGTCTTTCATGTTTAAATGTTAGCTGTAATTTCTACTTCTTCTTTTGTTTTCTAAACAGCCACCCATCAAAAAGAAAAGTCTTAAATGGAGCAGTGACAATGACAATAATAGAAGAACTGTCTGCAGGGAGCAGCTCCGTTCCCATCTTTGGTACCAGTTGAGAACCAGGCCGGTGAAATTACGTGAAAAAACACTTGTCCTGTGTGCCACTAAATGGATAAGTAACCTGAGACTATTGTCCCGTGAATATGCATTTGAAAAGCGTTTGACCTCAGCTCAGTCAACAGCTGCTTAGAAGGGGAGGAGTCAGGGAAGCAGAGGTGTCCCCCACAGATATGCGGCCAGAGGCACTGTGCCTGATGTCACGTCTGCATGCACTAACACACTCACTAATAATAGGTTATCATCATCCGTCATGGAAGTTAACCAAACACTGTTTTGGCATCAAGTCAGGAACGGGAAGGACAACAAGGAGTCAGTGGGACTGAGATATGTCAGTGATAAGGCTGTTATCTTTGACCCTCTCGGCTGTTTTTCACATTTTACATTCTCAGAAACAGTTGATGGCTCAACCATAAGACGTGATTTCCACTTCTTATTCAGGCAAAATATGGAAAATGTGCAAATAGTGACGAGTCTGTACTTACTTAAGGCATCCAAGGACGACTCTTCACTGCCACCGACTCATTTTAGGTTGTAATTTGTGCACTGAGAAATGCACACCCGTTGTGTGGGAGTAAATCAAAGTAGATCAGCAGTTTCTGAAATAAAACCACCCCACGATCAAAGTCTCTTAAATCACCTCAGATGCTCTGTTTGCACTCCAGCAGGTCCTCCTGACCATGTTTTCACTGAGCTGCTGCCTTGTGAGTGACTGATTAGGTATTTGCAATAATGAGTAGTTGAATATACCTAATAAAGTGACTAGTGGGTATATATTATGAGTTTCTATGGCAACAACACTTTAATCTGATTATCAGGCTGTCCTCAAAACCTCTTCAGTGCCTTGTAAACCAGACGGTACGTCTTTTAGAGCTGGACCCTCGTTCAGAGCTTGAATTTACCTGTTGTAAAATACTCACTGCATCATTTGATTTTGCCCTCTTCCTATGGAAAACTCAGTGCTTTCATATGTTCTCGATTTTTTCTACTGGGAACAATGGACGCAACCAAGAAACAGGTGATGAGGGGGCTCCAAATTTGAAAAGAGTGAGAAGAGCTGAGCGTTACTCCCCCCCCCCCCCGAGCAACAAGGATAACATTGAACACAGGGACGGGGAGAAAGGAAGAGTATTATCTGTTGAAAACAGCTTCACAGGAAGTTGAGGTAATGGAGGTCCCAAAGCTGCTTATGTGAGGTGCTCTGCATCTTGTCACGTCCACAGATCAGGTGATAGGTCCTAATAGCTCCCTGTGAGAGGGACTGCTAAAGTCTTTGTCTCATCCTGTTCACAGGAATCATGTGACCAAGACTGGAAAGTGAGTCTGAAAGATAATACCCTGCGTGAGAGTCCAACAATACTGAGCAAGTTGGGGGGTTTTGGGTGTCTTTTCGAGACCACGGGCATGCAACACTAAGGGTTTCACTCTTTACTCGCTTATAGAGACAGTCTGACAAGTGTCCTCAGTTGACTTTCAGATCAGTCTCTTGCAGAAATCCTTCGGCCCTTTTTAAATTGATCAAGATTGAGCAGCCACTATCAAGTTTAACTATAACCTATCAGGACAATGCATATTCAAATGTGTACAATGAGGAAAATAAACAGAACTACAATGGACAAAGTAGTGCAGAGAGTTTTATTGTTACGAGTGATTTCAGCATAATGAGTTTCCAAGTTCAAGAATGCAGATCAAGTATTTTATTTAGCTGAAACACAAAGCTGTTAATTTCTGAGTGACACTAGAAGTGTAAAGCAGTCGAGTACAGTAAAACAAGCAACTCTGAATGAAACTGATTCCAGAAAGTGTAACATACAGATTACTGAGGCTTTCAATTTCCCTATAAATCACTTGCATGTGGATATTTTTTATGTCTTCAGCTCTGTATGGAAGAGTAGTAAGTCAGCCTCAGCCTGTGAAGCCCAGCTCTTTGTAGCTGGCCTCAAGGTCAGCGATGACCTTGCTCATCACGTTCCTCAGGCCCTGTTGTCCAGCGGCGTCGAGTCCAGCCTTCTCTGCAAAGACTTTAACGATGACCTCAGAGATCAGCTGGAAGGAGAAAAATTCATTTACTTTAGTCAAGCTCAGTTTAAAAGGCAAGCTTGAGGCGACGTGAGCTACAGTAAACTTTGCCCTCTTGCACACCAAGCTCACCTTGAAGTTGTTAATGGGGATCTTATGCTTTGTCGCATGGCTGTTGGCCAGAGGTTTGAGAATGGCAGCATGGTTGCCTTTGGCCTTCAGCAGTTCGCCCAGTTTCTTTAGCACGGTGGCTCCATGGTCAGCAACAGCAGAGCTACTGGCCAGCTCACCCTGAGGGATGCCGACAAACTTGGGGAACAGCTTCTGGGTCTCCGGGTGCTCCGTGAATAAACTGAAGAGCAAATAACAGAGCGGGTCATACTACACTGAGATCATGGTTTGCATTTTAGCCATTTAGGGTGGGGAGTGTAGAATTTATCATACTTTGAGTACATCACTCTTATGCACAAAATGTTTATTCCAGGCTGTGATAAGACTGGATACAAACACACGGGACCACTTTAATAAGGCCCATCCCATCTCCTTCAGTAGCACAGCTCCAGTGCCGCCATTATGATCCTCAGTATGCTCATGTTTTTGTTGGCACTGGCGGAAGTTTGGAAATTAAATGAGATCAGTTAATGGCGTTTTTCCTCTTGTCCATTAACACAAATTAGAAGGGGGGGAGGAAATCTGAAGCAACTGAATATAACTGAGTCAAACATTAACCGTGACCTTAAGACCAAGAGATTTAATACCTCTGTGTTTTAAACAAACACAAGTGTAGGCATCATAAAAGTTAGTGATGTGGCAGTGGTTGCCAAGTGTGCAATTAGACAGGTGGTGGCATAAATAACACATGAATTCTATTCTTAAACTGCACTGGAGAAGATGAATTTTCAAACTCCTGGCCACAGCTCTGAGTAATGTGACCTACAAAGAGTACAATCTTATTTTTTTCTTTCCAGAGTCACTGACCGGGTCAAAACCAGGCTCCCATAGCCAGTGTAGTCTGCTTCCACTGGTCCCCAGTGCTTCAGAACTGCGTCAAAGTCACCCATGATCTGAGGAGACGAGGGGAAAAAACATTTCAGGACATCTTATCTGGAAGACTTCAACAACAAAAAAAAGTTGCCCGATTATATGGAGCGTGTCAGTTACAGATACAGTTATCCTGTACTGCACTTCTGTTTGGGTTAATGGCTGAGAGCCAACAACAATTTCAGTCAAGGGCAACTCGTGAAAGAGATGGATATGTTACCTCAGATGAACTCAGGGAGTCTGACTGGCAACCTCAGTGTAGCTTTAAATAATTTATTTGAAGTGAAATCAGATTCACTTTTAGTTTGAATGCATTCGAGGTCATGAGAACGCTGCGAGATATGTAAACAAAGTGAAGTTTTTACAGATTATCCCACAGTGCACTAATCAGTCATGCATTTCCTTTGTTCTGCTTACGCTAGTTTATTAAGATAGCTTTTAATTTAGCAGTGTTGGCATTTTACATTTCCCCCTTTTTAACGGAAAAAGTCAAACAGATTCCCAAGCATCCTGAAAGAAAAAAAAATTAATAAAAGTTTAAGATAAATTTCCCTCTGATATCTGATATCATGATATTTAAAAAAAATAAAATAAATTCTATTATTCCAGAATCCATTGCCTTACCTGCAAGCTTGTAATATATCCTGTGTAGTTACACCAAATTCCTCTTGTCCTGACTAACCCCCCCAGAGCTGACCTTTTATACTCCCTCCCTCTGTCCTGTCACCAAGTTTTTGTTTTTTTCCCCCCCTCCAGCTCTCTGGTCAGCCTGCCTCTCACTGCACGTCTCCCAAATGTTCCCAATGCCTCCAACGTCTACCTGGAAACCTAATTCCAGGTGACTTAGCCACTTGGGGCATCTTTGGTGTGTTTTGTGGCTGAGCCATCAAGTGGCCCAGGTAGTCTCATGAGTAAAGTAGATCATTTATCGGGGGAGAGAGAAACAAAGAAAAGAAAAAAAAAGTAGTGCTCTAGTTGTGAATTTAGTTTAAGTGTTACCGTTCCAACCTGCACATCTAGCATTTTAAAGCAATCATTTTGCATTTGTGATTTTAGAGCAGCCTGCTCACATTAGACACAGCAGGTGGATTTCACAGCAATCCCTGCACTAAAACTTCGTCCAGTACTTTCACTTATCAGTTTTTCATTAGCTACTCAAATAGTTCTGCAGTAACACCTGCAGAGATACAGTAATTCTGCTCCATTGGAGCAATTCAAACTCATAGAATCAACGAAATATTGATGCAAAGCTTCACAATGGGTATAATGTGAAGGCAGAACGCACGCTATACTTCAGGATCTTTTCCTGCTTTCATCAAACTCTTCTAGATTCATTTCCTAATTTTGACTTTAGATTCAGATAGTGGGTTTCAATTGTGATAAATTTGATCAAATTCCTTCCAAGAGTTTTAAAATGTCAGAATTGTTTCAGTTTTGATTTTCTTGAGTCTAGCCAGTGATTTTAGTTTACTAGAATAACCCTGCAGTAAAAAGACTTGGGGTCTGTTAACAGCGCTCCTGTCAGCTTACAATAGTCTGCCCTTTTCTTCCATGCTACACTTAAGGACACTTCTACACACATTACTGTGATTACTACCACCTGAGTTTCAGGGGTGGGGGGCAGACACTTAGATTATGATTAATCTAGAAAACCCTCTAATGGGAGGAAGAAGTATCAGAATCCTGACAGTTTTCCCAGTACTTTGCATAGTTTTATATGCAAGAACAGCTGTGCACCATGCCATGTTTTTTTATTGCTAATTGATTCATAATTTCACACTTAAATAGCAACATTTCAACACAGTTAAGATCAGATTACCAGCCATGTTGGTGGAAATACAGGAATCTTTATATCCAACAGCCAAGATTTACTTGTGGTCATGACTGTATGCAAGATCTGATGCACTGTCAATGTAATCAGGGATTTAAAGAGGATGCAATAAAATCCAGATAATACCTACAACCACATGTAAAAAATACCCGATTGAAATTCCACCAGGAGAATATACGTGCAGACAGACACACCCACCAACTCAGAGGAATGCACACCAACCTAGGAAGTCAAGGTTATGTAAGACACCAGCAGCTTAATTGTTTAGTATAAACCTGCTGTAATGTTTTGTATAAAAATCTGAATTTCCTCGGATCATTTACCATGTGCGTAAGAAAAATTAATGTACAAACACACTCATGAATCCTCTAATTATCAGGAAAGCCCCTCTGATGACCAATAGAACCTTTAGAACCGCTTTATTACATTTCCATGGGATACATTTGGATTGTATAGCCGGTTCAAGTTTTGGGTCAGTTTGTGTTGCCGAATCACATTTTCTCAGTGCGTTTGGTTCTGCCCGAGTCCTAATTATTCAGTTTTCAAAAGGGTACACACTGAACAATGAAACCTCTGTTTCTTTTGATTCCAGTCTCAGCCGATTTGAAATGTATCAGATTCCGCTACTGAGGACTGATTGTTTGGTATTCCCTCTAACCTGAAAGCTGAGCCCCTGCGCTGCCCACATGCTTTAATTTATTACTACGCCATTGCACAGGTAGATGCACGGCAGAATTATGCTAGTTTATTCAAATGCAACCAGTAAGAAAAATGCAAAGTGAAATGTCCAGGCTAAGGCAATGCAGTGATGCTGATATGCACACATCGCTAACAAAGTCATATACAACATTCCCATTATAGCTCATTTTAACTAGAGCCCTACTCAGCATGTTGAACTTTACTGCCAATAGCAGTCATTTAGTTACTATATGACAGTAGTCAAACTTTGTAAATGTTTTAGGTTTTGCAGGGAAATTGCATCCCTCTCACCCCCCCCCCCCCCCCAACATAACTGCTAAAGTGCACCGTGTTGTTGTTCACAATGGAATCATCTTGCCTCTCAAGCAAACGGAAAGGGTGTACACACATGCTGCACAGTCCAGCTTGGATGCATTTGAACATAATTTGGAATCAGGTGACATATCTGATCTGAGGTCAAATACAGTTAATGACTGGGGGGAGGCTGCGATCTGCTGCCGCCTTCATTTGTTAAAATTACAAACTAATATAGTGTCAGCTATACAATATTAACCTGATCAGTTTCCTGGGTGAAGTTTGTGTGTTTGCAATTGCTATAATTGAGTATCAGTGCTGCACTAAACATATTAAGAGGCCTTCTTTCGTGAGTCTTCATTCATGTCTACAGGCATACTGCAGGGTTCTGAAGTCTAGTTGAAAGCAGCATTAGGAAAAGAGCATCAATCTGAAGTTAAGTACTGCATTTTTCCAGCATGGAACACTTGCCTACTATCTGCTGCAGCATGAATGCACACTTAAGTGCTCAAGACTAGTGTGGCACCGAAACAATATAGATACAGCCTGCATTTAGAGTGGGGAGCAAGACCAGACAAATGCTCTACCAAGCACTTGCTGCTGCTCGTTAGTGAGCTCAGGGAAATTTGAATAGACAGGTGGACTTTAGCAGCAGCGCTGCAGGCCGAAGAGGGACAAATGAAGTCGGAGTGAAGACAGGCCTTCCACCACTCCATTCCCAGTGGAATTCAGTTTCCATTCTTTTCAGATCACATCTATTTTTAAATTTAGTGTCCTATAACACCTCTTTAACCTCTCCTACACTGCTGAAAGTTGGTGCATTGAGTGAGCTGACCTGTCCCGTCCCACTTTTCCTTTGGCATTTCCTCTTGGAAAATGCTGATCTTCTATTATAATGTTAGAAAATACAGGGATATGCAGATTACATGAAGGGATTCAATATTATGAGTCAATACTGGGCTAATGTTGATAGAAAGAGGGAATAAATAAGGGGGCATTCGACATCTTAAATCCAGTTGTGAGTAAATATCAGTGTATTCCACCAGGGGCCCTCTGCTGGATTATTTCACATCACATTGGGGGGCAAATAGCAAGTCCCTCCTCTTCTAAACTGTGATTGGTTTACACTATAGCTTCAACATGTGTTTAGCCAGTAGAATTTCACTTGCGGTTCAACACCCGGAAGACAACACTGAGTGTCAAAGAGGCCGAAGTAGATTGAAGCAGTTTACACGTTTGTTTAAGAAAAAGTTTTGTCAGGTTTTATTTACAGTGTTTTCAGGCGCTAAGATGATGCAGGCTTTGAAAGGCGTCAGACACGTGACATCCAGCACGATGAAACAAGCAGGTAACCGGCGAGGCTCGTGCTCGTTTTAAATCAGTCCTAAGTGGGGGAAAGAAAAAGACAAATATTGTTTGCAAAGTAGCGACTTCGTCCACAATTAAAGCACATTCGCCTTCTTACAGCGCCGACATGAGCGATAATGTCATTCACAGACTTAATAAATATATCTGGACAGCCAACAGGTTTGTGGGGCAAAGGTTATTGCCCGATTGAACTTGTGATTTTTAAAGTATTGATAACTGTAGGAATTACGTGTGTCAAACATGAGGCCTGGGGTCCAGCACCAGCCCACTGAAGGGTCCAGTCCGGCCCACTGGCTGGCTTTGCAAGTCTGAAAACTGCTGTGAAGTCTCAAATAGCTTTAGTTTCAGTAAGATGTTCAGCTCCTCCTAGTGAGGCGAGGCCAGCATTACTACATAGTTATGACACTGTATGCAAAGTTAAAATTGGGGCTTGGACAAGGTGTTTCAATAGTAGCCTTTTAGAGGCTGTTACCCATTTTATAACTAGATTTATGAATATTTAACTTAGCTGTATTGAAATTTTAGAGCAGATTGAATCATTTGTGGCCCATTAACTGAAGTTTGACATCCCTGCCACTTTCAGTGGTGTGTTGAAGACGTATTGCCAGCTTTGCACCGTTTTCTAAAGATGTGACCTAGTGTAGACAGGCAGCTGAACAGGGCTCCGACCCCATATTAAGTTTAAAGAAAAGTAATAAACTTGCAGAGATAAAAGGCAAATACTCAGGTTTTGGCTTACTTTACTTTGCGCTCGTTGAGAACTTTCCCAAAGTTTTATGGATCCAGAATTTAGTCAAGTCACTCCCACCTGTGGTAAGGTTGGCATTTAAGAAACTTTTGTGAAAACACAGAGAGAGAGACACTAAACAGTCACACAACCATCTTAACACAGGTAAATTGAAAAATGTGTTAAAAGCATTAACCAAAGAAGGAAAACACAATATTCCTGAATCAGTAAAGAAGCTCTCAGCTTCCTTCAAGTCAGGGTACCAATGAGCTGAGCAGGGCTTTTATTCCTGTTCAGTTAATTGAGCAAGTGAGACACAGGTATCTGCAATTAGTCAAACAAAGGTGAGTTAAGGCGTGACGAGACATATCTCACCCACGTCCACCAGAAAAAGTTTTTTTTTAAATGATCGTTTTCTTCACATCAACTAATCAGATCAGCTCATTTTTAGCCTCTTACAGTGTGACTTACAGTTGGTCACATGATCAGAAACTAAACCAGACAGATGTCGCAAGTCTTGTTAAACCAGAGTGCGCTGTGTCCAGTTTCAGAGCTCTCCGTGACAGTCCCGTGGGGGGAGATCCGAGGTAAAGTCTGGGGTCCTGACCACGGAAATCCTGTGCTGTGCCTGCACGGCTGGGCCGACAACTGCGGTACATTCAACACGCTCGTTCCCCTCTTGCCAAAAGGTAAGTGTTTTGTGCAATGCACAGTGACCCACTCCAGTTGCTCCCACTGTAGAAATCTCAGTGCCAAAAATTGAACCTCATGGGCAATAATTCTTAAAATCAGCGGATTCTGCTGCTCAGCTCACTGAGGTGTGTGGCGTTTGGTTAATTTGAGTGTACAGCTTGTGCATACAGGTGCTGCCGCTCAGCTGCTGGAACAGCTGCATCCCATCCAAAAAGACTGGATCTGATGATGACATAATTACCACGGCACTTTAACCAGATTTTACAATTGTAGCTGACTGATTAGGAGTGTTTTTCTAGCTTTGTGTCCTTATTCAGCTGAAAGCGATTTTTAGTTTGTCTTCTCCCTGTGTCTCCATTCAGAGTGCCGATATGTGGCAGTGGACCTGGCAGGTCACGGTCGCTCGTCGCACCGTCCCCCTGGAGCTCTGTACGCCTTTCCTTCCTACTTGATGGATGTACGCAGAGTCGTTGATGGTGTGTGAGTTCGAGGACAGTTGCAGTTAAGCCTTTAAATCCCATCAGAGATATCAGTGTTTGTTCCAGGATTGCAGTTTGTGATCATCGTGTTTTGGCTGAAACTTACATGTTATCCTTCCATAAACTTCTGCACCCCACATTTATAATCCTAAGAGGTCTTTAACTGTACACAGTTGCATTCCCTCATATCCACGGGAATCGCTTTGGTCCATTAGGTTGAGAGAAACTCCGGGAGAAATGTTGTGACAGGTAACATGACATATTTATTGCTCGTTACTGCTCTCAAAGGCAAGCTGCAGCAGTATACAGCCCCTGCAGCCAGCACAGCTACTGGCTGAAGATGCGGATGTGTCTAATGCTCAGGCTATGATGCTATTTATGTATTCATGACTGCACAGTAACTATTCTTCACTGGTCCTGTTAACATGAGCTAGCATTAAGCCTGAGCCTGTGATGACAGGTGTGTAATAAATACACCGCAGGTGTTCGGGAGGCAGTATGGCTGCAGTATAACTGGGCACTACTGCAAACTTTAGTTATAGTTATTGTTAATTTAAATGTAAATAATTATTGTTTTAGTTTGCACTGAAGCAGGCTTGTAGCCCAGAACAAAAAGTTGCGTTTTGGAAAAAAAGTTTAACAATGAAACTCTAAAAATCTGTAAAAATCTTGGCAAAGCTTTCGAATTAGAAGCTGGAAAACAGTGAGGTTTAAAGAGCAAGGGATAAAAAGCTGAAAATGTAAATGAAGGCCAGTAAATGATGTGTGCTGAAATCACATCCTGGACTCGGACTGTTCTAGAGCCGGGGGCTGCTGTGGCTGAAGGATGATTCACTGTGTGTTTTTTGGTTATATGAGACACATAATCAAAACACACAGTGGGATTTTTGTGGTAAATTTACAGTATTTTTATTACAGTATAAAACAAAAGGTTTAAAGGCCACCCGTGTGGAATAGAAGTTGCTGTTTTCCATCAACATGTTTGACATGATGCAAGCCACTTTGATCCATTTCCATAAAAAAGGCACAGCGTATGAAAGAGCTGTCTTGTGTTAACTGACCTATCATTTCTCTACAAGTCATGGCTACTCCTCCTAGTTTAGTTAAACTTGCACGCGGTGATCACCTAATGTGGCTTCACCCAAACTGAACACGGCCGTGGTGGCTTGGTGTGTAGATAAATGCGCCTGTCACATATTTATCTATAATTGGAGTACCACCAACTATCTGATGCGGGTGTTACGCCAAAGCTCAGCCATCCTGCAGTCACGATCACAGCTACGGCCCGTCACAGAGGACTGAAGCAGCCCCACTGTTGAGGTTTCACCCACTCACGCTGTGCTCATAGGCAGTGATGAGTTGCCGCATCATCTGTAACAGAGTGTCATAATACTCAGCCTTCGCTGTGGATCAGAGGGAATGTAAAATATATGAATATAAAAGCATCTGTGGCCTTTTCACAGGACGCTTTGTGAGCTTTGACAGTTTTGGTTTTTTTGTTGTTTTTTTATAAGTGGGCAAACTCTGAGGTAGAGCATACACTGCAGCTGAAAATGCGATGATTTTAATATGAATATACATTTGACATAATTTAATATGCAGTTTATGGATCTAGAAAAAAAAGGCCCTTTAATGAATGTTATTAATTTTGAGCATATTGCCAGAGCTGCCATGCGTCTTTCTGACAGCTGAATCACAGCAGTGAGGATTTCTTTGAGCTAAAAATGGTCTGTGTTCTGTGATGAGATACTGAACCTGGTTGATGATGTGTGAAATTACTCCCACAGCTCTGCAGTGGAGCAAATTCTCCATTATAGGCCACAGCATGGGTGAGTGCAGCTGTATAAAGAATTCCAGCTTTAAAACGTATGTTTAAAAGCGTACGTTTATTTTATTTCTCTGTCCACCTCTTTGTATTTCAGGTGGTAACGTTGCAGGAATGGTAGGTGACTTACGATTAAGACACATTTGAGAGTGCTGTGCTTTATTGGGTGCCATCATTGTCCATGTGGCTTCTTCCGCAGTTCAGCGCTCTGTATCCGGAGATGGTGGATGCCGTTGTGCTGCTGGACTCCTACGGATTTTTACCTACAGACCAGGTACTTTTTTCTTTTTTCGTTTTTTTTCCTTTCTTACTCCACATCTGTTTTCATAGGAAACATTATTCAACAATACAGCAGCAGATGATACCCACACATTCTCTGACTCACCCAGTTTACGGTTAACCCTGTACACCCCCCACCCCCATCCCAACCTATGTAGTGGTACATTGAAAGAATTAAAAAGTTAGAAAAGGGTTAGGGTAAAGGTGTTGGATATACATGCCAGACTGAAGTAGTTAAATGCTCACTTTTCACGTCTTACCTCACCCAAAGTGAATTTGTAAGTGACTCTTGCGTCACTGGACTGTCTGGTTATACTATATACACACACATAGCGTCTTTCAAGCTCACTCAGAACTCAGTCCCTCAGATCCTGTGGTAGACCAGAGCCTGGGGCCACTGTGGCATTGTTGTAGTATGCAACTGAACAGTAGCTGCGTATGATTTACTGTTTTCCACAAATAATATGCCTTGAAATATTGGCCTGTCCTCTGGTGTGCCTTTGCCAGTGCAGGCCACTAGCAGCTCAGTGGGGAGAGCACAGGTGTAGCGATGTTACGGTTCTAGCAGGTGTCCCAGTGAGCCATGATGGCTAACCAGCATCCAGGAGTGCAGCCATCACTGGTACACTGGTTATCAATGGTTATTTCTCCCCAAAACGAGATGTCTGCTGCGGGGGGGAATACAGTCTGTTCTGTCCACCACGATTTTCTTCCCAGCTTCTTCTAGAAATGCTGCATAATAATTGATTTCCAGTCCTCATGAAATGTGGGTTGCTCTTGGGGCATCAAGGCACACCTGACTCTGTAGATTATTCTAGTTAAGTAAAACTACATATCAGAAAAATGGTCAAACCTTTTCTACACAACCTGTGGAAGCTTTGGTTCAAATGTGACTGGGAAACCTGCGTGACTGCAGTAATGTTATTGTTAAAGTGGCAATACAGTGCCGTGCAAAAGTCTTGAGTCGCCCGTCATTTCACTTTACTGCATTGATGTGTGTGTTTGGAAGCATTGTCATACTGAAAAATGAAACTGTTACCAGTCAGATGGGGTGGATCAAAATCTGACGATATGTTTTTGTTTTTATAATTCCATTAATTTGACAAGATCTCCAACACCACAGGCTGTAATGCAGCTCCAAACCAGGGCAGAGCCTCCACTGTGTTTTGCAGATGGCTCTAGACAGCCTAGATAGTCAGTGTTGTCCCTCCTCCGTTTATACTGACAGCAACTGGAACCAAAAATATTGAATTGTCTAATTCATCGCTACATGTCACGGATTTTTCCAGTTCTTGTGTAATTTAGAGTCAGGAGAACTACTTTTCAAGACCACTTTAAAACATTACAAGAAAATCTGGCTCCTTGGAAACAAAATAGAAAGAAATAAAGGGTATTGCAAGACTTTTCCGCAGCACTGTTTGTCACCATAAATACAATTCCCGTCAGAGGCTCATTTACACCCTCTTGTGCATCATGTGTACCCATGAAGGGAGAAATTATAACACTGACGTATCTCTGATTACTTCTTCCTGAGTGAAGTATGATTTTTAAGCACCCTTAGGCCTCTCACTGTGTTTGTATTATCTCATCCAACCTGCTATTATTTAAATTATCCAGAGTCTTCTGTGTAGAAAAAGAACAAACCTCTTAATTACAGCTAAAAATGGCTGTTATGTGTGAAATAAGAGCTGTCTGATTTACTCCGATGTTTCTTTTCCAGCTAACAGAAAGATGACCTGAACCTGGGTGACGCTTTCAAAAGTGGACAACTATTTATTTATTTATTTATTTTTGATGAACTTTAATGCGACAGCTTCTTTTATAGTATGCAAGAAGGCTGCTGTTGTCTAGCAACTTCATCTAAATTGAGTTTTTCTCCTGAACACGTTGAGGTGTGGCTGAAAAGTAGAGGAGGTGCTCGGTTTCTGAGAGCATATAATTTGCAGTGACGAGAAGCCCCCCTCAGAGAGAAACACCTCTCTGGTGACCTCTAGCTAATTATAGTTTGATTTACACTTCAGGGCTCCATGACTTCGTGACAGTGTCTGATGAAGTCTGGATTGTGAGAAAATGAAAAATGCTGTAGGCGGTTTGACATTTTGAAAAGCGTTGCATTTAAGAAACACTTTCGGCCACCAGTGTAATTGAGTCTGGCGCGGTTTTGACCTTTAGGCCTGGGCTAAGGCTTTACATTATATTATTGCATATTGCATGTCTTCATATTATTCCTGTACAATTCACCCTTATGAGTCGTTTTCAGTTGCTGTCCTTATTTATCTCTGTTCCCTCGCAGAAGGAAATGCCCAAACTGATCAGGCAGGGGTTCGAAGAGATGCTTCTGTTTGAAAAAACGATGGAAGAGAAGAAGAGAGTGTACACTTATGAGAAGGCAGTAGAAAGGTAAAGCGCCTTCGCTTATCGGCAGTTTTAAAGGAGTTCACTCATGCGCTAACTTTGTTTTTGCAACCTTCAGGTTGATGTCTGTAAACCAAACTCTTTCTGATCGCTCTGCGAAAATCCTTCTGGAGCGAGGTCTGGTTCAGGTTGAGGGAGGTGCGTGTTTATCTGCCTCTCGTTTACCTTTTATGTTCTCTCTTTCTTTTTCCCCTTATGTTTGAAGTGTAACTTCTCTTTCCCTTGCAGGAGTTGTGTTCTCCAGAGACTTTCGTGTTAATCTGGTAGGTTTCCCCTGATCATTTCTACCCAAGCTGTCATTTGCAGCAGATGGTATAAACGTGCACAATGTTTCTCGATTTCAGAAAAACATAGCACGCATCAGTTTGGAGCAGAGTCTGGAGCTGCATTCGAGGATAACTGCCTCTGTCCTAGTTGTTCTGTAAGATGGTCTCCTGCCTCTCATTCTCTTATTGCATGTGGAAAAAAACTAAGAGACTAAATAGATTTGCAATTTTTTTGTCTTTACAGAGCAGAAAGTGGCTTGGAGAAAATGTTTGCTGAAAATGAGGAAAAGAAATTTACATCAGCACTTCTTCAGGCCTACAGGGACAAAAATGTGAGTGCACCTAACAGTCTGTTTGTGGAAAGCAGGTATGTTTGCATCTCCGTGTTTATTTTTAGCCGTTAAGCCTGCGCATAATTGTGCCTAGCAGACAGGCAGCTGCACGGATGCTAGAGTAGCAGTGCAGTATGAGCTCAGTGTCTCGGTAGCAGCAGAAATTTATATAGCCGTGAATCTCAACACTGACCTACATACAGGAACTTGGTCAAGTGCTGCTGATGAGGGAGAGCAGAGGATGAGTTTCCACCAATCGTCTCCACTGAGTGGGTTTCTTTCCCGGTCAGATTTTCACTGAGCAACAAAAGACAAGCGTGGCATGTGGTGAGCACAGTGGAGCGTTCAGCTCTATAGATTCAGCTCTTTCCCTCAGGTGTTTGTAGAGATTAAAGTAGAGATGTGAGAGGGAACGTAGGACTTGCATTCGTTAGGCGCCCAAAAATATTCCAAATGACTTATGATGCTGCTGTAAACATGGAGGACTTCAAGTTTACAAGTTTAACACACAGTCATATAAAATGGCTTTTCATAGGAGCCATGAGGGTAAGTAGCAGCCAAGTGCTGCTAATGTAATGCAGTTGATTAACTGATAATCGGTAACTGTGGTTAACTCTATCGAATCAGAAGCTGGAACAAGTGTGTGTTAACACAATGCATCAATGCATCTCGGACTGTAATGGGCTTAGTCCATCCATCCATTCGCTTCCGCTTATCCTTTTCAGGGTCGTGGGGCGAGAGGCAGGGTACACCCTGGACAGGTCACCAGTCTGTCGCAGGGCCAACACACAGGGACAGACAACCATTCACACTCACATTCACACCTAGTGACAATTTGGATTATCCAATTAACCTATCCCCACAAGCTGCATGTCTTTGGACGGTGGGAGGAAGCCGGAGTACCCAGAGGGAACCCACGCAAACACGGGGAGAACATGCAAACTCCACACAGAAAGACCCCGGCCTGATGGTGGAATTGAACTCAGGACCTTCTTGCTGTGCCAACCACCGTGCCAACCACCGTGCCAACCACCGTGCCAACCACCGTGCCAACCACCGTGCCAACCACCGTGCCAACCACCGTGCCAACCACCGTGCCAACGTGCTGCCCGTAATGGGCTTAGTTAGCATGTTAAATGTTAAACTTCGTGATGGCACTATAAGAAAAAAAGACTGAACACGTATGGCTACCTCTTCTCTGTAAAAAGAATATGGCAGCACATTTTAGGTTTGCAGAGGTGCTGAACAAATCAAATGACTTCTGGAACTAAAGTAGAGATGTTTGACCACAACGCCAAACACAACATATCAGCACAAATGTCTCATACCAACAGTGAAGCACGGAGGAGGAAGGGTAATGATTTGGGCTTGTTTTGCGGTCACAGGTCCCAAGCACCTTGCAGTCATTGAGTCAACCACAAACTTCTCTGCGTACTAAAGAATTCTGGAGTCGGATACGAGGCGATCTGTCAGACAGTTAAAGCTTGGCTAAAATAATACCATGAAACAGGACAAGCATCCCAAGCACAGCAGAAAACAGAACGACTGAAAAAGAAAAGAATCAAGTTGTTGCAATTGGCCAGTCAAAGTCCAGACGTCAGCCCGACTGTAATGTGATCTAAGGAGAGCTGTGCATAAATAAATGTCTAACTGAACTAAAGTAACGTTGTAAAGACTTTTCAGATTTCGTCTAAGTTCATGACCTCATAAAAAAAGGATCTAGCATTATGCCATTGGTTTCCATTTTGAATTCTTGACTTGAGCATTTTGGCGCAGTATTCTTGTTTATATGAAACCAAGGGCATGCTCAAACCTGATTAGCTGTGCCATATACAAGGTTCACCAGTGGGTTTACTTGAAATGTTGTGCAGCAGTGGGAAATGGGCTTCTGAGGTTTCTCATTTGGTGGATTCAATAGTGATTGAGACCTTAAACTCATCATGACAATGTTTAGTGATTTCAGAAATAAAAAGAGAACTAGGGTCAGTTTTTGCAATCAGAGAACTCGCCCCCTGCTGGGCAGTAACAGGAATGATGGTTTAAGTCTATTTTACTAATGTGCTTCACAGCTTCTTTTTGCGGCTCAAGTGTCTGGAAAGTTCTTTATTCCATGTCGAAAGCCCGCTTTATTCACCATCATGACTGGTCTCATCTCTGTGCTTTCAGCATGCCGTGGTGACTGTTCCAGGTGATCATCACATCCACCTGAATAAGCCTGACATCGTCGCTCCAGTTGTGTCGGACTTCCTGCGGACCAAAGTCCTCTCACGCTCTGCTACACCAACTAATGGCCAGACCTCTAAGTTATAACAGACCAGTTACTCCTCGAGTCACGTCACACTGACTCTACTGCTAATCCTGTATTTATACTGTACTATTTACACAGGTTTAACTCTGGTGCTTAAAACTCACTCGGCTGGTCGTCTTAGTGGACTCATGAATTATTTAAAGCATTTTAAAAGGTAGCGATGCTGCTGATTTAAATGAGAAACCATAATTTTGTCATCACTGCCATCTCTGTCTGTTAACTCAGGCTTTCTGCCTAAGGCTCTGCACTCACCAACATGAGGGCATCGGACGTTTGAGTTCATTCTTCTAGTGCGCTGCCTGGAGCATGCACCACATACTCCAAGCACAGGCAGTTTCGAACACATTATACCACATTGGAGCTCTCAAACTGTGGCCATATTAAAGTCACACAGGTGAAACTGGATGAAGGGGTTTGTCATTATCTGTTAATTCCTCCCACACAATCAGGAGTTGAGCCACCAAACGGTACATCTTGAAGGCCTCTGAAGGTTCTCATCTATATCAGGTATTATTAGGTCCTGGTATTGCCTAGCAACCACCTAGCAAGAGGCTCAAATGACTGCTTTTTAGCCTTTACATTCCTATAACACCTTATAAAATTGGCTTTAATTTCACAACTTTTTATTTATATCCACAAAAGCTGAATTATGCATGTTGAGCAACCACCTAGCAACAGGCTAAAAAATATTTTTAGCATATGAACAACATCGCTTATTGTTTTTACTGTTCTCCCTGTGATTAAGTATATCAGTTTGCCCACAGCACCAACAGGCCAAGCAATACTGTAGCATGGGCACGTGTATGTTTCTCTAATTTGTTACTCCTCGTCTCCTCTGTCCTCCCCGGAAATCGGTCTCAAGTGTGCCGTGTTTAAGGATGTCTCATTCCTAAAATGCATCTGGAGGACAGAGGAGAGAGGAGGCAGCACAGGTATGGCTTTGTGGTGGTTCTTTTACCTCTAGCGTAGGCCATAAAAGCTAGGATATACAAACCGTGCTGGACTCTTTAAACAACTGCTCGTTTCATCCTCCAAGTGTTTCAGTTTTTTAAGATGATCATACTTTCTACTCTTCAGTGTTTCTGTGAAAAGTAATATCTGTTCACGTTGTGGCATGTTGTGAATTTAAGCATTTTTGTTTTTAAATATGCTGTGATATCCTAAAATACAGTAGTAGCCTTTAACAAAACCATGGGCAAATGATGTGGCTGTGCTACATCATGTTTCAGTGCATCCTGCAGAGCCAGTGACACCATCAGCTGAATTGCCCCTTGCCTGCTGCCTTTGAGGAATGATTGGGATTCACTGTGGCAGCTCAGAAGTCTCACCAGTGTGCTGTGTCATTAATATTTTAGCAAGTGTACGGTTTCTCAGATGTGCGACCACATGTTTAATCTCAAAGGTTAAGTGAGAAGTGGAGAGGAACGTGTGTACCAACACAGAGAGCAGAGGACGAATCGTGACTTGAGTACTTGAGTAACGACTATGATTTCCTATACAGGGCGTCTTTTTAGTAAATCTCAGTTGCTGAAAAGGTTTTATTTTGAAAAAACATCAATTGACCCATAAAAACAATTTCTGTGCCTGACGCACCTTTTTTTTTTCTTACATTAAACTGATGGCATTAATTGTAACTGTCTTACAGTGTCTTTGTTCTTCATGAAATTATAAAATCTTAAAAATTCATTTAAAGTTTTGTGACTTTCTGACAGCTGTTGAAGCACTTGTGAGCTTGGCAACATCAATTTGAAAACAAGCTCAAGAAAAGAGGGAAAAACGGTCTTATCATAGATGTCTCGTAACTTTCTATAATGTGTCCTGATTGTGGGTAAACCTTTATGTTTTTTTATTGTTTTATTTTACTGCAGTATTTCAGGGACACCAATGCTTAAAATATAGTATTTATAATAATTAAAATTTAATGGTGCATACATTTTTTTTTTTTATTAGATTGATGTCATATAGGTTGAACCGTGGGCGGCCACTGTGGCTGTTGCAAATTATCCAGGCGTCTTGTTTTACGCTCCAATTTTAAAAACAACAATAATATTAACAGTAAAGTTTATTTATAAAGCACTTCTCAAAAGGATGATTATAAAGTCCCTCCCAGAATAAAAGCAGAATAAAATAAAAGAAACTAAAAGGAATAAATTACAAACCAATTAAAATAAAATCACAAGATTCAAGAGGAATGTCAAAATAAGAACAAGGTAATGTTATTCCAATTTTAATGAAGAACATAGCTTAGAAATCTAGACATTAATCCTTTAAGTGTATCATATTTGATAAATGTGATTCTGAGACTACTAACATAAAGTGCACAACTGTTTCTAAGCAACGAATTGTACAAAAATGTCATATGTAGCAAAAATTGTACAAAATAAAACTCATATGCAAACTTATATTAAACTTCTTTGTGTTTATGTTCAAAATACACTCCAGCATTAAAAAATATGAGTTTTCTGCCAATTAATGTTTCAGTCTTTACGAATAAGCATGGTAAAAAAATATAAACTCTAGAATAAAAGTTATGAAAAGCCTTACAATACAAATGAGCTTCCAGCAGTGATTTAAAAGACGACACTGATGACGTGAGCCAGTTTTCCTCAGGCAGGTCATTCCGAAATCAAGGAGCCCTAACAGCAAACGCTCAATTGCCTTTTGTCTCTCAGCGTGAGTTCACAGGTTTCTGCCTGAGGATCTGAGGCTGCACACTGGTTGGTTTGGGAACAGCAGTTTGAACGTGTAATGTGGTGCCAGGCCAAGAAGGGCTTTAAAATCAATTCTAAAAGTAATGGGCAGCCAGCGCAGAGTCATTAGGAGTGGTGTAATATATCCAGTTTTCTTGATTCTTGTAAGAAGTCTGGCTGCTCCATTGTGCACCATCTGAAATGAGTTGAATGCTTTCTGATTAATACTTGTTAAAAGACCACTGCAACAATCTAAGCGAGAGGAAATGAAAGCATGGACGGAGGCATATACTTACATGTTTGTTTGGTGTTCTGCGGTTATCCATCCTCTGCATTAAGGAGCCAGGTGTGAGGAGAGTCTGTCTCTCTTCTGTTTGTCAAATTCAAAGTTAAAGGAATGATTCTTCAGAAGTTTTTACTACAGAAAAGCGACTGGAGTCCAGTCTGAGAGTTCAGTTGAATTAGGGCTCAGGTTGCTTCCTCCTCAACCTGACTCTGACCTTCAAACAAAAACCTGTCATTTTATATAAAGAGGAGCAAAAGTTCATCGCATTGCAGTGAAGGTTTGACATACTGATCAACTACTTTTCAGATGAGTTCTTTGAATTAATTCATCAGTTTCTTTGACTCTCTGCTTGTTAGCAAACAAATCTTTGAGGCTTTTATCGGGCGTTTTAAGTTTCTGTGCTTGAGGAAGTGTCCAGAATCCTTTCTTAGATAAAAGTACCACAAATACCTCAGTGTGGAAATAAATTAATGTTTGAACAAAGCGTGATCTACTCAAAGCATCACATGCAAGATGTTTTAGTGGATACCAACTCATATTCGACAGGGCACCACTCTGTAGACTTCCTTCCTAAATCAAGACAAATCTGTGTGCAGCCACCGTCCCTCTCATAAATAAACTTGACAGTAATCTGATTCTGCAAAAATAATAAAAATAAACTCACTTGTGTATATGCGTTATATTAAAATTAACTTCTGTTGTTGATCTTTCACAGTTTCAGCCTTAACTTTGTGTAAGAACTTTGTGTCTGAGCTGCATACTGAGGTTGTGTGGTGTCCATGCTCAGAGCTCGCTGTAGGGTTCCCAGGGGGAGGGATCATAGACTGTATATGAAAGAGGGAGAGATCAGAGGTAAAATCTGGAGTCCAGGGTCGTCCTTTGCTTTGGTTAGCTTTCCGGCTGGCCTGACAGCTACATTCAGCACTCTCCTCTTGTACCCAAAGGTAAACTGTACTTAAAGGTCAGGAGGCTTTCAGGAAATTGAACAGGGTTATAGTTGTTCGATCCATAATTTAATTATACACGTCCTGGAAATTTCCTTGAAAACAAACTCAAATGAATAAAAATATTTACATTTTAACTTTGCCTTTCTTTATATTTTTATAGGAAATGGTAAATGGGTGCAAAAACTGATTAAAATAGGCAAAGGTAAATTAAACTATAGCATAAAAGGTAAAAACTTCGCTTGTACAATTAAAATGTTCATCTTTATTCTTTAAAACGTTCTTAACTCTCTTAGGCAGCTTTATTGTCATTTCTTTAAGTAGTCTTCAGGGAAAGTTCTCCAGGCTTCTTGAAGGACAGTCAAAGCTCTTCTTTGGGTGTTGACTGCCTTTTGTTCCGCTCTCTGTCAAGATGATCCCACACTGTGTCTGTGAAGGTTCTCAGTCATCCAGGTCATCGTAGTCTAAGGAGCTTGGAAAGAAAAGCGTCTGGACTTCTTTAAGTTGCTTGAAGACGTTTCACCTCTCATCCGAGAAGCTTCTTCAGCTTGCGGGGATACTTAGGGGGCCCATTAGGGGGCCCATTGTCCCTCTCGGGGAACACTCCCACAGGGCTTAAATCTGGGACTCTCCACCATCTGACCCTAGAGCTGAAGAAGCTTCTCGGATGAGAGGTGAAACGTCTTCAATCAACATAAAGAAGTCCAGACTCTTTTCTTTCCAAGCTCCTTAGACCATGATCCACACTCCTTCAATAATGTTGACATTAGGGCTCTGGGGAGGCCAACTCATCAGTGCTCCATTGTTTGAGTTTTTGTATGCTTTTATTGTATTGGAAATGTATTTGGGATTATGTCTTGATGCATGCTCAATCATCGAGGTAAGTAAATCCCCAAAAGTTGATTCTGTTCATCTGGATGTAGCGTTTTCAGTGGGAGAAACGTTTTGTCACTTCTTCAGTCTCAGCCGAGTGTCTCAATGGCTGTAGACACTCGATGTCGTACCTCTGTCCTGACCTCCTCCATATACATCGATCATGATTTGAATAAAAAAAATTCAGATTTGGATTCATGCTTCAGTCTTTTTTCCCTGCTTACCTAACTTAAGAATAGCTTCTTGACACTGTGAAGCTGAGACCATTATCAATGATCAGGCTTCAGCAAGCAGTAGATGGATCAAATGAAAAGCCCATTTAAACCCAAGTAAAAAGATATATTTAAAATGTGGTTTAAACGTCAGGTGTGATTTTCAGATCCTGTTCATCTGCTACTTCTTTTGTTCTCCACTTGTATGGACTGAAAATATGTGAAAAAGAAGCTGGAGCTTTAGGAGCCCTGGGGAACTGTTACTCAAGATCACTTTGAAGATTACGAGAAACTCTGGCTGCTTGGAAGTAAAATAGAAATGAAATGAGGGGTGACTCAAGACTTTTGCACAGTATTTTATTGTATTAGTACATAGAAACCGCTATCCTGATTATCTTTAATTTATCTAATAATAAACGCAAAGTCATCAAATAATAAGACAAATATTTGTTGAAATCTGTTTATACCTGTAATTTTAATGAGTACATGAGTTAGGTTTGGGATTTGAGTTTTATTCCATTGTGTATGTAGAAAGACTCACAGAGGCTGTGCGAGTTTATGGAGCTGAAGAATAGTTTTATCCAAACAAAATTAAAATTTTAACACAAGCTTAGATCTCTGCTGGTTTATTTGTTTGTTGCCACTGAAAGACTTTGGGGAACTAAAATTGATCTCAGTGTTCTTTGAAATCTGCCTTTTGAAGATGTGTGAAAATTCACTCCTGCAGCTCTGCAGATGAATTCTCACACATTGGCCTCTGCTCACCACCAAAGACCCGTGTTAAGTAGAGGAGAATTTATTTTAAGCTGTGATTTGTGTTCTGCTCTATTGCAAATTTAAGCAAAGCATCAGTTAGGAAATGGCCTGAAGTCAAGCTAAGCTGCGACGCCTGCAGATCATGAGATCTCAATACCAGCCCACATCACCTACAGCTACACATTCAGTTGGCAAAACCCAAATAGAGGGATGGATGATTTGTGCAATTTGAGCTTGCCTACACTTTGTGCACACCTGCAAGCGGCTTTGCAACCCATTTTCACCCTGCTTGCAAATATGAATCCTCCTGCTATCTGTGGTGTTCCTGACTGAGACTGTTTAAAACTGTTTCAAATGCAAGTCTCGTGATTCTATCTATTTACAGGCATCTCTTTGGGCTGATTTGGTTTTATTGCCTCTTTTTTCAAATATTATAGAGGCAAATTTGGTGTGATTTCATTTGTAGTATAATTATATGAACTGTTGTGTAGTTTTAACAGTTTTACTGCACTTTATGAGGATGTTCAAGCACTTCTGGACTGCAGATTTAGTATTTTAATGACTTTTACATTAAAAGTCACCATGGAGGACAGGAATTACTACATAAAAAGCAAAGACTTTTTCCACTGGGATTTAGAATTGTTTATATTTCCATCTCTTTTGTATTAGTTTAATCCAGTCTTTCCAGTATCCTCTTGTATCTTGTCAAGTCTTTGTCTCTGTTAAATGAGTGCTAGTCTAGTTATTTCCTTGTTTATTTTGTTAGTTATTTGTCTCTTGTGCCTTGCCACTGGTTGGACTTCCCTTGTTATTGTCTTGATTCCTTTCAGCTGTGTCTTGCTACCCTGGAGTTTCTACTTCCCTTGATTACTTAATTTAAAACCTTTGTTTCCCCTTTTCCTTTGTCTGATTTGCTTGGCTGTCATACTTGTGTGTTTTTGCTGTTGAAGTGGCATCACTGTTGGGTTTCTTCATGGGCTTTGTATTCTTGGAACTACTTTTCTACCACCATTTAAAGTTGTGGTTTGGAGTCCTTGCATTTGGTTGACTTCCTGCCTGTCCTTCACAGTGTTGGGTGTTATATGTCACTGTAATCAGATTACTTGTATTTGTAATATTAAATTCAATAGTCACATTAGTCACAGGTATGTTATTTCTCACATTACAATGATTCTAAACTTATATTTGTGTGCCTTTATTTTCGTAACAATCAACTGACTTTAGGCTATGTGCAGGTCGATTGGCTTACAACTTCTAAGAGGTGGAGATATGGATATTACTTTTATTTTTATCCTCAAAAGGATAAAAATGTAACCTTAAAGTCCCCAGCCCAAAACGACTGTCTACCGAAAAAAATATATAGTTTCCATGTCATGCTCTCTGAGCTGGTTTTCAGTTTTATGTTAAAATTTGAAGACGACACAAAAAAAAGAGAGAGAGAGAGATGGTGTTTTTTTGTTTGTTTGTTTGTTTTTTTTCCCGGTAGGACAGGAATCTGTGTCAGTGCGTGGAACTGTAGTCTGAGGTTTATTTATAGTCTTACCTTGTAATCCTGTGACAATGCTTATTGAGTCATTTTACTGAGTACTGCAAAGTTATGTAAGAAGTATTGTAGTAAAAAAGAGGCCACATAAAACAAGAAGCTACATGATAGTAACAAACAACTGAGGGAGCGTTTCCTCCATGTTTCAGTCAGCCAAGTTCTCAGTTCATTTTCTTATGGTATCCCACAGGTGTTCTCTTGGATTTGGTGCAGGTAAGACCAATGCAAGCTTCTTCTTTTTTTCTTTCTTTCCACAGGCATTGCTTTGTTATTATCCCACTGAAATGTCTGCTTCTTTATTGATCCCAAAAAGCCCCAGACTTTGACATTTGCTTTATTGGCTTGTTATCCTGGACTTCCCCTGTCTTCCTCTGCAAATTTAATCCTGCCTGTCTTTGTCGTCAAGCATGTGAATGGTTTCCTCTGTTATCAGTCATCATCCGTACCCATACCTGCTGATCCGATTTCAAATTGCCTGTGAGCTCACTCGCATCTGGTCATTCTCACTGATCTCTGAAACAGTCGTCCTTCCTGCTTCTCGCCTGTTTTTTATTTTACTCACAGTGATGCAGTCCAGTCTGCTGCTGGTCTTTCAGGGTCTGTCTGTGAGCATTTGGTTCACAGTCACAAGCTGCCATCTTTGAGCGAACAGGTCTATTTGATAACTTGAACCTTTTTTTTTTTTAAATGAGCTCATTTTACTTAAGTAACCAACACCAAAATAATTAACAGTGGCTCTACCTGAAGTAAGTAACCAGTCATTGACGCTCCACCAACCAGGATTCATCAGAACAGGCCATATTTGTTTTAAGTGCGCCCCAGGGTGGCTGTGGCTACAATGTAGCTTACCATCACCAGTGTGTGAATGTGTGTGTGTGAATGGGTGGATGACTGGTTGTGTAAAGCACTTTGGGGTCCTTAGGGACTAGAAAAGCGCTATACAAAAAATACAGGCCATTTAAAGTTGTAGTGAATGTAATCAAATATAAGTACATCTAACATTTAATATAAGAACCATGTGAACCATAATTTAACCCCCCCAAAAACTTAGTCCCTGTCGACCTTTGCAGTCAGAAAAAGTTTAGCAGCATATGCACACATTTTTATCATAGATTGCCCCTTATTTGTTCAAGGCTTAAGAGGTCAAATACAGAAGACCTCTTTTCTGTTAACTTGACAACCTGACTCTTTGGGTGACCTCGAGGCTTCTACTTTAGAGTCTTTGATCTGGGATCTATTCAAATGTGTTGAAGTCTGAAGGAAACAAACTGCTGAATAGTGTAAATACTCCCTGTGAGACGACAGCCTTCAGAACAGAAGCAATAACAAGACTTGTACACACATGCGGTCTCTCATATTCTCCTTGTTATCATGAGGGAAAACCTCTCCCCACCACATTTCCAACAACATCTGAGAACAAGAACACACAATAAGTCAAAGAAAAACATATAAAAATTGTGTATAACAACCAGAAGGACGTTAGACTCCACAGATGCGATGCATCTTCATTGAGCATACAGGCAGTAAAGCTAGAATTCTCTGTGCCAGTTAATGATAGAGAAAAGTCAGAGGCTGGCAGATAAAAACCTCTCGAGTGGATCTCTCAGATCACACAGAAGGTCCCAGTTTGGTGCTGGGACTGCAGATGGGTCTGCAGAGATTTGCACACCCACAGCTACATGCTGTAGTTAGTGGGGTTGAAATATGTGGAACAGCCAGTAATTTGGCCTATTGTTTGTTGTGCTGATGGTCCTTTAGCCTAGTCCCTGCTGGAAAAGAAACAAAAGTCCAAACAGACAAAGAACTTCTTTGTAGTGAAGTTTAAAAAAGAAAAGAAAAAATAAACTGTCCACTGGAACTGTCGTCTGTGCTTTCCATTTGTGCTGTTTTTTTTGTTTTTTTTGAAAATCTGTTGTGATTTTTTTTTTTTTTTTTTTTTTTTAAACCTCCCCTTCCTTTCTGTGGCGAAATCAACTTTAAAGCACACTCATCGCTGTTGGGCTACATGTTTGGATATGAACACTGGGCTGAATAGAAAAGGAGAGGCTGTGGGTCACACGGTTACAGCTCTTAAAGAGATATCTGAAGAGCATCATCTGCAGAGCATCTTTAGTCTGATGTGGTGATGTTAGAGCCGTGAATGAAAGGCATTTTCACAGCGTGGGATAACAGACTTTTCAGAGGAGATTGGAGCACGAAAAAAAGTGCAGGAAAATACTTTGACCAAAGATTAATTTGCATCTGTATGTATGCGTGCATGTCCTTCATTTTTACTGTGCTCACACAATGGGAGCCTGTTTCTTGTGCACAGTTCAGCACATGAGAGGAGTCAAATAAAATCCTAATGACCCTCTAAGTAGTACTTTGTGTCTTTGAGACGTGATCTCGGTTATTTAGGACAAGATGTGTGGTGCGGAGGCTCGTGATAAAAAAGGGCATAGTCATGCAAAATGCTAAAATAAGCCTCAAAAACAATCTTTGGAGCTTTGAGGGTTTGTGGTGTTCAGTGGAGGGCAGTAGGATGCTCCTTCCTCCTAGTGCATCACACCAAGGCTGCTAAAACAAAAAAAATCTCAATATTTCTATTAAATGATTCACAACTCTCAAAATGAAGGGCCCGAATGGCTAAATGATGATTTATTGGAAGGACAGGGGTTGTGATCACGGCATGGAACTAATGTGAGGTCTTTTAGTTTGGCTGCAGCTCTGGTTAAATGTTCATGCTTATAAAATTACTCTTTTTAATGTGTCTGCATCTTAATGACTAATCTATCACTTCATCCAGTAATAAAGATGAGTCTTATAGTGTTTGTGCTCCAATAGTGTGAATTTTTATCAATTAAAATGTGGCATATTATAAAAAAAATCTGCTTTACTTTCCAATACTGTCAGACGTTTTTGTTTCATCATTTCATTTTCTTATCTGGCATTAAAAAAACTATCCAAAGTGATGAGGCAGAATACAGTTTACATATAGGAGAATCATAAAGAGGTCTACATGGTTGGCCTTTGACCCAAATGCTTTATTTCTCTTCAGGCTGTTGTTTTAAAGTGAGGTCTAATTCGGGTTATATGAGGTTTGTCTTTAGCTCCTCTTTTCCTGTCACTGAGAAATAATCTCTCTGCCGAATGTGTTTCTCCTGAGCAGGATTTATGTTAGCCAGAGCTGCATAAATTAATTTTCTAAGTTGCTTCTAACTTTTTCAAACAATTCAACATATCCACCACCTCCTCTCTCTTAATGTACTTATTTCCTTTGTTGAGATGGTGGAGCAACACAAACATATGCAGCTGAGGCTACAAGTTACTGTTTAGTTGTTTTTGCAAGATCTCTGTACTGTAACTAATGGCACACCTATTCGGCTGCTCATTAATACAAATATCTAACCAGCTAATCACCTGGCAGGACCTCAGGCATGTCGACATAATCAAGACGACCTACTGAAGTTCAAACAGGGCATCAGAATGCATGAGAAAGGGGATTTCAATGACCTTTAACATGGTGTGATTGTTGGTGAAGAAGGGCTGGAATTGCAGAAACTGCTGATCTACTGCGATTTTCCCACACAGGCATCTCTCGGGTTTACGGAGAATGGTCTAAAAAAAGAGAAACCATCCAGTGAGCAGCAGCTTTCTGGGTGAAAATGCCTTGTGGTGCCACTTCTGTCAGCTAATAACATAAAAGTGAGGCTGCAGTTCAACAAGGCTCACCACACCTGGACATCAGAAGATCAGAAAAACAACGTGTTTCAACATTTGGATGGTAAGATCAGAATTTAGCGCAAACAACATGAAAACATCGATCCATCCAGCCTTGTATCAGCAGTTCAGGCTGCCAGCGGTGTAATGGTGTGGGTGACATGTTTTTGGCACTCTTTGGGCCCCACCTACTAAACCACAGACTGAGTATTGTATCTGATCACTCCATCCCTAATATGTTATATCAACATGAACTAAAATCTCTGAGGAATGTTTCCAGAAACTCGTTGAATGTGTGAAGATTTAAAGCAGCACTGAAGGCAAAAGGGGATTCAACCTGGCACAAGCAAGATGTACCCAATGAAGTGAAATGAACTGAAAATCTATCTCTGTTTTTATAAATATATGGCTTTGCATGGCAAATTTGAGAGCCATCAGAGGGCGAAGTAAAAATACAAAATAAAATGTTTTGTTTCTTCTTTACAGAAAACATATCGGTAAAAAATAACCCCAAAGCAAACGAGGAAATTTTAATAAACACTCTAAGATGACTGCTTTCTAACAGAGTCTGCAGACAGAAGTGAATTACAGCTCTGTCTCTCTAAGCGAAGCCATGGTTATCAGCTGATTTGGATGTGGCACACCTGGTCTGTGAACCAGGATAAAAGCACCTGAGCTTAGAGCTCGGCCTCGCTCTCTCCCCCGTTCTCATTTCCAAGATTACAAATGAATTCTCAGTCCATCCCACCAGGAATGCAAGTGAGGAAGGGATACGAGGAAAGAATGACACAGCTGCACCGTGAATTTTGAGCGTCTGAGCTCATGACCTCAGATGCTCGTGATGTTTTTGCATTGTCACGAGATGAGACAAGACCTCCAGTGTTTCAAAAACACAGAAACACCTGAGAACAGAAAAGCTCGATCATGTTAAAAAAGTAAAAGTATGAACAAATGGTGAATTCCAGCTGTCATGTGTCTCCCAAAAAAGCCTCCAGTCTCATCACGATGCCTTTTAGGAGTTAAGCCACCCTCCAAGATGGTGCATTGAAATTGATTTCCGGGTCTCAGCCAGGAGGACGGAGGAGACGAAGAGGCACAAATTAGAGCGAGAAAAGAGCCTCCTCTTTGTGAGTTTGGTGAAGATCTGGCAATGCTCCTCACTTTTCACACACACCTGCATCCAACACCACTGATGAGCGCACTTCATGGTTCAGTTGGCTCTCTTTCTTTCAGTTAATTAGCTACAATAAAAGTCAGTAATAACCGTCAGCTGTCGTGCTCTTTCTATTTTTGCCTGGGCTCGGGAGCCGAGCTGTGACAACACTTCCACGTCTCCTTGAATTGCGCTGTGTGAGCTTGCATCTGCAGCAGAATTAAACAGCCTTTGTCTGTTTGTGCTTCTGCCTGCGACACATTTGGAGCTGATAAAAGATGTGTTCCTGTTACAAATTACCACGAAACACCGCCTCCTTAATCGAGCCATTTAACCGTCAAGTCAGATGCTTTCGCTGCTGTTGTCGCCGCCTGTTTCTGGGCACAGTGTTGATGCAGGACAAAGCAATAAAAGTCCAACATAAAGCTCTTTTTCTGTGAACGTGACAAATGTTTGGTGTTTTTTCCAGCTCTTGCAGGTCAAAATCTGTTCATGTAACTGGTTGAAAATTCAAAAAAACACTTTATTTATCCACAAGGGGTAATTAAAATTTTGCCACATGATCCAAAATGACCGCTCACAGTTCAGGTACAGAAGGGTGGAGGGAACAAAGAAAGGTCAGAGGTCGGAGTGGGCTGTCAGTGTGTCACCACAGATGGTTAGTGATCTCCTTCATTTTCTCAAAAAAGTATTCCAAGGGTTGAAAGTCAGGGTGTTTTTAGAAGTTTTTCTAGCATCATATTTTTGAAGGGCCATTTAATATTTTCCTTTATCTGGAAAGCTTGAGCCTCAGAAGATCCTTCAGAAGGTTGGTGGTTCGATCCCAGGCTGCCTCCTGGCTGCATGCCAAATATCCTTGGGTAAGATACTAACCCCATGTTTGCCTACTGGTGGTGGTCAGAGGGCCCGGTGGCACCAGTGTCTGGCAGCCTCGCCTCTGTCAGTGCGCCCCAGGGCAGCTGTGGCTACAATGTAGCTTGCCATCACCAGTATGTGAATGTGTGTGTGAATGGGTGAATGACTGAATGTAGTGTAAAGCGCTTTGGGGTCCTTAGGGACTGAGTAAAGCGCTATACAAATACAGGCCATTTACCATTTAGGGAAAATATCTGCTCAGGCTCAAAGCTCGATCATCCTGGATGATGACGGTGCATAAATTGAATTAAAACATCTTGCTCTGCTTCTCAAACAATCTTTGGCTCCTGTACATGAATGACTGCTTCAGAAATTCACATTGATAAAATGTGAGAGAACTCCATCATGAATTTTGGATGTAATATTAACAGGAGCTTGCTCTTTCTGAAAAAGTTCATTTGGATTAGGTGCATTGTGTCATATCATTGGAAAATCACACTGAATTTGGCTGAAAATGTATTTTTCTTTTCTTAATATTCAAGCTTTAATATCTGTGAAATCATCCACCTGACCTGCCTTGTATGTGAGAAACTGCAAATAAAATATCAGCCTCTTACCCGTGAAGCTGGGATTTCTATAGGCCTCCAAACCTGCTGAGATCGGACATCCAAATATTCTACAGATTTCAAGACTTTAACCTGAGGCCACAGTCAGTATTCATCTAGTCATAGTACCAGATATTCATCCTCAAACATCAGAAATCTAGCTCAGGTAGATTTGTAGATAATGGAATTTTAAAATGACCCATCAAACACGAAGGTAAATGAAAACAATGACAGTGGGGAGTGCATTTTTCTCCTGATGCTAGTTTCTCCCCTTTTTCAGGTAAATCTGTGACAGCCAGATTTGTTTTAATCTGATTAATTGAGATGGAATGAGCCTTTGTTGACCCAAAGGTTTCTGTTTCCAGAAAGCTCGAAATAACATCTGAGACGACTGAATGACAAGTTTGGCATTCTTCACCCCTGTTTGTATAAAACAGTATCCAAAAATCCAAAATCATTATGTCTTTTAGTCTCTTCTCCTCCTGCTTTCATCTCATCTTCTAAGTTGATCTCTTGTTAATATACACATAAAAAAGTTTGTATGAGCAATGCTGTACAGATTATCTTGTAATGAAGTTATTAAGATCCTTTTATCACTATCTAACACACCAATCTCTCTCATATATTACTTTTAGTGATATTTCACATCTTAGAGACAACTTTTATCACAACTTTAGCCAATTCACACCAAGTTTTACAGATAAACAACACATCAATTTATATGATTCAATACATTAAACATGAAGCTTTTATGAAATCGGTTATCGTGTAAGCCTCCTGCTTCTCCTCACAGTTCAGGTGCCTTTTGATTCGACTGCGGCGTGTATTCAAATAAACTCCTTTAGCTCACAAATAATATAAAAGGTACTGAGCAGGTAGTAAAACAGGTAAAACAACTTCACCTTAAAGAGCTACAGCATTAAATATGCAGAAAAAACACTCTAATGGGACTACAGACTAATGCGCTGGCACTTCACGAGGATTTTCAAACACAGCGTTTGTACTGCAGTGTTTTTGCATAATTTTATAGTAATGAGCCTCAGTGGTGAAAAACATCATTTTCCTGCGGTGAGTGAACGAGGAGCTGCTTCTTTAGCCTAAAGGTTAATGTTTTACATCATTAACGACACGTCACTTTGAAGGACGTTAATGGAGGGGATTTTTGTTTGGGGCAACAGTAACGCTGAACCTTATGGGTTCTTTCACAAACTGGATGGGAAAAGAAAAACTTGTACCTTTGTGGTGACATTTAATTTACTTGTTTCCAAACTGGCTTGCCCACATTAACAACACTGGGAATAAACAAGAGTTAAAGCCTCATTTCTCCCAGGAGCTGAGTCAAAAACGACGGCAGCACCTCAGCTTTTTCAAAAGTTAAAGGGGACCTGTGCTTTTCCCAAGTTTCTGTCATATATTTATAACGGCATTAAATAATGACGTCACTGTACATACAAGTAATCCTGTGAGTCGTCAGCTCTGACTTCAGACTGCTTTAGAGACTCTGTTCCTTTTACCCTTGGCTCTGTATGATGTGAGTGAGAGCAGACGTCTTTCATGTACTCATCTCAGGCATACAGCTCTCTCCCTCCCACCTTTTTGTTTGCAAGTAGCAGCCAATCAGAAGAAGACTGGCTAAAGGGGGGTGTTGCCATGAGTGTTTTTTCATTCTTAACCCTCTTTTTTGTTTTTGTTTGTTTAGCAAAAAATGCTATAGATTAAAACTCATGCATGCAAATTGATATTTAATTTCTCCATATTTTAGGTTTCATGGGATAAAAGGTAGAAGAGCTAAATCTGCTCTTGTCACCAAGGCTCAGTATAAGATAAATAAGGATTTTGTGGGAGAAACGTTTCGTCACTCATCCAAGTGACTTCTTCAGTCTCAGCTGACTGCAGGTTTCCCCAAACCTTATAAACAGTACATTTGCATAATGACTGAAACCAGCCCACTGAAGGAACAATGGGCTGTGAGGTCAGTTCCTTAATCATAATTATGCAAATTCCCATGACCATTGATCAACAATCACTGACCAAAACCCACTGATCAAAGAACACTGATCAATGGCCATGAGTACCATTCACAGAGAGTTGGGGAATGGCTGCAATCACAGCATTGTAAGATGGCGAAAGATGTACCCTTAGGCCCCCTCCTCGATTCAGAGATGGTCTTTCTCTTTTCACGTAAATGGCCTCCTTGACTCCGCGCTCAAACCAGCGTTCTTCCCTGTCCAGGATGTGTACATCCTCATCGTTGAAAGAGTGTCCACTGGCCTGTAGGTGTAAATAAACTGCAGAGTCCTGGCCTGACGAGGTAGCTCTTCTGTGTTGTGCCATCCGCTTCGCTAGAGGTTGTTTGGTTTCCCCGATGTATAAATCCTGGCAATCCTCCTGGCACTTAACAGCGTACACTATGTTACTCTGTTTATGTTGGGGGACCCGATCCTTGGGTTGGACCAGTTTTTGGCGCAGCGTATTTTGGGGTTTAAAAGCCACAGAGACCCGGTGTTTAGAAAAAAATGCGTCTCAACTGTTCCGATACTCCTGACACATATGGGATCACTACAGGTTTTCGCCTGGGCAGCGGTTGTCCTCCTCTCCTGGATCGGCTGGAGCTTTCTTTAGGTGCCTTCCCAGCTTTGACAAATGTCCAGCTGGGATAACCACATTTACTCAGGGCCTTCTTGATGTGATGTTCTTCTGCCTCCCTGGCCGCTGTGTCAGTGGGGATGGTGTTCGCTCTGTGTTGTAGCGTCCTGATGACACCCAATTTATGCTCCAGTGGATGATGAGAGTCAAACCTTAGATACTGATCCGTATGTGTAGGTTTACCGTACACATCAGCTTTTAGATGTCCCCCATTACTGATGGAAATCTCAGTCTAAGAAGGCTAACCTGCCACTTTTCATATCCTCCCTGGAGAATTTGATGTGTCAGTCCACTGAGTTAATGTGATCCGTGAAATGTAGTACGTCCTGAGATTTGATTTTCACCCAGGTGTCATTCACATATCTGAACCAATGGCTTGGTGGTGTTCCAGGGTAGGATAGCAACGCCCTCTTTTCCACTTCTTCCATGTACAAATTGGCCACGATGGGTGAAACTGGGGAGCCCATGGCACACCCATGTTTCTGCCTGTAGAACTACTATGTGAAGTAGGTGGAATGAAGACACAGTTCCAAAAGCAACGCTTCCGTGACTGGGATGCAAGTGAAGAGAGATGTAACGTCGTACGAGACCATGGTTTCATCTGCCTCCATAATGACATCTCTCACCTTCTCAACAAAATCCAGGGTGTTCTGGATGTGGTGTTCAGAGCTGCCCACCAGCGGGTTGAGGATCGAAGCCAGAAACTTGGAGATGTTATAGGTGACCGAGTTGATCATGCAGACAATTGGTCTTAAAGGTGCACCCTGCTTATGTATTTTCGGTAAACCATACAGACTTGGGTTTCTCCCACAAAACGCTACGTCCAGATGAACAGATTCAACTTTTGGAGATTTACTTTCCTGGATGATTGAGAATGCATCAAGACGATAAATAAGGATTATTTTGAACTGTGAATTATTTGAGGATATTAATAAGGCTTATTGAAATATATCGATGATTACTGTCTCAGACTAACAAAAATCACTATCAATAGTATCAAAATCACTTCCTGCTACAAAAGCAGGCAGTGTGTTCAGCCAGTGGTGGCTTCATTTTATGTCAGAATATCATTAAATCAGCTTAAAACAAAGACTACCTTTTAAGGAAGATGAAAGCTGCAGAGATGCATCTAACATGCAGCATCTACATGCGTACATCTGTAGGCTGCTTCTGCCTACAACCTCTGAAGCTGTCTTACTAATCTGCACCTAATGTTATATTTCCTGTGTTTCTTTTTTCCAAAGCATGGTCCAGAGAAGTAGGATAGATGTTTTTTACCCCCCAATTTTCTTTCTATGTCAAATATGAATAACTACTTTCAATTTCCCCACACCTTCTAAAATAAATTGAATTTAAAGAACACTGAATTCCTTTTATGCAATCTCAGACACGTCCATCTTCCTTTTTCCATCTTCCCAGGTGTGAAAATCCGCCCGTACTCTGTCACGCCAAAGTGCAGACTCGGTAATGAATGACTGCAGCGTCGTCTCTGAAGCCTGTCGTTTGCTGGAAACATCTCACATCACCAACTAACGTATCCATTTCCAGTTTTTTGTGTGAGGCTCTTTTCACTCGGGCTTAGGAGGCTTATCACATCACTGCCTGTAAATTACTCGCTGTCTGCTTTGGACGTTGCACCACATCCTGATGTGATGGTTTCTCATCAGTCTGTCAGAAGCCTTTGATGCAGTTGATACCTCCTTATTTTTATCCAGATTATCTTGTGCTATCAGAGCAGATGCAGCACTGCAATATGTTCATGTGTAAAAGAAGCAAATGTTGGTCTGAAGAATCGCCGCTGTGTTTTTAATTTGAAACGATTATCCAGTGTGAACTCTGCTGTTTGAAGTGGATGCAGTCTTCATTTACAGCAACAGAGTCGTGCAGAAACATTGAATCGAGGATGGAAACAGGACGAAGTTGCCGTAGAAACATGATGTGACTGATAATGCAATTCTGTAGTGTTACAGAGGAGGAATAATCCAGAATAATGTCAAACAATAGTGATGATAAATTATCAAATTTGTGCCACATTTTTCAGAACAAGGCTACAAAGTGCAATCGAGTAAGAGAAACAACGTGCCAAAAACAGGAAACTAGATTTCAAATAAGACTTCCATCAATAATTAGATGAAGGAAGGAAAAGCTTCTGTTGTGAAGCAATTAAAGAATAACTTAAAAATGCTTTTATAAAAGAGGAAACTATTCCAGCTGTTTTAATGTTCACAGAGAAATCTGACAGCATGATCAGCTTTAATACAACAAAACTAACCTGCAAAAAATCTGTAACCTGTTAGAAGCTGGGATTAATCTCTAAATTTTTGTCTTCATTAAGCCTTTACTCTGCGTCATCCCATTGAAATAATAAATATGTAATATATATATATATATATGTATATATATATATAGAGAGAGAGAGAGAGAGAGAATATCATCTTTGTTGAGCCTGAAATTTCAAACTTATTTATGAATTTAAAGTTAGAATTTAAAAAAGAAACGGAAGAAGAGAAGTTGCAGAAACATGTGTTTGCATGTTTGTGTGAATATGTCTGCAAAAAAGCAACTGCATGTCAGGTTTAGTGATGGAGGACCCCACATGCAGACTCATAGGCTGGTGTCAAATGTTATTGATGGAAACCTGGCCCATGAGAAATCACAGGAACTCTAGACAGACACACAGAGAGCTATGAAACGAGACGACGGGAGCAGTAACAGTACAGGAACAGGATGATACGACAAAAAACTAAAGGGAAATAAGGGCTATAAACACATACAAGGTAATTAGGTAGATGGGAAACACCAGGAAACACAGCTGGAACTAATCGGGAAAACTTGGAATGGGAATCAAAATTAAATACAATGTACATGTGATAGCAGAGTATCAAAAATCAACAGGATGTCAGGTTTGCCGTGTGGCAGTAAGAGTAGGACCCAACTGTAGGACGTGGAGACAAGAGATTAACTAAAAGAGGCAGTTTTATTGTTGTTACTTAGAAACACAGAAATACAAAAAACCAAAAAGTCAAGTAAGGTAGAAACTACTTCTGAGATTTCTTTGATCTCTTTGATTTTTTTTTACAGTTTTTTGCAATATTGCTCAGACATCCACTCCTAGGAAAATTGTGGTGTTGTGTTAATAAACACTCGCTTGGTCACACTTGCCGATGATCAGTTAATCAGCTACATTTGATTATTAATGCCTGGCTACTGCTTCCCCTTTAAAATCCCATAGAAGCATTGACCACATTATTTTTATTATGGCACAATACATAAAAACTTGAAATTCATAGTGGCTGTATTTTCATTTTCCAAGGACTGCAAATGGGACGGAGTGAAAGCGACGCCGGTTCATTAAATCCAGTCGTATTCATGTCTGATTGTGCTCGAATGGTTCATTTGTGTAAACGATGCTGAGTAAATGATTTGTTGCTATGATAAGTATGGTGGGTTTTAAAACAGTTGTTAATATTTAAAAGTTAATACACTGATGTTTAAATATTTAATCTCTCTTTTTTTAAGTAATGCTCGTCTAAGAAAACAAAGTCAGTGACTGTTACTGAACACACAAAACAACCTTGAATACGAAATTTCTATTCTTGTCGTCAGGCCAGAGTGAGAGCTAAAAAAAAGAAATCTAGAAAAAAATATGTTTGCACTTAGAGGCTCAGAATAACGACTCGGCGGTGTCGTTTTATTGCACTCGTTCCCCAAATTCAGCTGCAGCTCCACTAAATTTGATGCTATTAAGAGACAAAACCATTTTAGGTAGCAGACACCCTTTTTGCTGAACGTTTCACACTCAGCAGACTGTGAGAAATGGTGATAGGGAGCGGTGTCATAACAGCTGGAAATGGTTAAGAGATGTGTTAAGTTAATTTTTCATGTCCACAATGTGATGGCAGAGACTTTATACTGATTTTGGAGGATTCAGTGGCCTCTAATATATTGTTTATTTATTTTGTTTGGTAAAGATGCTTTTTAACGCTCATATATGTTAAAAAAAAAAAGCATTTTTAAGATATGGGAGTCTGTCACTAGGACTGAGTCACATTTTTAGAGCCGCTAAAGGACCTGCAGTTTTTGGCCCTGCAGCCTGTGATGCACATGTGATCTTTCACTTGACACTCCGGACACCAAACAGGCTGTTTACTTTAAATGAGTCTGTAAGACAAAACAGGCCACTGGCCAGATTTATTCCTGTGTTTACGACTTAATTGTTTCTAGCTTCCTAAACTTCTGATGGCTTCACCTTATCTGACCTCACAGTGGAACAAACAGAAGGTGCTCTCGGCTGATAGGTCACACTGTCCTTGTAGAGGGCACTCCGGCAGGCCTCACTGATGGGAACAAAAGTAGCATGCTTTTACCCACTGTGTGTAAAGGTGAAACACACCCCTGCGGTGTATGATTGGCCATAGCTGCAGCATGTCATTCTGAACATCCAATAAAATCGCTGGCCAAAGGTCAGGAACTTCCTGCTTTTTTTTAAAAAAAAATGGAAGCTTTAGAGTTTGTGTGATTTGTTTACTTTACTGAACTTTGCACATTTGTTTCCCTGAGACAAAAACTGAACATCGTCCAACACTGAAATGTCATCAGTGAAACAAGAAGGTAGTATATCTGCACAAAAAAACGAGACCAGATGGTGGTTTGTTTGGGGTTTTTTTATCACTTTCAGCCCTCATTGCTGTTGTGAAATCCTTTGACTGATCATCAAATGTCTGACAGATTGTTGTGTTTGTACTGGCGACTGACTGAAGCTGTGCTGTGTTGTCTCTAGTTTCAGAGCTCTCTATACCGGTCCCATGGGGAGAGATCAGAGGCAAAGCCTGGGGTCCTGAACACGGCCACCCGGTGCTGTGCCTGCATGGCTGGGCAGATAACTGCGGTTCATTCAACACGCTCATTCCCTTCTTACCTAAAGGTAATTCACCACAGACAGGACAAGGGTGAGAAAAACTGTCACCTGTGGGCTGTTGTAGCTGTGGGTAAGTGGCTGTCAGCTCTGTGTGACTCATTATCTTCTGTGCCTTATTGCCCCCTACTCTGTACTCCCAGTACACCAAGGCAAGTGCAACATCACAACAGTAATCCTGACCTCGGACATTATATAAACAATCAAGTGGCAATCATCAGTTATTAATTAAATGCCTCTAGCGGAGGGGGGTTTAAACTATCCACCAGTGTTTTATATCTGCTGCTAAATCATAATAACTTTAGTTTTGTAGGCTTGTGGTCATAAACCACAAACATTATTAAATGATAACGGTCACAATGCCGGGAAGAGGTCAGGGGATGTTAAGCCACTTTATTTAAAACCACAAGTGAAAATCCAAAAGCAGAACATCAGTCAAAAACTGCCAGGAAGGGCATTTTACACCAGGGGGTACATACAGCTCGCCTTATCTTAACTGGGCCAAGCCAGTGAAACTCCCCTTGCTATCACTGTAAATATGTTTAACTAAACATTTAATGCCATTAGATATAAGAGAAAAAAAGTGCAGTTACAATAATACACATCGTTTTTTTTGTATGATTAAAAAAAAAAGGTGTAAAATGAAAATGTGTAAATAAATGACAGAAAACGTTCTGGTAGCTCAGTCAAAACTCTCTCCTACAATTGCATTAATTCACTGCAAATGCAGTTCATTCAGTCTCTGTCACTCCATGCATGTCCAGCAGGTTCCTGCTGACCCATCAACAGCTCAGGTTTGGATTTGGTTATTTTTCATCCCTTTTTATAGAATTTCTCTCTGCTTTAAACGTCTCCAAAGCTTTAAACAGAAACAAACCGAACATGCAGGATACTTAACACGGCTCAATAACATCATCAGGGATTTACCTGAAACTGGAAACTGCTGACAGAAAATGTATTTTATGACTTGCATTGCTTTTTTATTGGACTAGCATATTTAATATTCAGCTAAAACAAAACCCAATCCAAACGCTTGTCAGGTTTAGGGTTAAGAAGTTAATAGCCATTATCGAGCTGCTTCAGTCTGAACCAAACAGGCAGATGAACACTGCTGTGACCGTCTCCACTCCAGATATGTTTTTTTAATGCTTGTGTTTATTTTATTGCTTTTTATTTGTGTTATTTTATTTTATAACATTTATTTCAATTTGTTAAGTATTTAAAAAATTTCATTTTAACATTTTTATATTTAGAATTTTTTTTTCAGTTTCATTTGTTTCATTTTATTTTTTTCAGTTTTTTATTATTTACTTAATATTTATGATTTATTAAATATTTAAACATTTTAAATATTATTGATGCTGCCGGTCTGTTGTGGTGAGGAGAAAGCTGAGAGTAAAAGCGTAAAAGTTCTCATTTTACCGGTCGCCGCTCTCGCCTATGGTCACGAGCTGTGGGTAGTGACCAAAAGAACGAGATCGCAGATACAAGCGGCAGAAATAAGCTTCCTCCGAAGGGTGGCTGGCCTCTCCCTTAGATACAGGTCAAGCAATTTGGCCATCCAGGAGGGGTTCAGAGTAGAGCCGCTGCTCCTCCACATCGAAAGGAGCCAGTTGAGGTGTTTGGGCAGATGACAAGGATGCCTCCTGGGTGCCCTACTGGTCGTGGTGTTCCAGGCATGTCCCACCGGGAGGAGGCCCCGGGGCGGACCCAGGACACGTTGATCTCTCAGGCGGCCTGGGAACACCTTTGCCTTCCCCCAGACAAGCTGGAGGAAGAGGCCAGGGATAGGGAGGTCTGAGCTTCTCTGCTTAGGCTGCTGCCCCCATGATCCAGCCCAGGATAAGCATTCTGTCTCTCTCTCTCTCTGCTTCTTAGAGTGCAGATACGTGGCAGTGGACATGCCAGGTCACGGTCTGTCATCTCACCGGCCTCCTGGAGTCTTCTATTCATTTCCTGAGTATGCAGCAGATGTACGTAGAGTTACTGAAAGTGAGTGGAACCTGTTCGGCTCTCAGTAGCTGGGCTGCACTTTCAATCTCTTGGTTAAAACAGCGCTGTGGTCAGCTAGATTTCATCAGATGAGTTTTCTGTGTCATACCCCGTGCAGGTCTCAGCTGGACAAAGTTCTCCATCATGGGTCACAGCATGGGTGAGTCACAGGCATGAACACTAACACTGCGCTGTGTGTCGTCCATTTATTCTTCTGGAAAGTCTGAATTTAAAAGAACTTTTATAGAAATACACCGACTATCTAAACTCAGGTCTAACTGATTAAATGTGCTGCTGTGCTGTGTGTGGAGCCACCAAAGTGATGCTGCAACAATTAGTGATTTAATCAACTCATCAAAGGAAAAGAGAACTCCAAATCTTCTGGCAATTGATCTGTGCTTAAACCTAAACAAGTTGATCATGCCAAGCATATTTGTTTTATTTTTATGCATAATAGTGACAGTGCTCACATAAACTAGTGGGATCCTTTCCCACAATCCATCACTGCATACCCTAATGTTTCAGACATGCATACAGATATTGAAATAGTAGACAGAAGTATAATAAAATGATACTTTAAACATTTATAAATGGCTTTATCAATACTGTTTCCAATAAACAAAATAATGTGAACAATTTGCATATTTCTGCAAGTATCTAATCAGCCAATCACATGGCAGCGATTCAGAACATTTAGGCACATACACATGGTCAAGCCAATCTGCTAAAGTTCAAACTGACCATCAGAATGGAGAAGAAAGTTGATTTAAGTAAACACTAAAAGCCGAATGGGCTGGTCTATTTCAGAAACTGCTGATCTGCTTGCAATTCCCCACAAACCATCCCGGTGCTAGAAAGGTGTACCAAATAAAGTGGCTGGTGAGGGCTGTAATCTAGTAAAATTGATGCTGTAAAGTTTTTACTGGAAAAAAGAAAAAAACCTAGCTGCTGCAGTGCTCAGCTAATGGGAATCCTAATGAACTGCATCGCTTTTGCTTTTTTTCTGACATTTTGAGCAAAATAAACAAAGAAAGAGAAAAATACTTGTTTTCAGCCAGAGTCTGTTTTAAATTCTATGTGTCAGAAAAATGATGGTGTTAATTTGACGATGTGCTCACTCCCTTACAGGTGGCAACATCGCCGTCATGGTAAATTAAACGCATCACGTTCATCTAATCACAGCTTTTATGAAATATGTGTCATAAACTGCATTTTCAAGGTGATCACAGCAGGAACTTCACTGTGTTTCCTACAGTTCAGCGCATTGTATCCTGATATGGTGGATGGCATCATAGTGCTGGACGTTTTTGGATTTGTACCTACAGATCCGGTACTTTTCATAACTGCTGGAAAAAAACACCAACAATCTAATAGTTGGAAAGATGCAGAACTACTTTATTAAATTATCTTTATGAGCCACTCATGTCTGCGTTTCTGATTTTCTCACCTCTCATTTTTTTGCAGAAAGAAATCCCCCGAATCATGAGGCAGGGGATGGATGAGATGCTCAAGTATGAAAAAAAGGCAGAAGAGGAGAAGAAGAGGGTTTACACGTATGAGAAGGCGGTGGAGAGGTATCGCTTTATTTTATGGCCAATTCAAGTGGAGTAAGCCTTTTGTTTATGTGTTTGTGCTGAAGTGAAGTGAAGCTCTGCTGCTTTCTTCATACAACTGAACTGCTGGCAATCACCGTGGGTAATGTTGGCATCAAGTCTTGCCAGAGTGAACTGCATTTTGTTGTTAGTTTGTTTTCTAAAAAAAAAACAAAAAAGGGAAAAAGAAAGCACCTCTTGTTCTGCCGCATCAATTTAGTTTTGTTTCAAACAGAAGTCCTCGCTCTGTGGAATAATAATAAACTGCAGAGAGGGATATAACAGAAGAAAATAAAACTGACTCCCAGTTTTGGCTAAATTGTTTTGTTTCCTTCAGGCTGTTGGCTGCAAACCCGACTCTGTCTGAACGGTCTGTTCAAATGCTTTTAGAGCGAGGTCTGACTCGAGTTGAAGGAGGTATGTCTTTATCGCTTCTCCTCCTGTCAGCGAGGAATAATCTCACTTTGCTTTCTCTCATTTGCTGGCAGCTGAATGTGTTTCTCCTCATCAGGATTTGTGTTCTCCAGAGACCTCCGAGTTAATTTTGTGAGTCACTTTTAACCTCCCCAAACTTCACCACATCCCACTTTGTTTCTCCTCCAACAGAGGTTTGGCATTCAGTTCACATACGTTTGATGTGCTTTATGCAGAAAAACATAGAGCGGATCACTTTGGAGCAGAGCCTGGAGATGCAGTCGATGATTCAAGCTCCTGTTTTACTTATCCTGTAAGATTTTTAACACTAATCTGATATTACAGTATACGTTATTTTACAGGGTGCACATGTCCCTGTTTGCTGTTTAAATTATTTCTGCCCTTTAAAATAAAGCATGTCAAAAAAAACACATGTAACACCAATCTGTGTTTTTCTAGAGCTGACAAAGGTTTTGGTCCGGCATCTAGGGAATCGAGCCAGAAACTCACTTCGAAACTCCTCCAAGTCTATCAGGAAAGAAATGTGAGTTTAATTTTACGTGAGAGTAAATCACTCTCTAACATCTGTATGATTAAAAAAAATCTGAGTTTCATTTTAAAAGCCCTACAATAACACAGAGAAATGATCAAACCTCAACAATCAGGTGAGTCCCTGTGAGCAAAGACTTGGCAACAGTGGGAAGGACAAACTCCCTCTTAACAGGAAGAAACCTTGTGGGTGAGGGGAGGAGACAGGACACACTGTCTGGACACACTTACCTCCTGATGCATCATCAGTTATTGAATTTTCTGTGCAGCCTAATTAGCCGGAGCCAAATTAGATCAAATATTTAAAATGCTATTTATGTAGCACTTTTTTCAAAATCCACTACCAGTAAACTGTAGTAAAATGAGAAAATAAAACCGAAAGTCAGGAAAGGCTTTCCCATGAAAGTTTGTTTTAACCTCCTCAGATCTGAGCTATTGCTGAGGATCCACTTTTAATTTCTCCCATGAGTCAGACATGTTGAACAAAAAGTCATCCTCATTGTCCTCATACGGAAGCAGTTATTTAGTTATGCTGTAAAATAAACTAAAGCCACCATTATTTGATCAAGTGTAAATCATTTTACTGAGGAAAATGAAGCATGAAGTGCAGAAAAGCCAAACTTTAATGTCCCTGTATGAGGATTCAGGGTCTCAGGTAGTTAAAGGAAGTGATGGATGCCAACCTGATTTCCTCAGGCACATTGTTGCAGAGGCTAACTGCAAAAGACCTTTGCATGAGGATCTGTACTGATGTATAAATTAGTAAGACAGCGTTCCTGTGTGGAGTTTTCCTCTTCTCCTTGTGTCCCTGTGGGTTCGGTCCAGCTACTTCAGCTTTCTCCCACAGTCCAAGGACGTGCAGTTAGTGGGATTAGGTTAACTGGTGATTCTAAATTGCCCATAGGTGTAAAGGTTGTCTGTGTGTTAGACCTATGGCAGATCGATGACCTGTGCAAGGTCTACTATGCTTCTTGCCCTGTGGCAGCTGGGATAGAGTCCAGCTCCTCCACGACCTCAATTGGTAAAGCAGAAGAAACTGGATGGATAGTTAAGACCCTTTTTTTTTTGTTGTTGTTGTTGCATTTGTAAAATTAGAGAACTAACAAAATGAAAACTATGTATTTTTCTCACTAAGGAAACAGAACAACTGTGAAGTGGAAGTAAAAAATAAATAAATAAATCTCTTTAGGTTTGAGCAAATAAATCAAAATAAAGAAGCCTAGTTTGGTGATAAATAAAACATTTATAAGCCTAATGGCTTTACAAGTGGTTAAAAAAAGGTCCGCACACGCAGTCAAATATGCCCACGCACTGTAAAATTTGACTTTGATTTCTCTTATTAGGATAAGAGATTCATGTTTATGCCTCCATACTAATCACCACTACTGAGATTCAGCAAAATTAAGAGGACACTATTCACAGGAATCTAGTTTTTTTTTTTTTTTATCAGAGCCACAGGAAGCCACCAGGGATGGGCAGAAGAAACGCGTGTGGCTCCTGAGCTGCTGGACCAAGACGCCCGACCACAAAGCGAGACCGCAAAGGACCTTAAAATAAAATAAAACCTAGAAACATCAAAATACATAAAAACATGGAGGGAGTATTTATTTCAGATGCAAACATCAAAATGTCAGGGTGCAACAAATGATCCTTGTGTCATATTTACAAATGTTTTTGTTGCTTTTATTGTTATGTTAGAAAAAAATAAGAAACTGAGTGTAACTGATATGAAGCGCTGGGTCCTGCAGACAAACGGTTTGATTAAAAATGACAGCAGGCTGATCTGTACGAGAAACAATCATTTTCTGCTTTCAAAGAGCAGATGCTCTATCGCTGTAATTGGAATCCAGCTAATTGGATCGCATATCAGCTAATAGTAAGTAACCCAATTAATATTCATTAAATGATTATTTATGAGGCGTTAACTATCCACATAAAGCCAATTGATTATTTCTTAACAGGATCCGTGACACACCCTGCATGTTAATTCATGCATTAAGTCGCGTTAGTTAGAAATGTTTTACAACGTTATTAAAAAGTGTACACGTGGATCTGACCTGCTGAAATCCCAAAACAGAGAATCTGCAGCAGTCAGATGCCTCCAATCATGACTGAATCTATATTATAGTTTTAAAATACAACATGTGCAGGATTTATAAAGATTAGCAGCAATAAAAACACAGAAGGGTCCCATCAAAGCATTAAACAAATACAAATGACAGCCTGTGAAAGCTGCACGCTTTTTATTGTATTTAACTAAAACTGGATTAAAAAAACACTTAGTTCACTATTATAACCTTGGTCAGCAGCCATCTTCAAATGCAACTGCGGACTTGGAGTCGAGCAAAAAAGAAAGATTTTAATAGCTTGAAGAAATAATCATGTTGTATGTGACTTTATTATAATCTCACATCATTATTTAGGTCCACTCTTCTTCATAATGTCCATCAGCATACATTTGTCTATGCTGAGCTCTCTGAAGTTTGTGGTTTGGACTTTGACAGGAGCATTGCTACACCTTGAATTTTCTTGTTTTTTAGTCATTCTGCTGTGCTCGGGATCATTGTCCTATTGCATAATTCAATCTGGGCCAAGCCGAGCTATTGGCTCCAGAATACTTTGGCATACGAGATTTCCAGGCTCACTCAATGGCAGGCGCTGTTGCTGCAAAACAAGCCCAATAATCAACCCTCCATCACTATGTTTGACAGCTTGCATGAGGTGTATGTGCTGAATGTGACACTTTGCATTGTGGCCACACATCTCCACTTTGGTGGAGACTTCTGTTGCCAAACAATCCATATTTGTTCAGTCTTTCTCTAAATGTATTGTCATGAATGTTCACCGTAACATGCTAACTGAGCCCTGTAGCTGTAGCTCTGGGGTTTTGCAGTTTCTCTGAGAATTGCATGGTATGATCTTTGAAAGTGAATTTTCTGGGGCATCCACTCCTGGGAAGATTGTGGGTTTGTGTTAACACACACCTGAATGTTCCCGACCAGCAAACTGCCAAATGCTGTGCTTTCAAAGAGGAGATCAAACTTGCTGGTTATCGGTTGATCAACTACATTTGATTATTGGTACCTGGCTGCGTCATATCCTCTTAATTCCTGTGGAAGCTGTAAGGGTGTAGTGTTTTACCGACCTGCACAGAGTTCGGTGAAAACTTTCTTTTTCACAGTTCAACACTGTTGTCTTTTACTAGTAAATCCTCTTACCCTGTTTGTCTGTCTGTCTCTCTCAGGACACTGTGGTGAGAGTACCTGGCAGTCATCACGTCCATCTTGATAATCCTGAAGTCGTCGCTCCATTTATTTGTGACTTCCTGCAGACCAAAGTGCTCTCACAGCAGGTGAAAGCCTAGTGGACAAAATGTAACCATCACGCACTCACATTCTCCATGTGAAGTTTCACACTTCAAAAGTCTCAGTGCACGTCTCTCTTAGAGCTCGCATTACCATAAAATTGTTCCAGTAATTTGTTCTGTTCTGTACAAACCCAACTGGAGAGTCATTTGGAATAATAATACTGAATAATAATAAAAAAAAAGCATGATTTATGAAACTAAACTTTTCAATCTTTTACAATTTTTGTAGAAATGGTGCATCTCATTCATTTTAGCTCATTAGTTATATAAAGGACCAGGACAAAAATGTTTCTCTCTGTGTCGCTGTAAAGAAGCACTCCTGAAATGTTTCCATTCATTAATCCATCCATTTACAAGACAGATGAAGAACAGCCTGCGATGTCTTCAGAAAAATAACAGCAATTTCAGCAAAATATATCAGTTTTCTCTCATTCAGCCCGTCAACTGTCATTACAAAGAAAAGATGCAGCTCGGCTCTTTGGCTTAACCACCTTAAGTTTGGAGTGGAACTCAGCCTGTGACTAATGCCATTGTCTGCAAGAAGGCTCTAAATCTGATGGTGATTCAGACCTAACCCTCTCATGATGTGACCCATTATTCCTGCAACATAACTCTTCCTGGTGCAGTGAAAAATCCAAAGAGGATGCCCTCCTCCTCTGTGATTGTCGCACTTTACAAAGCCATGCAGTGGCTAGGCTGGACTGGATCCTAAAATGTGCCAGTACAGGTGACACCAATGCTTTGTAAAGTCATGTAACACCTCCTCATGTCAACCTTTTTTTGACTGTGATTAGTTGTTGTCATATAAAGGCATCTTCTGATTTAATTTTCTGTTTCATGTAAATACTTCGGCAGTAGTTTGTTCTGTTGTCATATTGCTTCTGTCAGGCACTGAAGGCCATCTCCAACTTGATGAGCATCAGCCGACTGTGAAAACATGGGGCCGGGAACAAAAAGCCATTTAGACATTTTAACATATTGCCATGCATTGTGGTTTTGTGGCAGTCTGCTTGAGTTTTCAGTGCAGTCGCATGTGTGTAAAAAGCCCTGAACTGAATAAAAATCCTCTGCGTGTAACTTATGCATCTGTTTAACTGCTGCTTTTCATGAATCTGGTAGCGGCGCTGAGTGATGCTAAAAATGGCAGTCATTAAAAAAGATGACATCCTCTGACTACTTCTGGATATGTAGGCCACCCTCCTCCCTCTGCTCAGATTTTTGACTTTAAAAAAATAAAAAAAAATAAAAAAAAATAAAATCTGACTGTCTTAAACACTGCAGCTGCTGTCAGTCAGAGCAGATATGAAAGGAGTCCCTCACACAGAGATGGCTCCCTCTCTCTCAATGTCACATAAACTGTGTGATGGCCTTGGTGTTAAATGGAGTGGAATTGATTTTACGCAGCGCGTAGCAAGGCAGCGAGCATCCACAGACATCTGAAGGGCTTGTCCCCCTCCACCACCACCAGCAACCCCCCCCACACCTACCCACCCTCCTCAAAAATGATTATAGTTATATAAGTTTCCCTCCCACTCCCGCCGTCGTCATGGCAACCCCCACCCCTCCTTTTTGAACGTCAGAGCCAGGAGCTGGAGGATGAAGCCGCATGCAGCTTCAGCATCTCGTGCCTCTCAGAGAGCACCTGTGATTATTTTGCAGAGGAGGAGCAGCTGCTGCAGCGACGGAGATCATCTAATGAGAGGTTCGGACTCTGGGCTGCTCTTCGTCGCTTAAAAAATCGCCACCGATCGAGCAGCGTCCGCAGGTAAAAGCGCGGTGCCTCTATTTACTCCCGTGCGCTATTTTTAGAAATAACACCTGTGCCAGCTAATGATTGTGAAACTGAGAGGAGTAATGATGGAAAGCCCCGCTGCCTGTTTAGTCGCTGTAGTGTTTTTTTTCTGTCATGAGAAAGGAGCGGGAAGGCTTTCGCGGAGATGCAGTTAGCGGTGCGTATTTGGAAGGTTTAAACAACTCTGCTCATCCACCCTTTCCCACGATCTCGTCTCTTTTGCTTCTCTCCCTGTCCTCTCCTCCTCACCCTCCTTCTCCTCCACCCTTCCCATTCTTTTTGCCCTGACAGCCGGTATGTCGTGGTTGTTCTTGGACTGGTTCGTCCCACTCTACTTGCTGGTGTCGGTGTTGGTGCTGGCAGGCTTCGGAGCGTGCCTGTACTTCTTAGAGCCCGGGTTGCAGGATGCCCACAAGTGGAGCAACAAAACAGTCCGGCATCACCCGCTGGTGGCCAGTGTGAACTGCAGAGATGACGATAGCAATGCCCTGATATGATCAAGAGGGCGAGGCGAAGCGGGAGGGCGGCTGACCATCTGGACAGGGGTGCTGCCGCCGGGACACCCGTGGGATGGGAGCCAACACCCAAACGACCGTGGAAGAAAAATGGGAGAGAAAGGAGGGGGAGATTATCTGTTGTGTCTGATAATGCAAACCTTGTTCTATATCATTCCAACTTTTCTCTGATCTCTGCTGATTTTCGTTGTAGAGGTGAGAGAAAAGTAAAGCAGAGACGTTTTTAACATTCTTAAAAATAAAAATAAAAAAAGAAGAAGAAAAATTAAAAAGCCAAATGCACAATGCAGAGAAGACTGTATCCAGATAGAGATTGTGGGGTGATTGGAGGAAGTGTTGCCCTTTAGAAATGTGTTTGTAAATTTCACGCCATCCTATACTTGTGCCAAGTTTTACACGCATTTTGTAATTTTGACAATCACTTTGCATATCTCATAAAGTTTACTTACATTGTGCATTTAATTAGCTGAAGTGAGCGACATAAGTGCAATGACTTTGCTGCCAGCGGGGAGGGTTTTTAATCCTCTCTCTGATGTCGGCGTGGCAGCTGCTCAGACGCATGTGGATTGTTTAGTGCCGCTGTGCCAAAACGGTGTGTTATTAGTGACTTACTTTAAACTGTTATGTACCCAATAAATGCAACTGATTCATTTAAGGTGCCAAGATTATCCTAGATGGACCAAGACGACTGACAAATAGCCTAGTATTTGGTAAAGTGTATTTTTTATTTTTTTGCTTTCTTTGTTTTCATTGTTTTTACTTGACAGCATGGTGAGAAACTGTGGGTGTGTAACGACCCTCTTTTAAGAATCATATGCTTCCTTTGTTCATACAAAAATAAAACTGCTCAGTCCTCGCTTCTTTGTATTTGCTGTTTCTATGCATGAATATCCACCCTAAATATATAGTCTAAAGATTTATGTGCTTCTAAATAATTCATGTATATATATATTGTAATATTTTAGCTTGTACTCCAGCAGCTGGGCTTGCTTAATATTTCCCATTAAGGATTTACATTAAGCTTACATTAAAGTAGTCACTTGATATCCTTTTATCTATAAACTGTCAGCAGCTCCGTCAAAATTTCTCAAATTGTTTTAAGTTACCTGACTTTTTAAGCCCTGACAAGATAAAATATTCACAAAAGCAAAGGGCTTTGGATTTTCTGCCCTCCTTAGTCATCTCAACCTGGCTCTTTTGTAGGTTGAACCCCTGGTTTGGAAAGCCTTTGAAGTCAAATAATATGACAGCCCAGAGCAGTAAAATACTCTTTATGCTTTGATTCAGCAATATCAAAACTATGATATCATCTGAGCTTCAGTCAAAGATTGAAATGCATGTTTTCTGTATTTTTGTAAGTAAATTTGTACTTTCAATGCAGGACTTTCATTTACAGTGCAGTCTTTCTATATATATACCTTCAGCTTTAAAACAAAAACAAAAAAAAAGCTTACAATACTACACCTACACTTTTGAAAAGCCCTTTAAACTCTGCTCAGAGTAGATGCTTCGAGTTTGAAGGTCACTCACTCATGGAGTGCGTAGAGTCTGTAAAGAAGAGGCTTTTTCATTTAAGACAGTTCGAGGATAAAACTAGCTCTGCAACAGTTTGAAATCATGCTTAGATATTCATATTTTCTCTTGTAATGCAGAAAAAACAAACTCTGACAGTGTAGTTGTCAGCAGAGTCAGAGGAGGTGCATTCACATTATAATGTGAATGCATTTGTAGGTGTGGGGTTGTTTGTCTATAGTACCTTGTTACTATTCTGCCAAGACTCTGCAGCTGAAGACGATGTAGTAGCTAAATCTGGTTTGAAGTACGATGCATCATTTCACCTGTGACATTAATGTTCTTGTGACCGGGCTCTATAAAAGCATCAAACATAAGTTAATGATCTGAGTGATTCTGTCACTCATATTTTGCTCTATAATCAAACAAGCTTCACAGTGTCCCACGAACCAAATCAAATGAGACACCAGCGTGGGAGTGCAACAGTGAAGCCTCAGTGTCGAGGTATGGAGAGAATGGCACTCGTGTGCCCACTACTTCCTACTGCTCTGCTCCGAGTCTCACACACTGTGCCTTGTTTACTCTCTCAGTCTGTCAGCAGCAGACACGGGGCATCATCGCCACACGTCAGGTCAGTGTCTTTTTCTGCAGCTCTAACTAAAAAAAAACCAGTTGTTTTTTTCATAGTAAACACTGTTTTGTGCTGGTATTTTCAGTGTTGGTGCATACCAGCCATGCTGCCTCAGACTGCAGTGTTTAAAAGTATTTTAATGCATTCACAAAAGCGCTGCACTTTTACATAACTTGAGTGCTACGATTTTATGCAATTATGTGATACTTAAGCCCTACTACATATTTTCTGTACAGACATAAGTGCTTATTTAATATTTCAATATATATTAAAAAAAACATAGTCGGTTGATAAAATGTGGTGTATTGGCTTCCTAGAAGGTTTTTTTTAAACAGATTAACACTGGCTTCACTTCACCTGCACTTATCGATGACATTAAACCATTAAAGTAAAAAAAATCTAACACTCCTTTGGAGCTACAGTGGGATTTTCAAACTTTTGATAAGTGTAGTTTGCAGATATTTCTGTTCTTTATCTTACCCCTTTAATATTTATTGAAAGTTTATTGAACCATTTGATAATTTTTAAATGAATTAAACATTATTTGCATTTATTTAGGGTTTTTTAAGGTGAGAAAATTACAGTGATGATATAGAAGTCTCTAAAATTCACAAAACCTGATGTATCACATATGACACACTTGGCATCAAGGGTTTAAATCTAATTTGAAATGCAGATGTATCGTCTGCTGTCCCATGTAGTTTGTTATCTGTCCTGTTTGTCATTTGCAGTCTCTCTATGCTCCTCTTTCCCCCCTTCTCCTTAAGTGGAGAGTTCTTCCTCCCCACAGTTGCCGTGTTTCTCTCTACATTGATTATCTGATTTTTGGGTCCTACCCCTAACACTGTATGGTCTAATATTGTGAAGTGCTGCTTGTTAAATAAAATTCAATACGAAAAAATCAAATTGAAGCTTGCACTTCAGTTAAACTGAATATTTTTAAGAATGTTATTCCCACATTTTCTATTCATTTGGACAGTGTTTATAGAGATGATGTTTAGCATAAAGTTGAATTCTATTCTATTCTATTCATATAAAAAAAGTTATTTTTTTCTTAGTTTCTTCATTCTCATCATGTGATTAGTCTTTCTTTGCATCTTTGTCTTGCTAAAACAGAATGAGTGTTTTTAACCGTCTGGCACCTTTGATCCCACAAGTACCTGACTCCAGCAGACAAACAAAGGAGCATCCAAAAGTGTGTTTGTCACCTCCTCTGCCTCTTTCTTCTCCCATCATTAAGAAGAAAGCCATTCAAATCCCATCATTTGATGAGAAGGGACTTATCTTTGAAAAACACAACACAAAGCCATACACGGCGGACAGGTAAATTAATGCGAAGTTTGTTTTTCTGTCTTGGATTTATGTGCTACATAATCTAGTAATTATTGGTACATTTTTTTCTTTCCAGATCCTTTGATTCAATTTGGACATCCAAGACACCCAGCCCACCCTCGAGGAATAAATCATGTCAGCATTCACAGAGAAACCATGGAGAAAGAGCTTCAACCCTCCCAAGGACCAAGCCTAAAACATGCAACTCTCAGTATCTCTCTGCAAAGCCCAGCACCTCCATTTCTCCTTCTCCTAAGCCAAATTCCTCTCCCACTCTTCCCGCTGTCAAACCAAAGCCAAGTGATTCTCTTCATCTTCCCGCCTCACAGGCGAGTGATCTTTCTCCATTACTGCACCAGCCAGCACCAAAGCCAAGTGTATCTCCAACTCTGACAGTCCCAACACCCAGGCTAAGCCCATCTCCAATGTCCCTTTGCCAAGGGACGAGCTCAGACGGTCAACCAGTAAAACAGCCTTCTCCTATTGCAAAAGAAAGACGCGCTAAATCTATTCCCATCTGTAATGTCAAAGCGGAGACATCGAATGAGATAAAGCATGAAATTCTTGACCAGGATGCTTTACTGGACTTTACTCACCCTGAGATGAGAAGAGGTCGTGCCATTATGAACAGAGAGTCTCAACATCAGACTTACTCAGAATCCCACAGACGCCTGGTCACATCTTCGGATCTTTGCTTTCTGCAAAGCAAACTTGGACTAAGTAAAAACGAAACTACTGCCAAAGATGAAGCAAAGGCTCTGCAAAGGAGTACAGACATTACTGCATTACCTAAACCAAAGTGGAACATCAATCAGCACCAGGAATTTCAACCCAGTAGAGTGACAGGTACACAAATATCCACTAACTCTAAAGGCATTAAGTCTGCTAACGTTGCTCACCGGGAGTCTCTGTCAGTGTTTGATGGACCGGCCACTCTGTCAGGTCCTCAAAGAAAATATAAAGACTACTCTCAGAAGAGCAATTACTCTCAGACCTTACATTTTACCTCAGCTCACCCACCATATGAGCAACTATATTCTGAGAAAAAAGCAGCTTTACCCGTGACTCCTCAAACATCCTTTTCCACTGAGCCTCTTTTTAATCAGTCAGGCGTTTCGCCAAGCATCGAGGCAAGGAGGAGACGGTTCGACCTGCACAGTGAAACAAGATCAGAAGCAGCATTTCTATCAGCTTCTCGTCCCAGGAAACAGCAGGAAGAAAACAATAATCAGACAATTACAGGAAACTCTCATAAAATCTTTCATGAAACTGGTGCATCTCAAAACATCAAGTCCCCACAGAGACCCCTCAGGTTCCCGTCGAAGGCACAGAGTCAAACTGTGGATGTAAGGTGTGCAGTGAGTCAGTCTCACTATTTATCAAAGGATTACAGCTGCCAGTCAAGAGAAGCTCATCAGAAAATGGAGGCTTCCCACTGCACACACACGTTAAATCAGCTTAAGACATGTCAGGTGGCACCTCAGACCCAGGAGGCCTCCCACCCTCCCTCTGGTGTGTGCACCACCTCACAAAGGGGATCCTTTTTGAAACCTGACCTTCAGTCACACAGACGTGGCTTAGATCAGGAACAGTCTCCTCCTCACAAAGAGATGAAGGTCAGCAGCACAGCACTGAATCAAACAGACATGTTAGCACCACCTGACCACCGTGGGGTGCCAGCAAAGCTACCAGAACGTCCCTCAGAGAAATATGCTGCAAGCTGGCCCCCGTCTGTAGCGCACTGCCCATTCAGCACAGACAGTTTTGGCCTAAGCTCAAAGGGGGTCTTTGACAGAGTATACCAGAGCCTGGAAAAGACAACAACAGCAACAACAGCTTCCAGTCTACTAAATCAGCTGAATGACTCTGAAATAGGCAAAGTATTTTTCTCAGAGGAATCAGAAGACCCCTATTACGTCACGATGTATTACCCAGGCTCAATTTATGTGGGTAAGTACAAATATATTCAAGTCACCTGCAAGATTTTAACAGAACAAACCCAGCGATAGCGCCTCTTTGATGCCCCTGCTTTTATTTGGAGTGGGAGTTGAATAATTTTCTAACTTCTAGGGGGGGTGGGAACTCTGATGAGGGGGTGGTTAAAGAGGATAGCAGAGGGACTAAAGGCAACGCTTCTTATCAGTAAAGTAACAGACGTGGCGAGGAGAGATGTGACAAAGTTGGTTAGCAGACTGTTTCAAAGTGAATAGCACAGGAAGACGTGCCAAAGCAGTTTTACACAAAAACGCGCCGAAAACATGCAGAAAGGAAGGCGGGACAAAAGGAGAGCAGCTCGGAGATAAAGTGTGAGTACGGTGCTGCAGCTATATTTTTCTTCCTCTAACACCTAAAGAGTAATAACAACACAATATCACACAAACACTGGGAAGTACAGACTAACTGATGTGTCAAACTTATCATGTCATAACATAGCAGGGTAGAGATTAAGCAGAAAAACAAAGCACACATAGTACCTCAGCACTGCCTGGATGTTATATGCCTATGAGTTAAAATGAGAGCTTCTGAGGCCCAACAAGGGGAAAAACTACCAGACGTATTTGACAGAGCAAAGAAAATTTTAACTAACAGCTTCATCTGGAGCCTTCATTAGTGGATTTCTTGCAGTTAGATCTGTTAATATATTTTCTGTCTTACAAGAGCCTCAGATTCAGGGTCTCTTGTGGGATCGCAGTCCTCAGAAAGCCCTGTTACACTCGCTGTTAATGATTACACACTGAGCTTCCACCGGTGGCAGGATACATCAGAGGACATTTGCATTAAATTTGAAGTGCTTTAATTCACGGCATGTCACAGCTGATACTGTGTCTCTTCACAGAAAGGAAGCGCGGCACGTACAGACAACATCTACATATTCAGCCATCATTATTTTAATTATTCAGCACTGTAGTTTTCCTGCTGTGACAAAATGCCTTTGGGGGAAAACCTCTCTATATTGCACGTCTTTCTCCATTTTAAACAGTGCATTTAGCAGACATGCAGTTGTTACTTTGCAGATAAGACATTAAACTTTAGGAGCCTGTTTATGTACCAGTGCAAAGACATTAAAGCTATAAGCTCTTTCTGCTTGAACGATAATGCAGCAGTAATAATGTCCCATATACCACTAATGTTTTTGTTAAGCTTTGCATCTACATTAACCCGTACGCACTGTTTGGGTCAAATTTGACTCATTTTAATATTTGACCGCAGCAAAAACATCTTAAATTTCTTTTTTTTAGCTTGACATCTGATTACTTTTCCTAAAGTTGAGAATTGTAAAGACAAAAAAAAGAAGAAGAGAGAATTCATGTTTGCATCATTACTGTAAGTCGTACAGGTCCTGAATCAGTAAAGTAGCCCCAGAACATCACACTACCACCACCATGTATTACTATTGACATGTGGTTGGAGCTCAGACCCTCCAAAACCTTCCGCTTTTATTTCATCAGTTCAGAGAATATTTTGCCAAAAGGTTTGGGAATCATCAAGATGTTTTTTAAGCAAATGTGAGATGAGCCTGTGCGATCTTTTGGTCAGCAGTCTCTGTCTTATTGTTGAAGCACGAACACTGATCTAAACTGAGACAAGTGAGCCCTGCAGGTCTTTAGATGTTGTTCTAGGTTCTTTTGTGATCTTGATGGCACTCTTGGAGTAATTTTGGTTGTCCAGTTGGTTGTCCAGTTACTCCTGGGAAGGTTCGTGGATTATAGCTCTCACCATCATTTGCTGGAGTCCCAAATCCTTAGAAATGGCTCTGTAACCTTTTCCAGACTGATAGATGTCAGTGACTTTGTTTCACATCTGTTTCTGTAGACTGTTGCATTGCGTGTTTCTTTTTGAAATATTTTAGCCTACATCACTTTGTCAGGCAGGTTCTGTTTAAGTGATTTCTCGATTCAACAGGTCTGGCAGTAATCAGGCCACAGAATTAAAAACAGATAATTCACGATTTAACATACAAGTGTGACAAATGTTACACATATTAAAAAGAGAGAAAATAAATCAGGAATGGGGCAAGTACTTTTTCACAACACTGTTAGTAAAGGATCCATCTTCTTCTTCCACCAACACTGTTAAAGATCATCTCCCAATGCCTGGACTTGACACTGATTATAACACAATTCAAAGTGCTGGCTATAAATACTCTAGCTCTGACAGAAGACACTGTACCCAAAAAAATGTCCCTTTGAGATAAAGTCATACTGCGCATGTGCGCTGCATCTCCCCACTCCCTGTCCTCTTGTCGCCTTGGTAACGGAAAAGGAGGGGGATCACGGCCAGAGGGAAGGAGAGGTACCCGGACTCCTCTTTACATGAGCGTTCCTGTTATTGTTATCAGTGTGGTGGATAGATATTACTGCTTCTCGAATTCAGAGCGCCTGTAGGTCGCCCGCTGTCTCCACGAGCTCGTTTGCAGGTCAGTTGAACGGGAGCTGGTGAGTGTGACGACCGTTAGCGGGTGTACGCTAGCAGCTAGCCGTTAACGTTATTATCCAGCGTGACTGGTGAGAGAAACAATGAGGGCGACAGGCTTTAGTAGAGCTAACGTTGGGTAGTCACTTAAAACACGCAGAAAAGAGCGCTTTTATTCATGTTATATGCTAAAGCACGTTGGCTCTGAACTTTCATGAGCTTGGCCATTTTATTATTTTTTCAAACAGGGATTTAAAAAGGGCAGTTTTAGCCTTCATGTAGCCAGAGCATCCTCAGATATCGTACGCTTCAGTTTTCCTACATTTGCTGTAGTGTGTAGCTCGAAATAATTGCATTGCAGTGTGAGCTTGTGAGGGCAGGCAGGGAGGGGGCAGAGCTGCATGGCCAGTGAGTGAATCAAAGTGACAGCCTCTGCCTCAGTGACCTGTATGTATGATCAGGACTCATGTATCTAGGACTGTGACTTAAAGCGTGGCAGCAGGCTGTACACCCTGAAGGACTAAGCTCATCAACATCTTGGCTCGGCCTGCTGCCTGTTACTGTTACCATCTGCCTGCACTGCTTGCTTCACTTAAAGGCTGAGCTCAGAAAAACATCTTTTCTCGCTTAGACCCGAGTGGTGTCAAAGCCTTGCTCGCAGAGGTTTTTTTGCATTTCTGGCCAGGCTTTTGAGATTTTTGTGTCCCATGTCTGACATGTCTGCTGCCAACCCAAAGACAAGACAGCTGATTGTAATTTCATCTGTGGTTCTCTGCCAGAATTATTATATCTGTTTTTTCCAATTAGTTTTCTGTTTTGCTTTTTTTTCAGTAGAGTTTCCATAGTGCAAATTTTAGTTTCGTTTTCATTAGTTTTTAATGATTAAAACTTGAGGTGGGACTCACCAGATGATATAATTACAATACTCAACTCACGATACAGTATCATTGCGATTTTTAACATCTATGCTGAGTATTGCAATAACAAAAATTGCCAATTATGCCCTCAAAGTTAAACTTTGTCAATATCAGACAGAGTCAGTCTGCTATCAGTCTGGGTTTAGTCTGGGATTGAATGGAGTGAAGTTGGCAGTTACATGCGATCTGTAATAATACATCATTTAACTGTTGTCAACATGGGCAGAAATTCACATTTAACTCTTACATTTATGCTCAACAACCTTCCAGGTCTATAGGAATATAACCAGAATACAATCAGCTGACAGCCAGCTAAGTCGAGTCCCCTTGAGTTGTGCAGATTGACATTGACTCATTCAGACCGATAATAACATGTTGGCAATGTATTTGCATTTGTAAATTAGACAGCAAACCTTTGACAGTGTCTTTAAGAGTGACTGCAGTCAGACTGTTTGCAGAAAGTTTGCCTCCTATCAGGCAATCTGTGCAGTTGCCTTGAGATCAAAAATAGTTGTGAATGTACAACAGGCTCAAGCTTTCAGAATTTATACAAGGAGGTTGTCGTCCTGTTTTTACTTATGTGACTGAGCCTTTAGCTTCCTCTGAATTAGGGGGTAGCTTTGTCAAGCAAAGTGTGTCCATTGTTGGATGGATTTTTGGTTAAATGCAAGTTTGCTAGGCTAACTAATAAATAAAGTCTCTTCAGACAGGGAAATTTCTATATATGTTTCTGTTTTATGTTAGATTTCTACACTTTCAGGCGTTCTGTATTGCTGTAAATTCGGTAGTTTTATTGAAAAAAAAACGTAATATTAAAAATGCTGGCTATTATCTTTGCCCTTATAGTATCAACTATTTATTAAGTATCACACTGTAAAATATAATAATTTCTTTTATTTAAAAAAAGAAAATAATCTTCAAATCAACATCAGAGTTGCTCTCAGAGGTATTTGTAATTCCACTGTATAAAAATTGAAAAAGTGAAAGAAAAGAAGAGCTCGTTCAGTTTTGGGGGTTAAAATGAAATGTAAATGATTTTTCATTGTTTTGACTTTTCTTTTCTTTTTTGGAGTGGAGGATACCTTTATTAAGAAGACCTGAGTTTGTTCAGTCAGGAATTGATTTCTACACTTTGGGGGTGATCAGGGCTGAGACATACTCTGCTGTGTTGAGCAGATAGAAATAATAGATGGGCAACCTGGGTGTGATGAAGGCTGGAGGTTAGAGCAGTGTTTTTGTAACTCAGGTCAGGTCAGATGCTGCCCCACCTCTGCAGTGCTTCGGGGTAGTTTTTACTCATTGGTGCAAGAACTTCCCCGATTATAAATGCTAGATTTCCAGGAATCAATTAAATTATTCACAGTGCCTTAAATTCAGGTTCTGTCAGGCACTTCTGTACACTCATAGTGGATTTTACTGTTTACACTTTCTGTGTAATATGTGATAACTTAATAAAATAATAACTGCTTAACTCTCCAGTCATTATTCTCAGCTTTTCTCATTTAATTTCCTACCTGCTGAGTTAAATGCTTAAGGTCGTGTGGAATCTTGTGGTTAGATGTGAGCATAATGAGTTGATTCAGTTCTGTCTCATATCTTATGTTCAAGCTCAAACTGTGCATGAGTCATCTTTTTATAAACTGATTTATTAACCCCTGGACTTTAACAGCTGATCTGTGTTTCATCAAGATTTCTACTTATGTTCAAAACATTCTGCACACTTTTAGGAATAAGGTTTATCTCAGCCTGTGAATCAAACTCAAAAAGGACAGGCAGCATTAATCTGAAGATGAATCTTATTTTTAAACTCGAAACTATGCTGCTAAACTCAAATACTGTGTCTCAGAGCTAATTTTGCTTTCAAACTTGGACCTCCCTTTCCCTTTTCCTTCCATCTCCATCATATTCTTCAGCTTTTTTTTTGTATATGGATGTGTGTGAAATATGAGCTCAGACATAACATCTAGCTGTTGGTAAAAAAGAAACAAATGATGTTATACCAGTTTTTCTTCTCAGTCATCAGCTTTCTTTTGTGCTTTTGTTGTGTGGGGTTTGGGTCGAGTGAGGCAATGGACTGCATCCCTCCTGAAATGTACATCTGTGTCCATGTTGAGACCTTCAGATGTCTTGATTTGTTTGATTGAAAAATCAAAGGTATTTACTTTATTACATAACTAACTAAGAAAAAATGTTAGCCACATTTAAGTCTCTTCAACTTCTGTTTACTTTTATTTTAATCAGCTAGTTAATTCATTCATTAATACAGTTCACATGGTTATAAAATTTGAAAGTGACATTTATGTATTTTTCTTTCTTTAAGTTTTCATACCTAAACTCCATGTTTCTTCTAGTGTTGACTACCACAGCTCTAGTGAGTACCAGATTTTTTTAGGAAGGAGAAAGGGAAGGAGTTCATAAACTGTGATCATAACGTATGTATAATGTCAAAAACAGAAGATGTTCCTAATATGCTCATCTCAGACATGAGAACAGAAATCCCTTTTGTTTACAAGGGGCAGCCAATGAGAAGAAGACTTGATGGGAGAGAATAGGGCTAAAATAGTATTTCAGACAGTGGGTGAAATAAGAGGTAACTGAGACTCACTTTAAAGTAAAGAAACATTATTCTGAACTGTGAATTATGCAAAGCTACTCTAGTAGAGTCTAAGAATAACAGCATGGAGTTGGAAATGAGCACAGTAGGCCCTCTTCAAGGGAAAACTTTATTTTAAACATCTGATTTTGCTCACCTCATAATGTTTGTATAGCTCCAGCTTCATATTTTTAAAATAAACAGATAAAATGTTTGTTTTACAAGCACCTTTCATCATAACCATCGAAATCTGGGAAGCAAATTATACAACTACACAAATTATACAAAGCAGTGGTTGCCTGACTAGATGAATGTGAGGATTTTTCTGTTGTTTGGGTAATCGAAGCCTGCTGCAATAACCCATTTCTTCAATGTAGAACGAGTAACTAGAGGAGAGGCCTCGGCTGATCCACTGGCCTACTTCCTCGTCATTTTTTCAGTGTGACTTATTTTCATCTACCTTCCTTTTCCATAGACATGTCAGACATAGTTCCTCCAGAGGTTAGACCCAAACCAGCTGTCCCTGCCAAACCCCCAAACGTGGGGGCTCCTTCTCCTTCTAGCCCCTTCCCACCCCAGGGCCTGGGTGTCGGAGGAGGCGGCATCTCTGCTCCCCCACCGAGCGCCATTCCAGTTCCCACTGGAAGTCATGGTCCGATCCACGGTGGCAGTCACAGCGTGGGTCATGGCATAGGACATAGCGTTAGTCACGCTGGAAGTCACACTGCACCACACAGCGGCGGTCACAGTCACAGTGGCTCCCACAGCTCCAGCGGGGGATCCACTCTGCTGGGATACATTGGTATCGACACCATCATTGAGCAGATGAGGAAGAAGACCATGAAGACGGGTTTTGACTTCAATATCATGGTAGTAGGTACGTCACAGTAGACTTGCTTTATGCCTGGACACTTTCTGCCTCTATGGTGCTCCAACCTTAATTCTTCTCCCTTTCACTTCAGGTCACAGTGGTCTGGGAAAATCAACCCTGGTGAACACCTTATTCAAGTCCCAAGTGAGCAGGAGGAGTGCAGGATGGGCTCGTGATGAGAAGATCCCCAAAACTGTGGAGATCAAGGCAGTGTCTCACGGTGAGTGCAAGGACAGAGATGCTGCTCTTTCTTTAGAGCCAGGCATTTATATAGCATTTAATTAAAGAGAGAAAATTAACAATCTTTGGCCATGTTCTTAAAAGTCCCACATAGCCTACTTATAGTTCATCAGTGCACCCTGGAAGCTGCCAAGAAAGCTAAGCAGCTGAAGGATGGGCCCACTTCTGCCTGTCCTGCAGGCACTTTTCATCACTTGTTGTTTTCGACTGTCCGTGTGCTGGGAATTTAATTGTCATGAATTAATTTTTCAAGCTGCTCTGTAATAACTCTCTTATGTATAAATAAATCAATGCTGGGACCTGCCTTATTTGCGTTTTGTAGCTGTACAGACAAAGTCGAAAGAAGGTTAGGTTTTCATCGCTGTCTGTTGGCGAAATCTCTAAAAATGAACAGATGCTGAAATTCAGTTCAGAGATGGCTGAAAAACAGCAAACAGATCTCTGCTCAGTTTTCTGCTGTCATGTGCCAGTGCACAGTTGGGTACACTGTGGGTTTCCAGGCAATGTTTACAATGTAGAAAAGTTTTTCATTAAAGACAGGCACAACATCAAGGGCAGGGATTGCTCAGTAGGTAGATCGGAAGGTCAGGGGTTCAAATCCACCGAACGGCTACCCTGAGGTACCCTTGAGCAAGGTACTGTATCTACACACTGCTTCCTGGGCGGTGGGTTGGTAGTTGCGTACTGCTTCACTGAATGAATGGGTTAAGTGCAGAGGACTAAGCAATCCCCTATGGGATTAATAAAATATACATTATTATAAAGGTACAATATCCAAAAATAAATAGATAATAATAAAATTTAAAAAACAAGCTGATGGGAACATGTAACAAGAAATATGATGGAAAACCAAGGCTAAAGATCTGATAGTAGTGGATTGGCAGCAGAGGTGTAGAGGTCAGGTGGTGCTGAATGATCCTGGCATGGTACTTAAGTAGTCGAGGTTCAGTGCAGGGATTTGCACACATGTCTACATGTTGTTGCTGCATGCTGTCACCAGGAGGCAGTGTTAAAAGCATGTGGAAGAACCTCTAATGTGGTCACTGCTGTTTGTGCTTGTTTGTCCTTTAGCTTAGCCTCTGCAACGAAGACAATAGTAAGAATATACAAAACAAACTGGTTTATCTTTATTGTTATTTTATGCTTCCTCTCCTGTTTGTGGTTAACTTAGATGTTCAAGCCAAACAAAACTAAAACTGTTTGTTTGGATATTTTGTGCTCTGTTGCAAAAAAAGAAAATACTTTGCCTTGTGGATATCCACTGGATTTGTCAATCTCAGGCAGAGTTTCAGGCAGACTTAAGATAATCCTTTGAATATGTTTTTGCATATACTAAAGACTGCAGATTTCTGCTGCCGCCCTGTTTACTTTGAAAGTACGGTGATAGTGGTGGAATAATTTCAGCAAAACAAAACAGCTACAGTGTTTTAGGATAGACTTGGGAAGTTGTGAGCTTACCTTTTAAGACTGGGTCATCATGTTTTATAACACAACATCAAGTAAAATAGGCTTCTGATATTTCTACACTGCCGTAGTGAACAACATGACCTCATTTTTATGTCTCGTTTATGATGGACGTCTCTGACTAATTCATGATGAATGGCATTTAGTCTCAGCCCGTGCACATTCCTCTTCAACCCCTTGACCTCCGGATTTGCACTAGGTTGCTGACGGCTTCGTGTTGATCAGTCTCAGGCGTGATGGCTATGACTGCAGGGCTTTTCAAAATGGAGGAAAGGAGTTTTCCTCTCACAGGCTTGTGGACAGACCTGTTGATCTCTAGTGTAGATATTTTTTCATGTATATACTGTAAGCAGAGGCACCACCAGCAGCAGTCTCGTATAGGTTTGTTTTTTTGTTTTGTTTTTTAAGAACAGCAGAGCCTATATTTGCATTCATAATTGGTTAATGTGCTTGAGATGCATTTTTGGCCACCTCGTCTCAGTAATGTTATGCTGCAAATACATTTGAAGGACAATAATTGGCGTTATCATTGCTGGCTATAACTCGTGTTGTGGTTTGCATTTTTAGTGCTAAATTTAAGAAAAATATGACACTGTTAGATTTCACTTGTTTGATGAGTTATCAAGTAAATACAAAGCTGCTGATGTGGAGTGTGAACAATGAGAGCTGCTGTTGAACATATCTACTGTCAGTGAATACATATATGAGGTCGAACGCATGACAAGGGACTGAGTAGACTGGCACTGATGAACATGTGCTGTGATGTTGGAACTGATGCTCAAGCTGTTTGGAGTTTGACAGATTAAAAAGGAGCTTCAATTTTGTATAAAAACTTTTTTGTGTTATTTTCTTATCCAACGTTTAGATTGTATGGCAGATTTGTTTGGTCTGCTGTTGCATATAGTTTATTCTGTCTTTCTGTCTGTAATTGTTTCTCCAATACACAGATTCATTAAGAAGAAATCTTTTGGAAGAATTAAACATGATTTTTTGAGATACAGAATCAGTTATAATATTTGGCAATTAGACCCATCATAGCAGGACAGAATGCCAGCATCCAGAGTCCAGACACTGGTGGTGGTGAGGATGAAGATGAAGGCTTGGATGGAGCTCTGAGATGGTGAGGAAGTGGGTTGCAGAGATTTAAAGTACGCAGAATGCAGGCTTATTGGTTCGCTGAAAGCAAGCAAGAAGATGATTGGGCAAGAGCAATGATGTCACTATTGAGTTTGACAGCATGGAAAAGTGGATGTGTTGAAAAGTATAGACCATAGCAGCTGAACACCCAGGATAGCAGGCAGATGAGTGATAACAGTGTTTTTTTAAGCTCCAGTGCATTTGACCTCTCAGGGCCAACATATTGCGGGGTGTTGCTCACTATCATTTTAAGATCTGCTGCCGTGCTGCGTGTACTTTCATTTCACTGTTGTTTGACTGACTGAGGGTTTAAAATGGTCTCACTTAATCTCAGTGAAGTTTCTGAGAGTGCAGTCAGTCAGTCATATTTCACAGGAGTCACACACAGCACCACATCGCTGAGCTCAGTTTGTCGAGCCTGATAAAAGCTAGGACCAAACCCAATGACCCAATTTAAAGCCCAAAGCATTTGTGAGTACAATGCAAGACAACCTCAGAGCTCAGATTTATGTCTCCATGGTAACAACCGTAGATCAGCCTGACAGCTGATGCAAAGATGTAAACATAGCTCAATTTGTGGCTCACTTTCAAAGTTACAGGATGAGGAATCAGAAAGCTGTTCTTGTAGAACATCCGTGTAACTGAGAAGCTTTCCACTCAGGTAACAGGGGCAAGCAGCGACAGTCAGCCGTGTGCTTGATTTGAATAAAGTTTTAAATTATCCACAGTGCAGCCCAAACGAATCACTGTTTACAGCTACTCTGTATAACATTTGAAAATGTGGTATTTTGGTGCCCCTCCCCCAGTATTAGTATCAAATCCTCACTGTGGCAGACAGCTCAGTATGTAGCATGCAGGCCTGTGCTCATTATGCCTTCTGGGACTGGCAAAGCAGCCTAACTGCCATTTACACATGTCCTTGACGACTTACGAGCTCCCGAGGAAACTGTAGGGATATGTCAAGCCCGTGGGCTGCTACAGTTTACGTGATCATGCTCCCATCGCCTGCGGAGGACAGTGACCTGATATCATTATGCCAGGAGACGAAGCATGCTTCACATGCCGATGCTAAAAAATTCTGGCCAGACTATTAATATTGTATTTGCTGTTTGTGTGATTATGGCACACAAACAGCACGAACATTCAGTCATTATGTTGAATATTCACGTTTTTATTTTTTTTTAAATAAAAACATTATTAAATGTGTTCTTCTTCTGTGGAAACAGTAAGTACATCCTTGGTTTAGACACTACCTTTGCCCCCTTCAGCATAAATAACTTCTTGTAGGTGTGTAATTGCCCAAGAGACTCTGGGATCAGCGTTCTGCAACTTTCTATGTGAAATTCCTTCAGTTACTGGATGTTGGAGGATGTTGGCTGTGCAGGAATTGGTAGTTGCACAGACTGCGTCACATTATCCTCGAGAACACTTTGAAATGATGCAGACGCTGCCCAGACTCTGGACATCTCCTGAACTGCTTTTGCAACTGTCTTGTTTATCTAAAAGAGCTGGTCTTTGCCTTTATTGCCACTAGGAAACAGTCAGTTTTCTCTGATGCTCTCTTTGAAAAGCAGAAGCCATTTCCTGGCAGGCATTTCATGGAGGTGCATGCACTACCTTACCTGCAAATCCTGTGATGAAATTTTGCAGCTCTGTGAGATTTTAAATCATGGGCAGCATAGTGGTTAGTGAAATCATCTCACTGGTTGGCTGGGGCCTCTGCATGTGGAGTTTTTGGGTCGGTTTTTGACTCTGGCTTCAAGCGATAGATTGATTGATCCTGGACAAACTAATTTCTTGTAGCCACTTGTAGATTTTTTATTTTTATAGTAGAACATCCTAAATCTCTGAGGTTTAGTTCCACTACTTGGTACATAATCTAGAAATTTTCAAGGTGAAAATCATGTACCTTATTTTACCAAATAATTTGTTTATTATATAATTAAGTTTTAAAATGACTTCTAAATATGATGTTCATATCTCACTGTATCACTTGTATCTATGGCCATTGTTCAAAAAAGAAGAGAAAGATTTGCATGTCAAGTGCACTGCCTCACAAATGTCTTTCTGTGCTTCGCATAAACAAACTCCTATACCTTGTGCAAAACCTTCCCAGAAGACTTGAAGCTGCTATTATTTATTCTGCTGATTTCTCTGTGTGTGCATGTTTTTGGGGGGTTTTTGCATTTTTTTTTTTCTTTTTAGTTATTGAAGAGGGTGGTGTGAAGATGAAGCTGACAGTTGTCGACACTCCGGGCTTCGGAGACCAAATCAATAACGACAACTGGTGAGATTTCCAGCTCCGGCACTGTTAAAGCATCATAAATGTCATAATAACTGCCTTATATCACCGAGGAAAAATCTCCACCTTTCATCCTTGAAAACTGTATTCAAAGTTTAGGTGTGAATCAGTGCTCCCTCAAACTTGTTTTTTCCTGCCTCGGTGATGTTTTTCTTCTGTTCTATCCACAGCTGGGAGCCCATCTCCAAATACATCAATGAGCAGTATGAGAAGTTCCTGAAGGAGGAGGTCAACATCACCAGAAAGAAGCGAATCCCGGACACCAGGGTGCACTGCTGTCTTTATTTCATCTCCCCAACTGGACACTCGTGAGTTAAGCTTTGGCTGTATGGAAGTAAATCACTCAGACCATCTTTAAGTATCTGATTCTTTAAGGGATGTGGGGTTTTTTTAAGTAATCTGTATGCTGGTGAGACACACACACAAAGCTCATAGTGTTAATGTCTCTTTATTCAAAAAACATTTAATTTCACATTATCAAAGCCCTAAATTGAGTGTGCTACTTTATATTGCAGACAGCACACACCTCTCTCTCCTTTTCACAATTAGCTCCTGCTGACAAGTGTGAAATTGCTCTCTAATGGATAAGTGGATACAGTCTTTTGTGTATTACTGCCAGCGTATCTCATCTTTCTTAGCCAGGGTAATTGAGACCGACAGGATGTCTTATGTGCAGGCAAACAAGAGCTGGGACACAACCTTTGTTCAATGATAAGCCCACTTGAAAAAAAAAAAAGATTCTCACTGTAAGTCTTTTGTAATCGCTGCAAGGCCAAGGAAAGGTAATGACACGTATGAGAAATGACAAATGAATTCCAGACGCCTCCTTCTTTTATTCAGTGTTTATGAGCTTCCACATCTCCTATTTGTGCCCTCGTGACTCACTGTAATTATTTGTCCTTCTGCTTCAGTCTTCGACAGCTAGATACTGAGTTCATGAAGCGCTTGAGTCACTCGGTCAACATTATTCCCGTCATTGCCAAAGCAGATACGCTGACCATTGAGGAGAGACAGGAGTTCAAGCAGAGGGTGAGTTTCACCAATAATCTGACTTCAAAATGTCTTTCTTCATAGATATTTACTGATGAGTGTGCAAAACTGCTTTAATAAACATTTTTATACCAGCAGTGGATCCAAGTTACTAAACTCTACCGCTAAAAAAGTGTATTACACCTGCATACTGGGTAATTGCCAGCAGAGGGCGACTCCTTTGGTTGCAAAAAGAAGTCCATTTTGTCAGTGATTTGACTTCTCATCCAGAACCTCTGTAAACTTCAGTAAACCTTTTTCTGATCACTTCATGGTCTCAGGCGCTAATTTTTAAGTCTTGTTCAATGATCCCAAGGCCAGTAAAAACAGTATGGTGGGCAAACTGTTTGCCAGCCACTAGCAATTTGGCCCAGAGACAGTGTTTTCACCAGTGGATTTACCTGTCAAGTCATACACCTGAAAATACCAACAAAAGTCAGTGATCAAACCGACTGTTCAGATAGTTTTAAATGTGAAGAAATGCAGTATTTTTTACCTGTTCCTGTCCATCCAACGCAACAGAATTAAGAAGGAGCTAAAAGATAAGAAATTAAATTAAATTAAATTTCCCAGATTTCTTGTATGTTTTGCTGATAGTAGTTATCCACCCCAGGACTTGGTGTTTACTCCACTACATTTATTTTAAAGTTTCAGTTACTAATTACATTTCTGGCATAGATTTATAATATTAAATATAAATCTACTAATAGATTGTTAATCTATGCTAGGTTTAGAAATTAAGGTAGCAATATATAACGTAATTTTCCTGGTTGTAGGCCAGTAAAAATACACAAGGGGCTGGTAAAAGTCTGGCCTGGCTGTTTCCCAGTAGAGAAAAAATTAATTAATGAAAAAAGACATTTGGTTCTTTGTGCAGTGTTGGGTACCTGTGTGACTAATGTTTTTTTTTAATTCATTTTTCCTTGCTTTTGTCTGCACTCCAGGTAAGGAAGGAGCTGGAGATGAGCGGGATTGAATTTTACCCACAAAAAGAGTTTGATGATGACATGGAAGACAAGAGTGACAACGATAAGATCAGAGTAAGTCGCTGTGTTCTTTGTCTCACACGATATTTGTCGAGCGATTTTCTTCCTTGACTTTAGAATTAATCTTTCACACCCAGCTTTAACCCAGCCTCTTTCACAAACATGCAGCGAGTCCTCTGAGCAGAATGCCAGGGCACTTGGGCATGTTGTGCATTTGTTTCATCCCATAAACCTCGCGTAGCTCTCTTCGGTACACTGAACCATGTTCAAATGTCTCTGTACGCAGGAGGCGATGCCCTTTGCTGTGGTGGGGAGTGACAAAGAATATCAAGTGAACGGCAAACGGGTTCTGGGGAGGAAGACGGCGTGGGGAATTGTGGAGGGTGAGTCAAACGCTCTCCGTGAACGACTTTCTCTGTTTGTTTTTTTACACAGGACTGATGTTGATGGATTTCTGTCTCTGTTTTTCTGCTTTGTGCAGTTGAAAATCCAAACCATTGTGAGTTTGCTCAGCTGAGAGATTTTCTGATCAGGTAAAACTTTCTTTTAAAGCATGGTTTTAAATAATAATGCAAAAACGTGGGATAAAGAAATGGAATAAAACAAAGAAAAAAAATGACTTTTCTCTATTAGTAAACTTTCTCAGCATTTTAACAGTAACAGAAATGTATTGATCTCAAGTAACTGGTCACTTAATTAGATACACAGTGCTAGTATTGGGTTGCCCAGTAGTGCCAGACTGAACTGATGATACAAGGCAGAGTGTATCCATGCTTTCAGGATGTTTAGGCCAAAATTCTGACCCTAGCATCTGAATGTCGCAGCAGAAATCAGCCCTCTTAAGACCAGATGACATTTTTCTAATTTTCCATTGTTTTGTAAGCCCCTGCAAACTGTAGCATCAGTTTCCTGTTTCTAGCATTGCTGAAGTGACACAGAGTGTGCTCTTCTGCTGCTGTACCCCATCTGCTTCAAGATTCAGTGTGCTGTGCATTAAGAGATGGTCTTCTGCATACCTGGGTTGTAACAAGTATTTAATTGAGTTAATGTTGGATACCTACCAGCTTGAAGCAGTCTGGCCACTCTCCACGATCTCTGACATCAACAAACCATTTTCTCTAAGAGAATTTCCACTCACTGGATATTTTCTTGCTTTCAGACTATTCTCTGTAAACTCTAGTTATGATTGTGTGGTAGAATCCCAGCAGCTCAGCAGTTTGTGAAATGTAGAGTCACTTAAATCCCCTTTCTTCCCTTTTCTGATCCTCAATTTGAACTTCTACGTGCCTTGAGTTGCTGCCATGTGATTAGCTAATTAGATATTTGTGTTAACAAGCAGTTGACCAGGTGTACCTAACAACGTGGCCAGTGAGTATAAATTTTATTTAAGTGACCATTTGGTCTCTGAAATGTCAGAAAAACAGTTAAAAATCATAGGGTGGATTTTTGTTCTGATAAACTGGGATAGTTTAACATCACAGAAACAGCAAATATTCACATTTAAAATAAATTACATTAATTAATTATAGTTTTATGAAGACGGGTCCTGATCAACTATTTGATAAAGCGGTTAAAGTTATTTCCTCTCTAAAAAATTTTAAAGCACTTTTATTATAATAAATGTGCAATGTTTTCAGAGAGGTTTTTGAATATAAGGCTGCAAATTTCTTTGATTGTGAGAAAACGTTTGTTTCTTGTGTTTGCAGTTGTGGAGGATTTTACTGTTTTATTACCACAACACAAGAACAACAATACTGTATTTCAAAACACCGTAACTCTTGTCCCTTCCTCTGTCAAATGGATGTCCTTAACTAATAACTCACCTACTCTCTGTATTTACATTCATCTTTTGCAGGTCTCACCTGCAGGATCTGAAGGAAGTCACTCATAACATTCACTATGAAACGTACCGTGCCAAGAGACTGAATGAGAACGGAGGTCTGCACCCCATATCGTCCGCTGAGACCCAGGAGAGCAACCTGTAGTCAGAGAGAGAGTGAAAACAATGAGTCCAATAGATGAATCTACAAAATACTATAATCCTTATCACCACAGCATTGCTGCATGCGTGGAAAATGAAAATCAATGTGTTAAGAATTGTTGTCATTTAATCCCCAAACTCCACCCGTCCTTTTCTTCACATTCTTCCCCACCAAGCATATCAAACCCGTCTGTTACCATTTTCCATTCATCCCAGTGAGTGTTTGGAGGACGGCCGGAGACTTAGTGCCATTATAGAAGTAACGTTTTTTTCCACTGCCAGCGCCTTTTCTCATTGTTCAGAGTGTACATGGAAAGTGCTCGTGTCTCTCGTGTACGGGAGGCTGATTTTTAAGCCTGTGTGTTGTGTAGCAACTGACAGCCGAGTTTAGACAAATAAAGTGATTTGCTCTAAATATTAAAATCATAATTCCTGTGTAGCAACGGTGCATTAGCCGGCTCTGCGGCTGGCTCTGTTGAAATTGCCGATTTTAAATTCTCAGCAGCAGCTGTTCATTTAAAGGAAGAATCCCAGCGGCTTTACTGTCAAGAGGGTTTAACGAACATTACAAGCTGTGCTGCCTCCTTTAATAACCGAGTCCACGAAGGAAACTAATGAACTTTCTCTGATATTCCTTTGCCCTGTTGAAGTTTGATTTCAAAATTTTCAAAGAGTTTACTCACACAGACCTGCATACTAAGACTGGAGAGCTGCAGCATTAGTTACATGTAAACTGCAGTTCATAAGGAGTCCACATGGGGAGTGACTGCTCGCTGCCGATTCAGTGATTCACAGTAACAAACACAAATTTAGCTGTTCATGCAGATGCAGCTCACCGTGCTTTGTTTCAGCACAGTGCCCATGCAGGAAACTGCATTTTTGCTCACTTGCAGCAGTGAGCTGTGCTCTTGCAGTGCCACCATGCACATTTTATCAAGGTTCAGACTGATTTTTGTTAGATGTTTCCTGTCTAAATAGTTGACAGGCAATAGATGCAGGATTTATAACAAATTGCATTTACAAGCTTTCTCAGCTGGAATGACTTGTTTTTGGTCTTTGAGAGCCACTACTGTCAGTGCTAACGTTGTTTTGTTTAAATATTTTTGGTTGTTGTTTTTTTCTTTATCATTAGCATTCATGGCAAGTAGCCATTCAATAAAATATTATATTAAACCCAAAAGAAATCCAGTCACTGGTGTGGTCATCGCATCTTTTCTGCACATAGGAGAGCAGGAGAATTGAAATATTTTTGATATATTTGTATTAATATTCAATTCCTGCTGTGCACCACTTGGTGGCAGCACGCTGCCACGTTAAAGCAGTTTAGGGGCTTTGGAGCAGTGCCGTCTGCCCCAGATGTTCTGACTGCTGAGATTTTTTTCTCAAATATGTCACATCCAGTTCTGATGAAGTTTACTCTTCTGCTGTCAGCAGCAACCACATTGGGTTTACAAAAAACTTTGATAATATCACCCTTTTCATAATATTATAACATTGCCAAGGTGTTTACCAGGTTTTCTTCAGGAACTAAATATGATATTCTGCCACATGCTGTCTGCAGTAGAGCACAAACTACAAATCTTTTAACATCTCTCAATCTTTTTTTAACTCCATTTTCAGCCTTTTTAATCAATCGTACATATTTGTATGATTTTGAAATCAAGTGTGTGCAACAGTATGGTGGTAGTTGTGTGTGATTTTAGTGCAGTCAGAGCTTTTCGAGCAGAAATCTGAAACAGTGTTAATGACCCATTCTTCCTACTATGTTTGTGTGCATGCTTGTGTTAATATTGCCTGTCTGATTACAGCCAGTCGGTTCACTCATTACTGCAACTTCACATCCACTCACAGTTACTGTGTTCCTGAATGTGTGATGTGTAAATTGAATTGATACGTCATAAGGTAAAGCGCTGATGTCTTAACTCCCAAAACTAAGCTGATGGCCCCCACGCACACACGTATCACCCAGCCCTGTCACTCAGTGAAACCTCGCAATGTAAATTTATTTAACGACTTCTCACAAAGTTGCTGTGACACACTGATGTATGATTTCCAGTGTTGTATGGAGTTATTTTTACATTATGTCTTATTATTGTAACTTATTCTTTATTTAATAAAAACACATGATCAAGTTCTTAGAATTTTGTCATGATTTCTCTTCTGAATGTTCACATAATCACCTGTGTGTTGTTGTCTTTGTTGTATTCTTGTTGTTTATAATTGTTTATAATTACATACTGTGTCAGTGAAGACTATAATTTTTGGAAAAAGATGCTCTTTTTATAGTTTTAGTGTACACCACCACTGTGGATTGTAAATCAATCAATATGCGATTGACGTGCAGACTTTCAGCTTTAATTTGAGAGGTTTTACAATTTCAGAGGTTAAAAATTAATGGGACAATTGACTCACAAGCAGTTTAAGGCCAGGCGAGGCCTGCTCCCTTGTTGTTTGTTTCGTAAGAAATGAAGTAGACATGATAATCGATGTCTATTCAAAGTGATGAATTTTTATTTCATAGCTTTTCATTGCAATTTTAAATATTAAATAAAAAAAAAAAAAATCTCAAGTGCAAGCGAAGAAGGTCATCATTAGACTGAAATAATAAACCAGTCAAAGAGAGAGCACAACCATAGGAGAGGCAAACTGGTGCCCTGGAAAGTTGTCGTCACTTCTTCACTTGAATGAGTGACGACACATTTCTCCTACTAAAAAACACAACGTTCAAATGAAGAGACTCAACTGTCTAAGATTTCCTTAACTGGATGATTGAGCATCAAGACAACAATCTGGTATGTTCTTAAAAAACTGAATGTACTGAACAGGTCAGCAGTACGTGCATGGTGCCAAAAGTATTTGCACTATTTAAAAAAAAATCATATAATCAAATCAAAAACTTAAGGAGGTGTCATTGTCAAAGTCTAATATTAACAAACACCTTAAAATAAAGGGGGTTTACAGCAAGGTGCAAACCACTGGTTATACTCAGCAGCAGGAAGGTCAGATTAGAATTTCCCAAAAAACACAAAAACCTGCACAATAAAAATGTAAAAAAAATCTTTGGACAGAAACCAAGATGAACTTGTACCAGAATGATGCAAAGACAAAAGCATGCACAATGAGAGAAACAGTTCTTAATGAAGCATATTACATCATCTGTCAAACATGGTCGAGGCAGTGTGGTGGCGCAGTCATTTGTGGCTTCCAATTATTGATCACTATTAGTTATTGATCATGTGACTGCCAATAGAAAAAGAAAGGACCATACTCTTTGCTGATTCAACCAAATGCTGCAAAACTGAATGTACAGAGCTTTATGGTACAAACCCGAAAGTTTCTCCAGGCAAAAAAAAAAAAAGGATATTCTTCAATGGCCAATTAAGTCACCTGATCTGATCTCAACCAAACAAAGCATGGTCTTGGTCCAGGGAGCTTGGAAAGAAAAGTCCAAGCACTTTAAGTTTCTTGAAGATGTTTCACCTGGCACAACATAGAAGAGCCATCTCGATCGGACAAGACTCGGCTGTCCATCTGCATCTAAAGTACAAAGATCACTCTTTCGAGGATGCCAATGTTCACATTTTGGACAGAGAAGACAGATGGTTTAAAACAGGAGTGAAAGAAGCCATCTTTCACTAATCTTTGAACAGAGGGGGTGGCTTACAACACCAACTGTCTGCCATCTATAATCCCGTTTTGAGATCCCTTCCCAGACGCCTTAACGCCCACTCACATCCTGGGCTATTTGACCTCAGGAAATCACGTGATAGGGTGGGGCTAGGTTTCACAATGGTTTCACCCGAAACCTTGGCTGATTGTGACCCACACCCGTTTTCACACCTTGGCTTGGTGATTATGTAAAGGATCAAAAGGGGGTCCATGACCCCCTTGGGGGACACTCCCATAGTCCCATCCAAAAATCTGGGACTCTCCACCATTTGCTGTTAGAACTGAAGAAGCTTCTCAGATGAGAGGTGAAATGTCTTCAAGAAACTTAAACAAGTCCAGACCAGCTTGAAATGGTACAAAGTGGTACAAACTGCCGGAGGTTTAAAAAAAAGGTAAGGTTACCCAAAACAGAAAAAAATGTACATTTCAGAATTAAACAAAAAGGCCTTTTTCAGGGAACTCAAAATGTGTTAACAATTTAAAGCTGTTCTGCAGGAATGGAGGTTGATCAAGCCTTGAAAGATGGTGCTACTAATTCCTACAGGTGTTCCAACTTTTCTGGATTACTAACAAACCCCTCTGTCTGAATAAAAGCAGTGTTGGAATACACTGTGGTACCATACCCTTGTGAGCATCAGTTGAACAGTAAAAGAGGAGTAAAAGAAGCCATTTATGTTCACTGTGAGCGGCCATCTTTAGGTAGAGGATCATTAGGGGGTCCTTTTGTCCCTCTCGGGGGGATACTCCCACAGGCTTAAATCTGGGACTTGACCCTAGAACTGAAGAAGCTTCTCGGATGAGAGGTGAAACGTCTTCAAGCAACTTAAAGAAGTCCAGACGCTTTTCTTTCCAAGCTCCTTAGGCTGCAGAAAGTAGTGTGTTCCTACAAAAATGGCGGGAAAAAGGCAAGTAACAATGGAAGCGAGACGGACCATCGCATCACAATGTAGATCTTTACTACAGAGAAATTACAAAGAAAGTCAGTGTCAGTGACTACAACTTCCCTCACCACCAAAAGGTACTCAGAAACTGGGGCAAACTCTGACAGGAAGAGGTCTGGTAGACCCAAAGCTACAACTGAATCAGAGGACAAGTTTCTGAGTTAACAGCTTGCGTGACAGGGGGCTCACAGTACAACAGTTTCATGCACCACTTAATAGTGGTCATAGTAAGCAAGTCTCAGTTTCAACTGTGAAGAGAAGACTTCGAGACTCCCGGCTCGAGCAGCCCCTCGCGTGGCTCCTCCGTCACCGCCGCTGCCGCTCCTGGCTCAAGCAGCCCCTCACGCTGCTCCTCTTCCTCCAGCCGGCGCAGACCCTCGCGTACCTCGTCCACCGCCTCCGGTTAGAGCGGCTCCTCCACCGCTCCCGGCAGGAGCAGCCCTTCACCTGGCTGTTCCCCCTCCTCCAGCAGGCGCAGATCCTCGCGCGCCTCATCTGCCACCTCCGGCTGCTGAGGTGCCTCACGCGGCTCCTCCACCACTTCACTGCTGTCGGGACACACCTGTGGGGGTGGCGCCCAGGCCCAGAGCAGCACCACCAGATCCCCAATCCTCTACAGGTTGCGCTCGGTCTGGTCCCGCAGCTCTTCCTGCTGGCGACGCACCTCCGCCGCTTGCTCCCACTGGGCGGCCGCCATTTCGGCCACCCTCTGGGCTAGCTCCTCTCTTCCCTGGCTCCGGTAAGGACCCGCGTGCCGCCTCCTGGGTTTCAGCACCAGTGTGGTATGAATACGGCACGGCGAGTCCACGGGTCACAGTTTTGAGCCATTTTATTTAAATCACATCACACCACAACACACACCAACCCCTGAGTCCCCGTGTTTTTAACTCGGCAGGCGTGATTAAGGATGCCATGCAGGTGCGTCCGCCCTCCCTGCACGGCACCGCAGACCACGCCCCACCACATTTATACATCAGGGCAACCCAACAACCTCTGGCTAAGCGGATGGTACAGCACAGAGAGCTAACTTGTCAGGCCAGGACTTCGCAGCCTATTAACATCTACAGACCAGTGGCTACTCTTTTATGTTGGGAATGTACACATCCTGGAAAGGAACGAATGTTGGTTTGAGCAGGGATTTGTGAAAAGGCCAAGACGATCTCTGAATTGAGGAAGGGTACATCTTACACCATCATACGCTGCTGTGATTGGTACTCATGACAAATGCAAATTGACTCATGCAAATTGAAACTGACTAATTGACTAACAATGGGCTAAAACTGACCTTACAGCCCATTGTTAGTCAGTGGTGCTAGTTCTGCTCATTATGCAAATGTACTGTTTATAAGGTGAAGAAGTCCTGTTGATGGATGACGAAACATTTCTCCCACTGAAAACGCTACGTTCAGACGAACAGAATCAACATTTTGGGAGCTTTAGTGAAAGTTGCAAATTATATTCTTATGGTCGCTGACAGTGGACTCTTATCTCTGCTTGTCGTGATAGCCCTCAGTTCAGCGTTTGATGTTGACCATAATATTTTATTACAGCGATTAGAGCATGCTGTAGGTTTTAAAGGTACTGCACTGCCGTGGTTTGAATCATGTCTATCTAACAGACTCCAATTTTTGGTTATCTCATCAGAGAGTCCTCTTCACATACTACAAGTTAATTATAGAGTTCCATAGGGTTCCATGCTACGATCCCTTCTGTTCACATTATGCATGCTTCCCTAAGTCACTATCATTAAAAGGCATAGCATACATTTTTACTGCTATGCAGATGACACCCAGCTTTATCTTTCCATAAATCTAGATAAGACACACCAATTAAACTGCAGGAATTTCTTAAAGACATAAAGACCTCTAATTTCCTGCTTCTAAATTCTAGATTATAGATCTTAGAAATATAGTTTCTAACTAGATGCTTACCTGGGTTGCATTACCTTGGCCTCCAGTAACACTCCAAGGGATTGATCAGGATATGTCATTCAATGCGTATGTTAAACAAATATGAATGGCTTCTTTCATGCATTTTGCGCAATATCTCTAAAATTAGAAGTTGAAGCCTTCAGCCTCTTCTGTGGAATCTGATCCCAGTTTGGATTTGGAAGACAGACACATCTCTATTTTTAGGATTAGCCTTAAAACTTTTTTTTTTTTTTGACAGAGCTTATAGTTAGTGCTGGATCAGGTACCCTGAATCCTCCCTTAGTTATGTTGCAATAGGGCTAGGCTACTCAGGGTTTCCCATGAAGCACAGATTTTTTCTTCTTAACTCACCTTTTTTCATTAATTATTATTCATCTCTGAGATTATCAAGAAGATTATCACTTACAAAGCAAAATCTAAATGGCAGTGAGAATATCTGTAAACAATAAGAAACAAATGGTACCAAAAATGTTTTGATACAACCCTACCTTCCAGGGGGATTTCAAAATACGCCTCAGCCCACATTAAACCTCAGTGAGGTCTTAAGAAGTTCACCTGTTTGTCCTTGTTTCCTCCTTTCAGTAACATTGATTATGCTGAGGTTTGTGCACAACTTGCAGTTATAGCATTACAGCCACAGGGACAGCATTGACATCACTTTTTCACAAAAAAATGTGCTGAGTCACCTTGTATCAGTAATGTCACAGCATTAATGTTTGTGGAGAAGCCCAATTGGTTTTAGAGCATTTGTGTTCCACTAAGACACCTGTAAAAAAGGCATGGCCATACACCAAATAAAGTGCTGAGCATTTCTTCACTCCTGCAAGCATGCTAATTAAAAAAAACAAAAACAAAACAAACCTCCCTTATGCAAGTGAGAAAGAAGCTGCTTTGAGAGTTCTTTACCACACCGTACAAACATGTGGTCTTTTCTGTTTCACTTCTATTTTACAGTCAGTATATATGTGCGAATAGCTTGCAGAAGCAGGAAGAGCTATAAAAGACACACAAAAGTGAATCATTCTGCAGATAAATGTGGACAACACAAGTCGATGGAAGTCCTCTTCTGACCACTTGCACAGGTGTACATTTAACAGTGACCTCAGTCATGTAGACAGCAGACCTTAACTTGTGGGTTAAAGCTTTACATGGAGGACAGTTACATGTGACAACTGTTGGGTTTCCAGCTATGACTCAACAACTTTACAGCAATTAATTGAAAAGGCAGGAGGTTGGGGGGGGGGGGGTTGTTTTGTCCTTTACTGCCCACACCACTTGGCTCCCTGCAATTTTCCCCAAGATTAAAGTCAAGTTAAAGGGTTGCACCTTTAATACAGTTGAGAGCAAATATATACAGACAATCAAAGAATTATTTCCAATGAAGAGGAAAAACTGCACAAGGACATCATTATGAACAACAGAGTGGGTAAATTTAAATTGACGTAAATCTGAATGCAGTTAGGCAACTTTTTGATCATACCATTCATCTATCCATTACCACTTATCCACTCCAGGGGTGCAGCAAGGGGGACTAGAGGCTATTCCTGCTCTCTCTGTGTGAGTAGAGACACCAAGAAGCCATGAGTTCCATGTGTCGGGGACAAAGGTTTCCCCAGGGGGTCTCCCACACAAAATCACTTTGTGATTTTTATCTGTGAAATGTGCTATATAAATAAATTTTACTTACTTACTTACTACTTACTTCTGCATAGTAAGGTAAACACCTGGCTCTTCTCTTTCCCTGCTGGAGATTGCAGGAGCCCCAGCTTGTTTATGTTCAAAGAAATGCATGAACCATGTGGAATACTTTATCTTTGGCCTCCAGTGTCTCATCTTCATGATTTCAGCAAGTGGGAAAATAAAAACATGTGTCTCTCAGGTGTTGCCCGTGCTCAGTTGCAGGGCTTTCTCCTTCATTTTCCTGTAACCACAAGAGGTCTGAATATTCACTAAACAATACCAGAGGTATTAAGAGCTTGGCAGAGAAACCTGAAATACTGATCTTCATGGAAGTCAGTGTGAGTCACGGGTGTCACCGAGTCAGTGGCCATGCCTTTCCCCGAGGCTAGATATGCAGTATTAAAACGCAAGAGGATAGGTTCTGCTGTCCTGCAGACCTCATTCAACAATCTGACAGGGCTCTCTATGATCTCTATGACTCATGCAATTTCTCAACTGGTAAGCCAGTAGCATCAATACTAGTTCACAAACGGCAATCCTTTGCTCACTGTAAATCTGCTTTTAGAGCTATAAAACTGAGAACTGACACAGTTTTTCTAGAACACCTGGCAGGCATTGAGTGAGTCATCCTGCAAAGATCGAGTGATTTTTCGATCTTTGCAGAAAATTCAAAATAAATGAAAATTCCTGAAAAAAAATCCAGGGTAATGACCCATTTTTCATTAGAAAAACAGACAAATTTTAGCTTCCTACTTTTATTAGTTTGCTCATAGAAATATTTTTGTGATGACATTAGTGGCAGTACCAAACTTTTTCCTTATAAGCATTTTCACCATTTTCCACAGGCAGGAAGCAGTTGACTGGGCTTATTTTACCCAGTCTTAAGCTAGCTAGTCTAACGGTTTGAAAAACCTAAATTTTACTTACACTACTATGGTTTCTCACATGACATTGCAATGCACATTGATTAAGAGCTGCCTGAGACATCGGGTGTGATTCCTTAGCACCCGATTGGAAAACGGCCTGCTGGGCTGCACAGTTCGAACCACATCATCAAGTTTGCCGATGACATGACTGTGGTGGGTCTCATTAGCAAGAATGACGAAAAGCATAGAGAGAGAAGGTGCAACAGCTAATGGATTGGTGTAGAGTCAACAACCTGTCTCTGAATGTGGACAAAACATAAAAGACGGTTGTTGACTTCAGGAGAGCACGGAGAGATCACTGTCCACTTAACATTGACAGATCCTCTGTGGAGGTCATCAAGAGCACCAGATTCCTTGGTGTCTACCTGACAGAAAACTTCTCCTGGTCCCTTAACACCAGCTCCATAACTAAGAAGGCCCAACAGCGTCTCTACTTTCTACGGAAGCTAAGAAAAGCCCATCTCCCACCATCCAGTCTCCTCACCTTCTACAGAGGGACAATCAAGAGCGTCCTGAGCAGCTGCGAAACAGTTTTTTCCCCCAAGCTGTTTGACTCCTGAACACCCAGTGACTGGACTGACACACACACACACACTTACCTTCATACACGTCACTACCAAGTACTTATCTGCACAATCTCATACACACACACACACACATATACCTTCATATACCAAATTACTTTTAGCACAATGTTCAGTCTTTTGCACATTTCTATTGCACTGTTGTGTCTCCACTGTCTTGTGTCTTTTCAATTTTTGTATATTGCTCTTTATGTAGTGCTGTGTTAAATGTCTGTTTTATGTCATATGTAGCACAATGGTTTTGGAGGAACGTTGTCTCATTTCAATGTGTACTGTACCACTGCACATGTTTGGACAATAAAGCCAATTGACTTGACATGACTTGACTTGATAAAAACCAGCGGTTGCTCTGGGAAAATGTGTATTCCCCAACTGTTTAACAATGATTTTTGAATGTTGCTGGCTGTCGCTGGGTAAAAATCAGTTGCAAAGAAGGCACTCCATCAAAAACTTCCTAGTTATTGTTTTGGTTGCTAGCAGATTGGCATGGTTTCTGTAGTTTTTCATGCTTGTTTGCAAATACTTTTTAATTATAAGCTCAGTGGTAGAACAACTTGATAAGTGGAATGCAAATGGGAAATATAGAAGGTTTCATCTTCAAAGTAAAAGCACTAAAGTGAACAATCCCATTTTTCAGTTTCGCTAAAGCTAAACTCAGTTTAATGGACTTCTCTATAAGTCTGTCATTCAATTAAAACCATGACTACAACAATTTGCTAGTAACCAGAGCAATCACGAGAAGGTTTTTGCCAACTGGTTAGAGAATATACATTTTCCTTAGCAGCAGGTGCTCACCAGGGCGTCACTGACAGGTCTGAAAGCCTGTGTGACTTGGATTAGCAACTGGCGTCAATCTCCAGCAACCACTAACAACCGATTGGAAGATACATATTTTTCCTGCACAACTGATGGTTGCCAGATGGTCATGGACAGGTCTCTGTGTGACTGGAACCTACATTGTCAACATAATTGTCATGTGTCAAAAATAGTGAAATTAATGTCACGTGGTTATTGATTACGTCTGCTAAACTTCAGCTAAATTCAAACAGCTTTGTCTACCTCACAATTTATGGCAACCTTCTTAAAATCTGAAAGTTTTTTTTTTCTTTAACTGTTCCAGGTATCATCATGGGAATGTGAGGTGTTTGCACAATAATATTTGTGAAGTCAGTGAGCCCAAACGGAACATCATGAGTGTAGTTTGATGTGTTGCAGTGAGATGTTGCCACAGTTATTTAACTGTACCTAGCTCCAGGAGGTGGGCAGTTAATCTGAGCAGTAAGTAGACTGTACTGGTTATGGCTGAAAGTAGGGACATCCTGGACATAAAACTGTGAAGGAGCATCACTGCCATTGCTGTTTGAATCCACTTTGAACCACTGCAGTTTTCTAATCCCTCCATTGACGGATGCAGAGGTCATCCAGATGCCTGTGAATAAATGGATAATGTGGCCCATATTCAGCACTAGGCTTCCAACTGAACCAATATTTAACATGTTAGATGAGGCAACGTGACAGGTTTTGCAAATTTCCCCATTCTATTAGGGAACAGCACAGTTGAGTTGTTGTTTTGGTTTTCTGGTCTACCAGTATTGTTTCTCAATGATTTGTTATGCAACTTGGCAAATGGTGCATTGTGCAAGAGTTGACAAACAGTGCTTCAGTTGAACATTAAGCTTATTTGTTCTTATTTGTTCCTGTTTGCATAAAAATAAAAACAGGAATTTTATTAAAAGAAAATCAGTTATACTTCTTCTTATCTGAGCATGTTCTCAGTCATCCAGCTCATATTAGTCTTAATGGGTCTTCTCCTTGGAGGTGGTCCTGAGAGTTGAGCACCCTTCCTGTGATGACTGGCTGAACTGCATACTTTGTACACTGCCTCCATCTGACAACAGAGCTCTCTGCAGGTATACGGGCTATCCTTAGACTTACAGCAGTTTCTGGACCATAAATTCCCATAATTCAGATAATGACAGGTTGGGTCAACGACTCTCAGGACCACATCCAAGGGGACCACCTCACTAGGGGTTATGCTGGGTTCCAGCATCAGAAATCCTGCATTTTGAATTGTTAGCTGGAATGCCTTCTCCAGATTTCCAAACAGAAAGTTGGGAGAAGACACACCAACCCCATTTATAATCCAAGATGGCAGCGGTGCAGAAAAACAGTAGGAAGGCGGTAAAATCCTGTAATCTGCGATGCCACTGTAGAGCATTGAGCCGACTATCCGTGGACGTGTTGCAGCGGTGTTTTTGAGCATCCTTGGCTCTACCGCTGTTTTTCCTTGCTTTTCCGACTACAACTGTAACATGGTCTGAGAAATGTGACTTCCAGCTCCAACTTCTGTGGTAAGAGGAAGACAGCATTAAAGATATGGGACTCCCCATCAGCTTCTAGAAATGAAGAAGCCTCTTGAGTAAGAAGTGAAACATCTTTACAAACCTGCTCCCTTCAGCTTAAGTTTGTTTCTTATTTTATGCTATATATTTGCACATGTTACAGTCATGGAAGCACGTGCTAAACATGCTAGGATTTCAAATAATGAGGTCAACAAGTACAAGTACAAGTTACAAGTAACCCCTACTAGCCCAATTCACAAACTTCAGATTGCTCTAAACGTTCAGTTTGTTTTTTATTTTCTTGGTCTGACATGATGTCAGTGATAGCAGATATCCTCAATTTGGCCATCTCTGGCACGCAGTGGGAGATGTGAGCAGAGAACCCCCACCTACCTGCTGTTCAAATCTTTTGTTTACAAGCACTAGCCAAGAGAGGAATGCTGACTTGAAAAAGGAGGGGGATGGGAGCTGAAAGGTCTTGTTATACAAGCGCTGAGATGAGGGGTTCCACCCAGGCTCATAAAGATTATTTTGAACAGTGAATCATAAAAACTTTGAGTCCAAGAATAAAATTTAGGAGTTGGACATGAGCTCTAAATCAATGAAATGGGTCTGGTTAAAGGCAGCACAGTGGCATGGTGGTTAGCACTGTTGCTTTACAGGAAGAAGGTCCTGAATTCAGTTCCACCATTAGGGGTCTTTCTGTGTAAAGTTTACATGTTCTCTCCAGGTACGCCGGCTTCCTCCCACAGTCCAAAGACGTGAAGTTAGGTTAACTGGCAACTCTAAATTGCTCCACTCCTATGGGTGTGAATGGTTGCTAAACTGTCCAATCTATTGTGATTGGTGTTACATCCTGTGAGGCTGTGGGAGTGTGTGGGTGGGGTGTTTGCCCGTTCACCCCGCCTCCTCCCCTCTTGCCACGCCTACCCCCTCTGTCTCTCTCACTCTCCTCTCTCCCCAGGACACAGCTGCTCTTGATTAGCCTCGTTTCCCACCTGACTCCAGTCAGCAATCACCTCTGAGCAGTGTTGGGACTAACGCGTTATTAAGTAACGCGTTACAGTAACTACGTTATTATTGTGGTAACGAGCACGGTAACTAGTTATTATGCCAAAACCAGGAACGCGTTACTCGTTACTGGGATTTAGATAGGCTCGTTACTTCGTGTGGTGGATATCGCGGAGCTTCCACAGATTCAATAACATTAGCAAGTGGTGGAAGCCAGCAGGTGGATGAAGGAAAAGGAGGCAAGAGGAGAGACCCGAAGCGCCGGGTCCGGCGTCAGGTGAACTGAACTTCAGGTAAGAAGTTATGACCTGCAGTCTATCGGAGTCAGATATAAACCAAGTTTAGGTGGAGTTTATTTTCGTACTGCGTGCTAGCTAGCATGACGGAGTTTCTATACAGCTGGGTGGGTGCTATGTTACTGATGTTGAACTTTATTTTGTTCATACGGTTAATTATTAGAGTTGCCAACCGTCCGTAAAAACAGAATCGTCTGGTATTCAGAGAAAATATTACGCGTTTCGTACTGAGGTGAAAAGGAACACAGTTTGTCCCGGACTTCAGCTACAATGAAAAGGACACAAAGCTGAAGCTGCACAGCTGCCTCTTCTTCTCTCATTCTCTCCTCTCCTGTTTCTACTTCAATCACGAAACTGATCAATGATCAGCTGATCGGCTTTTCTCTCTTGTTTATTTATCGCCCACTTTGCGCCAGAAAGAGGAAACCAGCGGATGTCGCGTTAAACAACAGCAGCACGTTTAAGCTTGATCAGCTGTTGTTAGAATTTATTTAATATTAATTTCTAGTATCAGCTGATGTTTGCTGGAGCCACAGCTGTAAAGCTGCTGGTCATGATATCGGTTTGGTCATCTGGTGAGAGGAAACATGAAGATGAAACCAGGAGATGTCCTTACTGAATCATCAGAGCTGAACAGGTGATGTAGAAACAGGTTTACCTTTTAGGTGACATGGATGAGTTGAAGGGAAGTTATGAACTGTTTCTGAGAGACAAATAACACCAGGATCCTTTTCTACGTAGCTGACAGCTGGTAACTGTGCAGGGGCGGGTCAAGCAAAGTGTTGCCAGGGGGCAGGTAGGGCATTAACAGGGAAAGGGGGCACAAGGAAATACTTTTCTTTATTATTCTCATTTAAAATGTCTCGCTTTTAAAAAAATAATTATCTGAGTCTTACAACAAACAATTGATAGATTGATACATACCATCAGAACAGTGCACATCACTGTCACAACAGTGTTTATTTTCATTCAAAAGCTTTATGATTTTTCCTATAATGGTGGGCGGTCTCTAGTCAAAATGCCGGGACGATTTTTTTTTGTCCCAGTCCAGCTCTGTATGCAGCTCATCTGCAGTCTGGTGTTACCTACATCTTCCTATTCAGAAGGCAGAATTTCCAAGTTCTGAGTACAATCAAAAGCACCACGACTGCAGTTTTTGTGTTGGATGTAAAAAGCAGGCTAGAATCATGGCGGCGGTCAACGACGGTCCAGGCGTGGGATTTCTCTCGTGGAAATGTGCACATTATTTTTTCCTTTCTGTTGGTAGGTGGCACAGCGCACTTGTGGCAAGTAAGCAAGCTAGAAGACTGGCAATCTGGCTGGGTATCCAGTTACGGAAGCAACACATTAACAAGAGAATTCTGAGTAAAACCAAAGTTACTTTCCCTAGTAACTAGTTACTTTGAAAGTAACGAGTAACTTGAAGTAACTGAGTTACTTTTTTTAGAGAAGTAACTAGTAATGTAACTAAGTTACTAATTTAAAGTAACTTACCCAACACCGCCTCTGAGGCTATTTAAGCTGGGGATGAGCTGTGAGCAGGGTGGTTTTTCCCTCGGTGGCTCTACACGGTTTTTGTGCTAGGTCTTGGACAGACAGCCTCCTTCTGAGTAGTCAGTAGACGGGCTTGTGGGCCCTGAGAGTGTCTCCCCGTGGTGAGGAGTAAAGTAAGAAGTGTGGGAAGTGCCTCCCTTTATTGTTTAGTAGTTTTTTGTCTTTTGTTGCTGCGAGTGATTCTGTTGTTTCTTTGGCATTATTGGTAAAACGGCGTTGCCGGCTCTTTAAGTTAATGTCGTTTGTGATAAAACTATATTATTTGTAATAAAACTATATTATTATAGAACAACTCTGTGTGTTTTCCTTTTCATTCTGTTTCCGGACCCATTTGTTACTGGTCCCCTCACTCGCACGCCTAGACCCCTTCGGGGGGAACGTAACAATTGGATACTTCCAAGTATAGTGACGTCCTGACATTTGTGAATTTCTAAACAGTAATGTCATGAAAGTCCTACATTTGAACCATATGGAAGCTGGTTCTCAAATTTGTTTCTACACAGCATTCAGATTCCAGAAACAGCTGTTCGAATGCTGAAAAACCCATGTAGGCTTACTTTTTTATCCACACACATAAAGGTTGATCTGATCTAATAATTTTTCATCTATAAACAGAACTGATAATGGCATTGCTATATACAAAGTGTTATCTCTACTATGCCAGGAATCAGAAATCTCTAGATGTAGCTGAGACACCTTATGTGGTTACCGCCATCTGTTCAGTCTGACCTTTATTTAGTGACAGCTTCTCCTCCTACAGTGAGGTGCTAGACTGGTGAGAGGACACGATCCCAATAAATAAGAGGATCCCACATGATGACACTGTTGCATCAATTGGGAGCTTCAGAAAGAATTGGTTGTTAAAAAGGTAACTAATAAGCTTCCTTGGGCAATAGAGAATCAAAGTGTTAAGAAATATAAGTTCCGGGTTAGAGGCCTAACTCTTGAGTGTTAAAAAATGTGGAAAACTTTACAACATATATATAAATTCAATATCTAAACAGCAAAATCTATTTCATGTACACCAATGAATTTATCTTTAAAAATCCCCAGAGTACTAGCAGGTTACAAACAGACTAATAAATCACCAGAGGCCTGTTTTAAGCAGTTTCCTCATCTGATGAATAAATTGTGCAAATTTTAGGGTTAAAAAAAATGTGTATTTCTACTTCTTGAAGTCCAGCTATCAACTTAACATGGGTTTCTTTTAAAAGATGAGGTTAAAAAACTTTTGTAATAACACTTACTTGTCAGATGATGGCACTATAACAGGTAGCTCTAGATTCAGGTAAGGTCTAAAATGGATTAGTGTTAAGAGTCAGGACTTATCAAATAGAAAATGTATTTAAATTACTTTCAGTCAATTTTCTTCTTCTTACAGCTTTTCTGCAGCTCGAAACACATAGTATTTGGAATACCTGATTTTCACTACATGATCATTGCGACAAAATAATTCAACACAACAACTGCAGTATCCGTGGAAAATTTGAACTTTTTAAAGTGTTTTTCACCTCCTCTTGGCAAACCAATTTCACTCCAAATACGAGTGGAAAGAGCTGCAGAGAGAACATTTAAGCCATGGCTGTGGGAAAACAAACAATTACACTTAACAGATAGTGAAAATGCAACCAGAAGAACTGATAAAAGACTGACAGAGCCAAACATCTGCCACTGATACAATGCCAACTGAATCAAAATTACTTGTGAATGTGTGTGTGTTTAAGGAAAGAGTGATGATGAGCCTGTTTGATTTACTGTGACTGTTTTAGAGCCTCTGTGTTTGGTGTCTATTTGCTAGCTAGTTACTGTCTGTCTTTTTGTTGTTCTTTCATTTTATGGCAGGTATTAAGCAGCGATAAGCTGCGAAAACGCCACCTACTACGCTGGAACATTATTGGAAAGGTCCTAGCATTGTTTACAATAGTACCATATGTTCTCTGAACTTTTTAGTTTAAGAAATGCTAACTCATAAGCATGCTAGACAAAAGATGACACTGACGGAGAAATAATTCCCAAGAAAGAGCAGGAAGAACAGGATAATCAGGTCTAGCAATGAGAAAAGACACAGAGACCGCGATGACCCATTACTGACTTAAAAGCAGTAAAACTGTAATGTTTCATATTTGTTTATGTCTATACACATGCACAGGGTTACATCTATACAACCACAGTCTTAGCAGATATTAATTAGTAAATCATGGTGATTGTTTTTTGCCACAGTCCTGTTGTTTTTATTTTTCTACCAGCAATTAGGATGAAATTTACTAAACAGACTGATGTACCCAAGAACATTTTTTTCATTATTTTTAAACAATTAATAAAGCTTGTTTCATCTTCAGGCTAAACATTTAAACACAAAGTATCTGGAACCATGGCTGTAAATGAGCAGGCTCGTTATCCAAGGAGGGACGCCCTTTTTCACATGACTCAGCTTCCTGTATTGCTACCTCAAGGTCTTCATAGAAAACTTTACGATTTTAGCGACAATACAGGCAAGGAGATGTTTTTTTTTCTTCTTCTACTGCTGGAAAGCATGAAAATCAATTTTATGTATATAAAATGTAAACCCTTCCTCTAGATGTCACTAGACCAACAACATCTGGACATTTTTGCTAATACTAGTCTCTAGCTTCAGTTTCAAACCTTATTTTTATATAGTGATCAAAATATTTTGCTACGTTAACTTATGAACTAACACTGTTCAACGTGTTGAAATTCTGTGTGAAAATGTGGATAAAATATTAAGTGGGTGTAAATCATGTTTACATGTAAAGATTTTACGCATGTGTGCAGGTACGTGGGTCTGGGTAAGTTTTAATATTGTATTGATAACTAGTAATTATAAGACAATGGCTTTCAGGCAATGCTTAGGAGGAACAGGTCGTACAATTAGTTACTAATGGGAGTAAAACTGTGTTTATTTTAAAGAAACAAGTAACTTACAATAGGTCACTTTTTGATTTACAATCCCAACAGTGTTTTTATGTCTGCCTCAGCACCGGTGACCAGATTTTGTCAACAGAACAGCACTGCAACCTTGAAATAACTTAAAAACTTTACCTATGAGATCAAAAGAAGGCGGCTCAACGGTGGGTGTGGTTTGGAAACTTTGTGTTATTGTATTTTATTTTTGCACAAATGTAGAGGTATGTTCTCCACTCTTATAAAGGTCCATTTCACTAACAGATTCAGTGTTTTACATAAGCTGTTTTCACAAATCCATCTGGAATAATCAGTTTGGGATGCTATTTACACTTCTCCAACATGAGGCACATGGCAGGAAACAGTCCTCTTCCCACATGCACTACTGTAAATACCGCATGGTTAGGGAAGGGAGCTGACTGAATGCAGGAAGCACATGACAACCAGACTATTACCAACACGCATTAGCGTAAACTGACCTTATGTGGACTTTGTATTGGGAAGACGGCAAATTAAAGACTGACTAAAGTTCGATTCGAAACTTTGCACCCTTTGTTGTGCTGATAAAGAACTTTAGTTAATTTTTAATATGATTTTCTGGCGTTCTCTTGTTTACGCTGAGACTCTAAAGGACATGGCACACCATGTAGACACATTGGCTGGCAGATCGTGAATGTGGTTTACCGTGAGCTACAGTTTCTGTGGTGTACCTTTATCATTGGCTTTGTAGCTGACTTCTCATGTTCAGCTAAGGTTAAAAACAGTGTGTGCGGATGGTGGTTAAAGCTAAATTTCATGTGGGCTTTGGTATTAAACTAATATTTTTAAGATAATGATATTAAAAATGATCATCCAGAATTGTTTGTTCGTTCCAGAATTGTTTCTATTTGAAACAGACAACATAGTTTTTGTGGAGGTTTATTTAGCTTGTTAGTTTAAGGTTAGCTTCACAAAGTCAATAAAATTATACTGAAAACAAGTGTCTGTTCCTCATGCCTACCCAAAATCTCCCTCTGCTATAAACAAGCACTACAATACATGCAGAAGTTTGGACACCTCAAGGCAAATTAAACGTTTATTAAATTTCAAAATAAAAAGATGAATAAAGCCCTTCGCGGAAACTAAATGTGTCATTTAATTATATATTTAACTGACACACCCAAACATTCAAGGAAACTCTCAGAGGTCAGCATTGATTAACTCATTAGGTCTCATACAGTTCAAGTATGCATCCCGCCTGTCACCCTATGATAGCTGGGATAGGCTCCAGCGTTCCCTGGCGTCCCTGAAGAAAGTGGGTGAATGGACTTGTACCGACAAATTTTCTGACCACTCAAACTTTGCTCTCCTACTTAGGAAATCTCGAGTTAAGCTAACTGACACTTAAAAGACTATTATAATATCATTAAGAATGGTAATTTACAGGAACACTGTAGAAGTGCTGGGCAGAAAGGCCGATTGAAAACTCCATATGATGACAAGGGACCCGGATCAGCATCGGTAAAGGGAGACCTTACCTACGCACAGACGACCTCTGGATAAGCCAACGCCTTCCTGAAAGCTCAATTAAGGTCCTCAGCTGAGACTGCAACCTTGCAAATCTTAGCAAAGGTATATTTGGAGGAAATAGGAACATGGAAAAATTCTGCTTTCAGGCTGGAGAAGAATGGACCCTGTTATAAATACATGTATACACAAAAAACACCACTCAAGAACTCACAATTATCAACAAGGAGAATTATGTGAAAGTGTGCGTACTTCAAACTAATGCATACAAATGTAGTTTTTTATTACTGCAGGAAGTCAAGCCTGCTGTGGGTTTTAATAAGCAAATTTGTGGCTACAGATGAGTGTGTAAAGACAGAGAGAAACAAATGCGCTTATTGAGATTTATTTTTTTAAATAAAGAGGCATGTGTACAGACAGCTTTATAACTCTGCCGAAACATACAAGCTCACCTGCCGATATAGTGAGATTTCCAGCATTAGGAACTTTAAAAAATCCTGACAAAAATATTGAAAAGTACTCTAATTTTAAAAGGATTTATTCCTCACTTGCACAGGTAACTATGCAAAAATACTTCTACCATCAAAGCAGCGTGTTATGATTTATTGAGGACTCTAAACGGTGATTCACGAAACTCTGAGAGCTTCAGCTATGCACGCTATTTTCAGGCTGCCTGTGCTGCCTAAGCGAAGGGAAATCTAAATGCTTTTTATTGCTGTGTGTTCAATTTATGCCCCAATATCAATGTATGAGGACTAAGCTACAGTGTAGCCTAGCTGATATGACCACAGGGGGTGACTTGTCTAAGCTCAAGGCTGCTTTCTTCAGCACTGCAGACATGTCTGGTGTGCAAAAGGGTGTGAAAAAGAGAGAGACAAGCAGGCTCTTGGGGAGCACAGATACCAGCTCCCCTGCTCCCAAACACATGGATTCTGCTGCAAAGGGACTCAGACAACACGCGGTGCAAAGGTTTAAGCTATTCCTTTTCTGGAATACCAACAAACATGAGAATATACGAACACTATAACTCACCCCCTGCTGGCCTCTTAGGGAACAGCAAGTTCCTCAAGCACAAGTGAGTGCACAAAATGGCTGACCTGAATTAATGCTTTGTGATCTCAGAAGGAAATGACTGTAAAAAGGCTGTTGTTTCTAATAAATAACATAACATAACATAACTACTCGCTGGGACCTTCAGGTGGACTCTTCTCATGTGTGCACTTTCGTGTAGAAAGTGCAACACTTCAAGGTGCCTAACACCCTGCATAACCACCATGCTTGCGGATGCAGCAGGTCATGTGTAACTGTAAGTGTAGGTTTACAAAACTACAATCACACCACTGTCTGTAGTTAGGTTACAGACAAATTTTCAGGCTGTTGTTTGGCAGAAGGCTCCTCCCCCTCCCTATAACCCCTCCCCCTTAGCATTATAATGTCTCTGGGCTCTGTCTGGACACCCCTCCCCCTCCACGCCAATGTTCAGCTGCCTGTTCTCTACCACTCATTGGCTCTGTGTCTGTCTCAAACCTGCTCCTGCTGCTGCAGGGTAACTACAAGCTGCAGCACATTTTCTTTGAGTCCTGCATATCCTCCGTACTAACCGACCTAAAACATCCTACAGCGATTCATATACATACCTTGCCTGCTTTTATCTACCGACTTCAGCACGGTGAACAGCAGGATGCTTTAAAAAAACCCGAGTGAACCACTCAGACTGCATCTCTGGACTGCGCGACCGTTAGTCGTTTAACGACCAACCCCCCTCCCGCTCGCAACGTCAGCCGTTGGAGTTTTTTTGTGCGTGCGCGAAAGGAGGAGGAGTCTGTTCGCGAGTCAGAGGGTGCTCGGAGCAGTCGGTTGAATCCGCGAACACAACAGTTGTTGTTGTGGCACAGTTCACTAGTTTCCCCGGTTCATCTTGAGAACGTGGACTTGATGCAGCACTGATAACGCATCCCGAGAGCACCGGTGCTTCACACAGGGGGTCCGTAAGAGTTGGTTTGGACACCAGCGGGTGAGGAGGAGACCGTACGGAACGAAGCTTAAAATCGCGGGAACATCGGCGGACAGCGTAGAGAAATTCGGTGAGTCGAGGTACTGCAGTTAGCATGCTACCCAAACAGCTTATTTGTACTTTTATTTAATAGCAGTGAATGCCATCCTTTATGGAACTTGTGGTTCTGAATAGAAATATTTGATATGAATTAGGAAAAAAAAAATCTGTTAATGGTAGTTGGCTGCATACAATGCAACAGTGACCCCTACAGACCGGGATTACAGCAGACATGCATAATGAAAACCCTGTTAGCTAGCAGTGTCAATGTTCGCTAAATGAATAATGGTATATTGAAACTGTTTTTTTCTTTCTATCGATATCACAGAGTGAAAACATTTTATTTGCAGCTTTTATTTACAGACATTTTTTTATTTTTATTTTTTTCGGTAATGGGTTATATTCGATTAGTTTTTTTTGTGTGCGTGTTAGAAAAGTCGTTCGCATAACCAGTCCGGAATCATAACATCCATGTATGCTAGCATTAAACTGTAAATTGAAATGAATGCTGATAAATCTTACATTGGTTATTCAGGTAGTTTTTTTTTAGTTTTTTTATTGCATACAGCATATACTTTAGAACTTTTGAGCCTTAAAAAATTTACGTGTCTATTCTTTGATTTCTGATGAACGTTATGAAACAAGTCGTCTTTATCTTTAGTTATATGAATAACAGTCACTTTACTATCTGCTGATTCAAGAAAGAGTTCTTACATCTCTCAAGTAATCAAATACTTTAAGTTTGCTTCCCAGTTCAGAATGTGGAAATGCACACTTGTGTCTCTGATGTGTTCGTACCTCATTTTATGACTTTTTAGGGAAAGTTCTACAAAGTCAATGTAGCAACTGCGCCATGTTGGTGCTAGGAAGCAGCGAATATGATCAGCATGCTGCATGTTGAAATAACAAAAAACTTTGTGGCGTCCATTATTGATCTTCTGTGGATGCTAAATGAACATTTGGTGTTTTTTATAAAATACACAAAAGTTTTTTAGCTCTTACTAGATGGTATCCCTGAATTCACTGCTACAGTATAATCTTTTTAACTTAGCTGTCTAAAGTGACTAGAAGTGAGTAGGAGAAAGCTGCATTCCTCATATTGAGCAGCTGAACCCGCCCCCTCCCCCTCTTGGTTTAAAGTGGTACAATCCAGTAATTTTCCATTTCACTCTCCTAGGATGTGGGTGTGGCCTAAAGTCAATGATCAGAAAAGAGTTGAGCAGGTTTTGTTTTTTACCTGCCAGTGAGTTTACTTAAAAACTGAAATCTCCACCTTTTATGGTTTTAGTGGAAAGATGGAAAGATGTACATGATCACTACACTGCACTAAAGATCAGACACCAAATGTCTTGGGCAATTTCTCAGTTTTCAGTGTTGTAGTCTTTCATCATATTTTCCAACATCTTACATATTTAAAAAAAAAAATCAGTTCATATAAAGTCCAGAGTTTCATATTTGCTTTTAATTTTTTGAATCATGTCTTGTTTCTGGTTTCACCTCCCCCTCTTCACTTCTGCAGTGCTCACATGGTGCACTTGTAATTCATTACAGAGACAGTTGTTTCCCTACAGAACAGGAAGCAGCCCTTAAAGGCACAACCTGTTTTTTTTGTTTTTAAGCTTTTCTTTCGATTTTACGTAAAGTTATATTTGACTTTGCTGTAGCTATTTATTCTGCTTTTCCTGTAATCCAGGTTTTTGCAATTACTGTAACAGTAATATGCTACAGTTTGTAGTTTTACCTGTGTTCGCTTTAAGATTGTATTTAGTTTGGATGTGTGTTTCAACCGGTGCCCTTTTGGTTGCAAAAAACCAGAATTAATGATTAAGCCCTAAACTCTGCACGAAAATGTTTAGTGGTCAAAACAAACGTTTTTTTCCCCCCACATAGATCTCTGTAGAACCAGAGGTTCTTTTTGCAGCCACAACTGTCACCCTCTGGTAGCTGTCAGATAGAAGCCGCTTCCAGATTGGCTTCGTATATGTTAGAAATGCGTAAAACAAAAAATGTCAGCTAGCAGTGGCAGTGGCCAATGATAAATTAATTGCCTTCTAATACCATAGAATTGATCATATTACACCGGTAGTTTTTTAAAATTCTGATTAATATGACATCAAATGTTAAAGCAAACAACAAAAAGCTACTTAAACATTGTTACTGTTTTTGTTCATAACGAACTGTTTCAGATGGGAAAAACTACCTTGTTATTCACAAGGATACATTGGAAAAAGGACAAGAAAGAGTTGTCCTCACATCTCTCCCTGTGCACAGTTATCTGCCACACTGAATCAAAAATCTGTTAATAATGAATTTTCTCCCAAGTTTCGCAATTGGAAAGGTACATTTGTGTCTTGGGTATGTTCGTACCTCACTTCAAGACATTAAAGGCCAGTCCTACAACATCAGTGTAACGACTGTGCCGTGTTGATGCTAGGAAGCTGCAGACATAATCAGTGTGCTGCAAAGGTGGTAATTTGGGCGAGGGACAAAAAGAATCACAGTGTAGTTGTTTATCTTGAGATAGAAACTAATGAAGAAAGTGCAAAAGTAATAAACAGACTATGTCACTCTATTTTGTGTCCTTGGATTGGCAGCTTTTACTGAAGAGTTAGCGATTTAAAAATTACACTTGCAGGAATCATTGTATCTTATCAAACTGCAATCTAGATAGAGCCTTCAATGTGATAGAATAGAAAAATATAATGGCTAATGTGGGTAAGAGGCAGCTGCACCCCTCCCCTTATGGTTTAAAGTGGTACAGTCCAGTAATTTTCCATTTCACTGTCCTAGGATGTGGGTGTGGCCTAAAGTCGATCTCATCTGACAAGAGTTAAGCAGGTTTTGTCTTTGACCTACCACACAAATTTACTAAAAAGGAGAAATCTCACTTTGTTTTGGTTTTGGTGAAATGATGTGCAGATAGATATAAGGCCAGCTGAGTGGTTTCTGAACTGCATAAAAGATCAGGTACCAAGTGGTTTGGGCAATTTATCTGTCTTCAGATTTGGAGTCGTTCATATTTTCCAACTCCCCATTATAATGTTTTTGATAACTGTGTCCATAGAGACATGGAAAATTAACAGTTTAATATTTGGTTTTACCTTTTTAGAACATGGTATGGCCTTTTGGATTCACCTCCCCCACTTCACCCAGCGGCAGTGCTCACATGGTGCACTTGTAATTCATTACAGTCTTTTTTTTTATCTGCAGAAGAGGAAGCAGCCCTTAAAGGCGCCACCTACATTTTTCAAAAGCTTTCTTGTAGATGTTATATTTGACTTTGCTGAAATTATTTAACTTCTTATCCTGTGTAAGATTGTCTTTATTGATTTTTATAAATCAGCAATTTGTAGAGCTAGCTTCATTAAGATTTTAAGATTGTAAATAAAAAATTATTTTGTTTAGTTTTCTGTCATTAAAATCGAGACCTTCTGGGGAGCTCCATGTGGAGAAAAGGAGGAGTTAGTGTGACAGCAGTCCTGGTTTATACATGTTTGTTACCAGATGTAAGTCGGCACTGTGCAGCTGTTGGCTCATGACAACTATACGCCAAGAGTTTTTGGCCTCAGTGATAAACATGAGCAGAATTGGATGACATAACTGAGATTCATCTGAAATTTTAATGTGTATATTAGACATTTTTAAAAGGGTGTAAAGTGCCATTCAGGTAGCCCACATCAGTGTACCACGTCGCACAGAGCATACTTGTATCTTGCAGGATTTTCTGCAGAGAAATAATTGAAAATGATATATCACATTATATAACTGGTCAAGTGACAAAATACATATTGACTCTCAATTCTCAATACTCTCAATACGTGCCACTGCTGTTGTGTGACATTATTTGTTATGTATCTTAAATTCTTACAGAGCGGTGCACTTCAACATGAAACGGTATTCATGTTGGTATATCATAGTAGTTATGGTTAAAACCATGTCACCATGGTTATTTATTGAAATTTAAGCTAATTCTTAATAGATTGATCAAATAAATCAAATGTAAATATAGAGATATAACTGATTTGTCCACAATGAAAAGGCAAATCAGTTTGTGTGTTTCTCATTTAATTACAGATTCTGACATTTACATGTTATGTTATGAAATCTTTCTTATGGAAGTTCGGTCAGGTGTGATGCTGGCTTCCAGTACTGTATTTTTAACTTTAAATAGGAAAAAATTTGCCCTTGTTTGTGAGATTTTGAAAGCATGCCAAGTCTATGAGAACCGGTTTCAGCCAGTTGGAGCCGGTTCCTTTGCTTTGGGCTGAAAATGAGAGAGATGAGAAATGTGATCTAGGTTCAAAATACTGTGTGCTGGTTATTCGTCATTGATGTCTTGTTATGCTGCTGATTAGAAATCTTGGTTGTTTCAGATGTAATGTTGTACTTCACACATAATAATAACAATGATAATAAAGTGGTCAGGTTTTACACAGATTTTTATCCTATTAAAATGAGCATGTTTGTGCTTAAGACATGCTACACTTGCGTACTTTCCAGCTTCATATTTTGTTGTGGCTGTTTTTAATTATTTAATCCTGGTAGCTGTCTGGTAGAAATATGAGTACTAAGGGGATGTTACACAGAAGAGCAGTGATGTGGCAAATAAAGACTGAAATATCAGAAAAGTTATTTGTAAAATTACAGAAAAAATTGATCTTTTAACATTACCTAAAGCAGTGAATCTTACAATAGTTTTCAGACTAGGTGACTATAGTCTTTCTCGTGTATTCAAGTTACCTGTACAGGCTTCCTAGCTATATTTCAGTTATTTAGAAAGTTGCTGCTACGTAGGGATATGCGTGACTAGTTAACTAGATGTGTAGATGTTACTCCCCTTGCTAGTAGACATCAGAAACACTAGTTGGCTAGTAGGGCTTCAACAATTTGTTGACATAATCTATGACGTCGACTTTTAAAAAGTGGTTAGTCCATCATTTTATTGTTGACGCGTGGTATGTGTATGGAAACTGAGATTTTAAAAAATGCGAAAGCATTTCACAGAAAACAACATTAAATGCAGGCTGTGCAAAGTGACAGCAGTAGTTTAAATGCTCATAAACTGCAGTTCATAAATATTTAAATCCCCAGATTTGATCTGTGATGTCAAATCTGAATGGGTCAGTTTTATAGATTTAAGTTAGTGTGTTGCGTTGATACTTAATTTTATAATGTTATGACAATGCTTGCTAAGCGAACACCATTTTAGTTTTGTTGGCTAATAAGTGAAATGCGATAGTAAACCATTAAACAGGAGCAGCTACACTGTCTCCCAGTTTGGGTTTTTTTCCACAGAAGTGCAGCCTTAATGACTCGTTGGCTTTCCATTCGGTTTCTTAACAGAATAGATAAACATCTAGTCATCTAGTCAGGGTTTGGTGGTCTGTAGGGTTGTGTAATGTCATATTGTCTGCAATACCAGAATAAATATTACATGATAAGTGTCATATCTAAATATCATTGCTGTAGCAAAGCTATGGTTATACATTGTATATGGTTATACATGCAACAAAGAGATAATCCCAGGCATGTCTGATGGCAAGAGCTGCCTGCCAGTCTCAGGTGATGATTTAATACTTAAAAAGGGAGCTACTTCAGCAACCCCAAAGGGTGATCCATCCCCGTCCAACCCCAAGCAGCACGTCACACACTTAATACTTTGTGACACTGATTTATTTACAATAAGTGCATTTGAACAAAGGAAGGGAGCAAATTATAACTTCAGGGTGAACCCAAGGCCAAAACAACAAACAAAAGGTAGCCTAACTCAGGAATAAGTACAACTTACCTAGTCAAAAGAACCAAACCAAATGACAAGTACTTTCCTCCTGACTAGCAAAAACAGGAGAAAACTAATCAAACAAAAAGCGGTCCACCCTACATGCTCTTACATTCCACAAACATAGTGACACAGTGAACGGTCTGCCGGCTGGGTTGGGCGGAGGATGAATGACCTGGCAGTCCCTGGCGGTGGCTTCTTATGCGCTGCCTCCCGGTCGTGAGCCAATCGGTACGATCCATCCGCCCTGGATGCACCAATCATGGAGGAGCACCTGCACACTCAAATTTGCATGTTATAATTACGGCAACAGCCGTAACAATAGGGCTGTTCGATATAACGATATATATCGGATGGCGATATAAAAACGTCTATAGTTTCATTTTATGCTATCGTTTGTTTCGTGGTGTCGCAAAATAAACAGTTTACGGCAATATTTTTTCATGGTTTTGATGGCCACTGTAGTGGCTATATTAATTTCTTAAAGTTCTCTCTTTCTCTTATATTTAATATAACCACACTACAGACGGACAAGCGCCTGTTTTTATGCGTTGTTAGCAACAACGACGGTAAAACCATTGCGTCCCCTTGTTTATTTTCCACATAAACCTTTCACAATAAAGCTCAAGATCCTGTTGAGACTTTTCAAAATAAACTGAATCACATGAAATAGTATGCAGAGTATTTACGGATGAGAAGCAAAAAAGAGCCGTCAGGTGCTAAAAAATAAACCTTTGACTCAAACGTTAGGACAGGCTTTTCCCCGCAGCACGCTGTGTAATAAATACTCACAAAGAAAACGGCGGCCATTACAACTTATGTCTAAAAATGTATAATTTCATGCATCGGTTAAAGCACTCGACTCGAGGTACACGACGCCCAGCTGGAAACACTTCACGCAAGTCGAGCTGCCCGAGATTCACAGAATTTACAGAAAATGTTACATTTTTGTGATTTATATCGTTATCGGGATGATAGATGTCTTATATCGGGATAGGAGATTTTGGTCATATCGTACAGCCCTATGTAAGAATGTTGTTTCCACTGAAAATGGAAACAAGAAACTTGTTTCACCACTTAAAGAAGAACACACTGTCAAGTACAGCCAGATTATGAAGCAGACCGAAATGTTAAAAAACCCCCTGTAAAACCTGTTATCCGTGTTCAGCTGTTCTTTTCACAAATAGTTGGCGCATTAAGTAACTCCCGATGTTTTATTGTGCATATTTTTAGTGAATACCCTTCCTGATGCAGTCTCAGAAAGATTTGTCTCTCCTCCCAAGGTCATGTCGACACTAATACGTTGTCGTTTGAAAATGCATCTTTTTCTCTCCGTTTTGGCCTTCCGTCCACACTGAGACGGTGTTTTTGTTCAAGGAAAACAGAGCTTTTTGAAAACGCTCTCCAAAGTGGATAAATTTGAAAACGATGTTTTCGCATCGCAGTATGGATTGCGAAAATGGGGTCTTTCAAAAACGATGACACATTTTAGTCATATTATGCCGTCATGTGACCAGTTCAACTAAGGTGGCGGACGGCATTGTACAGCACTTGTTTTGTTTGCTCTCAATTTTGACAGGCCTATTAAAGATTAATATCAGTTTGTACACGCTCCAGATGGCTCCGGATGAAACTCGGCACTTTTCCTCGACATTTTGCCGCAACGTTTCAAAGAGTTGGAAAGTAAACAAACGGCAAACAGAAATGATGCAGGTCGAATCGTCTTACGTTTCACGCATGCACAGTACAGGAACGTAGCATTTTCAGTGTGGATGAAAACGATTGAAAACGATAGTGTGGACGCTGAGCGTTTTTAGACCAAAATACCGTTTTCAAATTTATCAGGATTAGTGTTGACGTAGCCCAAGTCTTTCACTTGTTAGGCAATTATGTAAACCAGTACTAAGGATGTTCCTGGTGACTAATTTCTTAGTAGACTAAATGAGTAAAAACATTAGAATGTTTGACCAGTCTAAAACTAAGAAACGCTCAGACATTAAGTTTGAGAAACGTTTAATGGAAAATGTCAAAAACTAGCAAAGGCATTTGAAACCATTTATCACATTCTTCAATAATTAAACATAATGCTTAACTGTGCAGCACCTTGAATTGTGCATTATCAACATTACATGTTATACTCAAAACAGACAGCAAAGAAGAAGAACACTGAAAAACCCATGTTAATTATGATATGAAAACATGTTACTGCAAACAATTTTCGCCTATTATGACAAATTAACATCCGAAAAAATAATAAATTGCGACTGGAAAGTGTGACGCATGTGCCGTGCATTATAAATGATACAAGCTGTTCGAAAATTCATGAAAACAATAAAATCGTCCAACCATTTTCTTACGCTTTTCTGAAGTCGCGGGGGGAGCAGGAGGGAACCCCAGACCTCCCTCTAACCACCTCCTCCAGCTTATTCAGGGAAACATCAAGCCTTTCCCAGGCCATCCAATAGACGTAATCTCTCCAGCATATCTTGGGTCTACGCCTGTGCCTTCTCCCGGCAGGTGCCTGGCCGGAATACCTTACCCAGGAGACGACAGACGTCTCAATGTGGAGTTGTAGGGGCGCTACTCTGAACCCCTCCCAGATGACGAACTCCTCACCCGATCACCAAGGGAACGCTTATCCATGCTTCGCAGAAAGCTAATTTCCACCGCCTGTATCTGCGATTGTTAACAAAAAGATCAGGCCTAGATTAACAGATGTATGGTGTTTCTCGACAACGATGCACCATCTGGTGGCAGGTGACTGCATTACATTTAGGACACAATCATTTCCTGGGATTTGGAATCTATTAAAATTGTAACAATTTATTTAAACGACTAGTAACGCTGATAGAGAGTAGTGAAAACGGCGATTATTAGTCGACTAGTCATACACATCCCTAACCACTACTATATATCTACTGAGGGAAATTTTGTCGTAAGGCAGTTGCCTCGAGGATCCATTTGGACGTCCATGTGCCTTCCTGTTGTTTGTGACCATAGGGACTCATCTGCAGAGAACTTACTTCACAGTGTACTAATAACACATGCTGCCCAGGCTGCGGATTTCAAAGAAATATAACAGGAATGGCTACTTAGCTGTCCGGTCTTCAGCTCCGCAACGGAGTATAATCATGATTAAAGCCTGGATAACCTTTTCCATCTGTTGATGCCTGAGAATTTCATCTTCAGTGAGTGAACATAAAGGTTGGTACATATGTCTGCATAATCTCCATGTTGTGCATTTGTCCATGGACAAATTACATTACGATGCAACAACAACACATGGACCACAGGCAGTGGACTTCAGGCTTGAATTCTGTTATACTTTAAAACATCCCTGAAAGTCAATAGATGACAGGTGTACAAACCAGTGTAATTCTGCAGCACTAGAAAATTAGTGACCGTGTTTCTTTTGTCAGAGTAAACTAGCTACATTAACAAAGCAGTTGCTATAATATCTCTATAATTTTACCTGCCATTTATGTGTACTTATAGGATAGGGCTGGTAGGGCAAAGATTGTTTAATGACCGGTTTCAGATATTTGCATTCTCACATAACACCTCTGTTGGGCAAATAACTGTTGTTACATGGAGGCTTCAGTTGGTTGGTTTCAAGGAGGCTGGTACCTACCCGTCTGTCATTGGGTGAAAGACGGGGTACACCAGGCTGCCCCAGGGCTAGCACAGAGACAACCAAAGTGACCCCTGTCACTGTCTTTGAAAGTTTTTCAAGGCAGTTATTGGGTTATTCCTGTAAATGTTACACCTTTTGCCTGACCCAGGTTCCTATTGTTGGTTCAGGAGCCAAGTATAAACTAAAACACTTGTGAGCACCTAGGCTGCATCTGTTGTAAAGGGAGCCAAATTCTCTTTATTACACCAGGAAGTAACCTAAAACATCAGGCCACTGCTGCAACGATTGCTAAGAGCATTAATCTGTTTTCTCCAGTCACAACAAATTCGCTATCAAACGTGATTCTACTGCAGAATTGGTAACTGTGATGGAAGGCTTTTGGCCAAGATGCTGTGAAAGATCACCATAGCCTTCCATGCCACTGAAGTTGTTGCTCGCTCTGTCAGCCTAGTTAGTTATATTTCTCAGGAGGTGCATGTCAGGTTGTGTGCAAGGTTACAGTGTAGCATTAAAAGGAGTTTCTGGTTATGTCGTAACTTACAACGTTACCAGCACTTGTGTAGGCAGAATCACCCAGATCCCACTGTTCTCTGCCACTTCCTCCAGCTGATTCTGTTCCCAAGCCACCTAAAGGTGTGTCCTTGGTCTATCTCAGGGACTTCTCGGAACACCTGATAACCCTCATCTAGGATGTGTCGGAATAACCATCCAAACCATCTCAATGGGCCCCTTTTGTATGGAGGAGTACTGTCCCTACCCTGAACCACTCCTGAATGACTGAGCTCCTCATCCTGTCTCTAAATCAGGAATTATACTTTCCTTGTCAGTGTGTCCGCTCGGATTCCAATTACATAAATTTTGAAGTCACATGTTTAGCATGAGGGTTCGTGTGCTTTCCTGTTTCACGTCCATGGAGAATTTACATTAAAATGCACCAACTACATATGCTCCTCAGGCAGCAGAATTCTAGCTGATGTCCAAGAAGTATAACAGGAATGACTTCTTGACTGTCAGGTCTCCAGCTGTCGATGTTCGCTTCAGTATAATCATGAATTAAGGGACAGGCCAGTCACCTGTTCTTGCAGGGTAACTTAAAAGCTATACGTGGGCCCATCACAGAAGGGAGCGTAGGGGTTTGGTGCTTTTTCAACTGGGAAGAGGTCTTGCCATCATAGTTTCAGCATTTAATTATGTGATATTTGATATGTGAATGTGAAATGGGTATGTTTGACCCAGCTAGGTTTGGTTCTAAATAAGAAGTAGAACTAGTAAAAAGGAAAAATGTCTCTGCCTTTAATTTGGAGCACTTGGACTTTAGCCACGTTCATAAAGGTGAGCTAGCCTTTGCTACATTTACTAAATAGGCTAAGCCTAGGATTGTGCCACCATCCACACATCATTTCATTCAGTCCACTGAATCTGTATCAGTGTCTGCCAAGTGTCATCGGGTCTTCCAGCAAGAATCTGGAGCAAGGTAGGGTTGTTCCCAGTTATTAATTTCTTATCAGTCAAGCTTTAGATTTAGATTAATCCATCAATTTAAACATGAGAAAACGCATTCTGTTGAAAGTTAGTAGCAAAAGCAGGATTAGCTCTCTTACCTTACAGTTCCCATTTTTATACTCGGTGTGCTTGTGCATTGCTTCATGTCACCCACAAAGTACCAATATTTCACAAATATATTTTTCAGAAGTTATAGAGAGAAATATATGGAAAAAATTACTAGTACTTTACAAATACTATTATTTTATTGTAGCCTAGCCAAGTGGGAACACTTTGAGACATTGCTAACAAATACATTCGCTATAAATACTGTCAAATTATGAAGCTGTCTAATGTATGTTAACCCTTACAACGTGTCAACAGATTCAGTTGAAATGACCATTTACTGCTGTAGGTTGAATGAATGTTATTTAGAATATGTCTACTCCTTTTATATTTAAAAAGAGTCTTCTGTTTATATAAACCAGCAGGGAGGGGAGAAACAAATATAGTTCTTTTTAAAATAGAGTGGTATTAGACAAGCGTATGTGGAGAAAGGAAAGGGTAGCTATATTCATTACAAAAGGCATTCTCAGGCATTCAGCCATTTTGTGCTCTAGCATTCACTGCAGCCCATCAAAGGAATAGAGTGGGGGATGTGAAAGTGTCAAAGTTGCTAGCTTGTTGACTTATCTAAATTATCGAGTCAGGAAATTTTAGCTGTGTCCTGCAAAGTTTTTCACAGAAAACAGTGTGTGAGTTCCATGGCCTCTTTATGCTTGAATGTCTGTTTTTAGACAGAGAGGAGGAAGCTGTTAATAGCACTGGATTTGTGAGTCCTTAATTTTGGACTTTATTACCACACTGAGAAAACCCATCTTTAGACATAAACAAGGACGAGTTATTGCAACACAGACAGAAGTAAAATTTGATCAAAAAGCTTAAGGAGAATGAACAGGTCTTTCAAAGCCAAGGGTAAAATATCTGCCTCCACAAGAGAACTAGAAGACACAACGAATCGTTTCCTGATCAGCATAGGCTTATTTAGATCTGAATATGTAACTATATAGTCTGAATCATTTAGGTAGCTTTGAAATAGTAATTTATCTTTATAGTTCCCTCCCTTTTTATGAGAACCCCCCTACTCCTGAAATGGTTTAGTCCATGCCTGGCTGTAAACCTCCAGAGAGGAGACTGCAGGTGTGGGGGAGGGGTTCCGTGCTCTGTTGTCAGGCTGTGGATCTGACTTTGTGTGCTAGCTGTAGCCATTTCATACAATGTGACCTAAACTCAAGTTATTCCACACATAGCCTTCAGACTCTTGAAAAAACAAAATGGAGCAACTACATGCAGATGTTTTGGTTTTGCAGTTAGCCAAAAGTGTGGGAATTTTGTTTTTGTTTGTTTTTTGGTTTATTTAATGCCTTAAAATTAAATTTAGGTCAACTTTATTTTGTTGGATGGTGTACTTCATTTTGTTGGATGGTGTACTTCATTTTGTATTTGTAACCATCCATAGCATTTTTCTGTAGTCATTACACAAACCCCGCTCAGCTTGCCTGATTCACATGGATCTCCTGGTTCTCCCGCCCCCACCCTTTTCCTAGTTTTCTTCCCTTTTTTCCTTCTACCCTGCTCTCGCTGGAGTCCAATTTGTTACAAGAAGGGGGGGAGGCACAATCACGCGTACAATGTTTGAGCATGGGTAGGCTAAAAGTCAGTGCTTTTAAATGCAACAGTTTATGTGTCAAAATAAATGTCCTTTCTTTTGACTACTTTTCAGAGATTTAGTTTCTAAAATTTATTTATATTTTCTACTGTAATTTTCTTAGTATTTTACTGGTTGGTTTTATTACTTTGCGCTTTGGGGTTTTCAGCTAAGGGAACATTTAAATTGATGGCAAGTAGCTGGATATATGTAGATAAAGGAATCCCACTGGAAAGAGGAATGATCAGATACAGTGTCGATAGCTTGGTGCCTAAGTTGATCTGTCCACATGCCTGCTGAACAACAGTGAAAACTAAATTGTGTAAATCCATAGGGAAAGCATAAAAAATGACTGTGGCAGGTGGCAGACTGTACCTGATGGGCTGTGTTCAGGCGCTGAGTGAGTTCAGGCGAGAAACTGCGACTGCATCCACTTATAGATGAATTATGAATTTGACAGCATATCTAGAACGTGTTCAAGGATAAAGTCCTGTATTTGCACCTGTTTCTCTGGAAAGTACTGTCAGGACCATCATGTGTACGTGAACACATTTTTTCCTTTTAACAGTTTTGGTATCAGACATGCACTTCCCTTCTAAAGTGTCCACGTGTGAATGTATCCATCTGAATGTTTTCTATACATCTCACCCTGTTCCAGGTCTTGGCAGACTGGAGCCTCTCCTGGCATGCACACACTATCTCAGAGCAAACATCCGCACACTTTTTCTCAAACCTCTGGGTGATTCAGATTTTCCAGTTCACCTGACTTTTCCATCCACTGTGGTTGGAAACTGGAGCTTCAAAAAGCTTAAAGCTTTATTACCCATTAAAAGACTATGCAAACAGGCTATTAATGTTTGCGCTGTTTTCATTATATTATCTTTACCCTGTTCTAAAGTTAAAAAAACCCTCTTTCCTGATAGTCTTAATCATTGATCATACAGTCACAGCATATGGCAAAGTTTTTTTTTACAAGTCTGATATTTCTAAACCAATACCTGAGTCCTAGTATTACAATATTAGGAAAGCTTTGATTGAATTTGTATAAGAATATTTTAGATTCTGTGACAGCCATAGACCCAAGGCTGCTACCTGTTTTGGGGAATTTTGAAAAAAATTGCCTGTGTTTAAGAATACAAAATCACTTCAGCTAACATTAAATGTTTTGGTTAGATTTTACCACATAGGATTTTTTTGTTGTTGTTGTTGTGGTTCCTACTAAACATGAGATCTTGTTGCCAATGTAGCAGGCAGTAAGAGCTCAGTGTGCCTGCGCACAGAAGATCAGTGTGGCCATTTTAGGTTTCATTGAATCCAGATGCAGGCAGAGAGGGTGGGGGAAGGGAAGACTGCGCATTCTGCGCAGTAATGTAGGAATGCAGCCTCTGCTCTCACTGGCTGACATCTTTTTTTTCCCCCCCACACTATTTAGCCTTCATAAAAATGTCTAATATCAGATAGCAGTTAATTGCTTTTTCAGTGTATAGTTAATCAGAAAATAAAGCCAACAGCATCTAGAGTGTCTGACAGCCTTAGACAGCGAAGTATCAGGTTTACTGGTTGAAGGACATACGCCAGTCTGAAAGAGAAAAAGCGTTATTTTATTACCCAGTTCTTCAGACTTATAAAATATTTAGCAATATTTGAGGTTGTCGTGATTTTCTTAATTCTTCAGTCATAGCTTAGGGTGGTAGTGATCAAGTGAGCACAAGACTTCTGGTCTCTTGTAACAAAAATAAGCTAAACCAGGATTTACAGTAGATCACTAACATGCAGAGATAGCACTCAGTTGTTAAATTCGCTGTTTCCTCAAGATTTACGTATGCACATCAAGATTTCTGCAGATACACATTGCTTTTTTTCCCCCTTCTTTTTTTTGTGGGTGGGGCTTGTTATGTGATCTGCTCCAGCTTGTACTCGGCATGCTCCTCGCAGCAGCGCTGGTGGCCATTTTGTGTTTCTGTCATGGAAGAAAGGAGGGTTAGGCAAAGAGTGCACAGCAAGCTTTTATTGACTCTGGCAAGAGGGCTGTTGATGAAGACAGGTGCAGGTTGAAGATGAATGACAATTTAAATAAAATTGTATATCTATCCTACTTCAGCTTGGTTTTGTGGTTTTTGTGTCAAATCAGGAAATTACCATAAATAGTTCTTTTTAATTTTAATTTGATGAATCATTCAAAGCAAACCTAATTAGAAGAAGTGGTCAAACAAAATGAACCATGTATGCTTTTGATTTTAGATTTTTAGGTGTGTGTTCTTTGTTCCTCTTGAGTAGAGGAACCACCCCCGCATAGGAATGGTTTAGTCTCATTTAACAGCAGTCCTCCCTGCAGAGGGAGAGGCTGGGCGGGTGGAGGCTGCTCATTGTGTCAGAGTCTGCTCTCTCTCTTTTTTTTTTTTTTTTTTTTTTTTTTTACTGGGTGCAGCTAGCATGATACTTTGGGGCTAAAAAAGCACCACTTATTCTTAATAAAAGATAAATATATATATATATATATATAAATACTTTTTGGATTATTTTCTTTACTTTTTTTGCTGAGATAATCTTTTAACATTCAATAAACACAATAGGCTGTATACACATTTCGGTACAAAATTGCTTAACTGGCTTGTTTGATATGTGTTAAGAAGACATTAAAGAAGTTTCAGCGGGTCTGGAACATTCTAGCGGTAGTATTTTAGATTTTAAAAAAAAGAAGCTTCTGGCTGTTCCTTAGTAATTCTGAAAGTACAGTATTACTTCAAAAAGAAATAAAGTAAAATTTTCTTTGTTTGAATGCCCCACCCCCACTTCCTCCCTACAGCAGAATGGTTCAGCCCATGAGCGAGAGGGAGAGGCTGTTCCAGAGAGAGCGCCTTTCTGTGTGTGTGTGTGTGTGTGTGTGTGTGTGTGTGTGTGTGTGTGTGTGTGTGTGTGTCTGTCTGTCTGTCTGTCTGTCTGTGTGAGAGAGACAGATGGAGAGAGGGGGAGGGTGGCTGCAGCTTGTTCTAGGTTGAGTGTCGAAAGTGCAATTTAGCGCTGGTTGTACACTGCTAGCTAAGCTGAGACTAAAGTGCACATTGTGCTTCTTTTTGTTATGTTAGTGACTTTATTTGTTTTCTGCGGTGTTGCTTTTCATTTGGTTGTGTATATATAATGTAATGTCACTTCTTTTTTTCTTTTTTTTACTGTTTGGTTTGTCTTTAGCACAGACTGCATAGTAGCTTTAGAAAAAAAAAAAAATAGACTCCTCCCCTTTACCTTTGATCGTCCTCTCCTAAATAATTTATCTGACCTTCAGTGGATGCCATATTTTCTAGAGTCCTCCTGATAAAGGCGAACACATACAAAAAAATTCTTTTCCATCATTTGTTTAGTATTAAGGCTTTTGTTTAATGGTGTTTTTTTTTTTTTTTTTTTTTTTTTTTTTTTTTTTTTGAGATTTGGCGCATTGAGCTGTTTGGGTATTGTTTGGTCCACTCAGTTTGATTTTCAGTTTCAGCCTTAACAGTCTAAAGGTTTAGGGTTTTTTCCAGTTCTGTTTTGAAAGTGTGAATACAGTGAAGACTAAGCCAAAGATGTCTGTGGAGATGGTGCAGGGCTCTAGGTTTTGAAATATTTTAACAAATTACAAAAATCAGTAAACCTTTTGGTGCCTCTACCTTTCATCAGGTCTCAACACATCCTGCAATATGGTCATCTTATCACTGAACAGAAAGGAAATGTGATCCTGATTAGCATGTGCGCAGTGTCTACATTATATATGGCTTAAATAGTTTATATCTGAACAATATGAATTCATGTTTATTTAAGTTTTTTTCAGAGGTTTATTTTTTGCACATTTTGTCTTGAGGGAAAATTACTGCTTTCTGTGAGACCTTTCCCTAAGGTACTACTGCACCGCCTGTTAATACTTAAGTGATGGAAAGAATTTAAAACAGCTATTGTCCCCCCTCTCTGGTTTCTAATAAATTCAACATTTTGTGTGTATGGCATTTAGCATTGCAAAGAAGAGTCCTGTGAGATTATGTTACAGTCTGACTCAGGTCCTCAGGAGTCATTAGAGAGCGTTGAAAACTGTGGCTAACACGGTGCTCAGCTCAAGAACAGCAAGTCCTCAGGTTATTGGAGTAAACCTTAGCTGATCATATATGTATGCAGTTCAGATTAAATCTATCAAAGATTTAGCAGAGAGCCGAGAGGGAGCAGTAAAATTTTCCCTGAAAGGGCTTAATATTTTTAATTGAATAAAAACAGTGGATTGAAACACAGTTTAATATTTTTAACACTGCAAGCACAGAACGGCACAAAGTACTGTGCTTTCATATAAACATAATGCCCTTGACCTTTTCATCATAAATGTCCTCTGCCTATGATGTTTTTACTAAAAGGACGGATCCCCCTCTGCCCTTTGTTAAAATGGTTTGTCCCGTGCTGGCTGTAGATTTCCATACAGTGGACTAGTTTGTGCTAGAGTTGGGGGATGGGTGTTGCCATGCAACAGTCTGTGCAGGGTACTTTCCCTCTGTCTGTGCGCTGCTAGCTAGTGTTGTCATTGATAATCACCACGCTACATTTAAAAATGATAAAAGGTTTAAACTTACATGTATTTATGGCAAGCTGTAAATAAATCTTGCTCCTGTGACAGCAGGAAGGGAGGAAAAAATTTAGCGGCTCATGTTATGCAACAAGACACGTTGCTGTGTCAGGAGTGCTCAACAGGCTTTTCATTTAAAAATGGTTTAATTAATACCTAGTACAGACTTTATAGACCATATGACTACAATGTGCTTGAAGGACTGGTCCTAACTGAGCCCCTCCTCTCTTTTGTAGTCTGGTGTTGGCCTCTTAGCCGGTGCCTGCTTCACAGTCAAAAGGGCCCCAATCCTATATAACCTGCTTTTAAATAGTGGGTTTAAAAATTAGTTTTTAAAGTATTTCCACAGTCATAGTCTCTCTGTGATTTAGGTGGACGTCATCTTAAGAGATCTCAAGTTAGCTTTTCCTACAGATGTTTTTACTTTGTGTTTTATTTTATTATGAAGAAAGATTCTTTACTTCACTCAAAAAGGTAGCATTTCGACAGTCTGTCATCATGTAAGTTGTAAATCTCAAATAACAAATTACTGTCATAATACTTCTGCCCAACTGTGTTTTCTTAGTCCAAAGCGGGCTTTCTTGGCTCAAGTTGCTGATGAACACGTGTGTTTTCTTTGAACTCACGGGTTTATTTGTTCATGCTGGCCTGTGGTACACTCACATATGTTTTCTAGTGTTTAATGGTGCACAATGGACAAACAAACAAAGGAACAAGGGATTTAACATTAACTGATATCTGTAGGACAGCCAGAGATGTGCCGATTAATAGTTTGCCGCTTCGTCACAAACATGCATCACTGCGTGTGTTGGTGGAAAGGCCAACATGTTGTCTTGAAAACTTATGATCAAGATGTCATTAAGTATGACTGTGTCTTCCATCTGTACCAGTGATGTTCTTCCATGTTCCAAAGGAGAAGGTTTTGATGTTGCATGTAACCACAAAGTATGAATCTCAGGTCTTGATTGTTTGCTTGGTTGCTAAGAGACTGAAGAAGGTTGATTTTTTTTTTCTTTTTTTCCACCACCTCTCCTGTCTCTCAAAGCAGGTGACCTTGCTTCTGCTTTATTTGGGAGTAGTTATGCTTGCAGTCTAGATTGACAGAGTTTGTAATCAGCAGTTTAATGACCGCTTATCTGGGGCTGACACAGTGAGTTTCGAGGAATACTTCTAAAGAAATGAGCAGCTATTTTGTAACTTGGAGTAAAGATTTGTTAAAGTCCAAGGATGGAGTCTGAACATCTCTCCATGTCTTTTTCCTTTGGCTGTACTCCACTGTACCTTAAAACAAATGAAACAGTTGCTGTTCATATTTAGTAAGCTGGCTTAGAAAACATTGCAAAAACAAAACGCAAGTGTAAAATAAAAAGTGCATGTGAGGATAGAAATCGGTGCTCGTAAGATTGTTGAACCCAGTTTAATCACATAGTTGTGCTTTTAAGGACAGAAACAATGGGTGTGTGCGGTTTCAGTAGTCAGTGGATTCTCTCTTGGGAAACATTCACAACTTGTGTGAATCGTCATCTAGTGGGTTGAATTCTAGTCTATAAACTTTCATGTGTTGGCTTTCCTAGGGGCGTGTGAAGGTTGATTAAGTTTATGCTGTTTGTGCCGATTTAGGATAATTTTTTTTTTTTTAATTTAGTTACCTTTTTTGGCCTAATTTGTAGTGAAGATTAAATGCCATACCCTGATGCATGCTCATACATGTTATGACTGCTTTCTGCACTAGTTCTCATAGCTGCAAGCAACTATTAAAAAATATATAGATTCAGCGTTTATATACAGAACAGCGCTTTTTACAGTCTGTGTACATTTTTAAAGACCATAATAATGATTAGTAATAAAATCTGACAAAATCGACTCGATACTTTTTCTGCTTGTTTTATAGGAATAAAAAGGTTGGATTTAAAGATCACTTTATAATTTTATGAGCAAATAACTAAGGTTATGTTTGGCTTAATTAGCATTTTCTTTAAATGTTCTACAATTTGTTCACAATGTGACAGCTTGCTGAAGTGTCAGGCTGACTAGAAAACTCTTGCTAAGCAGAGTTGTGCTGCAACCTGATACACCTGAATGAGAATCCTTCTCAGCTAGCTACTGAGAGCTCGGGCTGACATCAAACAACAGATCCAGCGGCCATTTTGAGTTCCTGCACTAAATCCAGGAGCAGTAAATGAGGCCGTGGGATGGGGGAGGGGGTTAGTCGGCTCTGCGCAGTGTGCAGTAACACTGGAATGTGAAGTAAACCAATAATCGTGCTTGGAGTTTTCACTGCTCCACATATTTGTGCACGCTGATTTTTTATTTTTTTTTAGGAGTTTTTTTTCTTCTTGTTTTTCAGGTCAGATTTTTTTAGGCAATTGTATTGAAATGCTGCCTTACTTATTTTTAGAACAATAGGAAGGAAAACAGCAGGAAACATGCATGCTCATGTAAAAACAGAGTAGGGAAGGCCTAAGATATTGAACGTGTGCGCCAGCATCTCACTGTGCTGCTCAGCTTTACAGCTGGAGCTATACGCTCAGTCCACATTAGCCTTTGTGTTTTTCCATTTACATGTGGCAGCCTGCTATTCTTCAAAATACACAAGGCTAAATGAGAGGTTTTTGCAGGTTGAGGCTGTTTTCCCTCGGTTCTCTCTGCAGCATGTGAGTACTGCAGCAGCAGCAAAGCTAACCAAGTTTACAGTGTGAAACTGACACGGCGTACAGCTCCTCCTAAAGGTTTCTCATGTAGTAACCACTTTTTATGTTGTGTTTTTGCACCGAAACCAGTATAAAGACTTGTCTGTTTGAGGTTTTGAATGTCTGTTTTTGCTTTTAACTTTTTTTGCCACTAGAAGCGACAATCTGATCTTAGCAATATAGTCTCATGTTGGCAGCTGGGGGAAAACAAGACCAAAAATATAACAAAACTGTCAGTGACTATATGTTGTTTTTGGGGCGGGGGGGGTTTCTTACATGTACATAATTATGTTTTGTTTTTTTAATGAAGCCCCACCTTTCTTCAGTAAAAGATCTTTTTGTGTCCATCATTCTGGCAAACCAGTTTCCTGTTTTGAGTCCTTTTGTGTTAACCGTTTGTGTGTTTGTCACCACTCTGGCGACGTTCAGCAGTTTGTCACCACTCTATTGGTGTTCGTCTTAATCCTCTTGCTATCAAATAGCTGAATAATCACCCAAAATATAATTGTGATGTTACGTTATTGTTTTACCTTTGAGTAATTTTTGTCTTTATGAGTCACTGAATTTTGGGGAAAAAAAATAGTATCGACTTTTGTCACGTTATAAATACTATTCCCAAAAAATTCCAAATTAAGTCAGTTTCATATACTTTACCAGCATGAGTTAGCGAAACCTGGTCACGACCGATAATTTTACACTGCAGAAACAAATGTAAGGATGAAGCATCAGTCTAATCGAAATTCAGGATTTAGTATCCTTAGTCAGTTTCACTGTATGGTATTTTAAATCTGGATATAAATAAGTGTGTTTATATCCAGTAATCGACATAATTGCTCTTTTAGTTTGATGCAATTCATATTGACCTGGAAAAACATGTCATTTTGAAGCCAAAGAGACAGTTGGAGCTCAAGTTTCTATGAAATTTGCTAAGAAATTATTCTCATTTGTCCCTCAGGTTGTCGACAAGTCCTGTATTAAATCCATTGTCAGGGACCCTTTGGCTTGAAGGTGAGTTATAAATACTTTTTCTCTGCTAATTAACATTATAACACATATGAGTGCTAAAGAAGAAAATTACTACAAGTAAAGTATCTCCTGCACACGGCTCAGGTTCATTTTTACTGCTGACACCCATAAAATGAAGTTAAAATCAACACATGCTTCCATGCATATAAAATAAGTAGACATGAAATGAATCCTTGTAGAATGTGACAACTAGCCTTAACAGTAAATTGTGCACAACAATCACAACTATATACGGAAAGTCCTTCATGTTTTGCATAACCCTTTTGCTGCTGCCAGCACAGCCTGAATGGGTCCGTTCTGATTTGCTGAGGAGAGGACCAATAGGAGGATGGGGGGATGGGAGGAAGGTTGGGCTGCTGCTGTTGTTAACTCCTGCCACTTCTGTTCTCAGGATTGGGGCTTAGGTAAACATGAAATCCGTAGTTATTCACAAAAGTGAGGTAGAGGGGATTTGCAGAAGCAAGTTTAGCTTTTCTGACTACCATGAAAAAAGGTTTCCTGGCTTACTGAGCTGCTTGTTGACTTAAGTCACTGTAGGACAGATGAAGCAATGTGTAATCAGATGGATGAGTCTGATTTGGCTTGGATGCTGAGTTAAATTTGTAGCAAAGGAACGGGCAGCTAAGGAACCATCAGTTTGGTGCACAGACAGCTGTGAGAGAAGAACCTTCTAGAAAGAAAAAGCTAATGCCAAAGAGCTCTGCAGTGTCCTCTAGTGTTTTCTCGGAAACGGTGCACCCAATACTGTGCAATGCGTAAAGATCAGGATCAGGAAAGGTTAATTAGCGGAAGACACTGTGCCATTAACTTTTACAGTAGGTGTTGTCTGTTCTCATTAATCCCTTCTGAATGCATGTTATCTCTTATCTCCACTCCACAGGCAAAGATGGAAGTTATTGTGACAGAAGAGAAGAAGAAGATTTTCCGCGCCAGGAAAACCATGAAGATCAGTGATCGACAACAGCTGGAGAACCTGCATGGCACTTTGCTCACTGTGGGTACAAGTTTGTCCAACCCATCTCCACCACCTCTGATGAATGGAACACATAAAGAGGACGGGCAAAAAGTGGGCGACAAAGAGCAAAACAACATCCTGGACTTGAACACTCCCCAAACTACACCACCCGTCTCTCCGACCGCTCTGAGCTCTCCCACACCGTCCCTGTCCCTAAATTTGTCACCTTCCCCTCCCTCCTCAAGTCCAAAAGGACTCGAAGAAATGACTGCTCCGAGATCACCAGTGGATCCTCTAAATTTTAACCTAAAAAAGGTAGAAGAGGATGAGAAGAAAGATGGTACACCATCATCATCAAGTGAACCTGTCACACCAGCTAGAACAGATTGTAAGGGACAACAGGAAAAAGGCACTGAGGTGATCCCAGCTGAGGAAAAGAAGAAGGTAAATGCATGGAAACCTGAACAAAACTGTCAGATACCTTTGTATTTATTTTAAAAAATGTTATGAGTTTATACTGTAGTTCGTATTGAAAGTGGAGAGCCCGAAAAATGTTTAATTGGTTATCTTTTTTAATTTTCCTCAGGAGGACCACACTGCGGAAGAGGACCCAGTTGTAGATTTGGCAGTGGAGCCACTGAAAGGTTCGGTTACACCTGTGCCACCTGCAGTATCTGACTTCACAGAACCAATGGAAACAGATAGTGACACTACAAAGGAAATGGAAACTGAGGCTTCCACAGCCAAAGTACCAGATGAAAAGCCTTCTTCTCCTAAATGTACCACTTCCGACTCTTCCTCTTCTTCTTCCTCTATACCCAATCCAGCTTCTTCTTGTACGGACCAAAAACAATCAGCGGAAATCAAAGATGATGACATAAAAGAAGTAGAGACTGACAAAGCGGATGTGAAGAAAGGCTCGACGTGTGAGGAAAAGATGGAGGTGGACTCTGTAAAAGTGGAGCCCAAAAAGGAAAAAACGAATGTGGGACAAGCCTCAAAGCCATCTCGACCATCGTCCACTCCACCATCTGATACAGGTATGAGATGGTGGATGTTGCTACGCAAAAAGCAATTATATACTACATGACATGTTAATAAGATAATGTAACACTGTACTCAAATCATGAATGATTTGGTAAGATTTCAAGTCAGAATGCAGAATCCTTGCATACTTTACATTGGGATAATCAGCTTCCCCTGATCCTGAAGGGAAAGGTTTTTTTGTCACAGGAAATGTATCATTTGAATGTCATTTTACTGTAATAAATTTCCTGGATGATATTGCAGTTTGATACATGGAACTTTTTTGCAGTTCTTGGAGTTGGAGGAAGTGTGTGACTGCAGGAGTAGGAAAAGATTGCAGTTAGTACTCTATATTTGGTGTTGTTTTTACTTCAGGCTAGGGACTCATCCAGCACAAGAGGACCCTTTGTAAGTTTACAGGGATTCGTTTAGACTTCAGTTCATATGCTGATTGGTCAAACAAACAGAAGAAGAAGAAAAAACACCAGGTGTAAACACTGGAAAAATGTTAATCATGTAAACAACGGCTCTTAATGCTAGCTTGTAAAAAAGAAAACAGCGTCACAGACTAAGGAACCACTGGTAAAGTCCATATAAATATGGACTGAGCTTATATTAGGACATGCCTTTGACTCAATTGCTAACTAACCTCCGACCAGCTTTTACATAACTTTGGCATTCATACTGGCAGTGTCAATAGAAACAGAAAATAAAGCCTTCGGAGGTATGCAGTTCTTTTTGAGGGCCCCAGGCCACTGAAAGGGAGACCCAACAAATGTTCTTATTGAAAGTCACTGTTACTGGTTCTGTTTAAAGTTTAAATATTTTGGTGTTTGTCTTTGTTTGCTAAGCAGTGAAAGAGGAGAGGAGCTCAACCTCGGGACTGAAACGCACTTTATCGGAGGGCTCTGAAAAAGATGGGCAAACTGTAAAAATAGAGGGCAAGAGGCCCAAGATGGACCGTGAGGAGTTGGAGGCCCAACTGGAACTTAAAATTACTACAAAAGCTGGCAGTCATCATAAACTCGGGAAGGTTTGTATTCGACTATTCAGATATGCTTGAACTCTAATAGGTCTTAAACACTGGTTGCATAAAATCCGGGTGAGGTTTTTTTATGATTTAAAATATATTTCGGACTCACCCATCCTAGCCGTTCACAGATACAGCATAATTGATGCCGACTTCATTTTTTTCACAGTGCTATGCGGCCTTAATTATAATCATTTTGACTGATCTAGCTGAACTTGGATAAATAAAAGTTTCTCTTCACCCATTTTCTTAACATTTCATCCCTTTCACCTTATTCTTCTTCTCAGATTGTGCAGCAGTTAGTGGAGGAGCGATTGAAGGTGTTGGAGCTCACCATTTTCGACAAACATTTCCAAGAGCTGAAGGACAGAGTAGACAAAATTGACTGTGCCACTAAACACCAAGCTGCCATTAACACACTCCAAGTGAGTGCAGGTTGACCTTTTATGTGAAATTAAATTTGTTCTATAAGGAGAACATGTTGGGCATTGGAAGATGCTCTGCTTTCATTTGACAAGTATCTAAAGTCTACTTGGTGTTTCTCTTCAGGCCAAGATTGCCCGACTATCAAAAAAGTTTGGAGAGGCCAATCAGGTATCAGAGAATAAAAGGAAACAAGAGGTAAGATGTTTTTTTGTAACTTGTTAAAATGTTTCCATTTGGCATGCAGGTGATGTCCTGAAAAACGTTTAAACTTCTTATTTGTTTTCTACAGGCACTTGCTGCTGCTGCTGCTGCTGCTACTGCTGCCAAGACTGCAGCGGTTACGAATAACCCTCAAGCTCAGCGGTAAGTGTTCAGGACTCATTTTCAGTCTAGATCCCTGTAAGCTATGCTTTGTATGTTAAGTCATGTATTTGAGAAGCAAATCTCCATGGCTTTTTAAAGACATTTTAGTCCCTTCAGTGGAAGTTCACACCTTTGACAGTCCACTTGTCAGTCTAATTTTGAGGTTTCAAAACTGACAGCATCAGTGTATTTAAACATGTAATCTTTGAATCATATAGCAGTTTGTGCACGATGATATTTTGTGTGAATATAATTTTGCTTTTGTATGAACGTGACAATACCGGACTAAAGCAAGTACTTAGTACACACGAAACCGTTACACTGTGAATAGTTGACATTGTCCCGGGTTGCTAAGTGTAATCACTAGATTACAAACAAATGGACAGAATATCAATCCTTACGTCCTCTAAATCCATACTTTTTTGGAAACAAGAATCTATGTCCCTTGTTCGGTTTGTCAGGACCATCTTTTTGAAAGTCTTAATTTCGCTCCAAATATTTCTAAAGACTTGTTTGGAATAAACAAACACATGCCCCAGTGTGTGTTTTGCACCTGCAAAGTAACCCCACATGGGTCCAGGTCCTGAGTCTTGTGACGTTCTACAATATGAAGCCTGAGCGTTTCTTCAGGCAGTGCAGAGTGTAGTTAAAACTGCACCTCTCCTCCCAACAGCGTGCTCCGTCGACAGACAATAGAGCCGCAGCCTGAGGTGCCCAGAGAGGGATTGGTGCCCTCTGTTGATAAGACTCCGGCACTGTCTGTCAAGATGGAGGGAGAAGACGAGGAAATGGAGGAGGAAGAGGAAGCAGATATGTCCCGCCATGTTGCCATGGCGAGAAAGCTGGCAGAGTACAATGAAGGGAAATGCAGAGCAGACATTAAACTCCGTACGATTCCCTCGCACTTGGAAAACGTGCTCTACCACAACTGCAAGAGAAGCTCAGGGAACCCCAGACCTGACCGCTACGCCTCGTACATTTTCCGCTACTTAGTGCCATACGATGTCTACTGTGACTGGGTTGCAAAGGTCAACTACGTTGGATTATTGGGCAAAGAGGCCCTGCCCATAAACTTGAGGAGGGCGATGAGGATGTACATTGAGCGTCGATTTCCTGTGCTGTCTTGTGAGAAGTGGAGAGAAATTCGAGACGTTATCAATGAAATACTGCGAGTAAAGAGAAGGCCGGAGTTTTTTCGAGAGTACGAGGAAAGAACTGGCATGTCGTTTTGACGCTTAAACACTACAGGAACTGAAGCATACTGGGACAATTGTCATTATTCGTGGTAGAACATATATAAACATTTTGTCTAAATATCACCCTCCAGTCACTTAGATCTTTGTAGGTGTTCTTAAAAATGATCATGTTGAAAAGGATATTAATCTCTGCTGACAGACTTTGTGAAGTTGGCGCCATGCTTGAAGAGAGCGAACTGCAGTTAAATACCGATGAATGATTTTGTGAAAACTTGGACACACGCTTTAAGTTTGACTTGCGGTCCTACCACAAAGATGACTGTGTTACATGGAATAAAACTAAATGTCAGCACTTTACCTCATTCAGTCTTCATCCTGTAAAGGACATAAGCAACTTCAAGTGTCAACAACTCTAAGTATCAGCAATCTTTCTAAACAGGCCAGTCTGGACTTCCATGGAGGTAAAGCAGACATCCACAACTGTTTCTTCATCCAGCACAGCAGGTGAGTAACAAAGATCTTTTTTTGTCTTTTTTTATGGTAAATGTTGTGCGCGTTTTGTTTGTTTGTTCTTCGACAGAATTAATTGCTTCTTGTGGGAGTTTTGAATCTTAAACTTTTTTCTTCATGTGGGTTTGCATGTTGTTCATTCTTTGTGTGTTCTTGAAGCCTGACCAGTATTGGGTATTTGGGGCCTATTCCAGGTTTTAGGTAGTACAAATTCAGGTATTGGTGTATCGGCTAAATAATAAATGAAAATGGGATCCATTGCAAGCTGTGACAGATAAAGCTAGGATTTGACACAACAATGCAGTCATTTCAAAACAGTTTAGAGTGATCTTCAAATAATAGCCAAAGTATACTATATCCCCAATGCATACTTACACAGTTAAACAAGTGGCACATTAGACTTGCATCTTTATCTATTTACTTTCTAGCAACAGAAAGTTGCTTTTGTCTGCTTCCTTATTTATGAGCGGTTTCCACAGCAGAGCTCTGCATGTTTGATTTGGCAGATTTCTTTATGGCAGATCTGCTTCCTGCTAGTTTACTTCACAAACCTAGCTGTTGTTTTATTGTGAAGACATGGCTCAACTCTGCACCATAGTTTGCTCAGTTCTGATGCATACTCTGCTGCATGTGCTGCAAATAGTGGTGAGACTTTTGTAAACAGCAGAGTCAAACCCTCTTTTTTGTTCTTTATTTTTTGTTTTTTGTTTTTTCAGGAAATTGTTATAGTTGTTATAGTTCTGTATTTTCTAATTCGTTTTTATTTTTATTTCATTTGAACCTTTTGTTTAAAATTCTGTTTAGTTAGTTTCCAGAAGGAATTTTCTTGTTTCTGTTTAGTGTTCATTGTTTAAAATGTTTAGTTTTGTTTTAGTATTTATTCGTTTCACACTTAGTTTTGATCTTTATAGTTATTCATGTATGGAGGGCATATGTCCGAGACAAGATTTAAGAAAATCAGTACAACAGTTAGAATAAAAACACTGAACTTTCTGAAAATTGATACATTTTTTACCAAACATTATAAATACTAAACTTTCTCCTACACTCTTTTTTAAAAAATTAGTTTTCACAATTTTTTTGAAAAGTCTTGTTTTAATTTTATTTTAGTTACCAGAATTGTTTTTATCACATCTAGTTTTCACAATACACCGAAACATTCAGAAAAAAGAAAACAGTCAACTTATTAGCAAGTGCTTACAATGTAGCCAATTACATATACGAAAAAATATTGCCTAGTTTTAATTGTCAGCAATGTTAATTGAGTTGGTTACACAAACACCGTGAAAGTGAGCGTATCAAACCTCTGGCTGCTCTTTAATGTTTATTCCTGTTAAGAAGCCATGTTTGTAATTTGAAGTTTATTGACCATGACAGAATTACAGAAGATGGGTCATCTTACCTTTCAAGTTTTCCAGGAGCAGTGTGGAAAAGTGTCATTGAATTTTTCTGCATGTTGTATTTTTGCATAGATGTCTCAAAATCTTTTGTCCACATCATGCTGGGATGGGTTTTTAACTGCCATCACCTTTATTAGCAATTAACAAATGATTGACAGTCTCTTTTGAGCAAAAGTGTACCCTGTGCACTGTGCAGATATTTCCAAGTCTCTTCTAACAAGTCTTTTTTTTTTTTTTTTTTTTTTTTTCCCCAGTAGTTCCAGTTCCTACCGCAACCCCTGCCGCAGCTTCAGCCCCTGCTGCAGCTTCGGCTCCAACTCCCACCTCCACTTCAACTGCCATGGTTCAGCAGACCCCTATCCTGCAGCTGATCACATCCAACTCTAACCCCGCCTCCACCTTGGCCACTGGCAGTACCACCCAGAGTCAAACGGGCACCCTCCTCCTGAAGACTGCCCCTGGGAGTAGCATGATGGCTCCAGGCCAGCCGCTTCTCATCCAGTTGCCTTTATCAGTGAACGGCCAGGCAGGGACACTGGTCAACATCCCCGTCTCCTCTTTGTCTGCAGCCAGCTCACTGAACAAGTCCAAAACCACTGCTTCTACCGCCACGTTTATACTCAAGCCTGCACCTGCGACGACCACAGCCTCAGCACCAGCCGTGGCCACTGTCCCAGCCCTCCATGGCTCCAGTGCCCAGATGTCCTCTGGCCAGATCTCTCTTGCTCGTGCTGTGTATCAAGGGGGTGCAGGGGCAATAACTACACCCCATGCTGGGGTATCTGTGACCACGGCCCGGACACCAGCTCAGTCTGTCTCTGTAGTCGGGGCCATGTCTTCAGTCTCTTCACCTACAGCATCTGGGCCGGCTGCAACTGGATCCACTGCTCCAGGACCTCCACAGGGGATGTCTCTGACATCAAAGACAGGTGAGGATGACTGAAGCGCACGGAGCTGCTGCTGACATTTCATTTTCATTAACTTGGTACTAAACTTAGATTTTGTATTTCTCAGACAACCAAGTTACAGGAACCGCTACATCTAAAGCAGCTGCACCAGCGACACGACCCAAAGGCTCCGTAATTGACCTCACCGAAGACGATGATGATGTCCAAGGTTAGAAGAGTTGGCGAACTTCTTTTTGTTTTGTGTTTTTACTTCCCCTAATATATGTTATTAAGGCTAATTATGTTATGTTTTATGGTTTTCAGTGACTGGAGTGAAGAATGCTACTGTTACAACTCCCTCACCAAGCCCACGCACTAACCCAGTCATCAGCATCCACAACAGTAAGAGCACCAAATTACACTAAACAAATAATTTTATGACTCTGGCAAATTACAAAGTATCTAGTAATTTAGGCAGATGCCTATGCATATGTATCCTGTGCTTTAATTCTAAATTATACATACACTCTAAGTTTCTTGTTTTGTGTGCTTTTATCTTCAGATACAGGAGCAAGAGCATCCCCTCTAAGCAATCAGAACAGTTCTGGCAATCCTCAGTTGACAGTACATCACCGCCCCCCAGTGGTGAGCTTTTAGAACTGCATTCCAAATATTTCTCACACATGCACTTCCCTACTTTTTTGTTCTGTAACTTCCATGTTTAAGTCTTGGTGAATTGTTATTTGCACATGATTTGCTGATGCTTGGTTTCTAAAGCTATTAATAGATTTTTTTTTTTCTGTAAAAACTACAGCTGTTAGCTTTTCAAAGCACAAATGATCCTTTTGCCACAACTAAAAAAGAAGAACAAGCTGTGACACCAGATTTCTTTTTTTTTTGCAGGATGCTACATTAAAATCCCGCAGTGTAACCACTACACCGACTCGAGGCTCCAGCATGGCGCTTCCACCACTCCCTCCTGCACCCGCACCATCACGCTTACCCCCAGAGGCTGAACGGACCTCACCTCCTCAACAACCTCAGCTAAAGCTGGTGCAGAGTCAGACTGGTATAGTGCTCTCCTGGTGTGTTGGAGAAGTTGATCGGACCTGCGCAGCTGTAGAAAGCTATCACCTTTATGCCTTTCATCAAGACAACTCTAACAGCAATGCATCTCAGCAGCACTGGAAGAAAATTGGGGAGGTGAAGGCCCTTCCACTGCCTATGGCCTGTACGCTGACCCAGTTCCAGTCTGGCTCCACGTATCACTTTGCTGTTCGAGCCAAAGATGTATATGGGCGCTTTGGCTCTTTCTGCGAACCTCAGTGCACAAATGTCATCAGTTCCAGCTCTAGTTGAACTGTTACGGAAAAGACATAGTGTTTTGCCTTTGATAGTTTATGACTTCTTTCAGCTGTTTTGTGTTAGGAACTGAAACATTGTGCGCTGGACACAAACAAACACCTGTAAATGTCTTTCCATATAACAACTGGGCAACAAACTGACTTGGAGAGTTCAAGTGGCAAACCGTTGGTTTTGTCTGACTCATCATATGTAATGTGTTTTTTGTGACTTAAGCTGTTGTGTATATAAGTTTAAAAAGTTCACCCCTCCTGCCAGATCAGGTATTTGTGTTGTTCGCTCCTGCTCTTCAGACCCAGATGTTTTTCTTTTCCTCTTTTACTTGACAGGACTTTTTTTTTCCATGTAAACTAAATTGCACAGAAATGTATAAATGTGTGGTAGAAACGGAATGATAACTTTTGTAAGTTTTGTCTGGCAACCAGACTTTCACAAGCATAATAAAGAAGTTTTATTAAAGTCAGCGACAGATTAAATATTCTGTATTTAATGCTATAGAACTCTGCAGTTTAGTCACCTAGGCCTAGAGAGCCTGGGTGACTCCTTTGTAGTTATCCTTTGCAGTTCCCAAAGGATTGGCAAGTTGTTCCTGGAGGTTTCTGGGTGATGCTAGGTGAAATCTGTCTCCAAGAGTGCTGCATCCACAACGTTCTTGTGATTGCCCGATTTGTGCAGACAAGTCGTCACCCTCTATGCAAACCACTGTCACACTGGCAACTGTCAGCAACTACTCACCAGCTGGTTGGGGGATACATACTTTTCCTAAACAACCTGGGGTTGCCAGTGGGTCACTGACTGATCCCTAGGCCTGTGTGAATGAGGCTTCAGCAATCAATCTCAAAGCAACTGTCAACACCAGCTCCCAACTGGTCAGGGGTTCAGGAAACGTGAATATATATTTATTTTTAACCTCATTACCAGTGGTTGCCGGATGATTACCGAGTGGTCATTAAGCCTGTGTGGCTCGGACCATACAGAAACCACAAAGCAGAAAATCAATGCCTAATAAAGACATGGACTTTGGTAACAGGATACAGAAAATATAGTTATGTGGGGACCAAAATCAAAAAGGTTATGTTATCGTGTCTGAATGTGCCCGATAAACCTTGGCAGATGACAGTCCTGTGACTCAGTAGATTCCTTATACTGGTGTACTGGTGTTCTTCAAATGCCAGAACAAGATCAGAACAACTATTTGGATAAATCCTTGTGAAGGCATCAAGAGGATTATTGAAATGCTTTAAACAGCTGTAACCACTCCATTATTTTGGCACAAGGCTGGCTGGATGGTTTGAAGATGGGTCCCTGAAGCCATCCACAAGTCCATTTATTTTAAACAACTGGGCTGGAGCCCTCTCTAAGATGAACAGAGCGACAGATAATGTCAAGTCTTACAGATAATTTGGAGATGCTAGTTAACCTTAAGAAAGCGGTCTCTGGACTGCAAGTGGAAACTCAATGAACCACATAGAGAACATGCAGAGTTGCACCGGCTGACCATAATGTTCAAGCGGAGAACCTTGTTTCTGTGAGGTGACAGTGCTAACCACTGCTTAAATGTGCTACCTATCCTTCTCTAGTGGGACTAGCTGCACAGCCCCATTAAAATCAAAGCAGAAATTGGTTCTCACACTGAGTTCTTGGGCCATGACCTGTGGAAGCTGGTCAAAAGAAGAATACACTTGGACAAAAGCAGGCTTTCCTGTGGTACCTTGGGGGAAACTTGCACAGCAAACCACAGATGTGATTTTAGTCTTAGCGGAAAGAGGAACTGAAACAAACCCGTCTGGTAAAAAAATTGCCAAGCTGGCAGATGATCTGGTTTGGAATCTTAACAACAAGACAGTCCCATGTCTCCAGGAAACCGGCAATGCAAAGTCTGGAAGAAAGGCAAGCAGAAACTAGCTCGGACTGAGACAAACTGTGTACACTGGCTGGAATTTGGCCATGAGCTCTGACTAACGTTGGCATGTCTCAGATGAAGAAATATAAACAGACTAGGTGGAAGAGGTGCAGTCTAACAGAGGTATTTGGGATAGGCAGAAAAGCAGGAGCTGTCTCTTGCTTTGATTTTACTCCATTGTGGACAAACTCAAATGGCTAGAGACCTGATGGCTGAGTAGGCTTCTGTTATACTTTTTTGATGTTCACTGGGCAGTCCGTCACCTCGAGTGCATGCCTATTTCGGTGCACTGTATTCTAAGTTTTCTATAGACAAGTCTACGTTATCACAAAAACCAGTCAGACATCCAGAAGGATACTTGTGCTCACTGACACAGAAATTTGCCAGTGAGTGTACCCTAGCAGATATGGTAAATGGACTGGTTCTTATAAAAATGCTTTTCTACTCCGAGCACTCAAAGCACTACATACTAAAATCCTCATTCATCCATTCATGCAAGCACTGTTTTCTACATAATATTCACACTCCAATGAATACATCAGGGTTCAGTAGTTGGCATGCAGACTTGAGCAGCCAGGGATCAAACCACCAACCTTCTGATTAGTGTCCTGCTAATCTACTAAAAAGTCCTGGCTTCAGGGATGGTATATGGCAGTGCACTTCCCTGGTAAGATTAGATGAAAATGCTGACAGGGCATGGGGCACTGCTCTGATGAAGGATGGAGGAACTCAGTCCAGAAATAGTCCAGTACAGTCCAGTACAATAGACTAAGCTCACTGCAATATGGTAAAATCAACTATGGTAAATCAAGACAGATAAGCTAAGTGGTCCTCTGGAAGTGATTGGCAGAGGGAGAGACCGGTTCACCAGATTAGGCTGTGACAAGACATGCCTAGATCCAAGAGTGCTGCATCAATATAAGCCTTGGAAGATGACACCTGAAATTTTTTAAATCACTGTGTCAAAGTCTTTTGCACCATTGCATTTCTGACTTATTCATGGACCTCAAATTTGCACAGTGAGCAAAATAGACTTGTGTGTCAAGTCTTCATGTTGAGGATCATCACTGGTGATAAGCTGTACCTCCAGGTACAGTCAAGAGACAGACAGTCCTCACTGGATGAGTGGAATTTTGAGGGTATTGCATCAAGAGATGAAACTAGACCCTGAAGATATCTCTAGATTGTAACATAATGAAAGGTCCGAGAGAGAAAATTTGGGACAAAGGATCTGAACTGTGGCACTTTCCCATTGTACAGTTGTGCACATTCATCACAGAACCACCTTCCTCGCTCAGATTCAGGTTTGAGGCCCACTGTTTTGATGGATATGATACAATGTGCACTGCAAAAGTGAACATGCAGTTGGTCAGTACGGAACATCCATAGAAAAAAAAATGGAAGTAGCAAGGTTGCTGGAAGTGGCGCAGCACTGCTCAAGAAAAGTACCTTGAAGGGAACAGTGAGAAAATTGAAATTGGAATTTTGTGGAGTCTTCTCGATGGTCTGTATGAGCCAGTGTTGGAATTTTGAGCTGTACAGGCTATAACATCACATTCACTGGCTTTACCTAGGATGGGTACCAGCCTTCATGGAAACATTTAATTAGGTCCGACCTTAGTGATGGCTTTGGTTCTTCCAGGTCATACAGAGGCTTGATTGAATGTCCACGCTTACAGACTTTGACTCAGCTTTTTACGGTTGCTGCATTGGTTCTACCACTCACAAACAATCATGTCACTACAGCCCATCACCATTTGAGAACTGAGGGCATGAGAATTTGCTGAAGTATTCTTCTACAAATGATAGGTGTCGCCACCCAGACAAGAAGCGTACAGGTATAATTGGCCTTTGAGTCCTCTCAGTCCATGAAGGCTGAGGGTTGAATGAGTTTTTCTGCAAACTTTGCCTAAAGTCATTGCCCACATGTTATGCCATACAGGGATGAGTGGATGTCTTAGAAAATTACCATGTAAACAAATCACATAGAAAGAGACTACAGATGACTGTAGCATGCTCTTCATTACATTTAGAGTTTGTTTACCTTTTTTCTTTGTTTTGACAAAAACAAGTACATTGATGTTTGACATTTATTTGTCTATCATGTAAGCAAGGCAAGGGTTCAAATGGAACCATTAAATTCTTTCACCATAAAGAAAGTAAACAATCTTAACTTCCAATCCAACTGCAAGTATCAAGAAACTATTGGGGTTGTCAAGATTCATATCATTCTGAGCCCTTATTAATTCACACTCAAATACTACTGAGGCAGTATCATTTGCTGCCTTAAAAGATTTAGTGCTTAGGCCTTAAGTCAGATCCTTGGTTGAAGTTAAGGTTTTGCCATGAGAGCTAGAAAAATAAAAACAGCAAGATGGCAAGCAGCAATGTGTCATGGTTGGAAGGCAACAATAACTCAAATGTCCACTTGTTACAAGCAAAGTATACAAAAGAGCGTATCTGAACACAACATTTGTCGAGGCTTGAAGCAGATGGGCCTACAGCAGCAGAAGACCAGACCTGGTGCCATACCTGTTAGCTAAGAACAGGAAACCGAGGCTAAAATTTACATGGGCTCATCAAAATTATGTGAGGGGTCTGCAGAGATGTTTTCTGTCCTTCTGGAGGGAAAACCCACAGCGATGATCCTGTCTGCAGACCTGATTGTCTGTTGCCTGTTGTCTGGCCCTGTCCTGCTTCGTGGCTGAGCCGAACCAGAGAGCGATAGATCTGCACAGGACTGTCTGGATGAAGGCAGTGAAGAAGATGGCCAGCAGCTCCTATGACAGGGTTAAGTTTCTGACTTGCCGCAAGAAGTACAACTTCTGCTGGGCCTTCTTCCAGACAAATTCTATATGTGAGGACCACTTTAGATCGCGTGAAGTGGTAGATCGTAGGAATCTGAAGTGATCCACAGTAACTACTGTATTGTTGAGGATGGCAAAAGGTGGGAAGGTTTGTTCGGTTCTTCAAAAGTCCACCGTCATCTCCACAGTTTTTAGCAGGTTTCAGCTTCAGGTGGTTCTAACTGCACCAGTGGACCAGTTTATCTACTTCCCTAACTATACATGGATTTATCCTCATTTTGGAAGTGGTTAGCATCTTCCCTGATGTGGACTTCTGGGAACCATGACTGAAGAAAGCACAGGAGTTCTTCAAAAAAGTGTGCCTTCCTGAACTTCTTCGAAAATGTTTCTCTATGTGTAGTGCAGCTCTGAATATCTCCTAATTTTTTCTTTCTGGGGTCTAGTTTTATGCCTGATGTTCCTAGACATGTTCACAATTTGCTTTCACTACTTTTGTACTAATAAAGTACCACTTTACAAAATTTAAATAAAGAAACAAAAGAATTTTTTTCCGACTTTCATTACTTTATTACAACAACTTCAAAGGCGATCAAAGTAGTTAGAGTGAAGAGTAAGTGTCAGTTACAGTTTACAAATACAATAATGATTACATAATGTAATGACAACGTTTTTATAACATAACCCACTACCAACTGTCTTGAAATTACTATGTCTTAAGAGAAATAATCACAACACAAAGCACACGTTGTTTACGAATATTTAACAAGAGCAAGTTTCAGTTGTCTCTGGTTTTACAACCACACTGGGCCACATGTTCACCAAAACACAGCAAACCTTCACTATTTTATCAAGAAGGGTCAAATCTTCACCCTCACATGGAAGAAGTAGATCGATTGGCATGGTGGTATGTAGCATTTTGAACTTATTGCGCAAAATACCTATTACTCGCTCAACATGAATTCTTAGGTGGGCAGTAGCTCTCGTATCTTCTATGTCCCTGGCATCGAGTTGACAGAAGCCCTTTGTAAATGCAGGAGTCTTAACCTCTGCACACATCGTTCCCACAGCATCTGTGATGTTAAAGCCTCTGTCAGCCAAAACTACATCCCCTGGTAACAGCCTTTGAAGAATACCACATCTCTCTGTGATATGTCTGTATGATGCACATCCCCCCCACCCCTTGGAAATGAATGAAATTGCACCTAGAGGTGTAATCCCAATGAGGTATTTCATGGTGTGTGTACCCTTACAGTGAGAGTATGTTTGTGCACGTGCCTTTAAATTTGATGGTCTTTCTATACAAATTTCAAAACAATCTACAATGATGGCTACCCGTTTTCCAAAAATTTCAATAAATTGAGGGGGCATTGTAGCCTGTAAACAGTGCCTCTCTGGCCAGTGCACCAGGGCTCTTAAGCGGGCATACAAAACATCAATGGTATCGGTAAAGACAGAAGACAGAGTTTTGTGGGAAATGTTGAATAGATGACAAAGATGCTGGACAGGAAGATCAAGTCTGAGACGCATGAGTGTGAGTAATAGCATTTGGAAATGCGACAGTTTCTGTGACGCTGGCAGGAAAGCTTTTACATTGTTGAACACGGCCAGTAAAATTACAAAACAAGGTAGTCCAGTGTAATATCTTACTTTTTCCGTGTCATCCTTTAAAAAATTTTCATTCAGCTCTGTCTTTTTCAGTTGTGATTGAAGCTTCCTGTTCTCCTCCAACAGCCGGTTTACTTCTGCTCTGTTCACAGCACACACAATCCTTTGTCTGTCTTGTAGCTTCTGTGTGTCTTACTGTCAGATCAAGATTTTCTACATTTGCAGCTGCTAACTCGGCCTCCACTTGTCCAACACAACTCTGGCCCGCAGCCTCCTTGGCAAGGTGATCATGGTGTTGGTCTTCTGTCGTGTCCAACTCGGGCTGCTCTTCATGTGTAACTTCTGCACAGGCCTCACCTTCACACTCTACTACCTCTGTTAGATACAAAGAGTACACACACAAAAGGGAAATGTTCAGCAGTATTCCAAATAAGGGCTATGTGATGATTGCCGGACAGTGAGAGCACTTTTAATTTTGGGATTTGTGGGTGGTGGTGTTTACCTCGGACTGGCGCTCTTTGTTTCTGTCGTTGCGTTCGCCGCCTGCGACGGTCAGAATTAGATGTTAGGATTCCGGAGTGCCCCATATGCAGCGTTGGAACCCAGTCAGGATTTGTCTCATCCATTACATAGGCTGGTTTACCTACAATTACGCGAAATAATTAGCGAATCTATACATAGAATGTATGTCTGCGAATTCACTCGGTAGGATGTTTGACCTTTGAGCGCATCAACATTAAAACTAATAGGCTATAAAGCTTGATATGTACATATTTAGAACTTACCAGAATGAAAATGTCTCGAGCACACCAACAGATGTTTGGAGATGGAAGAGAACTTGATACCAGGTCTTCTCACAGCTGCTATCCAGGCTAGACGCCGTCTTTTGGTTACATCCGCAACACGAGCTCCCTCATGTTGCTTCCAGGTGGGGAAAGAATGAAAAGATAAACCATTTTCAGGCTTGTTCCCTTTCCGGTCGCGCGATCTAACGTTACAACCGATCACACAGCAAGTACGAGCCAAAGCTGATGTTCTCCGTGTGCTTTCGCTCCTCTTTCGCTAGCGAAAACCAAAAATCCTGGCCACGCCCCCTCCCGTGACATCATGCTCCAAAGCCCTATTGACTGCATCCTTGGCTCACCTGTTTGCCCAGTAGGCAAACTGCAGGGGGTCTAGCGGGATTTCTTTGATGTCTTTCAGGAGGTTTAACAATGGTCTTTCAAAGGACTTAATGACCACAGACATCATGGCGGCAGGATGATGGTGGAGATCTGTTAACACTAGGTTTACTATCCTGCGCAAATTTGCGTAACTTCCCTAAACCCAACACCCCCTAGAATTACTGGCTTTTTTATTTTCTGGTGCAAGTCCTGAGGTGTTAATCACCCCTGCTGAGATTTTCACAGGTCGTCAGCTTGTTTCTCCTTCAGCTTTTGTTGTGCAAACCACCCATTATCCTTGAGGCCTGGCACATTTGCATTTGCTCACTCAGAGTTGCTCAGATCCAAGGCAGGCCAAACCTCTGTGTTACAACTTTCAGAAATGCCTGCCGTACCTATACAAAATATCCCACACATTGACTGACCTGCAAATATAAAAGACACACATTCACACCTTCCTTGACTCTCAGCACAGATCTTCCATTGTTCCATTGTGACTGTGTATGTGAGGAAGTGGCATTCCTTGACTACAGCATAGTGCTGTGCATAAAAGCAGACTGTGCTAAGAGTTTCACTCCAGGGGAACACATGACCATAGATGAACAGCTGTTCCCTACCAAGGTTCGTTGTCCATTCACACAGTATATTGCAACCAAGCCAGACAAATTTGGGATCAAGTTCTGGATGGCCACGGATTTGGACACCAAACTCTGTAAAGTTTGAAACACTTTGAAATAAAACAGACTTGTGTACCCATATATTGTGAATGTGTGTCTTTTGTATGTAGGTTGTAACACAGGTTTGGCCTGCCTTGGATCTGAGTAAACAAATGCCAATGTTGCACAAACACACACACACACACACACACACACACACACACACACACACACACACACACACAGAAACAATCTGGAAACATAAATATGGACACGTGTATTCAAAAATATTGGTGTATGTATACACTCTATCTATCTATCTATCTATCTATCTATCTATCTATCTATCTATCTATCTATCTATCTATCTATCTATCTATCTATCTATCTATCTATGTGTGTGTGCATGTATGTATTCAAATATATTTGAATATATTCAAATATATTCAAATATATATATATATATATATATATATATATATATATATATATATAGATGTGTCTGTGTGTATAACTAGACTTTATGCATATTATATAAGGTGTGGCTATATAAATATATAAATATATGTACAACTCTGTGTATATATGTTTATGGACAGGCATGCAATGTAGTGACAAGGATTGACAAGAACTAATATTGCATATGAGAAATATTGCACATAGAAACTACCATGGTGTATTGTACGCTGCAGGTAAGGAAGGAAAGTAGCCTTGCAGGGAAGGAAAGACTTGAATCTCTCATGGTTAGGGGTTGGGGGAGGTGTGTTTGCACAACAAAAGCAGGAGAACAATGGAGCTGAAGACCTGTGAAAATCTCAGCGGGGTGCCAAGAGGTGTTAAGGTCGGGGGGAATTTACGCAAATTTGCGCAGGCTAGTAAATCTAGTAGTAGGGACTTGCACCACACACACACAGAAACAATCTGGAAACATAAATATGGACACGTGTATTCAAAAATATTGGTGTATGTATACACTCTATCTATCTATCTATCTATCTATCTATCTATCTATCTATCTATCTATCTATCTATCTATCTATCTATCTATCTATCTATCTATCTATCTATCTATCTATCTATCTATCTATGTGTGTGTGCATGTATGTATTCAAATATATTTGAATATATTCAAATATATTCAAATATATATATATATATATATATATATATATATATATGATATAGATGTGTCTGTGTGTATAACTAGACTTTATGCATATTATATAAGGTGTGGCTATATAAATATATAAATATATGTACAACTCTGTGTATATATGTTTATGGACAGGCATGCAATGTAGTGACAAGGATTGACAAGAACTAATATTGCATATGAGAAATATTGCACATAGAAACTACCATGGTGTATTGTACGCTGCAGGTAAGGAAGGAAAGTAGCCTTGCAGGGAAGGAAAGACTTGAATCTCTCATGGTTAGGGGTTGGGGGAGGGTGTGTTTGCACAACAAAAGCAGGAGAACAATGGAGCTGAAGACCTGTGAAAATCTCAGCGGGGTGCCAAGAGGTGTTAAGGTCGGGGGGAATTTACGCAAATTTGCGCAGGCTAGTAAATCTAGTAGTAGGGACTTGCACCAGGGAAAAAAGGCTCAGTAATTCTAGTGATTTTAGACCAGAGTGAAGATGGGGGGCAATAGGTCAGCACAGAGTCTCAGATACATGGGGGGCAAACTGTCCTGGAGCCTTCCTGGTGTTCTGTCTCTGCTAGAGCAGACAAACATCCTCTTCACAGATCTTTAATGTAGGCAGGGGGTCAGAGGGGAGGGAGGGCTGCAGGTTCTTTTTGTGTGGATGTGAGAGTGAGCATAAGGGAGGTGTGAATAGTTGTCTTTCACATCTGCAGTAGAAGGTGTTAAGATTGTCAGTCAGTTGAGGATCCTCTTCACAGACGGGGGATGGACTCCTGTTACTGGAATGTGCTGCAGGTCTCTCCAAACTGAAGCGGGGTCATTGGCTGAGAAGTAGTTTTCTTTTTTTTGACCTCTCATTGTAACTCCTCTTAGCGACCCTGATCTCCTTGCTCAGCTTGTTTGTGGCCTGCTTGTACAGGGCCCGGTTCCCGCTGCTGTAGGCCTCCTCCTTGGTCTGGCACAGCTTCCTCAGATTTGGACTAAACCATGGTTTGTTATTATTGTATGTTCAAAAGGTCTCAGTTTACACACACAAGTCCTCACAAAAACAGATGTATAATGTTATGGTGTCAGTGAGTTCATTTATGTCAGTGGTTGCAGCTTCAAAAACTTTCCAGTCTGTGTAGTCGAAGCAGGCTTGTAAATCCTTCTTCGACTCCTTGGTCCACTTCCTCACAGTTTTAACTTTAAACTTAGAAATGTTTTATTTCTGTCTGTAGGTAGGTATGATGTGAAGCAGAAAGTGATCCGAGAGTCAGTACAGTACAGTACAGTAATTGTGTCAGCCCAAGTATGCCAAATTACAAGTTCAGTTCTGATTAACTTAATGTTCTGTCTGCATTTTGGAAGTTTGTGGGTGAGGTTTACACTGTTAAGGTCCTCTATAATAATGATGAGGGAACCTGGGTGATTTTTCTCCATGTCAGTTATCTGGTCAGGAAGCTGTTTTTGAGTCTTTAAACACAACAGCCTACCTGAGTATTGTTGCTGACCATGAGCATCCCTTTATGACCACAGGGTAATCATCTTCTGATAGCTGTTTAAAGCAGGATAACACACCATGTCACAAAGCTCAAATCGTGTACTCAAATAACGTTCATAGTCAGCAGATCTCACTCCAATAGGGCATTCCAGGGATGTGGCAGCATGGGAGATTCAAATAATGGATGTGCAGCCAACAAATCTGTGACGCTATCATGTCAACGTGGACCAAAATATCAGAGGAATGATTCCATCACCTTGTTGACTCTGTGCCAAGAAGAATTATGAGTTTTCTCTGCAGGATCAGGTAGATGTGGATGTTAGTCCAGTCTTACAGGTTACATTTTTTATACATGGAGAAAATGCTTTGTCAGTTGGAGAGAACTCTGTTTTTATGATACAGAGTAGCCGCTGGGAGTTATTGGTAGGAAGCCTAAGTGGGGTCATCTTAATCCTGTCATTTAATGCAGCAGTCCCCAACCCCCAGGCCACACACCGGTACCGGTCCATGAGAGTTGAGGCTCGGGTGTGAAATTTATTGTTTTCAGGGTTTTCATCAGTTTTTATCGTTATTTTTTTTAATCGTTTTTATCATTAGCTCGGTTTCCCTGGGCCTTTTCCCATGTGTTATGAATAAATTAGTGCTGTCAGCGTTAATCTCGTTAAAATGATGTTAATGCCATAACCACATTAACGCGGCAAATCTGGACATTGAGATAGTGGGCTCGTATAGGTACCTGGGTGTTCACCTGAATAATAAACTAGACTGGAGCCACAACACTGATGCTCATTACAGGAAGGGTCAGAGCATACTCTACCTGCTGAGGCGGCTGAGGTCATTTAGAGTCTAGAGAGTGCTTTTAAAGACCTTCTGTGACTCTGTGGTGGCATCTGTCATTTTTTACAGTGTTGTATGTTGGAGTAGCAGTTTATCGGCAGCTGAGAGGAAGAGGTTGGTGTTGTGGAAATTTATTAACAAAGCCTGCAGACACGATGAGCAGTTAAAACCCAACACTTTATTTCCCATGCATGAGGAGAGACGTCAGTCAGGGGGCACTGAGAGTTGTCTCTGACAATGAACAGTTCAGGTCCCTTTTAAACACAGTCACAGAACAAAAGGCTTTTACAGTTGCAGTTCACACCTTGGCTCTAAACAGAAAACCCTCTATCACCTGTGAGAATCTCCCCCACTCTGGGGTCAGGAAATGGAAGCTCACACAGGAAGGGAGCTTCCATTTCCTGGGAGACACTCACCAGGCTCCCACCATCTGTTTCCCAGCGTGAATGAGGTGTGAACCAGACACACTAAAACTAAGTAACATCAAAGCATTTCATCAAGACAATACATTAACCCTAGAACACTATCGCAGGGTGATTTACACCCGAGCAAATACATTTACATGATTTCTCTCTCCTGCAGCTGTTTGCGTGTCGAGGAGCCTGTGCCTTCACCAGGGAAGTCTCAAATTTCCCAGGAATGGGTGGACCAAAGACCAGCTTTACAGAGTCATTATTTTGTTTTAGGAGGTTTTTTTTTCATTTTGTTAGACATGGCACAGTTGAAAGTAAAAGACGACCACTCTAATTTGTCATGTGTTGTCATATTTTGATATATTTGATTACTTTTTATTGGTTATATTATATCGGGTAAAAATCACCTGGCATTAGTGATTGTGTTACTATTTATAGCGATAGTGTTCTAGGGTTAAAGAGAAATCCCACTACATTGGATAAACTCATTAGGAAGGCCAGCTCTGTTCTGGGATGCACCCTGGACCCAGTGCAGGTGGTGGGAGACAGAAGGACTCTGGCCAAAATAACATCTCTGATGGACAGTTTTCCACCCCATGCATGTAAATGTTGCTGAACTGCAGAGCTCCTTCAGTGACAGACTCCTGCATCCTACATGCATGAAGAAGCGTTTCCGCAGGTCCTTCCTCTCTGCAGCTGTTAGGCTGTACAATCAAAACTGCTCCAAACAAACATAGAGGTTTACATCAGCGCTGTAACTTGCACTATTTTATCAACCGATTCACACTACAGCCAGGGTTTGCCTCTTATCTGTATTTTATTTTATTTTATTTAAAACGGTGCAGTACTCTGTTTTTGGTAACCATTGTCCTTGATGTAAATATGTAAAAATTGTGTATGTTTCTGTTCTGTGTCTTGTGTACTGTTTGTTTGTATATGTGTCTTTCTTGCTGCTGTTACATCCAAATTTCCCCTTGTGGGACAATTAAAGGATTATTCTATTCTATTCTATTCTTCTATTCTATCTCCGTTAGCGCGGATCGCCCCGTGCGTGTGGCTGCATGGCGTCAATGCGTTAGCACCGTGCAGCCCCACACACGGGGCGATCCGCGCTAAATCGCTAACGGAGATTTGCCGTGTTAATGTGGTTATGGCGTTAACATCATTTTAACGAGATTAACACTGACAGCGCTAGAATAAATTTTCTTTTTTGGTACCGGTACTGGTTTTATTTTGTTGTATTTATCGACACCGTAAAAGCCGGTGCGTGAAAATATTGTCGGACATAAACCGGTCCGTGGAGCAAAAAAGGTTTGGGACCGCTGCTTTAATGTGACCATAGTCAGACCAAGGCTCTCAGTAGCTGAGCTGCTTTGTATGTTTCGTTTATGCCTTTCTAGTGAGAATTTAAAAGATGAACACATGACATTAAGCACTGAAGTGAAATTCAGTTTATATTCTCCTTGAGCTAAATAACATCTGGTCAGTTTGGGTTAAAAACATTCTGAAGTGCCATATTTGACTTCAACAGAGACCTTACAGTTTGACATAGACAACCCAACATTTCCCATTTAGGAAGCACTTAGCAAAAAGAAAAAAAAAAAAAAAACCTCTGGCAGCATTCTACCTCAACAGACTGCAGAGTGAAGAAAACTGAGCACTGTAAAAACAACAGACAATAAACACTGAGCAGATCCAGTAACCACCACAACTCTGGACCACACATTGCTGGCGCCACTGATAACTGCAGAAAAGTGCAGGGAGGGAGAGGATAAAAGCATTAAAGCATAATCCACAGTGCAGAGAAAACAGGAGGTAAGCGCATGCATCAGTGGCACTAGAGTAAGAAGATGCCTAATGGAAACTTTAAGAAACTTTAAGTTTCCATTGACAGAAAAAAAACAACCTTGCACAAGTAAAATGATGCCAAAAATGTGAAAGAGTTAAACTGGCCTAAAAGAAAATGATCTTACATGTAAGCTTCTTTGATTCAACAGCTCTGTAATGACAAAAAGAGAAGACACGGAGACTTAAAGGTGGATCTTCCCGGATTCTTGAATTATTTTGCTTTTATTCAGCTCACTCTTTTTTTCTAAATTAAGCATTTGAGCTACTGTTAACATGAACGTAAGAACTGCACATTAATGCTGCAATCTCCACACTGATGTTTGTGGTTATCATTGCTGTTGACAGGTTTTGCTGTGATATTATTTAACCCTAGCTGCAATAAGTAATGATATGAAACGAAAAGTCAAGTTTGTGGCCATTGTGCGTTGCTGACCTGCAGTACTTTCAGTTGCCACAGAGGGGAGCCCTGGAGCCTTCAAAATCAAGTACCGCTAATACAGCTATTGCTGTTATGGCTACAATTCTAACAACTGGTAACTCACCAAACTGTATTATTCTTTGTTTTGTGCATCATGGGCTGCTCTCCTGTCACAATAGGATCATTTTTTTGTTATATTGTGTATTTTATTTAAATATGCTACAGCTAAATAGCAAATCCACACAGTCCACACCAACAACAGATGAGAAGAACACGCAAAAGAGAGAAGGAAAATCAAGAGACTGGTGGTCTAATCTCCCATTTTAATGCACGACACAATGCTAAAAGATTTCTTTAGTGGAATTTTATGTCTGACAGATACATGGAAAATATTGTGGATCCTGTCACTGCCATTATGAAGTTTCAGATGCTTTAGACAGACAGAAGAAAAACTGCAAGTCAGTGAAAGAAGAGAAGGACTCACTGGTTTTATTAAAAACAAATTACTCCAACTGGTCATTGTACCATGAAGGAACAATTTGGTTGTCCAGTTTATTGCACTATTAGTCATGCTACATACAGTGGTGTGGAAAAGTCTTTCTTTCTTTTTTTCTTTTTTGGATATTTGTCACACTTACATGTTTCATATTTAAATATTACACAAAGATAACTTAAGTAAATTCAAGATACAATTTTTAAATTATTACTTCATTTATCAAAGGAAAAAAGTTATGCAAACCTACCTGGTCTTATGTGATAAAAAAAAAAGCCCCCTAAACATAATAACTAGTTGTGCCACATTCAGCAACAAGAACTGAAATCAAGATTTTGCAATAACTGCCAATAAGTCTTTCACATCTCTGTGGAGGAGTTTCTCTTTGCAGAATTCCCAGAAAGTTGACATAGCTATAGCCTGACTGCCATCTGTTAGGCCTCCCCAAACTCGACCGAACTGGAGTTTTTACCTAATTATTTGACAAATAATAAAGCCTGCAGTGAATTACAGCCAATCCAAGAATTTCTTTTCTTTATCTGCCCCAAGGGGTCACACTAGGACATTCCTGGAACTGTTAATCCCTCTGAGAGAGAAGATATCAAGGGACCCTTCCACCCTGCCTGGGATATCGTTACCAGGGTTGCACCCTGGAAGAAAGCCTGGGGAGAGAGGTTGAGGGAACATGCCTGGTGGCTGGGCCGATGGAGACCAAAGAGATGACGTGGGCCCACCTCCTGAAGGAGGTGCTGTAGGGGTTGAGTACAATGTTTGTTGTATGGCAATCAAGAGTGGGGGCTCTGATGGTTCAATGTCGGGCTACTGAGCCTGGCTATGGAAGAAAAAATGAACTTGTTGGCACTAATGTTAAGGATTCAAAATGTTTAGCACAACACAAATGGGCGATATCAGTGTGGCTTCATCCATCATTTAAATACAGTCTTTGACCCACACCCACATGGACAAGTGAGGAGGCAACGTCAGAATCATGCTCTTTGATTTCTCTAGGAACTCTAATGCATTAAAATGAACTACAGGAGTTGTTGGATACCCTTTTTCAAGCACACATTCCCATAAATGTTACCTGTTGGCAGCTTCATTCACAAGCTGGCAGGTTTCTGTGGCAACACGCCACATGAGCGAGATGCCTTTCCGTTCAATTTTATTACATATTTGGTTCAGGCACAAAAAATAAAAAAATAAAATAAAGTTAAAAAAAAAATGCTTGTTTTGAATTAAAACCACATGTTAGAAAGCTCCATTTTCTGTGTTGTCAGGCGAATAATACATACACCTATACAAACTACCACTAGAGGTCTCTCACATAATATTTCCCACTGAATGAAACTGTAAATAACACACTTTCTGCACCAAGGAGAAGGTACAGATTCATACCTGTTTGTCTATTGAATTAACACAAGTCAGCGGTGGAAAGAGTATTTTGGTAAATGAATTTAAGAAAAAGTCATAACAACAAACCTATGTAAGTTATATTTAGTTATATTTTCACAAAAACTTAGTTTCACACTGCAATAGTATTAAAATCCTAACATATACGTAACTAATACTCAAAATTCCCAGTTCTACCACTTATATTTAGTACAATAAGCTGAACGTATATAAAGACTTCAAGCAAAATTTAACTTCTTTATATACTGATATGTGTAAATTCTATTTCACAGGCTGATTGTGTGGGATATTTTTATGTAAATAATTAAGCTGTAATATAAAAAGTAAACACACATCAAATACAGTAGACGAAAAAAGAATTGAAAGAATTTAAAAAAAAAAAGCTGCAGCCTACTGTGTGTAAGCCAAAGAATTTTCCAATAACATTTTATTTGGGCCTTTACTGAGCTTTTATGGGGGTGAATGTATAAGCACAGGAACACAGAACACACTGTCAAATATACACTTACCTTTCACTTCATTAGGTACACCCGTTCGACTGCTTAATGCAATCAGATGACAGCAACTTAGTGGTTTAAGCATGTAGACAGGGTCAAGACGGCCTGCTGAAGTTCAAACCGAGCATTAGAATAAGTAGGAAAGGTAATTTAGGTAACTTTGATTGTGGAATGGTTGCTGGTGGCAGACAGCTTGGTCTGAGTATTTCAGAAATCATCTCTATTGTTTAATCTCTATTGTCATAGTCAGTGTTGGGCAAGTTACTTTGAAAAAGTAATTAATTATAGTTACTAGTTACTTCTTCAAAAAAGTAACTGAGTTAGTAACTGAGTTACAATATTCGAAAAGTAATTAATTACTTGAAAAGTAACTATTGCGTTACTTTAAAAAAAACGTTTAACCCTCTGGGGTCCAGGGTATAATTGGCCATTTTTTACTACTTTTGATTTTCCCTCCACATTTTACCTTTAAAAACTATTTATTTGTCTTGTTTGGTATCATCCTTTTCAGCACAACCTCATGTGTCTGAATTTACAGTCATGTTTTCATTTTGACATACTGTATTAACACAATTGATCTAAAATCAGACAAAAAACATAAAATCAGCGTAGAAAAAGTTATATTTTTTACCATAACAACCACAAACATGTTTAATGAAACATATTTCATAACTTTAAATGCAAATATAAATTGTCAATTTTAAAATCCTATGCACAAGTTTTGCAAACAACAAAGTTATTTGCATCCATTTACCTTTTACCTTGATTTTTTAAACAACCATTTCAAACTATTTACAGAACAATCGGCTGTTCTGCATTCAATAAGATGCCACACAAATTATTTGTGCCACTCCAAAAAAATAATTTCTGTCCACTATAAAGAAGAACATCACAGCCTGATACCTGCAGGTCTGACAGCAGCAGGTGTATCACTCCTTTTTCTACCTGGAGACAGCAGTCGCCTCATTGTTCTGACACACAACACAAAACTATCCACAACACTACACACTAACTACACAAGACAACACATTAACTACACACCCCAAACACGCTAAACGTCACAAATCTCTCACATTTCAAAATTCGCTCTCCCTCTTTTTCTGCTGTCTTACTCTCTCTCTCTCTCTCTCACCGTCACTCCTAAAACTTCCCGTTTTTTGGGGTTTTTTGGGGTTTTTTTGGTCATAAGCAGAGAGTGCTCGCTAGCGCTGTCCTTAGACAGTAAACGTGACGAAACTATTGAGGAAAAAACGCCGCGTATATATTGTTTATCATGACTCTGGTTTTACGTGGCCTATCAACACAATTTTAAAACTGGTATATATCACCTTGTTGCTTCGTCTTTAAGTGGTCATGTGATTGGCTTACCACGACTACTTTATTCTTCCTCGGTCAAACAGCAGCACTCATGCGATTGTTTTGCCCCCTTAGCTCCAGGTGTTGTGCTAGACAGTGATCGTGATTACCGTCCGCGGGAGCGCACGCAGCTGCTTAAAGCTGTAGCGTCCGGATTACTTACTAGTCAGCTACTTCCGTGCAACTGATATAAGATGCGGTAAGCTGAACACAGCTTCAACCGTCTGTTTGTTGAAAAATAGTAACGGACCGCATTTTCTTCTTAGTAACTATACCGGCGTTGTAACGATAGGAATAGTAATTAGTTAGATTACTCGTTACTGAAAATAGTAACGCCGTTAGTAACGCCGTTATTCCCATCACTGGTCATAGTGTTAACAGAGAATATCCAGTGAGCTGTTACTTTATGTCTATTACCGCGGAAGCACTAGCTGGTAGTCGGGCCGTACGCGTGTCCTTGTGCAGTTGAACATAATCCACAAAGTCCGCTTGTAGTTGAAAAACAAACAGGCAAACATTTATTTCCACAGTCTTGAAACACAGTAATCCGTTTGAATGTTCAGTTACACTGCAAACACGGTAAGAAAACTGTTTGACTCCACAGCTAGTTAGAGCCCCGTTACTCCACACTCGCCGTCGTGAACGCTCCCCCCGTGCCCAGTTATCATGTATTAAAGGAACAGTACGTAAAAATTAAATAAGGAAAGAAAATACAGTTTAACTGTAAATATTACGCTAAACAAAATTATAAAGTAAAAACTGAAATTACCCATTATCTTACACTTATCCTTATCCAAAATAATTCAAATTATTAACAAATATACACTCTGTGCAATCTGAGTAAAGTAAGAGATGATTAGACCTTTATCTTATACATTCCCGGCCCCTAATTGTTCTATGAACTTATAAACAATTATTAACAATTTGGCACAATGATCAAGTTCAACAGCATAGGCATTCAGTCCTTACAACATAATTTCTTCTTTCTTCTGATGTCAGAGGTCACCAGTACATGACATACCGTTGGAGTGCAGTCTTTACCACTGACTCATACTGCTTCTAGGAGCAGACAGACCTTAGTGATCGGTCTATCCAGTTCACTGGTCTTGGTCTTCACACGAACCCTGCGAACAAGTCCATGTTCATCTGGCATGGCTTGAGTGACTCTACCAATGAGCCAAGAGTTTCTTGGTGCAGTTTCGTCCACGAGCAAAACGATGTCTCCGGGTCTGCTGGGTTAAGAGCTTCTAGATGATCAAGATTCTTTGGCCAACTGTTGTTTGGTGCCGTGAGAAAGTCCGGTCCAGAAATCCAGACATGGTTCTGTAGGAAAAGGCCTACGTCCTGTCCTCTTGAGACACAATCAGCCGGATTGAGATGTGAGTTGATATGTCGCCATTGAGAAACCACGGACACTTTTAGGATTTGAGAGACTCGGTTGGCGACAAAGGTGCGGAACCTTGTTGTCTCGTTGTTTATGTACTTTAGCACCGCTGTACTATCAGTCCAAAACACCGACTCTGCGAGCTGTATTTGTAGCTCTTTCCTTAACATCCTGTCCATTCGTCCTGCCATAGTTGCTGCTGTTAATTCCAGACGTGGAATGGTGGTGTGTTTGAGTGGTGCAACTCTTGCCTTCCCCATAACAAAGGAACAATGGACTTGACCATTCCAGCTTTTCTGTACTAGATAGGTTACAGTACCATAAGCCTCCTCACTAGCATCACAGAAATGATGAAGCTGAGCAAATGAAGTGCCTCCAAAATGTGCTGGCTTGAAAGATCGCTCAACCTCAAACCCCTGGAGTAACTCCAAATCATTAAGTGTTGCAGTTAAATTTCCAATCCAAAGACTGCGGCCGCGAGGAGTCAGTTTTCTTACGAATATTACCGCGGAAGCACTAGCTGGTAGTCGGGGGACGTCGCAGCGTGTCCTTGTGCAGTTGAACATAATCCACAAAGTCCGCTTGTGGTTGAAAAACAAACAGGCAAACATTTATTTCCACAGTCTTGAAACACAGTAATCCGTTTGAATGTTCAGTTACACTGCAAACACGGTAAGAAAACTGTTTGACTCCACAGCTAGTTAGAGCCCCGTTACTCCACACTCTCCGTCGTGAACGCTCCCCCCGTGCCCAGTTATCATGTATTAAAGGAACAGTACGTAAGAATTAAATAAGGAAAGAAAATACAGTTTAACTGTAAATATTACGCTAAACAAAATTATAAAGTAAAAACTGAAATTACCCATTATCTTACACTTATCCTTATCCAAAATAATTCAAATTATTAACAAATATACACTCTGTGCAATCTGAGTAAAGTAAGAGATGATTAGACCTTTATCTTATACAATGTCAATTAAATTGACAAATGGTAAATGAACTGGTTCTTATTATATAGTATATAGTATAGTATATAGTGCTTTTCTACTTTAACTGAGCACTCAAAGCCCTTTTTATACAACTTTCCTCATTCACCCATTCATACAAGCATTTTTTTCTATGCTCTTTCTGTGTAAGTGCCTTTTATTTAACAGTGTACAAATGGTGATGGCTAACCAGCCGGACATGGTAGTGGTGAACAAGCAGAGGAAGATGGCTGTAGTGATAGATGTAGTGATAGCAACATCAGGAAGAAGGAACACGAGAAGCTGGAGAAGTACCAAGGGCTCAGAGGAGAGCTCGAGAAGATGTGGAGGGTGAAGGTTATATTGGTCTCAGTGGTAATCGGAGCACTCGGTGCAATGACCCCCAAGTTAGGCAAGTGACTCCAGCAGATCCCTGGAACAACATATGAGATCTCTGTCCAGACCAGGAGGACCAGCAGGACCCTCAAGCTCCCAGGCCTCTGGTAGAGGACACGAGCTTGAAGGATAAAGAGTGCCCACAGAAGCGAGAAGAGAATATATATACATATTATGGAAAATATTATATATATATTACAATCAAAGTCTGAATATATGGATTGAAACTTGAATATATGAAATGAAATTTGAAAACATGGATTCTTGAGGGAATTTATCAATCACTGATGGAGATGTCAACTGAGATAACACTTCAAGCAGAAGCTGAAGCACATGATATGGGGTAATTATACCATATTACATCTCAAAGAGGAAGGCCAAGATAAGTGAAACTCACTACACTACTAAAATCACTACTTTACTCACTACTACTTAAAAAAAACATGTACTTTCCACTTCTTACATTTTGAAAACAGGTTGGACACTTTTGGTCTAACCAAGGGAGTTATTGTTTAACGTCTATGCAGGCCTTCAAACATCAAACCGAGTTGAGCCTGAACAGTAACACATGAAAGTCAGTCCTGTTCTTGTGTATTAATCACCAGAGGATGTTGCATAAACAGAGGTCAAAGAGGCACAATCGTGTGCCACAGTCAGGGTAAAAGTGTTTTTTCTTTTATTTTCACAACACCACGATCACAAGAACTGCAGGTATCCATAAGTTTTGGTGGCGGTACTTCAGCATGTAGCTAGCCCTATAAAAAGTAGCGAGCATGAAGGGAGCAAGTTTTTTTTTTGTTTTTTTTTTGCCTGTCAGAGTTGTTTGGAGCGACATTTTTAAAGTGGCAGGCAATTTCAAATGCTACGTTTTTTTCAGCTCAACAAACATCAACAAACACACAAACTGTCTGCAGTTTGTTGCTAGCTAAACGTGCAGCTGCTGTATTTCACAGGGAGAGAAAAGAAAGAGCCAACTTCACTCAGAGCTGGTGAAAGATAAGACAGGACGGGAGAGGAAGACGAGAGGTTAGATTTAAAAGTAAGGACTGCTCAGTGGGATTTGATAAACTGGAAATTTAAAGTTTACATGTGAGTCTTCATGTTTTTTTAAATCAGATATTTTGGTCTGTACATGTGAAATTATCTGTTTTCATACTGTGAAACTGCTAAACAAGCTGAGGTTGACTAACTGTGTTATTTAAGGATGGAAATCATGAAAAGCATGGAAATCCTCTGCAGGTTAGTGCAGGATTAACAGGTTAGATTGCTGTACTGTGATGGATTTAAAGTAAAGAACAAGTGTGGGACTGGTGCACAGTGGCTGTCTAGTTAGTATTAGTGCAGAGGACGGAAATCAGCCAGGACAACTGATGAAACATCTGCTGACATCTGATTGATTCAGGTGTATAAATCTGTAAAGAGCAAGAGGTCAGCTTATCACAGTCTGAACATTAAGAAAATCAACCGGAGCTGTCATTAGAAATTATTGTGAGTTGTGCTTCTTTTCCCCACACTGAGCCCTTAAAACTAATTTCAGCCCCCCCCATCCCACTTTAACTCTTGACTTTATACACATTCAAAATTTCCTTCTTTTTCTCTGCTCATGCTCTAGCTGAGTAAATTTTTTATTATTGAAATTTAGACTGAAACAAAGTCTTTATTCCAATTTACTAATATTTTTACATTAATACAGCAGTTATCTTTGCACAGAAATAGCTAGTAGAAACATCCTCCAAAGTGTTACTTTTACTTTCTTACTTTGAGTACATTTCAGAGCTTGCACATTTTTACTTTTACAAGAGTAAAGAGTTTAATAAGTACTTAACAGAATATATGCTTGCTATTTTTAATTATTTTATATTTTAAATAACAGTCAACTAGTCTTAGTGCCAAAATAGAGCTTTAAGTTGTGACTTTCGGCTTTTCAGAACTTTAGATTTGTACTTTTTTGTAAAAAGCATCATTAGCAGTCCTAGTGTACTTTGAAATGCAGGTGTTTTACTTGTAATGGGGTATCGTTTCGCAGTGTGGCACTGTTCTTTAAGCCCCTTCTGCTGTCTCCCTCAGACGCTGCCGAGTCTAAACTCCAATTAAAACAGAGCAACAACAGAGGGAGCCATTGCTTTCTGCATTGGAAACAATTTTCTTGACAATTGTTGCAGCAGCCTGGCTTCACTGTAGCATATCTCTAATTCACAATCCTACAGAGAGACCCACCTCCACAGCGCTCTCTCTCTTTCCTGCTCTCTCTCGCTCTCTTGGAAGGAGGGGGAGGAGAGCGAGCGCAGTTTGAGTTGCGCTCGCCGCTCTACGCCAGCCAGAGGTGTGTTTCGGCTCCACACTCTGTATCTCTGCGTAGCAGCACCCAACCATGCAGCCAGCCTGAGTGCCATGTCCAACAGCTGTGTTGGCAAAGGGTTACCGCTCATCCGAAGGGAAGGTAGCGTCTTGCTTTGAGGAGGACAGAAGATAAAAGAAGACTGACCAGTTGCAGAGAGAGAGAGAGAGGGGGGGATATAACTGAAAGCCCCCTCCTCGCCTCACTAAACAGAGCAAAAACGGAAGGCTTTGGAGTATTCAATTTTTTCTTTCGTTTTATATTTTTCTTATTCCTCATCGCAGTGCTGGGAGGTGCTTCATCTTTTCATATAGTCTCTCTCTCCGTCATTTGCCTCCTCATCTATTTCTCCATCTACCTGGTGTACAATTTCTTATATCTATGAGTGAGATAGAGGAGAAAGAAGGGAGTTTTGTTTTTCCAATTTTTTTGCCCTTTCTTTCTCCCTCTTCACTCTTCCTTCTTCTCTTTTCACCAAACCATATCATTCCTGTCAGTCCCTCCTTTGCATTTCACATCAAAATGCTGCTCATCAGGTCATCATACCCCATCCTACGCCTCTTTCTGTGTCTAAAGTCTGATGATTAATGATCTTGGATGATTTTTTTTTCAAAGACAACTAAAAAACTCCTCATGAATGACTATTTTTCCCCCCCTTTTCCTTCTCTTTTGGTCCCCTCCACACCCATTTCTTTTGCATCACACTCTTGCGGGATTCTTAATTGTTACTCTAGGTAGGTTCAATATTGTTTAGTGTCTGTCTATCTGTCTGTCTGTGTGTATTTGTGTGTGCTTTACGTATACATAAAACACACATTAACACACACATGCACTCGCACACTAAACTATGCCTAAAGGATGAGCGTTCAGTGAGTCGATATCGGTCTGGTCTCGCATCCTTCTCCTCATCTGTCCTCATCATCATGGCCAAGTGCGCCCATTTTTAATTGTTGTCTTTGAGAGATCTTTTTTTTTTATCTGTACACATGTTACGATTTAATAAAAAAAATCTTTATATATATTTATTTGTTTTGTAACGCATTTGAAATGGAAAAAAATGAGTTTGCAGTCTCACCGGTGTAATTTTATTGACTTTGACAGCCGAATTTTGGCAAAGTTTGGGATATTTGTCCTAAAAGGAATTCTTTTCACATGATCTGCTGAGCTGCATTCAAAGTTTGGCGCTAATGGCCATCTCAAGTCATTAATAGTGTATCCCATTTCATGCTTGATTTTGTGCTTATTTTGATTCTGCCAGTCCATCAGCAGCCATTAGTACTTTAACTGCCTCCCTGCCCCTTCCCATCCCACACACACACACACACACACCAATACACACCGACGCACACAGACACACAACCTTCCCTCTTCAGCATGTTTTCAGTTTTTCCTCCTTCTTTCACCCAAATCTCTCCATTTTCTTTTATTCATTTTTTGTCATTCTCACTCCCTTTCGGCCAACAGAGACCGGTTACCATTAGCTGGATGTTGATCAGTGGATTGAGCGGGTAATTCCTCGCTGTGGATTTAAGGTGTAATAGACAGCAGGTTTTTAGATAGAGACAGACTGATAGACAGATAAAAATAGGTAGAACTTCACGCGCCATTTCATCACTACCTTCCTCTTTTCCTCTGTCACATTTTTCTCCTTTCCCTCTGTGTTTTGTTTGATGCTACGTCTCTACTTCTCACCGCCACACCTTTTTTGGGAGAGCTGCTTTAAAGCGTTACCGCTGCTAGCCTATTCTCAATTAGCCCATATACACATGGACATTTAACTGAAAATTGCCTGTGCACTCAGCCGTAAGGTGAAAAATTTTGCCTACTAGCATAGGCCCACACCAGCTACTTTAGTCTCACCGCCCACCCCCTTCTTATGGACTGATAAAGAGGCTTAATGAATCCCTCTTTCTTCATTGTTCTGAGAGTGGGATGTCGTCATGAAGGAATATGAAGGACCGCTCGTTTTGCTCTGTCTTTGCTTTAGTGTCTCAACTCTGCTCCTCTGTAAAACATCTCCACTACAGTCTATAAATTATGTGTTACAGAAAAGAGTTAATTAGGTGAGTAGTGAATTAATAAAGCACTCACTTCTTTGCAAGTGAGCGTATGCACATGCATGAAAAGAAGGTGTGTACCCTGAATACGTGTGCAAGAGCACAGCTGACGGAGCAAGAGTGTGCATGCGTTTGTGTACATTTGGAAGTCTGCATGAAGCTGGTGGAAATGTATTCTGCATGAAGTTTCATCTGCAGGTGATGGCTGTTTTTGTATTTTCCACCAGAGTTGCTTGCACAGTTTCACCTTTCGTCGTCGCTCTGTGACTAATTGGTTGTTTATCCACTTAAAAAAAAAAAAATCTATAAATTTGTATAAAATTGAGATTACATCTCCAAGAATTTCACACTCTCACACGTTCAGCTGCATTTCAGAGCACAAAATATCCCTCACTCACGCACTATTTCTAACGCGCAGAATGAAGCTCATATCAGGTGACTCACTCAGTTAGTCCAGTGCAGCGTGCGGGTGCATGGATTTACATCTGTTCATGTCTATTCTCTCATTCCTTATTGTGCGCCTGAGCTGCTGGAGGTGTGTTAGCCAGTGCCAAACTGATGTCATCCTCCTCCTGTGTTACATTTCTTCTTCTTGTTTCCTCCCCAGTGGGTCTGCGACAGATCATTGACAGTGAATAAATCACAGACCTAATATCACTCATACACCAACTTTGCTCTAATTGACTCTTCAGCAGGACTTTATTGAGTACAGTGCACACTAAAGGCGATGCAAAAGACTGTATGCTGGGAATTAGGCTATAAAGTCCCATTTCAAATTAAAATAGTTAGGTAAATAATACTAATATTTAACTAAGTTAAGAATTGCTTCACATGAAGAAATTTATAAGCTCTAAAAAAATGCTAGGAAAAAAAAGAAAGGCAAATAATGAAAAATAAAAGCACATTGCTACCTTTTAAACATCCATGAAAGCTTTTCCATAAAAATGTTTTAAAAAGAGATTTAAAAGACAGTAAAGAAGTTCCCTTTCTGATCTCAAAGGTCAGACTGTGCCACAGTTTGGGAGCTCTGACAGCAAACACCTGCTGACCTTTGTCTACTAGCAGAAACTTTGGGATAACCAGCAGATCGCCCTGCCCCACGTAACAGGTTAATAAGCCCTTAATGTGCTTCAGATGAAAGATGTATGATCAGTGAGATTTTAAAATCAATACAAAGTGAGAGTTTGCCAGTACTCAAGTAATGTGTTTATATTCTTGATGCCAGTTAGCTGTTAAAAACTAAAAACAGAATAAATATCCTAAAAATGATTAAAATGCACCATTAGACAAAAGAGAGCAAACGTGAACTGAGTCTGTAGGTAAGAATAACTACAGGATAACAGAATAACTAAGTAATAAGAGTCACACTTATTACCTTTTAATTATCTCCTATTAATTTAATCTGTTTCGTGTCAGTATGAAAACAGTTTCTAGGCATTTCTCATAAGCAGCTGTAAAATAGAACATGAGTCTCGTGGTGGCTTTCTGGATTTTTAGGCAGTCTTTATACATGATGTTGGACTTTCTCTTTATAGACCAAAGTACTGGGCCACACATTACACCAGCTACTTGGTCATAGAAGCCAAAGCCATGAAGCTCCCAGCGCACAGTTTTTGTGCTGATGTTAATGAGTGTTGGCGACTTTTACGCACTCAGCGATCCTGCTCTGTAACCTGGCATGGTCTAAGTCCTAAAGGCTTCACCTTTGCAACAATATATCTAACAGCTGATCGTGGGATATCTAGGAGGGCTGAAATTTTACAAACTGACTCGTTCCAAAGTTTCCATGCTATCACAGTACCACGCTCAACCTCAGAGAGCTCTTTTAAAATGGCCACTTCTTTCACATATGTTTGTACAGGCAGGCTGGCCAGGTGCTTGATGTAAACATCAGTGGCAACAGGGCTGAAAACACCTGAATTCAGATGTGTGGTTCAATACTTTGGTCCGTTAATGCTGTCTTAATATCGTAGAGATCTTTACCGTATACATGAAAAACACAAAATAACCATTTAAAAAAACTAATTTCACATGCCATAAAACAAGTAATCAGTTAGAGGCTGTTCATTTTGAATAATATTGAGTTATGTATACATAACCATAAAAGCATTCACATTTACATCCATAAAATGGCTTTCTGGGATTGCATAATTCAATATTTTGAGTAGCTGTTGGTTCATAGCGAGGATACTAAATGAATAAACAAATAAGCCTTGTCCAGTTGTTTAATGCAAAAGGTTTATGTAAGGATATACCGCATTGTTCTAGGAGTCAAGCCATCAGAATCATATTAATGCCACTATGAGAGTCAGAGATAATTAGGAGTCAGAGAGAAAGATGGATTTTTGTAAATAAAATTTGTTGAATGAATAATTCATTTCACTGCCAGACAGGATTAAAATTCTACACATGCACATATCCTCTGACAGTTTTCCTAAGGGCTAAACTCTGTGTACCTACATATCCTGCATCTACTTCAAGATGCAATAAATACGCACGTGATGCCAGAAATAGGCATATCCTATCTTGTGAGCGTGTGCCAGTAAAGATCTGTTAAAGGAGGAAAAACTAGATAGAGCATACATTAGTCAGGCTACAGCTTAGGTATTTTTAATACTGATGAATCATTATATCATTTTATACCACCACAAGGGAACTTAGTGATTGGAGACCGTGACCATGAACTTGCAGGTTTCTTGCCTTTGTAATGGTTATGCATAGATGGGGACCAGTTACTGTCCTCGATGCATCAAGACGGAGTTAATCTGCTATTAGTTTGTGAATCAGTGAGGTCAAATTGGGAATTATGTGCAACATGTTTGTGATCAGTTGACTGTGATGAATCCCAAATGTGCAGCTATCTGCATGCACAGTAATGCACATTAACTACTTACATTCAGAGTTGAGCTCTAACCTCAGAGAGATGAAACAGAAATTTAAAAATTCCTCCGCAAACTGTGGTGGGCTGCGAATCTTTGGAGACAGGTTGCCTCCGCAGTCACCTTTCAATCTAAAGTGGTCGCCCAGATGATGCGTGCTCGATGTTTGGGTGACCTTGCCTTTGGTTGCAACAGGGAACCGCTGATTTTTCCAGGTCACAAGCTGGTGGTCATCTAATGTGACCGAGCCATTACAGAGCACGAAACTGATCAGCTGCAACAACTCTGGTCCTTAGTGGGGTTTTTACACGGTACACAAAAAACATTTTACAGTTTTGAATTGCAGTCAGTTAAAACGTAATCAGTTTTTTGAAGTTTGTCAGTGGTGGCCGGTGAATCTTATAAAAAAAATTTATGCAATGTCCGACCCAGAATGAGGAAAAACCATTTAATTCAGCTTACAAACCAAATGTAACATTCATTTAATATATGAATGTACAATTAATGCCAACATTAAGTTTACGTAGTTCTGTATAAAAAAAAACTCACAGTGAACATTTAACTATGATTTCTAACACTTCTTAAGCACTTCCTTGTAAAAAATAACTTACTTTCACAGTTATTTGTACTTATTAAGGAAAATGTTCCTGTAGTGTGTAAATAATAATAAGTTGCTCTGCTTGTTCTTTCGTAGAATAATGCACAGTGTCCTATAATGTCCAACGACAGGTGCTGTTAATTTCCTCCCATAAATGTTTCATGTCTCTAACAGCCTAGGCTTTATCCGTTCCTGCTGTTTTAAAAAGCAAGCACGGAAAGCTAAATAATGCATCTGCATGGCTGCATCCAACTTCTGCTGCACCAGTTAGAAGTCCTGCATATACACTGTGTTTTTCAACCTGCTGTCTGATGATGATGTCCACTTGTTTTTTACTTGTACCTTCTTCTCCCCTTTAAGACACCACGTAGGAGTCCAAAAGATCAGCTGACGATGATTTAGGGTCGAATTAAAATCCACAACCTGAGTCACAATGCTGCGCCCAAATTTAGCTGAACCTCAATACAAAGCCTGTCACTTCGACTCTTTAATCTCCACCTTCTGTGTCTCTCTCCCTGATTTTGTTCTTGATTGTATCTCTGCCACTTTGGCCTTTCTTTCAAAGTTTGGCCCCTCTGTGCCACTACTCTTAGTCCACTTGCAGAATAAGTTACGCCTCTAGTAGTTTGCCCAAAGAGCATTGTCCTAGATACCTCAAAGCCAATCCTGCTTTTTATTTTTAATTTTTATATTTTTATGCATAGAAACAATAGCAAAATCAACAAAATAGATAAAGGTAAAGGCATGCAATATCTGAAGCTTATAATCTGCAGGACAATGTCGCTGTTTACTGAATGGAGGACAGGACAAGCAGAAAGACAGAGCTCACTGGTTCAAAAAAAACTTTAGCCCTAATTTTATTTTCACCGTTGATGCAAACGACAGGGAGGTAATACAGAGAGAGAGACAGAGAGCTGCATGGCATGAGGAGAGAGCCCAAACAATCAGATTACACTTTTTTTTAACTTAAATGACCCTGATGATGTTGAGAAATTAAGCTGTCATCCCTGAAAGGATATCATCTTTCAGTAATGTTTGCAGACGTATGTCTTCAGACTCATGGGAAAGACAAAGTAGGGGTGAGCTGCAGGCTTTTTATCCCTGCTCTATGACTGGTTTAGATCATTGAGAGTAGGAAAGTTTGGATTTATTTATTTCCTGAAGCAGGCTGGATGATTCCTCTGATCAGCTGTTCATGTGCCAAATTACATCACAATTAAAAACACACCTTTCAGATTTTCATGTATTTTGAAAATGGGGTTGTTTTTTGGTTTTTTTTTTGGATACCTTGAATGTAAATGTCCCTGTCTCTAAAGCACTTTAGGTCAGCTTCTGTTGTTTAAATGTGCTATGAATAAAATAGACGTGACAGTCAACATAAAAAGTTTTAAACATTTTTCATACTGCATGTCTGAGGTCTATTTTTCAAAACAATTCAACAGGCATACTGAACTTAGAGGATAGAAACAAAGTAGATTTAAGGATTCTGCACATTTGAAAAACAATAAATTGATCAAAAATCAATAATGACACTTTTAACCATGGAGGGCATCACACCAGAGACTTTTTAAGGGACCCTAAGCTTAAAGCCAAAAGTACTTTCCTGCTCCCACCCCATTAAACCCCCAGAAGCCCATTGAATTCTTTACAACAGCCAATTGTTTTGTGCGCTGACCTGAGCACGTAGTGGAATAAATATCTATAGCTATAAAATATTAGAGTTTTGAGGATTTCGGTCACACTCTACTGGCCAACTCCTGTTTTTGAATATTTTAAATTCAGCATTTTCTACACCCTTTTTAAGCCGTCTTCTTCATGCCTATCCCCACAGGTGTAATGTGCATCATGTGACATGTGAAAAATTAGCGACTTAGCTCCAAATCCATTGCTGCTAGAGGTAAAACACTCCACATTTAAACCTTTAAGTAAATCAGTTAAGTAGACAACAGTGCACGTGAGGGCTGCAATTCTGAAATGATCAAAAATAAACAATTGCAATCTGAAACAGTAACAGATGATAACCAGGATGTGGATATATAATCTCCTAGCGTGCTCTGTGTTGGTATATATTCTGGTGGAAGAAAGTTAATTTTTTGAGCGTATCTTTCCAAAAAATCGTACCTAAAGAAATCAACATGTTGCATTGATTAATTAATTTAATAACGAGCCATAAAGCCAGCGTGTTTATTGAGTACAGGCAGACCTTATAAAGGCCTGAGAAGAAAAAAAACTACCAAAAGTATCTCCTGTGAATAAAAAACAACAACAATGTAACAACATTCAGCACATTCAGATTGTAGTGAAAGGGGCATGTAGACACAGCGACTTGACTGAGTTAAGCCTTGACCTCAGAGGCAATTGACTTGTGTACACAGTGGCTTTCAGCCTTCACCAACAACACTTCATCCGCAGCCTTACTCGGCCATCTGACTCTTTCCTTGTCTCTTTCAGACGAGGAGCGGGCCGGCAAGCCGAGGATCATGACTGGCTAAATTAAGCAAAGGCACAGAGCGACAGAAGAAGGAATAGAGGGAAGCAGGAGAAGAAGAAAAAGACGAAGAGTACGCGCACATATACACACACTGCTGCTCATCTCCTCATCTCCACGGCAACAGTATTCACACACTTGCAGACTTGTGGAAGGAGACCTGCATCACCAGCTTTGGAGGAAGAGGAAAGACAATCAGATGGAAAAAGACGAATGAAAGTCCGCCCGTTCGACACTCTCCGTTCGCCGTCATTCGGCTTTTCTTCCCCATACGAGTGCTGACATTTTGAGTTGATGATCCGTTTTTAAATTCCTCTAAAACTCTCAGTGAAAAGCATTTTTCAGCCAGTTTGGATCTGGTTCTTTGCAGATTAGACTTTTTGTTCTTGGTTTTTTAAACCTTACTGCTCCCCCCACCACCACCACCACCACTACCCCCTCACACTGATAACAGCCCAAGCGTCACCCCTCTCCACCCATCAAGCACAACTCTGCTCATCCCTCAGCCTGCTAGACCTCACTTTTCAGCCCTCTGCGCGTGCCTTCGTCTGTCCACCATCCCTTCATCCGAGGCTATGAGAGGAGGAGTCGAATCCCAGATCACTCCATCATGCCAGTTCTGAAGAGTAGAGAGGAGATCCGGGCTGGCAATGTTCAAGGTAGGCCAGTGATTTAAGTAATTGGGGCTGTGCGTATGTGTCCATGGGCATCGCTTATAACTTCACCTCAAATTAAATCTTTGATAAGCCAGGCAATCAGAAAATGGTGAATAAAATCTCTATCGCAGCAGCTCAGCGGAGTGTAAGGTGACACCTCTATAAAAAACACACAAATATAAACGACCTGCAATTTAAAATGACATTTAACAGCCATGCAAATGCAGATTCTTTCTGTTTCAGAGGCTGCAAATGGGTGGCATTTCTGACTGAAAATTGACTTAAACTGATTATCATATTGCCTTGTTTTTCTCACATTTCACAGCTTTTACTACTTTAATCAACTTAATGAACTTTCACATGTACTGTAACATCTGAAACGCTGCCACCACTGTGACTGCTGATATCTGGCAGTTGCGATTAACTCAACCCTTATTTAACCTTCTTAGAAACTGCCCTCGTTCATGATAATTTCAGGTTATGTAAACTACGAGAGGATGTGGAAATAATGGCTTAATGGCTGCTTTGTGAAATATGAAGGATTTCCTTCATGGTTTGATCGGGTCAAACTAAATTTATTTTTCCGTATAGTTTTAAAAAAAATGGTCTGATAATAAAACACGGCACATTTTTCATGCAGTTTAAATAGATCTTCAATTCTACTCATGCACATTGCTTAACAAAAGGCCGGTTATATGCACTTATCTCCTGTTTTAAAGGATAAGTCACTTTCTGTGGCCATGTTTGTTATTTTCAGTAAGAGTGAGCAATCACAAGAAACAGAAGAAAAAAAACATTTATAGTGCAAAAGGAAAAAAAAGGACAAATTGCATGTGTGTGGTTTTTTTGTGTTTTTGTCACTTGTTCTTTCTCGTGGTGCTTTGTGAGGGAGCTCGGTGTTGAGATAAGGGATAACGAGGCACTGGCTTCAATAAGCCCATCAAAACGAGGAGTTGTGCTGCTTCACGAGGGAAAACAGGTCTAGACAATAGTGTCTGCATAAAGCAACAGAGTGGAGGAAACTGGAGCCGATTTTATTGCTGAGCTCGTGCTCCTGGCAGCTGCTCAGGAGTTCGACTGATGAAAGGCATATTTAAAAGTTGGAGGGGCGCAAAAAGACAATGGAACGAGGTGTCTGAGAGGCACGGTGACAAAGGGTGCAAGTAAAATCAGCCTTTAAAGGAGAATTTGCATGGCTTTCATTAGCAACAGAGCGCACCGTTAGATCAGGGGAAAGTGCGTTCGTGTCTTCCTCGACAGTTTTGAAACAGAATATGTGCAAAATTCTTTGTTCTGTCACTGCGTCCAGCTCCTGCCAACGGAGCAGCTCTAGGATTTGTCTCCTGGTGGCATCGCGGATTAGATTCTTGGCCGGATTGGTTTTTAGCAACGGGTGAGGCCAGTTTACGCTCCCAAATCTTTGAACTAATTTGCGCTCGCCGGCTCACAGGAGTCTGATGTAACTATCTGATTATGATGCACGTCTTTGCCGAAGCGTGACTTGGAGGAGGTGTGACAGCTGGCGTGTCCCTCCCTCGCAAAACACAACAGCTTCAACAATGTACCGGCTGTATTCTGCTCACTTATTAACATATGCTGTTCAGGCTCCGCGGTGTCCAAATTCCTGCCCACAGTATTTCAATCAAAACTTCGTTTTCCATTTCAACACTCTGATTTTCTGTTATGATGACAGCGAGCAGGAGAGGGGTTAAGGCGTGGCAGACAAAAAAGAAAAAGAAAGAAAAACAGGCAAAGATCCAGGCGCAGGCGCCAAATCCTGAGGGAGCTTCACTGACACTGGATGAAGGAGGCAGCTTTGTAGACAGATGTAGCTCGGAGTGCATAAGCAGCAAGGCCTTGGAGGGGTGTGCGTTGTTGTTGCGCCGCTGTGATGCTGCGTGTTTTTCCGGAGGGCGGGTTGGGCAGAGAGGATTACTGGATCTGAGCACTGGCTCTCTTGTCAGGCGGGAAGCGTGGCCCTTGGTTTGATCGGTGAACCGTGAACGGAGTGGCAGCAGTGAACTGCCATGACTGTACGGGCACCGAGATGTTGATGCTGGAGCTCAGAGACAGCCGGCTGAGTCAGTTTTGGACGCGAGCCCCATGTGACCAGCTTTACAAATGTTGATTGAGTCGTCGAAGGATTACAGGTGCTGAGCAGCCTGGTGTTTATTGTTTACCCAGAGCCAGAGAGAGGGAGAGGCAGAAGTGCAAAGCAGCTACACGGTACAGAAATTCCTCATCCACCCATGCATTTTTGGGGTTTTTCCTTCGTGTATAATGATAAAAAAAACCCTGAAAAGATGCTCCTCGCTCAGTCGCCAGTTCACAGCTGAAATCTGGATTCTTCCACGTGTATCCTGTTCAGTATTTTTTTTTCTATTTCCATGCTTCCAGTTAGTTTGCCTGGCACGCAGGTCCTCACAGCATCTTACTGTGTTAATATTTCAGGTAAATACAACAGTCCCGCCTGAAGGTAGAACTGACGCATCACCTAACAGTTCTGACACTTTATTAGAAACCAGATTGAACAGATGAGACGTGCTGCCACGTTATGTTTGAATGCATTTCAGTGCAGCCCCCTTCCACCGTGCTTATCGACGACTGGTGGTCTGACGAACGTCAGCTTTAGATCCAAGTTTCATCAACTTTGAAACCAACAATTTAACATTCACACTCACTCACACACAGCGATTGACCTGCTCCGTGCAGGTGAGACACCCTCAGAGCGCAGCCATATGAATTTCTAATAGTAATTGTGCCTCCCCTCTTGAGATGACGGCCAGCTTTTCACTTCACCTTCAAGTGTGGCCCTTCAATGCTGATTAGGTAGGACGACATGTAGCGAAAGCTCTTTAGTCTGACTTTCCTTCTAAATTACGCTGTAGGAGTAACATTGTTCTGTTCTGGTTGCGGCACCTCTGCTCGCTCGCTTGATCGACGGTACGAGTTGCTGTAGGGGAGTTGCCTTTTTACAGTCAACAAACAGCCTAATTTTTCATTGTTATGCAGAGCGACTGGTTCCTCACGTCATCTCTCAGGTGATTTGTTGTTCCTTTTATTTATTTGTCAGAATTTGTAAAGTCCCTGGGCCGACCCACTGAGCAGTTTCCCGGTGATTAGGTGTCTAAATGGTAGACAAGCAGTGAGGTTAAAATTGCTTTTTGTTGGTGTAAAAGTGATGTCAAACTCACACCCAGCTGCTGTTTTGTCATCGCATCAAAAAGAAATCTTGCAGCAGGGAACAAAGAGAGAGAAGCTTAGGTGAGGCTCATGTCTGTGACACGTGAACTGTGAAGTCATACTTTCTAATATTTAGCACACAGCAGGCTACTGCTAAAAAATACTTCAGCGTGGCTTAGGTGAGGGTGCTGCTTGGAAGAATCAGAATGCTCTTCTACTAAAAATTATTTGGAAATAATTATAGGTAAATGAGCCAAACTGGATGAGCTACTACTGTCACGCAGGTTCCTTCAGAGCTGCCTTAATTCTTTATGGCACAGATTCAAATAAGTGCTCAGAGAGTTTGAGCCATGTTGACACGATAGCATCTCACAGTTACTGCAGATGTGTCAGCTGCACATCCATGATGTGAATCTCCCACTTCACCAATTTCCAAAGGTGGTCCACTGAACTGTGATCTGGTGAGATGATTTGAGCCTTGTGACACGATTCCTGCTGGAATCAGCGATCAGAAGATGAGTACACTGTGGTCACAAAGGTTTGGACATGGTCAGCAACAATGCTCAGGCAGGCTGTGGTGTTTAAATGATGCTCAGCTGGTACTAATGGGCCCAAAGTATGCCAAGAAATTAGACGACCTGACAGCAGGTGATGCCGAGTGAACAGCAGCTTCACTTTCTGTTCATGGGGGACAGGAATAACACCCGGTCTTCTGCTGCTGTAGCACATCTCCTTCAAGGTCTGACAGGTTGTGCTTTCAGAGATGCTCTTCTGCATACCTTGGTTGCAACAAGTGGTTATTTAAGTTCCTGTTGCCTTTCTATCAGCTCAAATCTATTCTCCTCTTACATCAACAGGGCATTTTCACCTAGAGAACTGCTATTCTCTGTAAACACCAGAGATAGCTGTGTGGGAGAAGACCCAGTACATCAGCAGTCTCTGAAATACTCAAAGTCACTTAAATCACTCTTCTTCTTCATTCTGATGGTCGATGTGAACTTCAGCAGATCATCTTGACTGTGTTTACATGCCTGAATGCACTGACTTGCTGCGGTGTGATTGGCTGACTAGATTTTTGCATTAACAAGCAGCCGAACAAGTGTACCCAATAATGTGAGTGTGTCACATGGCACACTGGCATAAGTAGAATAGAATAGAATAGCCCTTTATTGTCGTTGTACACGTACAACAAATTGTGGGTGCTCGACACCAGCTGTGCTAGAATAAAATATAAATAGTAGACAGCAGTAATAAATAGCAAACAAGAGAAATATATACAAATATAAGAGAAAATAAGAGACATTGGGACCCCATAATAAGAACCCATTGTGTTGGGGTTTTGATTATATGCATTGTCAACCAGATGTTACTTTTACATCCAATAAATTCCATTTATTGGTCTTTATCTGTCCGTGCTAAGCTCTTAGCCCAGAAACCATCTGGCTGTGAGAATCAGCTTTTAGATAACCAGCTATTTCACATCTTTATCCAGCATCTTTAGATATTTACGGCTGTATTGGTGTTACATCATTTGTAATGCCTGGCCTAACCTGTGCTACATCTAGCTTTGGCAACATAAAATGGCAATTTAAATGTGTTTACCGCAACATATGGGGTTCATATTTATACTTGTTTGTGTGGCATGTAAATTAAGCAATGAATAATTAAACTGCCTGGGCCAAAAGTGGTCTTTATTTAGCTGGAGACATAGCATAGCAATAGAAAACAATGGCAGCCCAGTGTAGAACTTTGTCATTTGGACAGTCAGTTGCACTTTTATACAATTTACATGATTAAGTAAAAGACAGATTAAAATGGTGATCGGTGGTCCATACAGACAGTGTAATAACACAGTGTGTTATTACACAAGTGTACACTCAATCTCATTTTTATTAGAGAGTGAGAGAAACCCAAGATGCCTCTTCTACCTCTCCTCTTCAGTACCTAGTCATGTGTGACTGTGAGAGAAGGAGGAAGAGCTAAGAATAGAGAAAAGGGGGCCCGATGCTGTGATGCCGCCGCTACCCACGTTCTGTAACTGAGCGTGCTCTCTACACCATTTCTGCTGCCCTGTTTGTGCAAGCTCTGCTCACCATATACACTGCAGCTACCTCAGTGTAACTACTTTTCTTTTCATCAAGGTATCAGATGCAGAAGTTTAGCTAGAAATGGCTCTTTCATCCTTCCTGTGTTCGATAATAACATGATCTGAATGTCACACATGGAGAGATTTCATCAGAAACAGTCACTCTTTATGTCATGCCAAAGGGAGCCCGTTTGAAGCTCCTCCACTGACAGGCAGGGACTAGAGTGAGAGCCTTTTTTAATCTATTTTTTTTTTTAAACACAGATAGAAGAGACTGAAACAAAAGACAAGATCTGGCACCGAGGGCCGAGGTGCAGAGACAAGTAGAACTGATGGAGGGTTAGATAGCAGAATAAGATTGAGTCATATTTGATGATATTGTCCTCAAAAGGCTCACAAGAAACAGACACCAGTACTCCCGAGAAATCACGTCGTGCAGATGACTTTGCTAAGAGGGGATTATAAGGCGATAATTATGTTTTCAAAGAGGGAGAGGGAAATGATGAAAGATAGAGAAGGAACAAATATATTAGAATCAAAAGAAGAAATAGGTCTGTGTGATGGCACTCATCAGAACAAAAAACTTGCTGCCAGATGGCTAATTTATTTACAGATATGCTAGAAACACCACCTGCTGGATAAGAAAGTAACATAGTTTCCATCTTCTGTAAGGTAAAATCAGAATTTTACTGCAGGGCTTGCTGTGCCGTGCCGTCTTGTTTATATTTAGCAGTGTTAACAGCAGGTGGTATTTACTTGCCAAACCTGTTCAAAGTGTCAGTGAATCTGTCTCCATTTGACCCTCAGTGGGGGCAACTTGTCAATTAATTAGCCGTGACTTGAGACCGAGAGTGGGTTTGAAGCGCAGACAGCTGCAGGAATGAGGAGGAAAATGCCCCCGCTCAAATACAGAGCCGAACAAGAAGCAGCGAGGTGTACTTATTGGGGAAGGAGCTGCGGCTGTCAGCATTTTTTTTTCTTCTTCTCCCCTTAATGAAGCTGTGGAACAGGTGATCAGTGAGACAGAGAGGAGGATTAAAGGTAGAGTTAACCTCTCAGGAAGGTAAACTGGAAGGTGAGCGCTTCTGCAAGATTTAGGTCTAAGTGTAGGAGTGTGCGTGAGCCAAGCGCAGAGGGCAGATCTCATCCTCAGTGTATAAAAGATTTCAATTTGCCCCTCCCGACATTTGTTGCAATCAGTCATCAAATGCCTCCAAGAGCTGAAAGAAAGCTCTCACATTAATATTCAAACTAGAAAACGCACCGATGTTTCCTGAAAACCTCCAGCAACAGCAGCCGTGCACGCCTCTGATGCACTCACAGGTGAACTTCACGGGTAAAACACTGACCTGATGTTATGATTCACTGAAGAGAACATTGGAGATCCAAGTGCAGGGCTCCGGAGGCCAAATAATTCAACAAAAAAACCCCCAAAACTAGCTTTTAGTATTCATTACATACTTTTATTTAACCAGGAAGCCCCTTTAAGCTGAGATTTCCTGACAAAGCGAAACATGGCCAAGGTAGCAGCCATACAAATGCAATGCATTTTACAAATGCCACAGATACAACATAAAATGCAAGCTCTACAACATGATATACAATACACAAATACCCGCAACAAAGAAACACCAGTGGCCTTTCAGGAAGAAACCACAAGTCTCCTTCACCACATTCTGTGTGATGCTTTTAAATTCAGCAATAGAGTTTTTCCCACATCTGTTGAAACCCTCAGCCCATCACAAACCATCCATTTGGAGGAGAATAGCGGGAAAATATTGGAGCTGAGACATAACAAAGGCACAGAGGTAAACTGGAAGTACACCCAGTATCGCTTTACAGATACTTTTTAAAAAAAAAACAGTTTCCTGTTTCCTAAGAGTTTTCAGTGAAGGCCAACCCAAATGATGGAGAATATACTGGTGGGAAAGTTTTTAACAGAAAAATACTATGTGTGTACACTTTCAGTGGATTTACCATCAGCTATAACGATTCTAAAATCATCAAACCCTGATTGCTGATTGTTGATACTGTAATGTACTCAGTCAACAGTGTTTACAAGAAAAGTTTAATCCAAAGAGTCCATGCACAGCAGACCATCGTGACACAAAGCAGATGACAAAGGGAAAGACAGGACTGTCTAGCGTACACACTCAGAGATGACTGTGGATGAGACACAGATGAAAGCAGTTAAGCTTATCTATTAGACGTGGGTGGATCAATCTAAATATTGATAGTATTGATACCAATGATGATAGTGATATTGGATTGATACTAGCATGATAGGATTGATAAATTGTTACTGAACAAAGTCCATCAAATTCAGTAGCCCACTGAATTGTGCTAAATAAATTGTTCCTTTTGAAATGAAAGAAAAATACGTGTTTTGACTGTCACCTCTGTTTTATTTATAGCCTATAGCACATTTAAGCAGAAGCTGACCCAGAGGGATTCAGAGACAGACACATTTACATTCAAGGTCACCACAAAAATCCAGGTTCAAAATACATCACACAACTGATGATGGTTCATCTCATAAACCATGACACACTCCCTCTTCCCTGCATAAACTGGCTTTATAGGCTTAAAGTATCAGCATCATTACTGGTATCTGCAATTCTAGCCCTGCATTTACTTGGTACTGATTGATACTAAAATGTGCAGTATAGCACAGCACTATGAACTATACGATGACAAAAGGTGGGAAAAGAATAGGACGTGAAACCAAAACCTTCAAAGTAAAACAGGAAGTAACAGACTGGGGTATTTTGGAAAATGCAGCTTTTTCTTATGTCTGTGAAGGTTCTCAGTCATCCAGGTCATCGTAGTCAAAGGAATTTGCAAAGAAAAGCGTCTGGACTTCTTAGCTTGCCTTCAAAACCTTGAAAAGGACAAAACCATTGACCGCATTACATATCACCGCCTTTACCCAGGGGATGCCATACCCTGCATTTATGGACTTCCTAAAATCCACAAGGAAGGGGTCCCACTCAGACCCATAGTCAGTAGCATAAACTCAGCTACTTACAACATTGCGAAACACCTTGCTACCATCCTTGCACCTCTCGTGGGGAACACCCCACACCACATCAAGAACTCCACCGACTTCACCGACAAGGTCCAGAAACTTACCCTGGATCCAGATGAAACCATGGTGTCCTTTGATGTAGTCTCTCTCTTCACTTGCATACCCACCACGGAAGCAGTGGAGACTGTCAGAAAACGACTACAAGAAGACAGCTCCTTGGAAGACAGGACCAACCTCACACCCGATCAGATTTGCACACTGTTAGACCTCTGCCTTACCACAACATACTTCAAATACAACGAAGGCTTCTACAGACAAAAACATGGCTGTGCCATGGGCTCCCCCGTGTCACCTATTGTAGCCAACCTTTACATGGAAGAAGTGGAAAGGAAGGCTCTTGGCTCTTTCAAAGGAACAGCACCCAGCCACTGGTACAGATATGTAGACGACACCTGGGTCAAAATCAAGACACAAGAAGTGGAATCCTTCACTGCGCACATTAACGCTGTGGATAAAAACATCAAGTTCACCAGGGAAGACACAAAGGATAACTGTTTGCCTTTCCTGGACTGCGCTGTGCACATTGAAGAGAATGGCAACCTCAACACCCTCTGGAACACAAACTTGGAGTAATTAGGACCCTACACCACCGGGCAGAACATGTTCTCTCTAAGCCTGAGGGAAAAAAGAAGGAACGCACACATGTAAAGGAAGCCCTCAAAACATGTGGTTATCCTAACTGGGCGTTCATAAAGTCAGCAAAGAGGCACAGAAAAGAAGATCAGACACCAGCGAGGGAGGATAAGAAAGACAGACGCAACAACGTTGTCATCCCCTATGTAGCCGGTGTATCAGAGAAACTCAGGAGAGTTTTCTCCAAGCACGACATCCCAGTGTACTTCAGACCCAGCAACACACTCAGACACAAACTGGTTCACCCGAAAGACAAAACTCCAAAACACAGACTTAACAACGTGGTGTATGCTGTACAGTGCAGCGAGGAATGCCCAGACCTCTACATTGGAGAGACCAAACAGCCACTTCACAAGCGCATGGCACAACATAGAAGAGCCACCTCCACAGGACAAGACTCAGCAGTCCATCTGCATCTTAAGGATAAAGGTCACTCTTTCGAGGATGCCAATATTCACATTTTGGACAGAGAGGACAGATGGTTTGAAAGAGGAGTGAAAGAGGCCATCTATGTCCACTGTGAGCGACCATCTTTGAACAGAAGCGGTGGTTTACGACACCAACTGTCTGCCATCTATAATCCAGTTTTGAGTTCCCTCCCCAGACGCCTTAACGCCCACTCACATCCTGGGCCATCTGACCTCAGGAAATCACATGATAGGGTGGGGCCAGGTTTCACAATGAGCTCACCCGAAACCCTGGCTGATTAGGTACCACACCCGCTTTCACACCTTGGCTCATGTGATTAGAGGATCACCAGGGGGTCCTTTGTCCCTCTTTGGGGGGACACTCCCACTGGGTTTAAATCTGGGACTCTCGGCCATTTGACCTTAGAACTGAAGAAGCTTCTCGGATGAGAGGTGAAACGTCTTCAAGCAACTCAAAGAAGTCCAGACGCTTTTCTTTGCAAATTCCTTTGGCAGCTTTTTCTTAGTTTTTTGGATTTTCATCTACACATAAATTGTGTTTTAGGTCAATGAGGATTAGGATGAAGATTTTCAGAAACTCTGTATATCCCCAAAAACCCAAAACAAAGATTTTGTTGTACAAGGTGCACACTTTATTTTTTCTTTTTTTCACATCGGACTGTGTTGTTGTTTATAGGCTTCTGATTGGCCAGATGTTTTTTAGTGTTCAGATTATATTACCTGTTTGTTTGATATGCTCTTGTGCATTCATGTAGACTAGATTAAAAATCCCTCATTTAAAAAATAACTGTGTACGTGTGGATGTAGCCCGACACTAATCGCAATGAAGGAGACAGCGTGTGGATGTGGTAAATATAAAATATAAAGTGGTAAATATAAACCACTGTGCTACAGCTGGTCTAAGTAAAGCCTTGGCGGTACTGCATGGTGGTTATTTACCTCTAAGATACGTTGTTGAGCTTACTGGGTTTTAATTAAATACACACATGTTCACAGTTGGAATATGTTTTATTATTAAAAAGCCACCATGTAGTTGTAGTTATTCTTTAAAAAAGCCCACGGAAATAGAGTGTTTCATCCTTATAGGAGATACTGTACGCAGACTGTGAAGACCATTTTTAAACAAAGAGGAGCTGATTAGAAATTACCAACAGTTTGATTAACTGATGGGTTTTTTCCCTCTGTAAAACTGCCCATTATGAGATAGTCTCTCAGTTGTGGGGATTTGCTGCTCAGTTTTAATTTAACTGTAAGCCTAATATCATTGGATTATGAGTTGTTTGGACAGCAATTTGAAGAAAACTTGCAGATCAGTTAGTAATAAAAATAACTGTTGCCCTAGTTGGTTAAATCCCCTAAAGCCTTTTCACTGTGTAATCACGACAATCTCAAACTAAACTGAAACAACAGAAACTGAACCTTTTAAACAATAAATATATAATACATTAATACTGAACACAATAATCTTCTAATACTGCAAATATCTGCTATACACACTTCATGCGGTGCTCATGTGTTAATCTGAATGTTTCAGCTGGTGATGTGTTGCATTATGCAGCTTGTCTTTATGCAGTGTCCTCATGTAGTTCATCATTAACAGCTTTGTCACTGTGTTGTCACGTTTTAAGGAATAAGCTTGTCTGTCTCTGCTGGACCTGCAGAACAGTCTTTTCTTCTGTCTGTGGCCAAGATTTTTAATGACTGTACTTCAGAAACTGTGGTTAGATAATCACAAAAAAACAAGCAGAACACTGTTGTCTGGCAGGTTCAGAGTCACAAGCTTTTGAAGTTGAGTTTTCATTTGTGGGAATATTAACAGGGTTTCTCCTGACTTCAAATGTGGGGGGAGTCTGCAGACTCACTTCTGTATACTCACATTCCTCTGTATTTCTCAACATTTGAAAAATTAAATATGTTCACAATCCCTCTGATTTTCTTTCGATGGAAAGTTGAAACTCTTTTAGAGATGCTAAAATGTAATTTATGTAGAAAAAACCCAAATCATTGGCTCAAACACATTAAATTTGGCAGGTCTATTTGAATTTCCACCTTTAGCCACGTGCAAGGGAGAAAACAAAACAGAAACATGCCATAGCCCTCGGTGTGACACGTGCATCCACACACTGAGGAAAACTTGGCCAGAGGTTGGAGCAGATGTTATTTGAATGGTGACCAGCTGACAGAGCTGAGCGGTTTGGTGCCGAGCGTTTAGACTCGCTCTAAGACACATCAAGAACATTTTTTCCTGTAATATTTGTTATCAGTGGTTGACAGTCTGGGTATTATATTTGCACAACAGCTCAGTAAATCCAACAAAATGACTTGTCTTCTTGGCACAGAGAGGGCAGACCAGCTGCTGATGCTGGAGGAGGTATGAGGATGTGTAGTAGAGGAATTCAAAGGTCTGTGGCCTCAGGTAATTAAGGGGAATTATAAAACAGACAGAGTGGATAGCCACTGAGTTATTTTATCTACTCCCTTGATGCCACAGGCTTGCTATCAAATCCTCAAGAGAGCTGTAGCTGTTCAACACTCAGATTGTGCCACCAGAGAAGCAGTTGAGACCAAAATTGCTTGTGGATGGAAAACTCTGGTATCATGTTTCTGCTTTTCAGAAAGGCCACTAAAAGAAACCTGTGAAAATACATTTCAGCCGAGGTTGAAAACATGGTGTGAGTGGCTTTTTATACACTGTGCTGTGGGTAGCACATTGTATCGGAGTGAGTTACAAGACCCTTTTTAAAAGAAAAAGAAAAACCAGTATGCACTGTAGGCTATTGTACCATTACATACATATTGCAGAGGCATGCACCGACGAAACAGAGGTGGTCCAGACCCTATGAGGCTCTAAAGGACCTGGGCTGCTGTGGAGAGGCACCCGTCACATTGAGTCCAGAGCAGGCAGTGTAACCTCAGTGGAATAAATGGCTTCAATGAGGTAATGAAGACCTCAGGGGATAGATGGATCCTGCCTCAACCCTGTGTTTGTCATCGTCCCTTTGCCTTTGAGTGTGTATATTCTGTTGTCCGCGTGTGTGGGCTCTCTGTCCCGGTCAGTTTATTTGCCTCTGATGAAGAGACCATATAATGTTGTTTAGAGGGCTGAGGCAGCCTCAGTACGACAGTAGAGATCCATAGTGCGTCTCGTTATAAGTGCAATTAGCAGGGAGAGGATTCTTGACCAAACTAAAGTGCACTTAATGAAAGACCCAAGACCCTCTTCAATAAAGCAGTGATTTTTCTCTGCCATTCTGGCCCATATGCAACACAATGCGCGAGGTGACAGATTAGTTGGTAGGGAAGAAGTATTAAAGATTACTTAAACAGACTTTGGTCCTCTCTTCTTTCCAATGTCGCTTCGGTTCATTGAAGTTTGTGGAGATTCATATTTGGAAAGCTATCTTAGGCATTTCAAGTGATTTGAGGTCTGGACTTTCCAATACCTTCATTCTTTTATTTTTCAGAAATTCTGTTGCAGACTGCTGTGCTTGGCATCAATGTCCTGTTGCATGACCATTTTCAGCCAAGCTCTAACCGCCGGACAGATGGCGTCACATTTGACTCTTGAATACTTTGGTATACAAAGGAGTTTGGGGTTGGACTCAGTGACAGCAAGGTGCCCAGGTCCTGTGGCTGCAAAACAAGCCCAAATCATCACCTCACCGGCACCGTGCTTAACAGCTGCTATGAGGTGTTTGTGCAGATATGCTTTTTCCTGAAGTCTTGTGTTCAGATGCATCTTTGCAATCCTAAACTTTGCTGCCATGTTATTTTCAGAGAGAAAGGCCTTTCTCCTGGTAACCCTTCCAAATAAGCAATACATGTGCAGTCTTTTTCTAATCGTTCTGTCATGAACTTTAACATTTAATATGCTAACTGAGGCCTATGGAGTCTGAGAAGTGGCTCTCAAGGTTTTTTGCAATTCCTCTGAGGATTGCAGGGTTTGACCTTGGGGTAGGTTTCCTGGGACATCAACGCCTGGGAAGATGTTTCTAACTATACGAAGATTAGAAATTGAAATAGTGTTATAAGCCTTCTGAGATTGATGGGTGGTTACAATTGCTACTAGCTACCAAAACCGCTTTTGCTGCTTTTATGGAGGTCCTCACACTCGCTGATGATCAGTTAATCAAGTGCATTTGACTAGCAGCACCTTGGTGTTACTGACTCTCTCGTTTCTTATGTAAGCTGTCAAGGTGTACTTAGATTTCACACACTGCTTCTGCTTCTTGGCTTAGGTATAATAGGCCATATTTTGTTGTTCGTCTGCGGTTGTATTTTACAACCTGAAAGGGACAGATTTCTTTTTAATGCTTTGATATGTAAAACCTTACAACTTTCAGAGGGTCTACTTTCTTTTTCACAACTATATATCTTTTTATCTGCTTTCTCTTTCTCTCAGCCTCTCTCATCCCACTCAGTGACTAAATTAAAATCTTGAAGCATCCAAAAGTGTCAGCAGGATTCAGTGCAAGAGGCTCTTTATTTATCTAATGGTCAATGCATTCCTGATATGAGGCAAAAACCAATTAACAAGTGCGATGTAGTTTATATGGTTTATTCCTTAAAGACCCTCCGCTGTAGTTTAAAAGAACACACGCATATCCACACAGCTGTAGCTGTTGACGTTTTTCTTTAGTCTTAAAATCACCATCCCGCAGCCTTAAATACTCATTAGAGGACCAAATTATTATTTGTGTTTAGTATTCGTCCACAGCTGGAAACAGTTCACGCAAATAAACAATTTGCTCATGTTTGAGAAATATTGGCTGAAAAATGAAAGGGCCGGGCTGTTTTAATAAGTTCTTTCGTCTTTTTAAAAAAATTCTTGTCTAAGAGGGGTGAATAATATTTAGGAAAATGTAAACGGGAGTGGCACAGATAGAGCAGGGTGGTGGGGAAGCGTTTAAAGATGGGCCGAGGCATATTTGGTTCTGGTCATTTGATTTCACGGTGAACAAAAGCAGCTTAGTCTGTATCTTTTTATCCAGTTATGACTGTAACAGTACAGTGGCGAGGCAGGGTATTTTGCTGCTAACAGTCAGGCCTCGCTGACAGTTGACTTTGTGAGACCTTGTGAGAGTGAATTGAATAATTGTAGAGGATGTAAATAGAACTTTTGTTGGCTTCCACCACCTCTGCAGGAGAGTCATTATAGCTGCATGATGTCTGATTACCTGAGTGAATACAACAGTGTCACATGGCTCTGACTGACACATCACTTTTTGGTGAAATACAAGCTGCTCCACGGAGCACACGATACAGTCCACACACCGGCGTTATTATAAGTCTTCATTCAGGATTAGTAAATAGGAAGCCCTTTATTACAGCATGGTGAAGGCAGTTTCACAGACTCTCTTCATCTGATACTGTTATTCATAACATAAAACAGTGAGTTTTTCTGTCTATGAAACAGCCTGAGTCAGTTTTCTAATTCCGTTAAAAATAAAAAGGGCTACATCTTAAAGAGCTGTGACATCGAAACGCCGAAAACGACTCTCCTCAAAATGAAACTGAGAGTGAGCGCTTAAAACCCATTTTCAAAATTTCACTTCAGTGTGTCGTTTAGCAGCTTAAATAACAAAAATTATGTCAGCATAAAGTTAAAATAAGTTAAAATACACATTATATCACCAGCACATGAATGGAAGCATTGAGCTAAAACGTAAGATCAGTAGGTACTTTCATTGTGGTCCCCAGTCACACAAGCTTGGAGATCAGTCAGTGACTGCCTGGCAACGACCGGTCGATAGGCAAAAATGCCTGGCAGGAGGTTGCTTGGTGTCACTTGGTGACACTGGTCGCACAGAGGTTTCCTCCTTTCAAGTGCTTTAGGTGGATTTTGCATGGAAGTAAAACACTCGCCAACTACTCGCTATGTGGCAATGAAAGGTTCAACATTTACTTTGAATAAAGCATGACCAGAATTATTGCCAAACTTGCAAGCTCAATCTCTGGGTGACCAACTGGTTATGGCAGCTACTTATAGCAATGCAATCAGAGTCATCAGGAAGTTCCCCTCCTATTTTTATTCTAGTGTGACTAAGGCAGAGTGTGCAGCCGTGAATACAAGTCGGCATTTTCCATGCAGACTGCAAGTGACAGCAGCGATCTACTTGAAACCTGAGCAATCACAAGGAGATTTTTGGCGCAGCATCTCATTGTGGAACAGCCAGCAACCTCCGGCGATCACTTACCAACTGGATGGACGATACACATTTTTCTCACTGGTTTGTTGACTGTTCTTCTGGCCTGTTTGACTGTAGCCTTAATTTCTTCCAACTCTAAAATCAATGGTGCTGCAAACAGTGAGAATGAACCAAAACGGTAACCTGAAAGACTCTAAAACAGTACCTAATGAGCTGCAAGTTCATCATTATCAGCAACCATTTTTATATGATAACTTGTTATTTGAGCCATTTTTAAATCCACAGTGAAATGCTGTTTGCAAAAGAAATGCACTTTTCCTCTCCTCTCTGTCTGCAGGCGCCGCTTGTGACGTTAATTTTAAACTAGCTTCTTTCTGTGGTTTTAAGGCCCCTTTGGACATTGAGATATAGTACGCGAGACAGTTGCTGATTTGCTCATGTGTGGCTGAAAAACCAGTCTCCCAATCTCCACCAGCTAATAGAGTACAGTTCTGAATTATTGATGCTGTGTTGGAGTTACGACAATAAGCAGAAATGTCAAACATTGTCACCTGCTGCTGCGTCTCACCGAGGGAAATCCAGACCTCTAAATTAAATAAAAACCCTCAACGCGGAGATTTTTTTTTCCACTGTTGGACTATCGGCTCATACTGTGTGTATTCCTCAAAGTCAAGTAGTTTTCTAATTCACCAAAGCGTTGTGTTTAGTGCGATTTGATATTACTTATAAGTCATGTCTGATGCAGCGTGTGCTTCAGCTCGGATGAGAAAAGTACCACTCTTACCTTTAACTGACCACCCACTGAATGTAAATGGGCTCCTTAATAGATATGCCTGTCAGCTTATGTTATCCACAATGCCTTTCAATCACTATACAGCGCAGCCCACCGCATCAAGCCCCCAGGGATATAGCAGGGCTTGGTAATGATGGCCTACGTATGTTTTAAATAAAGTGGCAGCTTGAGTTTTAATGTCTCAGACGGGTGCTTAGAGCCTGTGCAGCATAAACCCCGGAGTCTGTAATCCACTGCAATATCCATGGGAAACATGTGACCAGTAAAGTCCTCACAAATTGTGGGAATTGACATGGGACAAGCTGATCAAAGCAAACTATTGATGGACTGATTGATCATGTAGATTTTTCACTGGCAGATTGGAGCCCTGTGATGGCGAGCTTGTGCAGTTGCACGTCTCATGCAGCTCTGGTTATTCAATTGGTGGTCTGTGCCATTTGACAGACTTCTGTGATCAATGTTCTTTGTAAATGTTAAGGCCGATACGGTTGATGGCGCCGTCTTATTGGCATGATCTAGCTCAGCCCAGATGGTGCTGTGCGCACATTAACCTCATGGTGTGTGTGTGTGTATTGGTGCATGTAGGGAGGGCACAAACTCATCTTCTCACATTGGGGAAAAAATGAGACCACATACTCAATCAGGAGGGATGACATGTCTGAATGTATTAAGGATTTAACCATTCTCCAGATCCACACTTCTTATCTTCTGCTCATAATAAGTAAAAAATATTTTTTCAACTGCAGGCTTGATGATGAATCTGTTCACTCTTAACCTGAGGCACACCTGCTCTAGCCTTACATTAACAATTCTGTATTACCAATTAGCAACATGAGCACATGGCTAATTAACATAGCGTTACGTAATGCAAGAAGCTATTTCTGGACCTATATTTACACTCATGCTTGGACCAACGCATAGCTCTTAATGAAAAATGTCCAATCGTTATTTCACTCATGAACAGACTGTATTTAAAAGATGGACATAACCACCACCCATTAGTTAACAAGGTCATATTGTGAAGCCTCAAGCTGAGCATTTTTACTGTTGCCATTTTGGCTTTTTAAAGCAAGTTTGACTGTGAAACCCAGGGATACTGCAGGCGTTGATTGCCCAAGAGTTGTCCACCATATTATATGTGATACAACTGCCAGTTGCTAGGGAAAAATGTGTTATCCTTGCCTGTGTGGCAGTGATTCCTGGCTCTCACTGGATTAAACTGGATGCAAAGAAGGTGCTGCACCAAAAACTTCCAAAGAGATTGCTTTGGTTGCTAGAGGATTGCCACAGTTGCTTGTAGTTTTTCATGCTTGTCTGTAAATACTGTGTACTAGTAGTACAACTTGGAAAAGTGCAACACAAATGGTAAATTGAGTTCAAAATAGAAGCTGTCCCTTGGAACTACCAACATGTTTTAAAAGGTGCAACTTTTACTTTGAAGGCAAATTCTCTCCATCTCTGAATTGTTTTGCACTTTTTACTCTTTCTGATCTGATCTTTTGTACCAGGCCATAAACTTGCTTTTTTAATGATGTAAACAGGAAAGTCGCCCCCTGTTGGCCATTAGAAAGTATTCAAGTTTTTGACATTGTTCAGCCCATCTTTTATATACAGATCATATTTTCACCATAAAGCATGGCTCTGTTTCTCTCACAGCTGTTCAACTTTAACAATGCCTGTCTGAGAAACATAATGAGAGACAAAAGGGCAGAGGGGTGTATCGAAAATATGTTGTTGGTTTCAGAAACGTGTTTGACCCACGGAGCACACATTTGGGCTTTGTGTCTGCACGTGCCGTTTAATCACGTCTGCAGTAAATTACTGGATACAAGAAGTGCACTCATGGCAGTGTCTTGTGTTAGCGCCCATTGCCACTTATCCATGTTCTCTTTGTAATTGCTGTGCGGGCGCTGTAATGGGCACGCATGAGCACATAGATTCAAATGTCAGCTCGGATTTGTTGACGCTGTTTTGTTCTATTAGGCTGTGAGTAAATAATCCACTCTCGACACCCTGCGTTTAAATGTTATTAATTGGGGGGGCTGTTAATGACGGCGGAGACGTTGCATGAAGGTCTGATTAGTCCACATGTCACAGCCGCTCCCGCTCAGTGTTGCCGGCTGGCTGCTCCCATCCATCGTGTTACTTCTGTTTATTTGCCTGTAGCACTTCTGGAGATCCATTTTTAATGTGAGGTACGGTCCAAAAAAAAAGAAAAAAAGGGAGACTGGATCTTCTCCGTCTGCAGGAGCGTATTAACTCACCTCACAGGTGTTTGTGCGGATGTGCGGGAGCGCGTGCGCACACGTTTGCGCTGAAGGGGCCCTCGTGCTGTTTGTTTTATGTTACAAGTCTTTTATTTTTGTCAGTGAGAGTCGGCGCCGGCAATATGCGCCAGCTTAGATAAAAAGTAAATTGTGTATTATTAGGAGAGGGCACGCACTGCATGTAGCGTACTGTGCGAGTTGTGTGTATCTTCCTGTCCGTCAGGGTGTTATGTGGAGGCATATTTGAATTGTTACCATGGAAACCGAGCTCTGCCGTTACACAGGAACCCGGATGAGTCTGTGCGTCTCTCCGCTCTCTCTCCCTCTCCTGCTGCTGTCACACTTCTTGTGGGATTTTAAACGTTTTTTTTTCATACTTTCTCTCCACTGCCCTCTCTGAGTGATTTCATCTGCTCATTTTCAGAAGTTCAGCCATTTTTATCCAACTTACTGTAAACTATAGCTTTTAAAAGACAAAAATAAACCCCAAAACATTTCTTTAACCTCCTCCCCACCCTTGGTCCTTCTTCATCTCATGGTAATCATGTCTTCTTTTAATCTTCCCTTCTTCCACCTTCCACGCCTCCCTCCTTCACTCCCTCCTTTGGGTTTCTTATTGCTGTTCCTTCCTCCACCTCCATCTCTTTTGTGTATGTCTCTATTTATTCTCTCCTCTCGCCCCTCTCTTCTCTCTCCTCTCTGCTGCCTTCCTCCCACTCGCTTCCTCCTCCTCCTCTCTCTCTCTGTCTCTCTAGGCTCTGGTGTCCTCATGGAGAATTCAGCTCGTTTACAATTAGCATGTGCACCTGCAATTAAGCCTGACAAACCTCTGGTAATTAGACCTTTTAGACAAACTGGTTTTTTTTCTGGGGTTTTTTGGTATGTGGCGATCACATCCAGGCGGTTCGTCCTCTTTCTTTCAGCGCAGATTTGCTGGTTTCTGTCAGACATCAGCAGTGCTCACAACTTCTCTCTCCCTCTTTTGTTTTTTTTTGGACTTTTATGCTATTGGTGCTGACTGGATCAGCTCCGCAACACACAGGGTGCTTGATAAATAAAAGATTAGCAAAGGTGTTGCGTGAAGGAGGTAGAGAAACAAAGCTTTTACTCTTACCCTTCGTTTATCCCTCTCCTCAAGTGCTCCTTGTGCTTAATTTAGAATAGAGGCATGAACATATACTCATTAAGATTCCTCATCTTTATCTGTGCAGAAAATATGCCCGAATTTGCACTCCCTGTTCACTTGTATGTGCGCGCACTCAGAAACCACAATTCTCACATCAGGCTATGACTAATTGTGTTTCTCCCTGCCTGTCACCTCCCTCTGCTTACATCCTTCACCCCGCCTCTCCCTTTTCTATCTCTCCCACTTTATTTGTCTTCGCCCCTCTTCCTTCCATGCTCGTCTCCGCTGATCTTTGTACATGTGCTAATAGGAGCAGCGAATAACGGCAATAATACTGACTAACAGGTCTGCAGTTGACTTCAAAGATCAGCAAATGGGTCTCAGAGGGTTGAAGGGAGCGACCAAAAAGACAGGTTTGGAGGGCTAAGGAGAGAAAAGCAGTGGAAGCAGTGAGGGAACGAGAGGGAGGGAGGGAGGGAGAGACACTCAGTGAGTGTCTAATGGTCACTTAGCCTGGCAGCAAGTCCATGAAGCTGTGAGGCTGTCAATCTGTCAAAATGCACCCAGTGCTATCTTGACTCTCTTAAAACAGAGACGCACACACTCACTTACACACACACAAACACACAAACTCCCTCTCTTTCCTGCTCTGTCTTTGATGTGTGCCACAGGGTTCCTCCGAGGAAGTCACGGCACAGTGTAATGGATGTGGCGTTGTCACTTGATGCTCTATGAGAGCTCACAGGCCTCTCTCTCTCTCTGTGAGGTTTTATTCCCAGCTATATGGGTCACTTAGCTTGTTCTGCGGTTAAAGGGTCAAATTTTCTGTAGTTTGATAGCCTGGCCAGAACTGGGCTTATTAGCCTTATCCTTAACATAAAGCAAAGAGCAAAGGCCAGGGTCAGGACTCTGTGCAGGCCAGTCAAGTTCTTCCACAGCAGACTTGCTCCTCCATGTCTTTGTGGGCCTTGCTTTGTGCACTGGAGCGCACTCATGTTGGAACAGGAAGAGATCATTCCCAAACAGTTCCCACAAATTTGGGAGCATGAAATTGTCCAAAAAGTTTTGGTTTGCTGAAACCTTAAAAGTTCTTTCACTGGAATTAGGGGCGAGGTCATTTTGTAAAAACAGCCTCACGCCATAATCCCACCTCCACCAAACTTGGCATACTGCAGGCAGACGAGCTCTAGTGTGATTCGTCACTCCAGAGAACGTCTCCACTGCTCTGGAGTCCAGTGGCAGCATGCTTTACACCACCGCATTCAGCACTTTACATTGTGCTTGGTGATTTAAGGCTTGAATGCAGCTGCTTGGTCATGGAAACCCATTCTATGAAGGTCTCTACACACTGTTCTTCAGCAAATCTGAAGACCGCATGAAGTTTGGAGGTCTGTAGCGATTGACGCTGCAGAAAGTTCTGACATTTTATGTGACCTACCATTTCATGGCTGAGTTGCTGTTGTACCAAGTCTGTTCCACTTTGTTAAAATAGCACTAACAGTGGACTCTGGAATATATGGTGGTGAGGAAATTTAATGATTGGATTTGATGCACAGGTAGCATCCTGTCATGGTACCACGCTGGAATTCACTGAGCTCCTGAGATCGACCCATTCTTTCACAAATGTTAGTAGAAACAGTCTGCATGCCTAGGTGCTTAATTTTATACACCCGTGGCCTTGGGAATAATTGGAACATCTGAATTCAGTGATTTGGATGGGTGAGTGAATACTTTTGGCAATATAGCTTATGTCAGGCAAGTTTATTGGCGAGTTACTGGCCCGTTTGAAAGGAAAGCTGCCTGAAATCTGAAAACAGATGTAAGCAAACTGTGGAGTGTATTTAGAATAGAATAGAATTAGAATAGAATTCAACTTTATTGTCATTGCACATGCACAGGTACAGGGCAACGAAATGCAGTTTGCATCCATCCAGAAGTGCTTTAGTGATATAGATATATTACAATATATATTAGCAATAATATAGATATGCAAGTATATTACAGAAATGGGTCTATTGTGGTATGTTATAATGTATACGGTATGAAGTATGTTGTGAATATTCTATAACTATAGGTATGTACAGGCTGTAGTGAGTACAAGCTATGTACAGGATATGAACAGGATATAAATATGAAAAACTATACAGAATATGAAATAAATAACTTTACAGAAATATGAGATATACAGTTATACAGAAATGGGAACTATGCAAGTTGTAAACAGTTGTAAGGTTAAAAATTATTGTATGTACAGAATGATTATTTACACAGAGCTATACAGTAGTGCAGTTAAGATAAGTGAGGGTGTGGATAATTTAGGAACATTTGTGCAAACTTTTGGGAAAAAATATTATGTTGGACACAATTTCAAGTCCTTAAGTTGTGAGGTGAACTGAATCCTAGCCCTGTTGCCAGGGTTTGTCCCTTCTCAAACAGCAGGACCTTGGCAACCCATGCCAAAACAGCTCAGGTATTTACACCTTCAATATGCAAGATGTTGACTGTGAGATCCAGCTGCTTACAAGCTTAATAAAAGAGTGTCAAAAAGCTGACTCGCAGGCCAGAATCAACCTACAGAAGGGTCGAATCAAGCTCACTGGATGGAACTGCAGAGAATTAGGCTACACCTTTTGACTTTTCAATGTATTTTGCATCAGGAAGCACTCGGTTGCAAGAAAAGATCACATCCCAAGAGCAGAATGATTTATCTCCGTAAATTACTATCGGCGTTATTGTCAGTTTTGCAGCGTCCTTTCTGCCATACCACCGAAGTAGGACGGCTAATTTGAGAAGCTGTGCCAACGCATTTTTGTTTTATGACAGTAATGTTTCTTTATAATTACAGCAAACCGACAGGTAAACTGAGTTATATTGTTGAAGTTTCTTTTATGTTTTTTTGCAAGGCTGAAAAAATGAGAACATGATGATGATAAACTTTGCAGGTTGTTCATGATCTGTTTTGCAAATTGATGAATCATTGACTGTTTTTCTGAATGTACTGTGATCTGATATGTCCCAGCTCTTGACATGGGCTGTGGTTACTATCATTTTCTGCAGGTGGTCGTGTTTTGCATCATCACTGTTGTGTATTAATTAATTTATATTTCAGTTCATATTTAAAGTGTTAAACATCATTTTTCAGATGTTTTGTATTTATCTTCTCTTTCTGTCTCTGTTCTCTTTCCCTCCAGGGACGGCATTTACACTCCTCCACAATGCTTGTCAGCCTCCACCGTTCTCACTCCCATCTTCAGGACAAGCACTTGATCTCCCCCTCCTCCTCCTCCCCCCATCCTCCGTCTCCTCCTCCAGACCGGTCATCCTATCACCCTTATCCGTGCCCTCGGCTGACCCTGCCTTTCCTCTCTCTGTCCTTCTCTCTGCTCCTCCTTTCCATTGTCCTCTTGCCCGTCTGCGAGTCCCGCAGGGGTGGAGGTCCAGGAACTGGGCCTGGAGGTTCCCCAGGGGGACAAGGAGGCCAGAGGGGAGGCAGCAACCAGAGGGGTGTAGTTATCCCTCCGCATTACTCCCCCGGCTCTCCAGCACTTCCCCCCATCAGTCCCAAGTTGATCAACTCGCTCAGCATTGCTGTCATCCTGGTGGGCAACTCTAGTGAAGTAGCCTTGGGGGCTGGACTTGAGAAGGAGGACTTCCTCCACATCCCGTATCCTCCCAAAGTCGAGGTGGTCACCATGAACGAGACCGACCCCAAAAGTATCATCAATCGGATCTGCGCTCAAATGACAAGGAACCCACTGCAAGGCGTCGTGTTCGGTGATGACACAGACCAGGAGGCCATCGCTCAGATCCTGGACTTCATCTCTGCGCAGACACACATCCCCATACTGGGCATCAGAGGAGGATCTGCCATGGTCATGGCTGCTAAGGTAGGAGAACTCGGCTGAGTGCATCAATGCTTTGACCCACAGGCCACTACAATCGGGAACAAATATTAAGGTGAAGGGAAAAGAGATATACCTTCATCCTGCAGTAGTTAGAATAATGCCTCCTAGATACAATTTAGAGTAATGTACTTACGACTAATAATATAATTCCCGTGCAGGTTTCTAGATTAATCATACCAGCTGGAATAATTCCAGTCAAAATTCACTGAAAGAAAACAAATAGCTGAATAATTTTTTCTGAGATAATTAACTGTTTTTTTTATTAGTGTGAAGTCTATCAGAGGTATCATTTGTTAATTCTTCCTCGTATTTTTTATGTTGCATCAGCCCCTCACTGCTTGGTGCTGCTTCTTATTCCAAACCAGCCTCTCGACTGATTGATTTTGCTGTTAATAGACCCCCCTCCCCGGCCCTCGGAGCCTGACGTCACAGCAGAGCTCCTGACAGCGAGTCGACTCAACGTTCAAAGCACTCACAGTGGGAAACAAAAGAGTACATAATAAGTCAAAAAACCATCTCTGTGGGACTGAGATACATGAGATTTGGCACAAACTGGGCTGCACAAGTAGAATCCATAATCCCGAAATGGAAAAACAGCTTTGAAATGTAGCCTCAAAGATGTAGTGTTAATAGCCTTTTAAGTTTCTCACAGAGGAATGGCGGGGTCTGTACAAGCATGCAGGCGGAGTTTTTTAGAAATTTGTTTTTACTTTTTTTATTAACTTTTAGATGCATGCTCGCTGTGGGGCGTACAGTACAGTTTATTCTCTGCAGTTGGAGTTTTGGTATCAGTTTGGTTTTAAAGATATGATTTAATTGGTTGAGTAGATTCAACATATTGTTTGTTACCGAGTGCAAACGTTTCTGTTGACCTTGTTATAGTTTGGAAAAAAAAATCTTACCTTCCAGCCACATATCTATTAGAGGAATAAGTAGAGTGTGTTTTTTTTTAAGTTTATTGTACATTTTTAAAAGTCCTGAAAGTTTTATCGCAGTACTGCATTGTGTTAGAGGCTGGTGAGGACTTTAAGGAAATGACAGCAATTAAATCAGGGATTCGGGCCGGCTCAGAAAAGCTCCTTTGCCCATAATTTTTTGAAACTCACATACAAGTCAAACCACTGTATGCTCATACTGAGTGAAAACCCCCGATAAAAAAACTGTAAATATTATCATGCAATAAATAGCACATGCATTTCTCAGAGATGAAAATAATCATTAAAAAAAATTACAGAAAGATTGCTTAAAACTGCTGGAGTTCAAGACTTCACATTAGCGGCTCTCATGTGTATGTAACATGTAAATCCTTAAAACATTATTAACTAAACCTATTATTAGCTTATTAAACAGGCTTATAAAAATGTCAAAAGGAAGATTGTCTTTTACATCTGCAGTAAGCCTAATAGAGTGTACATGGATTCATCAAGGTGCTGGAAACATTCCTCAGAGATTTAAATTCATATCGACATGATAGTGTCACACAGTTGCTGCAGATTTGTCGTCTGGGCATCCACGACACATCCATTATACCTCCACCACTAACCTGAACAGTTGCTACACGGCAGGATGGATCCGTGTTTTCACCCTGCCATCTAAATGTTGCGGCAGAAATAGAGATCCATCAGACCAGGCAATGTTTTTCAAATTTTCTGTAGACCAGTTTTGTGAGACTTTTATTTGAGTTTCCTGTTCTTCTACTGCTGAAGCCCATTTGCTTCATGGTTCAGTATTTTTTAAATTCAGTGCTCTTCTGCATACTTTGGTTGTAGTGAGTGTTTTTTTGAATTACTGTTAAAAACAGTTTGTAGATCAGCAGCTTCTAAAATACACAGACTAGCCCGCCTGGCACCAACAACCTTGCGACAATCCAGATTCACTTAAATCCCTCTATTCTGATGCTCAGGTTGAGCTCCAGGAGTTCGGTTAGGCCAGGGGTTGCTGCCACGTGACTGGCTGATTAGAATGAAGAAGAGGACGAATAGCAGCAAGACCCAGCACAGAACACAGCAGACATCAAAAACAACAGCAGATATTAAGTTAAACACAGCATGAAAACAAGAAGCTGGAGTGGAGGTGGGCTGCAAAGTAGCTTGCAGATATGCATCAACTGTAGGCAGGCTAAAGTGACTTAAAATACCACAACTTAAATAGCAATCCATTAGAACTGGGTATTGATTGAGCTTGAGCTGAACTGAAATCGGCCTGTTATGGCTGTTGTGGCTTGAATTTGTGCCTGCTTGAACTGATTCTGTGCTCGAATATGTTTATTATGGATCATAAAACCCCCCAAAACAGCAATTGAGTTTAATATAATCTGGAAATCGCATCTTGTGCCTTGACTTGTTGCTTCGCAGAACATTTTCAATCAAGGATACCTCTCAATTTGAGTAAACAAAGAATCAAATGAATGCTCCAAATCAAAGAGAGCTGCTTTAATGTCCTTGCAAGAAGGAGCTCTCTCCAGTGAGAAACACTGAGAGCCTACGCAGCCTTTTCTTCCCCGCTTCTCTAAAAGACAGTTGCATGGACGTTGGGTAGAGAAAGAATACAATGAAGAGATGAAGACAGAGCGAACAGAATAAACAAGTGAGGGGGGGGGGGTTGAAGGTTATGACATAACACAACGTGTGTGGGTGTGAAGGAGGAAGAGGAGTTTGGTTAACATATAATTATCACATTTTGCAGCTGACAGGGAGACAGAGGCCACAGGCTGAGAGTGACAGAGGCGAAAGGATTGATAAGAGTGTAAGAGTCATGTAAAAGCACTGCTGAGGAAATGCGACGCATGAGAGAGAAATGTGTGTGTGCGTGCGTGTGTGTGGGTTAATGCATTTGATGCTGAACACAGTTTTTCAGGAAATCTCAGTAGTTTCTCATTCTCAGTGATTACCGCTCACTTGGCTCGTTCTCCTTAAACCTTTATTCTTCTTCTGCTTGTTGTCAGTCACACACACACACACGAGGGGGTGAATGCAGTGGATACGGTTGGCATGGCAACCACTTGCTTATACATTTCCCTCTACGTACTGTATAAAAGCAGTTAGTGTGAGATAGAGGAAAGAAATGATTATTTCTGAGTCTGACAAAAGCAGAGCTGAAAGAGAAAAGGTCACAGCTGCTAAGGGTGTGGTGGTGGGTGAGGTTTTGAATTGAAAGATGAAAAGATTAATGCTAAAAAAAACAAGGTTAAAAATGCAGAGAGGATCCAAAACAGGCCAGCGAGACTAAGAGGAAAAGTGATTTGCCTTTCAGTGGTGTAAGTTCTAACTTTTAAAGCGGTTGGATTTTATTTTTAACTCTGCAGTCACACAAACCATTAAAAATTGCTAAATCGTTTTTCTGATTTAGATTCATTTAATCTGTGTAGATTCACGCAAACAACAGCTGTGACACTTTGCAAACTAGTGTAAAATAAATGACTGAATTGTGCTCGTGGACCAAATTTGTTGCGGTTCCAGTCTTTGAAAGAGGCGCAAGGTCAGCCTTGAGCAGTACGTGTTGTTGGATGTGGTGGCAAAAGTCGCAAGATCTTCAGCTTTGAGAATTTTACACTTAAATTTTGTTTTCATTCAGTGGTTAGTTAGGTTTAGGCAGACAAAAAAGAATTTGCTGAGAGCAAGAAGCCAAAACTTTGTGGTTATGTTTAGTTGAAGCTTGTGGAAAATACTTTATCTTCCAGTTTACCTGTGTGATGAGTTCCTTCAGGGAATAATCTCAGGAGAATGCAAGTGCAAAATCATGCTTGAAGCAGTTTTACAAAGATATATTTTTGGGGTTTTATCCTTCATGGGTATAAATGGAATGGTACTTATATAGCGCCTTTTCTACTCAATTCAGCACTCAAAGCACTTTCTACTGCAGGTCTCATTGACCCAGTCTCACACACACACACACACACACACACACACACACACACACACACACACACACACACACACACACACACACACACACACACACACACAATCATCCTTTTTATCTTTCTAACAGTCACACACACAAACTCGCACTCATGGATGTAACTCGGGGTTCGGTATCTTGCTCAAAGATTATTGGGCATGTGGCTGGAGGATCAGGGATCAGTCCAGGTAGTTGAACCGCTCTACCACCTGAGTCACTGGAAAGACGACAGGAAGCTGGGAGGAAGACATGCAGTAAACAGCATGTCACTCCTGCACAGTAACAAATAGCTTTATGAGTTGTCATAAGACTGGGGTGAACATTTTGGTTTTCCAGTGATTTCTACTCCAGGAGGCAAATAAATTTTGCATTTGATGTAAGTTTTCATCAGTAAACTGGGATTAGACTGTGGTGTAAATATTCCAAACCACTGAAATTAATGTCAGTGGCATGCTACTGCCACATCAGTTTTTTTAGATTTTGGTCAGTTCCTTACCATAAAAATTCAAGTAGCACCACTCTGACCTGAGGTTTTATAGTTTGAGGAGAGGACCAGCCTGGAAAACCTTACATATATGGCAAAAGTAATGGACCCACTCACATATTACACCTACAGGACTCGTGACTTTTATGTACTATGCACCTCAGCACTCCACGACAACACTCTTTAACTTTACTTTACTGATAGTTGATTGTGGATTATCTAAGAAGAAATAGATTTTAGAGACTAATTTGTTGCAGTGGTGCCATCCAACTACCAAACCAGTGACCTCTCTAAACCAACGCCATTCTTTCATGAATGTTTATAAATGCAGGATATACGGCGTGGTGCATGATTTTATACACTTGTGGCAAGGCATGGAGATGAAAACCCGATCAGTTCAGCTTTTAATGGCCCAGTGTCTCTCCCAACTTGGCACAACAGACTGGTGACCTTCACCATCACAGTGCGCATTTATTTCTGTGAACAAGCGTTTTTTTAAACCAAACCCTGACCTTCTCCTAAACCTAATCAGCTAGTCAGTGAGGTAAATCTAAACAAATGTGAGTGAAATCGAAACACCTCTGCAACCCCTCCTCTTCTTGTACTGACTTTGCTGCTCATTCAAAAAAGGAACTCTTAACAGTTCACATGTGTGAACTGTTGAAGACCTCTGACTTAGTTTAAAGCAGCTGGCAATAGATACAGGAGGTTCAAAAGACCAAACGAGAAACACAACAAGTTGCAGAAACACGTGTTTGCATGTTTGTGTAATTATGTCTGCAAAAAAGCAACTGGATGTCAGGTTTAGTGATGGAGGACCCCAAATGCAGACTCATTGGTTGGTGTCAAATGAAAACAACCTTTATTAAAGAGGGAAACCTGGTCAATGAGGAATCACAGGACCTCTAGACATACACACAGAGAGCTATGAAACAAGATGACAGGAGCAGTAACAGCACAGGAAAAGGATGATACAGCAAAAACTAAGGGGAAACAAGGGTTGTAAACACATACAAGGTAATTATGGAGATGGAAACACCAGGAAACACAGCTGTAACTAATCGGGAAAACTTGGAATTGGAAGCAAAACTAAATACAATGTACATGAGACAAGAGAGTATCAAAAATCAAACAGGATGTCAGGTTTGCTGTGTGGCAGGAAGAGTAGGACCCAACCATAGGAGACAAGAGATTAACTAAAAGACAGTTTTATTGCTGTTACTTAGAAACAATGAAATACAAAAAACCAAAAACACAAGCAAGGCAGAAACTAAAGACTAAACTAGGATGCTTAGAAACTACAAGGGAACCACAGGAACATGCAGCTTAAGGGAGAACATGACAAAGGGCAAGGAAGACTGAGCCAATATATACAGAGAGATAATAATGAGGGAATATGCCACAGGTAGGAACATAGCTGACACTAATTAAAGACTTGAGCCCCTTTTCCATTAGTACCTACTCGGATCAACTCGCAACAGTTTTCAGGGTTTTCCATCAGGTCATAGTACCTGCTTAGCTGGGGTTCCAAGCGATCCGAGCAAGTACTAAAATGCGACATTGTCAGACTGCATGCCACCGATTGGCTGGTCAGTGGAGAATCAAATCAAACTGAAGATAAGTGATAATCAACGCAACTTAGAAATCCAAAAACACAAAATGCTGGCTCAAGACCCAGGACCATAACACGGAGAGGTTTTCCTGCATCAGTAACTTAGTTCTCATCAGGTACTGTAACCAGTCAATTCCCTCGCAGCCAGTAGATGTCTAATCTGTTGTTCCTGCTGGAGCCTTTAATTTCTTTCAAACTTTAGAGCAAGCCACTCGATTTCTCAGAAACTGGTGAAAACAGCACTAGACATGCTTGTCCTCTTTATCGCATTCAGTCTTTTAAACGAGACTCCTCCACGTGCATTACAGTCTACGATGAGATGATGCGAGCAAATAATAAACTGATCTCATACTTTGCAGAGTCCTTGGCTTTATTTCCCTTTCCAGTACTTCATTGTAATGAAACTGTGACAGTTGCAGGTAGGCCCATTATGCACCAAACCATTTGCACGCTTCCATTTAGCCATTAATTCAGTGTGTGCCATGTGTTGGTATTGGCATAATAGGGCGACAGAGTTGGTCCTGGCCCGCACTCAACTGTGGCTCTGGAGACTAATGAGGTCTTTCAGATCTATTGTTGGGACTTAAGCTGTGTGTCTGTGCATGCATGTGGATACGTCGAGCATGCTGGTGTTCAATGATAATAGCCTCTTTGCCTGTGTTTGGGGAGATTACAGCAGTTGTCTGCACCACAAACAAGGTACCTAGAGGCATACAGCATCCAGATACTATTTCTCATAAATGGTCTGCTCATCTTAAAGGTGATTTTTTTTTTGCCCAGTCTTTTGTTGCTCTATTCAATACTTCTTACTGTGTTTTTTTTTTAAACCCATACAGGGGCCTTGCAGCTTGCACTTCTTGCTTGTTTAACGTCAGCCTCTCTTGGGTGAAAAACTGTCTGTCAGGTGGGCAGTAATACAGCATATGGATGAATGGGCTGCTGTGCTGTGGCTTCGTGGTTTGTCCAGTTGAAAGAAATGTAAAATTCTTTGTATAAGAAGAACAAGCTGCTTTTGTATCTCCTCAGGATAAAAAAACAAAAAACTCCTCTTCTATGCAGATGTAGCTCTCTCTGCCATTGAAAACTGATTCACCGCTCCCTGATTGATTACTGCAATTATACACCCTCTCTATCTTAAAATAGGCATTCTTTTCAGAGAAGCATGTGTGGACTTCTTGTAAGGCAGACATGATCGGAGAAGTAAATTATCTTCCGGACTTGTTTGGCCACTTTGTGTGACATTAGTGAGGCCAACTGCTAGCTGTACAGTGATGCGTGTCCTTGCCAATCTGTTGCAGCTGATGATTTTTTGAGCCAAGGGTGCACTCTGTTTCCTCATGCGATTGTTCTCATTCCCAGTTTGTGGTTTTATGGGTGCTGTCCTTTCATCCTGCATGCACCAGGTATCCCATTATGCTTGCTGGTTGTACATGAGGGGATAATGGACTACCACCGTAATGCCCCCTTTTGCAATTAGTTCAAATCCCATAAGGCAAGAGAATTAAGGCGCAAACTACAATAACAAACTGCATGTATACCTATTATCACTTATAGCTCTTCAGCTTTCCTGTTTCTGTTGCTTTCATTTTTAAATCCTATTTCTTCGTTTACTCATTTCCAGAAAAATGTGCAGAATATAATCATTAACACAGGACATCTGTAACGTGGAAAGCCAATTTGTGCAGGAGATGTCTGCAATCAGTCTCACAAATGACACAGGCGGGAGTGTCGGCCCCATTTGTGTAGTGTCGCCGCAACAAAAATGCTCCATATGTCTGATGTAACTTCCACAAATGATGCTGATGCACTTGTACTGCAGTGATACAGCTGGTTTACAAGAGCAAAGAAAAGTCTGAACAAGACTTTTCTTGTCAGTTGGAGCCGCTGGCCCCAATTCAGATTTTATCAGTGGCATTACCTTTTTTTGGATTATTTTTATTGGGCATGTTAGGGTTACTTTGTAGGCTTGCACAATGAAGAAAAGAAATGACTGGATTTGGATGGGGCTAAAACAACAGGCACGTTTCAGTAATGATTACTCTATCCATTCTCTCTCTGTAAAACGAATCCCATCCTATTAGAGCTTTAAACATACTTTTCTCTCTCGCTCACTTTGTCTTCGTGAGATACCGTGGCAGTCTGCATTTGATTGATGTCCCTATTTTCCTAGCGTAGCTGTACATTTAACCCTTTACCAGTCTAACAGATGGAGGCTGTGATAGGGAATAAATCTGCCTTGAAATAATCCTGCTTGACAGTCGTTCTTCTGGCCTTCGACAGCTGAATTTAGGTACTGTATGAGGACATGAGTGCCCGAATCTCAAAGCTAAAAATCAAGGCAGCCCAGTCTAATCTGAGGTGTCGTGAAACAACAAAGCCTGAAGCTGGTCTTTCATAGTGAATCGCAAATGGAAAGGAGTTAATTAAATCTGTGATGACGTCCAGGTAGTTTTTTCAGGGTGAGTTTAGTGATTTGGTTTTTAAAAGCCCGCAGCTGCAGCTCAATTTTCAGACCTGTCTCCTACAGTTTGCATGTAAAATGGGACACAGTCTGACACACGTGTTTTTGGTCCAAATGAGGCAAAACATTTTAATGAACGTATCAGATAAGTTGAAAAATGTTCACTGACAACTTACTTTAGATATTTTCCCCACAATGCCAGCACAAGCCCGCTTATGCCAACAATTTTTAGATCACTTCTGAAAAGAAGAAAAACAGTATTATATTAACAAAGTGAGATCTTTGCACATGTAATCCTTTTACACCACTCACTGCAATATTTCAGTCAGTAAAAACTGGAGATTTTGGAGAATCTCTCTGCTCATCCTTAAAAAACAACTGCGGAGTGAAGGATAAAGGTGGGAAACCTAAAAATCTATGTACAGCAGATGAACAGTATCTGAAAATCATACCTCAAGAAATACGAAAAAAATCCACCTTCTCACTGGAGGTTATATAGACTGCAACTTACACAACATCACCCATTTATCTGTCGCATCAATTTAATTTTTGCTATCCATCAAGAGTCTGACAGCAAAGTAATAGATCAGATGCCGAAGTTGATACTGTACTCCTTTAAGGATAATATGCAGTTTGAGGGGCTACGCACACATATATCACAACATTGCCTAACACAGGACAAATACAATATAGTGCAAAAGTCTTGTGCTACCACTCATTTATCAGTCATTATTTGTGAATTGCTGAGCAGCTTACCAGAGTCATTGTCTGCAGTCAGAATTTTCTGCATCATCCAGTAGTTGCAGAGCGGATTCAGTCCATGCTGACTCATGAAGAGACTAAGGCCTCAGTCACAAAGGCCTAGAAATCGGTCAGTGACTCCTGGCAGCCTTGGGTCATAAGGGAAAACTGTAGGTTCCCTGACAGGTTGGTGAGTGGTTCCCTGAGGTTGCTGGCTGTCAGCAGTTGAAATCAGTCTGAAGAGGGTTCTACATGAAGAACCTCCTTGAAATTGCTTTGGTGACAAGGAAATAGCCATAGTCAACCATAGTCTGCATGAAAGAAACTAACTTGACAAAGACTCACTAACTTGAATAAGTGCAGACGAACCCAGAAAAGGAGAACTGAGTTATTATTTTATGATTATTATAGATCAGCCAAACAGGTATATTTAGTAGGCCAATATACACTGCTGTGTAGGAATTGTGGCCTAAACATAACAACTTGTTCTGCCACCTTTGGCAGCAAGAACTCCAATCTCGCATTTGTGATAACTGGGAGCAAGTCTTTCACATCACTGTGGAGAAATTCTGGCCCACTCTTCTTTGCAAAATTGTTTTAACTCAATCACATCAGAGGATTTTTGAGCATGAAAAGCCTGTTTAAGGTTATGCCAGAGCATCTCAGTCAGATTTAAGTCAGGACTGTGACTAGACCATTTCCAGAGGTGGACTTGCTGGTGTGTTTCTGATCATTGTCCTGCTGCATAACCTAACATATGCTTGAGCTTCAGGGCATGAACTGATGGACTGATTTTCATTCAGGATTTTCTGGTAGACAGCAGAATTCATGGTTCCATTAAATATGGCAAGTTCTCCATGTCCTGAAGAGGCAAAGCAGCCTCAGACCATAACACTACCATCACCATATTCAACTGTTGCTATATTGGACTTTTTATGAAGTGCTGTGTTAGTTTTATGCCACGTGTAACGGGACTTAAACCTTCCAAAAGGTTCAACGTTTGTCTCTTAAGTCCACAGAATAGTTTCCCCCAAATTTTGGGGGTCATCAAGATTTTTTGGCAAACTTGTACTTCTTTTTGGTTAGCAGTGTTTTCTTCCTTGAAACTCTCCCATGGATGCCATTTTTGTCCAATCCCTTTCATATTGTTGAAACATGAACCCTGACTTCAACTGACGCAAGTGAGGCCTGCAGTTATTAAATGTTGTTCTGGATTCTTTTGTGACCTGCTGAATGAGTCATCGATGCACTCTTGGAGTAATTTTGGTAAACCTTCCCACTGCTGGGAAGGTTTTGCAACTGTTCCAAGTTTTCTCCATTTGCTGCTCTCACCATGGTTGACTGGATTTCCAGAGCCTTAGAAATGACTTGTTGATGACTTTGTTTCTCAGCTGTTCTTGAGTTTCTTTCGATTGTGGCATGGTGTGTTGCTTTTTGAGCTCTTTTAGCCTACTTTACTTTGTCAGACGGGGTCTATTTAAGTAAACTATTGATTTAGCACGACTGGCAGATCTCAGGCCTGGGTGTGGCTGGACTTTTATGCTTGTTGTGCTACTTAATAATTACTGCTCATTCTTACTAAAGATATTATTCTAACTTATCATCAACTGTAAACTACTACTCAAAAATAAAAAAAACTTAACCTTTATTTTCTAGTAGTAGTTTGTGGACTTTTGAGGTAAAGTATTACCTCTGCCTAGGAGGTTATGTTTTGAATGTCAAGTTTTGAATGAATCCTGATAAAACCTCGTAGGAATGTAGAGTCGAGTCATGTTAACAATCCATTAAAATTTGGCTTACATCCACCACAGTCTTCAAGGTCAACTTAATGACATTCTGAAAATAGACACAAAACGTAGAGACTGTGATTCTTACGAGTGTGGTGTGTCAACATATAGAAAGTACTGGTATAAAGATTTAAAATATCATGTCACATTTGACCTCTGACCTTTAAATTTCACATCTGTCTTTCTTCCCAAAATGTGTTATATCTTTAAATAACGTGTTGTAAAGAGGAAGACTATGAGACTAAAAATACACTTTTGTATAATATTATATAATCAGCTCAAGCTATTCATGTCCACTTATTTACAAATCGATACATATTATCCATTACCCACTCCTACATAATGTTTGTGTAGTCAGAGGAAACATCTGTCATGCTACTCTTATCTAATTTTTACTGCACTACAAACTTCTTAAAGTACATTAAAAAAACAAAGAAAACAAAATGAATATATATAAAAAATACAATACTGTTCCTTTAGAAGTAAATACTGTCCAGGGAGCGAGCTGCCTTGGTGGAGGTTTGCACTCTCAGACTGCTTCTTTTTTTAATTAAAGTTTACAGTTTGGTTGTCGAGTGTCTAACCAAATCGTTGTGTTACTTGCTTAAATTTAACCACCTGCCCCCCTTCTTCTCCCTCGGCTCACTCTGTAGGGCTCCTGGTAATTTCCTTGTTGTGGTCACTTTTCCTGTTTTAAAACATATTTATGGGAAATAAAATGGTCCGTATAATTTATTTCAATGAGCCCAAGTTGTAATTTAGCATCTCATTCCTTCTCCTAATGTGTTGAAATCCCAGCTGAATACTCGTGCATGAGTGATTCTACCTTGGCTCAGCACAGTTCTGCTTGCATGCAGCGGCAGCAACAGAAAACATTCAAGCTGCCAGTTTGTGGAGCTAAAAATTTAATGTCAGCGCTGTTTCCTGACAGTGGGCCACTAAGATTGTTTTCAAAGCGCTCCCAGGATGAGACAGATTTACTCATACCGCTTCAAGCACTTTCTCTCTCACACAAACAAGGGACCGCGGGCATCGAGGTTCAGGTCAAAGACAGTGTGCGGCTAAAGTGTTTTATCCCATCGCTTCCTCATCCCTTTTCATCTCCTCATCTTCAGCTTCTGTACGGGGGTCTTTGAAACAACATACCATAGACTGTTTACGAATGTGGTCCCACACTCACTGTCCTATAATATCAGGCCGCGCACACACAATGAGCTCATTCTCTACTCTGAGTTTTTCCCGATAAATTTCTAAATTTTAATTGTGCCCTTCAAATGAGCTCCAAATCCCCCTTTTCCTCTCGCTTTCTCTTTCTCTCCCTCCTTGTCTTTCTTCCCGTATAATGAGTTCGTTTTATCAGCCGCTGCGCTGTGCGTGGACAGTATGAGTAATTTTCGAGATCACAGGAGACTTCTCTGCATTGCACTCGCTTACAACAGGTTGTCAGAAGGCTTTGGGAGCCTCACTTGGCTTCTCCCTGCCAGCAGTAACTATCCAGCTTTTTAGCATTCCAATATATGAGGCCTAATTACCCGGCTAATCTTATTAACTAAAGATGGAATATGATTTAAATGGAATCAGATTAGCCTTTCATGACACCAGCAGCCAGCTATTATATTTCAAGCGCCTCTCCAACCAAACAGTTTGAGACCAGTTATGTTAACACATATTGATCAACACGACTTTTTCTTCTTAAGAAAACTGTCTCCATTTATTTTGTTTTTAAATGTCAGTATTGATTAGCACTCACCAGCCACTTGTTAAGTGCACCTGTTCAGCTACAGGTGTACAAGTGTACTGCTGCAAATATCTTATCAGCCAATCACATGGCAGCAACTCAGTGAATTTAAGCATTTCTGAACTTCAGCAGGTGAAGCTGACCTGCTGGAGTTCAAACTGAGCATCAGAATGGGGAAGAAAGGGGATTTAAGTCATTTCGATTGTGACGTGATTGTTATTGTCGGAAAGGTTGGTCTGAGTGTTTCATAAACTACTGATCTATTTCATTTTTTTCACACAACCATATCTAGGTTGAGAATTGTCCAAAAAAAGAGAAAATAACCAGTGAGTGGAACTTCTCGGGGAGAAAATGCCTTGTTGATATCAGAGGTCATAGGAGAATCGCCTGACTACTTTGAGCTGATAGGAAAGAAACAGTAACTTAAATAAACACTCGCTACAACCTAGTTAGCAGAAGAGCATCTCTGCACCTTGAAGCAGACGGCTAGAGCAGCAGAAGAGCACACCAGTTGAGTCAGAACCTGGTGTAAACAACATGAAAACATGAAAGTGGTTTAATTTTGGGGGGATATTTTCTTATCATTCCTTAGGCCCATTAACAGCATTGTTTTAAACACCACAGCCCACCAGAGTATTATTACTGACCACGTCCATCCCTTTTATGACCACAGTGTACCCATCCTCTGCTTCTGGCAGGATCTTAGAAAGCTTAAATCATCTCAAACTAGTTTCTTGGTGTCAGTGAATTCACTTCACTCAAATGAACTCCACAGTGACTGGACTTCAATCCAATAGAGCACCTTTGGGATGTTGTGGAGACGGAGATTCACATCATGGATGCCCTTCTGTGTTACCATGTCAATATGGGCCAAAGTCTCTGAGGAATGCTTCCAGCTCTTGTTGAATATGCCATAAAGATATATGTCATAAACACCTACCAAGGTGTACCCAACAAAATGACTTGTGACCTAAAAGCTATCCCATCTTTTAAATTCAGTGCATGAGTTCATACAAACATGTTTCTGAAAATAGTTCAGAGGAGAAAGAAACCCCTGACTGACATAAAGCAGCTCAGACTTTAAGTCAACTTGACGCTCCCACAGTGCATTGAGGGACTGGTTACTGGGTTTTTAGATTGCATTATACCTCACAGTTTTTATACTGTTACTGTGAAAATGTTGATTTTTAGGCAGTGTTAAAAATCATGGTGCAGTTAAAAATAAGAACCTGGTTTTACTGCATGAGTCATTTCTCTTGGAAAGCACTCGGATATCTTTTTGTCGACGGGGACGTCAGATTAGGAAAAGCTCAGATGTGTTGTTTTAGGAGGCAGTAACAAGCAAATATTTTTTTTTTTAAAGTTTAGAGGACTTGTTGTGATCACCAACTGACAAAGAATTGGTTCCCGTGACCTTTAAGAAAAAAGCAGTGATCAGACTGAGTGACGGACCATCCTGTTGCTTTCTGTGTTTTCTGTTTGTGTGCCAATCACAGCTGCTGTCTGGTTGGTTTCAAATCTGAACATCAAGTGGTTGCCTGTGGGATTGAACATATTAATGCTGACAGATGCCTCAGTTATGGCAAGTAATCATGGACTTTCATGGAGTAAAGCCTGCCTACATTAAATCATCTTGCATAATAATCCTGTAGTTTTACAATACAGAACACTAACATAACTCCACACCATTCAGATCCCAAAGCCTTGTTTCCCCCCAAAACTCACACTATGTCGAATTTGTATTTTCTGTGGATATTAGTGCAAGCTCCTGATGCCATTGCTCATGAAACTGACCTTCATCGTGGTACTGTTTGTTATGTTTAGGGAATACAGAGAGATAAAAAAGAAAAAAAGTCGACGAGAGATAAAAGATATAAAGATAAGAGCCAGAGCTTTAAAAAAAAACTGTCACAAAAACTCTGGTGGTTTTCATGCTTTTGCATCAGGCTGAGCGAGGTCTCTTAAATACAGAGAGAGCTGGCTGACTTGTGGGTATTTAATCCCAAACAGGCAGGAAGGTTGAGTTTGTTCTAATTGCATGGAACAGGGGAGTGCAGTCATTTACATTCATCAGCGAACCTCCATTTGTTGGGACTGAGATAAGCGAAGAGAGAGCGGCGGCGTGGCAGCAGCGGAAAGAGACATTTTGGTGCAGGATTGAAGTTTTGTTCTCGTATCAACGAAATTCCACAATGTGCTGCTCCACGCTGTCTATAAGTGCAATTTACCGTCATCCTATTATGATGCATTTTGTCAGTTTCAGCAAAAAGGGAAAAAGTTGAGTGAAAACACAAGAAGTACAAAATACAGAAAGAAAACTTTTTTTTTAAAAGTGGAACCTGCTTGTATGTCTGTAACTGTGGGTTTGCAAAAACCTATAATTGACCATGTAGCAGTGCTTTAGTTAAACTAGTCCTAGGCAATCAATGATGAAGCACTAAAGCTGTTGAGAGATTGTTTTACATGCCTGCACTTTACACCAGATCCCCAAAGACACAGGATCCAGTGTGGATTTTGACGGAGTCCATAGCAACAAACTGTTGTTTCCAATCCATGCTGTTGTCATGGATTGGAAAAACACATATTAAACCCATTGCATCTCTTCTTTCAGGAGTCATTTAAGGTTGAATGTGTTACTCTGGGACACTTGGATGTGAGGTTAGGGAGAATCTGGAATCAAATCCCCAATCCTTCAATTAATGGCCGGCCCACTCACTTCGCCACCTGAGCAGCTTCCGATTATGTAATCCTGTCTCACGTTGAGTGTATTTGCACAGTAGAAACACTGATGCTCTTTTTAAAGAATGAAAATGTGCTCTCAACATTGTCTGAATGCAGAAACATGTTTGCTACATGCATATCTTCCCCAGCCGAGTGTTTGTTTGCCACGGACTGCGAGCGTGCTAGTGATGGAGAGCGGCGAGTAATATCTGTTGGTGACAGCTGGCGAGTCTCTCCAGTAGGAGAGACTGACACATCCGGCTCAGTGGTCTTTATCTGTGGCGAGAGTGACACCCAGTGAGTGGCACCTTTGCTGGCACTTATCTCAATCAGCTTTGGCCTGAATCTCAACACTTACGCTACACTGCACTCGGGCCTCCTGCTGCGGCTTACAGCAACATCGGCTGTTAGTGTGCACTTGAAGCCTCGCTTTGCTTAATTCGCCTCAGATGGAAAACATACAGTGCAGCGTGCACACTGTGCTTCAGGTAGCTTCAGGTTGTTGCCGGCCACAGAGCCATCAAACTGTCACTCTGCAGAGGACCGGGCCTGCAAACTGTTGCTGAGACAGCCAAACGATGACAGTGACGGAGTTATACAATGACTCTACAGTACAATAACTCCTAACTGTATTAAATATCAGTGGTTCTCAGCCCTGGGGGCTGCGTTCTATATTTAGTACAAGGGATGTGAAATGCAACCACACAGAAAGCATCAAGTAAGTCTTTGCTACTGCAGATACAGGATACTTTATTGCTAACAGTATGATTGTGAAATCTTAGCTGATGCACTACCACAAAGCACCTTTGGAGAGATCAGTAGTTGTCACGAGCTGGGTTTTTCTGTGAGTATGCTCACTCTGAGGCTCATGATACCAAGGTGAAGAGGGAATGTGACAGTGCAGCTGTTAGACCCTGCAGAGTGTTATCACACACAGTCCAGTTCATTCAGCAAGCACTGCCGGGGAGTGCCAAATCCCAGAATGTGTAGCTTTACTGTATATATGCTGCCTGTGTTTCTGTTTTCACTGTTTTTCTCATTTTTTCCCTATTGTTTCTGCGGATTCCTCACTGTCTCTCCTTTCCTACTTTATCTTTAAACCACATCTTTCTCCTGCTCGTCTCTTCCCTCTAATCTTCCCCTATTTCCTTTTTTTTCTTTCTTCTGTTCTGCATCAAAGTAAGCCAGAGCTTCCCGGCAAGCACCGGCTCAAAGCTTACATTCTCGCCCTTCAAAGCCACTGCTCGGGTATAAGTGAAGCAAATTCAATACATCTTGCATTTTCGAGATGTCAAGGGAAATACGAGTATAAATGGTAAATTATAGAAGTGCGTTTCCTCATTCAGGGTCCTGTTGTACGTCGACTTACAAAAATAAGTGTAAAGCTTCTTTTATCATTGTGAAAATTAACAAATGAAATGCTCTCAGAAATCACACACACACTCAGTGCTTAAGGTAAAACTGTCTTCTCTCAACTAGAGGGGTGCAACAAAATATTATTTTGGTTTAATTTGTAAAATTTGATCAATATATTAAAGACAAATATCAAACTTTAATTTGACCAACCAGAGTCAGTACATGCCTTTTCACATATGCTCTTACCAAATTAAAATGTCTAAAGGGGAAATTGTCAGAAGGGGGAAGAAAATCAGAAATCCGATTAATGGGTTTAACACACATAAATAAAGCTTTTTGCCTGTTTAGGAGCATTTCTTCTTCAGTTATCACACATATTGTACATCATACCTAACACATTTTTGTTATTAGTTATTCTGTGACTCTCATAGGTACTTTCGGCTTCTCTCATATTCCCAAGAGGTCGCCATGGCGATCCGGATGATTTGATTTGGCACAGATTTTGTGCCGGATGTTCTTCCTGACACGCCATCCCATTTATCTGGGCTTGGCATCAGCTTGTGACCCCCCAACACTGGGTTTGTCTCTCCTCCTCGTCTTAAACCAGGGACTTTTCACATGTTCCCATAAATAATATGTAAAATGTATTAAATGCAAACTAATGATAATAAAGTAAACTTTTCAGGCCAATAACACCATTATTTTTCATGCAGACTGACTTTATTGTTACCATAATGTGCATTTTTTATGTTTGTGATAGTTTGTGTTTACACTTTCAAGCAGCAGGAGGCGCTCCTTTGATCTCACTTTAATAGGTGAGTGTATTTAAGGAGGGTAAAGTAGAGTAGGGTAAACGTTAAAAGACGGTCTTGCACAGGGTTGATTTATTTTTACCCGTATGGTTCTGTTCTGGGACTTCCCCACCATACTTTGTGCATATATGAAAGGCACGAGGTGGAAGAAGATCAACAAGAAACCCATCGCAGCAGAAGGCAGATGGTCTAATATTGATCAATTCAAACACAACATGAAAAGGAGGAGCTGGGATACAGGTGGGTTGCAAAGCAGCTTGCAGATTCAGAAAGATCAGAATCAAATGCTTTTTTAATCCCTAAATGTCTCCTGGTTCTGATTCTGATTCCAAATATTCTGAATCTGCAAGCTGCTTTGCAACCCACCTCTATCCCAGCTCCTTCTTTTCATGCAGTATTTGACTTGATCAATATTCACAGCAACTGTAAGGAGACTAAAGTTGTTTAAATAGTACACCCTATATGAGATGCCTGCCTGGGCTAATGCTGTGCTTGATTCTTAGAAATCAGTGAGTTGAATTATTGATAAATAAAAATGGAAGTTTTGCTCAAGGACACTGATCTGTCTCATTAAAACAGCGTTGTGGACTTTTTTTTTAAATAGATAATGTGTTTTGTTTAAATGAAAAATCTGAATGTATCCAGCATAAAATAAGAGCTTGCAGGAATCAGACAGTAAACGTATTATAAATCTTGAAAAATAAAATATTTTGATAGCAAGTAGCTGCTTTGTAAGCTTTCCAAATGTCAGGTTGTGATGCTAGTCTGAGACCCCACAGTCTCAGTCTTTGTGGGGTCTTTTTTTTTTTTTTTTTTTTGACCACGATATGATTAATCATTACATTTTGAAAATATTTAACAGATTATTCAAAAATGATTTGTTACTTGCAGTCCTACAGCAGCAGGCCCATGTTCATGTGCTGTAGGGAAGGGTGTGGTGGTGGGATATTTTGTTCTGATGAAACGGTGACATAACTCTGCCTCCGCTGTTGTAGCGAGACCTCATTATGTTGAATCATAAGCCACGAAACAGCAAAGATGTTACAAGGATACGCACACACACGACTCGCTCTTCATTATAGGCGCCAGCTCATACGATGAGCACTCAGGACTCAATATACAGTCCACTTCTGTCAGTTTGAGTTAGCCTATTTTAGTTACATGTAGTAGACTGCATGTGTGAGGATGAGTGGGCGTTTTGCGATCTGCAGACCGTCATTGTCAATGAGACGATATACGGAGAATTTGGCCCCCTCAGCCTGATCTGAAGGAACCGATTTGAAGACCAAAGTCAAAACAAAATTGGGACTAGTACAGCTAATAATATTAGCGAGACAATTTGTCACATCTTTTCCCAAAGGGCCAAATGTGTAATTGAGCTACGAACATAAGTGGCCTGTAATTGAGCTATTATAATTGACCTCAGGTGTGTGCATGAGTAAAACTACGAGCAGGAGCGCACTCACGTGTGCGTCCTTCTAGCTCTCTCTTCAAATGCAGACTAAGCACATAGGAACGGATATGTTCCTATATTTGTGTGCGTACAGTGCAGCGGAGTGTAAGTAGGTATTTTTTCACACTAATGGCATCTTTAGCAAGACCGTTTCTATAGAAACCGAGTTGCCACGGAAACACTGCACGTCTCTTTGAATTAGAAATGTCTTTCTCTATCCCTCGCTTCTCCCCTCTCCGTGGGTCTCTCGCTCGCTCTTTGCTTCCCAGTCCTCTTCTTCCCCGACTTCCCTGGCTTTGACAGGCCAGCTGCTGTCAGTCAAAAAAGTCTTGCACTGTTGAAGGAGACCTGCAGCACAAATGGAGGAAATGCGGGAAAGATGGGTTGGCATCTGTGCTGGAGGAGAGGGACAGAGGGAGGGAGGGCATCCTATTTTTTTTATTTTTTATTTTTTAGAGGGTGAGGAGGGAAAAGGCAACATATTGAAATAGGAAGGAAATGCTGAATGGTATTCAGAAGATAACGAGGAGGAGGATGCTGTGAAACAGAAGAGCGGGAAGATTGAAGGAGGGAGGGCTACAAAGACAGAGGGAAAAGATAGCTGATGAAAGGGAAGGGGTGAAGTGATTGATTTTTGCTCTCTCTGGTGCCCGTGGTATCTGTGTAACCATGCTGCCACACTTATCCGGCCTATCTGATTTAACCGAGGCGCGCATGATAAAGGGATGGGAGAGAGAGCGATACAAGAGATGGGGGTTTGAGAAAAAAAAGAGGGCAGAAAAAGTGCAAGTTACTCAGAGAGGCATAGAGAGAAGAAGACAAAGCAGAGTGGAGGCATTGGGATGATGACATATTGGGGGGGAAAATCGCCTTCATTCACCGGGCTCTCATGAATGTCTGAAAGTCGCGGAGGAGTAAGAGATTGACGCTTCAAGAAAAGTGGAGGGAGGGGATGAGGGAACTCTGAAAGGGAAATGGAGTTAAGACGTGATGAGGGAAGGCGCGTCATGACAAGGTTTTGAACCGCATGTCTCTCTTTGCGCTGCGCTCTTGACTTCAGCCTGCACTCTCACCCTGTGTGCTTGTTAGAGAGGAAAGCTGAATTGAAAAGGCTGAGTGTGGGGATGCAGGGAAGATAGAGGGAAGCAGGAGGGTGAGGCAAAGGGAGGAGAGAGGGCAAATATGAGTTTTGACACAGTTAAAGCCTCACTAAAGGCTTACAGCTGTAGATCAGCCTAGTAATGCAGTGCAGTATGCTGTGCATTCACAGTGCAGATTACAACCTTATTTCACTTTAATTGCCTGATTTGTCTTCTTTTAAGCAAATATTTAATCTCTAGTGTTTATCTGCTTTGATTTTACCTTGCAGTTGCTGCTTCCTGCTCCTCCATCAACACCGCAACAGATTCACGTCACATGTGCCCTCCCTGTGTGCGGAAGACCTTTCTTTTTCATTATTTCTCCTCTTGATGTTCCTTTTTTTCTCTTTAAATTTGCCGTCAAGCCACATGTCTTCCATAAATGTTCCACATTCAAAGCTTTGAGTTTCACCCCCTTTTCCTGCGAGGCTTTTAATGTGAAACATCTGCAGGAAGTGCTGGATTTTATTGACAGCGCAGGGTTAATCTGACTGCAAATAATTAGTGAATAAATGATAGCAGAACATCTGTTAAATATTGAAATGGAGTGGCGACAGTGTCATGAGCCTATTCTGCTAATGAAACACTGAATTCCCCATGTGAGCGATCAGACTAAAGGTACCCGCTAATTGCTTCAAGAAGGTTTTGAGAGCATTTGTTATTGAATTTATATCCAGCTCTGAATCCACTTTTTATTGGTGGCTTTGGCCCTAGCTGTAGAATAGATTGTCTGTTAATCACGGGGGTTGGTAGTTAAATCCCCGGCCCCTCCGCTTCTAAAAAGAGAACCTTAGATTTGTCTTGATGGGAGTCCAGAGTTACTGAAGCTGCCATCAAAACTGTTGTTTGTACTGGCCACACACACAGTCGTTTTAGTTGCAGCAGATGTTATGATTCAAAATGAAATAGCTCTTCTGCTCCTGAGTGAAGGGTTTCTGTTCTGTAACTTCCTCTTTTATTTTGTAATCCCTGGTTTTCATGCTTCCTATTTGCTTCCTGCCTTTGTTCTTTTCCTGCCAGTTTCATGCATTCCCTTTCCCTCTCTGTTTGCCAGATTGTGTTGTTATTTTAATCAATCAAGCTCGCAAGTCAGTTTCGTAGTTTGCGTTCCTCATGTTTTTTTGTTTGTTTGTTTGTTTGTTTGTTTTTTAGTTCTGCAGTTCTAAGATTTCTTGTATATTTTAATTTCTTTCCTCATTTTTCTGATTTTCCCACCCCTGGTTTTGGACTTTACCTTCCTGCCTGTCATCCATTCATGACTTTAGTCCGTTTATTAAAGACTCTGCTTTTAGGCTTGTACCTCTTATTGGTCTTCCTCTAAAACAAAAACACTATCAAGTGTTTTGTAGATCCACAAAGTTGATTTTAGATTTATGATTAGCGTTAAACTTAAACCTGAGTTTCTGCTGTCCTGAGCAGTTCTTTAATTGAGTATTGTGTTTCTGCTGTGTGATGTGCATTAGCTCACTCAGATTACTTCTGCTGAGATGCTACATCCAGGATATGGATTCTTTGCACTGCGAGGACTGCATATTAAACTAAAATAAACACAATGTTCAATATATACTAAGTAAATAAAACAGATTTTCTTTTATTATACACTTAAAATTACCTGGAGGTCACAGAATACTGTCCAACAGCTACAGCTGGTTAATATTTGTTCTTCTCAAAAGTGTCACAAGTTCTTATTTTTACACTATGGCTTGCAGGTAAATATTTAATTATTCATTCAGGATGGTTTTTAAAGGGTGATTTATGTGATTTAGATTTACACTCTGCTCAGGGGAAAGCAGTCCACTATCTTCAGTCAGTGTTTCCAGCTGTTGAGTTAGCACGTGTTTGTTTATGTTGCCAGCTTTATTTCCCTTCACACACACATAGGAGATCATTAGAGACCATTTAAAAGATATCGTGAAGGTTATGTTGGCAACAGAGCTCAACAAATCCAATGATTGTGCTAATCAGTCAACCCTTTTTGAGTTGAAGAATCATGTTATCACTCAAATACGTACCACCAGAAGACGGCCTCCTCCGTCTTACCAGTAGGTCATTATCGCCTCATTAAATGGAGGCTGTGCACCCTGCTGTACAGATGCAGTACACAGCGATGCGTTTCCAGGTTAAAACAACAGCAAACATCCATATTTGAAGGCTAAAGAGGCGGCACTGCCTGAATCCACTTTGCTCTCTGCTCTGGTCAGCTTACATTTCATTATCCCGTGACATTTCTTCTGTTTTCACAAGCTGTTTGGTTAGGTTTGGGCAGGTGATTCTACAGAATCGGTGCTATTTGTAGCTGACAAAGGTCAGAAACAATTACATTAAAAATGTAAAGTTTTTTTTATGTGACATGACTTAGTAATGCTTAGAAATCAGTTTTCCTACCTTAACATCAAATTTAGGTTAATATTTTCTGAAGCATGACAAACTTGGATTCAACCACATAACACTGCTTTTGTAATTTGACTTTTTATTTTTACAATAGGTTTATGATCATTTCTTTTAGTTTGGCTGTCCCTTACAAATGATTGCAGATTCTAATTAAATATAAAAGAAAAGAAAATACGTCAAACACCATCCGTTGGAGGTTGTGGTGAAATAATTGGTCATCCAGCTCAGCATTTTCTCTTGAAATGTGCTGGAATTCACGCAGCTTTGTCAGATATAGATGTTAGATTTTGTTTATCTAATACAAAAATGTAACTTAACAATTTACAGAGGTTTAAAATCAAAGGGTTAAATAAACCTCCACTTTTCTCTAGTCCTGCACTTTATTTGTCTCTCTGCCATTTTTATTTGCCATTGTTAAATCTGAAAATATATAAAACTCAATCACCTCTTTATATATCGTTTGATTTTATCAGCGCAGAAACATAAATCATGCAGCTGGATCGCGGGAGGGTTGGAGCCTATTCCAGCTGGGGTGTGAGGCAGCGAGAGGTCAATTTAGAATCACCGGGTACCCTAACATGCTAATATTAGGGTGATATTTGTGGACTGTGGGAGGAAGCGATAGCCCCACAGAATCACAAGAAGAACATTCAAACGGCCTCAGCCGAACAGGAAGTGTGAAGCTAAACACTGCACCACAGCGCTGCTCTCAGGGTCAAAGCAGTGTAATCTGTTGCATTGTGAGAAGTTGTGGATTGTCACATATTTCAGTCTCTGCTGTGTCTGCCCTCATTACATTACAGTAATTGAATTAGTTGTAAAACTGACAGGGTTCACGAAAAAGTGATGATACTTTATAAAAAAAATCTATAATCCATCTATTAATGCTTGTCATATGTGTCTCTCCTATTTTTATTTGGCACACCAGTCGCTTCTCCGGGCCACGTGATAGCCGGGGTCAGGTCTAATTATGTCTCGTGCTCGTTTGGATTGGTGGGATATGGCCCAATCAGCATGCAAGCTCCCATGTGTCAGTGATTAATTACCTGCGTTCTCCGCTGTGCTAACGAGCTTAATCAACTCCTCATGAAGGAGCTTTCTATTAGCAGGCTGGGCCAGAGGTGATGCTCCCTACCCTCCACCTCCTACCCCCACCCCCTCCACCCCGTCTCATTGTCTTACTTAGGCTTGCGATGTCTGACAAGCTCCCCCTGTTCATGTTTTATTTTAGTCAGAGATTGCTACGTGGAGCAAAAAACGTACATTCTCACCTTTATCTTCTGTTATTTTTTATTATAATGAACGGTTTCCCGTCTTTTACACATTTGCTTTGCAGACTTGATTTAATCTGCTGTTCTGTCCCGTTCTTCTCTGCCACTCCGTGTTAGGACAAGGCTTTGGTCTTGACTGACATAATGTGAGTGCTGCCGGAGCGTCACATGTAACAGTGGGAGATTGAATCAGACAATTAATTGTATCTCCCTCTCGGTGCACACAGTGGTGATGGAATGGTGGAGAAAGCTTGAGGCAAACAGTGGTTTTCTGTGCTTTCGAAGGAGCCTTTGTGTTTCTGTGTGTGTTTCTGTGTGTGTGTGTGTGTGTGTGTGTGTGCATGCTGAAGGGGTTTACTGGGCATTACATGTCATTTGGTGTGTGTAAGTGTGTGCATGTGTTTATATGTAGTAGCGAATGTATTTGTGAGACAGGGAGATTAATTTGTTCTAATTAGACATTCAGTTGATGATTATGTTTCAGTAGCTAGTGGTGCAGAATTGAATCCATGATGGAGTCTTTTAGAGGAGATAATAGAAACCCTCTGGTGTTTTAATGAATTCTGATGGCAGAGTGCTGGTTGTAGGTTTATCACATCTGGTTTACCATAAGAGAAGAACTTGTAAGAGGGGGAAAAAGCATTTTAAATCAGTGTTTATAGCACTGTGGAGTCTGAACTTTCTTCTAATTTCCTTAAATAGTCTTCAGGAATAGTTTTCCAGGCTTCTTGAAGGACATTCAGAGCTCTTCTTTGGATGTTTGTTGCCTTTTGTTTAGTTCTCTGTTAAGATGATACCACATTGCTTTAATAATGGAGAGGTCTGGATTGTGGGGAGGCCAATCCATGACCAATAGTCTTCCAGGGTATGTTTTTCTACCCAGGTAAGGTTTGACTGACAGTGTGTCTGGGACCATTACCAGCTAGATCAGGGGTCTCCAACTCAAGGCCTCGAGGGCCAGTGTCCTGCAGATTTTAGATATCACCCTGGGTCAACACACCTGAATCAAATGATTAGTTCATTCCCAGGCCTCTGGAGAACTTCGACACATGTTGAGGAGGTAATTTAGCCATTTAAATCAGCTGTGTTGGATCGAGGACACATCTAAAACCTGCAGGACACCGGCCCTCGAGGCCTGGAATTGGAGACCCCTGAGCTAGATGCTTTCCAGATGGTATTGCATGGTGGATCATAAATCTTAGGCTGCTGGTAACTGCGTAAAGATACAATTTAAAATTGTCCTTTGTTAAGTTGTCCATTATTCACAGAAACAACACTGGTTTATCCCTTGAATTAGGTGCCTTTTTTGTGCCTGAAGGATTGGTTGCTCAATGTTAAGTGGCTTAAAAAACAAGCCAACAAACAATACATACACCTGAAAAGGTACAAAGACTTAACTGAAGATGGTTGAAAAAGCAATCAGTGTTGAGAGAAAAGCTTTAAAGACCTCAAAATGGTCTGTAAAAATGTTCCTTTTCAACAGACTCTGAAGCAGAAGTACAGAAATGAGGGGTGGCTGAAGACTTTTGCACAGTGAAGCACCTAACTACTTACACTCTAAACAGCCCTCTAATACATCCTGTCTTTGTGATGGTTTAGTTGAATCGCTTTAGAGAGGGTTTGATGGATGTGATCTGGAGGCTGATGTTTGTGGTGGTTTATTGAATTGCAGCTGTCTGAGTACACAAAAGCACCGCACAGGTGTACCTTCCGGTATTTCATTCAATTTCAGTCTTCAAAGGGGAAGTAAACAAATATGAGCATTGCCTGCATTCATTCAAATAATAAGCCTTTTAAGGGACAATTTAAAGTTTGATGTAAAATCATAAACCCTTTGAATATAACACAACACAAGGGACTTTTATTCTCTGAGTGATAACTGAATGCAGCCGCCTCCTCTGAGTCTGTCAGCTGTGAGCTAGCGCTGCTCGCTTAGCCAAGTGTGAGCCATGTGGCACTCTTCCTCAGCCAGTGATTGAGCCTTTTTCTCCCTGCTTAGTGTGATTTGAAGATGATGTCACTGTTTAAAATGGTTTGGGTCCACTCCTGCCTCTAGAGGGGAGGATTACTGCAAATCAATACAAAGTTGTTCTGAGTGATCACCTTTATCATGTGATGAGACATTTCTATCCTGTGGGGAGTGGTCTCTTCCTGGATGCCAGCGCCTCTGTTCCTCCTGGAAAAGACACAAGAGAGCCCTGAAAGGTTGGATGAGTATGAAGTTGATGTGAATCATGTGCTACAGTCTTGCTGTGGTGCATCACCTTTCTGAGAAACTTTAGGCTGGATTTTGCAGCAGGTTCTCATCTGTGAATAACAGATCCTGCTGCAGCCTAATGTCTTAAAAATGATCAATTACCTTTAAGCACTTTATAACATGACTTCATATATTTACTCTATTACACACTTTAATTTTGACATAGCAGAGGGAGTGAGTATTGATAATCCTGTTATTCTTCTCAGAAAAGCTAGAAAATAGTTTGCCCCACTACTGGGGATAATAGAGATATGACTCATAATTTTGTTAGTATGACTGTAATTTAGGATGATCTAAGAGGACCAAGAAGGGAAGGCTTAAATGTACTGAAACCGAGACTGTGCACAAGTCTTTAGCCACCCCTCATGACTCTCTGTTTTGCTTAAAATGGATGAACCAGTGTCGTGTGAACAGATAACAGACAACTTAGCAAAGAACCAAATTTAAATTGTGTCTTTAGGCTCTTTGTTACTAACAGCCTGTCACAAAAACACATCATTTTCTGAATGAATGAATCTGTGATGAATGTCAAAGGTAATGTAGTCTGACAGGCAAAGGACTGTTAATTGAAAACTTTGCATATGCCAGTGTGGTGTACAGTGCGTTCTCAAACAAATTTGAGGAACCTGGTCAAGTAACGGACAAAAGAAGAGTTGGCAGCTCTATGACAGGTCAGACTGTCTACAACAGGTGACATGTGTCTGGAAATCATGTCTTACAACAGGAAAAAATCCACCACAGACCTGACACAGGACCTGACCCTTCATTAGATCCATCTGCTGTTGGCTGAAACCTCAGCAGAAATGATCTCAGTGTCTTTCAAGAATTCATTCTTTAGAAAGGGAAACGGGGAGAAAAGTCTGAGGTACACAAGAACTGGACTTGTCAGTATGTACTGAGGTCAGGAGAGTGGTACGCCAGTGCTTGTAAATGGTTTGTAGCTGCATTTTAGTCAGTCGTGTTAAAATTCATGCAATTATGAAGACAGGAAGGTACCGTCAGATCTTGATCCACCGGGTAATAACATCTGGAAGTCATCTGATTGGCAAATTAATTAATTTTTCAGCATGACAATGAAAAAACAAAACACTGAACGTAAAAGCATACCTGACAACAAAATCCTACAATTGATCGCTAAGAGTCATAGATTGGCCTTCCCAGAGCCCAGACCTACACGTTATTGAAGCAGTGTGGGATCATTTTAATAGAGAACAGAACAAAAGGCAGCCAACATCCAAAGAAGGGCTTTGGATGTCCTTCAAGAAGCCTGCAGAACTATTCCTGAAAACTACTTAAATAAATTAGAAGAAAAGCTGTTTTGAAGAATAAAGGCAGTCATACTGTATCAAAATGTGCACCACTGCATAACACACACAACATAAGCGCATTAGAGTTGTAAAATCTCTGTTTTTGCCTTATTTGCTGTTTTTCCTTTATGTTTGCACGTTTCAATTTATTCCCGCACCTGCATTCTATTGTGATAGCAAATTGTAAGGAAGTAAGAGGTAGCTCAAAACTTTTGTACAGTACTATATGGTTATTTTTAAAGTCACTCTGCTGAAATCATGTGTTTTCTATGTAAACAAAAAGGTAATCTTATAGGTAAGTTTTGACCAACTGAAAACGCGCCCGAGGCATTATACCAGGGGTCGGCAACCTGCGGCTCCGGAGCCACATAGTTTTTTTTTAAGTAATTAGCTGAAGTGTATTTTATTTATGTTAGTTCTTTTTTAACTTGTAGTTCTAAATTGGAAGATTATTGTGATATTGAAATATAAATATAAAATTATATTCTATTATTTTTGATTGCTCAAAATAAGGGTCACACTTGCGAAGCTTGGGTATACCCGCTTGAAACGCCGTGCATTTATCGAGACTTTCAACCCCAGGTAGGCCAATTATGGATCTTCGGATCCACATTATGTCAGCAGCTGTTCTCCACCGTGAACTATGTTAAAAACAAACACCGCTCACACCTCACAGATGACAGCTTACAGTCCTGCGTAAAGATGAAAGTGACTTTGTATAGCCCCGATTTGCAGACGCTGTGCGCAGAGGTTCAGGAGCGGAAGTCCCATTGTAAAAATACCACGGCAGACCCGACGATGTTTCCATGAACATGCTTTTCAGCATCTCTTTATTGAGCACTTTTCACACACGGTTGCTGTATGCATACAGCCGGCTGTAGCTTTTCAGCTCACAGCCCGACACGTAGAGACACAACAGTATAGATGGCACAGACGTTAAGGTGGCGAGGCGTGATTGCGGGTGCCGCTCAGGTGCGTCCGCCTCCCCACACATTAATCAGGTAAAATACATATTTAGGCAGAATTTTGCAAATATCTATTTTTCATTTTTCAGCAGCATAGTGCTTTTTTCCAATTATATTTTTAAAAGTCAGGTCAAGGCTCCAAAAGCCCAAAGGCGATATAAGGGTGGCGGCTCACAACAGTTTTTGTTTGCTACATGGATCATTTTAGTTCAGCTGGGTGTCTTTCCTTTTGTTATATTTCTTTAAGCATTCAAAATGTGTTAATTACATAAATAAAATGTAATTTTCTCTGTAGCACTTCATGGATTTCATAAGCAACACACCTTAGTTGTTCACACAAAGCATAAAGGTAAAAAACAATATATACAGTGTTATCTTCATTTTAGATGTCAAAAAGTATTTGCGGCTCCCAGTGTTTTCTTTTGCGTGGAAATCGCGTCCAAGTGGCTCTTTGGGTGTTAAAGGTTGCAGACCCCTGCATTATACCAAATGAAAACATGGAAATAAGTGGGGAAAAAAAAAAGATTTAGTCAGTACGTGAGTGAAAAAGAATAAAAATTGAACTTCTTTTAGCTGCATCATTGTAATCAGAGCTACTTAGAAACATGTATTGAGCTATTAAAAAAAATAATAATAATAATTGTGAGGGGAAAAAAGGGTCAGTGTGCCCCGTTTCTGTTTTCTGGAGCTCTGCTTGATGTTTTTAGCCGCAGTGCTGAAGTTGGTTAAACTGCTGCTGAACCATGCTGGTACAGCCTCTTATGCTGCCGTCCACTGTGATTGACTCGTTCATCACCGCTGTCAGCATCCCAGCAGTAGAGACACATTATGGTGAGAGCTGAGCTTTTATTTCTCTGTGTGGAAATCTGAAATTTCAGCAGCAGATGCTCTGAATGAAGGCACAAAATTCAAGTCTCACTCGTCAGACACGAGACTCTTGCCGACTGCATCGGCACTGTCGGTTCACAGAGGACTCAGTTTTATATTTGCCACATTTAAGGCAACACTCATTCGAATAAGTGTTTATAAAGATAAAGAATAATTAGGTGACGGCCTTAAAAAGAAATAATTTACAAATTAATTTAGATTGTAGGACCACATAACCAAGGATCCTGCTGATGGCAGTCGGTACCTTTAGGCAGAAGTGTGCTGTTTGTTAACCAATAACAGCTTTCTGCAGGGAGCTGATGCACTGAGCCTGCTGTAAGGCTGTAGCATGTAATTTGCAGATGTGTGAGCTTTACTCAGCAGGTGGGGAGGAAGAAAGGAGCTGCCTTCCAGTCACTAGTGGGAGACTCAACATATAATTATTTTTGGATCCACCGTGCTTCCATGTATACATTCTGATGCAGTTTTGTAAATACAGGTTTAGTTATAATAAATATCCTTAAAAATCTTTAAAAAGGGTAATGCAATCCCAATTTTTCAGTAGAAGAGAAATTGTTTTCAAAGAACATTTGATTATGTTTTTAGTTGTTAATAAACTTGGTGGTAATTACTAATAATTATGGCTACAATTATTGTTCTAAATTAATATAATCTGAAGCCTGAAGATGGGTTGTGGGAACTGAAATAAACAGGTTCGTTTTTCTTCTTTCACCAGAAAACAGGTTGTATTTGCTTTACTATATATAATATAGCATATACAGTATTCTGTGTAAAACACATGTAGTGCAGCACACCTGTGGTGCCTTTTAGACACGCCCCAGCATTCTGCAGGTATCATTGTTAGAAAGATGCTCTCAGCCTGCAGGTCAGTTTAAAACAGTCTTGCAGATTCGAAGCTTGATACGAGAAAAGAAAAAAAGTGACCTGGCACTGTTTTTCTTCACTCTGGCATTGCCTCCACTCTAGCTGATTCCCTCGCAGGAAGGGATTCGATTTTCCCCAACCAATTACTAGAAACTAATATAAGCTCTTGAAGCCAATGGCAGCATTTGTAGCCATGCCAACATACTGAGTTTTAGGAGTATAGGAACAGATTCATACAAAACAGTTTAGATTGGTTCACCATGTGCCTCCAGGATGGCACTGGACATTTAAAATATCCTGGTGGAGGCACTCCACTCAGCAAATTTTGACAATGGTCTTAGCCCTGCTTTAGTTGGGCTTTAGTCATAATTGGCTAATCATTACTCCTCTTGCGGCACATATAGGACAGGAAACTGCTACGCCAGACGTCCACTTCATTGAACGTGGCAAACTGAGTGAGCAGGTAGTCACAGTTTTCATTTAAGCTCGTTCCTAATTAATCCGTGCTGTCACAAATATACAAGTGGTGGATGGAAGAATCTGAAAAAAAGTCTTTTCTGCCTGTTCAGGCTCGTTGAACAGGTAGATGTAAAGAAAGCAGAGCTTTCACTTCCATTTGAGCTCAATGTCTGCCCTACAGACGCTGCCCTTTTACTGTCTGTGAATGCCTTAAAGTTGAATTGGGTGAAACTGTAGTTAAAGTAATTGTCTGGCGGTGAAATTCATATGAGACAGCCATCTACTGTCTTCCCCCACAAGCTTTACCGAAGGCCCTGTGTTGTGTTAGCCATCCACATCCTCAGCTCACTTCCTCAGAGGTGTTTTTGGGGAAGAAAATGACCTTACACTTACATCTGAGGATATCCTTCCCAGTTCTGTTCACAACTCTAAAAATGGTTGACCTTGGAACATCAAAAGCTGGCACATCATGCTGGGTAACACCCCCAGTGGGTCAGTAAAAACAAAAAATAAAGACCTCTAAATGTTTCCTCGTCTGGTGCAGAGCACACATTTAAAAGCCTGCCTCGATGTCCTCAAGTCGCTCCACATCCATTTACATTTACATCCTGAGGACTGCACATGGCTGCTCTGCTATGCCTTAATTTAGAAAGAAACACTACATTAACATTAATATGAGGTGGCACACACACACACGAAATCTGAGGAGTGTTAGGATACGCCGCAATACACAGTCGGTTTATGTAGCCTTCATTCATTTTATTTTAGACTCCATGTAAGGACGTTGGTTTGACAACAACAGTGACCATCTTTTTAAAAATCTGTTTGCGTAGCATGTGCGTGCTCGTGTGTGCGTTTGTTGAAGCCAGGGGGAGAGTAAGTGTGTGTAGTCTTTGTTAAATCCCACAGTGAGGGGGACGTTGCGTCCCAGGAGGTTTGCTTGGACCGTTCTGCTGTTTTCTAACATGGAGTGGCCTCTGGTACTTCTGCAAATGTTCCCAAAACAGTGTCGAATTAAACCGTCACTGTTAATTACAGCAAAAGGCTTCATTAGGTTACTTGTTAAGGCAAATGTAGACAAGCGCACCCTCAGTCATCTCCACAGCCTCTCTTAAAGCTTTAAAAGAAATTTGTCACTGTTTTTTTTTAATTTAATCATTTTAATATATATATATATTGTTTTATTTATTTTATTTTTAAAAAATTGTAATAAACTCTTAGTTATTTTTATTCTTTTATTTATTTTTTCGTTTCACTGACTTGAGCCAGTAGCATCGGAGTTGTTCAAGCATGCACTAATAATTACATTATATTGCTTAAATTACTCCGTTATGTTTACTCCTACATAATTATGCACATGATAGGGGACCAAATAGAAATCAGCTCTTTACACCAGTAGCACTTAATCAGTCCAAGCCAACTTTTATCAGCGCTAACAATGTTTAATGAAGACATTCTTAAATGATAACGAGTTAATGAATGTTGTTTTTACTCTGTATGTTTTATGCTTTCAAATGCTGCCTCGTATCCAGATGATGGGTTTGTAAAATAAGCCATCACCACCACTGCCGCCATCATCATCATCATCGCTCCACTGGCAGTTGTGGGAGTGAATCATATTTCAGCGCTTCTGAAATCATTTCCTAGACCCAAAATAGCAAGGGTAATTCAATCAGAACATTATGGGATGTTTAAAATGAAGTGTACTGAATGGAGCCGAGGATTAGACGTCGAAACAGGGTCATTGATAATTAAACAGCCGAATGTAAGATTAATTAAAGCGCCGTGTGTGTTTGATTAAAAATATGATGATGAAGCAAGCTGGGCTCAAACTGAGAGATTGACAGCGGCGGCGGCGATGGTGGGCGACGGCGGCGGCGGCGGTGCTCGGGCTGTGTGGAGGAGAGATAGACAGAGGGAGGAAGATGAAAGGTGGTGAAAGACGAGTGTGATGAAGTGGAATAAGCTGAGTGTTGGAGGGATGTGTGTGCAGTGCCACTTGTGCGCATGTTTTCTGTGTGTGTGTTTGTGAGCCCCCGTCTCTGGGAGTTCTTAGGGTTTGCCTGTTTTCTCAAGCGAGACTCTACTCTTGCTCAGCCTTAACAGCTATCGCTCTCTCTCTCTCTCTGTCTCACACACACACTCACTCTCTCCCTCTCTCTCCTCTTTGTCTGCCTCTCTCCCCGTCTTCCTCTCTGTCGTCTCTCTACCCTTCAATCCTCTCCCACCAGGGCTTGTTGAGCGGTGGGCCGATATGTCGCTCTTCCTCTGCAAATCTAATTGGAGACAGGCTTTCATTGGCATGACATGGAGATGAGTTGCCAAATCCTTTCAGCCCTCCTGCTAGAGGCTCTCTCTGCTCGGCTCTTGTACAGTGCCGCGTGCTGACGCAGAGGCTGCAGCCACCAAGGCGGCCTCGACTCCGGCCACGTATCCAGAGAAGTGTCTGTGACGATCTGAGGAAAAAAAAAAAAAAATCAAACGCACCCAACGCCCGCTGTCCTGATGGGTTTAAATCATGCAGCAGCCACTTGGTGCTGTTCCGGCAGACATAATTCATTCATACGTGTAAGAATGAGAGGGATAGTTGCCAGCACAGCGGGGACTTGTGCTTTATGTACACACAGATGAGTGTGCACATTAAAAATACTGGGTATCTCTGTCGTCCGCTGGGTCTCGAGTGAGTTCAACGAGAGTGTGGAGTCACTGATTTAACTGTAGGTTATGCTCACATGTTAGGCAGCAGTACAGTACCTCAGGGAGCTGGAGGAATCGCACACACACACACAGAGGTTTGTGTTAGTTATCTGGCTCTCTGGTGTCATATCTGCCCAAAGGTTGAATAATGCCTCTCAAGTGATTCCACCAGCCTTCGTCTTTTTTTTCCCCCTAATTGACACAACTAACTGTTGCAGACTCTGTGGTGCTACACCTAGGCCTTTTAGAGATTCCTGTGGTGTAGCCAAAACACCAGAGCCGTGTTTAATGTGTCTGTGGATGAAAAAGAAGCTTTGGCATGATATAAAACGGGCAAGTGTGATGATTAGTGTGGGAAATACACAAATGTAATACAGTAAATGGTCATGACATGCCACAGAAGAAGGAAAAAAAAAGGGATGGGGCTGTAAATGTGCTGCTTTTATTGATTTATTTATAATTAAATTGCTCAAGAGTACAACTTTTATGGGCTTTACGCGTGCTCTGCAAATGTGAGAGAAACAATGATGGCAAAATTAAAAAATAAAAATAAATAAAGCAAATTGAGCACCAAAACAATTACCCTCCCATTTCTCCACAATTAACGTACCTCAGTGCTTTGCAGATTTTTTTAGGAACTAGACAAAAAAAGTGGATGTGGTAAAAAAAAAACACTTGCACACTAATTAAAACTGTTTTTAGCAAGTTGTTTTCTTGGTCTTTGAGGTGTATTCACAATTGGTTGCGACATCAGGTAGATTCACATTTTGTTTGGATTTCTTACACCCTTCCTAATGCAATACCAAAGGTATTTTGTGTCTCCTCCCAGGACTGATTCAGGGATTGTTTGCTTGTTAGGCAAATGTGAAAACCACTACACTATGGAACCACTAGGCCTTCTTGACGTTTATTGTCTATAAATGTAATTTAGTTGTCTTTGGGAACCATAATGTCTGCTGGAGGGCTCTTTACTGTTGTTACTGTTTTTCAGTAATCTACATCCTGTATTGATTTAACAAGCGTTATTAATCCCATTCAACATACAGTTCTGAGCAATACCTGAAAAACAATATATAAATAAATCTGGCAACTGTTTGAGCTTTTATGCCACAGGTGATTGTGTTTTAATTTTGATATTTGCTTTGAGAGTGTTGGTGGAGAAATACAGATCAGGACGAGTCGCACTGTGTCTTTTGTGGATCTAGGGAAAGCGTATGATAGGGTGCCAAGAGAGGAGCTGTGATGCTGCATGAAGGAGTGGCACAGACGTATGTGAGGGTGGTGCAGGGCATGTATGAGGAGAGCAAGACTTTGGTGAGGTGTGCAGTAGGAGTGACAGATGGGGTTCAAGGTGGTGGTGGGATTACATTGGATCGGCTCTGAGCCCCTTCATGTTTGCGATGATGATGGTGTCACGGTCACCGAACCACTCTGCTAATAAGAGCTAAGCCTTCCATCTGACGTCAATCCAGGGGCTACCAGAGCGAGGCGCTGCACATACCAAATGACTGAAAAACTCAATCACTTCCTTGTCCACAGGTGTATAAAATGAAGCACCTAGACACGCAGACCGCTTCTACAAACATTTGTGAAAAGTGGGTCGCTCTCAGCAGCTCAGTGAATTCTAGCGTGGTATCGTGACAGGATGCCATCTGTGCAACAAGTCCAGTCGTGAAATCTCCTCACTACTAAGTATTCCACAGTCAGCTGTTAGTGGTATTATAACAAAGTAAAAGTGATTGGGAACGACAGCAACTCAGCCACAAAGTGGTAAAATCACAGAGCGGGGTCAGCGGATGCTGAGGCGCATAGTACGCAGAGGTATGGGTGCAAAGGGTGAGCGAATTGTAGAGGAGGGATAGTGGATGTATTGGACAAAGGATGTTGAATAAGGAGCTGACAGGTAAGAGGAAAAGAGGAAGACCACAGAGAAAATTCATGGATGTGATGAAGGAGGACATGCAGAGGGTTGGTGTGACAAAAGAGGATGATAGGGGTAGGGTGAGATGGAGGCAGATTATCTGCTGTGGCGACCACTAAAGGGAGCAACAGGAGATGCGCACAGGGAAGATAAATCTTACTCTTTCACAGTCACATGCAACCATTTATGCCACTATCTATGCTGCACTCAGTGCAGCCTCTGATGTGAAAAACTCTAAGCATGTTCGTGATATTTAACCTGGGTCATAGGTCCCTTCACATATTTAGTCTCCAGTGTGTAGACACGGTCCACACCCCACTTTTACTATCCATCCACTCGTTTCTTAACGAGCTGTGATGGGGTGAGAGGCAGGGAACACCCTGGACAGGTTGCAAATGTATTGCAAAACTAACACAGAGAGACAGATGACCATTCACACCTATGGTGAATCCAGTTTCACTAATTAATGTAATGCACAGGTCTTTGGACTGTGGGAGGAAATTGGAGTACATAAAGAAAACCCACAGACAGTCCTGTCTTGTGTGCTGGCTCACCTCTCCACCGTTACTGGATTTGAGGCAATTTATAGTCAACCAGAAGCAAGCAGCATTAGTACATTAGCCATACACAACGCTCATCAGCAGGGTTATATAGCCAAAATGCAACAACTAAGCTTATCAGCCAAAAAGTTTTGTGAGGACATAACAGTGTTTTAGGTTTTCTTAAACTTCAGATTAAGAATCTATGAACTACTGCATAAAAACAATGTGGTTTTATTTCCCTGTTTTCCACATCCACTGCTCAAGCTGAGCCTGTTAGCGTTATTTAAAAACCAATCATGTACATAAAGCCCTTTTCCAAAATTCTCATTTTATAAAAAGACAATTTGAAATATTAAAACGTCTGTTAGAAAAAGCCTCAATTTTTAAACTTTTGAACATGTTAATGTCAGTTTAATCATCTTCTACTAATTATCCATATCCATTAATTCTATTAATTATCATATAATCATCCATCAGTGGTAAAAGTGATGGCCACAGACTAGAAATGCAAAAGCTTCTTTCATCAGCGTCTGTCTAGAATAAAAAAAAACGTTGTTTGAAAAATGATTAATCTGCTATTGTTATTATTGTAAGCGGCCTGTTTAATGGGTGCAAATAGAGAGCTTGCAACAATAACTTAAGACAGTAGAGCTTAGTGAACAGTAGACTATGATGGCAGTGTATATAGTGTCTTCAGTTCATTAGAAATAATTGTTTGGTTTTATCAGTGTGAGTCTCAGATGTAATTTCTTTCAGATCTCAGTCCTTTATATCTGTCCAACCTGCAGACATTCTCAACAAATCAGACACCTTAAATTACACATTGGAATCCATATCTCACACACACACACACACACACACACACACACACACACACACACACACACACACACACACACTAACTTGTGATTTATAGAAAAAGAGACACAAAAACAGAGCTTGAAAATTAGGTGACAAGCCGCTTTCTCAGGCTGTCGGTCAAGCGGCGTGTGATGCAAAATGACAGGCAGGATAGCAGGCGGGCAGAGAGGCAGGCTGCCTCGGTAATGACACACACACACACACCTGCAGCCCACAGGACACTTCACACCAATGTGAAATGAACTAATGGAGCTGCAGGACATTATGTAAAATAGACGACAGAGAGGAAAAAGACAGGGCAAGGTCAAAGGATTCAAGAGAAAGAGAGAGCGAGAAAAAGGTGACACTAATGCCATGCGAATAAAGGACAGAAATTAAATTGGGGGTGATTAGGATAAGAAAGAGAAAGTAGAATGAGATGATGATTAGCTGTAATCTAAGTAGCAGAGAATGAAATAAGTAGTGCCCTCACAATCCGTCTGAATGGCAGGTTTGGTCTCGCGAGTGATTACACCATTCTGAGCCCTCTTAGAAAGTAGGAATCAGGAGAAAGGCGATACCAAGACAAAGAGGGACTTTAAGGAGAAGGGGGATACTGTGTGAGTAAGTAAGTGAGAGGAAGCGATAAAGAAAGATAGGGAATGACTAAGTAGCTTCGATGTACAAGAGAGGTGGCGGCTGCACAAAAAAGAGTTAAAGAGAGGAAATGTTTAAAGGTGAGCAAAGCAAAGTGGGTCAGTTTCGCCAGAGCGCCACTTCAGCTAGTTATCTGTTTTTGGCATCTGACCTCGCAGAAGGGTTTGGCCTTATTTGGCAGCCCCATTTAAAGTGGGATGTGTTCTTGTGGTTGTGTTTTTTCAGCACATCTTTTAACTAGATTAGTAGATTGGTTCTTACTCCTATAGACTGAAAGTGCTCATGTAAGACCGTCTAAAACAGGGATGCAAAGTTATTTTACCTGCTGGGCTACATACAACCCACTGTAAGGTGAAGTGGGCCAGACCAACACAAACATTACTGGTCGATCATTGCTCAGACTGTCCTGTTATTATATATTTAGAGTATAGTTTTTTTTAATTAATTCATTGTAAATGTCCTTGTACTTTTGGTGTAGTGTGGGTGGCAATGGGAGGTGGGGGTCTTTATTATTAGAAAAAGCTCTAACGCTTATAATAAAATACAGTTAAAACTTCAAAATCTATTCACTCAGTCACATTTTCTAAAGCTGTGAAGTGGGCCAGATTGGAGTATTTGCTGGGCCCATTTTGGCCCCTGGGCCTTATGTTGGACACCTCTGATCTAAAGCATTTTCAGCTTAAGCCCTTAAAACTTTGAACCTTGAAATAATTAATTTTCAATTTTTTTCTGAATTTTTTTTCTGAATTTTCCCTGATTCTCTATCCTCTGATAAAATAAAACAAATAAAATATGAATTTGCAAATATCAGTTTAGATTTGTGTATTATTTGCTACATCTGGCATTTATTTATTTTGCAGTTTATTGTTTAAAAATATATTCTGCAATTTATTTAAGTTTTTTCAGGGAGAAAAAAATCAAGTCAAGTCTCAAAAAGTCAGAAAAAAAAATGTATCAAATGTAATACACTTGGTATTACCAAAAAATAAATACATACATAAATAAATAACCAAAAATATGTATAGGTGGAGGAGACATAGGTGTAATAGTGAGTCTTAGTTAGGTCAGTCTCTAACTGTGGGGCGGCAGACGAAATATAAACAAATGATAAAAAGTGTGAGGTGTGTTTGATCAGTTACATAATATTCTATGTGTTGTATTTTACACATTTCCGCCTTTTAATTATGCCTACATGCTTCTCTGTGTTTGGTTTTGCTGATTAATTTAATATGCCGCCAACCTGCCGGGGCCTGCAGATGAAAATTAGCACGTGTGGCTAAATGTGGTATATTTACATGATGAATTGAAGTGCTAATGTTAATTAATATGCTGGGTCAAACATAGACATAGTTCACAGATGGATGGATCCTGGAAACACACATTAAACCTGTACGGATTTTTTTTTTAAAGACAGCTTTTTTTTTTCTTTTTTATGTTTCATATTTAATTAATAGAGATAATTGTGCAGTTATGAATGAAGGTTAAAAAGCTGTTTCAAAACCCCTTTAGAGCCATGATTAAAACTCCAACAGCATTTTATCTATTTATAGGTTTGTTGGCATAAAGAAGTACATTCTGAGAATCTTTCTAACATCTTATAAAACAGCTACAGTATTTTTTAACTGCAGAATTTAAACATTTCTTCAGGTTACTAAAATACACAGATTCTCAGAAAGCACTTGAATGAAGAAACTGCTGTTGGCATCCGTAATTAAAATCTTTGTATCCTTGGTAAGTGACATTACACTCACCGGCCACTTCATTAGGTATACCTTTGCTAGTGCCTGGTTGGATTCCTTTTGAGTGTCCTGCTCCACCACATGCCAAAGGTGCTCTGTTGTATTGAGATCTGGTGACTGTGGAGGTCATTTGGGTACAGAGAACATGCACAAGAAGCCAGTTTGATGTGATTTGAGTTTTGGCACATGGTGCGTTATCCTGCTGGAAGCGGTCATCAGTACACTGTGGTAATAAAGGGACATGGTCAGCAACAATACTCGGGTATTCTGTGGTGTTTAAACACGGCTCAGTTGGTATTAAATGGTTAAAAGTGTGCCAAGAAAATATTCCAAACACCGTTACACCAGCAGCAGCCTGAACTATTGATACAAGGCAGGATGGATCCACGCTTACATGTTGTTTACACCAAATTCTGACCCTTCCATCCGAATGTCGCAGCAGAAATCGAGACTCACCAGACCAGGCGATGATTTTCCAGCCTTCTATTATGCCATTTTTATTGAACTGATCTGGTTAAATAGCCACACTAAACAGTATATGGTTTGTGGGAGGAGATGTTGATTTCTCCCACATTTGTGCTCACAACTGTCTCAGAAATCTTGGAAATACCAAATCCCACAAAATGATCAAAACATCCAGCCCTCAGTGCTTCACAGCAGCGCTGTTCTTTTTACTCTTTACTCGCAGAGAAAGTCTTTAACAGCAGTTCTTCAATATGGAATTTCATTTTTAAAAAAGCTTTGAGCAGTGAGCTTTGTAGTTTTGGGGTTTTTTGGAAGATGCTGCTGAAACAAGAGTAAATAGTGCACTCGTATTGTCAGCTGTTGGTTAATACACTCCGAGAGCACATTTATTTAGGGCACGGTCGACGGCATCATGCTCACTGTAATGAAAGCTCAAGTCACGTATTTCAATACTGTGTTTTTTTAAACAGCCTCTAAGAACAGAAGGCACAGAAGAATGAGCTGTATCAAATTTGGCTACACGGGCAACACGTGTTAGCAGGATGACATCATCCTTAGTTTTGGTTTTGTCACGCGAACCGCCACCAAAAAAAAAAAGAAAAAAAAAAGAGCGTCGTCAGCCTCATCTGTTTAAAGCGAGGAAGCGGCGACTGCTGTGAGCGGTGGAAGTGTGTGGAAGAAGAGGGTAGTATAATGTCAGGTAAACCACATGTTACACTCATCTGCACAATCCATTTAAAACTCAGCAGGTTGAAGCTGCAGTCATCAAACAATGATGGAAGTGTGAGGTTAGAGATGAATAGTGCATTAGCTGCCGGTCATGCGTGAAAATACCATCATTACCGAGTTGAGTGTATGAACTGTCAAAGCAGGGAATACGCCGGCTTCAGCCTGCTCACACACACAAATGTAAACACTCGACTTTTCTACTCATTTCCAGCGTTGCCAGCCCCTCCAACGTCACTTGACACTGCAATGTTGTTAGCATATAATCGCAGTGAAAGGTAGGTAGTACATCCTTTCTCCCCCTCTGGGTAAGAAAGTGGTGGAAGAGGGAAGACTGGCTTTGATGTAGAGTGGAGGTCGTGCACGTAACCCAAGCACTGCTCTGCTTCCTGCATGACTAACATGTGCATATGCAGGTTTATATAATTAGTCCATGCATGGGTAAGATGTTCCACAGGGGGCAAATATAAGAAAGCACAAAATACTGAATCTTCTACTTTAAAATTGAAGATCGTGTGAAGCGAAGCGAATGAGAGCTAACTGACTAAAAGTTTTCTTTTCTTGGTGCTGCTGTGAAGTGTGGTCCAACATTTCACATCAGTTTTAGCCACAGTTTATCTAAAATGACAAATAAGTAAATAAGACATAACAGAATTAAAAAGCAATGTAACTTTTTTAAATCAATCCAAGTCATAGGAGACCTTTGTCTACAGTTATGCCTTTAACATCTTTTTTTTTGCCTTATTTTGAACCAACAAACGCCAATAAAGAGAGCTGAAAACAGAATAAATAAGAACATGGATGTAAGCTGGTTTTAAATATTTACTTTTAGCTTAAGGCTCCTTGCAGACTGCATCTGGCAACCAGTCATTCGTGGATTGTAATTTTGAAGACTTTTAATATATTGCCATGGCCATCTTTGTTTAGTAACCAAATGGATCACATTTGAATCAGGAGTAGAGATGGGGAGTTATCTGCTAACAGTACCAGCTGCTAGCCTTTGCTGGTAGATCATTTTAAGTTGGATTCCCATGAAATTTGGTACACAAGTTTGTGTTTACCATTTGGTCATCCTGATCACCGTCACATCCCAACTCTCACCTATTCAACGTATTGCCCTCTGGCAGGTGTTACAGGTTCCTGAAAGCAAGACAAACAGACTCAGCTTCTTCTCAAGTGTCATGACATCTCTCCCTCAACACCACTACTACCTCGTCTTCTATTTCTCCTTTATCCTTCCTTCCATTTCTCCTTTGTCTCCTCCCTGCAATAATTTTGCTCGTGTGCAATATCACAGCCAACAGGAATATTTAATCAATGCGCAATATCTTAGATCATCAGAATCCTCTGTGCAATATTATCTATTGTCAGTTAAGTCATAGTGAAATTGCAAAATACTTGCAACTCACTTTTTGTTGCCACATTACGTGGTTACCATACCTTGCGTATAGAGATGGGAATTGATTAGAATTTAGCAATTTCGATTCCATTATCAATATCACTTATTGATTTGATTCTCTTATCGATTCTCATGGGGTTCTCATTGGCTCTGCTTTGAGTCACCACTATCATTAAGTAGCATATCAAAGATATTCCTGCAAATTAATTCATGCTGTGTGGTCAAATGTCTGTGCATGTTGGGGGTATTTCTCTGCTTTTTTGGAGGCTGCAGCCTGACTGCTCATCAGTTTGTTACCTGTTAAAGTTCAACGTCTGGCTGCTAGGCTGGGGTCAGGGTAGCATTAGCATACCGTCTGGCTAACTTAGCATTAGCATGCTATCTGTGCAGATGATCACAAAGAGCCGAAGTTGTGTTTACAAAATAATGTACTTTTTTCTGTCCTGGATGCAGTTTGTGCTTTACCATCAGAATATCATTCTTTTGTGTAATAAAAATAAAAGTAATGTCCATATCCATGCTGCAGACTGCGCTACTATTTTCCTAATCCTGCACTTGAACTGAAATCAGCTAATTGTAATACAAGTGCAACCAATAAGCAGGATCATTAGGCCAGCAAACTAATAGTTCCAAGGAATTAGCATTCTGGGAACTGGTTCTCAATTCCCATCCCTACTATATAATATAATATATAGTACATTTTAAATATTTAAATGCAAATGACTGCATGTTTGTTCTTTGTTTTTCTTTTTGCATCTGAAGGTGTAGCCTCTCTGCAGTTTTGTTATACGTTGAATAATGGCAATAAAAGACTTCTAAGTCTAATTCTAATCTCCTTGTAGCACCATTATCACGCTTTAATTTGCATAAAATTTTCTTTTATGCTCATATACTGTCAAGATTTCAGTTTAAAGGTGGACTCAAATACAGACCAAACCACAGAGTAAAACAAAAAGCGAGCTTTATTAAAACCTGATAATTAAAGTCCACAGAAGCAACAAAAGGTAAACAAGTCCAGAAGGGAGAAAAAAAATCCCCAAATAACAGACAACACACACATTTAGACATGAAGCCTGGAAACGCTGAAAACTGACACAAGGGAACCGGGAAGTACAACAGACGATCCAGCAAAGACAAAGAAGCAGACGGGAATATTTATACACAGAGGGCTGATTAGGGAATCAGAAACAGAAGGGCAACGAGACGCTACTGAAAACAATCAGGAGGCAAAACTTCCAACATGAGAACAGAAAGCTAAACTGAAACTCAAACACAAATGTGTTCAATAAAAACTGAAAGCAGAAATCAAGGATTTTAAAAAAGGAACCATGCCAAATATCTGCAAAACTAAAGAGATTTCCATCAGCTGCACTGCATTTTGTGATTGCTTCAACGGTTATTAGTTAAAGCTGGGATGCTAACAGGTTAAACTGAGGTGGGGGGCATGGTCAGCTTTTATAATAACAATAATAAATTCAATTTTTTGGCACCTTTAAAACACTAAGGTTCACCTTATGCATCATCAGAATAACAAGAATAATAGAATAGATTAAAACCTTGGAATAATATATGAGTGTAAAACATGTCAAACACTATGGTTATAGTTGACCTGCTGATGTGAACAGATGAGTTTTCAGCTGTGATTTGAACTGTGTAATAGAGTCTAGTTGACAGAGGTGAAGTGGAGGTGAGTTCCAGTGCAGCTAAAGGCTCTGGCACCCGTGGTGTTAAGTCTGAAACGAGAAGGGCTCAGGAGTGCAGCTTAGGCTGAGCACAGAAAGGGTGTGAAAGGATGATGGAGGTCTGAGAGTTATGGGGGGGGTGCCATGAAAGTGAGGAGCAGAATGTTGTATTGGATGTGTTAGGGAAAAGTGAGTGAATGAAGCTGGATCATAATAGACGTAATATGATCGGGTGACTTCTGAACCATTTGAAGTTGATTAAGAAGTTCTGAGGGGGATAATCCAAACAAGAGGTGGCCAGGACGCGACCCAGAACTTGTGAGGTGTTGAGAAAGAAAAAGGGCGTAGTCTAGAAATGTTGCATAGTTGAAAGAAGGCTGAATGTGAGACATTATTGATGTTGGCAGTAAAGGAGGGAGGATTCTCCGAGATGGCTCCAAGATTTCCGAAATAAGCAAAAGTGTGGATTTGAAAACATGTATAGAAACAATATTAAGTTTATTTTGAAAGTGAGTCTAAGCATCAGTGTCTTACATGCATGTTTTAAAGAACTACTGTTAGTTCTTTATACAGCTTAAGGTGAGATTTTAGTACCTTAGCCTCATTTTACATTGTTTTACTTTCACACACAGGCTGTGTTTCTGCTTAACTCTCAGATCTCTATTCTAGTCACCCTTTAACAGAAGGCCTCAATGTGGACAGACTAAAAAAGGCTGCTGACACGATGCTGTTTACATCATTACAGCAGCTCTGTCACGTCTCCTCGGAGGGAGGACGTTTGTAAATAATCCATCGTGACTTCTTTGTCCTGATAAGTTGTTTGGTGGTTTTACATGACTGACCTTCCCTTGACCGCTTCGTGACATCTCCTGGAGCAAGAAAAAAGCTTTCTTTTTTTTCCTTGGAGAAAAATGTTTTGACGCGTGCTGCAAAGTTGCTGCGCTGCAATAAATATCATTGAACCAGGTGGCCATCTTAATTGTGCACTCAGTAGCATAATAAATGTGATGAGGCTCTCTGATTATGAATGCCACCTTGTCTGTGTTAGAATATTCATAAATATCTTTAAGATATCAAAAAGGTTTGCATCACATGTGCTGTCTGGCTGAACCACAGAGTATTGGTGCATATTCTGTGGTGCAGTCAGACAGCATTAAAGGAGGATGGTAAACTCTGAGCTACAGACAAGACTATATTTGTTTCTCTGGCTTGCAGGAGCTGGATACGCTCCATAATCATCTGTGCCCTACCTTCCAGTTCTCTCTCGTGCTGTATGACTCATGACCTTATTTGCTGATTGGCTCTGTGTATCTCGTTTCCAGGACGACCACTCCATGTTTTTCCAGTTTGGTCCATCCATCGAGCAGCAGGCCTCCGTCATGTTGAACATTATGGAGGAGTATGACTGGTACATCTTTTCCATAGTCACCACGTATTACCCTGGTTACCAGGACTTTGTCAACAAGGTAAATAAATACAAAAAACAGACGCTTTCTATTATACTGCATCATTAATTTATTATTATGTAGCCAATGTGTTTGACAGACTGTAGCATGACCTAAAAAATGAGTCTATGTCAGATATTTGCTTTAATAATGCACCAATAGGCACCAACAGTGTGCAGTATAAAAGATGGACGTAGCTACCATTAAGTGACATCACCCATTGGTTTTGACCTGTGCATTTTGAAGCTTCAACGATTTGGTTTGTTGGTTTTATTTAGTCACACTTTTATGAAAGTGTGGATTGCTAACTTATTGCCTTAGAGCAAAAAGGTCCTGAGTTCGATTCCACCACCTTTCTGTGTTGGGTTTGCATGTTCTTCCTCTGTCTGCATGGGTTCTCTTCAGGTGTGAATCTGAGTGCAATGGTTGCACATCTGTCGCTGTTGGCCCTGCGTCAGATTAACCACCTGTCCAGGGTGTACCTAGCCTCGTCCTGTGGCAGCTGGGATTGGCTCCAGTCCCCCCCCCCCATGGTCCTGATAAGGATAAGCAAAAGAGAATGAAAGGAGGCCGTGGTATAGACTGTGTAAAAGAAGGACAAAGATTCTTGGTTGCAAAAATGGAGCGAGTGCAAAAGTGCCTTGAGCTGATTTTGTGATAGGCAAGAAGGCAATTTCACAGTCAGACCCACCCCTGCCCATCACAGCTGTTTTTTTGTTTGTTTTTTTTACTTCGACATGACAGTGGTGAAAATAATTTAGAGGCTTCAAAACGAGACAAGATTTCAGAAACAAATGGATAGTGTCACGATAGCTACATCCATCATATATAGAGAGACTATGGGGAGCTCCTTGGACTTGACCTGGCAGTCAGAGGAACCACACTCCTAACTTCAGGATTGAATCAAATTTAATAATAATAATAATAATGATAATGGATTGGATTTATATAGCGCTTTTCAAGGCACCCAAAGCGCTTTACAATGCCATTATTCATTCACACTCACATTCATACACTGGTGGAGGCAAGCTACGGTTGTAGCCACAGCTGCCCTGGGGCAGACTGACATATCGCGCCATCGGCCCCTCTGGCCAACACCAGTAGGCGATAGGGTAAAGTGTCTTGCCCAAGGACACAACGACCAGGACAGAAAGGCCAGAACAGAAAGGCCGGGGATCGAACCGGCGACCTTCTGGTTACAGGTGCGCTTCCCAACCCCCTGAGCCATGGTCATGGACATTTCAAAGTAAAATTCAGCTGCAATGCTGAAACAAAAACACATTTACGTAAAAGTAAATTTTTGTGTGCCTTATCTCTGCCTTTATCCAAAATATACAACTACTCGATAATAAGTTGAAATCAGAAATATAAGGAGGAGTATTATCTGCAAAGATAATAAGAACTGGTTTATAATGGTCGTCATGTTTTTCAACCATAGATTCATCCAACAGATATGTTTTCACACTGGGTCCCAGGCACACTGGATTTTATTACTTTTGTCTTTTGGCTACCTAATATAAGAAGCCTGAGATTAATGTACTTCCTTTAATAAGATACATGTCTTCTCCTTTTAGTCTCCTGTTTTTTGTAATTTTGTGGTTTTTTAAAGACAATGTACAGTTGAGAAGATGATCTTATTTCTGAGAACATGATTGCCACAAATTCAAGTTTCAAAAAATGATAAGATCTGCAGTTTGGAGTTGGAAGCACGCGGGATGCTAGTTCTACTTTCTGATTGCTTTAAAAGCAGACAGGCCTTTTGAATTTTGCTGCTCGGTGGTTTCAGCCTTCTTATCTGAAGGCCAAGAACGCACTCTTTAAAGAGGATTGTGTGAGATCCTGAATCACTTTGAACATCACACACACACATCTGAGCAGAATAAAAACTTTATTGAAGCCAAGCTAATCATATTTTGTAATAACAATTCAGCAATGGCAATGTCTTTCCTTTGAACAAAGTTAAAGAAACAATCTGTTTTTTAAAAAAACATATAGAGGGTATTTGGAGCCTGGTACTTCTCTGAGGAGTTGTATTATCTTTATAACATAAACTCTGTGTGTTTGGAAAATAAGAAAAAAGCCCAAAGAAAAAACTGATTGTATTTCTATAGTCACTTTTTATGAGCATCATAAATCTCGTTGTGCTCTCCTCTCTCAAGCAAATTTTAAAAATGCTTCGAAGACCCAAATTTTCTTCCTTAATTACAAAACAAAGTTGATGTTGTGATGAGAAGTTGCCTATTTTTAATCTCGTACAACTCAGTTTGAATTGATTCCCTTGAGGAACAGCTATTTTCAAAAGCTACAATACTTACTTCATCCAAGTGCCATATACTGTTTCAGTTAGAGATCTATAAATACAGATTTTACACGTCTTCCTGCGTTGCTCATTTATCTGTTTACAGGTGAGCACAGAAAAATAAAACCAGCACCATCTCCTAGAGAATTTTCTTTCTGTGTGTGAGGATATAGCTGTAATATCTGGGAAAAAGAGATTACCTAATCTTTTTTTTACCTAATCGACCATTGCTTCCTCCTCCCAGGAGATGTGTAGAGACTAACTGTTTGGCAGTCTCGAGGTTGGAGGAGGAGACATCTCAGTCAGTTTTGTTCCAGTATATCTCCTTCACAACTACACTGCATGTGTGCAGCCCACGCGTCTTCAAACAATCTCCTGCTTTCTCTCCAGGTCCGCAGCACCATCGAGAACAGCTTTGTAGGCTGGGAGCTAGAAGAAGTCCTCCTACTGGATATGTCAGTGGATGATGGAGACCTCAAGATCCAGAACCAGCTAAAGAAACTGCAGAGCCCTGTCATTCTGCTGTACTGCACAAAGGAAGAGGCTACCACTATTTTTGAAGTGGCTCATTCTGTGGGCCTCACAGGTTACGGCTTCACCTGGATTGTGCCCTCGCTTGTGGCTGGTGATGCAGACCATGTTCCCTCAGTCTTCCCCACAGGTACACCCAGACACCAGAGCAGAAGAAAGTGCTGTCAAGATTTTAAATTTTAGGTTTATGTGTCATGTGGTTGAAATGAACCTATTAGATTAATTTGCAGCAACATAATTTTGTTCTTGAATGCAGATCGAGACACTTTTCAAAAGATTTTGTGTGATTCATAGATAAAAACCTTTTCTTTCATATTGTGCCTCGGTTTATCCTCTTTTAGAAGCAACCCGGTTCAGCTGTTCACCCTTTAAATCATCTTTCTTCTGATTGGCTGCCCCTTGCACACAGGTTTTAACAGCAGCCAGAGCCATGTTCCTGACATGACAAAATGAAAAATATCTCTTTGGCACCATGCACATCCTGCAGTAGAAAGAGTCTGAAAAACTCGAGCAGTCTGAAGCCTAAGCTCTCAGCTCACATGGATTATTTGCACTTGACCTCGTTATTTGAAACTTTGGCCATGTTTAATAAGAGCATTTCCAACATGAGCAAGGGAAAGCATAATACTTCAGTTTCAAGGTGTATTTTAATGCAGCCAATTAAAAATAGAATGTATTTCTTTTAGTATCACACAGGATATTTATCGTGATGCTTTGCTATTAACCAGAGCGAAAGATCCACCTCGTTCTCTCTCTTCTTGTAATATTGGTCGATTTCTACTGTTTAGAGTTTCGTTTCTAGAGTTAGTCCAAGCAGGAGGACACTTGTGATCAAGCGGGGCTGAACTTCAGGATTTTCATTCTTTATGTTTCCTAAGATTTCTAAACTTCCAGATTAACACATGTTAAACAGATTTAATTTATCTGTGTTTATTTTCTATGAATTCTGATCAGTTTTTCAAGAAACTGTTGAGCAATAATCCGTTCCGCGTTATCGCCACGGGCCAAAGAAATGGTGCCAACATCTCTGAGGGGGAAGTTCTGAGTGGCTGAGCTGCCAGGTCGCATCCCCAGGCGTATGTGGCAGCGCTGAGTGGGGGTTTTACGCTCACAGCCGAGAGGTTTGCTGGGCAAGGATTTAGTATTTACACAGCAGAGTGTATTCAATAAACTCCTTTTTTCACATATAGTTTGGAAATAATGGGAAGGCTTGATTGCGTCATTGCTTGGCTGGTGCGTAGTATTCTGTCATGTTGGCAAAGTGAGGGCTCTGAATTCAGACTGGAAACGCCAGAATGCAGTTCAAAAGCTTTATTGAAAAGACAGCAAGTAATGCACCGAAACGTGGAGTTGGGTCTGAGCAGAGATAAGCGGCCAGAAGTTCTGTGAAGGGGAGGAGAGGAGAAGATTATCTGAGAAGGAGAAGAGCTGCACAGGTATGATTGTGGAGTGAGTAATGGGAACAGTTCTACTCGCGAGCTTTTGGTCCAGAAAGGAGGTTTTCTGATGGAAGTAGGGAATCCGGGTTTTGCGAATCCTTCCAATGCAGGGTTTGACTGAGCAGTAGCCGGGGCTGGAGACAACGCTGACCTCCGTGGAACGTCAGATGGGAAACAAGGATTGGAATTTAAACGAGGAGTGAGGTAACTAGAAGAGACGGAGCAACAGTATCGATTTACTCGGAAAACAGCTTCCTGATTTCCAACAAGGAGAGTCTGATTACACTGCAAAAATCAGTCTGTCTAACCAAGTCTTACAATCTTATATCCAGCCAAAAAGTCTTTTTGATTTTGTTTTGAGAGTGATATGTTAAGCATGAGCACAGGGAATAGGATTATTAATCTCCTGTTGAGAATATATGTCTTTGCAGTGCACCACCACAGAGGTTAAGACGGTGTGTTGGAGAGCTGCTGCCAGATAAATCTGCTGCCATCAAAAACTGCTGAGTTGATTGCATTTAATCTGAGAAGTAGTGGAAAGAAGTGACTAGACGACAATACCCCACCTAAAGGTGGAGCGCACCACTTAGCCTGAAATTCAAGGACTTGCTAGAAAAGAAAAGACAAAGGATAACCCTGCCTGCCCCTTCCCATGATGCTCTCAATCGTGGTGTCTTTGGACGGCTATTCCTGTGCTGCATCATATATTATACTGGCCATTCATCGCTTTATTCTGCCTCACTACCTGTCAATGTTCATAAAAATTTCTTCGGTCCTTTAAACCAGATCAATGAAGTCTGAAGTGTATTGTTAAGGCTCCACTGCAGTCTCATAACATCTTGTCTGTCCTGTGGGAGGACTCTCTCCTGAGCTTTGTATAAATGTAATGTGCTTTGAATTTACACAGTCTGCTACACGCTGAAGGACTGTAGTCTCGGTTTTTGCATTTCCATTTACCAAGCTGACATCAAGACGCTGAAATGTCTGCAATGTTGCTTTATTCTGTGGTAGGTTCTCATAAGACTTTGTAACAAAATGTGGGCACAACTGACAGATGGGCCTGTTTGCATATATGCAAATGTTCTCCTACTGTATTTGCAGCTCACCAGTGGCAGTCAGTGATTAGGTACACGCTGATTTTTGTGAACTGAGTTCATAATGTGCTTGGAAATTAATTTCATCATGTGTTATCGTTTTGCATCCACTGATTTTTCATGAATAAGAGGTAAATCATGACTAAACACACATTAGTTTAATATTGTAGCTATCCGTTTTACTAATAAGCTGAAGTCTGGCCCCGTTGTTACCAAAATTCCCAGTGATGGTTTGAAAGTATTTCTCCAGGGATTCAGGTCCTTTTTGCAGTGGCTCTCCCTAGAGCCCTTCCACTCACTGAGCATGTTTAAAGCCATTTATTTCAACTACAGTTAATTTATTACTGTATTTCCATTTGCCTGAGCAGGTGAAATATCAAATTTTAACATATGTTTGAAACCGGCAGAAACACCATTTTCAGGCTGGCTAAAAACGGTGTTTTGCCTTTTCTCTTTTTTCCCCAATAGATTTACAGCCCAGGTTTCGAATGACACACATAATCCTAACCAGCCATGGAAAATGACCTGAAAACGCAGTTGTTTCTGTGTGCAAGAAATGGATGTTGACGTGTGATAGCCAGCAGTTTCTCATGCTTGGAAAACCAAGCATAACAAAGTGAGCTCAGGAGTAACCGTAGTCTCAACTGATGCTCATATTTAGCTGTTTCTTTTTCTTTTTTTTTCACCTTTTCAATATTGTTTTTAACATTTTAGACATTCCTTCTGAGTTTTGTCTCCCTTTTGTCTCTTTTTTTCACCTTCTCTAAATGCTTTTATTTTTGTATATCTTGCCCCCTCTGGCTAATTTTCACAGCACTCTGCTCGCCTGTTTTTCTCATACTACTCTCTCTCTCTCCGCTTCCTTTCATCTTTCTTTTGTCCCTCTCTCTTTCCATACATCCCTTTCTCTCACCTCATTTCTCTCTCCTTTGCTCTCTCACTATCTCTCCCAGGGCTTATCTCAGTGTCATATGACGAATGGGACTACAACATCGAGGCCAGGGTATGTGATGCAGTGGCTGTCATTGCTACGGCAACCTCTACCATGATACTGGATCGAGGGCCACACACCATGCAGAAGTCAAGCTGCCTCGGGACACCTGACAAGAAGAGCGCAAACACCGGACACTCCAAGGAAATACTGAAGTGAGTTAATGCACAGGCTGGAATGGATGATGTGCATACATGGTGAAATGTGTAAAGAAATCAAACCCCTCAACTCTGAATGTCCTGGTGTGATAAGCCAGACTGCGATGCAATACTGTGCTTACCTTGCAAAGCGGCGTGATTCTTGAGAACTTATAATCTTCATTACGAGAGAATCCAGGCAGTCAGCTGCCTGTGCGGGACGTTTATTGTCTAAAAACACATGAGCTACATTGTTTACTACACTTGCTGCTTTCCTAGCTCCTAAAGCTTCTCAGATTGTGGCTCGTTTTTCTTTGTTGGTGGCCTGTGTCTCCTACAGTTCGTTGATCTTGTTCTTTGAAGGTAGCCTGTGGTAGAGGGTGATAGAGGATTCCTCCAACCACCTGCCAAGGACAACTTCCCAAAAAAGCATGTCGGGTTAGCATTTTCTGTGTGGGTGTAATAAAAGTGTTTGCTGGTGTTTATCCAAAGATAAGTGCTTTTCAGTAGCAGCTACTTCATGTGGAGAGGTTTAATGTTTTCAAGGTTGATTTTTAGGATTTTTACATGGAGTTTGTAATAATCGTTTTCTTGGTTTTACCTAATTTTTTATAAAAAATTTTGGACATTTTGATGGACTGATTAGCAGAGACAGACAGGAGTCTTCATGGATGATCATATTCACAGACTACATTGTGAGCTGGTCTGTCTGGAGAGGTGGCAGTATGCTCTGGAGAGAAGACGAATGAATGTTAGCATAAGCAAGATTCCCACTGTCCATGACTTCTATTGGAAGGCATGGACAGTGCACAGGAGAGGTGATGTAGAGAGTGCAGGTAGGGTGGGGTGAGTGACGATGAGTGTCAGGTGTGCCAGAAGGATAGCGACAAGAGTGAAAGGAAAGGTTGCTATTTACCTGCTATGGTATATGGTTTGGAGAAAGAGCTGCTAACAAAAAACACAGGAGGCCACGCTGAAGCCTGCAGAGTTGAAGATGTTAAGATATTCATTGGATATGATACCCATTTGAAATGATTACATAAGAGGGACATATCAGGTTGAGCAGTTTGGAGACAAAGTTAGAGAAGTAAGGTTGAGATGCTTTGGACATGTGCAGAGGAGGGTTAGTGGATATATTGGCCAAATGAAGTTGAACATGGAGCTGCCTGGCAGCAGGAAATGAGAAAGACCACAGAGGAGGTTCATGGATGTAATGAAGCACACCATGCAGAGAGCTGGTGTGAAAGAGGGAGATGCTAGGGATAGGGTGAGATGGAGGCAGATGATCCGCTGTGCCATGTGAGAACAAAGAAGCTGACAGGTAAGCAGGTGGTACAGCATTAGCTAGGTGGGGTAGGACACAAATCAGTGGGTTGGGAGGCTGCCAATTGCCCCTTGAGACAAACTGGTTTGCTTTTCCGTCATAATTTTTAGCACCAGTTGTCTTGAAAGCTTTAAGAAATACATGCATATCAAGACAACAACAGAGGCAGAAGCTGGGTGGAAAACAAGAGGAGACAAATATGAAAAATCAACAACTTGTTTTATCTTGTTATTGCTCCACGATCACTCTCCTTTTTCATTACACCTGCCATGCAGTCACATGGATATAGTGTCCAAGTGGAACATCTATTTTCTTTTTCCACTTTTGGTTTTCCGTCATTGTTTGGTTCAGTTAAGAAAAAACTAATTTGGCTGCGTTTGGGAATATAAGATTAAAAATACTATTTGGTTGACATTTAGCTCCTATCTGCCATTCTCATAGACATTCAACATGTTGAAAATGACCATAAAGTTGCACCTAGTTGGTTAAAAATCCGGCACTGAGTGGTTCCAATCAATATATACACTGTACATGAAGAGTCTTGAGTGAAAACAAGCTGCAAAATCAACATATATTTGTGTTCAGACATTGTTTTAATACGAGCACCATCCAGGAAAGTTAATCTCCCTTACTGAAAAAAAACAATAAGCTTCTTTCACCTAATTTTATAAAGCTTAAAATTTATATTTGTGCAGCCAATGAACATGGTGTGTTACAAGAAAATGCCTTTAGAAGTAAATATGTTTTTAAATTAATTAAATCAAAGCCAAAGCAGCCATCTGGTTTTTGGTTGCCGGAGCAAAAACTACTACTACAAATCTAGAAAATGTGCGACCCCACACATGAAATACAACGTGGGCACAAAAAAATACGCACAGACATTGAACAAAGCAGAGACGTTTCCTTCAGGAGAGCCAGAATTTGTTTTACTGGCCAATAAAAACTTAAAAAAGATGAACAGAAACATTAACTCCCTTCTTATCTTTATCTTAACTCACAGCCATCTTTAAAGAAAAACATCCTTCTCGCCCCCCTCTCTTTCTTCCTCTGAACTTCCTTGTTTTGCCTTTTTGGCACATTACAGAACAAGACGGAGCATTGGTATTCAATAATTAATCCCCATTTAACTTCATGGGGCATGCTTTTACTGTTCACATTGATCACAGATTCCACAGCTAATTGAATGCTCGGGGACAGCCGGATTAATGGAAAAAAAGAGATCCATAGAACAACAGTGGGGTTATCACTCGCACACAGAAACACGCATGTAAACACAGATGTGTTGGTATAGCATGACATTTAAGCGCTCTTTAGGACTTATTTTAATAAAAACTAAGAACTCCTGAGGACATCTCCTCTAATAAAAGCGGTGCTTTAGCCTTACAAAACTACTCACCTGTCTGCCTCTTTCTCTATCCTTCTCTGTTTTTTTATTTGTTTGTTTTTTTTACTGTCAGTTTGAATTTCAGGATTGCAAAGAAACAGGGAGATATTATGCAACCTCCCTTGCCACTACGGCATTAATCTCCAGGCTGAGGTTGATGTATTACTGCAAATTTGGGTCTTGTCTTTACCCTTGTTTCTGTTTTTTTTTTAAATATGTGGAGCACTTATGCGTGCCATCGAGGTTTCAGCCACCAACAGGACAGAGATAACAATAGCGCCACGGCCATGAATATTTCAGTTCCCAAAGGACGCTATCAGACCCAGGGTTAGCTCTCAATCATCCTTCGGGCACACACCTGGGATGCTGCCGTGCTGTTTGTGTGCGTGTGTGCTGCATGTGTGTTGATACTGTGTGTTTTCCAGCCATCCATTCCATTTTTCTCCGTTTGACTGAGTGAAGCTACAGAATTTGGACCACTGGATCCTGATGGTGACTCCAGGGGCTAACAGGGGTCTAGAACACACACACACATACACACACACACATAGACACACTGCATATGCATAATTCCAACTCTTCCATTCACTCATCCCGAGACACAAAAGCAATAATAAGGCCATATGTCTCTACGAACTCCTATATAGCTACAGGCCACAGTGGGCTGCATGCATGCCAGATTAGCATGGCATCCTGTCAGCGCTGATGGACGGAGATGGGAGACCCCGGTGAGTCACGCTCACAAATTTGTTTAGGGGCTGCTTGACCTTAGGGGCAACACACACACACACAGGCGTGCATGTAGAAAATGCATAAATACACTGCAGTTACTCCAACACGGAAACCTACACAAATAAGCAAATGCACGCACAAGCGCACAGAGCTCTAGAGGCCATCCATTGTTTCCTGCCTGACAGAGAGGACAAGAACACTGGGGTAATGAGAAAATGTGCTCCAAGTGGTTTCTGGATGAGGCGCTAAGGGGCTTATTTGTGTGTGCAGAGAAAGGGATGTTTTTTATTGTTTGTTGTGTGTGTGTGTGTGTGTGTGTGTGTGTGTGTGTATGTGTGTGAGGGCTGGCATTCAAAATTCTCTCAAATCCCTGTGCTGATTTACAAATTCCTCACCGGTAGATATGATGTAAGAGATGATAAATATTTTGTAGTGAGTGTGCTTTTGTGCAGTCTGACAAGACATTTTTCTTCACGGCTGTGGGCCCGCTGCATGCCATTCTTTTGAGCATTCAGTAAAATTCAGCCAAAAAAGTCACTGCTGCTTCCTGTACACGCAAGGCAAGCGTGCTCCTCTCGTTTTCTTTTACCTTTAAAGTATTTTTTCCTTCCTGTTTTTTGTCCTGCAGCGGGAGAGCAGCATTATTACATTTCTTAATATGCACAGTAAAAGTGTCTGTCTAATAAATCTGTGTTTATTAGATGGCGAACAAGCCATTGCATTGTGCTTCTGGGCATCCTCGCCACTGAAGAGGGTTAGAGTTATAGACTGTAAATAAAGATGGTTCTCACCATGAGGTCCAGTTGGGAGCATTTTTTGCCAACATCATATTGATGTTTTAATGTACTTGGTGGGCAGTTCTGACTGACAGATTGAGTCTGAGGAATTGGACTTCTTTTTTGTAACACACAGACTGTATATAAAAGATGGGGCTTCATAGTGTACCAGTTTACACATCTGTCTAACATATAAACGTCCACAGTATGAGACCTGGTGGAAATACAAGTCCACAAGAGGGTTTGATCTGGTGTAAAAAGTCTGCCTGACTGTGACCCTTTGTGAAAAAGGAAACAACTGAAAGAAGTTTACGTTTTATATTAAAGGTAAATTTACCCTCTGGGGCAATATCACACATGGTAACCTGATTTGCAACATAAAAAAGGAAAAAGAGCAAAACAAGAAACATATAAATAAAATTATTGTGATATCCTACAATAAAACTTGTGATTTGAAATTGTAGAATTCCTGGTATTTCAGTGAGTCTCCTATAAAGCGTTAAACCTGCTTCAAGCAACCCTCTGAAGTCTACAGGAATGCAGTCATATGCTAAATTGATCTACAAACGGTTATATTATCAATGTTGTTGTTTTTTATATAACATGATGTTCATTCTATTTCTGTTATGGCCCATCTGGCCAGGCCATAACATAAGGGAAAGTCATCCTCGTCAGACCCCAAGCAGCACATCACACAACAGATAGTATTTCATAATGATTTATTCACAATAGAGTGATTCCTGAGGTTATTTGACACAAAAAAAGAACTGATTACAACTTCAGGGTGGACCTAACGCGAAAACAACAAACAAAAAGGGAGTCTACCTCAGGGATCTAACAAACTTACCTACTGAACAGAATTAAACCAAAAGACAACAACTTACCTCCCTAACTAAAAAAAACAAGAGAAAACTATAATGAAACAAAAAGGCAGTCCACCCATACTCCAGGAAATGAGCCAATCCGCATGCCCGTCCTCCAGATCCACCAATGACGGAAAGGCACCTGCACACTTAGATTTGCATACAACATTAGGACAGCAGTCGTAACAAGTCCCCATTAGAGTCCAAAAGGAGGAGGACATGTTTTAGGGCATACCTGTTCCCATCCTTCTGTTTCTCATCACCAAGTACAAACTAAAAACATCTGTACGGTGTTAGTACAAGAGCTCAGCTTGAGGCTTTATAACTGGACCTCCCTAACCAATGGGTGACATCATGGTGGCTGCCATCTTTTATTTACAGCCTGTGAGTCTAACACACTTTAGTGGCAACGATGGGATGGGAAGGCCTGTTTGCCTTCTACAAAACACAGGTTTTATTATAGATGTAGCTTCCAGGTCTGAAAGAACCTCAGACCTGCATCGATCTTCTCTGGGTGCAAAATGAAGTCTGATTGTATAGAAGTCAGTAGAAAACAAGGCATCAGTTTCTGCACACCAGTACCTGAGCAAAGATGGATGGATGGATGAATTTAGGGCAGGCCTACCTTTTCTTGCTGTTGCTTTCTGCTATATAAGCTTGACATGTTAATAGCTTATCAATCAAAAGCATCCCTCAATCATCACATCTAGTTTCAGTCCAGTAAGATGGCATCAGCATATAAACTTAGGTCAGTTCTTCACATGAGGAACTCACTAACCAATGGGTGAAGGCACTGTGGCTGGTATTCATCTTTTAAATGCAGTCTATGCTATCTAAATCTACAGACTGCATCAGTCTTTAAAATACCTTTCTATTGCTAATGCTTCTTTTTTTCCTTTTTCCACCTCTCACTCAAAGATTGTCGTCCATTTTTCCCGAAAACCTTTATCAAGTACATGTCTCAGTTACAAAATGTTGACTCAGAAAGTCATATTTGGGCTTTCCACATCCCACCGCTCCTCCCTCTTTTGCCCATCTCATACTAAAAACTGTTGATCCTAGTTTTCTATTTATAGATACATTGAAAGGAGGGAGGATTTATGTGTTTCAGAGCTGAATCACTTATATTTGACATGAATTCAATTTCTATCCGGGCCCTGTTTATGGCTAATTGCTGTAAGGGAGATTTAAATGCCACAGAAATAACCAATCAATATTTCAAAAGGCCTTTTACTTATTGTATTGTTCGCTTACTGGATCAGCAAACAGTGGTTCACATCTGTAATGCTGCTCTCGGTGCTGCTACTTTCGAGGCGATACAGCGTGTGAGAACTTAATGAAGACTGTTTATTTCTGCACCGCCATACTGATGTCAATATTTTAATTAAAGCACTCTGATTGGGAGAAATGATTAACATAATTTATGTTAATCTCTTGATTATTTTCTAAATTGTTTTTTTATTGCCTTTTTCCAGACGCCAAAGGGACTTCTTAAGCACATTTTTCCAACCGACCAATAAATCATTAAAGTAGAGAAAAACAGGAAATTATATCTTTATATAAAAGCAACAACTTAAAGTTTGTATTAATAGATGTTGCAGTACAATTTAATTTATAACAGGCGCTGTAAAAAAAAAACTAAATGTATGTTTTGGATATTTTTTCTTCTAATAATAGTTATTCTCTAGTAATATTCCACGATCCTCAGGAGCAAGCACTTGACAGTGGACAGTGGTTTCTTCCTTTAAACAAGAAGAAAACTGCACAGATCACAAGAGACATATGATTACCAAAATAAAACAGGAAGTAAAAGACCCTGGACAAGAGAAAGAATTACACTGGGGAGGCTATACTTAACTGAAATACAGAGAAAGGATACGCAAACCAAGCTGTAAACAGAACGCAGAATACAAAAGTAACCAAAGCTTACTGTCGCTGGTTAACAGACATTGTGGGGTCGGTTGCTGTAATTAAGAACCACAGTCATGTACACTAGTTCACAACATGTTCACTTTTCAGTCATCTGTTCAGACGTAGCCTCAGAGCGATATCACAATATTTATCACGTAATATCGTTATATTTCAGATAATTTTGCGCTAATTTTAAATATGATGAAAATTGAACATTTTATTGGTGATTGTAGCTCAGAGGCAGCAGCGTTTATTAGCCCAAACAAAATGAATCCTTCTTTTCCAACGAGCTGCTGCCGCTGATGACAGACTACCTAATTCAAAGCAGAAATCTATCACAGTGCCAACAGCGGCATCATTTTAGTGCAATAGTAGTGACTCAGCAATTTATACAGTGACACAGCAAATGTGGTCAAATGTAAGCACAAAAGTATCCCAGGTAGTGTTTTCTCTGGAAGTATAACATGACTGCTTAATACTTAACCTCTCTCTCGGATGTGCTTCGGCTTGTTGTCACTGAGTGCGTGCTATTTATTAACACTCATTAACACTTTTTTTGACATTTTCATGAAAATATTAACCATTATTATCAAGGCACTGATAATAATACTTGTGAGGAAAAACGGGAAGTTTTATTCTTTTTTTTGTTTTTTTTAAATTCTAAGTATAAAATATCAACATGTGGGCGACCTGATAACCATGTGCTTAGGACTTAAACGGGTGGATTTTTGCTTCTGCATTAGATGTACACCAACCCTAACCCTATAAAAAAAACACTGACTAGTTTAAAAATTGAGAATAATTTTCTCTAGGTTTCAGGTGTTTCAAACTAAAGTTTCATATTCTGATTACCCAGGTTTACAGTTAAATGTAACTATGGCGTTAGTCACTGATGATGAGATTTCAGGGGGTTGACTCCTGGCCAGTCTGAGTTTTTTCCCACATCATTCCCTGCTACCTTTCCCAACATTCTCTGTCTGTCCAACAAATGTTAAATGAAAAATAAAGTAACAAACCGGAAATCTGCTATGTGGGGCTTCAATGATGTTTTTCTCTGTGTGATGGTTAAACGTCATTGTGAATTTATGAGAATGTGTTTTTGGGTGGACCTTAATGTATCCTCCAGCAGTATTTGATCTGGCTGTCAGGCTGAGCTAAGGTGTTCATTCAAACATGTTCAAATGCGAGCAGATAAAAAATTATGCCCTCTAGTTTCCTTCAGTTTAAGCTGCCTTTTGCTCAAAGTCTTCACCCACACACACACACAAGGCTAGCTCGCTATTTTCAGACACCTAATAATTTTGTTGCTTCTTCCAGTTTAAAAACATAATCCTACCTTTTTTAGGAAGCAGCAGTAGCTGTGTGTCCACCATGAAAAGTCTCAGACAAGAAAAAAAATAACAACATACGGACACAAAGATGTTCCTGAGACGCTGAAAGAATAAAAAAGTATATGGAGATCACTAGAAGAAAAAAAAGAAAAGCAGCCGACACAAAAACAGGAAAGTTTGAGACACGTGACCATCACCAGCACAGTAAATTGACAAGCTTACACTTTTCCCCGTGGTACTCAGGTTTGCTTTAGCTAGTTGCTACCGGGGATCATCTGAGGTATTTGGTCCTCTTATTGACAAATGTTAGAAACTTCTTTATATCACTGTCAAATTAGGTCTTTAGCTCTACAAACATGCTCTCTGTCTCACGAAGGACAATTTAAGAATCTTATTTTCTTTAAGTAAAGGTTAAATTAAAAAAAATGACAAGGATTGATGAGTGTATCTTTATTTACTAATTTTAAAATTAAATCAGCCACAGTAAAAAAGCTCTTTTTAAAAAATACATAACTATGAAAGGTCATTGTCCTCTTCTCTTTTGCCCTTGTTCACATTTTAAATGTAAGCGATCTCTGTGATACACGCTCCCTCTCTTCAGACTCCACAGGTAGCTGTCTGATGTCTCCTGCACATCAGGGGTCCTCGCGGGCCCGGATCACACGGAGCTCCTGTGGACTCTCTTATTAAAGGCTGCAGCTCAAAGAGACTCGGAGCCTTACATCTTTTCAGTGTGGAGTCCGGCAGCACTGTGTTTGTGTATTTAGCTTTCGGGGCCGTGCCACTGGAAAAACATGGCTCAATAAATAAGCAATAAAATCATTTGGGGGATTTGGAATTGATATGTTGGGCGGTTGCATGGTGGTACAGTAGTTGGCGCTTTTACCTCACAGCAAGAAGTTTCTGGGTTTGACCCAGATTTTCTTCGTGGTACTCCGTTTTTCAGTCCGGAAACATGCATCTTGGCTGTAGGAGTAGAGGTTATCTGGTTACCTGGTTATTTGTATGCTCCACCTCCCGTCCAGTGACAGCTCGGATAGGCTCCAGCCCTTCCGTAACCCAGGATTGGATAAGCATGAGGATCTTTTTTTGTTATTGTTAAATTTGATATTATTTAACTAAATTCCCTAAAATTAAAACGAACAGGGCAGAATAAAAATTTAGTGTTTAGCAACGTGATGGCTCGGTTGGCACCGATGCCTCACAGCAAGATGCTCATCTTTGGATTTGTGGAAACTCGTTTACAAGCAACGAGGCAGTTTATATTCAAATGACAGAAAATGTTTGATTATGACACATGCTGAAGATGTCATGCTGATCATGTAACTCATGAGGAAGGGCTATTTCAAGCTAATGAATTTGATTTGCAATCAGGCGAAACATGGAAATTATTCTCTGTATTCTCCTTCAAGACGCTTTTTTTAATAGGCTCAATTACACTTTGATTACCTCTGCAGACTCTCAGAGTGAGAACTATTAGGCTAATCTAAAACTGGTTAGGTCACACTGCGAACCTGCCACTGTTAAAGTTTACAAATACATAGCGGTTTTATATGTTTTTGCATTGTGACGGCTGACATTCTTTTGGTTGTAGTGTTGGTGAAATTGCTGTGTGCTAAACAGTATCTCGCTGCAATCTGGGAAACCATTGGCTGCTGTGTGATATCCCGACCTGGGCTTCTTATTCCTAAAGCAAAATCAGTCGAAAGCTAGTAGCTTTGAGAATCTAAATGCAAATGCAAATCCTTGTTTGCTCTCTACATGTGCTGTTTACCAGCTTTTAGGACCAAAAGTCCTGTCATTTGCCCACAGATTCAGCATATTCATACACAGATATCTGTTTATAGATTTTAACCTCGCTGTAACCAGAAAATATTTTGTCTTTTAATCGCAGCGTTTTCACCCATATCCCACCTGTTGCCACCTTGTTTAATTTGTTCTGAAGTGGACCTCGAGTGGCACGGCTCTTGCATCATTTCTACTCTGTATTTTTCATAATTCCCCGTATTGTGAGGCTGTCCACTCTCCTCTCGCTGTCACAGCTTCTATCCTGCAGGACTTGTAAAGTGTAGTACACATTTTATCAGTAACTGGTAACTTTTCAAAGGCAGGCCTCATGATTCATTCACAGCAACCTGATACAGTTTGTCCATGCGAGTGTGTGTGCGTGTGTGTGTGTGAGTACATGCATACACTTCCTTACACACACGCGCGGCAGAGATATATATTTTTACATCCCTGCATTGCAGCGACAGAGAATTTGTGACCTTGTTCTACTTCACTCTGAGATAAAAAAGAGAAATTCAAAAGGAGTCATGATATCAAATGGCTCAGAAAAACATTTGAAGATATTTGGGGGATAGAAAAACACACACACACAAAAATAGGGATTGTGTCCATGCCATTGATGATTCATTGTCTCTGTTGCTAAAAAATAAATTCCCCTCACAGCCAGTGATTAGATGGGGAACAGTTGGTGAGCGAGGCGCACAAAGCGCTGCATATGGCTGTGATGAAGCCGCGTGAGCTTCGGTTAGTGGCTCATCCCAGTAGTTTTTATGTTTTTATTTATTTATATATATATATATATTTTATATTCCTCCACCAGAGGAGAGCTCTGACACGAAGAGGGATCAAACAGCACATAAAAGCTACATCAATAGTACAGGGCTACAAAATGATAAACAGAGCAGCCTCCTCTGCTGTAAATTCACAGCGTGCATCAGTCTTTGTAAAGGCACAGGTTAATGTACGGGAAGATGAATCCTATTGATGTGTGATTCGACGCGCTCCTCCGAGGTTAGATGGAGAGATTGATCTGAAACTGAAAGACAGCATGAGGGGAAGTCGGTAAACACTCAGGTTCAGACTGAAAAATACTCCTCTCTCTTCCTCTCCTTCAACCGGCCTCTCATCTGTGAGATTACTGTTCCCATGGCAACGCAGCTGATTGCACAGAAATTGCTGTGGTTGTGGGAGCCATGGCAACACATTGCATTAAATTATCCTGCCTCCTTATGTTGCAGTTTTACGTACGCGTGCTTGCGTCAGCCGCTCGTGACGACACGTCAAAGCCGTTTTGTCTGCAGTCAAAAAATAACACTGCTGAGCTACTGAGTATTACTGACACTTATAGATAGATACACAGTTATTTTTATTGGCTACAATCTTGTAGTGCTCGTCAAAAACCCAAAGCACAAGAGAAGAAAATATAGAACTGCTACAACTGGGAATGTGGCTAAATTTTACCTCAGCTTACTTTACCATAAAACATTTTTCTGCATCACATGTGATGCTGAGTCGATGGTGAAGCAGCATCTTCACTGCTGTGAGGGAATAGGTTTTTTAAAGATTTGCAGAGAGTGTTTTGTAAAACTACAAATACTAAGCTGTCAAATTCAGATTCTCTGCAACTTGTGTTTTGTTTTCTATGGCAAATAATTCAAAGTCAAAGAGGTGGAGAGAGAGTCTTTAACCACATGTGAACAAAGACCTATAAAAAAAAGATTACACAGGGGTCGCCAAAGGATCATCTGCCTTCATCTCACCCTACCCCTGACATCGTTTGTCACACCAACGCTCTACATGTCTTTCTTTTCTACATCCATGAATCTTCTCTGGGGTCTTCCTCTTTTCCTTCTGGCTGGCAGCTCCATCTTCAACATCCTTTCTCCAGTATATCCACTATCCTCTGCACAGGTCCAAAACACCTTAACTTCGCTGCTCTAACTTTGTCTTCAAACCACTCAACTTGAGCTGTCCCTCTGATGTACTCATTTGTAATCTTGTCTATCCTGGTCACTTCCAGAGAACATCTTAACATCTTCAACTCTGTCTCCTATCTTTCTGTCAGTGCCCCTGTCTCCAAATCATACATCATAGCAGGCTTCACTACCATGTTGTAAATCTTCCCTGTTGCTGTTACATATATTTATTATATATGCATTATTGATACAGTTTAAATTTTTGCCTTTACCACGTAAAGGCAACTATTTTTAAATAGTTGCCTTTATACAGTTATCATGACACCTCTATTGCCAGCATACCGCATCAGACTCTGAGGGGACACATTCCAAAACCTCCATCACGTGCTGGCGCACCAAAACAGGTGTTTTCACACCTGTAGTTCATTTACTATGGCCCTGATCAGTTGATGAGCTTTTACACTTGAAGTTTTCTCCAGTGTTTTGGGGAGAAAACACAGAAAAAAAAAATTCCCGTGAACCATAATGCCTCACTAGAAACCATGTGAGAACAGTTTGTAGTGGTACACAGATGTGTCTGGGGCAGGAACAGCGAATGCACATCAGTGGTACTCTACCACATGTCTGCTCAGAATGCAAAGCATGCTTAGTTATGAGAACGCATTTAGCCCAGACACCTGATAATTCACACCAAACCTTCTGAGTGCGTTTGTTTCGGTCCGCACCCGAGTGCAGATGCCATGTTCACATCTACGCACATGAACCAGGTACAGATATTAAAACGCCTTTAGTTATCAAACATTTATAGTTATCAAAGGTTCACTGTTGACTATTAATGCAAAAGAAAAAAACAGTTGTAAATATCAATCAAATAAACATTATGCTATCTCTTTAGCGATTGCTTATGCTGGGAAACATGTATTTATGGAGGTTTTTTTGTTGCTTGTGGTTCCACAAACCATCCACATCCTCTCCTCCTCCTCTTTATCCCCCCTCAGAGCTCTTACACAGTCTTCCTTCTCTACTTCTCAGATTACAACCATCCATTATTGGTATGAACCTTTAACTCGCCCGTGCCGCCTGTGCACTCCTACAGGCTTATACGCATCATATCATTACCAATAAGCAATGATACCGGCGCTGTAGTTGTTTGGTTAACATTGTGCTTCACAAGTGCGCCATGCACCGTGTGAAATGTGCTTAAGTGTTCGAGAATGGGTTTTTGCAAAAATGGTGAAGGATATTTACAAGCGGTGTCTAACCAGGTGTAAATTTTTGAAGGCTTTTCCAGGAAAATGTTGGATTCGTGAGTTGGTGGAGGACGCTGAACGGGATTCATTGTTTTAGTCAAACTGTATTAGGAGGCTAATCCCATGTTACACGTGCATTACAGCACTTGTAGTGCGCAAGCCAGCCAGAACGCAGCAAATAGGCATTTCATGGAGGCTTGAGTCATATTATTGACTTGCTCCAAGCATGTAGCCTACTTAGAACTCTGCGTGTGTGTGTGTGTGAGGTCGGATATAAATATAGTTGAAGAGATCACAGATAGAAGTACCGAATGTTCTAGTGGGAGGTACTTGCGATAAAATCTTGGGCAAGTTTCAGGCCCATTGCTCATCTGTTGTCTGCAATTTATTTATTTATTTATTTATTTTCTACTCACTTGTGAAAAGATTTATTGTCCTTCTTTTCACACTGTTGACTTGCTTGGAGATAATGGTGGGTAAAATGTGTTTCATACATCCTTTAAAGCACACACACACTCGCACACACACACTGAGCTCCTTACTCCTTGCATTCAGACAAGATATTTATTTCTCCGGTGGATTGTTTCAGAGGCAGAGTGTCTCCATGGTGATGGCAGCCCACAGATCAGGATGAGGAAGAGTGCGGGAAGGAGGCGGCAGAGAGAAAGAGAGAGAGAGAGAGATGATTCCACCTTATCTGCCACTGCTGTGCACTTGTTGACACACATACTGTATATGCTGATACGTATCCACACAGGCACTTAACGCACTTTCTCCTCCTTTACCCACTCCTCCACCTTTCACTCTCGCTTTACCTGCTCCTACTCTGTGCTTCTTAACACTATAACTATGCTTCAAACTGGGTCACCTTCGTTGTGGTCCTGGTCGAGTAAAGAGACTGCATAAAATATCAAGATTACTATTGCTACCACGAATAATAATTATAATAACAATGAAAAGAATATTAATAATAATACAATTATTATGAACGTTTTTTATGTAGCACCAGATCGCAACAATAATTGCCTCAAGGCTCTTTATATTGGAAGGTAAAAACCCTAGAATAATATGAGAAACCCCCAAGAATCAGACGACCCACTTTGAGCAAGCTCTTGGTGATGGTGGGAAGGAAAAACTCCCTTTTAGCAGGAAGAAACCTCTTGCATAACCAGGCTCGGTGGGGTGAGGGGAGGAAAACAAGACAAAAGACACGCTGGGGAAGAGAGCCAGAGATTAATAATAACTCATGAATAAATTCAATGAGATGTCTAAACACAAAGAGAGTGAAAATAAGAGTGAAGAAGAAAAACACTCAGTAGCCCAGGCCAGTTACAGCATAACTAAGGGAGGATTCAAGAACACCTGATCCAGCCCTAACAATTTGCTTTATAGAAAGGCTGAGGCTAATCGTAAAAGTAGAGAGGGTTTCTGTCTCCTGAATCCAAACTGGGAGCTGGTTCCACAGAAGAGGGGCCTGAAAGCACAAGGCTGTGTCTCCTGTTCTTCTTTTATATATCATGTGAACCACACATAAGACCGCAGCATGAGAGTGAAGTGCTTTGTTTGAGTGATACAGTACTATGAGGTCTTTCAGATAAGACAGGGACTGATTATTCAAGATCTTTTATGTGAGAAAGATTTCAAATTCAATTCCAGATTTATTTATATACAGAAATAACAAAATGCCACGTCTCACCCTCAGACCTAAGAAAGTAAAATCTTATTTTAAACCTATGACATAGACATTAAAATAAATAAAACATAAAGAATTTAATAAAGAAGAAGGGCAGCTGTGTTCAAAAGTATAATAGGAAACCAGTGGGTGTCAGATATTCAACCTCCTTCAATCTTTTATTTTTCTGAACGACAGATTTCAAAAACGACAAATGCAACGCTGCCAAGTAATTGGACTGAATATTTGACAGCACTGACTCACTGCCAATATGAGCCATCTATGTGGCTGAAATGTTTTGGTTGCAATATTTCAACATTTCAGACATTTAAAAAATATTTGATAAGAAGTGGTCCTTGATTTGAGTGCACCCTCACACCGTTTTTGGACTAAGGGTACAGCAGCATCCTGCGCGCTGTACTGATGCTGCTGTCATGTCGCGTCGTAGTCCTTAAAGCTGCACCGATCAATTTTTTTTTTAAAGATGACTTTGCCTATATGTAAAGGTGTTACTGTGATGACCTCACAGAGAAATGTCGCCCACTGTTTAGTGCTGTAGCTGCTCACACCATGCAACAAAGTTTGTAACTAGATTCTGAACAATGTGGAGAATTTTAGCAGCTGAACACCAAATAATAATAAAAAAAGACTTGAAAAAGAAAAATGTTTGGTATTTGTTCATATATAATCTCCACAGCTTGTGTTATAATATGTCAGTTCAGGTTTCAGATGAATTCCAAGTAATCTTTTACATCCACAGCATGTTTGGTTCGTCTTGCTGTTAGTAATTCTGTTTTAGATCAACGTTAAAGATGGCAAAGCAACATTTAAATATTCATTAAACATGTTTTAAGGAAGTCCAGAATGAAGTTTAAATTATCCACATTTTGCTTTGTTGCCAACAGACATGTGTTGATACTGGATTTTCCCATTTTCAGGTACCTTATGAATGTGACATTTGAAGGCCGAAACCTGTCATTTAGCGAAGAAGGCCACCAGATGTTTCCCAAACTGGTCATCATTCTTCTAGACAAGGACAGACAGTGGGACAGGGTAAACCTCCCTCTCTTCTCTTCTCTTCTCTCCTCTTCTCTTCTCTTCTCTTCTCTTCTCTTCTCTTCTCTTCTCTTCTCTTCTCTTCTCTTCTCTTCATCCATCCTCTGCCATTTTCCTCCTCTGATGCTTCTGCGATGTGTCTGTCACTTTTCTGCCACTTGAAGTACTCGTTACAGTGGCGTGCACATTACACACAGCTGTCCTCCCACTCACTCATGCAGGTTGGCAAATGGGAGAGAGGCTCCTTGACGATGAGGTACCACGTTTGGCCTCGCTTTGAGCTGTACTCAGGCGCGGAGGAGCGTAAGGACCACCTGTCCATCGTGACTCTGGAGGAGGCGCCGTTTGTAATTGTGGAGGATGTGGACCCGCTCAGCGGCACCTGCATGAGGAACACTGTGCCTTGCCGAAAACAGCTCAAACTAAGGTGAGAATTTAAGTTGGAGTGTTAGAATTTAAAGTTTTCCTCTGTTAAACCTTCAGATTTGGTTCACTACTATTTTTTTTAATAATACCATCAACCTTGGACCAACTGTGTCTGTAGTTTAATAGAATATTTTGAAGTCTGTGCTAGTTTTTTTTTTTTTTAAAAGAAGAAGTGCTACAATCAAACAGACTCCTTACAGCCTTGAATAATTCTGTTTTCATTGCATTTTCTCTTTTTTGTGTATCTTTGGCTTTCTTATTACAGCGCGCCGCCCCTGCAGCATGCTGTAATGGTTCTCCTGTTTTTGTCTTTACTAAATGTGCCACTTGTTTTACTTCTGCTAACCAGATTACTGACTTGCTTTCTGTTCCTGTTTTTCTGCCTCCCCCCTCCTCTTCACCATGACCCTCTTGCCATCCGGTTGTCCTTAGAGTGTGATAATTAATTGTTCTTCACTGGCCTCCTTTTCTATCAATGGCGTACCTGAAATCTCCTTAGGGTGTGCTACATCTTGGAGCTCATTGTTTTTATTGACAGATCTTTCACCGTGTTCTTTCTCCCATTCCTCTTTTCTCAAGATTCTCTCTCAGCAACACATATAGCATTTCAGGAGCAGCCATCAATACTTCGAAGACAATATGCAGGATTTATTTCTACCCAAAAAAGTACTGCAAGTGCCAGATTCACGGAGCGCTGCAGAGTCACCTTTGTATGCACAAAAGCACAAATATACGGGCGCAGTATTGTTGCCAAAACCGAAATAAACATTAATAACCACTTTAGTCTATGTGCATTTATCTCAGTAATCATGAAGGCTGTTCACTTGATGTAGCTGAATTCATAAAACCACAATTTCAATAAATAGAAGTTGACACACCCTTGTGTGAATACAAAACACTCAAACAAATACATTTGTCCTTAGTCTGGCACTGGAAATATCCAACAAAGAGTGCCAGAGCTTCCATTCACAGCTGTTGTGCACCTGTATCTGCTGTAAGCCAAAACAACCCATTGACTGATGACGCACAGGTTGGTTAAATGTTTGCCCCAAAGTGCGTTATTCTTAGTCCCTCATGACTGTGTAATTTGGATGACAACCTCTAAATGTGTTTACGTGCTCTCTTCTCTTGCTCTGAGAAAAGTGAGTATTAGTCGTGACATATTAAACTTTTCCCTGTGATTTGCAGTGTTAGATGGATGTATTAAACATAGCACAGGCTTCAAATTCAAGTGTAAAAAAATATAAAAGAAATGCACTAAACTAACATGCACTAACAGTTTAGGCTTCAGACTAGTCAATGTTTGTTTCTACTTTGTGCTGAAGTAAAGTCAGCTCATTATCAAGTTGTCTTATCTTAACAGCATGACCGCAAAGTCAAACTGTGATCTTTTTAGTAAAATTGTTATTAATAGGGGCATATGTATATCACATTTTTATATATATGTCTGTGAATATATTATATTTTTGTGTCACCCATTAAGCTGTTGGCATTTTTGGCTGAAAGGCTTCAGATAGAAAGCTTGAATCGACTTGTTATCTTTTTCTGTTATGAATATTAAATTTTCAGTTTCAGTTCAATCAGTTAAAAGAAAAACAAAAACAACTACTGAATCTACATTTTTCGGCTTAGTCAGTCCGGTAGCCATGTGTTAGAATTAAAGAAAACCTTCTGTTATTTGCTCAGAAGAAGCAGCAAGATATAAAAAGATATATGGACATAACATACGGTAACGTAACATAAAGTTGCACTGTTGAGAGTTATTGCAAGAGGTATGAAAGATTTTCTTTATCTGTCTTTGTAACAGCAGAAAAATTTAACATAGATCTCAAGAGGAGTCCCAGAATAAAAAAGGTGTTAAATGAGAGTAGCACGCCCCCCTCGATGAGCATGTGAACGGTCGTAAGGTCGCATCAAGTAATGATTTTTACTGTTGTTACATCTGCTTCTGAGGTTCTGCAGGAATCATTTGATCTAAAAAAGGTGATTAAACAGTGAATTTTTAATTTCTTATAGTTGAATCTAAGCCTCAGTCAATCCTCGAAAAGCCCCTTTGGTTTCTAATTTCACCTAATGAGTGCCAGCCAATATTTTCCAGCCGGAAAATATACATTTTTCCTACATCCTGCGATTGCTAGAGGCTCTCTGACTGGTCTCTAGGCCTATGTGACTGGGGCCTTAGTTCACTAGGGTGAGTTATAATTTCAAGCAAGAGGTCATCAACTGCCGTCTCCCTCATGGTGGACTAGCTTTTCACGAGTTTCTTACTCTTTTCATATCGGGGTGGAGTGTATAAAGGAAGACACATTTATTGACTGTATACAAAATCCAAAAAACTAAACAAGGTCTACATAACACGACTACCAAAGAGCATGATAAAGTACAGACTGCACTATGGAGAAAGAAGGCAAACAATCTGATGAGACCAAAGAAAAAAAGACTATTCATGCATCCTGAACTGATTGGGACCAACAAACAAAAGAGGAATGAGACACAGGTGAAAGCAATCAGGATAATCAGGAAGCAGGAAGTAAAATGTTTCTCACTGTAAAAAGTCTTCTCAAGTGCAGTCTTAAAAAAACGCCAGCCCTCCTTAATGAGCTTGTGTATGGGCACTATCTTTTTTACTGTTTTTTGCTGTTGTTACAACTGCTTCTGATTCTTTCATTAATTGTTTGATCTGAAAAATGTGATAAAATATGGTAAAATTTTAATTTCCCAGAGTTAAATCAAAGCCTTGTTTCAAATCACAGTCAGAATACTTTATTAATCACTGAGGAAATTATTGTCCATCCAGCAGTGCAAAACCAGAAAAAGTCTGCTACAAAAAAAGCAAACAAACAACAATTTGCGTTGTAAAAACAAACTTAAAAAGTATGTAAGTAAAAAAAGATCCACATTAAAAGTGTTTATATCTGAACCTGGTATTTCCAGGTGTGGTAATCAGTGCCAAACATTGGTGATGTCTTCTTTCTTTTGAATTTGCTGGTTTTATGTACTCAGACCAAACAAAACTTTGATCTCAGGTTTGCTCTCTGATCTTTATTTATTCCTCTTTGTCCGCCTAACAGCAATCAAACAGGTGATTCAGGGATTTACATCAAGCGCTGCTGCAAAGGTTTCTGTATCGACATCCTGAAGAAAATCGCCAAGACGGTCAAGTTTACTTATGACCTCTACCTGGTTACCAACGGCAAACACGGCAAAAAGGTTAATGGGACTTGGAACGGCATGGTTGGAGAGGTGAGAATGTTTTCTTTCACTCTTCCAGATTCCATGTTAGTTTTTTAATCTTTTTAAAATAAATTACTGCCTTAGATACTGTTGCACTGCAGTAGGCAGATGTAGATATAAATGGAGTATATTGTTGTTCCGAAAACTGATCAATGTTGTTCTAAGTTCATCCCAACACTGAAAAAAAAAGAAAGCATCAGCTTGAAAATACCCACCGGGACAGTTTGGTCGATTTCATTCAGATCTGCTGGCAAATCAGCTCACTGTGGATTTCATAGCTGGCCGAATGCTGGAGCAAGGCACTGGAGACGTCGCCATACAACCATTATTGAACCATTAGAGAGACACAATTATAGTTTATACTCAAAATTTAAGTATTTTTCATTTCTTTCTCTGATTTCTTACAGTATAACTGCAGTGCTGTATATTTGTATAGCTCATCATTTGTAGCAGTGTGTTGCTGATGGTGGTGCCTACCATCTATTGTATTATTTGCATTCATTCATTCATTTATTCATTCATTCAGGCAAACTTGCATGCAGGTTGTTGTCTGTCAGTCTTCAGTCGCACAGGCTAACAACTCCCTCGAAACCTCAGGTCACTAGGGCAAAAAGTGGAAGTTGCTAACTAAGACCAGGTGAAGAGGTGTGCTGCACCAAAACCTCCTGCGGTCGCTAGCAAATTGCTTCTGTTGCTTCTAGTTTACATAGAAGATGGGGGTTTTTCTGGAAACACTCAGCGAGTGCTCTTTCAGCGGTTGTGAAATCATAAAAACCTCTTTGCTTCCAGTTTCCTCTTGTGACTCTCCGCAAACATTTGCCAAATGATGAGGAAATAAACATTTTTCTTTACAACCTGTGATTGCCAGAGTCACTGACTGGTATCTCGGCCGGTGTTACTGGATCCTTAATTAGCTCACTGAGATACATTATTGCAACTAGAGCAAGACATCATGAGCTGAGGTTGCATTAGCAATGCTTTTCATGAGTTTATTACTTTTTCCTTTCATGGGTGGAGTGTATAAAAGAGGACTTGAAGGGGAGCAACATGCAAGCCATTCATGGACTGCTTATAAAAATCAAAATCTGAACCAAAACACTGGATTGCAAAACTGAAACTCATCACTAGACTAAACATAAAGGTAGAATAAGGACTCAAAATCACATGAACTACAACTCACATCTGTACAGTGTCAGTAAAGCAGAAACCCAAAGATAGCTAAGAAACAGTAAGACCAGCACATTTTACATGTAAGTGTTTTGTTCAGTTAATTTTGTTGTAGATAGTGAAATAATTTTTGAAACAGCTCTTATACAGAAACATCTCTTTGCTAGAAGGCCCCAAAAAGGCATCCAGGTGACTGTAATGTTTTTCATTTTAAATATTTATTAGTCAGTTATTAGTCAGTGTTGTAATATTTAGTGAGAACTGATATCCAAAAAGAGTAACAGAATTAAGTGGAAGGAGAGCACTTAACATCTGTTAATTAACAGACATTTTTCTTGACAGATGTTTGACTTGTCACAGTAGGAAAACGACAGGTGTATTAATGATGGCTGCATTACACTGGCACATTGCACTTACAGGGTATGAGATTATAGCAATTATGTGATAGGTTTAATGAAAGCTAAGCTGTGTGACATGGATTGAACCTTACCGTTGAGTGAGACATCAAATTTAATGCATTTAGACTGGATCATGATAAAGCTGCTGCAATTTCTCCGCTATTTCTTTCCACACTGTGTCATTCCTGGTGTGGTCATGATAACAGCTGGAGGACACATCAGGAAATAACTGCCGGAGCTCGGCTACAGAAAACCTGTACCTCCATTTTACCTCCATCGGTTATGTCTGAGTTTGGTTTCATAATGCTGCCATTATTGTGATGTTATCTATATTGTTTATTGCTCCTTTTGTGATTGGGTCATAGATTTATGTATAACAGCGTGTAAATATCAGATTGTCACAGTCAAAGTTTTCTCCCAGGCTGTCTTTGGTCTGGGAGTCTGCCTTTGGGACTGTGGACCCAATTTGAATGTATTTATTATGCTTTATGTTTATTTATTCAACATATTTTCATAATTTTCTCATTATCCCCAGATTTTTAATGATTCGTTTGAAAATATCATTAGAGTACACAGACTTTCAGATTTTAAGCATTTTAAAATCAATTAAGCAATCAAGTGCCTAAAGTATGAAATCAAATACAGATACTGCTACAGTCAGTAAGTGTTATGCTTTAGTTTAATTATTGGTTATTTTTATAATGAGTTTTATTTTGCTCTAACTATATATGACACAGACAGAAATTCCTGTCTGCACACACAAAAAACAAACAATGATGCAGTGTACAATGACCAGACTTTCCAATATTTCCAGTTTTGTTATTTTACCTGTCTCCAAGTATGGAGGCCATGTCAAAAATGTAGTTCTTTGAATGGTCTTTGATGTATAACCTATAAATAAGAGAGACATGACTTTGCCTGAAATCCTGGTCCAGCAAATCTCCCAGCGTTGAGTTTTTCCTCAATGCTGGGAGATTTGCTGGACCAACTGGGGCAGCAAATGCTGGTGATTTTTTCATCTTTAGCATGTGGTGCTAACACTGTACGGATTGTGATCAGTGGTTTCTTATAAACCTATACCAGAAGTTTGATCATCGTCTATTTGTAATGTTATTAAAACACAGTATGCAAAGAACTGCAACAGTTTGACATCTTCGAGTTAATCATAGATAATAAACTTTTTCCATGTTAATTTAGAAGTTTTGAAATTTTTGCAAACGTTAAAAAGAGGAAAAAAACCAAAACAAACCCTTTTAGCTTGGTTTTCGCACACTGCGTCATCTCTCTGTTGGTTTCTCACTGCCTCAGTCATGCCATGTGGCACTTGTTCCCTATAGCTTGGCCTTGGGTGGGGAGAAAACTCAAGAGGACGCTATGATGGTCCTAATCAGAGATGGGGAAAGAAAAATACATGGAGAGAAAGGCGGAGTGATTGGGAAAGAGATGCAGAGAGGGAGAAAGCAGCCTCAAGGAAAGACCCATTTCTCTCCTGCACACATTAGACATCCACCACAATGCAGCCTTCACAAATGAACATGATGTCAGACCTAACTCATCATGACATCCAGTGTTGGGGAGTAACGGAATACATGTACCGCCGTTACGTATTCAGAATACAAAATATGAGTAACTGTATTCCGTTACAGTTACCGTTTAAAAAGGTGGTATTCAGAATACAGTTACTTTGGTGAAATAAATGGAATACACGGCGGTACTTCCCTGTTTCATATTGTCGCGGGTCAGGATTGTTTGGGTTTGTTTGACAGCTACGTTCTGTTGTTCCAGGCGGCAGCGTTACGGTTGCCATGGTTACAGGGTGACGCTCTCTCTCTGCGTGTTTCCTGGGTGAGAGAGCGCCTTTGTGTTGTTGTTGTTGTGCTAAGCTAATAGGCAGACTGCTACAGGCATAGCTCTAAAGAATGTAGCATCATGGGCAGTGTAGTCCGTGCTGCAGGGAGAATGGACTACCATACCCGTTTATGTGTCTGTGAGCGAGGGAGGAGAGAAAGGAAAAGTCCGAGCTGTCACGGAGCAAAAACGGGAGCTGGAAGCATGTAAATATAATAATAACCACAGCAGCCAAGAAGAGAGCCTGAGGAGCCCATTTGTAAGTAAGCTATTAAGACTCAACTGTACACTGTGTTCGTGTTTTCCTCCGGGAAAAATAAGTTCCGTTGGAGCAGCCTTTCAACGCCTCTCTCTGTCTCCCGCAAGCAAAGTTGACCCAGACAACAAAGTAAAGCTAGTTTTCGCTACCAGCCCGACACGAACCCGACGTATTAGCCGAGGTCCCTTTACTACGTTTCGGACCTTCAGTAACAGTAATAAATCACAGCAATAGTACATTCACGTAGTTGTAAACAGCATGATAATATATTAAGTATTCCAAAGTATTCAGAATACGTTACTGTCATTGAGTAACGTAACGGAATACGTTACAGAATACATTTTGGGGCATGTATTCAGTATTCTGTAGTGGAATACATTTTAAAAGTAACCTTCCCAACACTGATGACATCGAGCGAATTATTTCATTATTACGATGGGAACATTGATTAGTGAAGATGTCCAGTGTAGTGTAAACTAAGTAAATCTCCAGACCAGTTACCATAGATTGTGATGTAAAATTGCTGCTGTTATACATTGGCATAAAGGCAGTGCTATGCAAATGTGCAATGCACCCATGCACAAATTCATTAGTACACATCCTTAAATGCTTAAGCAAGCAGCTAATGATTTAATTTGAATGGGGGAAATAGGACAACAGATGCAGAAAACAGAACAGAATGAGAGAGCAAGAAGAGAGCGGGCCACTATGAAGAAGTGTGACAAACAGAGGGAACAAGCAGCATGCAGGATTCCTGTTCACTCTGGCATACATACATCCCTTTTTAACAGTCTTTTGTGCTCCTTTTTTTTCATGGCCCGAGGCTCCAAAAACTTTGGACTAAATATACCTGAACACACTTAGAGGGAGGCTGGGCTGGTGGGGAGTTCAGCTCTGACCCAGTGTGGAAATGATCTCCTTTTCCTCCTGATTTCATTCTTTAGGAAAAGCCTGTCGGTCTCTTAGCAAACATGGTGGATAGTTTAAAAATGATAGCACTGATTTACTATCCCCTTTACAGACCTGGGAATATTCAGCACTGAGCTTCTATGTTCACCTCCTGTCCGTGTCTGCCTGTTTGTTCCTCAGGTAGTGGATAAGAACGCCCACATGGCGGTGGGTTCGCTCACCATCAACGAGGAGAGGTCGGAGGTCATCGACTTCTCTGTGCCGTTCATTGAGACGGGCATCAGTGTCATGGTCTCCCGTAGCAATGGGACCGTCTCCCCGTCGGCCTTTCTAGGTAAGTAAAAACACACCTGATGCTCCTGGCAGATGTACAGCACAATCAAGAACAATCAGATGCGCACACACGCTCGTATCACATAATAAATGCAGAATCACAGACACAGACGGCACTAGGTTCTCAACAAAATGAGTACATTGCTTGTTTGTGGTGAACAACCTGTTCTGGCAGCACTAAAACTAACAAGTTTAACAACACAGAGACATAAAAAGCAACACAGAGCAAGATATCAGTCAAAATCACTTGAAAAAGGTATGGCTGCAATGGTGAGTATTGAAAAAAGTTTGAAGATTCATTTTTATTGTTGGCATTCAATGCAGGTTTACAGAGAAATGATAAATTTATGGCCTTGAAAACAGCAGCTGACAAAAAAAATCTCACTACAAGGTCCACGGAGAGGTTAATCTGAAAATTTAATGGAATAGCAGATGTTCAACATTTTTAGGAAATATTTTTTCTTAATAATTGAAGAAGGAGCTTAAAGTTCTGTCCTTTTTCCTTTGTGCCAGAGAATCTCATTTCATGTTGCACACGGGGGCAGGAGTTTTTCACACATTTATCAGGACACTCTTTCTGTTGTTCGAAAGCTCATTGTGATGTTTTAAAGTGAAAATGGAGTAGGCAGAAACTACAATTGTCTTGTTTTGTCAGCTAATTTTTCATGATTTGACAAATGCACTGTGTTTCCAGTGCATGTTTTCGTCAAAGTAAAAGGTCCTCTGTGCTTTATTAGTTTAGCTAGTTTAATATTTAAAGCAGTGGCAGTAAAAATATAATAAGCCTATTACAAAAACACATTTCTTTCTTCTTTCATTTCTTAAGTTGAATCTACAAAAAAACAGGTATGAAATATTTTTGCACCAACAAGATGATTCCCAAAGAGCTATTACTTAAAAACTTCAAGAAAATATTTGAGGAAACTGCACAAGTGGAGGACAAAATCCATTATTAAGTAAAGGACACGCAAGAACTGGACTGAAAATCAGTGACAATAGGTCTGGTGGAGTGGCCCTGTCATGGTTTGGGGATGCATTTCGGCAAAGTGGTGTTGGGCATCTTGTCGAAATTCATTAGAATCATAAACATCCATCAAAGTTTGATCCACCGCGTAACACCATCTGGTAAGTGTCTGATGGGCAAATTAATTAAGTAATAATTACGTTTTCAGCATCACACTTAAAGAACTATTCCTAAAGAAAGAAATGACAAAAATGCTGCCCAAGAGAGCTGACGTACCAAACATCGACTCTCAAGCTTATTACAATTGTGCAAACTCTTGTTTTCCTTATATACTTACATGCTGTATTTCCATATATGTTTACACACATTTCAATAAAGAAAATGTACCATTTTCTCAGCAAAATATAATGAAATGAGGGGTTGTTAAGAGGGGGTGGTTTTATACAGTACTATAAATATGCTGATTTGTTATTGTTTAAAAAGTGATATAATGTAAAGAATGAAAGGAAAAGAGTTGGACCTCATGAAAGTGCTTAGAAAAATGAAATTGCAAAATACTATAGAGCTGAAAATTGGACAAATTTAACTGACTGTGAAATGCTCAGGAAGTCTGTCTGGTGAACCTTTGGTGGGGATTGTTTTGTCAGCTACAACACTATGGTGTTTGTCACAGACCATAATATACGATACAAACTACAAAGCAATTGGATTCTTCAGAGGTGCTTGTTAGTGCTCACAGAAACTCAGACAAAATCCATAAATGTGACAAGCACAAAGCACATAGCGTCTGAATACAAATAAGCATGTTGATACCGGAGGGGTGGTGGTGGTGATATTATAATTTACTTATATTTGTTTTAATGAACTTCCTTTCTCTGTCTTCTCACAACCTCCCTCCCTGTTTCCCTTCTCTTTCAGAGCCCTTCAGTGCCGACGTCTGGGTGATGATGTTTGTGATGCTGCTGATCGTGTCAGCAGTGGCTGTGTTTGTGTTTGAGTACTTTAGCCCGGTGGGTTACAATCGCTGTCTGGCAGACGGACGAGGTGAGAGGACACACACATCCATTAACACACAAACCCAGACCCACTCGATTCCTGCTGCTAAAAGGTAACAATGAGGTACATTTTTAGGCAATCTGATGTGCTCTAATGCAGTCTTAGCCGGCAGGCTTTGTTAACTTGAATGCAGCATTCAAACTGAGCCCTCCAGGCGCTAAATTACTTTGACAATCCCGTCTGAATGAGTTCAACTGGAGCTCTGGGACTTCCTACTTGATGTCTTGAGTGCTTATCTGCATCTATAGTCACTTAAGCTCTTTCACTAATGAAAAGGATCATTGGCAAGAACCAGATAGCTGATCTTAAGTATTCTTAGCATCGCTGTGCAAAAACAAAGACTCCTCTGTTCTTGCATTACAAAATCGTTTCTGTTCTCAAATATTACAGCAGCATTACACCGCCACGTCTACGGTTGTAAAACCGCTGAATACAGTTAAGAAGATCTGGTACCTTACACTGAAAATGTATGTCAGGTCTAATGATGTCTGACAGTATCAAACAACACTACTCTGTTGAATCAAATGCAGTCTCAGCACTCCGTTCATATAAACTTGCCTATCAAAATCAATGGCTCAGATTCATTCTGGGTTTCCTTTTTTTTCCTCTAGCTTTTATATGCTCGCTCTGTTTGACTCTGAGGATTGTATTAGGTTGCCACAATAGCAACCTCTCAAGATAAAATCAGAGAAGTGTTATATTGCTGCTCACAGCCTTTTTTTTTTCAAGGACCGAAGGGAATAAAATAGTTTGGAGTAATGTTTCCTACAGTGCTGTTTTCTGAATGTCTTATGGGTTGTGTCACTTAATCACTGGGTTGTGTAAGGCTGTTGTCCTGTACTGCTGCTGCAGCTGTAGCATATGTAATTGCAGCCTGCTGTGCGCCCATCTCCCCCCCACCTCCCCTTCCCTTCCTCTCCTCATTTCTGTAGTAGGTAGTGTATCCTTCCTGCCACCTTGTCATACTCCCGTAGAGGTAGGTGGAGCAGAGTTAGTAGTGTGTAACAGTGGGTTGTCATTCCCATGTCTGGAAGAGCAGATGTTGACTGTACAGCACATCCTGCGATCACTGACAAACTAAAGGATGGGGATAAATCTATGCCGTGTTTCTCCCATCCATCAAATGAGTCCTTCAATGAGTAAACGCAGATAAAGCAAGGTAATACCTGTGATCTGTGAAACTGATCCCTTTTTCTTCTCCCATTTTTCTTTGCATCCTCCTCCTCCCCCTCCTCCCCCTCCTCTCCTGTCATTCTGTCTCCCAGAGCCCGGCGGCCCCTCCTTCACCATCGGTAAGGCCATCTGGCTGCTTTGGGGTCTGGTTTTCAACAACTCTGTCCCTGTGCAGAATCCCAAAGGCACCACCAGTAAGATCATGGTGTCAGTGTGGGCCTTCTTTGCTGTCATCTTCCTGGCATCCTACACTGCCAACCTGGCTGCCTTCATGATCCAGGAGGAGTACGTTGACCAGGTGTCAGGCCTGTCAGACAAAAAGGTGTGAATTTAAGGCAGTGTGATAGTTTGTGGGGTGAAAGAGCAGATGGGTGTGAACACATTTGAGAGTGAGCTACTTAATTTGGAGTGCAACTAGTGTCTGTTTTATTATTTTTTATTAATTTACTTTTTTAATTTAGAATGAATATTCAATTCAATTCAATTCAGTTTTATTGATATAGTGCCAAATCACAACAACAGCCACCTCAAGGTGCTTTATTTTGTAAGTTAAAGAGCCTGTATTACTGCAGACAGCAACCCGCTTTGAGCAAGCACTTGGCAACAGTGGGAAGGAAAAACTCACTTTTAACAGCAAGAAACCTTCGACAAAACCAGGCTCGGGGAGGAGCAGTCATCTGCTGTGACCGGTAGGGGTGAGGGGAGGAAGATGAGACAAAAAAACCCCAAAATATTATGGATGAGTGTTTCGATTCAGTGCTTTGAACTTATTTGATCTCTCTGCTAACTTGCTACTAGTTTAGATTGCAAAACGAATGCACAGGTTGCTCCCCATAAGGGGACAGCTGGGAGGGGCTCCAGCCCCCACAACCCTGTATGGATGGATGAGACTGATGTGCATTTTGAATTTGCCATTGAATCTAGAAAAATCAAAAAATTAATAATTTCATCAAGTAATTAAATAAGAAATAAAACTAATTAAAGCTGCTTTGATCTTTTCAGCACTTTTATGCTTCTAACATAAATTGCAGATCTTTATTCTGAACTTGATCTGATGTGTCATACATATTTGTCTAAACATGTTCAAGGATTCTTCACATCTCTAAACAGTTAGTTGATTTTAAGCTTGCTAAAGTCCTGCTTAACAGTGCATTAAAAGGCTATTTGATGCAGCTCACTGCTCTTTCCATGCTAACAAGCACCCCTCTGTGTGTTTTCTTTTCCCGAAACCCCCCACCGCAGTTCCAGAAGCCTAACGAATTCTCGCCGCCGTTCCGGTTCGGCACGGTGCCCAATGGGAGCACAGAACGCAACATCCGCAACAACTACCGGGACATGCATGCCTACATGACGAGCTTCCACCAGAAGAATGTAGACGAAGCCCTGTACAGTCTGAAGACTGGGTGAGGCGCAGAGAGATAGCGGGCCTGATGTGGGACGTTAGGAGGGAGTTGAAAAGATTTCAGGAGGGAGAAGAGAGACTCTGTTATGGAGCCGTGAGGTCCTGTACTGATGCAATACACAGAAAAGATGATGAAGGAAAAAGGAGAGGGAGACAGAGGAAAAGAGAGCATTCTGGGTAATGTGGGTGGGCAGCGTATCTGCCTGCCACTGGCACCCAGAATAGCAGCGTAGCATGCGTTTGCTCTGAAAGCTAGGTAACGTCTTTACTTCCTCTTCACTCTTTCTCTCTCCCTGTCTTCAAACGCTTTCACCCACCACGGCTGAAGAATACAGAACAGGGATGAACCTGTGATGAAGGGCACAGAGGTCCTGGAGCCCTGAGGGGCCCTTGGTGGAGATTTGTCACCAATCTGAAGACCGTCATGTCATTTTATCTGTTAACTCAGGGTTAATATAGATAGAACACAATGCAGAGGTTTTACAGGAAACATGGCAGTTCACCACCCCAGACCCTGAAACACTTTGGTCTCATGGTCAGTTTAGTTACTGAGCTTGAAGATTCATTCTCAACACTGGAAACAAAAGTGATATATTTTACTTCTTCACACATTAAACAGCGAGGTTTATATTTTAACTCTATGACCGGTGTTTAGGTGTTATCTATCACATGATGACACCTAAACAATTTCCATGACAACAATCTAAAATAGATTCCTTTCCTGCATTACAGAATAGTTAATGGCCTAAATTATCTCCTACCTGGTTTAGTGTACTAATTTATATTTCATTTATATTTTAAATGAAGTGTCTCTGTGCTAGTACTGCCTTAAAAAGATCGCACGATATTGCCTTGTAGCACTATATATGAGAGAACCTCGATTTCCTTGTAAATTTTCTCAGTGTTTTGCAATTTCTTATTAACTGTTACCTGAAAAAAGAAAATTAATACCAATTAAATCATAAGCAAGCATAACCTGGAGTTTGCAGTCAGTGCAGTGGATACCAGGTCAGGTCAACATGCAAAAATGTGCAGAGACAAACATATCATTCAAAAATGACTTGCCTGCCTTTTTTCTTTACTGCCTAATCACACCGTACTTTACAGGAAACCTCTCAGACCATGCAATGACACAGATGATTGTGATTCAGTGTCTTGAAATCTCCATTTGTCATAATGAATCAGCGAATGAGAGAGCGATTTGAACATTGTCACTATTTGTGGTGAAGGTGGCTTCACAGCTTTGACTTCCAGCTCATTTTTCTTCTGTCATCCTTCACAGCAAATTGGATGCCTTCATTTATGACGCTGCAGTGCTAAACTACATGGCTGGCAGAGATGAGGGGTGTAAGCTGGTCACCATCGGGAGCGGCAAAGTGTTTGCCTCCACCGGATACGGCATCGCCATCCAGAAAGACTCAGGGTGGAAACGGGCCGTGGATCTGGCTATTCTGATGCTATTTGGAGATGGTAAGGACTGAAATGATGCAATATAGGAAATTAATAAATATTCTAGTATCTCATATCTCATATAACAATTATACAAGTTATGCAAGTCATTACAGTCTTAAAAGATTAGATAATTGTCGTGTAAATTTAGTTTTTAGAGATAATGATGTGTTTTTAGTGTCATAACCTCAGTGACTATTGCCTACTGCAGAGAGGGCTTAGGCAAGTAATGTTGTGATAGTGATATTACAGGCAAATTAAATAGACCATTACTTTTAAGAAACTTCTGCTGCAGCATTAATTTGTACAATAATCATTCAGGTTGAAAATAACAAAGTGAAGTCATGCTCTCATCGGGGTAGTAAAGCTGGAGTCATGGAAGGAGCAGTGACTCAGAAGGTGGCCGGTGCTCGCTACGGTGACAGCCCAAGAGCCTGCTGATGAAACCCAGCAGTCAGTGAGGCTGTCAAGCTGCAGGATGAGGCCTCCAGAGCCAGGTTGGCTCAGCGCAGGCCTTAATCAACAGCGCGGTACCAGCAGGCCTGAAAGGCTGCAGCTGCTGTGGCTGTAGAAATGAAAGCTTCAACAGGGGATGGTTTGGTTATTTGGTAGCTCGGGAGGTGTCTTTGCAAAAGCCCGCTTTAGCAAAGAAGTTAAATGTTGACCTTAACTGAACATTGCTAGAAGTAACGCTTGACAAAGGTGGTCTTGAAATGCTGAACCCTGTGGATGTTGTTCGATTGTTGTGATCGTTTTGTGTCTCCACATTGATTTCAGGAACAGGGCCTACGGACCGGCAGAGTGATTAGGTGGAAAAACCAAATTCCGATCGAACACCTTAAATATATTTGATTTGTTCAGGCTCGGTCTGGAGCACATCAGATCCTATACATATACGGTCCTATACATATATCAGTGACATGATTTGAATGTTTGTCTGCAGCAATAATGTATCGAAGGGGGTTTGATGCGTCATTTAAAATTCTACATTTTTATTTTGACTTAGAGTCAAAATAAAAATGTAGTAACTTTGCTTAGGTCAAAGTTTTATTTTTACCTTTCTAATATCGAACACCTGCAGATCATCCACTGTCTGAAATAAGCAGTTTTAGCACCTCTTCTCACTTTAAGCCTCCTTTACTATGATCGACTGCCCCTCATAAACACAAGGTATGGACAGCAGGTGGGTGTGTTCGTCTCAGGTGGGTATGGTTACCAGGTAGGTATTGTCTGGTGGGTATAGCCATCTCAAACAGAAGGCTCAGAAAAATAGGAATAGGGATGTCTACTGTCATTCACAAAAATCCAAAATTAGAAAAAAGTGGTCATATTTTATGTGAGCATACATACATACATATATGTATATATATATAGATATATATAGATATATATATACAGGTATGTCAGAAAAGAATAATAGGTCCACTTCAAAGTAAAGTCCTTCCCATTTTTTGACTGATGTACAGTTAAATGGATACAGACATATAAAAACTTTAAAGCTCAGTCTACAATGAAAAGTACATACATTTTTTAAAACCTTTACCACCTCCACTGGGTGATAAGTGATATGTGGAGGGAGTTCTGGGGCAGGCAGCACTGAGTGCTTATAACCACCAGATTTATCTTTCTTTAAATTGGTGCTGCAGCTTCATCATATATTATGGTGGCACCACTACACCAATATGGTATTATTTAAATATAAAGGAGGCCGAGTCCTGAATACAGGACTCAAAGGAGAGGAACTAGAAAATAATGGTGTTGACACCGTCTGTGAAATGTGATACTGTATGCATCACAGAGCAATGCTCTCAGTTTGTCGGTTGTGTTTTGTTTTAAGCTCCAGCTCCGTGTGTTTTGGGTGGTGACTGAAAGAAAGCAGCAGGGTGTTTGATGTCATTGTAAAAGAGTGATGATGATGAGAGCACTGATCCACGAGAGGCTTAGTATTGAGCTGCCACCCTCTACATGATCAGAGTATTGGGCCAGCAAACAAGGTTTGGGTACACGGTGCTGCTGCAAACTTTGCAACTCCTTTTGGATGAGGGTTGGCTACAAACTGCTGGCAGAGGTTCATGCAGTGAGATAGGTGATAAATGAAACTATAGTGAGCCTAGAATGAATTCAGCTTATCTGTATCACAGTCCTGTGAAAAACTAAGTACACTCCATTATACAATAGCTTGTAGAACCACCTTTAGAAGCAATAACTTGAATTGTTTTTTGTGTGATTTTGTCAGTCTCTCACATCATTGTGGGGGGATTTTGGCCCAGTATTCTTTCCACATTGCTTCAATTTATTGATTTTTGCACTCATTTGTTTATGCACAGCTCTCTTAAGGTCTGACCACAATATTTGATGTGTGGCCCTCCAAAAGTTGATTCTGTTCATCTGGACGTAGCGTTTTCAGTGGGAGAAACGTTTCGTCACTCATCCAAGTGACTTCTTCAGTCTCAGCTGACTGCAGCTTTCCCCAATCTTATAAACAGTACATTTGCATAATGACTGAAACCAGCCCACTGAAGGAACAATGGACTGAGAGGTCAGTTCCTTCATCGTGATTATGCAAATTCTCATGACCATTGATCAACAACCACTGATCAATGGCCATTAGTACCATTCACAGAAAGTTGGGGAATGGCAGCAATCACAGCATTGTAAGATACTCCTGACACATACGGGATCACTACAGGTTTTCGCTTAGTCAACGGTTGTCCTTCTTTCCTGGATCGGCTGGAGCTTTCTTTAGGTGCCTTCCCAGCTTTGAAAAATTTCCAGCTGGGATAACCACATTTACTCAGGGCCTTCTTGATGTGATGTTCTTTTGCTTCCCTGGCCGCTGTGTCTGTGGGGATGGTGTTGGCTCTATGTTGTAGCGTCCTGATGACACCCAATTTATGCTCCAGTGGATGATGAGAGTCAAACCTTAAATACTGATCCATATGCGTAGGTTTCCAGTACACATCAGCTTTTAGATCTCACAGTCTAAGAAGGCTAACCTGATGTGTGAATTGTAAATGGGCCATTGCAACAGCTTAGTTGTTTTCTTTTTCAGCTATTCTTTTATAGATTTGTTGGTCTGCTTGGGATCATTGTTCTGTTGCATGAACCAAGCTTTATGGAGTTCATGGCTGACTCAATGACAGCAGTGGTCCAAGGTCCTGTGGCTTCAAAACAAGCTCAAATCATCACCCCGCCACTACTGTGCTTGACAGTTAGCATGAGGTGTTTGCGCCGATATGCTGTTTCGAGTTGTGGTGGTTTTCTCCAAACATAGACTGTGCATTCTAGCCAAAAATCACCTTGGTCTCGTCTTTCCAAAGAACATTATTCCAGAAGTCTTGTGATGTGTTCAGATCCAACTTTGCAAACTTAAGTCGTTTTGCCATGTTCATTTTTTTGAGAGAAGCAACCTATCCAAACAAGCCACACTGGTTTGGGCTTGAAAAGGTATGAAAGGTATGAAAGTGTTGTGTCAATACATAACAGACAACTTAGCAAAGATTCTGCTGAAGCCTAATCAGAAATGGTCTCTTCCTTAAGAAGCCAATCTTACCATCTGGAAAGCATCTGATTGGCAACAGTTTCAGTTTTCAGCATGACAATGAGCCCAAACACTCAGCCAGTGCAGTAAAATCGAACCTGAATAGAAAAAATCTCAGTGTTGACGCTACCAGTCATGGATTGGCCTCCCCAGAGCCTGGATGGCAACACTGTTCAAGCAGTTTGGGATCATTTTGACAGAGAAGAGAACAAAAGGCAGCCAACATCCAAAGAAGAGCTTTGAATGTCTTTCAAGAGCCTTCAAAAACTTTTACTCAAGACTACTTAAAGAAACTACCAGAAAGCTTGCTTATGAAAGTTGAGGCTGTGTTGAAGAATAAAGGTGGTCATACCAAATATTGACTTTATAGTTTGTTAAAATTGTACTAATTCTGTTTTACTTATTATCTTTTCATCTGTGAATGCATGTTTCAGTAAACTTATTCCACATTTTCCAAGCAAAATTATAAAAAATGAGGGGTGGCTCAAGACTTTTGTAGAGTACCGTACTGTATTAAAAAAATTATAATGAAACTACCTGCCTTGGTCTTGGTAGTACCGTTACATTTTGTACATCAGGAAAAGTTGCATATAAAAGACAAAACTGTTCCTGATGTGAATCTTTGCCTTCAGAGAAAACACCTTCTCCACCTCGACTGATACCATGTCCTCCACACTGCTCACCTCACTACCTGCCAGATCCTATACTCTACAGCACGCTGACACACACTCACACATACACAGACGTGGCCTTCGAGGTGCTATCACTTTCCATTGTTTCGTGCGAGATGGATAAAGAGGTCAGTACGGAGAGAACATTCACCTTGGATCAGATCGTTTGGAGTCAGATTGATCCAGACGTCGACACACACTGTTGGGAACTTCCCGAGTGGCGTACATTAAAGTGCTGGCTTGTGAAAGGATGTGATTGTGACATGTAGCTGTGTGGATGCTTGAGTGTTGTGACACATCTCCACGAATTTATCCAAATGGAAGTAAAATCTTGCCGTGTACACGAGGCCAGCACATCAAACATTACCTCTCATTACCTCTTGCAGATTGTTTGGCTGTCAACACACATACAGGTTAAGAGATCAGACTCATCGATGTTTGCTCATTTCTGTTGCTTCCTGTTTGAGTCAAAATATGAACATGTTGTATGCAGAGAGGAAGGGGGTCAGTAGCGGCTTTGCAACAGGAAATAGTGGCACTGCATACAGAACAGCCAGGAATGATGCAGGATCAGGAGGAACAGGTAAAGGTGGAGGAGAGGGGTGGGGTGGGAACATTGAAAAATAAGAATAAGCAGAGTAATAGGAGAAGAATTTTAATCATAGATATTTCTTTCACATGATAAATTCTGCTCATTAATCTAATTTATCGTCAATTTGGTTCACACTCTACCAAAAAAAGTGCATACTATGCAGATTTAATAGCAGTAAGTATTCGGTTTGGAGAGCTGTTGCAAACTGTTTAGATGAATCAATCATGTAGAAGCTGAACATCTGTTTGGAAATTTAAAGGGAATCAATGAATTCCCATTTGTGCTTTGTAGACACAAGTCAGTTTAAAAAGTAGGTTAAACTATCAAATATTTCTCAGGCAATCTCCCACCACTTCGATCATTTAAATTTCCTTTTTGAGGCCATTTATTTCCTAAATCTTTCTGCCCTATTGTAACGTGATGCTCATTCCATTGTTTCTGCTCTGCTGATGTGACAGAAGTAGTTCTTTAATCACCAAAAGAAATCACCTTGCAATGGATTGCATTTCTCCAAGTTGAAAGGTTATACTCCAGGGGTCCCCAATCCCAGTGCACGAGGGCCGGTGTCCCTACAGGTTTTAGATCTCACCCTGGGTCCACACACCTGAATCACATGATTAGTTCATTACCAGGCCTCTGGAGAACTTCAAGACATGTTGAGGAGGTAATTTATCCATTTAAATCAGCTGTGATGGATCAAGGACACAGCTAAAACCTGCAGGGACACCGGCCCTCGTGGACTGGGATTGGGGACCCCTGTTATACTCCTTGTTTTAGTCCATCCAATGACTATCTGTGTGGTACTCATCAGAAAAAACTGTCAGCCCCCCACCTTAATACTACCACATAACACTGGGCTCCTCATCCCTCACTGAGGCTCCTTTTGGTCTTAATGTACCAACCTACTGTTTGTCCCAGCAAGTCTAATACTTTTAATTTATCAGTGGAGTCTCAAACACATGCACAGGTTTGCCTTGTTCATTGGCACTGGGTCTCTTACTCTTACCTCAACATATGGACACAGATGACATGCATATATTGTTTTTTAACATGCAGGGTTAATATTTTATCCTAAGCAACAATCTTTCCCTAAACCAAAGTAGTTTTTCGTCAATACACCCAAACAAAAATTAAATGAACACAAAAGTTAAAAAATGTAAGTAAAAACAGAATGCATCGATTTGCAAATATTCTAAACCCGTTTTATTCACAGTAAAATACAGAAGACATGAAATGTTGAAAGTGAGACATTTTAATATTTCATAAAACAAATATTAGCTCATTTTGAATTTGGCAGCAACACCTTTCATAAAAGTTGGGATGGGGGTAACAAAAGGCTGGAAAATTAAGTGGTACTAATAAGAAGCAGCTGGAGGAACATTTTGTAACTAATTAGGTTAACTTACAACAAGTCAGTAACATGATTGGACTATCGAGCGGCAGATGGCCGCCCATCCCTGAGCCTCATTCTGCTGGAGGTTTCTTCCTGTTAAAAGGCATATTTCCTTTCCACTGTCACCCAAGCGATTACACATGGGCGTCATGTGATTGTTAGGGTTTTCTCTGTATTATTGTAGGGTCTTTACCTTACAGCATAAAGTTGTAAAGTTGTTGTGATTTGGTGCCATATTAATAAAATTGAATTGAACTGTACTATAAAGAGAGCATGTTTGAGAGGCAGAGTTTCTCAGAGGCAAAGATGGACAGAGATTCCCCAATCTGCAAACAAAACTGTGTCTGCAAGTTGTGGAACTTCGAGCTAATTTGAGAATATTGTTCCTCAATGTAAAATTGCAAAACTGAATATCTAATCATGTATATTACATAATATCAGCAAAACATCCAGAGAATCTGGAGAAATCTCTGTGCGCAAGGGACAAGTCCATAAATCAACACTGTTTGTGATCTTTGGGCCCTCGGGCAGGACCGCATGATTCTGTAATCGAAATCACTGTACGGACACAGAAACACTTCCAGAAATCAGTGTCTGTGAGATGACTGCATCATCTAAAAATGTATGTTAAAGGTCTATCTTGCAAAAATGTAGTCATATATGAAAATGATCCAGAAACACAACATCTTTTTTTGGCCTAAGCTCTTTGAAAATGTAATAAGACCAAGTGAAAATGCGAATTTTGAATTTGAAATTCTTTTCGTAAAACATGGATGCTGCATTCTCCAGACCAAAGAGGAGAGGCTCCATCTGGCTTGTTATCAGAGCTCAGTTCAAAAGCCTAAATCTCTCATGGAATAGTGTTAGAGCAGAGCATTCTCATTCCCAACGCTTAACATACCGACGATTTGTAACAGCCAGTTCTAATGAACTGGAAAGGCACCATTGATGCTGAAATGCTGACTCAACTCGTGGCCCCGTCCCAACTCTGTTGAAACATGTTGCTGCCATCAAATTCAAACTGACCTTATTTGGTTCTTACATTTTCTTTCTTTAAACATTTGATATATTTTCTAAAGTGCAAAACACAAAACTCCCAAACGATCTACATGTAATCTGCTTGTATTAACAATACCAGCAATAATGAAAAAAAAAAAGTGCATATGATACAAATGTAAATAATCCAGAACCACTGAGCACTGGTTTGAACTGAGTCACTGTGCTCTGCTGCTTTGTGATATTTTCTATGTAAACTCAGCAGTGGGTACATGGTGTTTGTTCATACTTGTTTATCCATGTCTTTTTATTTATTTATTTTTTACTATTTGCCTCATTAGGTACAATAGTGAATTCAAAAAGTTCTTATTGGACTTTGTTGGTGTTAATTTGTTGATAGTGTTCACTGTGACTTGACAAACACTGCAATAAATGCACAGCACTCGTAATCGTGTAGGGAAAATCTGATGTCGTGTCAAACACTTCTCCCTGCCACCGCTCCAACCTCCTGATGCAGACTCTATTGTTCTATAAAACAGAACCATTATCTCGCTGTATTTAATCATCAGGACAATAGTGTTGAAGGACTTGTGTGTACTTCTGTGACACCCATCAAATCTGGTAGAAAAGCAGAATTTGACACCTCGGGAAACAAACACAGTGAACACGACCACACCTAGCTGTACAAACATTCACACACGTAATAGTTTTATGTAAGCAGCGGGAAAACACGTTATACACCCCATAAGCTCATACACAGATCAAACAAATCTCTCTGGACGTGTCCTCCCCCTTTAGTAATCTCCCCAGTGATGCAGAACTGGCGGCGACACAGTTTTTAGACGGAAACCCTTATCACATGACCATGCACACTTCCTCTCCTAGGACTGCAGAGTCCCAGCAGGCAGTTGTATTTTTGGTCCCCCCCCCACCAACACAACAAAGGGTTTAGCCTTGCATAAGCAATCCTTAATGAGGAGGCTTGTCTGGGGGGCATTCAGTCAGAATAACAGAACGTGACATTTGTTGCATGTACATGAGACCTGAGCTGTTTTTGGCATCAATGGCCCATCTAAAAAAAACCAAACAAGTGCCGTCTTGTTTTGCCCACATATTTATACATTTAGACACCTGCAAACCCATCTGCATGTCACACTTGACCAGCGCTTTTGACCGGTGTGTATGTGTCTCCAGGTGAGATGGAGGAGTTGGAGGCCCTCTGGCTGACGGGCATCTGCCACAATGAGAAGAACGAGGTGATGAGCAGTCAGCTGGACGTGGACAACATGGCAGGGGTCTTCTACATGCTCGGGGCCGCCATGGTTCTGTCATTCATCACCTTCATCTGTGAACATTTGTTCTACTGGCAGCTGCGCTTCTGCTTCATGGGCGTGTGCTCTGGAAAGCCCGGGGTCACCTTTTCCATTAGCAGAGTGAGTGTGCTCGTGTTGTATTTTAGGTCTGACCTCTGTCCTCCTGACAGAAAGATCACAGGAGTGGCTGTTTTAAAACCACTGGCTGTGGTTGAGGTGGATAGAGTCAGTCAGGGGAGATGCGATGACTCACCTGAGTTACCTGAGGCTTTTTTTTTTTTAGCTCAGGCTGTTGTTAATAACAAAAACAAGTTGAGAAATTCCAGTGATATAAAAAAATACTCCAGATAGCTGCTAGAGTCCATTATTATCTATTCAAAGTCAATTTAATACTGCCAGTCATAGACAAAGAAGGTGTTTATCCTTTATCCATTTATGTGCATTTCAGTGTCACCTTTGTTAGTTAACATCTATTACATATTTTATTTAGTAGAATTAATGCAACAAGAGGAATACATATTTTACTTTATTGGTGGATTACTTTAGAGATCATTGCAGGGCAGTAACATAACTGACCTCTGAAAGCACTCATATATGGGTTTACAACAGCTGCATCTTAAATAAATAACATAGGCAACAAATGTCCTTCCAGAAACTGATCTTACCATCTGGCAGCCATCTTGGTAACACCTCTGGGGAACTTATTTGGCATTTAATTTGAGGTCCGTGTTGCACTTAACATGGAGAAAGCCATAACTTTAATTGTAGTAGTTACCAGAACTGCATGTTCACATGAAATGGTGAAAAACAGCTTCAAAAGACAGCACTTACACTACACATATGAGAAGTTACAGCATCTAGGAGCGACAACAGCAACTCGTCCTAAAGAGCACAATGCTGTAAAAGAGTAAATGCTGTGCTAAATCACATGATCAGTACAGTAAGACAAGAAAATCTGAGTGAAGTTGGGTGCATTTTTGTCTTTTCTATGATGACAAGTCGATACATTGATGTTGAAGCTCTGCTGTTCACATGTCAGTGCAAAAACAGAAAAAAGAAGAAAGGACGTTTCATGGCCCTGATGTTCGATCCCGCAGGTGCTTCTCAGCAGGCCAGGTATAAGTACAAAAAAGAGAAACAAAACCCAGGAAAACTTTCAAAAAAGTAGTGTAAATACAACTGTAAAGAAGTACTGAGACACTTTGTCATCAGCTAAACACCCGATAACGCCCATCAACTCTAACACAAACGGCTTATGCTGTATTTTTATCAGTTTGGCTTTGTTATATCTTCCTCCCTTCACCTCCAACCGGTCATGGCAGATGACCGTCCCTCGTCGAAGACAGCCTTGTTCTAGGTTTGTTCCTGTTAAAAGGGAGTTTTTCCATCCTGCTGTCAAAAAGTGCTTGCTCATAGGGGCATGAGCACATGGAGTCATATGATTGTTGGGGTTTTCTCTGTTTTCTCTGTATTATTGTAGGGTCTCTACCTTACAACATAAAGCACTTTGAGGCATTTTTTGTTGTAATTTGGTGCTACATTAATAAAACTGAATCGATCGGTTCTTTGGAAATAACAAATGACCACAAAAAGTAGGCATTTCAGAGGCTTGACACAAACTGTTTGTTATCCAAATCTGAACAGCAAATGTGCTTCTGTCTGTTAGAAATAGCTGCACTTGGAGCTGAGGTGAAAAGCGAGCCATCGTCAAGAGGCGAGACACAGAAATCATTAAGATGTGGACACATTTTCAGAGCCTCTCTCCTGGAAGTCATTCATTGTGCCGTGCTTGTTTGTAAGCAGAGGGAAGTGAGTTAGCATGCTAAAAATGAAACCTGAGAGAAGCGGAACCCTTTTTTTACCTTGTCACCTCCTCACCATGTAAATTGGGTCCATATAAATAGTCATTTGAGGTGTCAAGCATTTGCATAATGTTACCTTTTAAGAAGCAGGTTGCTGTTGTATGCAAATTGCCTTAGTTATTATTGCCCGGGAAAAAGGGACACTGCTGTTTATGTGTTTGGTCTTAAGGATGAAGGTGTTTCTAATTGTAAGGTAATCTGGTTTACGCCTACTCGGAATGACCAGAAGGACAATAAAAGAGAGTACAGGCCATAAGCGCTACTGAAGCACACTGACTTCTCTGTTTTTGAATTGGTAGCAACCTCCATCTGTGTTAGATTTTTTTTTTTTTTTTACAAAGCATAAGAAGAGCGTGTTACTTGTTGAATTAAATCAATTTTAAGTGCAGACAAATTTCAGAATTGCCTCCTACAACTCAAGAGCGGTTTAGTCAAGCAGATGTCTGTCAAACATTTCCATGCCTGTTTGAAGATTGTAGCTGCACTGCGAGAAAGGAGAAATATTTCCAAATGGCAGGGCAGGTCACATAAAGCAAGAAGGTGACAAGTGATGGGACAGCAAGGGGCTAAAAGATTCGGGGACAGATCAAAAGATAAGTTAGCAACAGTCATGATAAAAGAATAAAACTGGTAACAGGACAAAGAGTAGCAGAGAACAGACACAGCGGTGTGCCAAGAACCTGTGTTTCATTACCTTTCACTGCAGCTGTAGTAGCAATAGATGCAGACAGATAAAGACAGACAATCCCATCGGAGCGGCTGCTGCTCACCAAAGCACCCGGAAACGGAGATAAGGCAGACCCAAAGACAGAATGGAGGCATAAAGGAAAAGAGGGGGGTGGGGGTGGTTGACGAATCACATTCATGAAAGTGACTAAGAGGCAGACGGAAACTGTTTCTGACAAGTTGACGCCTTTGAGGAATACTGGCCTGCACACTGGCTGGTGGGTAGTGCGTCCTCGACCTTTCAGAGTTGGCTGTTGCCTAAACCAGAGATTCCCCCAGCCCCCATTTAAATATGCTTGTTTGACTCCACTCGCAAAATCTTCCGCTCACATGAAAATGCTGCTTCTATTACCAACCATAGCAAACACACACACACACACACACACACACACTGACCTTCTGAGTAAAATTTAGTCAGTGGTTATATCTCTTACCTGTGAGACAAAAGTGATTGATCCCTATTTTTTTGTTCCTTTGTTTGTTTGTTTCTAAAGAGAAACAAGTAAGTAGAAAGACAGCAAAGCGAGTGTCTGCTAAATTTAAATGACATTGATCAAACCTATTGACTCACTTGCTCCCCTTGTGATATCAATTAAGGCTCTGATCTGCTCTGTCTCTTCTCACTCAGTTCTCTGGGTCTGAGGTTGAGGGCTGAGCAGCAGCTGTGAGGGTCCTCGTCGTTCCCCAGAGAAAATTCATTTATGAACTCAGACCCTATTACTGTTTAATAGTGTGTAAACAAGAGGGTGGTCATAGAGAACATGGCAATGCATTAACCTCTCTGCCTCTGCCTGTTTCTGTTTGCCTCCCTCTCTCCCTCTCTCTCTCTCTGTCTGTCTCTGTGTCTGGTATCTGCCTCTGTCTCTCTTAACATTAAACCCTCTTCTGGTTCTTGACTCGTTACTCCTGCCACACATTTTGCTGTTATTGTGATCTCTCTTGGGAATCATACCTTATCACACTCACTCTTTCTTCCTTCCATGGTCTCACCCTCTCTTTATCTCTCTCTACCTTCCCTTTTCTTCTCATTATCACTCTGCAGGGTATCTACAGCTGCATCCATGGAGTCCAAATCGAGGAAAACAAGTCCATCATAGACTCCCCCTCATCCACCATAAAGAAGAACATGAACAACACTCACTCGAACATCCTGCGGTTGCTCCGCACTGCCAAGGACATGACTGCCGTTCCGGGCGTTAACGGCTCTCCGCACGCCGCCCTGGAATATAGCCACAGCGGCCGCGAGTCGGCTATATACGATATCCAGGAGCACCGGCGCAGCCTGGTGGGTCACCCTGTAGACTGCAAGTCTGCGCCACCCTACATGCCAGAGGACAACATGTTCAGTGACTACATCAGCGAGGTGGAGAGGACTTTTGGCAACTTGCCCCTGAAGGACAGCAACTTGTACCAGGACCATTACCGGCACCACCACCCGGCTCTGGGTATGTCCGGCCCCCCGCCAAATAGGCCGCGTAGCTTAGGCAGCGCTAGCTCGTTGGAGGGGGGCATGTTCGATTGCGACAGTTTGGGGGGAGGGGTAGCGCCTATCTTCACCACCCAGCCCCGCCCCTCCATGACTCACAGGAATACCAGTAAATTTGACCTGATCGCTGGCCACACCCCTGCGGATTCCAGCCAGGGTGGGTTCAAGGGCAGCAATGTGTACGGCAGGTTTTCTTTCAAAGGAGGTGCATCCAGCACGGGGCTCATCGGGGGGCATGACAGGTACTGTGGGGGTGGGGGAGGCTCAGGTGGTGACGATGGGAACATTCGCTCTGATGTGTCGGATATCTCCACGCACACCGTCACCTACGGCAACCTGGAAGGAAACGCCAAGCGGCGTAAGCAGTACAGGGACAGCCTGAAAAAGAGGCCAGCCTCTGCCAAGTGCAGACGGGAGCAGGACGAGATAGAGCTGAGCGGCTTCAGGAGGAGACCCCACCACCACACCGTCCACCACCACTTCCCCCACGGGCCACAGGCACACCGCACGGTCTCACCTCCCCTGGAGCGGAAGAGGGGAGGAGGAGGGGGTAATGCTTCACCTTACTTATTCCGCAGGGATAAAGAGAACCTGAGGGATTTCTATGCGGACCAGTTCCGCTCCAAGGAGGGCAAGGCCATGTGGGAGCAAGAGGGTGGAAGTGGTGTGGGCGGTGGTAGCGGTGGTGGTATCTGTAAAAGCTTAGTGCCTGTGGAAGACTTCCTCAAAGGTAAAGAAAAGAAATCGGATGGGCTTGGCCCGGTGTCGGCAGGGCAGCAGGCCCACACCTGCTGGGAAAAGGGGGTTTCAGGGATAGGAGGGGGTGGCATAGCAGGGGGTGACTGGGAGTGTCGTAACTGCCACAGTGTGTGCCACCATAGTGGAGGAGGCAGCACTTGTCCAGTTAGTGGAGTTGGGGGGACCAGCAGTCGTCCCAGCTCCGCCACATCCAAACGCTGTGACTCCTGTAAGATTCAGCCGAGCAACCTTTATAACATTAGTGAGGATAACAACATGATGTTCACTGGAGTTAAAGGTAGTGTAGGACCCAGCCAAACACAAACTCAGGCACAGCGCAGGAAGCTAGGGCCAGGTGGGAGGGTGTTACGGAGGCAGCACTCATACGACACATTTGTGGACCTGCAGAGGGAGGGGGCAGGTCGCATGGGGATGGGTGGGGGCATTGGGGGGCAGTTTCAACAGCCCCGGAGTGTGAGCTTGAAAGACAGAGATCGCTTCATGGAGGGCCCCAGCCCTTATGCTCACATGTTTGAGAGGTATTCAGGTGATAGAGAGTCTCCCATGTTTGGAGGGATAGGCGGGGATAGGGCCAAGGGAGGCTCCTCCTGCAGTTTGTTCCGTGGAGGCGAAGGTGGGTTGCATCGGCGGTCGGTGGGGGAAAGAGACCTGAGGGACAGAGATAGAGCTATGATGGGAGGTGGGGGCTGTGGTGGTGGTGGTGGTGGTGGTGGTAGCAGAGGGGCCGGGACTTACTCCTTGTCTAAATCTCTCTACCCAGATAAGGTGAACCAGAATCCCTTCATCCCAACCTTCGGCGACGACCAGTGTCTTTTACACGGTGCCAAACCGTACTACATCAAAAAGCCACAGACGCAGCAACAGCAGCAGCAGCAGCAGCTTCTCAACAACAGCCGAGGAGGAGGGGACTTCCGCAGCTCCATGGGAGCGACTTCCTATTTGCCCGCGTCCGCCACAGCTGGGGTGATGTCCAATGTGGCCCCCAGGTTCCCCCAAGAGTTGTGTCTGGGTGGGGTGGGAGGGCCCATGGGGAACCACCACGGGGGCAACAAGCTACTGCCTGGGGGCAGGGACACGTTAGGTTTGGGGCAGGGACAGAGACCATTCAACGGTGCCAGCAATGGACACGTTTATGAAAAGCTCTCCAGCATTGAGTCAGACGTTTGAGAGCGAAGACAGTGGAAGAAAGAGAGAGTGAGAGGGAGGAGTTGAAGTGGGCGAAGAAAATGAGGGGAAGAGGAAAAAGCAGAAACAGCACAGGCTGATGACCTCTCTGCGTGAAGAAAATGGCAAGGCACAATTGTGTGTATGTGTGTGTGCGCGCGCGCGTGTGCTGTTCTCACTCCACTAAATGGAAAGAATTTGGACAATGCGCACAGGCCACTGCCGGCTAAGCTGTGGTGAAGTCCGGCGGGAGACAAGTTTTTAATGAGAAGAGAGGATTCTGGTGCTGCTCCGATGCTCAGTGAAAGATCTAAAGGGAGGGAGGGAGGAATGGGAGGGAAGTAGTAGGGAAGGGGGGGTGAAATCAAATTTCCAGCCTCTGCTCTCGTCACATGCTCTTTGTCTTTCCCTCCCTCCTGCAGCTCCTCAACACCAAAACAAACGTTTTGTTTAGCAACGGAAATACAATCATGAATGAGAAATCAACACTTCTGCAGAAGTAACAGGGTACACTAACAATAACTGTATTGATAATGTTAATAATATTATTGAATATTATTCCAGTGTTTAATGATGATCGGTTTGGATTGTTTTTAAAGTTTATTTATTTGAATAGTTCATGTTACATATTTGTATGATGTTAATTCTTTCTTAGCTTACCAATTTACAGGAGTCTGATAGACCCGATGTCGATACAGATCTTTTTTTTCGTGGGGGGTGAGGGTGAGGGGGGGTTCCTGTAATTTGGACTCTTCTTTGCTATCAATTCTTCATGTTTATTTGTTTTGGGTTTTTTTACTTTTCTCACCTTTGATTGCCGTGAAGTGTATGTGAAAGGCATGATTTGCTGAGTACATCGTATGTACTTGGAAAATTTGCAAAGGTCTTTTTTTTCTCAGCTGCAGAAACGACATCATCATACTGATTTGCCGTTTTGCCGTCATTTCTTTCTGCCTGGCAGTTCCAAATGGGTCTCACATTTTGAGCTGGATGTGCCTTAAAGGACTAATACTGATTCTCCATCTATCTTCTGTTGGAAAGACAGATTCACCTGCGAGTAATTAATCAATTGGTTTGAAAACTGAACATCCAAGTCACCATTTCCGATACGAGAGCAGAGTCCGAGGTGTTTAGCTGACTGTATAACACAAAGCTAGACACAGAGGAAGCTTAAATATGCACTTTGATCCCCGACCAATAAAAGAAAGCAACGGCAGGATCGCACAGTTAAAATACAGAATCGTTTTCTTGTATTAACACCACAGTTAATCTAACCACAAGTAATTTTCCTTGAAATCATTTACCTCCACAAGCTTCATCACTCCTCCCCTCCTCATAACAGATGACCCAGAAGTCAACTATCCATTAATTATGTGTAAATCGTATTTAATGTCCGCTTGTTGCTGCCGTGGCGTTTCATTGGGTCTGGCTCAATTGGCCGTGACAGTTTTTCTGTTCAGGACAGGAACATAATGGACTTTCAGAGAGAGGCCTCTGTTTCTGGTATGAGCAGTTAATTTTTTTATGATTACTGTTACAAGCCTTCCCTGCCACATTAGATAGTCACATTTGAGGAATGGCAAGAGGGGTTTATCACTGTATTGTGCAGGTGTCAATGACCACAGCGGGCTCGTGAATTGTTTTTAATACACAGTCCCACATAATTATCTCATAACTCATAACAGTGCCACTGCAGTCTAAAAGACACTTTGCAGAGGGTCTGTAGATTAAAAAAAAAGTTTGCAGTCAGCTTAGCTGAGCATAAAGATTGAAGATAACAAGGGGAAGTGGCTAACCTGGCTCTATCTTGGAATAATAAAATCCACATATCAGTGCCTCTAAGGCTCACTAATAACATGTTGTATCCTATTAGTTTAATTACCTCAAATTGACATGTATAAATACTTTTTCAGAGAGCTTGTAAGCTGTTGCCATGCCAGAAACTTCCATTTTTAGCACATCCAGCCAAAGGTCCAATAAGCTTCTGCCACGGTGAAGCATCCATCCACAATTCAAAAGAATCGCTACTCCTCCGAAAGTATTAGTTAGATTTCAGTGAAATGTGCACACAGTGATCCCCTAATCAATCAACCAGATAGTGCTCAAGGTCAGGGTCACATGTGTAGGGCTCATAAGCCTAAGGTTTATTAGCAAGACAGTGACTACTGTTTTATACTCCTGTTTTGAAGCCTTAATTCAAGTGTTATTGAACTCACCGTCTGTTTTTATTTCTTTCTGGAAGCAGAAGTGACTGTTAGCATGGTGAATCTATTCACTGGATGTATAATTCATTGTAGGGATACCGCTCCTCACCTATAAGAGCGCAGTAACATAGAAATAAAATACCAGATGTTATGGACAGTTTGTTACAGCATGTACTTTCTTTACTAATTTTATTAAAATTGCTTCAAAAGCCACAAAAACAGTCAAAATGTCCAGTTTACTGACTCAGTTTGAATTAGCTGAAGTTAACCCTAGCACACAGCTAGTAGCCTAGCTTAGACTAGCCCCTCCCGCTGTCATTCCAAACAGCAAATTATGTGTTGGCTAACTATAAGATTTTATTAAATTTAAATGGATGAGTTATACAAAAGAACCTCTTCCAATTTATAAAAGAAAAAATAAGCTATAAAGACCAAAAACTGTTATTTTTTTAACAAATTTATTTTTGATGTAAAGTCAGCCAACTTAATATGGAAGTCTATAGAGAATTGTTTACCTCGAAACGCCATTAAAGGAACTACAAATCAAATTCAGCTTCATTTTTCAGCCCTGGGCTTGCTGGTTGGTCTCCAGTTTATGCTAACCCAAGCTAACTGACTCTAGCTTCATAATATCAACCTTCTAATCTACATTAGCAACATGTCAGCTTTTTCCTCAAGGTTATTATCATGCAGTGGACCTGGATATATAATAAATGTACCCCTCTGTGAACTCGGCCATCCTTTCTACACTCATCATTAACAAATCCCTCAAATAAAACATAAAAAAGAAATCTCAGTATGTTCTGTAGCCTTGATTTCTCCCCCCACCCGGCCCTAATCTGTTTCACATGCTGAGATTTTTGATGAAGAAGAGAATTTGCCCTCAAGTTCAAGGTTCTGTGTGGATTGTGTCAACTGCAGACTTTTGTAAGGGGGGGAAACAGAGTAAAGAGATGAAAGCGCACTAAAATAAGGTGGGACGCTGTGTGAAAAACACCACCTTTATTATCAATTGACTTATTTTTATGTTGCTAAAAAAAACAAAACAGGCAGCTTCCAAATCCACGTCAGACTCAGATGATCTCTGCTCTGACTGAATATGAAAGTGGAAACTAAGTTGTGTATTTCTTAAGTTTCCTGCTCTCTGTCCTTTAAATTGTATTATTATTCATGAAAAGTATATTCTACTTAAAGTCACTGGTCCAGTTTGACTTGAAGTCATGTTGCCAAACCAAATTTTGATATCTACAAAGCACAATCCTGTCTGAATGGATCTAATACTTAGTTTGTAGAACATCCCGGTAAATTTTTTAGAAGACTTTCCTTCTCTTGGTGGACAAGTCAGTATGTATGATACAAGGGTGATGACGGGGGGCGGGGGGCGGGGGGTGTCCAGTGTTTGTAAGCACTTGCATGTATACACTTTTCTTTATTTCTGTTTTTTAACTTTCAATTTTAGCCCAAAAAATGTGTGTTTTTGAATGATATTTGGAATTTTATCACTTTCACTGGTACTGATGATCCATGTAGTACTATAAGTGTGTGTGTGTGTGTGTGTGTGTGTGTGTGTGTGTGTGTGTGTGTGTGTGTGTGTGTGTGTGTGTGTGTGTGTTTTTGTAAGAGAAGAGCGATCTAAAAGTCAAACTTTTTCGGTTTTACTCAAATGCCGAATCTGAGTAAAACTTTTCACTATGGTAAAGATAGAAGACACTTTTCTTTTTCTTTTTTTTTTACTGTTAACCTTATATAACTTTCTTGATAGTTTGTGGCTCAGTTCTTGCTTTACACACTCGCTGTCACTTAAAAAACCTTTTTTTTCCTCTCATTTCAACAGTTTTTTCCCTTTTGAATATAGCTCATTATTTCTGTTATTGTATGTGCCTGAAAACATACGCTTGATTACCTCTGTGTGTGCTCATATGGAAGAGAGACAGAGTGTGTGTGAGAGATATAGCTATTTGTTGTACATGTACTATAAAGCTGTATGTAAATACTTTACCTCACGCTCATGGACTTTTGATAAAAACCTGTACAAAACAACAGCAGAGAGTACATCTATTTGGGATAAATCTTTCATTCTGAGGTCCCCAACGCAGAACTGCTTTTTGTAATGACTTCAGGCCAGGATACATGCAGTCATTTATTATCACACAGATAGTGAACACATTTAACGAGTGTTGTGTTTTGGGGGGTTTTTTGTTGTTTTTTGACCAGTTAAGAAGGCTGTTTTTTTTCCTCGCGAGGGGAGATCGTAAGGCACCGTCAATAATTGCTACCCAGAAAGCACAATAGATTATCTATTGCATTTTTACAGAGGTGTGGTCTCTTTTTTTTGTCCCTCTTTAGCTAAATCTTCTGTTATGTTGTGTTTGGTCACAGAGGAGATCGAACAAATCTATTCCCGAGCTGTACAGATTGTGAAAAATGTACATATGTCAAAAAATCTAGTTCATCCTTGCATTTTTTTGTATGGAGAGAAATTACTTGTGTGCAGAGAGTATTTCAAATTTGATTGAATATTTAGTAATATTGAAAAATGAGATTAAACACAGTCAATGTGAAAATAAGTGCTGAGAAATATTATTCTTCTGTCTCTTTGGAATAAAAGTGTTAAGTATTAATAAAAAATAAGAAATTTCAGCTGGTTGGTCTTTTCTTTTTCTCCTGCAGTTTATGTGCATGTCTGTAGATCGACCATGATGTCACACGAAGGGATCACATTGCTGTGTCCATGTGCGGTCCTGTGACATTATGGCTGCTGCAGAATGCCATCTTTTTTGCTCTTTCATTGCATCTTTTGCTTGTCATTCTCTGTCTTCCAATAAGCAGGACTCTCATCTTGTAATGATGATGCTAGTCAACCGTGTTGGACAAGAGTTTTTAGAGAGCAGTGGGAAGAGAAAAACCACAAAGAGGCATGAGAGAGGCAGAGGAGATAAGGAGAACAAAAAATAATGGGAGATGTATTGAGGGAAGGGAGAAGTGATGCAAACTGAACCGAGCAGCAGAGATCAAAGCCCCCAAAAACCTCTCTCTCCCCCTCCCCTTACTCTTCAGACTCTCTCTTTACTCTTGTCCAGCAACAGGAGTTATTTAAAGAAACCAGCCGGTTTGAAAATGTACCGATGCCTTGCCTACAGATTTGGAGGGAAGGTTTTTTTTAAAAAAAACAGCTGCAGTCCTGGATGGTTGAACAGAACAAGGTGAGGCAAAGGTAGAAATAACCTTTTCATAAGTTAATCAGCTTCTGAAAAAGAAAAAAAAAGAAAACATAAGCCTTTTTTTTTTTTTTGCTTACTTCTTCGATCCCTCCATCAACCCAACAACCCCAGGATGCATTGCAACACATGTAACTACTTCTTGACAATTAACTGTTACCTAGCAACTGGCTCTTTTTGCAGAGATGGGGAGGGGTGTAGAAAGAGAGACGGGGAGGGAGATTTATACAGTATTCCCACGGCATCTTAACTGGATTGGATGCAACAATGCATTGACAATACAGTACCAAAATGGAAAGTACAGCCTGAGCTGAACGCCCACACGTAGCAGCGAAGGGGGTGGTGGGAGGTGTGGTGGTTTGATATACAGATTACAGTATGGGGGGGGGATCAGTGGTGGAAGATTTAAAAAAGGAAGGAATTAGGGTGCAGCTGCAAGTTGAAAGTGAGAAAAAAAAAGGAGAGAATGGACACGCCACCCTGCAGTATGAGATGAGGATGATAAGTGAAGTTGTAGAAGAGGAGTAGGGAGAAACTGGTTGCTGTAGAAACACTTGGCAAAGTTTTAATGAAGGCATAAAGTTCGCTGTCTGCGCTCAAGACACGCACACACACGATCACCATACGCAAACAAACATTATAATTATGTTAGAAGACAATAGGCACCCCCTGCTGGGCCCACGAGGGTCGTTCCTGGACTTCAGCTGAAATAAATAAATAAATAAATAAATGAAGATCATCCTCCGTGAATCGGTGTAAAGCCGCGTGTGATTACGGCGGCAGACGAGCACTGACACCCTGTGGCAAAAACAGGGCATCCGCCTCGTTAGGACACGCACAGGTAGCAGGAGAACAGCCTTCATCTGCAGCGTTGCAGACGTCCACGCCTCTCACTGTCAGCCCCATGTGTGCGGTTAGGCGGTTAGGTGTCTGCCTTTCAAAGGTTATTTGTGTAATAAATATAGGCTTGAATATTAAATCAAGTGTAATGTCACTTAATGTTTCCATGAATAAAATGAATTGCGCTGTCGACTTATTTTAAGGGTGTATTTTTTCCTGTTTTGGGCATTTAAAAAAAAGTTTGCCAAATTATCTAAAAACCTCTATTTTTATTATGTCCTCTGCACGCAGGACTCACGGTGAGTTACTCTGGTCTAGAAGAAAGACGGAAACCCCGACGATTTTCATGCTTCTGTTCGATTTCTTACATAAAATCATTATGTAATTATTCTGCTTGTTCCTCCTCACATAAGAACTCCTCGCTCTCCCTGAAATCATTTGTCCATGCATAGTTACAGAGATGTGGGAAAAAATAATGTGTCCTTATCCTTTAGATGCTACACCCGACTGTGAACGTCAAGGACTTTGAGTCCTGTCTGTGTTCTTATCATGATAAGCACCGTTATTTCAGTCAAATCAAATAGGGACCCTCTTTTTAAAGTGCGAGAGACTTAAAAACAAAAGTGAGGTATGACCTTCTTTCGACTTCCTTAAGTGGGGGCATGCCAGAGAAAGGTTTGACAATCACTGCTCTAATGAAAAAAGTCTTTCTTTCTTTCTTTTTTTTTTTTTTACCGACACACCATCCTTGCATTTTGCGCACTGTAATATTATATTCAATCCAATAAGGAGGTGGTGTGGGAGTATTGCTTCGTTTGGGGGGGGTTGGAATGCTCTTTAATAAAAACAGAAGGAATCACGTGGTTTAAAAGTGATGTAATGGATATTTTATTTCTAGACGTTGTGCCACTCGCTAGGCCTTTGTATAAATAGCCCTTTGGAAGTGAACCATAAATAAACATAAAACAGCCCCTAACAACAAGAAGATAATTCAGTGCAGAGTTGTTGGCTGATTTATTTGGTTTTGTTTAGTGATCAGGTTTTGTTTTTTTTGTTTTTTTAGCTCTCAACAGTCCTTGATAGCGGACAGCTTTTTGGATTATCCCGTCACATTATTTCTGTATCTAATCCATCTACACGGATTAGATACAGAGCCGGTAAAGTAGCCGAGAGCTTCTGGGACAGCAATTAGGTTTGTGTAAGGTTGTTTCCCAAGTTGAGGTGATCCATAAAACAAAAGAAGAGAGAATGAGAAGTGGAACTGATGAGGCAAAAACCGCAATGAAATGATGATAATAAAACAGTTTATTAAAGAATTTTAGTCTCTCACTAAGAAAAATCAGAGGTTATATTGCATATGTAGAAACTTTACACAGTTTATAAAGGGATTTCATACTTTATAATTCGTTTCGGTAAACCCAACAAAGCCTTAAACTTTTTCCCTCTTTCCGTCGCACCACCCCGAACTCTGTCCATCCATCTATGTGTCACTCTTGGCCTGCTTCACTCCCCTAGTCTTCAGGACTCTCACCCGCCTCCTCCTCACCACCCTGCTCCCTCTCGGCGGGCTCACGCTCACTGCGGTCCTCGGGGTGTACCGGGTCAGACTCGCCACCTTCCCTTTCAGGCTGTGAGCCCGCCTGCCTTCCGCCTCCTCCTCCTCGTCCTCCCCATCCTCCCCCTGGTAGCCGTAGCGACGGAGAAATGGTTCCAGCGTTGCTAGGCGATGAGAGAGCTCGGTGATGCGTCGGTGCAGCAGAGAGACTTCCCTGAAGAGGTCGTTGACAGACTCGGACAGAGGGCGCACCCTGCAGGAGGAACAGATGAGGGTTAACTTCAGAGGACCGCTTACACATATGGAGCACTGTATGAAATTAATTATGACTGTGAATAAAGTCAGAGACTTGAACCAAAGCATTCTGTGTGGTTAACAGGAGACAAAGGAGGCAAAGACAGGCTGAGGTGAGAGTAAGAAATGCTCCTGTTCAACTTCAAATTGGATTGGTTTACTCTCTCGTGCCAAATACCGGTTACACCATTAGACCACCAGCAGCTACAGCCCCAAACCATTGATACAAGGTAGGATGGATTCAGGCTTTCATGGTGTCATGATCCTGCCATTGAAATGTCACAGCAGAAATTGAGACTCAGGCAATGCAAATTTTAGCCTCAATTTTACCTCAACGTCTTAGCTGACAGATATGGTCTTCTGCTGAGTTCAAAAGATGCTCTTTTGCATAGACTTTGGTTGTAAACAGTGTTTATTTGAGCCACTGTTGCATTCCTATCAGCTCAAAGCAGTCTGGCCATTCTCCTCTGATCTCTGGCTTCAACTGGACATTTCCATCCAGAAAAATGCTGCTCACTGGATATTTGTTCTGTTTTGGACCATTCTCTGTAAACCCTGGAGATGGCTGTGTAGGGAAAAATCCCAGTAGATTAGCAGTTTCTGAAACACTCAGACCAGCCATTTGGCATCAATAACCGTGCTTTCAGTGTCACTTAAATCACCTTTCTTCCTCATTTTGATGCTTTTGAACTTTATCAGGCCACCTCGACCACGTCTACGTCCCTAAATGCACAGACTTGATTGTCTAGTTAGACGTTTGCATTAACAAGCAGTCAACAAGCAGGGCACTAGTGTACCCTACAAAGTGGCCAAATATCTAAGGCAGCAGTAATGGGAAATGTGTTCACATGGTCATAATAAAATATGAAATCTCCCAGGCTGACTAAAACAGGCCTCAATAGAAATAAAAAAATACAGAGTGAACTCTTCTTGCAAGCAAAGGATGCTGAAGAAATAAAGATTTGCCTTAAAAGCAGATACTGTTAAACAGTAGTCATCTAATCAAATAAAAGCGACTCTTTTGTCTAATCCTGAGAAACTGAGTAAACAAACCTCGGGCTGATTAGACATCATGATGATGGGTGATAAAGGTTAGGCCCACCTGGAGTAGTCGGGGAGCAGCGTGCTGGGCTGTGAGTGCAGCAGAGTTTTGATCTCACTGAAGATGCGTTTTCCCCAGGCATCTAAAACTCTGGTCACACTGCGCACTGAGGCCACATTCACGCTCTCAGCTGAAAGCAAAGCGTGACACCATCAGGCTTCAATTTATGGAACAACAAAACATCCTGTATGAATCATGAAAATGAAGAAAGCGTGTGCTTTAATTGTTCAAGAACTGTTTCTCTGAAGTGTCTCGGATTGCTGCATTTCATTCAGCTGCCATAGCTCACGGCTTCAAACACACAGTGATTTACGGGCTCCGTATCTCCAAACAGAAGAGATCAAACACAGGCTTGTGATTTATACCTCCCTCTCTGTAGTTCCAGTACCCATAATCCACTTCATTCTCCTCCTCGGCTGCATAGGCCCCAGTTGCTGTGGCAACCACCATCAGCGCCATCAACAGAGAGTGAGGGCCCATGTCGAGCAGATACACGCTCCCCCTTATAAAAGATGAAGAAGAAAAGAACAAACGTGCCTGTGTCAAACTTAAGTTTCAAACCAACCTTTTTTTTCCCCCCCTTGTTTTTAAAGCAGAAAAAAATGCGTTTTCATCGCCGACAAAGAGGTGTGAAAATCAAAGCAACTTCATGTGCCACTAATTAGTGCAAAGGCAAGCATTTGTGTGTTTTTTGCCAGTGTGATGTGCAACTTTGTTACTGTTTTGTTTTATTGTATTTTACTTTATTGTCTCAGTGAGGACAATTTCTTGGAATCTGCACGTGCTAAGACTTATCAATGCTTAACAAATGGAAAAGTGGTAAAAGACAATTTTTTGATAAAGATAGACATAGCTTCTGAGTATAAAAAGTAAACCAAAACAAAAGTGTCCTAAAAATCACTTCTTTCTAATGGCCAGCAGGAGGCACCTCCTCTGGAAAACATGGTTTTGTATAGAAATCTTTGACAAAATAAATAGACTACTGCTTGTTTAAAAACTGCCCTTACTAACCATAATCTAAGCTATTTTAGGTAAATTATGTCCCAGTTCAGCTTCTTGGCTTCTCTGTAAAATGATCTGTCCTGTTTGAAAACAGTAAAAACAATATAATGCTCAGCTTTAGGCTTTATAATGGGACTTCACCAGCTACTGGGCTGACTTTGCAGTGGCTATGTGCATCTTTTATATACAGTCTTTGGGACAAATGGCACACATGTGCCAGTAATAACTGTTACTGTCGTAGTAAATAAAAGACATCTTTCACTTAAACTGTAAGAAATAAATGTGTATAATTATGAAAAAAGTTAGCTCGTTGTAATTATTCTGTAACTGTCCTATAATTTTGAAGCAAAACGTTTATGTTAATTCACAGAAAATGAAATTATTTTTTAAAATGTTTTTTTTTTTTACTTTGGAGGCATACTAATGAAAAAACAAACAATAAATAAATAGACAAATAAATGAATAAATAAATAAATTACTATAGGCAATAGAAAAAATAGAAATAGAAAAAACAGGAACAGTTATGTCAATTGATTGTTTATCTATTACTTCACTCCTTTGTTAGAGTATGAATTGTGGTGGGGAAGGTCTTTATCAGTAGGAAAAGCTGTAAAACTTAAAATACAAAGTCCAAAATTATGCCTTTCTTCATATTTTCCAAAGCTTTCCAGTGGACCAGCTTGGAGTCTTTCCCAGGCCAATTTTGGCCCCTGGGCCTCATGTTTGACATCCCTGGTATAAAGTTTACCAAAAGGCCTTAGAACCTGGTACTTTATTACAAAATGTTTGTGAGTCATATTACATTTATGCTCAAAGCATAAATGTAATATGACTTCACTTCTTGTCTGGCAGCTTTATCTCCAGCCTTTTTCATAAAATCAAATTATGGATGTTTCGACCACAGCTTGATCCAGTGAGTCCAACAGCACCTTATTTTTCATAACTGGGTAAATGGTTAAAAAGATCACTGGTGGTGTTAGAAAGCTGGAGACTCATGTAATACTCCCAGTCACTGTGGCAGATCCAGGATCCACAGAGGGAAAAATAAGACGTGTAAAAACACTTGTACGTCTCTGCTTTGCCTCCAATAAAACCCCACTGATGACAACACAGCTACTTGATAATGGGGCAGGATGTGAACCAAAAAAGTCTTGTTCCCTGTCGAATTGAAGGGATGAAGAAAACAGGCTTTTTCCAGTTGGACCTGTCTGTGTGTGTGGAGAGAGCAACAGCAGTTCAGTTGGGAAAAAGAAAAGGAAGGCAAGTTTTTGATTTTTAGAGTCCAGTTTTAATGGGGAAGAAAAGAGAAAGGCTAAAGGCAGGCGACCCAGAAAACCAGCCAAGCAAAGGGAAAAGCAAAACATCAGCACTGCATCCATATGACAGATCTGTGAATCATACTGGACAGTAATAAGCCGATGACTCACTGCTGAGCTATTGTAAATGTTCTCAGGAGGTCTGAATTTGGAGGCTGATCAAAGGAGGAGTGAAAATTAACCACACAACAGCACCACGCAAACCAGCACGCCGTCACCTGTTATGATTATGGTTTGTGGCTGTGCTGGAACAAAAACACTTTTCAACTTTGCAAACTAATGCCGCAGCGGCAGAAGTATCACAAGCTGGGAGCTGTTTCGGAAAAATGAGCAAATGAGCCGATACTCACGACTTGAAATGATGATGATGCTTTTAAGACTCAGCAGGAAGTCCTTCTCCCTCTCCCATGCAGTTTGAATACCAGATGTCTCTGCTCCTCTCGCCTCTCCACCCTGTCGCTGCCACGGTCCCTCTACTTACTTCTTCTCCCTTCTCTCCTGTTTTCTCCGACACTCTCTCCACCCTCGTCTCCCAGCTTTGGGATAATTAAGAGAAGAGTGTGCGGCAGGTCTGGCACAGAGCTCTTTTTAAAATACGTTTAGGGTTTGGGAGCTGTGCTAGCTTTTAGACCCCAACACACGCCCACCTCCAACTCTCTCTCTCCCTCTCATGCACATCACATGCAGACAAATTCTGCAATCCAGCTGCTGCCAGATGTGTGGCACATCCTCTTCTCTGAGATCTCCTTCTGTCTCATCTTCACCATGGAAGAGTCAGGTATATGCATATTTGAGATTGCTATCTCACTCAGCTGGAGGATCACATTTCTGCACTGTGGTCTCCTTAAAAATGTTACAAATTCTTTTTATCTGACCGTTTAACACCTTCTGCCCTCCACACAGCGATATTCAACTATAAGAAGTAACTGCTGCTAGTATTTATGTCAGAAACAGAGAAACAAGAGAAACCTCTTTTACTTTTCTATTAAACTTTAATAGAAAACCTGCACGTTTACTCTACACTGTACTAGAGAACCACTTACTCTGTAAATTACAAATAAATATACAAAATATAATGCCTTTTTAGGGGTTAAACCGACTAACAATATGTACATAACATGCCTTAGTTTATTTTCTTTATTTAATATGTTAAAGAATATTTTCTCTATGATTTGTTTGATGTTGTTCATCCTCCAGGTTCTCTAAAATCCTCTTACAGTCATAATAATAAAAATATGTATATTGTGAAGAAATAGAAGCTCTTATCTGCATGCTGAAAACACAAATGAAAAACAATTGTGGAAAATGTTGCAGTAAGTTAAGCTGAAGTCAATTTGATCTCCTCTATGTAATCTGATTAAGTGCAGGAAAGTATTCAAGTGCTGTAACATGTAACGTAAAGTAGGGATAAATCCATTTAAAGCAAGCATAAAGTATAAGCATAAAATATACTCCAATACGTTTACTAATACTGTACTCTTAAATAATTTTCCTTTAAAGCTTTGAGATAAAGATTCAAATGATTTAACATTAACAAGTAAATAAGGACTTATAATTGTTGTTTAATCACCCTTTAAGGTTTTTAGACATGATCAGAAGAGCCTGCTGGAGTTCACACTGAGCATTAGAATGGGGAAGAAAAGCGAATTAAATAACTTTATTTCATATTTCAGAAACTCCATGTTGATTTCTGCTGCAGCAATCAGACAGTAGGGCCAGAATTTGGTGGAAACAACATAAAAAGCATGGATCCTGGTGTAAACATTTCACACCAGTGGTGTTGTCATGGTATGAAGAACATTTGAGTGTTGTTGCTCATCATGTCCATGTCTTTAGGACCACAGTGTACCCAGCTTCTGATGCCTGCTTCCAGTAGGATAATGCACCCCTTCACAAAGTGCAAATCACCTCAACTTGGTTTCTTGAACATGACATCAAGTTCTCTTTACTCAAACGGCCTCTACGAAATACAGTAGTAGTTGCAGTAAATCAAAACTTGAACATCTTCCTTATATAATATTACAGAGCAGAAGGCTAATGTACGTCAAAAGGGAAACGGCAGCTGAGTAAAGTTCCTCAGCAAAGCCTAGTAGTTCATTAAAACCTTTGTTTCAGCAATGGAAACTTTTAATCTCAGGGGATGTTAGGAGTCCAATCCAGTATATCTAAAGCATATAACCTCATTTCTCAGTGCACTGATTAAAGCTAAAAAGGCAACCCAGTGACTCCAGTTCATCTGGTTCAAAACTCCAGTGAGGTACTTGTTTGCATGTCAGATTTAAAAGGACCTCTTAGGTTAAGTGCCCTTCTGTGCTGTGCTCCTGTAAACCTGATCGCTAGTCTATCTGTGTTTTTATTGTATACTTCACTCCCCAGGAAGGAGGAGAGATAAGAAGCGCATTATAGTGGGTATGAAATGGAATGAGTTATTCCTCAGTGACTGGCATCCAGATGTTATTCCCCCTCTCTATGTCTGTTTTCATGCTGTGGGCTGAGGTGAGGTCAGAGTTGGCCGGTAATCTCTCCAGAAAGGAAATGCTGAAAAAGTCAGGTGGACAGGCGGAGAGAAGGAAGAGGGCGTAGGGACAAAAAAGACAAATGGAGTTGAATAACAATAACTGCCACACTATAACATCTGCACATCTCCACTGGCAGCTTTAGAGAGAGCGAATCAGCAGAGAGTTACTGTGGTGAAGAAGTCACACTACCCGCGACAGCTGGTTCACATTAACAAAAGGCAATTTGTCACCTTCAGCTAAATTCCAGCCATGCTCACACACACACACACACACACGCGCGCGCGCGCGCTTATTTCCGCTCCCTGCTCGAGTCTTCTCTTTCTGCTGTCGTCTGAAAACCACATGACGAGGTGCGCACTCGTGGCTCACTCTGTTACTTCGCCAACACTGTCTCACTGTGGACGAAAGCCAAAACTGCACTTTGCTTCCCATCCAGACGCTGACGTAACAGCAAACTGCGACCAGAAGAAGTCTTTCTTTGGACAAAACAAAAACTTTTAGAGTTGCCTGTGGAAAGTCTTTAACCTTTAGTGTTTTTAGACTTTAATATTGTCTGCCATGTCCTAGACTAACATGTAAAATGCTGTTTCTGGTTGTTCCCTTTAGAGTGCGTCAGTGTCCATCAAACATTTTGGGGAAGTGCTTTTTGGCAGAAAGAGGAACTTCAACAGTCTATAGAGTCACAAAACATTGTCATCGAAAAAGAATACAGACACCTTTATCAAACTACCCAATCGCACCATGGAATCTCAACAGTTTTGGACCCTTTTCTTCAAGTTGACATGGATACCTGCATTTTTCCTTCTCACTATGTGTTCAGCAATGGATTCACCAAGTGAGCCACCACATTTCTGCTGTGACTGATGTTTATTTGACTGGAATGAGTGTTTTCTGTTGCTTACGTGTGCGACTAACCCTGTAGTCTAGAAATAGTGAGGAGAATTAATGAACTGCAGCAGATTTATTTTGTGTCCAGCCCTAATGTGAACCTCTAACATGTTTTTTCACAGGTATCAGTCTGGAGCGCGAAGTCTTTGTGGCCTTTAGAGGTGAAAATCTCAACATTACATGCAATTTGACCAAAGCAGTAAACCAAACGGAAGACGGTTGCTTGACATGCTTCGATCCAAAAAACAAAATAATATACAATAATACCATCCCTACAATGGATACCAGACAGGAAATATTTTCCTGGCATCTGGAGCTGAAAAACCTGAAGCTTTCAGGACTTTACTCCTGCCAGTATCAAACGGTGAAGGTGGATTGGTTTCTTCGAGTGAGAGGTTAGTCCAAAAGAAAGAAAATGAAGAGGAAAGCTCCAACTGTAAGACATCTTTATCACAGTTACACAGCAGTAAAGTATTCTAACTAAGGAAGAGCTGCCTTGAGGTATATAAGAAACAGATTCACTGCATTTTTTCCAGATTTTTTTTAAAAAGAGTAAATGTGTTTAAAAGGCTCTCTGTTAAAGACATGCAGGACATGAAGATAACTGTTTGTAATCACACATTAACGCAACTTCTCAACTTTCCCTTCTTACTCCTTCTTTTTAAATCTTCCTCTTTCTTCAAATGAAGCAGCGTCCATCTGTGATCCTGTCACAGATGAACACGATAAACTCAAAAGTAAGCTACAGATTAAGATGCTTCAATCAGGGATGCTTTGATACATATTATTAGTGTCGAGGAGGTTGGTGGGGTCAGTGACTGAACTACGATGATACCTTGCTGCTATTGAACAACACTAAAAATAAGACGTTTTTCTAGTTGCATCCTTTGCAAATACAAGCAATAATCAAAATAACTTGTAACACAGCTTTAAGGTGAATATTAAGAATATGCTTTCAAATGCTTGCAGTCCCGCAAAGGGGATCATATACAATTTGCTATTTTCCACTGGCTCTTTCATGGCATGCATTTTTAATTCCTCTTTGTTATCTGGGCTAATTGGGACCCAATGAATGTAAAAACAAAGAATTACCAGATTTTTTTTTTTTACCTGATTTTTGTTCCTGAGAAAAATGAGATCTACATATGAATCCATTCGTTTTAAATCTCAATAGAACAGTGGCAGTATAGTGTCCTCGTAAGTGGATATCAGGCCCTTGTTGAGCAAAATTTAGTATTCTGGTCTAGATAACCCAAAATTTGATGCCCACATATGTGGACGCCAGGTCCTAGGAGGTTAAAGGGCATGCGTACTGATGAAAAAGTATTGCTTAGTTCATAAAGAAAAGAACAAATAAACAGCATTCTGTGTAATAAAAAATCATTTTTTCTCTCTTATCCTTCCAGTAGCTTTGCTATCCCTGAGATCTATCTTCTGAGCCTTTGAAGGGTCCCGAATCTCATTTTTGAAACCCCTGTATGTCTTGAGAAATTAGCCAGAACAGACGCCAAAGGCCATTTGATCTGCATGTTATCCAGTTGTGATGAAGTCCAGCACAGGGTGACACTTTTTAAAAAAAAATGTATTTATTTTTTGTGTTTGTGGTTTTTCCAGATGAACGCTACAAGGAACCTGTTAACACAGAGTTCATCATCATGGCCGTCTTCACGGGTGCGCTGTTGATCTTCAGTGTGCTCGGCTCAGTGTATGTCTTCAGAGGACATTGGGTAAGACTGATCCTGCTGATAAGCAGGCAATAGTTAAGAAACAGCAGGTTACGACACACCAGAGTTTCTTCACAGTTTAATGAGGGATGTTTTGACAAAGTTTTAACTGTATCCAGTTTTCAAGAATTGACTGACAAGTACTTGATCCAAGAGGCTTGCTCAGTTCTACAAACAAAGGTATTTAATCCCTATTGGGATGGTTGTCCCCTTTGGATGTGGTCCTGAGTTCACTGACCCACTATTAATCGCATGAGTTATCACACAACCCAAGGCATGCACTCCAGATTAAGTTACAAGTTGGAATTTAAAATGCCCCAGTGGGAATTTTCATCTGAAACTGATTATATGATTTAATCCTGATTATACTTAAGTTTAATAAGTGTGAACAATTATACTGCAAATAACAAACAGCTGTCCAACATCAGGCAGTGTCATCTCAGAGTCTCAACCACAAAACCCATATCAGACTAATGGAAATAGTCACATGCCACCAGCTTTGTCATGTCTTTATTGCCTCATAAACTGCACTGGGACTGCTGTTACTGAACTACTGAATTATAATCATTTACACACTGATTTGAGCCAAAGAAAACCTAATACTCTGACTTACAACATGCTCAATTTCTTCATCCTATCAGTGGCTGTGCTTCTTTCGTAGTCCCAGTGGACTTGAGCTCTTATACAGCAAGCGCATTGAATGCGAAAATGAAGTTAGCCCCATAAACTCTGAATACAAACACAAGACAAAAAACTAGAAAGGGAGCAGCTGTGAGGAAAGCCTCGTGTTTTACTCGTTTGTATGTTCCACACCTGTGATTCTTTTTTCTTTTTTCTTTTTTTTGATGAATCCAACTCCATCTTTAGACTAAGAAATATGAAGCTGGTGAGAAAAAACAAAAGCAAAGCAAAGAAGAGAAGAAGGTGACAAAGAAGGAGGACGATAGCTTGGATGCAACAGCAGCTCAGTCCACGTCTTACTATGCCGTGAGCACCTCCCTCCTCATCAGTGTCTTTCACCTGAACTTCCTTACATTCATGTTGTCATTTCCAACATTTATTTGGACACTGACATGAAGATTTCTTTCAGAGTCTAGAGCCTCGTCCCAGGTCTATTTATGATGTACTGGACAGCTCACCTGCCAGCGGAGAGAATAACCAAGACAAAGACAAACCCAAGAAAAAGGAACCCCCAAAAAAGGTCAGCGAACTTTGAGTGTCTTTTCACATCTGACAGTATCAGAGAAAATAACGTGGTGTCAAAATAAAACATGTAAATGTTGACTTGCTTCTCATTTTACCTCCACAGGCAGCGCAAAAGACAAAAGACAAGGATGAAGGTGTTTTTGAGTCTGTTTATGAGAACTTTTAGATCAACTGATTGTGGGATCATAATCCAGCGCTCTTCTACTTTAATCTCATCTGTGTCAGCGACACTGAGAGAATCATCTTTCAATAACATCAAAAAAACCCACAAATGCAAAGTAAAAGTAGTTTGGTACAACACAAAGATTTTTAAAAGTGTGTAAAATATGTAAATGTACAGAAGCATCCCCATCAAAATGAGCACAGTGTATCAAAAGTACTAAAGGTTTTCACTAAATGCTACGACTGTACTACGTAGAAGTCTTTAGCTACACCTCATTTCTTTAGATTTTGTGCACCAATTTATTCAAACGGGCAAGGCAAAAAGAGAGTTTGAACAGTTCTAATGAGCTTTCTTGTCATTTCTTTAAGGAGTCTTTAGGCATCTTGATGGACGTTCAATGCTCTTCTTCTGACTGGGTTTGCTCTATTTTCTGTTAAAATGATTCCACACTGCTTCAATAATGTCGGTGTGGGAATAAAGTCTGGTCTCTGGGGAGATCAATTCCATAACTGACAGTGTTTGTGCGTGTTTTTTTATTATTGCTTTTTTCCCCTTTAGTTCAGTTAGTTTGGGATCACTTTCATGCTCAAAAATGGAGTCGCTAACAATCAGATGCCAAATGGTTTTGCGTGAAAGATCAAAATCCTGTGTTTATGGTTTAATTCATTTTTGACAAGCAGCAAATGCCCCAGTTGAACTGCAGCCCCAAACCATGACAGAGCCTCCACCGTGTTATACAGATGGCTGCACATACTCTCTGTTGTACTTCTCTCCTGACCTCCTCCGTACTGATGATGATTTGAGCCAAAAATTTCCAATTTGGATTCATTACTCCATAAGACTTGTGGCCACTGATTTTCAGTCCAGTTCTTGCTTAATTTTGCACACCATAGCCTTTTCTCCCCTTTTCCCTTCATTAACAATGCTGTTTAACAGGCACCTTTCACTGAAACCATTTGTGATGAAGCTTCAGTGAACAGTAGATGGATCAACTGAAGGGCCAGATGTATCTCTTGGTTTTTTTTCCAAATGGAGTCAAGTGTTTGACGTCTTCTTCTGACCTCAGAAACTGTAGGTAACAGGTAGCTGATTTTCAATAAATGTGTCTCTTGTCACCGGCTTCTGTCCGGTGCTGTAGCCTTTCTACTCATTTGGGCATGTCCTTTACGTCATGCGCCACGCCATTGCCGACGCCGACCAATAAGATCGAGAGTTGAGGCTGCTGTCAATTGGACTTCCTGGTGTAGTTTGTTTGCCTGCATTGACCATGGCTGCGGAGGGCGATTTTCTGGCGAGATACCGAGCTGTGTCAAATAAACTGAAAAAGTAAGGCTTTGAAATTGCTTTGTTTAAGAAGAAAGATGGACGAATATCAGGAATAGCTAAATGTTATTTAGACTGAATGCGAGGTAACAGCTTTCAGCTAGTGCTAATGGGCTAAGCTAGCGTTAGTGTTAGCCTGTTGGTGCTCGTTTTGTAGTGAAGTATTTGGTCATTTTGAGATGTTTTAGCCCAGGTTCATCGAAAAATAAGCGATGAGTTGTTGGTGCTGTTTGACAGCTAACCCATAACTAGCCGGTAGTTTGCCACAGTACTGATATTCTATGTTTATCTAGCTGCCGTGTATCACAGTTGGGTATCTAAGATGTTTTAAAATATGAAAATGCTGTGTTTTCTTTTGTAGGCGTTTTCTTCGGAAGCCCAATGTGGCGGAGGCTAGTGAGCAATTTGGTGAGTGCCACATTAGTCCATCCATCTAAGTGCTGTGATCCAGCCTATACTGCAGCACAGAGGACTCAGCGCCTCTCTTGTGCTGTTAAATGATAGAGGCTGAATAAATGTCACCAGGCTTGTCTTTACCTGTGCTTTCAGGTCAGCTGGCAAAGGAGCTGAAGCAGCAGGACTGCCTTCAGTATGCTGCCTTCTGTAACCTGGCCATGGCTCGGTGAGTGGATCCATATTCAGTTCAACTGAATTGTGCCAAAGCACAGCAACAGACACCTCGAGGTGCTTTTACACTGTAAGGTAAAGACCCCATAATAATCTGGAGAAAACCCCAACAATTAAGCAACCCGCCATGAGCAAGCACTTTGCAATGGTGGGAAGGAAAAACTCCCTTCTAACAAGAAAAATGCTCTTGAGGAACCATGTAGAACAGCAGCGTTTGTCCTGCAGACATAGAGCAACAGCAATAGTGGCTAGCCAGCCTCAACAGCTAAGGACTGGACAACCAGAGTCCCAACTAGGGAATTTGTGTGACTAGCTGACTTGTTGCTATTGTCACTAGTTTGTACAAGATGTACTAGTCATTTAATCTAGTTGTTTTGCATTTTAATTGATACCCAATTCTGGTAAATTGTTGTCCTAATGCTATGCAGCTATCTGTCACCAGATGGTGTGTCATTGGTGAGAAATGCTATAAATCCATTAATCTCAGCTTGATCTGTTTGTTAACGATAGGGTGAGGAGTTCATCCATTCAGGAGGGGTTCAGATAGAGCTGCTGCCCCTCTACATCAAAAGGAAGCAGCTGAGGCTGTTCCTTCATTTAGAGAGTTTTTGACATTAAACAATTCTCAAGTTTAACTATACATCTTCTTAGCTGTAGACTAGTCGTTTAGTACAATTGTGCCATTCATGCGGCAGCACCCATCTAGCAGTTGTTTCAGTTGGATAATGCTGCTCCTCCAGTGCCAGAATAGTGCAGGGCTTTCTAGATCAGGGGTGTATCCTGAGACTTCCTTGGCCAGCATTAACCCTGATAGATCTCCTATCTAACATGCCTGGAACATGCTGAGTCAACAAGCAGTGTGCACTGCACAGCTGCAGTCTGCACTCATCCAGGAATGGAGAGCAGTTCCTCAATAACAGATCCAGACACTTGTGCAGTCCATGCACAAACTGGTAAAAATGCATAGATTTGAAATACAGTAACACATACTTATTGCCTTAACACAGACGCACACTTTTGGGTGTGTGTGTGTGTGTGTGTGTGTGTGTGTGTGTGTGTGTGTGTGTGTGTGTGTGAGACAGTAAATAGCAAAGTGATATTGAGACTCTCTTGGGTTGGTATCTTGCACAAGGATATTTGGCATGCAGACTGGAGCAGCCAGGGATCGAACCACCAACCCTTCTGATTAGCAGATGACCTGCTCTGCCTCGTGAGCTGAGCCGCTCCACTCAGTAATGAGGCGCTTGGTTTCACTGATGTTCTTGTAGAAGACTGGGAGCAAATCCTTCATGCTTGTATCCAAAATTTCTGGGATCTCTGCCAGGAAACTGCAGAAACTTGCTCATCATCATTATTTTGGTTTGAAATGCTCAAGGATCACACGCAGGTTTATTGATCAAATATTCACACGCTTGTCCTACATTCAGGTCATAAAAGATTCAAGTGTAGAACCAAGCATAAAAGACTTTAAAAGGCTGACTTGAAGCTTGAAAATATTGGTGTTACTCATTGTGGCTTCACCACATAATGCTGCAGTTTAATAAGTAAATTTGAGTTATTTTTCCTACATCCGCTATAATTTTTTTCAGACACAAATGGTCAAGTTTTTGACAAAAGTATAAGTAGCATGACTTCATGAGGACAATTAGATTAAAAACTTCACACTTTTATTATTGTATTTATGCCATAATTAGCTTATTTAGCTTTCAAATGGCACACATGTTTGTTATCAGTTTTTTTAAGTTCTATCAATCTAATATTATATTTTTAGCTTAAAATATTTAGAGCAGATCACTAACTTTTCTTGTTTAAAACAAAGAAACAGCATGTGAGGTTGTTACATAAAGGTACAGTCAGTGGCATGCTAAGTTATCAGTGGTCAGCAGTAGTCTTAATTAGCCCACAGGGAGAGCGTAGCATTCATAGTCATGACAGTGACCTGTCGGCTGTTGTTATACATCCTCTATGTGTTGACTGCAGGTGTGAGCAGACTCTCTTTAATGCTCCTGGAGAGGCACTGGCATTAACTGACGCTGCTCGCCTCTTCCTCTCATCTGAGAAGGAGAACAGGGCACTGCAGGCTCCAGGCTTTGATGAACACCTCCAGGCTGCACTCAACTGCTACAGCTTCGCCATTAAGGTATGATGAGCTCTAGTTTTCAAGTAGATTTTTAGTGCTTGATGCAGTAAATGCCCTCCAGAATAAATCAGCAAATAAAGCAGATTCACCATGGAATATTTCATTAGATCTGGGTCTGGAAAAAAAGATTGTGGAGTACATTCTTGTATCGTGACTGAATTCTGATGTACAAATGAATTGCAGGTGTATATTGAGATGAACCAGCCTGTGATGGCAGCCAGCCTGTGTTTGGAACTTGGCAACGCGCTCAAGGTAAAACTGCTGTCTCTCAGGATAAATGACCCAGAATTGTTTTTTTTTTTTTTTTTTTTTTTTTTTTTTAAGCAAATGATGGAAATAATGATTCGTTGTTACTCTCCTGTCTTCCTCAATAGGAGATGAATAGGCCAGGAGAGGCTATTGTTCATTATCAGAGGGCTGCAGAGTTACAGACGCAAACACCCATCGAAGCTTTGCTGTCGATGGGAGAAATGGCCACGTGTAAAATCCTCACCCGTGAGTTCTGTCGGTTCTGATTGAGTAGCTGCAGTTTGTTTGCTGTGCAGACAGGATCTGACGTGACTTTTGTGTTTGTGAATTTGTATTACTTGTGTTTTTATGATTTTCTTTTTTCTTTTCCAGGTGATTATGACGGTGCTTTGTCAGTGTTCACAGAGATGCAGCTGATCTGTCAGGAGAAAGGACTGCAGCTACCAGGCTCCATCACCCCTGTTGGTGAGCATCTGATAAAAAAATTTTATTAGCAGAGTTTTGTAAAGATGGGGTGTTATTACAGCCTTAGCAGTTTGTGTTTTCTTAACTAAAGCTGTATCCAGTATCTTAAATTGATGAAAACAGCTCAACTTGAAAACTGGGATATTTAAGAGCAGCATTCCCTCATAATTGTCTTTTTTTTCTGCTGTGCAGATTTTTCATGTTATTTGCACCAAGAGGAAAAATGTCTTAATTTCTCATCTTTAATTTTACTTTCTTGGCAACAAAGGTGCCTTTTTGGACATTGTGGCAAAATGTGAGATATCCAGGGTGCTTCTGCTCATGTTGCTTGAGGTAAGCTCATCGGTTTTGCTGATAATTAAAACAACCTCTCTCACTGCAGACTTGAGTGCAAAGTCATGTTCAATGTTGTGTTTTTGAAGGTATGATTCAGGCTATTTGTTTAAATTTATGTAAATATGCACTTTAACAAGTTTTTATTTATAGGTAGTTGCAATAAATACCTTTAAATTCACTCTTCAAATACACTATATTGCCAAAAGTATTTGTGCAGCTACCTTCCCACTCATATAAACTTGTGTGATGTTAATCCATAGTGTTTAATATAATGTCGACCCACCCTTTGTAGCTATAACAGCTTTAACCTTTCTGGGAATTCATTCCACAAGGTTTAGAGTTTGTTTGTGGGAATTTTTGACCAGTCTTCCAGAAGCACATTTGTGAAGTGTTTCTACAAAGTTGGGAATATGAAATTGTCCGAAATGTCTTGTTATGCTGAAGCATTAAGTTCCTTTCACTGGAACTGAGGGGCTGAGTCCAAGGGGCAACATGAGGTACGAAGGTCTGTAGCAGTTGACTCTGCAGAAAGTTGGAGAACTCTTTGCACTGTGCGTCTCAACATCCACCTACCCCACTCTGTGATTTTACGTGCTCTGCCACTTCATGACTGAGTTGCTGTCATTCCCAATCACTTCCAAGTTATTATAACACAACTAACAGCTGACTGTGGAATATTTAGTAGTGAGGAAATTTCACAACTGGACTTGTTGCACAGGTGGCATCCTATCACAGTACCACTGCACTCCTAAGAGCGATCCATTCATTCACAAAGGTTTGTAGAAGCTGTCTGCATGGCTAGGTGCTTCATTTTATACACTTGTGGCCATCAAAGTTACTGGAACACCTGATTTCAATGATGTGGATGGGTGAGTGAATACTTTTGGCAATATAGTGTACTTTAAATGCACTGCAAGGAGAGAGGAGGCACAGAGTGAGAAAAAGCTGGTCCTAATGTATCCTGACACAAGTACTGCATCTCCACATGCAACACACAGTTTGACGTGACGTGAGACTCGAGCTAATGCAAGGATTTCTCATTTGGCAGCTTCAGACCCTCCGTTTTCACGTCTCTTCACTGTCTCTCACACTTAATTCTCGCAGCGAGGAGCTGAGACTGAGCTGAGGAGACACATTAGCATAATGAAAGCACCTGTTGTGTGCATTGCATAGTTTTATTTCTTTATTTTAACCACATACATTCAGCAGCATAAACACCCACCTGTACTTGAGTGTCAAACAGCCCTCCGCTGGCCAAACAGTGAACTGTTAGAAAGCAGAATAGTTTTTTAAAGCAATTAGGCCGTTTTAAACCACCACAGTAACAATGCAATTACACTTAATGACAATGTTAATTATTTATGCAGCATCTTACAGTAATTACTGTGCATCTTGAAAAATTCAGGATTGTTAGTGCAGCAAAACTTAAATGGTCCCACGTTGGTGTGGTTTTGTTTTTTTTGGTGCAGCCTCCACCTCAGAAGTTGTTACCAGAACACGCCCAGACCCTGGAGAGATACGCGTGGGAGTCCTTTGATCCTCACAGCCAATGTAAATTCACCTCAGCACTCGACTATTTGAGTATAATAATGTGTCATTAATCCTGCGCACTTATTGAAGTTGTGTAAATGTTGTTTTTTGTCTTCTGCTTCAGTGACCTTCTTGCCTGAGAATGTTTTCCTGCTCCTGCAGTCCGTAGTGGTGAGTTTCATGATAACACGGTCTGAGTCTTCCTGTCTCGTACAGGAAAAATAATGGTCTTCACGCCCTTCATATGACAGTGATGTATTGTGTGTGTTGAAGTTTGTTTTGTTTTGTTTTTTTCCTTTGGCAGTGAAGTGATTTCTCTTTTTTTTTTTTTTTTTTTTTTTTTCTGGCTGCAGCATTTGTAGTTTGTCAGTTTTGTGTAGGTTTCTTCCTCTGTATTTTTCCCTGTTACACTAAAAATATTTGGGGGGGTTTCTTCAGTCACAGTAAAAAAAGCAACACATGGCACATTACATCATGTCGGTAAATATAGAAGCCCTGTGTGAAAAACACCCCTTCGTATTTCTGTAGGTATTGTGAGAGTAAGAAGCAACCAGGTGCTGCTAATCAAATGCACAGACGTTTTGGCAGTTTGTTGGCCTGCAGCATTCATAATCACAGTGCCAATGTGGAAGACATCAGCAATGATGTGAGAGAAGCAGCTGTTGCTGCCCTTCAATCTAGGCAGGGTTATAAAGCTGATTCCAAACTATTTGAGGTCCATCATTCTGCAGTGAGACAGTCACAAGTGGAAAACATTCAAAAGCTGTCAGTCTTCCCAGGAGTGGATGTCCCAGCAAATTAATCCCAAGATTAGATTATCCAGTGGTCAGAGAAACTGGAAAGAACCCAAGAGCTGCATCTTATAGGCCTCAGTTAGCAGGTTAAATGTTAAAGTGCATGAGCATACAGTTAAAGCATACGATGAAGCCTCTGCTTTCAGAACATGGAAGCATGACTTAGGTTTGCAAAGTTGCATCTGAACAAACTACAAGACTTCTGGAACAGTGTCCTTTGGACAGAGGAAGCCACTTTGGAGAAAATCAAACACAGCATATCAGCATAAATGCCTGACATCAACTGTCAAGCACGGTGGTGGAGGAGTGATGATTTGGGATTATTTGGCAGTAGTAGGATCGCACCAACTTGCAGTCATAGAGTCACCCATGAACTGCTCTGTATACTGGAGTCAGATGTGAGGCCGACAGTCAAAACTTTGCCAAAATTGGGTCATGCAGCAGGGTAACAAAAACCCCAAGCACAGCAGCAAATCTCAAACGGAGAATGGCTGAAAAAGAAAAGAAACAAGGCCCAAAGTTTAGACCGCAAACTTAAGAGAGCTGTGCATAAACAAAGGACACATACCTCACCACTAAGGTTGTTCTACAGGTTACTGAATCTTCAGTTGATGTTTTTCACACACTGCTTCTGTTTTTTTGGCTCTGTTTTGTTAAATAATGATGCAGTGTCTCAGGATGTCTTTACCTAATTTTAAGACCTACTACGGACCAGATCTTTGTTTTTATTGCGTCCTGATATGTGACACATAAGAATTGACAGAGGCCATCCTTAATTTAAAAAACCAAAAACCAAAAAAAACAAAACTGTATAAATAAAAAAAGTTAATAAAAAATAATAATATTTAATGTAGAGAAAGATTCTTCTCGATGGAGCACGCTCTGTCTTTGGGAATGAATGGCCGGTAACAGAGAATAAATATTAATGAGTCAGAGGCCTCGTCAGGGTCCTCTGAATCTGCAGTTATGTTTTTATTAGTGCAGTGAATAACAGCAGATCTGTTTTGCAGATGGCGTGTCAGGAGAAAGACACAGAGTCTCTAAAGTCTCTTCAGACTGAGTTATGGTAAGCATTTACAAATGTTAATTTCCATCATGTGAGAAACATCTTTTACTGCTTCTCGTTCTTAATTTTCCATATTGATCACATGCTTTATGCGGTTTTCCCCTTGCAGGCCGTTTCTGACAGCTGAGCAGAACCATCTTCTCCACCTGGTGGTTCAAGAGCGCATCACACCGTCTGGTCAAGGCATTTAATACAGTCCAGTTTTTATTCGCTTCCTCTGGGAACGATACTTTATATAATGGAACATTCCTGTTTCTGAATGGGTCTGTTGTAAGGCCCGAAGAAGGGTTGTTTTCAAAACTCCAGTGTTGTAACTTGGACTCTTTGTGCTTATTCAGTCACGTAGGTTTGGAAATCAAACTGCACTATCTTTATGTTGTCCTCAGATGTGCAGATTGCTGTTGCTAGGAATCCTTAGCTAAAAATAAATGTTATGTGTTTGTATCTGAGTGGAGACTATCAAACTGGACTACCACATATGTATTATGGAAAAGTGACTTGTAGACTTGTGACTTCAAATGTAGAAGAACTTATTGTGTTTACAGCTGGTTAGTAGATTAAACACGAATACTTTGTGTTATCATTTTTATTAATAAATGACATAACATGGCTTAAATTCCAATATAACAAAATCTTCTGCATAGTTCTGTAATATGGTGCAATGACACCTCTGTCCTCCATCCCTGGGTCACTTAATTTTCACTTGTACAAATGCATGTACTTTTCTTATGTTAGCAGCCCCCTACAGACAAATAAGTAAACACAATAATAAAAAAACAAAATACAAAATGCAGCATAAAAATATATGGTGGTTACAATGTACATAGACTGATGTATAATGTTTTGTTCTAGCTGTAAAATAATGATTAACATGATTAAAGCTAGTTGTAAATGAAGGATTGTTATTTCCTGATTGTTCAAGTACTACAACAGGAATGTTATTTGTCGGTTTTTACTCCTCAGTCAGAAACTTAACATATTAAATGATAACATTTAGTCTCCATCAACCTTTCTGAACCTTAAAAGAACTGGTAAACATTTTGGGAATAAATTATTTACTATCTTGCTGAGTAGGACATGAAAAGATTAATACTAATTGTTTGACTTTCTACACTAAAGAGGACCAAAGTTTCAAAAAAACAAAACAAAGACCGTAACCATGTAAAGAGAGTTTCCCCGAGCAGTTTTCTCTTTCTATCGTCTTCTACACAATCACACTGCACAGATTCACCCCCTGCTGGTCGTTAGAAAGAATGCAGCTGTGACCATCTTTTATGCACAGTCTTAGCATAAGAACTGAAAATGTGAAAACATTGGCTTCAAACCACTGTCACCTCTGAAGTTAGAGTCTCCCCTTTTTGTTCGCACCCAGCCAAAAATTCTCATGTACAGCTCAGTGACTGTTTCACTAAAGCTAAGCTGACCAAAAGTTCACTCAAATCAATCTTGTCATTTTTTTTAGCAAAAAAACAACAACAAGCAAACAAACCAACCCAAAGCAATTATAAGCGTTTCTCAAAATGTCTCACTATTCCTTTAAAGTACTTATGTCTGACCTACTACTACTATTTAACACTAAATAACTGATTTATTAGCTATGTTCTGGTAATATTCCCAATAATTCAGCACTATGAGGCATTTTAGTCACATTATTAAAAAGAAAAAACATTATTTTGTTTGTCAGTTTTGCTGAAAAAATGTGTTTCACACTTGCAATGTTAGCATTTGCTCCATATCATTTTATATATATATATATTTTTTAAAGCTGTATAAACAAATGGCTCTCATTAGCATTTGGACATTTTGCTACAGTCGTAGCTTCAGATGGTGTTCATCAATTCTAAAAGAGGAACACGAGCCCTGCCCTCGTTATCACTGTTTTTCCTCTCACTCTTTCTTCTTACGCAGGATGAAATAGGTGAGCGCTAAGATGAAGGTGAGGACAAACGAGATCCACGCCAGGATGTAGCAGTGTCCGTAACCTCCAGATGACTCATTGACGTGGAGCTTGGCTGTGTAGATCGAGGCTCCTGTCATTATGCAAAGGCCTGCAAGAGGGAAAATTATTATTACACGCAACCAAGACAAGGCAATCAAGAAGTAATTATTTTTCTATTATAAGATAAAGCTCATGATGTGACCAATGCAATCGCAAGGAAATGAGAGACATGACACTTTCACCTTGTTAATTTTCCAGTGTTATGAACTCATGACATTCGCACTTTGTGTGAGTTTCTCATGTGCTCGTAGTACTCTCACTGATAATGCGTAATTAACTTAAAGCATGAAATTTTAATCACTCAGGACCGTTTTTTTTTTTTTTTCTTTTACATCTGACATGGTAGCAAAAAAACTGACTTGGTTTGTGGTCTTTTTGTTAGGAGGATCTGCATGAAAATGTTGTTTCTTGACTAAAATAAAAAGCAGCCAATGTCCAATGAAACTTTGAGAAATCAGCACACCTGAGAATGCTGGAGCAGGTGTACTGGACCTCTTTTTTTCTAGTGAACCTCATGACATTAACAGAAGCAGCACAGTCTTAAATGTGATACGGTTAACTATCTGAAGTATCAGAATCATTCATTTGTGACACTATCATTCAAGTCACCTAAAAGACCAACAGTGGTTGTTACTCGAGGTGGGCGGATCGATGCGGTTTCTATCTCCAAACCTCAGCATGTAGCGAGCAGTGTTGAATACATTGTTTTTTGGGAATGAAAAAATATCCCTCACACATGCATTGTGAAAAATGTCTGAAAGTGTATTTTATTTACAACCTATAGCTGTAAACAGAGCAGTAGATTAGACCAGCCGATGCCCATTATTCTGTGTTTAATTTCACACTGAGATGCAGACACACTGTACGTGCCGTGGCTGAGATCACCTTCTACTGATTTTCTACAGATTTCATTTGTCTGAGATGCAAACATGCTCACCTTGCTGTGGTGTGCACTCAGTTTGCATCACCAAAATTTAAAAACCAACCAAAAAAAGTAATTAATCTGATTAATCTGCTTCCTCGTGTTCTCTGACAGACCAGAGCACCAGTGACGTAGAGGCAGATTCAGCTCACGCGATGTGTGAGGTACAGACAGAAAGTGGAGAACTTTCTAATCACTGGTTGGCTGTTTTGTACAAACTAATGAGAATTGAAATCCACTGAGTAGTCAAGGGTCTCTCAAACAGTCATATCGAGGGCAGATTCATCTTGTTCAGCACCAAATGAAAGTGTCTGAACTCAGGACTATTGATGATTACACGACAGGGCTGCAGCTACCCATTATTTTAGTAATCAACCATCTATTCGTCTATTATTTTTAATAAGAAATAACAAATATTCAAAAGAGAAAAATGAACTGTTCATTGATTTTCATTTTAGAAACTGCAAGAAAATTCCAAGTTTAACTGCAAACATCTGTTAATAAAAACAAACAAAAATAGACCCCTTCGTTGTTTTTACTCGCCATATTAAAATGACATTTTTAAAAGACAACATTTTCTTAATTGCAAAAACAAATAACAAGTACGGTAATCTCAAATACATACAAGCTAAACTAGTGCATGAAAATAAAACAGCCTTTACTCGCTCTTCTCAGAAGTCTTTCTTACATTAAGAGCAGGCCAAAGGAGTTGTGATGGTATTAATATCTCCTGGATGAGGCAGATTTGGTGTGTGTGTGTGTGTGTGTGGGTGTCTGCATGCTTAGATGTGGTAGTGAATGCGTGAATATGTCTTTAAGTATTTACACAAGTATGTGGCAGCTGCAATGAGGAAAGGGGGGCTAATCAGCATTCTCAGAACTGCAGCTTTGCCCTGCGCTTCGATGCAACGTTTCGTGCTGCAGAAGACAAACGTAACAATGGTGTGGATGGTGTGGGGGGATTGTGGCTCAAGAGTTGGCAGTTCATCTTGTAATCAGAAGGTTGCCGGTTTGAGCCCCGGCTCTGACAGTCTCGGTCGTTGTGTCCTTGGGCAAGACACTTCACCCGTTGCCTACTGCTGGTGGTCAGAGGGCCCGGTGGCGCCAGTGTCCGGCAGCCTCGCCTCTGTCAGTGCGCCCCAGGACAGCTGTGGCTACAATGTAGCTTGCCCTCACCGGTGTGTAAATGGGTGGATGACTGAATGTAGTGTAAAGTGCTTTGGGGTCCATACGGACTAAGTAAAGCGCTATACAAATACAGGCCATTTACCATTTCAGTAAATGTTAATAATAATAATTTAGTTTCCAACCTAACAGCCTCAGGTCAGTGGCTCGGAATCTGACTGGCCCACTGGAAAAAATTAATACAATTTAATTGACTTATTTATATGAATTTATATTTATGAAATAAATCTTATGTTTTGCAGATTACATTGATCTAAATCTGCATAACAGTGTTGAAATTAAATGATGTGCACGCATCAGGATGTCACTGCACTGACAGTATTACTCATGTTATCAACACTGGTAACGGGAAAGCCCTGACCACACCTTCCTAATTTGGGTGTCAACCAGTCAGACCACTTCATCCATGTAGTGAAGAGCCAATATAGGACCTCTGTGTTAGTCGATTAAACTCTGCTACTGAAAGAGGAGTGGTGATTGTTGTGAACTGACACACAGACAGATAGATAGATGCGTCGCCATGCAATGAGCTCATTGGTGTGTTGGACGGATGAGGCTAAAAATCAGTTTCATTATTTACCGACATCCTTTATGAAGCTAAAAAGATTTAAGTTCGGGAGTCGTGCTAACTTATTTAGTTAGATAAAAATCACATATGTCAGGTTTGTCAGTCGCACATCCTCCAGAGAAAATCATAAAGTCAGCCAAAAGAAACAAGACTGCAGGTAACTTACAGGCGATTATCTGTAAAGTGCCAGTGAAGGTGAACCTCATTCCTTTGGGCAGGGTGAACAGCTGGGCCACAAACACAAACAAGGCAAGGATGGTGAAAACGCAGGCCAGCACTGAAGTCGCCTGCACCGCCTGGAGATAATCTGCAGCAACAAGATAATAAAAAATTCAACAATAACACAGGCGTGAGGAAATATTCAGCCTTTTTAGTTTTATGTTTGTATAAACACCACTACCTACAGATCTACTCATTTCAGACTGACAATATTTACTGTAAACAGTGTAATACATGATTTGTTCCGTCATCATCTTTGCCCTTCATTACATTAATAATGAAAAATCACTAACTTTAACAGGGGAAAAAAGCTGTGGAGTTTACCTTCTGGGTAGTCTTTCAGATTTGTGTAATGCCACATATTGTTTGTGAACTCCCACTTGCCCCACAGGTCAGCTGACACTGAATCTTTGACCCACCAGGCCTGACGACACAAAGGAAAGATTTAAAGTTCATGCAGATATGTTAGACATTTTCTAGAAACCGTTGTCAGATCTCCTCCAGTTAATACAGTAAATAAGAGAAAATAACATCATCTTACACTGTCAATGGCGGCCACCAGGAGCAGGACGATGGTGGTTATGTGCAGAACAACGATTGCTGCCAGCATCAACATTATGGCCTTCTGAAAACTGATAATGGGGTGGGGGAGGTGGAAGGAGGCACACTGTTATTTATTTTGCAAGCACAGACGTATGTAACACGGACTCGTACATGAGGGAGTATTAATTACACACACACACACACACACACACACAGAAACTGTGTGAAACAAAGAAATAAAGAAATAACAGTAACAGAGAAGAGAGCCGTTTTATACAAGCCCAGACTTGCCGCAGAAATCATGCAGGCATAAACATTTTTGAATAAAACACATCTGGTGTCAAACACATCGGTGCTTTCAGTCTTTGTCATTACGTTTATTTATTATTTATTATAATTAATCAGGTCAGATTCATTAGCACCAATCACTGCCCCTGAAACGCCCGCAGTTTGCTTTGAGCCTCTTTTTTTACGTCTTTCGAGCGTTTCCGTCGACAATAAAGGCGCATTTGTTAAGACGGCATTCCCAAACGGGTGACACACACAGGGCCCGCACTGTAGTCGACAACTTTAAAAAGAGCGCGGTAGTACGACAACAGAAAACAATAATAAGCACAGCATAAACTCACGGACTATTCAACGCTATGTTAGAGCGCCAAATTTCCAGTTGCGCGTCTTTTTAGGACTCTTTTGCGCTCACGGTCAGTCATATTTCTTGCGCTTAAAGTAACTTAAGTTTTTCCTACAGGCTTAAAAAAAAACCCACTTCAGCTATCCGTAAGAGGGTTTCACAGACTGTGCTCCGTAAACCTTCGCCTTTCTACAAGTAAGCAAAGAGTAGAAACGTTACCTGAACGCTCTTTAACGCACCGCGCGGGAGTTATTTGGGAATGTGAAATTCTGTGGACCCACCCAGCTTTGAATTCACAGCACACACATCACCGTGTTTTCCCTCTTCTTCTTTCCCCCTCACCAAGCCCCACCCATAAAGTTTCTCGAGTGAAAAGTCCCCATGAAACGTTGTCAGGTCGCCTCTTCCTGCAACTCCAGTCTGTGCGTAAAGGCGATTAAGATCTTCGAGAATCGCGTATCGTCAGATTCACTTAAAAACAAAACAACAAAAAACACACGCGACAGCTTCACACGCACTATGTTAGCTGCTTCCTTAGTGTTTTTCCTGGAAGATGTTTTGATAGAGAAATATCTTCATTCTGACTGAGCGACTCACCTGTGTGAGCTGTAGCTTCACTTTTTTTTTTTTATCGCACATGGATACAAAATGCCATTTTGGATACGCTTGCAGAGCAGCCATAGTGTGTCCTGGACTTGTTTTCAGGCCACTCAGGCGCAGTTGCCGCTTCATTGTGTACCTAAAATGACTTCTCTAAAGATGGGACATTAAGAAGCCGTGCATGGAATATTGCAGTGCATTGTGAGCCCCAGGGAGCTCATCCTCAGTTCAGCAGCAGTGTCTCTGATGGTTGAGACTTAGGTTCAAGCAAGTGAAAAACAGAATAAAGCGTTAGTTCATGCAGATGCATTTTTGACTGTTCCAAACAAATGAAAGTAAGATCGTTCCATTGATAAAAAAAAAAGAAAGAAAGAAAGATATAAATAGATTCTTAGCTGCGCCTCAGTCGGACTGCACACGCTGTGCACTTTTATGTTTCGTGCGCCACTGCCAGAAAGCAGAAAAAACTGCAGGAACATCAGAGGGTCTTAACATATTCTCACTGTCCGAAGCAATACATGGATAGTTTCTTCACTGAGATATGTAATTTTTACCTCTCAGTGAAGAAAAGTAAGAGAAAGGTCATGTTACTTGATGTCACACAGACTGCAGATCTCAGTGGGCCGGGCTGTGTCACGGCTTTGGAAAAACTCTGTTTACCCCATAAGCAACCAGCCGGTACAAGGATTTGCACACTTCACACTGTGTTTTGGAAAAAAGAAAAAAGAAAAAAAAGATTTTCCCCAAATTTTAGTCAGAAACAAAGAAGAAAAGAAGGATGTTCAAATGTAGACAAACTCCAGTTGAAATGAGAGATGGCTGAAAAATAATCAGCACCCAGCTCACTTCATTGTGTTTTGAGGCCAGATTTTAAGAGAAGTTAGTACTCCACTCATCTGTAGTATAAGATATTTATATAAAAGTCAGTAATTGCAAGTCATGTGACGTGTGTTTACAGTGAAATAGTTGCTGCTGTGCCAGAGCATCTTTAAACTTTTGTTTTCATTCTTTATTGTTTCAGTCATCATAAAAAGTACTCTCCCTGTTAGCTCTACATATCAGGACACAATTAGAAAAAAAAATATCCTCACCAAGTCTTAAAATGAGGTAAATACAACCTCAGATGAACATATAACATATTACACTGTGTCACTTTTTATTTCACAAAATCTAAGCCAAAATGCAGACAGAACTTGTAGAGTCACCTTTAGCAGCACTATCAGGCCACTCACATGCAGTTTCTCAGTCTCTTACATCATTGTGGAGGAATTTTATCCCAGAGTTCTTTACAGCTTTGCTTCAGCTTACTGAGGTTTGCTAGCATTTGTCTATGTGCAGCTCTCTTAAGGTCCCATCACAACTTTTCAGTTGGGTTGTGGTCTGGACTTTAAACCATTGCAACACCTTGATCCTTTTCTTTTTCATCCAGCCTGTTGTAGATTTGCTGCTGTGCTTGAGATCATTGTCCTCTTGCATGTCCCACTAGCTATGCTTGTCTCTAAAATCCTTTGCTTTACAGAGGAGCTCATGGTTGATTCAGAGACTGTAAGGTATCCAGGTCCAGTGGCTGCAAAATAAACCCAAATCCTCAAACTTCCACCACCGTGCTTGACAGATGGTATTTTTGTGCTGATATCCTATGTTTGGTTTTCACTAGACATGGCACTGTGCACTATAGCCGAACATGTCCACTTTGGTCTCATCCGTCTGAAGTACTTTGTTCCAGAAGTCTTGTGATTTGTTCAGATTCAACTTTGCAAACCTGTTCTTTTAAGAAAGAAGACGTGTTATCATGGCAGCCCCCCCAATATAAATCCATACTGTCTCAGTCTTTTTCTAATTGTACTGTCATTAACTTTGGAAATTAAATGTGACTTTAGTCACATTTAATATGCTAACTGAGGCCTGTAGAGTCTGAGGTGCAGTTCTTGGGTCGTTCCACCTCAAATCAACACAGGCCTTTTGCTGATGAAACTAAAATTTCACAGAAATCATTATATATGTTTAAACTCTGGACATAAATTCTTTATGCAAATCACAGATGGTCAAGCAGAAAACGCTCTAAATGTTGTCTGATTTGAGATGGACTGACCCTCTTGGGGATTTTAACGGTAACCTCTCTACTTTTAAGATTAGGCTTAAGCATAGATTAAGCATATAGTTAGGGCTACATCAGAATGAAATGTCTCTTAGTTTTACTGCAATACGCTTACGCTGCTGGGCCCTTCCCATGATGCACTGTTTCTTCTTCACTCACCTTTTTACACTCACTATGTGTTTATATACCTCTCTGCATTTAATTATTAGTTATTTTTATTCTCTGAAGTTTTATTCTCTGATTCCACAATGTATCTTTGTCCTGTCCTGCTGCACCTCTCTGAGCCTGATTCTGCTGGATGTTTCCTCCTGTTAAAAGGGAGTTTTTCCTTCCCACTGTCGCCAAAACACTTGTTTAAAGGGGTTCATATGCCTTTTGGGTTTTTCTCTGTATTATTGCAGGGTCTTTACCTCACAATATAAAGCGCCTTGAGGAAACTCTTGTTGTGATTTGGTGCTATATAAGTAAAATTGAATTGAATTGAATTCCTCTACACATTCCTGCAAACTCAACCTTTCATGGGGGAGGGGGTCTTAGGGGGGTCTTAAGTTAAATCCTAGTTAATTTCTGAGTTTGGGTGTCTTTGTATTTTGGTGTTTTAACTTGTAAATTCTTAGTTTTCAGAGAGCATTTTTAGTTTAGTAACATTGTGATACTATGGGCCACATGTACTAAAATACAAAATACGATATGAGTGCAATCTCCAAATTGCGATCATACTCAAAAGTGTGGTTAATTTTACAGGTGACTTACAAAAGTTGCGCCGTTTTCTAAGGATAGGAGGCATCAGGTCATTTCAATAAGAAATGCAAAAAATAAGACGTGCTTTTTTGTGTTGAATATCGGCGCAACTATCAGCAAATTGCATGTCACGATCTGTTAGTAAATCAGTTTGCGTGTTTAATTCAAACATTTTCTTCCCTATATTTTGTGCCTTGAGAAAGAAATTCCCAGGAATACATATGCAATAGGGACAGTTGCAAATATCCTGCAATTCCCACCTCTTACACACAATCTTGTCGCCGTGCCCTCTTTGTAAATACCGATAGTGCTTTTTTAAACATAAATGCCAAAACCCAGTTTGTCTGATGAGACTCATTAGTAAATCTGGTCCTATTTTCTTAGTTTGTTTGATTTCTGGATTGTTTTTAAATTCTTCTTGTTATTCTTAGTTTGTCTAGTTCCTTCAGTTTTCCCCTCTTTCTCATTTTGTTTCTTTTCAAAGACACAAAGTGCTTTGACAGACAGGCAAAAGCAGGATACTCAGGGGGTAAAAAACAGAGACCCAGAGTGTGATGCCAGCAAACAGTGATGAGGTTAAAGCAACAGTAGGGTTAAAACAGAGTGAGAAAAAAATCACAGAAATGCCAAAATGTCAATATAAAATAATAAATACCAATAAAAAGAATAAACTCAATAAAAGAAATAACAGTAACAAACAATAAAAAGATAATTGAAAATGATAAAAGGACAATAAAAGACAACTGCACATAAAAGGACATTTTTGTGTCTATGTCAGAGTGTTTTATTAAGCCATTTAAAGAAAATTACTCTATTCTGCAAGTCTCATCTCTTCGGCAAAGTTGTTCCAAAGCTGAACAGCCCTGATGACAAACGCACAGACGGCTTTAGATTTAAGCTTCGGCGTGATGATCTAAGGCTGCCAGGGGGTTTGCAATCCCAAATGACATTACAGGGTTGTGCTTTAAAACTGGCCAGTAAAATGCAGAAATCAATAAATCAATTCTAAACCGTACAGGAAGCCAGTAGAGAGAAGCCCAGACTGGGGTTATGTTTTGCTCTTTGCTAAAGCCGGTAAGAAAGCAGCTGCTTTCTGAAGCAGCCGGGACTGAGATAGGCACTCATTACCCCAGAGACACAGACATGCAGTAAAATACCAAAAATATTGAGGTACTGACATTCAAATCCTGGGTATTTTCAGGTAGTTTAATGAGGCACGCAGTGGCCTGAGCTTCCATCAGAAATGCAATTTATATAATATACACATAAACCTTTTCTGACCTTTATGAACTCGTGATAGATCGCCGATAGATTTAGTTTTCCTCCGAAACGCAAGCCTTTGTTAAATAAGAAAACAAAAGGGTAGGAGTAACGCAGAGAATAAATGTCAGTGATGAATATTAATAACGCCTTATGTTAACATACATGAGGCTTCAGTTATAGACAAACTGTCATATTTGAACCTCAGAAACTGTCATTTTCTAAACTGACATTGTCAGATAGCTCTTCTTGTCGGCTCTGGTCAAATAGAACCGCGTAATTAAGGGATTACTTGTCAGACAGTGCACATCTAGAAAAGCTTTTCATCATCTGTCTCGGGTTAAAGCAAGCTTAAGCCGTTATGGATTTTCCCATTTTCACATAAATAGCTTTATAAATGAACGTTTCTATCTGGATGTGAAGTTTGTTTGTTTGCCTGGCAGGCCCCTTATCTCCCCTCGGGCTCTGGTAGCTCACTAAAGACCAGACTCAGGTCGAGACTAAGGAACTTCTGGTGTTAGTGCTACAACAGCGGCTTTATCCTGCAGGAGGCGGGATGAAGACAGATACAATAATTGCTTCCTTTGCTCTTTCACTTATTCCCTCATTTGTTGACAGTATAGATTCAGTATGAGCAGCCTAACCCGGACAGTTTACACAGTTCAGTGTTGAAAGCTGAGAATGTACAGTAGAGCAGGAGGGGGAATGTATTTTTGTGCCGTTTAGCATGGAGCTCCACTGAAGGCTTAATTACTTCAGCCTTGAGCCAGCGTGAACATGTGTGCCAAATCTGATGAAACTTTTTCATAGAGGGGAAACTTGGATACATACACTCACTTTAAGTATTCCTTCCTAACACCGGGTTGGACCTCCTTTCGAGTTCTGATCTGCCTTAATTCTGCCTTGCATAGGTTCAACAAGCTGCTGGAAACAATCCTCTGAGATTTTTACCCATGTTGACACAATAGTATCACATTTTGATTTGATTATGTAACCTTTTTTTTTTCCTATTTTATTTTAGTGTAAAGCACTTTGGTTTTAAGACTGGAAGTGTTTTTAAAAACTTCTGTTGTTCAATTTTGGTGAGCCCGTCTGAATGTAGCCCCAGTTTGCTGTTCTGGGCCAACAGTAGCGGCAGCCAGTCTGGTCTTCTGCTGCTGAAGCTCATCTGCTTCAAGGGTCAACGTGTTGTGGATTCAGAGATGGCCTTTTTGCTTGCTGTGGTTGAAATTATTGGTAATTTGAGTTACAGCAGTACGGCCAGTCTCCTCTGCCCTCTGATGGGATTATCATCCACAGAACCGAACTACATGCCTACACGCATTGAGCTCCCGCTCTGTGATTGATTGATCAGGTATTTGTGTCAACCAGTAACCACTTTTTTTTAAGGTATCCTTAATAAAGTGGTCAGTGAGTTTTTATAGATGTACATATGTCTGATTGGGTGAAAAACCAGAAAACATAATAAAACTATACAAGGCCAAGCCTATAAGCATCCACAGGCCCATGCCTGTTTAGTGTGAGGAGCTCACTACAAAGAGGAGAGAGCTGTAGGCATCTTCTGTTCAAATACATTTGTAATGATCGGGCAGTGATATTGATCAATCTTGCAACACATTCACTTAGCCAGCAGTTTATTTGCCAGCTTTACTTCCTGGCTTTGGCTGCAGCTGCTGTATTACTTATTTAAATTCATCATATTTGTTTATGATTGTGGCTGCTGATCAGGCCAGAGCGTATACTTGTCAGATCCGTCCTGCAGTGCTAGACAGCAGCTCCAGAGTGAAGTGGACAAACACAACCCACCATCCTCCTTATTTGGTCAGAGAGGAGGCTTTTTATGTGAATGTGCAGATACTTTAAGCACTGTTGTGTGATCACTTGATTGCAGTTAGCCATATATAATATAACAGCTGGGATAGGCTCTGCCCCTTTGTGACCTTGAAATGGACAAGTGGAAGAAAATGGATATATAGAGGGATGAATGAATTTTACCAGATCAGGCAATCAGTGGTTACAGTTTTGGTGAAGAAATGAAATATTTTTGGATTCTGAACTGACGGTGATAGATCGGGATGGCATTTTTACTTTTTGACATTTAGCTGACAATTTCATTGACAAAATAATCACCAGAATTATAATAATAATGATCAGCTGCGGCCGTAAATACATGACAGACACACAGTTGAAATGCCATTCAACCCGAATGTCTCCTTTGAAGTGAATACATTTCTCACAGGCTCCGTGTTACATAACCTTTTGCAATGCCGTCTGGGTGATAATAGAGCTAATAGTGTAGGCCTCTGTTTTTATTGTAGTACTGCTGAGATGAAAATCATTTGAGAGCTATATTATTGTCAGAGGGTGTGGGAATGAACTCGGAGAAGCATTTTCTCCTGGCAGTAAGTCTGAATAGATGTCAAACCCATTACATCTGACCCCTGACGGTTCGTCATATCCTCACAGTAAATGTTGAGTGGGTGCGGAGCAGCGCTGGTTCCCATTTTATGCCACTTCTGAGTCAGTGGAGTTTTCTATTCCTGTCACAACATGTGGGCCTCTGCAGAGCGTGCAGTCTAACATCCATTGTGCAGTGGGTGTCCAGTGAAAGGGTATTATGCAGAAGTAGCTGCTTCTAGTTTAAAATCCCAAGGAATCGATGCGAGCTCATCTTTATCTTTCACTGGGGTGTATTTTGGGCAAAACTTTGAACTGTTAGTCCTTTCAATTTTGTCTGTGAATAAAGGTTATTACAATCATTTGTCTGCTGTTTTCTTGATTAATCAGTTTATTGTTTGGCCTTAAAAATATCTCAGTGTTATGGAGAAGGTCACGTTTTTCTAAAGCCCCGTTTAATGTCCTCCAGTGTTGGAGCACAGCTCATAAAGTTCTGTTTGCTATCTTAGCAGACCAATAAAAGCCTCCGCCTCGTCTCCTCCAACTAAAACACTGATGTGATGAAATAGTTGCAACACCCATCTTCCCACATCAAATCACTTTGCTCTTCTTAGACCAGTCCCCTCAGCTCCCTGCAGTACTGTAGCGGCACAGGGCGTCCAATCTATTAACAAAGCCATTTAACTTTAGGATTAAGCCCCGTCCTCAAGCAGCAGCACAATAGCCAAGGAATATTCCACCATTATCACGCTCCCATGAATCTCCTCCTCGTGTCCTAACACCTCGTGACTCTCTTCACCAAATCATGTAACTATGAAATAAGGAATAGAAATGCTGTGGGACTTCCAGTCGCCCTGTCTACCTCCTCCTTGTTAACAAATTTTAAGTTGGGTACCTTAAAATTCCCGGAGTGCTGAAAAAAATAACTTGAAACTTCGACTTATAGATGTCAAAAAGTTTTAATTTATTTATCTTTTCTTCCTCAGTGGCTGAAGCAAGCTTCCATATCTGTCAGACCATGACACTGCAAAATCAAAAAACAGTATTATTACAAAACAACCCCCCATAGTTACAAGTCCGCAAGAAACAAAACATTTCACAATAATATTTCATCAATTCGAATTTTAAAGTAAAAATCAACTACTTTGATAATTAGGTAATATTTCAAGTTTGTATTTAATTTTTAAGCAACAATAGTAAAAAAAAATCAACCATTAAAAACAGTCAAAAATCACTTCTTATTTTTTGAACATGGACTACGGGCCATAATTGCATTAAAAAAATGACAAAATACTGAGCTTCCAAAATGTTCTGATGTCCTTGAATTTCAGGAATTGTTAGAAATGACGTTAAAAATACATATTTAAATGTCCCAGTACTGCAGTTGATGTATATGCTAGGGATAGCAGACAAATTACCTAACATAGTAAAACTGATGGACCATATTAATATAACCTTAAAATAATAACAGCCAGACTCACCCAAAGACTTGCAAACATATTCATTCTGGTGCTAACGTTATCAAATTTCCCATCAAGCTTTTCGCTCGACACCCTGTCTCGCTCTCTCTCTCTCTGTGCAGGCTTTTTAATTGGCTCGTGCTTGATGACTTAATTGATCGCCTTCGTGTTCAGGTGAGGCCCTCTGCGCGCACGCGGGCACGAAGCGTCCATTCCGGCGATGTCTTGCAAACAGAAAAGAGGAAAAAGTATATTTTTATTTGTGGCAACTGTTTATTTTTACATGTTTCAGTTGTGTTGTTCAGTAAGTTTAGGGCAGTGGGAGGATGGTTTTACCGCTACAGAACGGGAGAGGATTAAACAGGACAAAACTCTAGCTGGACAGCACACCGGGACAGGATACGATGATCTGCGCGAATCTAACGAGCAGGGACTTCACAAGCTTCATCTTCAGCCTGGATCTGGAGAGCCACACCCACATCTCAGTACACCAGAACTTAAGAAGTCGGACGTCAAATTTGTGCCCGAGAGTTTGTCTTGGAATATTGGGAATGTTAGCGTGAAACCAAAGTCCTGGACTCCAGAGTCCGTACATGGACATCAAGCAGATTTTACAGGTTAACCTCAAACTCTTATTTTATTCACAGGTGTTTTATGTGGTGAGTAAAGGCTGGCGCTTATTAAGCCTTTAGTTGCTTCAGTAAGAATTCCTTTGAGTCAGTTTGGGTTGGTATGAAGACCAAAATCTTCGGATATAGTAAGGATACCCATATATCTACAGCACACCTGAAAGCTAAACTGTGAGCGACTTGCATTCTGGGAAATGTAGGGTGCAGCCAGCATGAAGGATAAAACAGTCATTTCTGCTTCTGCTACACATTTCTATCATTAACAAACAATACCCAGCACATCTAATGACTGCTATGCCAAACTGGGAGGGTGATTTAAGAACAAGAACTACATCTTTAATGTGTATTTGGCTTTTTAATCCTCTAGGTTTTCAGGGGGAGGTTTTGGGCCTGTCTTCTGAGTCCAGTACACATTTTTCTGAGTGGCACGCTATGAGTCCTCTGGTGGAGTGTGACGATGATGTCATGATCTTCACTGCCTCCGGTCAAGGATTCACACACCTGTTAGTGGACAGAGGTAAGTTGGTGTTGTTGGAAGAAATGTCTTGTGTTTTTTGTTTTTTTTGCACCATTGTATGTCTCGTTGAATTAACCAGGCTTCTGTTGTTATATTCAGAGAGCTCACCATATGTGATTTCTCCAAATATATAAAAAGGGAAAAACCCAACAGCAATCAGTTCTTTACACTTCCTGTTTCTACAGTGGGAACCTCTCCGATCTCGGTGTTTCAGTTGCCTCCATACTGTGGTTACACTCTGAGGACATCGTGGAGTGACCTTGAGATGATGGTACCGTACGACGCCTGTTACATCACCCAGGAGGTACCAGCGGCAGCATTTGGTGCCCGCCATCATTGTCTCTCGTGGTCTGTGTTAACTGTCCCTGACTTTGTTGTGCTGCTTTCTGTCAGAATAACAGTTACATTCTGCCCTTGCTGTGGTGGGGCACCCCGCTGAAGCTCTCCTGCCCGATTCAGATATCAACTCCTACACCCTCGTTCCCTCTTTCACCACCCTCAGTCTTCTGCTCCTCCTTTGGCATGGCAGTGCAGATCCATGCACAGGAGAAAGATATACCTGCACTGGGAGTGAAAGGTTTTTTGTTTCGTTTGTGTGTATTTTATGTAAAGGTCAGAGATAAGATATCTTAATGCTTGTGGTCTTGAAGAATAGTGGAAATGTATGCAATTTTTAAACACTGGTGGTTTTTCATTGTGAATTGAGTAAAAAGAGTATGTTCAATGTCTTGCAGTGAATGGAGCTCTGCATCCATTTGTATCTGAACAGTGTGCGTACTATATTGACTCCCAGTCTGAGGAGCATACTTTCTTCATCTACTCCAGTGCTCCTTGTTTCACCAGTAGAGTAAGTTTTCCTATTTTAACTGAATTACCAGACTGTTGGCTTGCAATAATATCTGCAACACTTCCTTTAATTTTTTTAATTTTTTTTTTTTTTTTTTTTTTTAATATTATTATTCACAGGATGGTCTCCAGCTTGAGCTTGTATTTGGTGATAATGAATACATTCTCTCCTGCCCAGTCACTTCTTGGTTCCCCTATGCACCCTCTACACCTTGGTCTCCACCTTTGTCTCCCGACAACCCTCAGTATCCCAACATCCCGGCATCCACTTCCCCTCCTCCACCTCCAGCCCCTTCTCCACCTCCAACCCCAGAACAGGCCGCAAAATTTCCAGACTATCCTGACTACAGCTATCCTGGTCTCCAGTTCCCCCAGCTGCCCCAGTTCCCCCAGCTCTACCTTCCTGGGCCACAAGCCAAAGAGCCACCTCAGCCCACTGGTGACAGTCCTCCTGGACACCAGCCAAATTTTCCTGGGAAGTCACCTTATTCTTTTGGCTCCTTGAAATATCCACCTTCTCACTACCATTCTCCAGTCATGGTGCTGGCCAGGCCTGATCCCAATCCTGGTCCACTTGAAAATGGACAGTTTCCACATCAAGTGCCTAATTTACCTCCTCAGTATCCATTTGATTACTCCCATATGTCATTCTACTACCCAACAGTGACAACAGCTACAACCACTCCACCTCAAACCACCACCACTACTGTTCCTCCACCTACAAAACCAGCCAAACCTCCATCACATCTTCTTTACCCTCAGTACTATCTTCAGATGCCTTACTATCCTGAACCAGTAAACCAGCCACCTGCTCCTCTGCCTCCTGGTCCACAATATCCTCCTCCATCTCAGTCTAAACAGCCTATAGGTCCTCCAGCTTCTTCTTACAGCTCCTATTATGCTTATTGGCCAGTGTCCTACCCAGAACCTTCTGCTGCTCCACTTGACCCTATTAAAACCACTGCTTACAACCCCGGCTTTCTCTCAAATCTGTTTTACCTACAACCAGCTGAATCTCCAACACCTGCCAAAGAGGAACCTCAGAAACCAGTTCCACAAGAGATCTGTCGGCCTTACAGTCACACAATATGTAGCTATTATCCTTATCCTTACCATGTTTATAATACTCTCTACCCACCACACTACATTCCACCCCACCCCCCTCTGCCTCAGTATCCAGAGATTCAACCACCTGTGATGACACCAAAGCCTACCACCACCACTACTACTCCTCCCACCACAAGCTCTACAACCCCAGCTGGGCCCTCTCCATGGACTCCTAATCTCCAGTGTATGACTGGGAGGATGGTTGCCTTCCTGCCTTTTACTCACCCAGACTCTATACAGGTCAAAGGTTGGTGTTTGTCCAAACATAAGAGCTCTTTGTGTTGGCAAGTGGTTAGATAAACAGACTAGCTGTGACACTTCATATTATTTTATTGCCAGCTGCCTCGGTTAAAGAAGAAATCCTAGTACATTTGTGATTTGTGGTCTTGAGGTGCTGCCGAAGAAATCACAGCAAAATATACTTAAAAAAAAAGAGTCAAATATTAACCGTAACTATAACTCATGACTAAGTATTTAACTTGGTGTCATGTTTGCTGCATTAGACATACACATTGTGCAATTATTTAAGGGGAAAAAAATTCCCAGTGATGTAGAAGTCTCAAACTTACTAAAACTCATGTAGCAAAGATGAAACATACAATGGCTTTAAAGGATTTTTTTTTTTTTTTTTTTCTCCCCCCCCTCAAAGATTTCATTTTTTTCTAGTGGAAGGTTCGACACAATTTGTCTTATTCACTTTTTGTGGAGGCAGTGGCGCTCTGACTCAAGTACATTTTCCTGTGGAAATTAATTTCTAACCAGACTCTGACCTGTTTAAATGTTGTAACATTTAAACCTTTCAAACATGGTGAAACATTGTTTGTTTAGCTTCTGTATGTTTTTATTGTTGCATTCATAATTAATCAGTTATAGTAAGGTAAGAATTTAGAATCTGACTTTCAGAACAAGCTGGTTTGTTTATTGTTGTCACCAGAGACATTGGAGAAAACCATGGTCTTAAAATAAGCGCGCATTTACGTCTGAAATAACGTATCTTTTCCCAGATGAGCTTAGAAACACTGTCAGTGTGTTTGAATTGGGTTTTACTTTCAAGATGAAAAATGTTTGTATGTAATATGCAATTATGTAACTAATATTGGTTCCTACTCCAGACCAAACAAACGTCTGGACTTTCCTCTCCAGTGTGGCTCCATTCTGCAGGTACATGCTACAGATGACTGAGGGCTTTGGGGTAATTCTCCACTCTCCTCTGCCTGCCTGCCACAGCCACTTACAGGTGGGATCAGTGCTTTTAGTCTGTCATTCTTGTGGCTTTTTGCATAGTTGCTTTAACTTTGTGTTTTGTAATGGGAGCATAGCACACTGATTCCCAAAATGTCAACTGTGTGCATTATTGAAAATGTCTAACTTGCAAAATAAGGCAGCCGTCGTATATCTCTTTTAATTGCCTAATGTTGCTGATGCTGCAATGTCCAACTTCAGTCGTCTAGTCATTGAATTGGAATGAGACGTCGACATGCATCGGTCAGACACAACTTTAAAACCACCTGAAATGTTGTGTAGGTTCAATTTATTTATCAAAGCAGCTCTGACTTGTTATGGCATTGACACCTGACCTCTGTCTGCTCAGATTGTAACAGTGTTTAGGTGGGTGTTGTCATACTAATGAGCCAAAAGGATGCCAGGTTCCAGCAGGTTAAAGAGAACATAGCATTGTAATGACATGATCAGTGATCGATGTTGCTTCCTTTACCTGTCAGTGGTTTTGTTCTTGTGGACGGTCGTCTTGGATATGCAGGATAAAATGGCACATGCACAAAAACAAGGCAGCTCAAAGGGAATCCTTGAGTACTGTGATATTCAGTGCCATCACAATGACAGACTGACAAGAAAATTATGCAAGTGTTGGTTAAACTGTTAATTTCTGAATCTGTTGCCTGGTTGCTTTCCATTTTTCCTTTGTTAAATTTTCATTACTCTATGAATAAATGGATGGGCGGGGGGAACAAATGCACAGATGAACTGCAGTCCTCTACAGCAACATGGCAAGATATAAAGTTATTTTGAATTGCTGATGATGGCAGTTTGCACCATTTGTGTTGTCACTACAGCAAGTCCTGCTTGCATATAGAACACAGCCGGGCGGTTCTTCCTAGTCAGCAGCGCATATTTATGATTAATCCCATATGGACTATATGCAGCACTGGCTCTGCATGCATCTGTGTTGGGTGGAGTTTATGTTCTCTTCAACCCAACTGCTGAACTGTTTTATGACCTTCACTGGCAGACTTTATTTTTGAATACAGGCGCTTGAAACTATGCGTGGTTGCTCTTATTGATTTTTATCTCTCTTGCTTTAGACTCCCACGACCATTTCCTTACCTCTACGGTTTTGGGACTTCTCCATGGCGCAGTACAGGACTCTGGACCTGCAGTGCCCATTTCAAAGCCCCTCTGACAATCCTGCTACAGATGCCCCACTCACCACACCAACCCCACCAAGCACCACCAAGGTTGGGATCGGCCCGTTTGCTGTTCCAAAGCCTAAAATCTTCTGCTCTTCTCATGAGATGACTGTGGAGCTCCCCTCTGGTCCCATTTCAGAAATAGTTGTTAAAGGTGTGTGCGTCTGTGTGGTGGTGTATACGTTCCAGGTGCATATGTTTGCCATCATCTCTGCATGAGTTGAATACTACATGGTTCAGGGGCTTTGGTTTACTGTGAGTGGGAGTGGCAGACTTGGTCTTTGTTTTGACTGGGGAGTGCTTAAACGGAGCCCCTTCAGCCTGCTGAGATCTATAATTGTGCCGCTTTAAAGTGCACACAAAAATAACTTGTTGTGCGTTTCCAAATGTATTTTTCAGACATCAGGGGGAACCAGATGAACCTCAAGGATGTCCCAAAGCAATGTGGGTACTCTGCAACCAAAGGCAAAGATGGCAAAATCCATTTGAATCTACAGTTGCACTCACGCTGCCACATGAGTGTGCAGGCAAGTATTGACTTGGATTTCACACTGAGCACATGACCTTTTTGTATAATTGACTATTTTATGTGCCTATTAACTCTTGTATAAACATTTTTCTCTAAAAGGGTACGCTATACATCATCACTGTCATCTACATGACAGTAAATGGCAAAAAGGAGTCTCAGTTTTCCTGTCCGGCTGCCATCTCGGGGCCCAGGCAAGGTAGATAGACTTAATATTTACTCCTCTGAAAGGCTGTTCAATTTGCCAAAGGTTGTTTTCTCCTGGCCATTCAGAGTTATTTTAACTGTGTGGCTGACATTTGTCGTGCTGTCCCTCAGAGTGCAACCTTCCTCACGAACAGCGTCTCCCCTGTGGATCCGGCTCTCTATCCCAGACACAGTGCCTCTCCATGGGCTGCTGCTTCAACAAGCACCCCCCTGCCTGCTACTACCCCATGGATGGTGAGCTGCAGTCTGCGTCCCCACTGGCTTTTTCACACCACTTAGCTGAGTACATTTGAGATGTTTTGGGTACAGAAATGTAAGCGCTACAGCTGCTGGATGTGTGAAGAGGGATATTCAGGGCCAGCGCAGCATGATTCAAGCTGGCAGTGACACAAAATGTGAAAAGGGTATAAGATACCTTGGGTCTCATTATCAATTGCCTCCTGAGATTTCTGACCTTTGGTTCATCTGACCTTTACATAACTGTGCATGTGTATCTGTGTTTGTCTGTTTGCATCCCCCTCCAGAGTGCACTATTGACCGCCACTTTGTCTTCTCTGTGCCTGCCTCCATCACGGAGCCCCCTCTTTCCCCCGCCCTGCTTGTCGCTGCCAGCAACTCCACCTGCAGACCTCAGAAAGTGACTTCGGACTACGCCTTGTTTAAGATCCCGATGGATGGCTGTGGGACACGCAGAGTGGTGAGATTTGACCAGTGTGAACATTTACTTCAAATATTTAGTGTTTCCTATAGTTACTAGAGTGCTGATTTAATGATTCTATAGCTAATTGGGGAAAATATAGGAAAAGTCCAGTTGTATTCCATGATTCCTTTGGTTTGCATTAAGAAATTCCTTTTCCCCATCCTAACAGATGTTGGGGGAAACTGTTGTCTATATGGTAGAAATCATCAACATGGTTCAGGCAATCAGCCTCAACTATGGCACCATCACAAGAGATTCTCCTGTCAGGTCAGACCCATATTTACCTTTAATATGCCCACAGTGTTCACAGAAAGCTTCTGTCATGTCACTGAAGGATGGAGTGAATAACTCCATGATGGACAGTTTGGTGGATGAATAACATGCAACAAAGATGAAGAAATGACAATAAATGATTAAACTGTCTAGATATTATTTATCACATCTCCTCTCTTAATTCTCAGGCTGCTGGTGGAGTGCAGGTACATGCCAGGAACCATTCTGACTGTGAGCTACATAGTTAAAACTCCCACCCTCGGTCCTGAAATTCAGTCCTACGGGGCATTTGGAGTTCAGCTAAGGATTGCTGAAGGTAAATTGTACTAATTTCAAGACAAAATGCTTTTTAATATCAAATAACCATTCAACACTGGTTGGGATGGCTTGAAAAATAATTTAATAACAAACAATTGTGGTAAAATTCTATATTTAGGCATCGTATGAATGTCTTAAACTGTATCCAGTTCAGCTTTGAGATCTTGTGCTTGCTTATGAAAGAGTGAAATGCTAGTCCTATACACCTACACGGCAGATGACCAGTACAAAAGCTACTACCCACAGTATCACCAGCCCTTGAAGATGATGCTGGGGAAGCCTCTCAGTCTGGAAGTGCGGCTCCTCAACTCTCCGGATCCCACTTTAGTTCTGCTGGTACACTTCTGCGTGGCCTACCCCCGCTCTGGAAAAGCTGTGTGGGTGCTGCTGTACAATGGGTAGGTTTAAAAATGTGAAAAGAACATAGGAGGGGGAAAAAACTGAGCTCGGAGGAGGAGGAGAGGTCCGTAGGAGTATCAAAACTTTCTTCTCACAAATATTTGATTTTTACATGGAAAGTAAAACGTGTTATCACATTGGCTCTCCACTATTCCACAGATGTCCCAACCCTTTGGACCCAGCCCCGCCACGGGCTGTTCTATCTCAGCCACTTTCTCCTGATGCTCAGACCCGGCGCTTCACCATCACAACCTTCCAGTTCCTTCCTGATGGTGAGTTTAAGGATCTGGATGAAGAGGTAAGCAGGAACACACCCTCTTGAGTTCTGCACATAATGGTTTTGGGCTACTCTATTGGCATGTAAATACTTCTGTAGGCCTAGGATTGTATGTTAAATTGGGATATGACATTTAAAATGATTTGCAGGTACTGAGAGGAGTGGGGGGGGGGGGTTGTGTTTTGTTTTTTTGGATGCCATGGGTTTGTAAAATAGCACACCTTTCTGTTAGCTCAAACCTTACAGAGACACAGACCTGCATGTTAAAATCAAACTTGAAATGATAAACATGATTTCATAATGTCCTGTGACATAACAGTTGACACGTATACATGTACAACAATTGTTCTGGATACACTTATTGGGTATAAACTGTTGTTTTAACACATGTTAAAAATTACAAGTGTGACTCCTTGCAAGGAAACTGTAAAAACATGAGGGGTGACTCGGGACTCTTACACAGTACAGTTTCCAGGCTTCCTGTCTTAATTTACTTAAAATGTGAACAAATGTGTGCTTGTAGACTTTCCATTAGTGCCAGTTCAGACGAGTTATCTTTTCATCTAGTGGAAACGTGTTGTCTGAAGACGATTTGTGGCTATATCTCTAAATCTCTTAGGCAGCATTCCTAATGAGATGTGGAGGAGCCATTTTGTAAGCTGCAAATTCTGGCCCCATCTCAATTGCCAGCAGCTGTTTGTAATATTACGCTGCACACTCTGGAGACTGGACACAACATTAAATCCTGCTCTACTTTTCTTCCCTCTCAGATCTACTTCATGTGTTCGACTGAAATCTGCTCGCCACGTGACGGTCCTTGTGTTGAAGGATGCTTTGGCCAGTGACGGTGAGGATAATTAGCGCTCTGTCCTCAAATCACCCAGCACACTCTTGTGAACTCGGGTGGATCGCAACAAAACGGCCATGAATGAACTCCTTCACAAGCCGCCTACTCTACGAAAACAGCCGGAGAGCCAGTAGTAGCTACAGTTCCATATGACAGCAGGACAATGTTTTAGTAATGAGGAAAGTTTTGAATTATTAATTCAGACTGAGCCATTTCCTGTTTTTTCAGTTAGACCACAGTAAATGCATGAAATTAGCCAAGATGATTGTCTGACCAGTAACACAGCTGTGTTTATGTCTCGTTTATATACTTCAAAGTTAATTTCTTAACCATTTCTTTGCCTTTTCTTTTTCAGGCCTCAGCCATCACTCTTAACTACCAATAAAAGCTCTCAAGTAGCATGTGTGGGTATTTTAATTTATTTTAAACTGACAGCCATTAGCTTTTACAGTAGGAAGCAGCAGTACATCAAAAAAAGTGGGAGGCAACTTTGCGTGGACATGCTATCATTGTGGAGTAGACTGAGCCCACATGGGGTCTGCCTTGCTTTGTTAAACTTTATGTGGAACATACTGTAGGTTTTATGTGCATGTTTAGAGCAGGATGACTGGAGGCTATGCACGAAGAATGAGGTAGAAACCTCAGCGTGGACAGAAATGACATGCTTGACCTCATTACAGTGTGAATGTTATTCATGATTATTATGCAGCTTCAAGTAGTAATGCAACTGTGACTGAACACATTTTACAAAAAATCGACCATGTATGCCAGGAAAAACCTACTGATGGCACTTCCCTACTCAATTTGAGTACTTAGTACAACCCCGCCCCCCCAGAAAGAGGCGTCAAACATGAGACCCAATGGCCAGAACTGGACTGGCAAAGCCTCCAATCTGGCCCACTGGACAACTTTGGAGAATGTGGTGGTGGACCTCTATTTTGGACAAAGTACTACAGGTTGTTTTTGTTTTTTTCCTATTGATGCGGGCCTTCCCTACACCCTGATAATTTCTTGAGTTTAGTACATTTACATACAACTTTAATCTTAGAGTTTTGCTGACAGATTTCTTTCTTCTACTACAGCTGCATTTCTTTATCATGTAGGGAAAAACTGAGACATCCTGTTAACTTCAATTATTTTCCTTATAATAAAATATCTTGGAGATTGTATATTTTAGTTTCTGTACACTAAAAGAAAGGGGCGTTTCACTGGCCTGACCCACATAAGATTAGCCTGCAATGTAAAATGAGTTTGACATCCCTGGTCTAAGCACTTTGTCTAGCGTTCACACATGTGCCGATAGATGCATTAGGACCAGCTCGGTTCAGTAACCTGCTCAGATATACACTGATATGCAGACTAGAGGAGCTGTGGATCAATCCACCATTACCACCTGAGCCACAGACGCTCTGCTGTCGCCCCACTAATAAGGACTGAGCTTCAAGTTTATTCAATAAGGCACAAATCACCTAAAGGGCCCTTTTAGGTCCAATATGTTGCATCTCACAGTAAACCCCTGGCTCTTGGTGTCCTTGGGCAGTTGTCTACTTTACAGCTTGAATTTTATTATTTGTGCACATCACATAGAAACTAACTCAGAATCCACATGTGTTAATGATTGATAAATGTAAGGCTGCAGCTGTCTGTGTGGCATAAAGGCTATAAAGCATGAGGTCAAAAACAACCGTTGCATATTCTTAATGATTAAAATGCTAAACCTGTGCATTGCGGTAATGTGCAAGGGAGACTTTATTGTGCAGAAGTCACTCAATCAACCGTGATTATAAGTGTATATCGCGAAATATCCAGTTATCAGAGTAGGGGAGGGGAAACGAGAATGTTTGCAAGGGAGAGGGGGAGGAGTCATGGCACCTGCAAAAGGTTTTTTTTCCAAAATAAATTAAACTGGGACTGTTCAGGTCAAGCGAGTCGAGATTGTGCTGAACCAACACATGTAATAAACCTCTGCAAGTCTGCTCTTGTTTGTATTTTAAATCGCTACAACAGTTCCCCTTTGAAGTGCTCCTTTCCCATGGTACCCTTTGACCACTGGGTGTCATCCAAGCAATAAAAATGCCAGAGGAACATAAGGTACTCCATGCTGCATGACTCACAGCTGGGCTTGTGTGAAGACCTTGGCCTGCGTATCGGTTGTGTAATGAGTTAGGCATGAAATCTTCCCGAGCAGCCCACCCCCTTTCAATATTCAGCCATGTAATGTGGCCAACATTAAAGAGCAAAAACTTTTATTTTGAAGAACTGCGCACAAACAAAAATGTGAAGAGGAAAAGCAGCTTACAGTTACGGTTTTGTTTTTTGGGGGAGAGGGGTTGGATTGTAGTGCATGTCGCCCCTTCTCTCTCTCACACACACACACACGTACATTCATACACCTCCCCCTCGGTGAAATGTATGGAAGCACTGCGGCACACTGCGTGTATTTTGTAGGCTGCATGGCTGCCTGGCTCTGCGTTCAAAGGCAAGAGCGGAAGATAGGAGGAGGGGAATGACTACACCAAGAGAGTAGGAGGAGGAGGAGGAGGGAGGAAGGAGGGAGGGAGGACAGTTTCCTTTCTGTAACGCACACGCTACATGAACACACCGGGAAAGCGGAGAGCGGAAAGAAAATAATAAGCGAGAGAAAGAGAGGGAGAAGGAAACGCTGCAGCCCCGGCGTCCGTCCGTCCGTCTGTCCGTCCTTCGGTTGGTTGGTTGGCTTTATTGTTTTTGTTTTTTTGGGGGGAGGGAAGAAGCCGTCTTTTCTTTAAGCGCAGACTTGCGGACTAACATGGGAAGAGAGAGCTCCTGAGGAGGATTGACTTTCAGTGAACCTCTGCTCTGTGGTAAAAGTCTGTGGCTAACAGGGAGGAAAAAGGGCGACGGGGAAGACATGTTGAGGGTTTTTTTCATCTTGAGGTTGCGGTAGGGTATTGATGTTGTGCTCTTAAAAAAAACACACACGGCTCTCCTGGAGTGGGGTTAAAAAAAGAGAGAGAAAGAGAGGGGGGAGCAAATGGAAACTAGGCGGTAGGCTAAGCTCAGGAGCCATTGTTTTGATCGGTGTTTGTTTAATTGGCTTGTTATGATCTGAAATAACGTAGGCCTCTTAGGCAGCCCCGCAGTAAATACATACACGGTCTGCAGACAGGGGCTACACAGCTGCAAATTAGCCCGACAGAGCTGCTCGCATTGCAGGAGGCTCTGTTATGAAATAACAGGGAAAACGGTGCTTGTGTGAGATTTCCTTTTATATATATATTTTTTTTTTCAAGTGACATTTTTTAAGCCAGGCAGCCAAAACATTTCCAGATACATCAACTCACTGGGGGGGAATCATACAAAGGCCCAAAATACAGTGAAAGCTACTTGGATTATTAAAAGACTGTTTTAATCCCTCCGCCGATTTAAGCACAGAGGTGCACTAGATTAGGTTATTTTACCCCCCGTTTAGCTGAAGAGAGGAAACAAAAGAAGATTTTTAAATGTTAATGTCGACCGACGTTGCATCCATCATGCTGCCTGTATCCCGGGGTCTCATAGACCGGGATAGAGAGCTGGACCCCATGGCCGGGGTGCATCCCAACCCCGGTGGCGCTCCTGCAGCTGTTCGCGGCATGAAACGAGGAGACCCGGAGCCTGACGGACAGACAGCGGCGGCTCTGGTGGACTCGACCGGCGCTGAGTGCAAGCGTCCCCGCATCGACGGCACAGGAGGAATGGGCGAGGTTGGTCAGGTACAGAGAGGATTGTTTTTTGTTTTGTTTTTTTTCTTCTTTTTCCTAATACAATAAGGCAAAGACGGCTAAACGCAATCGTGGTGCAAGGCCAGGTTTCTCTTAATAATTTGGCCTATGCTGTTAATGTAATCTCACGATTTACCGGTGTTTCAGATGCGTGATCAGCGTGATAGTTGCGGATAGTTTAGAGCTGTAGCGGAGGGCCCACCACACAGGCCTGTGACTGCTCAGCCCATTACCAGCTGTGCAGGAAATGCCACCACAGCTGTAGATGACTCTACATGCTGTTTGAAGATGGAGCTGGATTAGTAACAAAGTAACTCACTGCGTTAACTGGACTGTTATAGATGCTACGGCGAAGCTCAGACAGTTAATTTAAAGGGGAATAGCAGTAATCCGGTTTATATTGGCCTGGTTCATAGCTAAGTGATTAGTTATTCTAAAAACTCTCCAAAGAACATCTTCTGGTGTATGAAAACCCAGACAGCCCCGGCTGAGGGTGAAGAACGTAAACACATCCAGCCTTTTACTACACCAAACAGGAAAGAAAACATTCCTGTGTGGCATAAGTGTGGACAACGTTTGCTTTACAATGAGTCAGTGTCCATATCTGACTGTTTGATCTTTTTTGGGGGGGGCAGCAGACTGCAGGCTATCTAGAGTAAACAATGATCATTTTACCAAGGAGCTTAAAACTCATCCGTCCAATTGCCTGGATCCTAACACCCCTGCTTTTATGAACACCACTGCTAAAGTGGACTAGCAGTCAGCATAATCAGTTTGTTGTTGTTGGTTTTTTCCCCCCTTTCCCTCATTGATCCCAAAATGGTCAAATATTGTTATTAATAGAGCGTCACATGAGGGCCCGAAGATGCTCTGGATATCATTAAAGTGGATTATGTAGGGTGAAGTACTCCAGTGGAAGACAGAAAGCTATTTCTCCATCGCTGAAAGCTCCAGTAATGGAGGTGAAGTGGCTTGTTTGCTCCAGTTTGGAAAACTAAATGGCTGGCTTTAACGTCGTCCTGCTGTCAGTCGAGGGAGTGCTGACAGACACGGCTAGAAATGTAATGCACTTAAAAACAGATGTGCAGGGAAGAGAGTGTGTGTGTGTGAGTGGGAGAGAAGAGCACGGATCAATAGCTTCAGCCCCTAAAATGTATTGAACGTGAACTGGCTGGACAGTCCGGAAATTAGAGTAGGAGAACCCCCTCCTCCCCTAGATGGTGCAGGAACAGATTTGCCCTATCACTGGCAGCAAAGAGGCTTTGTTTCCAGCTAATGGGATCACATCTCAAACTGGAGGGGGCATTATAACCGCACTGATCCCTGAGATCCTTATTTAAGGCCCAGGATTTTATGGGATGCCGTCACACAGATATTGGTGAAAACCAGATGAAGCTTATATAGTGTAGTCCATTGTGTAGAGCTCCTATTAGTGCACTAACGAGTAATTAAAAAACATCTTCCAGCCCTATATTTTTATATAGCAAGTGAATTTCTCTTCTAATGCTGTCATTGCAGGTCTGATGAAATCAAACAATCAAAGGGCAGCCGTTAGATTCATTTCCAACTCCACATTAAGTGTCCTAAAATAATCCTTCTTTGGGCCTTTGTCTAGCTCGTCACTTCATCCTCTGAATCGAGCTGGTTTAATTCCTCTGCATTTAAGGTCACATTTCTTTTAGACTGGATTGGCTGCCCCTCTTAAATAAAAAGTGGGCGGAGCTTCTGTACTCTCACAGCAAGAGCTGAGATGGCAGTTTTAGAGATATATCCCCTGTCATTGACATCACACAGACCCAAACGTAAAAAAAAAAAAAAAAAAAAAAAGCCTGAAACTGGAGCACCGAGCTTCACTATGAGAAATTTTGAGTGTTAAATATGATAGCACACCACTGTGACACTGTACGTATGACAGAAAATAAGAAAAAAGCTTAAGTTTATTATTCATACATTCTATACGTGCAGTTTCACCACTTTTCTATGTTTTGTTTGTTTGTTAATTTATTTCAAACATGTAAACAATATACAGGTACATTTAGTAAAGAAAATAAGAGAGGAAAAAAAATACTATACAAAAGTCAATACATTTCAGTATTGCTACCGTTCTGATTCATTTACATGTTGAAATGTTTTCTCATTAAACATGTGCGCTCTGAACGTCTGAAGACATGAAATGTGACCATAAACTTACTTTCTGACATTTTGCAGACTATAAAAATTAACCAGTAAATAAAGTAAAAGGCAGAAAATGCATCCATAGATTTGCGTTTCATTACTCCAAAATCTCCACTGGGTGTAAATTTTTACCGTTGGCCTTTTAGGAACAACAAAAAATAAAAACCCTCATCTGTACAGACCATTTTTCCACTGTGGTTTGTGCCACATGCTTAGCGAATCACCCACCCTCCCCCCAGACCCAGTGTGTGTATGTAAAACACTGACGTATTTTTATTCCTCTAACCCGCTGACACCATTAAGGTTTCAGAAGCAAACTGGGTTGGGTGACGTTCAGTTTTCCTTAGTTCCTTAAATCGGGACGCTTGACTTTCCAAGAAACCTCTATAAAATCACAGAGAAGGCCGTCTGTAAAGCTAATCTTCAGGAGGAGGGTAAATACTGGAAAATATTACAGCATCTGGTACCCTGGCTCTTGCAAAGCACGCTGTCTCCCTTCCTTATTTTTTTTTTTTTCCATTCTTGATTTTTTGAAAAAAGTCTGTATTGCTGACGACACGGCAAGAGTTGAACTCTGACCTGTGAAGCCAGCAGAACAGGGGTGTGGTTGCGGTAGAGAGAGAAAGTAATTTATACCGCTGCGGCCTAATAATGGGATCTTTCCCGTTTGGTTATTGACACTGCTGTTTTTCTCATTAGGCTCTGATGTCATCACAGTGGAGTGGGAGGAAGTGCTCTGTTGAGTCAAAGCTGCAAAGTTTTAGCAGAGCAGCAGTGCGTTTATAAATCAGTGCAGCAAGCAGTGAATGACTGAATGCTCAGCTAACGAGGGCAAATAAAGCCAGTGGAAGGAAGAAAAAAAAGAAAAAGGGAAGAAGAAGCTGAGTGCTTTCAGCAGTATGAGTTCAGAGAAATTAGCTACTGATTTCCTGCCTCTGCCGTTGCCCTTCTCCGATTTTAAATGAGCGTGCTGCTCTCCCCGCCAACCGAACAACACACAATCAGTCTGTATTGCATTCCAGTGCAGCACCGGGGAAGTCCTGCATTTTTCAGGGTGACAGAGGATTCATAACGGCACCCTGCGTCTTCAGCTCTGGTCAGATTTTGGGAATTGTCGAGAGTAGCTTGTCGGCTTCAATATCCATCTGGCCTGCTGCTGAGCGGCCCGTGTTTTGTTGTCACTCTGCGTAGGAACCGGGGCTCTCTCTAACCTAATAAGGTCCTGCCTGGGGCGACAGCGCTGAGGACAAATGACTTGACTAGGACGTTAATGTAGGTGGATCACCCTGCTGTACTTTCATCTCAGCCCCTGCACTGAAATGGTATGAAAATGTCAGCAAGAAAAATGTTCTCTTGCAGCCGGTGGAGAATATTTGTTTAGTTTTTGGGCCCCTGATTTTCTGTGATGAATTGCAAGGAGAAATCTCTTGACTGATTCATGTTGAAGACCGGTGGTGTTTTGAGACTCGGCTTTGGGGGTGAAATTCGATGTTGCTAGAGTGTACTTATCCTTATATTAACTTCAGTCTGGAGACTTTACAGCATTTCTAGTGTTGATGGTGTGTAGCAGTGTATCAGTTCATGCTTATTTGAAAGTTAGACATCAGTCTCAGTGTTTGAGAATTGCCCAAAACAGAGCTATTATTGTCTTGTATTACCCATGTTTTGCATAATATAATATCTTCGGGTGGTTTTTAACCGTAGTACTAATAAGTTATTCTTTTGAGCTGCAGTTAGGGGATTTACCAGGATTTCTGGCTTTGGATGGGGTGTAGTGTTATATTGATGTTTATTTAAACATTGGTCTTCAATCTCTATTTGCAAACTGCACAAAACTGTGCTATTATGGTCTTTTTCCCTTATTAATAAATCATTATATATAATAGTGTATAGTATGAATATTAATGACTTTTAATCAGCAATAATAAAATGTTTAGTGTTAGATAATAAATTGTGATTCTTTAATTTCTTTAATAAAATAAGTTATTACATCTTAAATCCAACATGCAGATTGTTACTGGGTCTTCTCTCAGTTCCTGTTAGTTAAAGTGAAGAAGATTGAATCACCTTTACCTGAATGACTGAATACTACTTTAGCCAAAAGAGAAAGAAAAAAAGCAGGTGAAGCAGATTTATGAAACAATTGACCTTTTTCTCTTTTCTGCTTGTCTCCATATTTTTCCTCCTAACTGCTTTGATCCTTTGCTCATACCGAGGCTGCTGGCTTGTGGCTAGCTCTGACTTCTGGATAGCTTTAGCTTTAGCCACTTTCCCTTTGCTAGCTTCTTTAAAATGTCCATTTTCGGTGAGTGAGGGTGATTTATGACCCCGATAAGGTTTGTTGCTACGAACAAATCTATTCAGGCTTGCCAAAGTAAGCCGTGGCTTCTCTTCTGGTTTGCTTTGGCAAACTTTGTGTCTTTGCTTACAGTAAGGAGCTTGAACACTAATGATATTTTGGCATGTGAATGTGGGTTTACGTGTGACTTTTTCCCTGGCCTGCAGTGTGTGTGTGTGTGTTGTGCATGCATGAAACGGACCAGCTTGTAATCAGACAAATGTGAGGCTGACCGGCCGGTCACCGGTCAGAGCCAGGAGCGCTGGAAATCAGCCGATTCCACTCCCTGGCTGGTTGATCCGCGCATCTCTAGTTTGATTAATTTTTTTTTTTTTTTTATTGGTACACTTAGTAAATTAATTGGGAAACCGTTTGAGCATTACACCCGGGGCATAGGGCTGAAAAATGTGATGATTTTCTGTAGTTTTTGTGTAACATTTCTTAAATACAGTACATAAAAGCCTTTGAGATGATGTATAGGTCCGGTTATTGCTACTTAGTCTTCCCATCAGGCTCCATCCTTTTACAGTGCCCCATACTTTAGAAGTTTAACTGCCTTTTAGAGTGAACTCTGACATATTAAATGTAAAAATGGGGCCAGCAGCCACAATGTCATCAACATTGGTTCCAAAAATCTAATACTGGTCTCTGGTTTCACTGGAATGAAGGGATAATTCAGATTAATCATTATGGGCAATTATGTGGTGCCGTAAATAATTACATACAAATGTTAATTCTCCCTCTATCAGATCTGAAATAAATTGGGGGATCCAAATCACAATTGTGTTCAGCGGTTTCATTATGTAGCATGTGATTCAGCAGCTGATGCTGCTTCATGATTATCTTCATGCCAGTAGTGTCGAAGCAGCCTCCAAACCCCCCCCCCCCCAGTGATTCCAGCCAGCGTGCCCTCAAAGAAGCACGTGTAGGTTTACTGTGTGAGGTATACCGAGGGGAAAATAAACTTTAGATCATCTGGCCAACAGTTTGGAGGCTTAGCACATAAGTGCTTTGTGGAAGAAGTGGATTCACATCCTCTCGAGTGTATGCAGTGCCCTGCTTTGGAGTTAGGTAGGATGACTCTCGGAGTAGTGAAATGTAGTTCCTATTTTCTTCCTCCTCATCAGAACAGCAGCGGTCCCAAGGCGCGATAGGAATAGACACGAGTCTTGTGACCAAATTAGACATCCCACACATGCTAAACAATCACACACACACCTACCCCACCTGTATTTTTTTATTTTGAAGAGGGGTATCGGGGTTCATGTGTACAGTGGGATACTTCTGCTGAGTGAAGGAGAAACCTGGAGGTAACTGAGCCTCTCATCCTGTGCTTCCTTTCAGATTTAATTATTACAGGACTGCTCCCGTCTCCCCTCCACCTCCTGCAAGCTGGTCTCTCTCCCCTCTCCTCCCCCTCCTCCCCATCTTTGCCATCTGTTGACTTCAGGTCATTTTGCTACTTTCTCGTGATTGCTCACCCGGTCTTTCCCTGCAGTTTCTTCTGTTGTTTTAGCCCCCCACCCCCTCCCCAGAAAAAAAAAAGTCATTACCATCACCATCCCCGGAACGAGTCAGCGCGCCTTTATTGACTACCTGAAGTACAGAGTTTTTTATTTTCTCATGTTCGGTGCAAGTGGCCGCGGTGTTGAGTGACACTGAGATACACTCATCCCGAGCAGACTCCAGTGCACTGCCCCCCTCCCCGCTTATCCCGCTCAGTTGCTTAAGGAAATTAAGCACATGACTCCACTCGTGTATGAGTCATTGTCTTTGCTGCCTCCATCCCCCCCCCCCCCTTTTTTTTCTTAGCTGCCCATTTCCTGTTGAATTTCCAGTCCTTCCCTATTTTCCTGCTCATACGATGTTTCCAGATGTTTGCCTGTGAGAGCGCCGCCCTCACTGTGACGCAGCGTGCCTGTTCCATGAATCTCGTTCCGTCCCCATACCTTCAGTGTTTTGGTTTTTTTTGTGTTTAGAGTTTGGCCTCACCGTAAAGTAAGGTTCATACTTTATTCATGTTATTCAAGCCTCTAAGAGGTGATTCATTATTTAGAGCTTCTACCTCCCAAAGCCAGTTCACTAAGTACATTTTTGGCTCTGAGATAGACTCGCGCAAGCTGCATTTTTCAATCACGAAGACGCTTCCTGCTCCCTCCTTCTCAACCGAGCCTCTTACATTTGGAAATGTTGTGCTTAGTTTTAGTGAAACGGCCCCATGGGGTCCAGAGTTAGATGGCTACAGTATTAATCAGGCGAACTCAAGCTGTGAAGCGCACAGAGCAAAGTGTTCCCCCTGGGTACAGAGCAGACGAGGGACATTGGTTCCAGATGAAAGGAAGATCAGAGGGGGAAGGACAGAGGGAGGAGGGAGAAGCTGGGTTGTTTTCTAATCTAGTGATATGAAGTCAGAGACAGGCAAATCTGTTTTTTTTTTCCCCTTCAAAGTGTGTTGTAATTGCTGTGAAAAGCGCCTCCATTTAATGGAATACATTAGCATAAAAGCTGGAACACGGTATTATGAGAGTGAATAAAGTGAGTTACAAACTATTTTAGGGAGTAGAGGAATGATTTATGTTTAATATTTGGCCATAAACAAATTATTTTTTTGTCTCCTCTGCATCTTGTTTTACTGTAATTACTCACCAGATGTTTGATGTATCCGCCGCTGCTTTGCACAGCCAGAACATTGAGAGGGATGTGTTGGAGATTGCATCAGGGCTCATGATCGCATTTCACACCGATGGGCTTCATGCTCGCTGACACTCCTGACCTATTTATGATTTAAGAGCCGCGGTGACACTCATTCTTTCTCTCCCGTCTTTCATCTACTGCTCGCATGATCTCACTCGCCCCCGTTATCATGGCTTTACAAGCAGACAAAAGATCCACTGGGTGGAAAACTCTGGAGGAGACTGACTTGGGAGATAGCAGGAGTGTGTCACAGAACAGAGTTAATTTGATTAGGAGTCAGAAACGGCACGCAGCTGTAAAGTCAAATATGGAGGCAACAGCTTAGTGGGCATAAAAACAGAAGGAAAAAAGTCTGAGTGAATAACAATGACTGAAAGGGCTTTTCAGCCGTGCAATGAAAATGTTTTTTAAGCGACTTGTCCTTTTTCTTTACAAATTTCTGACCATGTTTCCGAAATATCTGCTCCTCTCTTTCAGAACAACGACCCCTTGACGCTCAGCTATCACGGATACCCGTCTCATAGTCAGGTAAGAGGAAAAACATGTGCCAAAATCCACGTTGTGTAATGTGGCCTCATTCCACTCCTTCCATTTATACAGTATTCAGATAACATTAATATGGCTCAGTGTAGCTCTTCAAACCACAAGGTGGGGGTGTAGATTATAAATTAGCAGTCATGTAGTAAAAGACACGCCTCCACAACCCTCCAGTATTACCCTCCACCCACTTTCCTTTCTGTTCCCAATAATGCACACTTAGTAATCATCTTTCAGATGGCAAATCCAACTTGTTCTTTCTCTTTTAGCACCTTCAAACATGCTGATGTTATAGTTTTCTGCCCACAAACACGCACTCACAAAAAAAGGCTTGACTGCACTGCATCTTGTTTGTGTTTATGTGTGTGTGCGTGTAAGACTACAGCGTGTTTGCCCATCTTTGTATTAGCCTGCTGATTGTGTTATTAAACTGCTCAGTTTATGTGGTTAATCCTTAGATCATCCTCCGTTCATCCACTCATCCTCTCATGTTCTGCCCGTAATCTCCTCATCCCTCGCACTCCGTGGTGCCCGGCAACCTCCGGCTGCTTATCTGCACTTTATCTCTCTTCACTTGAATGCTTTTATTTGCCCCAGTATGAGAATGGGCTTTTTTTTTTTAGTACTGCTAAGTGGGTATTGCAGAAGCCTGGAAGTCAAACAGACAGTTTTGATTTCACTCTTAATCTTTGCTTTCCAACTGATGATATTTTAAAGTTTCGGCTTGTGTGAACAGCCTCTTGTTGGGATCGAAAGAAGTCATTCAAGGACTGCTTGGGGGCTTGGAGGTGTGATTTGGCCTCTGACCAGGAGGGGGGAAAAAATGACAGAGAGGAAGAAAACAATGCCGGGCAGCGGAGGCTTCCACAACACTGAGGTGCTAAACTGTCAGCAGCAGTGTGAGAATGATGTGATCAAAGGCTCCTGGAAGGAAGAGCCTGGAGAGTAGCAGAAGCCCCAAGTGTGAAGGGGAAGACAAGCTCTTTGCAGATGGAGTATGAAACTTGGCAGGCTTTATCTGTCTATTGAAGTAGTTTTCAAACTTTTTTTTTATAAAGTAAAATCATCAGGTAATGGCTTGGCATGGTATTTGTCACCCGGTGCGCAAACCTGTGCTGGAGTTCTGCGTTTGAGCAAAGGATCCACGTGCACTGTGCTGTGCTGAAGATTAATGCCACTTCATTACTCGCGTAGTCGATGGTCGTTATTCAAGAAACGATGGCGATTTGTTCGGCTGGTGCTGGCATCTTTTCTTGCATCTTTGATGAGCCTTCCTGCTCAGGGCATGTTTGGTGTTTGGTGCCCCCAGTGGTGTCGTCTTATTCTGAGAAAAATCTGCTAAATGCTTCAATATGTTTACCGGCTGTAATGATGCTATCTTTAGCTCTCTGCTGGACGCGGATTACCGTGGGGGTTTGGGAGCTTTTTGATGTTTGAAACCAGGTTGAAACATATTTTTAAAAATGCAGCGAGCGCGAAGCCAAAACAATGATCTAAAAGATGCTAAAATGCTCTGTAAACCTAAGGGGAGCTGCAGAGCTTACACCGCCGTGGCTTCATCCTCCTTGTTTTTATAGAAATATCGTCCGACACAGCTCTAAGTTGAATGTGATAACAGCCAGACTTGGGCCATGTTGGCGGTGTTATGAAAAACGCTGCTCGGTATGACCTAGTATCGTTGCAGTCGTGACTTTTGCAGAAAAAAATGACTGATGTGTAAAATTACCGGCTCATTTGCGTAACAAGGTGCGTGTCTGAGAGAGAGGGGGAGAGAGAGAGAGAGAGAAGAAAAGTCGTCTATTGCTCTCTCCCAGTGGTGCCAGCAGCCCCAGTTAACTCACCTACATGGAGAAAGAGAACAGAAGGAGAGAGAGAGTGAGGAGAGAAGAGGAGAGGAGGACTGCGACATGAGAGGAAAGCAGAGGGGAGGGGAAAGTTTGCAGGTGTGACAGAGGCAGAGAAGTAGGAAGGGGGAGGCGTCAGGCTATCTGGGTGAGATAGGAGGAGAGGAGGAGGACCGGAGAAGAGACAGAAGAGATGAGCAGGCAAGGGCACAGCAGCAAAACAGAAGGCTGGGGGTAGAGGGAAAGCAAAGGAGCGAGTGGGAGAGGGAAAGAAAAGACTGAGTGGGAGTCGGGGAGAGAGAGAGAGAGAGAGAGAGAGAGGGGAAGGGGGGGGTTGAAAGAAAAGAAAAGTAAGCAAGTGAGGGAGAGTGACAGGGACAGAAGCCAGCAGAGGAGGAGGAGGAGGAGGTGGGGAGGGGATTGGCAGGGCAGACAGAGCGAGCGGGGGCAGAGAGAGGGAGATTTTGAATCTGTGAGACAGACAAGAGAGACTGAGCTGGTGAGGTGACACAGGCTCGGCGAGGGAGAGAAAGCGAGGCAGCGTGAGAAGAGGAAAGGAGAGAGAGGAGAGAGGAGCGACGACAGTTTGAGTTGTTGCACAGAATACGATGATGGGACTGTACTATCCTAACGTGCTGTCGGTGAGTGTTTATCCCCGTATCTTTTCATATCCTCCTCCGCCTGCGTGCACGGCCGCTGCATCTCTCCGTCGGCGCTCGGGCTCGGCCGTACACGGAACGGCATCAGAGCGGGCTGTCGCTGTCATCGAGCATTAAATGTTAATTAACTACTAACAGACAAGGAGTCTACTTGACCCGATCGCTAGAGCGGGTCCAGTCAGAGAGCGTTTCGGGCTCTTGTCAGGACTCGGCAGCTACTTGCTACGAGTGGGATATAAACACTGGAAGTAGTGTAGCAGGCGTTGATGACAGCGAGATACAGGCTGGAGATCGTATCTCCACAATTATGATTCGTTATGCCGAGCCGCACGAGCGGCAGCGTGTTATTGTACGCTGTTATTGTGGCATCTGTCCCCCCCCCCAACCCTGCCAAGAGCTAGAAGTGCACGCAGTTTGAACATCAAGGGCTGCCACTGCCAGAAACTGCGCTCTGCCATGTATTATGTATGGTCAGGAGAATCTTATGTGAGCATACAGTACAGCGTGTCAGCTGGATGTAGCGGTTCAGTAGCGCTGTTTCTGCTAGTCAACTATTTCGATATATCTGAAGCGGGAGAGTGGAAACAGAGAGGGAATTGGAGGGGGGGAGGAGAGGTAAGTGAAAAACTCTTTCTTCTTTATTGGCCCTGCAGCTGTCTCTGTACATCGCTCCAGCCTGTGAGCGAAAGGGACAGGTGTCCACAGAACAGTTGTCCCTGCCCTTGTGTTTTTTTTTCCTTTTCCTTTTTTTATTGCTCGTTCTTTCTCTCTCGTCCTCCCTTCTGCATCTATTCAGCTAACAACACCTCCTCACTGTAATTTCTGTGTCACACATTTCGCAAACACACACACAAGCTCGAGCACACAGTGGGCTGCAAAGTTGGTGCATGAAGTGTCATGTTCATATCATTACATTTCAATTGGTGTGAGTCAGTATGAGTGTGTGTGTGCTTCTCTTTCAGCTGTACCTTGGATTCCTGCTCTCTTTACTGTTTGACCTCTTTTCTCCCTTCTCTCGCTCTCCCCGGGGCCCTGGCAGCTGTTATCTCAATGTTTTCCTTTAAGAGCCCCTGGAAGAGAGGGGGATGGGGTTTGAAGGGAGAGAGGGAGACAAGGAATGGGAGCATGAGGAGAAGATTTTTTTAAAATTTTTTTAGGGTGATGGGACACCCCACGCTTCCCCACCGCAGTCAAGGAAGCTCATAGGTGAGGGAGCAGAACAGACACGGGCGAGCAGTATGGAAATCACATATTGTAGGTCAACTAGAGGCGGCTAGTTTGCTCAGTGACGCAATTTCAGTGTGTAAAGCTGACTTTGCAGTTATGTCCATATGTGAGTGTTCCGAGTTTGTTTACAGCGGGGGTAATTTATCAGCTCCTTGATGGCTCTGCTTTTGCTAATTTTATATAATTAAATATATTTAAAAAAAATTTCGGCTCTTTCTCCTGCGAGAGAGTTGAGAGCGGCAGATCGGGTGCAGAAGAAATATTTTCTCAAGCCCCACCTAAGCGTGTGCCCTGAGGCAAGGGAGAGACGCCTACCTGCTGCAAAAGCTATGCGCAGCCTGCCAGGCTTGCACAAACTGTAAACGGGTCGTGAGGATTCACCCCCCCACACACTCGCACGCCTCCACCTCCCAAATCTTGTTATTGATTCTTTGCAGGGGTAACAATGGTGGTCGTTAACTGATCCCGATGAACCGTGTTGCCGTGGCAACTTGGATGAGTCACTCATTTTGCGCTGATTGTTAGGTGGTTCGAGGCATGAGGAAAATGTTGATGGGAAACCTTTTGTGATGTAAACACCTTTCTGGACGGGGGTAAATCTTGAGCGGGCCTCCTCCTCCTCCAGCTGTGTGCTTCCCTTAACTGCTCTAAAAGTGCTCAGCGTGAGGCATCAGTGCAGCTTTAACAAAAAAAAGAAAAAGACAGGGGTTGCCCTTCCTGACTCTTTAGGCGGTGCAGTTGACAGTGACAACACTGTCCTACAGCTGGCTTGCGTATGTTTTTAAACCACACTGGACAACCAGGCGATTAGTGCAGAGCCCTCTCTGAGCGTCAAACAGGACAAACTAGTTTCAGGGTCATGTCTAATGTATTGAAAGAGGCGTATTCATGTTGGGTAAATACATATCTGTCTGCAGGTTTGTATGCTCACCTGCCTGTGTGTTTGTCTCGATGGCGTGTGGATTCTAATGTGGAATAAATGTGAACAAATAATGTCATCATCCTTTTTGTTTTCGGGTGTTTATCTTTCATAAAATGCCGCAGTGGTGCTGAACGGACCGTTTATGCAGCTACTGAGGAGATGACAGGGGAAAGTCGGGGTTGTGTGTGTGTGTGCATGCGTGCACGCGCGAATGCATGTTCCTGTGCACATGTATGAGGCTGGGGAGTCTCCCAGAAATGGCGTGCGAGGAAGGGGAGACCCTACAAGGAAAAGGATGGGGGTGGATTAGGAGGGGTTTGTTTGACAAGCACACATGTTACCCTATAAGGAGATGGAGGAGAGAATGGAAGGAGGAGCCTGGATCGCTCTGATATCCTGTTGCTATGAGGCAAATGAGCTTGATTGACATGTGTGGGGGCGGGACGTATGCGAGGGTCCCGTCTGGATTTTATGAAGCGTAAAGAAGTGAAGCGCACAGCAGAGAGAGTGGGAGGAAAGGGAGAACAGCAGCAGAGAGGAAGAGCGAGGGAAGGGAGGAGGGGGGAACTGATGGAGGAGGGGTTGATGTTGGATGGAATAATTTAACAAGAGGGTGTCTCCTGGCTCATCGGTATGCCACAGGCATGTTGTAAAACGTTTCTCCAGCTGTTTGCAGCTTGGGTAACAGCAGCGCAGACTCGGAAGCCAAGATCTGAGCTGAACACCGAACTTCACCACTTAATCCGATTATTGAGCCAAATACGAGCTGCTGCTAACAACATGAATCACGTTTTCCATAGTCAAGTCTGTTGATTTAGGCGATAGCGTTATGGCCGGAAGCCAGAGAAAGTAAGATTCTGAAACGTCATTATTCATGTGAAATGACCCACCGATGCCCCAGTTAGCTTTTAACCACACTTCCTCTCCTCTCTCCTTTGCTCTCCTCCTTGTCTCCTTGAGTAGCGTAGTGAGACTGCCGCAGACGGGCACATTTTATAACATGCCTCCTCAGACACACTTGCTGCTGCTAACTGACCCGAAAGTAAGCCAGCTACAGCTACCGCTCTGAGTCACTGGCTTTGCCTGGCCAACGCGTGCACTTTCACAACCCTTAAAATCCCTTAAAACACCGGGAGCGTACACCGAGACAAGCGCAAGACATGCACACAAACAAAATGTACACAAACCTTGAGTGCTGACACAAATGAACAGCCTACAGTTTGCTTGTGCACAGGGCAGCACTTCTCCAAGAATGCCCTCCTCCTCTGCCTTTGTGTTCCTCCTCTTATCCTGCTATCTGTGTGCATTTATTCAGTAGATGCTTTTATCCTGATTCGAATCACAAAGGCCACTCGCAGTCAGCAAAAGGCCCCAAAGCCTTACGGAGGGAGGGGAGGGAGACGAGGAGGGGGGCACATACTGTTTTTGGAGATACGGGGTTGTTAACACAGTGCATCAGGTATAGAGAGGCCCGTTGAGATGCTGCAAAAATGGATCTCCTCTGAAAAGGCCAATCGTCAAACACAAATACAAGGTTGTTTTTGGCTTGCATTCCCGCTTCTATTTTGGGTCTGGCAGAAGGAGCGGCAACAGCCGGGGTTGTCCATTCTCCTGCGAGGCTGTAGTCTGTGCATGAGCAACAACAATGAGGAGAAGAGAAGAACCGACAGAGTTGTGATCGGGGGTCTGTGTCAGAAAATACCTTAAAGAGACTCCGACTCTAACCACAAATTTCTTATTTTCAGTCTCAGAAAAAGCTCCCAGTATTCCTTGCTAAGAGCTAAAAAAAAAAAAAAAAAAGCCATCGCCAATATAATTCAACACAGGGAATTTTCATCCAGAGGAGCTAGAAATGTGAATCAGAGTTGATCTTGAAATTTATTTTCAAAACTACCAGTGGAGACTGGAGCCAGTAAGTTTGCACTAATACATTTATTTCAGCACAGCTCATTCATTCACCGTTTTCTTGAATTTGCCTTAAAGTTTAGATTATTTAGCCTGATAGGGACAAGAGGCACGTGACAGCAACTGTATGTGAAAACTGTTGATTTTTATTAATACTCAGATCCAGAGAGATCTTGTTCACCACCTGACTTTGGACATTAGTTTGTATTCAGGCTTAAAACTACCTTTACTTTGGTTTTTCTTTGTTTTTTAGTGATTATAGCTGCACCACAATCATCCTCAACCAGAATTATTCAGATGATCTGTCCAATATTGGCTGCTAACTCATTTGTTCCATAGGTGCGACTGTTTGCTTATCAATGAACAAATGCTTCCTCATTGATCAGTCTCTTAGGAATTAAAAGGTTCATAGAGATTGCTACATTAATGCATTCTTAATGTGTTTTTATGCTGTGCTGATGATGAATCCTGCATATTTGCAGATCTATTTCTTTGTCATTGGTGACATTCGTCAACTGGTCTCTGAAATGAACTGGTTCCAGTATCTTTGATATCGATGATACAGCTGATTCAGGGTTGGTATAGAAAACCTGCGAGGGAGCTGGTGAGGCTCACAGGAGTTTGTTTCTCCTCCTTTTAGAAAAACAGATCAAAGAATTGAAGTCGTCATCTCTAAATCTGCCTCCTGGTTCATGCCTCCAGTCAGTGGTTTGTGCTGCTGAAATTACATATGTATATTGCTGCAGTCAGAAATTGAGGCTTAAAGCGTGCGCTATTAACATCCAAGTCACTATCATTCTGTCTAAGTTGCATCACAACTTGTCAAGTCCAAGACTGACTCATCTGTAGTCGAGTGAGATGTGTCATGAGTCATCAATGTTGGGACTCAAGTACGACAGCAGTAAAGCGGTGATGAACAGTAGGAGGGTGGTTTTCCCATCAAATTGGACAAAAGATAGACTTTTACTGCATTTATTGATGTAAGCCTCTGCAGCAGGGGGATCCCTCAGTTTAAAAAAAAAAAAAATCTTCCTTTTGACCTTTTTTTGCTTATATGTTAATTTTCAAGTTTTTTTTATTCATTTCATTGAAGGCCTTTAATTTGCAGTAAGATAGAAATATAACATAAATGATAGCTTTAGACTTTAAATAAAAGCAGAGCTGTCAGTGTATTCACTCAGTGCGGCTTGTTGGATGGTGGAAAAGCATCTGAAGGTGGGAGGGGAGGTGTGGAGGTGCTTTGAGCTCAGCGTTAATAACATGGCGATATTTATAAACAAATATCTGCTCATTTTATTTTAACCTTTGCTTTTTACTTATATGAATATGCAGAATCTTTTGGGAAGTGGAGCGGGAAGCCTTCTGGTTTCCGTTTGTAGTGCGGTTAACACTAGTTGGAACACAAACAGTCGCTTTCGAGCAGGCTTTGTTTGCATGCAGGTAAACGGTCCCAATGAAAGGCACAAGAGAGACTGCATTTTTGAAAATGCAGCCTCCAAACCACCAGCTATCATCTAATGCCAATTTTGTTTTTAATTAGTTTTAAAAATGTATCTCAAACAATGACTGCCAGATGGAAGAGGAAGTCTTGGCCCGGGTCATCAGAGCAGAAGACAAGCCAGTACGTTCTCTGACTGACGACATGGTAACACGCGTAACGTTTACCGTTTTCACCGTTTTTAATTTAGCCTGTTAGCAAAATAGCAAATATTTGGCAGTCAGCACAGAACTGCATTATGATGCGGTGATGCCACTAGATCAAAAGTGAAAGAGATCATTAAAATTTAATGGCACCCCATTTAATAACAGCTGAAACAGTTAAAAGGTTTCCCTCATTGCCACAAAATATTGCCAGCCTATTGTCCCCTTTCCGCTTTTCCCGTTTCACCACTTCACCCAATCTGGGGTGATCAGCTTTCCCTTTCGAGGGAAGACACGGGAGCGGGTCTAGTTTCTCTTTCTGTTTGCCACCCAGGTTAGCTCCTACCTGTTGACCCAGAATTGCTCGCCCCACCTACTATCATATTCACCTCCGCAAATGCATTTAATCTAGGATGGGTTTATGCAAAGTGAGGTCATTCAGCGTGTCACTTAACATGTCTGTTTTTTTTCCCAGCTGCAGTTAAAAGCTTGATCTAAACTAGCTAATTTCCACGTCTCTGCTCTCTCTCCTTTTTTTTTTTTTTTTGCATCTCTGAATTGAGCAAATGTAATGAATTCAGGATCTCTCATCAGAGGATTGCAGCTAATGTTCACATTATTACCACCAGTGATGTAACAGTGTTGTTTCTTTTTCCCCACAACAAGGAGAAAAATGCATGTTTTGTTCACTAATTGGAGCATAAAATCATAATGGCTAATAACAGAAACCAAATTAATGAGAGGGTGGAGTAATGCAGGAAAAGAGATGCAGCAGTTCATTTCTCTTTCTTTATTCTGGGAACTTGGAAGAGCTGAGATTTTGCAAACCCGCACCTCTAAAAGCATGCATCCTCAAACCCTGGCAGGTTATAATAATCACAGGAACAATCTGTGCAAATCACAAGCACGGCTCGCCAAGGTGTAAGGTGTTTGCGCTGCGACGTGAAACTTAGGACACGGAGGCGAGGATGTTGAGGGGCGCTATCTTGTATCAAAATCTTAATTTGGGTGCTTGTGGGCGAGATTGGAAGAGGTTCATACAGCTGCAGAGTTTAGATGAGCGGACACAGCTGCTATCTGAAAACGTGAATGAAGTTAAACTTGGACACTGTGGTCAGTAATCTGGTGGCTGTATTGCTCAAGTGGCAGCCACTGAAGATGAGGATCGCGGTTTCTGTTCTGCCCGAGGTGGTGACTCTTCACCTGCCAGGCGGGCTGTGGGGATGTGTGCGTGCGGCGAAATGGTGTGGCAACGGCGCTTCGGGGCAAGGCTCTGTGTTGAGACGAGCGATAAACATGCATTTTAGTGCCCGTTATCAGTGAGCGAGAGCCAGGGAGATGGCGGGATTTTTGTTTGTAATTACACTCCTGAAATCACAAAAGGCAGAACGCGGCTGCAGCCTTTAACGGACGAGTTCAAAGCATTCCTCTTAAAGCGTCTGGTTCTGTCTCCTTTTCGCCTCACGTCGGCAGGAAAGACAAGTATAGCTACGATGCAAAGAATTTTCTGCACCAGGAATCTTCTTGTAAATGATTAGATTGACTTAAAACAGCTTAAAACTCATGTGTTCAAACAGGCACTGTGTTGTTTTTCTTCATTCATGTGTGTCCACTTTGCCTTTGGCGTGGGCTGGATTTGATTAAATTACCTCTGTAAAGCAATTTATTGACCATTCCTTGTCTCAAAAAGCGCTATAAAAATGAACTTTACTCATTTACTTACCGACTTGTGAGTTCCGGTATATCAGACATGATTATTCTTAAGTTTTAGACCCCGTTTTGCTTTTAGAGCTGCATCAATTCTTTGTGGCATTGATTCAGCGAGGTGCTGGAAACATTCCTCTGAGATTTTGGTCCTCGCTGGCATGAAGGAATCGTGCAGCTCATGAAGCGATTTTTCTTTTTTTTTTTCTCCTTTTGCCCGTTCCCCCACATCTCAAGGGTGCTCGATTGGATTGAGATGTGGAGACTGTGGAGTATACTGAAGATACCACTGAGCCCATTCTCCTGCTGAAAATAGCCATTTGAAGATGGGTACACTGTCATTATAAAGGAATGGGCATGATCACAAACAGCATGGGGTTCAAAGTGTACCATAAAAAAAAACATCTGCAACACAATTACACCACCAACCTGAATCGTCGATACAAAGCAGGATGGATCCGTGCTTTCGTGTTGTTTATGCCAAATCCTGACCCGTCCGTCTGAGTGCTGCACCACAAATCGAGATTCATCGCGACCAGGCAACGTTTTGTCCCAATTTTTAGTGAACCCGTGCCACTCAATTTCCTGTTCCGAGATGACAGGAGCGGCACCCGGTGTGGTCGTCTTCTGCTGTGGGCCATCTGCTTCCATATTCTTTGTGCTGTGTGTTCACCGATGCTCATCTGCATATTGGTGGTTATTTGAGTTGCTGCCACGTTTCTGTAAGCTCAAACCACTCTGGCTGTTTGTCTCTGGCCTCTCCAGTCAACAATGCATTTTCGCCCAGAGAACTGCCACTCACTGGATTCCCCCCCCCCCCCCTGTTCTCTGTAAACCCTGGAGATGGCTGCGTGTGAAAATCTCAGTAGATCAGCAGTTTGTCAAACCAGCCTGTCTGGCACCAACAGCCATGCCACTTTCAAAGTCACCTAAATCACCTTTCCTCCTCATTCTGATACTTGGTTTTAACTTCGTAGGAGTGTCCTGACCAATGCTGTCTGACTCAATCCATTAAGGTTGTGTATAGGTACATACAGGAACGAATTTCTTTGAAATGTGATGGGCGGCATTTTCCTTTTAATAACAAAGCATTTCAAGGACGATGCTTCTGACTAATAAAATGTCTTAAAAAAGTAGTCCAGGAAGAAATCATTAGATTGATGTTTATAGTAAATGTACACAACTCTATGTTCTGTATTTAGAGTTAGGATTTATCCAATAGAAAAAATACTTAAGTTTAGCTAACAAATTCCAGCTTTATTTGCTTTAGTTTGTCTGCTTGTTACACAGCAGAGTTTCTCTCTCACTGCTCGCTGGGAGCAGCTCAGCTGAAGCTGTTCTCGTGTCACAATATCGATGTGATCCGTGTCGACCGCGTGCATCCCCCGGTTTGTTACTGAGTCGAGGGGCCGGACTACAGTGTCACAGGTGTGACGCTGAGAAAGGTCAAAAGCTGGGAGACAGATGGCATGCTCGCAAACGCACACACAAACACACACACACACACACACACACATACGTACATACTCACCCTCCCACACACTTCTAACACTCCCAAAGGGACAGTGATCTATTGTGCAGCTCAGATGGGCATCGCTGCAGCCTGTCACTCACACACACACACACACACACACACACACACACACACACACACTCTCACTCACACAACCACTTGAAGTGAGTATAGCCAAGCAGATGTCAGGTAGGCTCAACGGAGTCTATTTAGAAGTGATATAATGCCGATGGGGGGGCGACATTGTAACTTCTTTTACTAATTAATTATTGTATTACTGTCTTTGCGAGTCTGTGTTACATTAGTACTATTCCTAATAAAGCAATGATGATGATGATTGTAGTAATTAGTTGTTACAGTCAAATGAGAAGAACAAAGAGATTAGAAAGACGCAGCAAAGGAGAATAGGCCGAACAAAAAAGGCTACACAATGGGTGCTACACTGGGTTTCTAGATATCGTCATCATTTGTATCTATTGTGATTTATAAATGTATAACTTAGTTTTTATGTTTCTTTTTTATCTGGTGTCGGTATCAGGCTGTTTAGTTCTCATTTTCTGGTACATTTTAATGTCATATGTGTCTTGCGTATCAGGTGTGGTGAAAAAAATATTGAGAGTTGGTAGAGTTTTGTTTTGTTTTTGTTTTTTTTTAAATCAGGGCTAACATGCTAACGTGGCTCACGCCAGGTTAATGATGATGGTCAACTGGATTTTGGGCAATCAGTGTGATCTCTGCAACCACTTGGATGCATTACCACAATAGTTATGTACATTCCTGGTCCCCAGTAGATGAATCTTGGCACTAAAGATTTGATTCCATTCGGTTGGATTTGTATAGCGCCAAATCACAGCAACAGTTGCCTCAATGCACTTTATATTGGAGGGTAAGGACTAGGGATGCAACGATACCAATTTTTTCAAACCGATCCGATACCGATACTTGGATCTGAGTACTTGCCGATACCGAGTACAAAATCCGATACTTCTACCACACACAAGTTAAACTTAACCAGTAGTAAAGAAACGACCCCAGACAACTCTTTAACACAAGCGAAGCGTTTACTGAGCGTGAGGGCAGAGACAAATACTGTACAACACATCCCTTTTTAAACTCAAATGATATTCCAATTCCTTAACCAAATGAAATACACTGTATAAATGAAATAATTCCCTTTCAAATTATATTAAACAACCCAACTTATGTTATCACCTTTTGGTAAGTTACTCACTAATATACACTCCAAAACACGTTATATAACTCCACTGAACATACAATATTCACACATGGGCCCCACACACACACATTCACACTTGTTGCAGGCCTGTTTGCTGCTCACGCTGGACGATGGAGAAAAATCCTCTTCTCCCCAGTAAGAGCACAAAAGTCTGACTTACAGTTCCGTTGCTCGGTGAGTCGCCGTTCACCAGTCCCACACTTAATCCACTCCCTGCGGACCCGATGCTGTCTCTGCTACAGCGCGTTAGCCCGTCACTGTCCAGCTCTCCGACAGTCCATAGCGGCTGCCTCCGTGGTGCAGCCAAGCAGTCCGGGCTAGCCTTTAGCCTCGGCGATCGTAGCTGGAAACACAGTTTTCCACGGTGGTGCGACCGTTGAAACAAAAAGTCACTTCACCCACACTCTGTTGCGAAGCTCCCACACGGTTAGCTTTCTAGTTACACACTCTTTTGTGCTAGTTAATCTCAGTAAAACTAGCCGAGTCTCTCACTTTGGTTCAGCTAACCTCGTGCATCTCTCCATGCCGTTCTCTTCTCCTCCTCCATTGCAACAGATACACAGGTCCGTTTTATGCTACCTTCACGGGCCTCCAGAAAATTAGAACTCTGAACAATATTTTAACTCCCTTCAGAGTTACATACCATAAAATAATACTTTTATGATTAACATAACAGTTTGATTGCTCTAATTACCTGTATTTACCTTGTGACATATTACAGGGCAAATTAAATTCAGGGTACAGTTACATCACATAACCGTGAACACCTTATGTTACCGTGGCGTTCAAGTCCATGGGAATTATGAGTATCTACTCCCAAATTCGGGCTACATTAGTATCGGTTCATGGTATCGGTTAACTTTTACGAGTACGAGTACGGACACATTTTACAGTATCGGCCCCGATACCCGATACCAGTATCGGTATCGGTGCATCCCTAGTAAGGACCCTACAATAATACAGAAAAACGATCAGGCAACAAACTATCAGCAAGCACTTGGCAACAGTGGGAAGGAAAAACTCCCTTTTAGCAGGAAGATGCATATGGTGAATGCTTTATACCTGCTAAATGTCAGTATGTTAACTTTGTTGCTTTTAACTGTTTTTACACTTTCTCTGCAACCCTTAGCATTTCTTACATCACCTGACAAAGGTGTTATGGCAGTGAGCAAATCTCCAGTGCAGTCACTTTGGATGTCAGCTCATCTACCAGCATGTGAGAGGTCAGATTGTGCCGGTGTGCAAATCGCTCCGCTAATCGTCCACTGCGTTCACAGCTACAATAAGTGAGGGGGTGCCGCTTACTGCCTTTTGCACGTCTCATCCAGGCAATCTGTTTCTGGTAGTGTGAACACGTCGTAAGTAGACCGTTTCATGCTTTGTGGTACTTTTTGTGAAAAAGGACAAACTCAGACAATGTCCTGATTTATCTATTTATTTTTTCTTAAAGCATGCTGACATTAGCATTTAAAGCATCCCTCTCTGAACCAGAAAACCATCGTAGTGTTTTTATAGTCTTTAATAAAATGACCAAACACTGCAGTTATTGGAATTAGAAATCTGGTGAAGTTTGAGTAATCCTTTGCAGCTATGGATCGGGCCTCGTCTCTTGAATCTGTCATCACCTTTTATCTTCAAATCCCCCAGCCCGCCCCCATCCTCTCCCATCCCTGCTGCCTCTCTGTTACCATTTAGGGTATCCATACCCCACTGCCAGCAGTAAGGAATGTGTGTGCGTGCGTGTGTGTGTTGTGTTAATGCCTCTGCCATGTTTATGTGTCTCCACCATGTGTTTATGGACGCCTGTGTTGTTCTCCTACAAGCTCGAATTTTGGCATCTTACACATGCATCTTCTTGGGGGTGGGGGGGATAATATGTACGAAGTACTTGGGCCGGCTTCCTTGCAAACAGTTGGTCTTTGTGTGAGCGTTTAGGTGTGTGGGTGTTTGCGTGTCAAAGGTGGTTTGTGTGCAGAGGCGTTTGTAAGTGTGCGTGCAGGCATTAGACACTCATCATTGTGCAACACACTGAGCATGGAGGCATCTGACCCTCAATAATAGATGTGGCAGCAGTGAATATTTAATGGTTGGGGGGTGGGGTGGGGGTGGGGGGTTAGATACATGCGCACACACACACACACACACACATATACACACAGGAAAATGGAAATATAATATCCATGCCTGTATGACTTTTAGACTGACGCTCTTGGGGAAGTGGTCTCTGTGTGGTCGGGTGATGCTCTTAGTAAAAGATACCGTGGTATTTCACCAGCTGACCACTTTAGTTCTCACTCCCACCTCACTTTTCTCTCTTTTTCTTCCAACAGGGTTCTCAGGATAGTGCTGGCGGTCAGGAGGGACTCGTACCCCCACCTTTCTCTGCCTTCCCGCCTCCTCCACCGCCGCCCCCCCAGAACGGCCTGGCCCTGGATTACGGGGGCAGCCTGTATGCTGCAGGGGCCGTCCAGGGTCCCGTGGAAGCCGGCGGAGCAGCGAATAGCGCAGCCAACGCCGCTAACAGTCTCAGTGCCCAAGTGAGTACCGGCCTCCTTCCTCTGTGGGCAGCCCACACCCAGGCTGTGCCTTGAGAGGGCGCTTAGTGAGTGGGATACACGTTACAGACTGAAATGAGAATATTATAGGAGCACATTACTAATTGTGACCACAGTTCAAGTTTTTTTTTAACTGAGCTGTAACATTTTCAGATTTTGTTATGTTTTTATCTCGCTCCAATTAAAATGTGCAAACCTCTCTGTGTTACGATCGTTCCTCCAAACACAAATAATTCCACCTGTCATAACTGATTCTGTGGCCACTTCACTGTCGCAGAAACAACACTGAGAGAGTGTGTGAAGGCTGCCTTTTGTCTGTCTGTCAGCAAGTTTATGTAAAAACGACCAAACCGTATTTCATGAAACTCTGGAAAGGTGGAGCGCGGGCAAAGAAAGAACCCATTAAATGTTTTGGAGGCAACGGTGGGAGAGTTCTGGATCAGTTTCTTTGAAATTGCAAAACAGGTCATTTGCCATGGTTTGGAATTCACTCTCTAAGTGCTTTCTATCATTATGATAGGAAAACAGCTTTTTTTTTTTTTCTTTAACTCATCCAGCAGTTAGGGTGGAATAGCTACATTTATTTGGAGGGTTTTTTTGTTTTTCTTCTCTGGTCGACTTGCAAATTACAGCCCAATCTTCACTCTTCTTTTTGCTTTGTTTGTCTTTGAGCACTTTGACATGCAAAAGCCCACACAGCTAAACGCTCACACAAAGAACGACTGTTGGTAACATTGCCTACCCAACTTTTTAAAAAATGACAGAAGTGTGAAAACACAATTTGCTTAAAGCAGGAATTTGACATGGGTGTTACTGCTGATGGCCGCCACTTATATAATGTTATATGCAATGTTTTGTCACCACACAGTTAATTTTTATCCACTGTTTTTTTCAGGTGGAAAAAAGGTGAAAAATTCAGGTTTCATTTTTTTCAGATGGTGGTATTTAAACATCAATAACAATAAATCCTTTAAATATTAAAATTGGGCAGCTGAGAGAAACTACATGTTTAGTTTGGACTGTGTGTCTAATTTTGCAAAACCAGAGAATGACAGTACTGTGCAAAAGTCTTGACCCACACCTCATAGGAGCCAGATTTTCTGAAGGTCTTTCGAAGTTTTTCTTTGGACATCGGCTGCTTTTCCACTCACTCCAGTCCCTAAAGATTCTCATTTTTAGAGTAATGTTTGCTTTTCCCCCCCTTGTTGTTGTTTGTTAAGCAACTTAACACTGACTTATGAATAATTCAAGCATAAAAAAAACCCTTAGTCAAGATATGAAGCGGCGTTGTGTCTCCACACAGCAGACAACTGAGCAAAGAGCCAATTTTAGATGATATCTTTTGCACTTCTGGCACCGTTACTAGCAGTCTGTCACAAAGACCCATAATTTTTTCCCCATTTCTTTAGTTGAATCTGTGAAAAATGCCAGCGATAACACAATTTGAAATTGAAATTTTATTTTTGCACCAACAAGGTGATTCTCAAAGAGCTATTAGCGGAAAACTTGGCATACCTCAGCAGGGTGTGCAGCGTGTCCTTAAAATGCTGAGGAAACTGGCCAAATGGAGGAGACAAGAAGTGGCAGGGCTAAAAAAAACTACCTACACCTGATAAACAGAAAGTCATGTCCTTAAGAAATAAGAAATCCAGTAAAGATCTCACAGACAACACAAATACTTGTTGCCACAAATTTTATGCAGTGATGAATCCAAATTTGACATTTTTTGGTACAAATTGTTGTCAGTTTGTAGAGAGGAGGTCAGGATGGAGGTGCAGCAGTGAGTGTCTACAGCCATCTGTAAAACACGTTGGAGGCTCTGTCATACTTCTGAGCCAGTGGAGTTGGCGATCGCGTTAAAACTGCTGAAATATGAAATTATGAAATCAGAAGTAAGGCCAGAGTTTGATCCTCATTGATAATCATCTGGAAAGCATCTTAATTGGCAACAGCTTCACGTTTTAGCATCACAGTGGTCCCAAACAACAGCAAAAGCATACCTGGATAGAAAAACACGCTGGAATTGTACCAGTCATGGATTGGCCTCCCCAAAGCTCGGACCTCAGAGAGTTCAGGCTGTGTTGAACAACAACACTGGACTTTTAAGCTTGCTGTAATTGTGCAAATTCTCCTGTTGCCTTATATAATACATAGTGCATGTATGTTTGCACGTGTTTCAACAAATCACTGCAAATCTTTTCAGATTTTTCAAGCAAAATATAAAGAAATGAGAGGTGGCTCAAGACTTTTGCACTGTGCCATATGTATTTTTTAAATCAAATACTACAGTGTCACATGAAATAAAATTTACAGTGAATGAAAACAGTCATGGTTTTCATTCGTTTAAATTGCTGCTTATAACCAGCGGCAATACAAATATATTTATTATGTTCTGTCGGTTGTTTGAGTCAATTCACAGATTTTTGCAGCTGTTTTAATTTTCCCTTTTATAATTTTGGACTCTGTTCCATCAACATGCCAAAAATTCCCAGGTCTCTTGAAAGGGGAAAATGTTGTCTTTGTGTTCTTCTCACAGGCAAAAAGCACAAAATATCGATTATGTTTCATAATCAATATTTTGTGCTTTTTCCCTGTTTCTAGGCAAAGCGAGTACTTTGAAATTGCGTGGACATTTTTCCTGTTCAATCCATAATTTGTGCAAGCTGATTAATGAACTAATCAGCACAATAATCAGCTGATTAATGGAAGCAGCGAGCAGTGCCTACTGCAGTGCAAATCTGACAGATGACAGTCTGTCAGCTAATGGTGCATTGCGTATTGTCTTTTCGCAACCCTAACAAGACCTCTTTGTTTTCGTCTGTCTCTGTTTGTCTTTTTGCACCCTTGTGTCTAAGCAGTCAGATGGGTCCTCCCAGATTGACGGCCAGTCTGGGGTTGGCTCGGGAGGTGGAGGCGGTGGGGGGAACGCCGGAGACGATTTGGACTCCAAGGCGACCCCCAAACGCCTTCACGTATCTAACATCCCCTTCCGCTTCCGAGACCCTGACCTACGGCAGATGTTTGGGGTAAGCGGACCAGAACGTTGCCTTTTTTCCCCTCCACTGTGTATCGTTACGTAACAGAGTAAAATCCCCTCTAAACTAAACCCCCCTCATCTAGTGACTGCAGCCCCTTGCTATCTTCTAGTGACGTTTATATAAAAACAAGGGTTTGCCATGCTGGTTTTTCGCTGAGCAGAATCCATTGTCTTATTTGATTATTTAGATTTTCAGCTCTCCAGCAGCTTATCTAAAGTGAAGTGTAATAATCTGGCCTGGTTCCCTCCTGTTTTGCAAGAGGAACGGCTCTAAAATGCAGTGCAGAGAAAAGAACAGAGGAAAGGAAGATATGGTAGAAGACCAAGCAGCCAGTGTAGGCTCAGTGCCAGCTCATCGTGGTTGAACAGTGCTGACACCCCGTGGCGAGAAGCAGTGTGTGTGACTTACATGCTCGCTCAGCTTCTTCATTTTCCTCCTCTTTTTTTAATTAATTAATTCATTATTTTCCTGTTTCTTGTTTCAGCAATTTGGCAAAATCCTTGATGTGGAGATCATTTTTAACGAGAGGGGATCGAAGGTAGGACACTGAGGAAAAAGAAAACATGTCAGGCATTTCAAAATGCAGCAAAAAAAAAGAAAAAAAAGCTTAACTGCAATCTCCTTCTCCTCCTCCTCCTGCGTCTCCTTGTCGTTTCTTTACCCTCCTCTTGCAGGGCTTCGGTTTTGTTACGTTTGAGTCGAGCGCAGATGCAGAGAGGGCCAGAGAGAAGCTCCACGGCACGCTGGTGGAAGGACGTAAAATCGAGGTAACGGCACGCTCGCCTCTTTTTCCTTTTTTAATTTCTTTTTCAACAGTGACCATTTTCTCCTCTGTGTCCCCTCCATGTCCAACTGTGACCTTAATTCTTCTGGCCCAGAGAAGGTTTCCGGATGGCTGTTGTTTAACCCTCCCCCCCTCCCCCCTCCTCCCTTCGGCTTCACTATAGCATGGTGCAGTGGTGCCGCACGCAAAGGCGTCTCTTTCGAAGCCACTTCCTGTTGATGTTCATGCCGTTAATGCTGTTCTCGTTCTTCTCGATATCGTGCGCTGTCCCATTGCACCTTGATCCTTAAAAGTCGTGTGGTTTGCAAAGCATGCTGGGTGGAGTGGCTACACAACAGGCATGGCTGGTGAGAAGTCACTACGACACGATTGCTGATGATATCCGCTTCAGTCACAGCATGGATGATTTTTTTTTTCTTCTTTTTTAATTACTATTATTTTTGTTTAATCTGTCTTCCTGCACCTTTTCCATCATCCTCATCATCATCGTCACTTCTTCCATGATCATGACGAGTGGCCATTCTTGATTTATGGTTGTGTTTATGACTGGATGAGCAGTTAAAAGCCTCTCAGTTATTTTCCTCTTGGGTGGGGGGGGAGAAAAGTGCTTGCTGCTGGTGTAAGAGGCTACTGTATGTTGCATGGATGGAGCACTGGCTCAGATGTTGTCAAGGATTTTTCACTCTTTTCACTTGAAATTGCGCGGCTGCCACTGAGTCGTAGTTTTTTACGTTTGGTGTGTTTACGAGATTGATGCATGATGGGCGTTGGGGTGGGGCATTTTCAGGGGGGCAGTTTTGGGAATAAGGCTGCTGTGAGAAGTGTGGTGTCATTTCTGATGCTTTTAAAAAAAAGCCAACAAAAAAATAACAAAAAACACCCTTTAATCTCAGATGTGCAAGATGAACGGTTAAAAATAAAAAGAGACGTGTTGTCTTACACACACACACACACATACACACACACACACACACACACACACCTGCATCCAGCGCTCCTGAAAAACAACACTAGATCTCATGGAAGTGCTTTTTCTTGTGACTTATTTTTCCTTTTTTTCCTTTAATTCGTCAGCATGAGCTCGGATTTCAGTTGCAAATGGCCTGGGAGATCAAATACACCGTGCTTTCGCCATTTGCTCTGGCTCTTTTGATTTTAAAATCACGCTTTTGATTTTTTTTTTTCTTTTTTAAAAATTATTTCTACTTGCTACTAAAGCTCTTCTGCATGGTCCTGAATGTCCTGCTCTCTTCTCTGTCTCTTGTGTGTGGGTGTGGAGAATGTTTTCAAAAATGAATAAATAAAAAATATGGAGGGTGGAGACAGAACAAACAAGTGAAGAGAATAGTCATCCCCTCTCCTGTCCTTTTATTTCATTGGTCCTCCATCCTTCTCCACTCTATTTTTTTCCCACCACCCGGCCAGTCTGTCTGTCTTTCCCAGTTCGTGTCCCATATGCATCTTCATCTCTGCTGTCCATTCCTACCTAAATTTCTCTGTCCATTTTCCCCCTCCTGGGATGTAGTCAGGTAGCACAAACACCAGAGAGTGGGAATCAGTTAGACTTTGAGTGATAACTTTGTCAGTTATTTGAATATAACCTGGACAATACTATAACGTGTAGTTTCCTTCCCCAAGTTATATTTTGATTTCTGACATTTTCTGTTTCCGTTCTGTTTCTTTTATTTGTTCGCAGAGGGTTTTTTGTTGTTGTTGTTGTTTTTTTAATTGTTTTTTTAGAGGCTAGATTGTTGTGATGTGGCTGATTCTTGTAGGTGACTGTTGACACGTGACCTGTTACATCACTTCCTCTCTACCACAGGGTGGGGGTTGCTTTTCATTACCTCGTTTTGTTTATGTTTACTCTTTTTTTTGTTTTGTTTTGTTTTTTTTGGTTCATCATTTCTTTCTTACATATATTTTCTCTATTTCCCTGATGATTTTTGTATGTTGTTGTTGTTGTCAGTCTCCACGGTAACTGCTCGCGTGTCCTCACGCCGTTTCCCTGCCAACGGTAAGTTGTGTACACATGGCATCATCTTTGAATGACCCCTCCCCCCAACCCCATCCGTCCAAATGAAATTAAAAAGAATAAATAACGATGCACCCAACACCCAAATGAAGGACTCCTCTTACTTAAGGGAGGCTTGATTGGTCGATTGACAGAACCTGATTGGCTAATCCTGTGATTGATTTGGGGAGGTGGTGAATGAAACGATTTACGTGATTAGCCATTGACCGCATGGCATTACAAAAAGGCCACTTGTGTAACTGAATGTACTGCATCTATCTGCAAGTGCAACAACTATGACTACCACTTCTTATGCGTTCATTCCAATCACCTCTCTAACTGCATTCAGCATTTAATTCCAGAGCTGTATCCTGCATGGTTTACTCTCTTTCTCGTCATCTGTATGACGTCATATAGTACTATGTCATCTCTCTGTGTCATGTGTCAGCTGATAGCTGCATTTTCTGCACCTTAGTGGGACAGCATGCTACAGCATGTGTGCAATGTTAGCTTAACTGGAGAGGGGATAATAGTAGTCTGTATATCATGGCGTGCTGTAGTGCTTGACTACAACCTTCTGCACCAATTTGCGGACTGCAGACAGTTGCAGAGATACGGCTGTGCAGACGTGACATTTCCTCTTAAAGCTGTACCTGTGGATGAATAGTGCGTTGCCCAAAAGGGGATGCAAGCATATCGTAAAGCAATTTTACCAAATGTGGTATGCATAATTTGAGAAAAAAAATACAAAAGATTAAAAAAAAGCTGTCATGAAATGATTAGTAGAATTTTTTTTTAAATCAGCGACAGCTTTTCTTTGTTCTGATTTCTGTTAAGCGGTTTCCTTGTTTTCGATAAGTTTGGTTCTGGATGGTGTGTGTTGGTGGTTGTGTGCTTCGAGGTGTTTCTGGCGTGTGACACTGATCTGAAATGCCTGGCAGTGTTTCACAGCCGTGGTTTCTGTTTGATTTTTTTCATTTGATTTTTATTTTTTGATTTGAGGAATGATATTTGCATCCCCCATCCTCTCTGTCTTTTATCTAGACTTTTTCTCTTTCTGTACTCGTTCTTGCTCCATCCATCATTTCTCCATCACTGCTCACGTACAGTTAGATCCAATGTAGGCAAACGGTCAGATGAATGTTGTACGAGTGTATTGCATCTTATTGTTTGTTTGTTTGAAGAACTGCACATTTGGATGGACTGTTCACTCGCTGTCTCTCTTCTCCACGTCATGTGTGTGTTTTTTCTGTGTGTTTTCATGTGGACTGGCTCCTCCTTCTGCATCCCTTTTATATTTCTGTCCTTTCTCTGTTGTTCTCTCTCCCTCCCTCCTCTTCCTCCTTTTTTCTGTATGACGTGTATTTGATTGGGAGGGCTGCCGACCTTATTTGATTGGTCTCTTGCTGCATCTGATGCTTGCTGACTGGCTAGTTTTGCTCACCTCTGGTGATGTGATGCGCTCTTGATTGGCCGTGTGTAATTTGTGTATGAACTCTTCGATTGATGTTTTTTGCATTGTGTTCAACTGATGAATCTGCCGCTTAATTCACCTTCTTTTTCCCTCCTTTTTTTTAAGGTAGCAAAATAATGGTCTTGGATTTCTTTTTGAATGCCTTTGATCTCAGATATTTTGTTGTTTTCTTTGTTCTGTGTGCCAATGGTTGCATTGTTTGCGTGCAAAACTGCCTGACTACTCACCAGGATCCTTGTTTTCAATGTCTTTCTCCTTCAAAAGAAGCGCATGCAACAAATACCATCGCTGCTCATCAACAGAATTAACCCCTGTCATAAGTACAAAACTGTGAAAAGTAAAACGACACCTCACTGAATATGAAAGCTCCAGTAATCATATGAAGTGTCACAGACAAAACTCAGCGTAACCTGAACTGTGCTTGTGTCAACCATTAAAACTGAATGAAATGAGCCTCTGATCACTTTCTTTGGTGTCCAGGTCAATAACGCCACAGCCAGAGTGATGACAAACAAGAAGATGACCACGCCGTACTCGAACGGAGAGGGCCTTGCGGCACTGCCATATGGTAATGCATTTTGCACGGTTGGACCAGAGAGATGGGGCAGAAATTATTGTCACTAAATTAAAGCGACAGACGCTACCCCCACTCCCTCCCCAAAGAAACAAAAAACATGCAGTAACGAGTAAATGTCGTGTGAACCCTGGCTGCCCGTTGCTTCTGTGACATGTTTCTGTTTACATGTTGTTGTCAATTTTCTTTATTATAGCTGGATGGAAGCTGAGTCCTATGGTTGGAGGCATTTACAGTCCTGAGCTCTATACAGGTAAGCAAGGCTTCCTTTATTCTTACCTGACTGATACCCAGCAAACATGGTTTGCATGTCTCCCATAACTGATCGCAATAAGAAGTCAGGCCAGACTTTTCTGATTTTTACAAAGTGCAAAACACAGTTCAGATTATTTATTTATTCTTAACAATGACAGCTAATACAGCTAGCACATTGTTGTGTGAATGTCACCTCAACATCTAATGACATATTTTTTTAAATAGGTAAATAGATAAACACCCAAATTACATTTCACTTGGATGAACTTGATGCATCACACGCTTACACTTCTCCCCTCGCTGTCTGCGATGTCAGCATCTTAAACTCAGTAAGGAGCGCTACTACTGACACGTGAAATCAATTAGCTCAGTGGGAGAAGTGGTGGACCCGAAAGTGTGAGATTGTGAGTTTGAGTCACTGTTGAGGTGTTTTGTTTTTTCTTTCCCATTCTCTCTCCTTTTTAATTGAGAAACATGTTTTCATGTAGATTTTTTTTTAAATTCTCATCTGGGAATAAAATTCCTTGAAAAGGAGAGCGATGCAAAACAAAATTCTGGAACTCAATCTCAAAACTCTTACAAGGACATCCAGGCAACGTTGAGGTGACCTCAAACTGGCGTTATGGTAACTTCCGCGATGTCAGTTGAATTTTTTTTCCGGGGGACTATTATTCAGTCATGACTAGACATCTAGAAAATACCGCCAGCCTGAGAGTTAGTCTACATCGAAATGTTTGCTGGGTATTGAAGAAAAAAGAAATGCAAGGATTACTCATTTTACATCTGTTTGACATTTATGCCTAAAAAATGAAGGTGGAATACTTTCTATGTGTTAGATAGATTTATAATAGGGATAGCTCAGTAAGTAAAGCGGTTGCCCTATGATCGGAAGGTCAGGGGTTCGAATCCCCTGAACGGCTACCCTGAGGTGTCCCTGAGCAAGGTACCATCCCCCACATGCTCCACGGGCGCTGCATTGGTGGCTGCCCACTGCTTCACTGAGTGAATGGGTTAAATGCAGAGAAAAATTTCCCCACGGGGATCAATAAAGTATACATTATTATTATTAATAGATGTTGATGGTCATCTTTAGGTTTTTAGTTGAATTTGAAAACATCAGTTGAACTCTGGGGGGTTATAGCAAGCATTTGCTGTTTTTTTTATTGATTTGTAGGACAAATGATTGTGATTTCAGTCAATCTAAATGTTTAATCAACATCAATAAAAATAAATTGTGTTTTAATTCTGTCTCTCTTGCTCTCAGTACCAGGGTTTCCGTACCCAGCAGCAGCGGCAGCAGCTGCCTCGACCGCTGCAACCTTTCGAGGCGCTCATCTCCGAGGTCGTGCTCGGCCCGTCTACAGCGCAGTCAGGGCAGCTGTTCCACAGCCTGCCATCCCCACCTATCCTGGGTAAACACACTCAAAAATAACAACACCGCTAATAGTGACGATGATGTCACAGATCAGATCAATCGTCTTCTTAAAAGCATGGCTGCACTTTTATATAAAAAAATAAAAATAATGCATGCTGTGTGTTTGAATATAATTATTTTATTGAGAGTTGATATTGATGGTTGGCTGAGCTGAAATACCATTTCCTTGTAATTCCAAAATGGTAATGATAGCTACATTTAGTAGTTTTTTTATGTTTAATAAGCAGCTAAAGAAACAGTAGTATCACTTTGAGGCATTTGCATACAAAGAGGTGGTATTTTTGTCCTGCATGTTGCACGGTGTGTAATAATCTCACCCTTCTTTCTCTCTTCTCTCTCTCACAATCTGTTTGGCACCGTTTTCCCATCTTTTCCCCCTCAATCGTCACTCTTGTTTGTTGTTTTCTGCACTGCCCACATGGTGGCGCATCACACCATTTTTTTCCCTTTTGTTTTGTTTTGTTTGTTTTGACTTCCCACCACCGCTCCTTTTTCTACTCTGTCTTTCCTCCCCCCTTTCTCCTGTATTATCTGTTTCTCTCTCAGTGTGATGGCCTATCAGGATGGTTTTTACGGTGCAGCTGATCTCTATGTAAGTACGCCTGCCTCTCCTCCACTGCCTCCCTCGTCACCTACGTTTCCCCCCCTCCCCCTTGTTGCCTTGTGGGTTTTCAAGTGTGAAATGGCACGGATCAAACCCGTAGAGACGTGTACTTTTGAGTGTTTTGACTCATCACCGCTTGACATTTTACTGAAACTTAAACGAGGCCTTTGATTGAAATCCAAATTTGCACAGTCTCACATTCAACGCGCCAGCGTTCGCTTAGCTGTCCAACACAACACGGCAAAACCGTGCGCTCATTCGTGAGTAGACTCCTCTAGGGTTTGTCTCTGTGCATTTGTGAGTTAGTTTGTACCAATGTGATTACGAGTGTGTGCCTGTGTGTAATGGTGTGTGTGCGCGTGTGTGACCAGGTTGACAATAGATGTTTCTGTTCTCTCTGTAGACTAGTGTTTCAGGACATTAGTGGCAGATTGCCCCAGGTAGGGTTTTACACACTCTGTGTGAGAGCCAGTGTGCATCCTCCTCGTCTCCAATGACTGCGTGCTGCTAGACATTATTGACCATCTGAGATTGAAATGCCTTCTCTGTCTTCTTCTACTAACTCACTGGATTCTGACATAGGCGGAGTTGCGGAAGGGGGAGGAAAGAATGCAAAACATATAAGAACAAAACAAAACAAAACAGCGGCTGGTCTGATATGTTTTTCTGTAAATTAAGTGCAGTATCCAACGGAAGTAGTGGAAAAGGGATCCAGGGATATACGTTTGGTCAGAGCTTGAAAAACTAGATTGAATCTGATCTATGCTGACACATCAGCTTTCCATTAGTGTGCACACACACATGCAGTGTTAAACAAATTCATTAGACCACCTGATGTTTGGTTTATACCACAAGTGCCCTGAATTAACAGGAATTGTAATTAGCAAAATCATTTTTTATGTTTCTGTAATGGTTAATCTGCCAGTATGCACAAGCTCTTTAATTAAAATGATACTTTTAATGCTAATTATTGTTGTAACTAATGAATTACAAAATTTACTGTTTGACATTAAAAGCAGAATAAAATGGTAAAGCATGTTTTTTTTTAATTAAGAGGCCGAATTACAGGTATTTACTTGCATCCCTGAGCAGAAAAAAATAGTTTTAGTGGTTTTAATGTTAAGCTTGATTAATTTCTGACCTCTCAGGATGCTCGGCTCCACTTTGGGTGTAAAAATATGAAATCGGTCCATTTGCCTAATAAACATAATCCTTATTCGTTGAACAAGACTCATTTGTGTTTTCTTGTATTTATGACAGGCGGTCTAATAAATTTGTTAAGCCCTGTATACCCGAACATGATCTTTTTGCTTCTTGTTGATGGAACAAACAAATGTTAGGCTTCATGTTTTAATCACTGCGTTTTGTTTTCTTTATTTATTTTGTGAGAAACTCCCTGAAAATTGGGGTTGAATCGCCGTTGTCATTTTTAAGCCCGAACGCTTGTTCATTATGTGAAACCAGCTTTTTAAATTTCACTTGAGCGATCATGCACCGTAGCTTTCTAAGACGTCGCATTTCCTGTATTAACGAAGATGAAATAAGCTAAATAAGTAATACGCAAACGTGTGATTTGAGTACACAGAGTACTCGCAGTTTTAAAGGGATGTAGAGAGAGATTTTCCTTCATCCAATTAGCAGATCATTCAGACCCCTTCCAGGAATCTCCCTATCTGTTTCACCTGTGGCATGCTAACTGAATCAATGTCAGCATGCAGACATACTTACAAGGCTGACTCCCCGCCCCATCCCTTGTATTTTCCTCCCAAATCTTCTCCTTTTATTTCTGCAAACCTCCCTTTTTATTCATCTTTTTCTCCTTTGATTGTTAAAGTAGACCTTTACTAAAGGTTCTTATCTAGTTCAGTACTTTCTCCTCCTCTTCAGTTTTACCTTTTATTATTATCAGACCCTTCTTTTCTACTCTTATGTTCACTGTGATTTCCCACCTTCCCTCCTATCCTTTTCCATCACCTCTACTTTCTCCGTCTCTCCTTCCCTCATCTTCCCCTCCTCCCCCGGTCCAGCCTTCCTCCCATAGCAGCAACTGTGTGGTCCTGAATGCAGGAACTGATTCCTTAGGGTAGAATGCAGTGGTGTGTGTTTCTTTCCTTATTTATTTATTTTTGTTTCCATAGGGATGTTTGGCCTAATACACTGTTTGTTCTGAATTCGGGAAAGCATGCTGTGTCTGTCAGTGATTGGTTGCTGGCCATGTGAGAGTGTGTGTGTTTGCCCTTTTTTTTTTTTTTCCATTTTTTAAAATCCGACTGGCTGACTTGTCTTCTTACACCTGTAGTTTTATTTTTGTGTCTGTTCATCAGCTGTTCATCCAAACGTAGATAATGACACGATCATCCTGCCACTCCTTCCCCTTTCTTTAACTGTGTGTTTTTGGTAGGGGAACCGGGGTGGGGCACAGTTATGGCTGTGAACTCTCTCTCCCTTGATGTCTAACTCACTGTGGGATAGATAAAGGCGATTCAGAGCTACAAACGCAAAAAAAAAACAGCATTGTGTGCAATTAAGGGTATTTTTTTTCCCACATTAGCCATGAAGTGAGAGAGCCACACAGAGCCTGAGCTACATCCTTGTGAATGCTGTACTGCACCAGATTAGCCAGTTTTGCTGACTGACTGCTTGTTAATCTCTCGCTCTCTTCTCAGCAGTTTTTTTTCTCACAATGTAACACGTTAGATTCACTGCTAGTGTTTTTGTAATAGTCTGCAGAGAAAATATGGCAAACTTTAAACAAGAGTTTTCTCTTCTTTCCGTCCCGTCCTTTCATTGCATCTCTTTCTCTCTCTCTCCTCTTTTCCTATGCTGCACTCCTCCCCTCTTTTCTGTCCTCCACTTCTCTCGTCTCCATCGGCTCCTCACAGGGTGGCTATGCAGCGTATCGATACGCCCAGCCGGCTGCAGTAGCAACTCCTGCGGCGGCAGCAGCTGCAGCGGCAGCTTACAGTGACAGGTGAGCGTACTGTCCTGGACACTTTTTTTTATCACATTTGGTACTTTTGCATGACTACATCGTGTCAATACAGGGACAGATATTAATATATTAAAAACATTAAAATACTCTGGGAATATTATAAACAGCAAGGCCCATCTCATACACCACCATCCCGAGGTTATATTAGCAACGTGAGCAAACTTTTACAGAAAAACCAGGCTTAGGTTGACAAAACTACCTCCTGATTCAGAGCCTCAGTCACATGAGTAAAAATAGGACAGCAACCTTTTTACATCTAGGAGAAAATCTGCGGCTGATTCTGTCTTATGGCAACATTTCTGGGAGGTTTTGTTTCCTCGACAATCTCATTTTTGCAGAAAAAAAAATAACTGAAGTCAGATCATTTTATCTTACTGGATAAAACAGATATTTGCAAAGTTTAAATTTGAGGATATATTTTACAGTCACTGGGACGCCCTTACAAAAGAGAGTTTGAGTCTGAAGAGTCATTTAATCCCGGTTAGGTAAAGGTTAAATACAAAAATGAACCTCTGGCTTACACGAAACGATGTGATCTGTTCTTAAACTTTTGCAGTGCCGTGTTTCCTGATCTAAAATACAGGGAAAAGTTTAACATTTTCTTGACGTCCTCCTCTGTAATTTGAGCACGTTGGGTGGGCTGTATGTATGACACTGTTGTAGTCTCTAACAGCTAGCAGAAAAAATACTAATAACATAAAATTAATTTTGTGTGCCTAACTTTCTTCACATTATGAGGTATCTTGGGGCTTCTCAAAAAGACACAACACTTGTTTCTCTCCTGCAGTATGTCAGAATCATTTTGCAGCTAATCTAAATCAGCTTGTGTAACCTTTTTTCCCCCCCTGATAGTTATGGACGAGTTTACACGGCAGATCCCTACCACGCTGCACTTGCCCCAGCTGCCTACGGCGTTGGAGCCATGGTAAGTCCACGTAGGGCGTGAATACTGTTCTGTGGTCTGTTCGCAAGAAAATATCAATATTTTTAAAAGTATTGTTTGAGTATGTTATGTTGTAGTCACTGATAAATAGGTATAATAGTGTTTATGCAACTAAGAAAGAGCCTGAATTGAGGAAAAATGAGCAGTTTTATTTTACCAATGTGTATCTGGGATAAGGGTTCTGTGTACTTTTATTAGGCTATGCGTACACAGGAAACTCATGTTTGAGAAATCAATTAGTTCTGGTCTTTTTCTGTGATGTATTGACAAAAATGACGAATCACAGCTTGAAACAACTGCAATTCTGACTCTAGTGAACGATTTTATTCACTAAGTGTTCCTTTTATTGCTTTGTAGGCCACGCTGTACAGGGGAGGCTACAGTAGATTTGCTCCCTACTAAAGACACTACATTTCCCAGGAGCTCCTCTCTTCCATTGAATTACTTTGAAAGAGCTCCCCCTGTTGTCGCGGAGGTGGACTGCACCCAGTTTTAAAATGTGGACTTGACCACAGAGAAGATATTTCAGATCCCACCCCAGAGCAGTCCCACGTTTTCTTATATACGCTACTACAGAAATAGAGGAATGCTGTATTAAAGACTGAAGGATGGCCTTAATGTTAAAAAAAAAAGAAGAAGAAGAAGAAGAAGAGAAAAAAAATAAGACTTAAGATGGCCTCCTTCCCTATTGCACGGCTGTATTATAGTCTCCCCTTCTTATTCCCTCAGCACTCAGCAGCACAAGATTTGGGACAGAGCCCAGATGTTCTTCCAAAGGCTGCATGTGGATAACTGACACTTAAAACAGCCGTCACCCGTGTGCGTGTTCGTGTGTGTGTGCGTGAAAGAGGCGAGCGCTGTGTGGCCTGCACACGCTCTCCGCTGAAGGAAAAAGAGAGGGAAACACACAATGGAGGTGTCCACAAAACATCAGGGCAGTAGGAAGAAAGACGGTGCGCTGAAAGATCACCGAGAAAACATTCTGAACCAGAATGACGAGTCAAATGATAAAACCACCCACGGATGGATTTTATAATTCCTCCTCGACGTGGGCGGATAGTAAGGAGAGGATTTCCAATCCCGCGGTGTTCTTTCTGTCAGAGGGAGACTGAATGTGGCAGCTTGGAGAGATGATGTGACGGTTTATAACGCTATAGAAATCACGTCCGAAAGCTGAAGGAGGGAGGGTTTATTAGAGCTGTTCCTTACCTCAAGTTTTCTTAGTATGTGGAAATGGTAAACCTTTAAACTTAAAATTGTTATATGCAAAGAAATTAGTTTAGAGAGGAAAAAAAAGTTACCAAATTATTATTATTAATGATATTTGTAATTGTAATTATTCTCATTATTACTCTTATGAAACCATTCTTATGTTTGAGTCAGCAGCCGCTGCTGTCATGGATTCAACAGTGAACCCTGGGGTTAAAAATCATAAAAAAAAGTACAAATACGCTGTCAGGTATATGAAAACAGCTTATATCCGTGCACGGAACTTCACCCGACACTACAAAAATGGCAACACTACACAGAAGAGGAAGGGGGGAAAAATGTTCCTGTTTAGTGGAGTTTACACCCAAACTAAACCCTGGGGTTCAAATAGTGGTTGGTCCTTTTAATGTAGGAATATATTATTTGGATCCCCCCTCATATTCCATCTTTTGTAGAGTGTCCAGCAATGGATGAGTCTTCCTGAAACATACTTCTGTTGGTATTGTGTTTAAGATGCTGCAGCAGCAACTGCTGAGCAAGAGAGAGAGATTCAGTTAGTGAGTTTGTAGTAAATATTTAAATGCAAAACACAATTGTGCATATTTTTATTCCATTGTATTCTATATTTCCAAAATGTGGCTTTTTTTATTTTTGGGCTTTTTGTTTTTGTTCCAAAGATTTGTAGAAAGCACATTTTCTGCCGTATGTATAAATATATTATCTTTGTTATTGTTATTATCATAATCCTATAGCTGTTTTTATTATTTACTTTCATCTTCTGTGTTGTTCCTTGTCCTGTAAGGTGCAAGGTAATTTTCAAGTGATTTTGTTTTTTCTCTTGGGAGTAAAGTTCTTCAGCTGGAAAGCATAGCTGGTTGGGGACAAACAAAGGTATGCGCGTCACACCACCAAGCTTTTGTCCTTTTGGTTGACTATTCAGTCCATGCTGTTTTTTTTGTTTTTTTTTGTTTTTGTTTGTTTGTTTGTTTTTGATTGATCATAGGATCTGCTAGCTTGACATTTATCATATTTCAAAATATATAGTAACACTTTTTTTTTTGTGTACGTGTGTCCATGTTTTGCAAGTGACTGAGCTATTTGGAATGAGTGAACATAGGCCTGTAGCACTTGAGTTAAAGCAGTCTGTATTGTTTTGGTTTGAAATCTTAATGATTCTTCACATTTCACTGGCTAAATCTGTCAGCTTGGCTACTCTGGATTTGTTTGAAAAAAGTGTTATCGCTCATACATGCACAGGTTAGGGTTCCTGGCGAAAAACAATTTGTCAGCATTGGGATATGAAGTTGTTTTTATCCATCTTCAAAGCTACCTTTTGTGTTTTCCGCTTCTCACAATTAGGAAAACATGCTTTTCATTAAAATGCTTTTTTTTCTCCCTTTCTTTTAAATGTGCTGCTGTTGGATTTTCTCAAGTCATTTAGTGTTACTTTAAAAAAAACAAAACTCCATATTAATGTAGAATGTGCTTCAGACACTTTTAATTTTTCTTTAAAAAAAAAAAGAGAAAAACAGGCACTAGCCAAAGATGCTAACAGTACCCAGCATGTTCTGGCTTGACATGTGCTACACAAAATACTCTAAGATGGACTTTTGGAGCCACTGAAGGCATGGACAAACCAGCATGAGCGATACTTGTCGAGTTATATATATAAAAAAATAGTTTTGCATGATTCTTGTGTCTTTTCATATTTGAATCCTGAGCAGCAGAGCCCAGCTGCGTTCTTCTTTACCACTAAACTCCATGACAGGCAGCTAGCAAATCTAAGCTAGTTAGCGCATCAAAGAGCACAGTGCTGTTTGGCAAAAAGGCCCGGTGACAAACAAAATGGCTGCCGCACAAATGACACGTGGCAGCTTCATTTTTTTTCCTGTCGTGGTTTTCTTGCCAGTGTATTATAGTAAACTATGTGGTCATCCTTCATAGTTGCTATGGTTTCTCAATGAACAGTCCCCTTTCCTCTGTCATGTCTGTATTTCCCCTTGACTGCCATTATGTTTTTTTGTTATTGAATGTCCATATAAAATGTTTTATATAAAAATGTTTTGTTGTGATTGAACTTCTCAGATTGTTTTTTTCTTTCTATGCATTAGTTAAAGTGGTTGAGTCTTATATTATAGTGCAGCTGGCAAACCCGGATGCAGATTGACTTTTATTGTCCACACTGGCCACTGCAAGCAAACTGTAACCATGATACTGTGTTCATGATAATAGGATGAACATGATGGTATCTACTATAAATAAGCATCATTATTATTCATTTCTACTGTCCAATCAATTTATTCCACATTTTGTCACATTACCATCGCCTTATTTCAAAATGGAATTCATTTTTCATCCCATAATGACAAAGTGAAAAAAGTATTCACAAAGGATAGGACACAATGTGTCACACCTGTCTATGTAAGGTCCCACAGTTCATAATGCGTGTCGGACCACAAACCAAGCCATGAAGTCCAAGGGATTATGTGTAGACCTCAGAGACACAATGTATCAAAGCAGAGATCTGGCAAACGCTACAGAAACATTTCTTCAACAGTAACAGTGGCCTCAGTCGCTTGGAGTTCGGAACCAACAGGATTTTTCCTAGATAGGAAGGCCCTTCTACTAAGGTAGAAGGTCCTTAGCCAGGGAGGTGACCCATAACCTAATGGTCATTCTGAACCTTCTATAAGGGTTCCCATTTCTGCAGCACTTCATCAATCAGGCTTGTATGGTAGAGTGGCCAGACAGAAGCCACTCCTCACACAAAAGCCCAACGGGAGTTTGCCAAATGGCAACTGAAGGTGTCTCAGACCATGAGAAACAAAATTCTGGTCTGATGAAATAAAGATTGACTTTTTTTGGTGTGAAGAAACCAGGCAACCTGGCCACTACCATCCCTATAGTGTATATTAGCATACATATTAGTGGCAGCATTATGCTTTTTGACAGCAGGAACTCAGAGGACCAGTCAGGGTAGAGATGTATGCATGTACCAAGCATGTAGCATCATACTCAAAAATACTTAAGCCTGTAATTGCTCCCAAGATCCTTCAACAAAGTATTGAGTAAAGGCTGTGAATACTTATGTGCATATTATATTTTCTGTTTTTTATTTTGAATAAATTTGCAAGAATTTCAGACAAACCTTTTCACTTTGGCATTATGGAGTATTGTGTGCAGAGTTTGGAGGTGAAAAAATAAATGTATCAATTTTGGAATAAGGCTGTAACATGACAAAAAGTGGAACAAGTGAAGTACTGTGAATACTTTCTGGATGCACTGTAGGTATATCTCTTTCCACCAGATAATCCAACTTTTAGCTCAGTTTTGGTCACAAATAACTCCTGTGAATTGCATTTGCCACTGCCATTTCGTTAGGTACAGATGTTCTACTACTAGTTAATGCAAATATCTAATCAGCCAACCACACTGCAGCAGATCAGTGCATTTAGGCATGCAGACATGACCAAGAGGACCTGCTGAAGACATAGTTTTGGTGACAGATGGTAAGGATGGATGGTAGGGTCGGAATTGGGCTTGAAACAGCATGAAAACACTGATCTATTCTGTCTTGATGGTTCAGACTGGTGTTGGTGTGAGTTCACTGTTCTCAGATGGCCTGAGGAGTCAACAGATTTTAATCCACTAGAGCACCTTTGGGATGTGCTGAAGATTCTCATCATGGATGTGCAGCAACAAATATGCAGCCAAAGAGGGCAAAATATAGTCCAGCCCAACACTAGCAAGGTGAACCTATTAAAGTCTGGTCAGTGAATCCGGCTCTTCTCATGTAAACCCAACAGTTTGAGTGAAACATCAAACCACTTGGCTGGATGCACACAAATCAGACCTCCACCGTTTGCTGACAAAGTCAAGGGACTTGTTAGCATGCTGATAAGGATTTTACACTGGATGACTGTGCTAGAAGTAAAATGACACTATCACAGATTTTAATGAGCAACCAAAATGATTTCAGTTCATCCAATCTAGTTGAGGGCCAAGGAGCAAAGCCGGGTAACCATCCATTTTATTTTCATGTTTTCTTGCACATCTTCTTACTTTTCTCTTTCTGCTATTAAACTCTATGTAGACTAAGACTCACAGGCTACAAAGCTGCAATGAATTTTCACTGTTTACAGAGATAACCTTCAGACAAAACAGATGGTTTTGAGAAACTTCCACAGCTAATTTGCAGACCACTGAGGCTGATTTAGTAAATACAGGAAACATGGAGGAAAGTGGAGGGTTTTTTATTTGTTGTTGTTGATTTAATTTTTAAATCACAATCAGAACAACTTGTGATTGTGCCCAAGTGCTTGGTTGGCAGTATTTGTGAAATATTTTGTTCATAACCTCAAATAGCAACCTGACAGTCATTGATATTAACTGGGAATCATAACAACGGTCCATAAACAATGTTGTGCCATATCATTGATTCAGTGGATTACTGGATAAGTGAAAGCTTTAATCTTGTGTTGACCACAGGAAGAAAAAAAAAACGAGGATCACAAATATCCATGGAAAGCAGTCTGTATGATCGATATCTATACACAAAATAATACATAAACATTTCTGTCTGTTTGTCTGTTTCTTTGTCCGCATACTACTCCTACATGATCAGGAGTTGAGCAGCCAAACTTCACATGCAGGCCCATCTTAGTCTTCATAAGGTTCTTATCTATATCAGATTTCATGACATAGCCACGTTGCCCAGCAACAACCTATCAATTAGCTATAAATGGCCTGTAGGAGGTATGTAATTTTATATAATTTATATTAACAAAACTTAATTTTTTCATCATATATCATGACACCATGAGGTTCCCTTCCACGAGTGTGTGCTACTACATGTAACTAATGTTGAGATGTTTTAGTCTATGACGTTGTCTGGCTCGCATAAATGTTTATTTTCTTTGATTCATTACCTTAAATGTATAGTATCTGTTCAAAAAGACACAAAGGTTTTTCTAGGGGAAAGTATTTATTGACATAACTTCCATTCCTACATTAATAGCATGCACAACTTTACATTCATATTTCATAAAAATAAAAATATATATATTTATATATTCATCATCATCTGTACATTAAGAAAAAATAGCTCCAAAGAGGTGGAGGAGGGGCGGAGCAGAAAAGGCAGAAGAGAGAAGGTTTCGTGATGATGCAGCTGTGAGGAAACTTGCTTTCAACATATCTGAATGGTCTCTCAGAACAAACAAACCAGCACTAAGTACAAAGGAGGGAGTGTGGAGGAGCAGGTTGACACACGGACACCTCAGTGAAGCATATATAAATAAATAAATGTATATAGAGCTAATTAATGTAATATATGATAGCTTTGACACATAATTGGATCAACCTTGAGGATAGAAGCTGATCAGTTTTTGTGTAATTTTTCCCAAACTACGTATGGGTGTAACAACCACGATAAACTTCAAGTCAGGGATTTGGGGAGGGTGAAAGATAAGAGGACTGAGTGGAGGAAAATTATTGCAGGGAGGTTTATAATTGGGGTAAGGGCACGGGAGGGTTTCTAAACAATTCCATATTTCGCCAGGTCGCTGAGCTCCATGTCCCCAAAGGCTTCCCATGGGCAGACCACTGTGAAGTCTGTACCGAGACCCTCCATGCCGGGGATGTCGTCTCCGAATCTAAAAAAAAAGCAACAAAAGCACATCTTAACTCTTGACCTGCATTCACTGTGTATCGTTTAATCAATACTCTATATAACGGGTGTCAAACACAAGGCCTGGGAAAGACTCCAGTCCAGCCCACTGGATGCCATTGAAAAATATGAAGGAGGGGATAGATTTGGACTTTTAACTGTATTTTCAGAAGTTTTACACCTTTTCCCACAGATACACACCTCCCCCATACTACACCAAAGTAATGAAGTAATATATAAACTATTAGTATATTTTACTATCTACAATAGAGATTTCTGAGTTTTCGAATGGGTAGTTAAACTTCCTTAGACACTTAAGATCAAAGTGGGGTGTACATGGCCCACGATGTAAAATGAGCTTGACGTCCATGCTCTATACTATGCAAAGACGATACTCGAGCAAGGATTTCATGTGTCAAAGAAAGCAGAAGAGTTCTGTGATTGAAGTACTATCCCCTGTGATTGTTTAATTATTGTGTTGCAAATGTTAGTCGAACAGTCAATGTAACTGTTTTGAAACTAGTTTAGCAAAAATAACCCAATCGATCACAAGTTTGATCCGAATACCCGTGAAATTAAATATTCACGAGTCACTGGTTTAGTCTTCAACACTGTTCTATTATAGGATGTGGCAATATGATTTTTAAATGTCATCCCTCAAGCTAAAACGAACTATTATCTCCTAACTGTCATGCGCTAGCTTTAATATTTAGTGCAGTTGGAGCGTGAAGTATTAGAAATGTTGTGCCGTGTCTTCCTCTCACCCCTTCTGGCCTGGTTTAGGGGCCTTGCTCTTGAAGGTACGGGCTGTCCTCTGTTTGAACTTGGGAGGTGCCTTCTTGTCAGCGGGTGCAGGTGCGTCTGCCATCTTTTATGATCTGAGAGAAAAAGAATTAACAGTTAATCACTTAATCTTGGTGTTTAAGACCATTCGCCGTCGTCCTCCTAAGCTGCCACTGCCCCGTTCTGTGATGATATAACACTTGCAGCTTAGATCAAATTATAAACCAAAGCTACCATAGCACCTTAAGCTTTGTTACACCAACAGTGGCTATTTTTACACCTTGACTTTGGAGTTCATGTGTGGTGAAGTTAACACGGCATATATTTTGAGACTAGGATTTCTGCTAATTCTGCTGTTAGACTGAAGTTAACCTATGGACTGCGTGGTGTAAATAATAAGCTCGGGTATAAGGGGATTTGACCTGAACATCTAAATTTCAGTCTACTTTAATCTGGTCTTTTCTTGCCTCAGTTGACTGTGTCATAGTTAAGCTCATCAGTGCTCCTGATTACAAATGTGCTTTGACCTCACTGATGGACTTTTGTAACAGCAAGCAGATTAAATCCTAAGTATCACACCTTTGTTCAACTTTTTATAATGTAGTTACAACACCTTGCTGCTTTTTTGTATACATGTAGATAGATAGATAGATACTAATTTTTAAGGCATAATAACATTGAATTGTGTACAAAAACACAACTAGATTCAACCTTCATGAAGAAAAAAGTGTTAAAATATGCAAATACTAAATCGATTAATCATTTTAAAGGAATTAATGAATGAATATTTTTTATTTGGTTTTCCATAAAAAATTAATACAAATTAAATAAGTCTATAGTGACAGGTGTTATAATATGCTGAAATAATAAGACAAATAAAAGAGTTAAAATGATGCCAGTCTAAGGTAACTTTACCTTTTGAAGGTTTACTTAAAGGTTTTTGTTTTTTTGTATCAAGGGGAGCAATATGTTTCATAGGTTTCTGTTAATTTCGACATTATTTACAAAAAAAAAGCACAAGTAAGCCTCCTTTGACTGTTACTGTCTCACACAATTAAAAAACTTATAAAGACTTTTTAAATACTTTTCTAAACAGCATTTACAAAATTGAAAGCATAAAGAAGAAAGAAGAAAAAACTGATGTAAAAAAGACGTACAGTGCACAAACTTTAAACTATAAAGCTTGAAAAGTTGTTTTTTTGTTTTTGTTTTTTTATAAATGTGTAAAATATATCTCCAAAATAAAGTTCTTCTGACTCTGACTCTTCATTTCTTCTCTGCGTAATCTTCACTGCAGAATGGAAAGTCAACCAAAGCTCACAGCTGAGTGAAAGTCAGAGTTTGATCTTACCTGTTGTTGCAGTAGCACGGGCAGCTTCTGGATTACGCCTCTCTGGTCGGTTCGTGTTGTTGTAGTCTATGGCTTGCTCCCTGCTTATATACTCTCCCCTCTAATCCCTCTAACATGCTTATCCATAGGTTTTCTGTCCTATTTTTTTACACCACGGTCTCGATTTTTCCCTCGATTAGCTTAGGGAGTGGGTGGCCTCATATGTCCACCCTAATGCGTCTTGCCATGTAAAGACATATGTGCCTTATATAATGAAGCACAACAGAGAAGAGAAACTAAGAGATTCATTCAATGATATTAACCTGTTTGGGGCTTGATTCTGACTGTCAATAGAGGAATATTTTCTGGTGCATTTTACCAAATAACTTTTTGTTAATCTACATAACAGTTGAACTTGAAATCATAATCAGCTGATCGTGATCATTCTTAATTTGAAAAAACAAACAAACAAACAATAAATGTGACCAAAAAAAGAAATAAAAATCCTGTCCTTTCCAGAGCTTTTAGGCACTTCTCACAGTATTAATCAGATAATTAAATTTAGGAAAGCCCCAGAAAAGCTGTACAGTAGCCTTAAAACTCAGATTTTCTCTCTTTCTTTCTTTTTATTGACTTACATTAACTGTAAATACAGCATTAGTGTGTTACTACCTGCAGACCACACATGTCACATTGGTAATCATTCATTTAAAGGTCTACATATGGTACCTAGGCACAGTTCATGCCATGTGTTGGAGGATTAAAAGCTGAATAGCTAAGTGTTCTTTATTTGTCAGCATCTGATTCATCACCTGAAAAGAGTTCAGGGCGCCTCTGCTCTTACATCACGTGGTGCTCCAGATCCTCTTGAAGCTATGTCAGGACACGTTTGTTTACAAATATTATCTCCCTGTCATACTTCCCTCGATGAAGAGGTGTAAAATATTAAACCTCTGAAACACAATCGAAATTTACAAATAGTTTCCTTAACTGTCACAATCTAAATCCAGATTTTCCTTTTTGTTCAGCATCGCAGCATTTTGACGATCACAGAGCCACTTTGAGATCATTTGAACTTGAGGCGTCATCCATTTGAAGGAGCCATCGCAAGATGTGTACAGTGGTGAGGTGTTCTGCTGCTGTAGCCCAACCAGGTTTGACCCGCTGTCTGTTCAGAGATGCTCTTCTGCGCACCCTGGTTTTAACAAGTGCTTATTTGAGTCACTCTTGCTTTCATGTCCACTTGAAGCAGTCTGGCCATTTTCCTCCAACCTCTGGCATCAGCAAGGAATGTTTTGGTTTACCCAAAGAACTGCCCACTGAATATTTCCTCTTTTTCAGCCCATTCACGGTAAACCCTAGAGATGGCTGTGTGGGAAAGTCCCACCAGTGTGTGATACTAATACTCAGACCAACCCATCTGGCACCAAAAGCCATGCCAAAATCCAAAGTTACTTAAATCACTTTTCTTCCTCATTCTTATGCTCGATTTGAACTTCATCAGATCATCTTGATCGCGTCGACGTGCATAAAATCACAGAGTTGCTGCCACATGATTTGCTAATTAGATATCCGTGTTAGCAAGCAGTTAAATAGGTGTGCCTAATGAATGATTGCATGATTCAGGTAGAAACTGATGCATGTAGTGATGGATGGATGATTGATTGATAGTGTAGCCATGGCAGTTAGATAGACAGGTATCTTTCTCCATATTTATGTTTCTGTGTTAATCACCGTCGCCCGCTGCTGCCCGTAGATGGCTCCTCTGTAGTTTACTTTGGTTTGCACATTTACAGGCATGTCTATCTTGAAATACACCTTGTATTTATATCTCACTATCCTTTATCTCTATTTGTGGCTGAGCTGGTTCAGAACAGGGCAGAGCTGGCACATCACAGAGCGAACATCTGAGTGGATTAGCAGCTCGGAGGACTTTAAAAACGGGTCGTCAGTCTGAGAGAGACACCACAAGTGAGAAAACGACAGACTCGCCAGACAGCATCAGAAAAACTCTTTGAGACTTTGAACAAAAGGTGAGATGAAACTGCAATTTTGTCAGCTCTTGTGCGAGGAGTTTAGGCTATTATTGCTTTGTATTACCTCAGATTCTTTTCTGCTTTTGTAACTACATCCTCACAGCAGAGAAAAACAGAGCACTGGCTTTACAGTTTTTCTTTTCATTCCTGAGTATCATGCCTGAAATGGAGTTGAAATGAGACATTTCATAAGAAGCAGTGCTTTGTGATGGCCTTTTTGTAAATACTGCTCAAGGCACTGCTGGGATTTCTGTTTCTTCTCTTTTATTGGATTTGGGTGAACTCGCTGGTTGAGGATTTTATTTTCAATGGTTAATGCACTCATAATTTAGTGATTTGCTTGGTTGTTTGCAAGCGTGGGTGTGAAATATAAGTGAGGGCGTAAAGTGTTTCCAGAAGGGATATGCAATGACTCCTCTGTAAAGAGGAAATTATTGATTGATGTAGCCGAACAAAGAAAAAAGGCAAATTCAGTTTTATTTCTATAACAACCTTTAGCACCAAGGCACTGGAACTGGTTTATGTAAGACAATAAAAGGCATGAAGAAACAGCATAAAAAAAGAAACCCACAGAAAGTGATTCACAAACATAGAAGAATAAGTGAAACATGCTGAGAAAAAGAAATTACAAGTTGTCCTCCAATAAATCTAAATTGTTAGTGGTATCGTTGCAGGAAATTAACATATTAATGTTATTTTTTTAACCTGTTTTCTCTTTCAGGAACCAAACACAATGGCAGACGTCGCAACTCCCGCTGACAAGAAAGCACCTCCCAAATTTAAGCAGAGGGCCGCACGCACCTTCAAAAGCAAGGCGCCCAAACCGGGCCAGAAGGGGTGAGATGCTTTCTTTATTTTGTTTTTAACATCACACGTGCAGCTTTTCTTCCATAACTTTTTCTTTCTTCCTGCTGGTTTTGCTCATCAAAGCTTGTTGTTTCTTCCAATTAGATTTGGAGACGACATCCCCGGCATGGAGGGTCTTGGCACAGACTTCACCGTGGTCTGCCCATGGGAAGCCTTTGGGGACATGGAGCTTAGCGACCTGGCGAAATATGGAATCGTCTAGAAACCTCAACTGTTTTCCTACACCGAGTCCTCCCGTCTCTCACCTCACAGCCCAGCTTTCCTTCTCCTCCCCAAAATACCCATCTTCATACTCATTGTCCCTCATGTAATTTGGGTTAAATTGCACACAAACTGATCAGCTAGCAAAAACATTGCAGTATTTTGCTGTTTTTTTTCTTTCTTTTCCCCCTGTTTACCCCTCATGTGGTCCTACTGTCAATTAAGCAGCTAGAACTCTACGACCTGCACAGAGGAGGCAGCTTTTGATGTTTTAGAGGTTTGACCTGAAAACAAACCCCCTCATACTCTCTGTTGTCTCATGCACTTTATTCGCCCAACCCTCCCCCTGCCTTTCCACCAATGCTCCATCGTCCTTTCCTACTTTTCCTAATCCCCAGCTTCTCTTCATCTCCCCAACCCCTCGCTTTCATCTCTAATAACCCATGCAGAGAAAAAGTAATATATAAAAATGAATAAAAGAATAAAAGTTTGATATCTGTGATATCTTTGGACTGTTCTTCTTAACTCATCTACCACCTCTGCTCCCCAAAGCTGCTGATTAACAATGCACAGTCTATTTTGTGTATTAGCAAATTTCCCTTGTGTGCATGTGTTTGTGCTTTTTTAAAATTATTATCATGAGAAAGTCTATAATTCACATCCCGCCTGAGTGAATTAGATGAATCCTATATTTTCTCAGCAGAGAGAAATATTTTTAATGAACTCAATAAATGAGAATATTTTGCACTGACTACTTGTCTTTGTGTCTTAGCTCATATTAACACAGAAGGTTTAATTTAGGATTTTGCACACAGCAGTACAATAACCACAGACTCTGGTCTGATTCATTTGCAGGGTATAAAACTGCAAAATCCACAGTCATTAACTCAAATTGTTTTTTTAAAAGTAAAAAAATAATAAAATAAAACAAAACCGGCTTCAGGGACAAATTGTGAGCAAAAAATTGAAGACGAGGAGCGTAACTGAATATACTGTTTCCATGGCAACCAGACCTACTTATTCACAGAAGCAGTCTTTTGTTTTTTTCTCCACCAGTGCAGAGAAAGGTTTGATAAATGAACACTGCAGCAAAGGTCGCGTTAGGTTAACCGATCAGCATCAAGTTGGCCGTGCTTACTAACTGCAGATAAAAACTGAGACGCACACGTGCAAACAAATTAGTTTGCTTTTTACATTTTTTACAGATTAATATTAATTTTATGTATAAATATTAACACACACAAATCTGAACTGGATAAGCAGAAGAGAAAGGATGGATGGGTGGAATTAACACTTAGGCGTTATTGGGTCTTTCGTCCAAAATGGGATGGTATCCTTTTATTGGTCAAACAAGAGGAAATAGAGTGCGGTGCAACAGTTTAGGTAAACAAATACCAGGAATAGCTTTTATTTATCAGGTAACTTCATACACATTGTGGCACAAATGAACAAAGATATGTAAATGAAATCTATTATTTATATGAGAATGCTTCACCTGTAAAACAAGAACACCCTGAGCACTGCACAGGTAGGTTGCGTCAGGTATTTAAGAGAGCTTGCCTCAGTTCCTCTGTGAATTTAGGCCGTCTCAGTGTCTGTCTTTCTTTCTTTCTTTCTTTCTTTCTTTCTTTCTTTCTTTCTTTCTTTCTTTCTTTCTTTCTTTCTTTCTTTCTTTCTATATGATCTAGAAGTATCACTGTGCATCCATTACCATGACATACTGCATGACAAATTGGTTAGTGAAACTTTTATTAATAATACATGAACAACAACAGTAAAATGGTTCATTTATTGTTTTTTTAAATACAGTTATGGTCACACATCTCTCTCCACCTCCTTTACTTGTAATTTTAACTTTAATTCATATTAAAATTCATTTATTGCCACTCACTGGGTTTTTCTTCATTTTGGTCCAGTCTGTAAAACCTAGAGACAGTTGTGTGGACAAATCTCAGTAAATCGTCAGTTTCTGAAGCACTCAGACCAGCACGCCTGGCAGGTTCAAAGTCGGTTATTCCCTTTCTTCTCTGTTCTGATACTCTGTTTGAACTTTAGCAGCAACTTGACCATATCTATATGCCTGAATGCGAGGAAATCCTGCCATGTGATTGGCTGATTGGATATTTGTGTTAATGGGCAGTTACACAGGTATTCCTAATAAAGTGACCGGCTTATTTCACACATCAGGAATTCTGTTAATAGGATGTTGTGTCAGGTTTTTATCTGTGCTCATGGAAGACAGAAATAGTTTTTAAAATGACTTAAGCGTGTCTACTCGTTACTTAATTACACTGTATTCTGAGTAGTATTTAAGCTTCTCAGTGCAACTTTGCAGTGCAGCATTTTCCTGCTTGCTTGTGTCTGGTGCTTTTGGTTGGTGCCAGTGACAGTATGTGTGAGGCCTCCGGATACTAATGTGCTTTTGTGTCACTGCATCAATTAACTGTTTGAGCCTCTGAACTGTGAGCAGACAAAAGGGACACTGCCTCATGTAATGAGGCATAAACATAACAAACATCAGTCCAAAGCCTTTGGCCAGTTCATTAAAAAGAGGGCCTGCAGCAGAGACACGGCTATTTGACCACCAGAGGTTTAGTCTGCAACAAAACTGATCTCATCAGAAGCAAAGTATGGGTTAGTCACTGTGAATATGAATGAATGAATGAAAGTAGTAAAAATAAAATGGGCAAAACCTCAGCAGGTAAAACTACTAACTTTACCTGCAGCAATAAATGATACATTTCTAAAATGTGAATAATTTTCAAAGTCTTGATGCGTTAAAAAAAAAATCCATGAATTTACATGAACATTAGGGGAAAGTCTGCAAACTTTGTGAGCTAGAACTTCTTTAAAATGCCACTGGGCAAAATATTCAAGATCTTTTTGACAGTCAAGTATTTTTGAACATTCAAAGAGAATTAGAAAAAGAAAACACTAGATAATAAAATATTTCTCAAAAAAATCTGTTATTCTTAGTAAGTAATAGAAACAAACAAAACTGTGTTACTCGTCAAAGGCAAATGTGAGCAGTTTAAAGACTGCCATGTAAGATAATTAAGTCTTAATGGAGTTAATTGTCTTAAGCTTTGTCAGTGTGGCTGCCAGTTCGCCTTAAACTGCTTTTTCAAGTGCAGTTGAGCGCACCTTAAGATGCTTTTTATAGTTGCCAGTTGCAGCTCAGAGGGGGCTCGACGCAGGCGCAGCTGCAACATCGGCATCAGCATCAGGCGACTATTTCAGGTGTTGTTAACGAAATAAAAGCAAGTTTCTGAATTATGTCTTACAATATTTTTTGGTTTTGCATTTGTTAAGCTCAGCTAAGCTCAGAGTGTATTTATAGTTACGTGGAGCAAAAATATCCTCTACTGTCTATTTTTACTTCCAGGCTGGAGGATTACACTCACAGACAATCTGTGCAGAGTACAGAGTACACCTTGGTTTGTGTTCTCATTAACAATACATTATTATCGAATCTATAGAATTATATTGCTAAACTGCTCGTGTGCAGTGAACCCGACAGTGCAACACAATTTAGCCTCTAAATGCCCTGAAGCATGGACAAAGACCAGCATATGCAGTGTGATGCATTTGGCACTGACAGGCAAAGCTGAAATTGTCTGCTGCATCAATTTATTTGATATATGCAATAAAAATATGAACAATTGTCAATGCTGCAAGATCATATACCTGAGCCACAACCCCGTCACTCAAACTGCTGCCTACTTCTCTGTATTTGCCTTCATGATTTTCTCTGTAATTTAAAATGACAAGTGTGGCAATAAGAACCTCCTACTTTCTGTAAATTAGAATCACACTCAAACTGAAAGGAGGAGCACTGTATCCAGAAATGTCCCCAAATTTCTAGTTTTTGAGTGCTACAGGCAACTGTTGGAAGCAGTAGTTTGCGAGTGTATTAAGAAGCAAATCTGTCACAAACTGCAACCTATACATCCAAGAATCACCCCCATTCCCCCAACTCTATATGTATACTATTAAGTTATTGAAATGACACAGTCTCAAATCCAGCCTCAAGGGGTCACAAGCTGGTGTACTCCCAGTGCCGGGAGTACAGGAAGGGCATCCAGCATAAGAATCTGTGCCAAATCACATGTGCAGACCCCTTAGACATGCTGTTTGCATGTTCTCCCGTGTCCATGTTGTTTCTCTCCAGATGCCTCCCAGATGTGCCAAGTCTCTTGCCCTATGATAGCTGACATGGGTTCCAGCTCCCCCACGAACCCGAGTTGGGTAAGCAGAAGAAAATGGATGGATGGATGGATGGATGGATGGATGGATGGATGGATGGATGGATGGATGGATGGGTGGATGAACCACATGAAAAGTAGGGACTATTGTGGAGCATTTAGACTGCATATATGTCTCTAGTGTTCTTTTTATTTATTTTTTCTTGAGGCAGTTATCTTAAACACTTTGTTTCTTCCCAAATTTGATCTGCAGGGCTGTAATGCAGAAAGTAAGAACAAGTGCAGTGCAAAACCTGGGACCTCTCAGGTGATTCATGTTATGTACTAATCAGCAGTTCCCCGTTTGTCACTTTGTTCTTTGGTCTGGCATGAAGGCGTGACTCTTCACTCTGTGACCAGACGAGCTGGCAGCTTTCACGGCTGTAACGAGATTGGAACTCGTCCATGTGGGTCAGAGGTTTGTGGCCAAAGCTTTTTACAAGCAACACATGCACGCATTAATGTTTTTATAGTAAAAACTTGGACTCTTTTCCACTTAAATGAAGGTTTTTATGTATTAATATTCTGGACGCATGCCAACACACATTTTTCTCAACCCTCAATCTGATTAAAGTTCCAAATGTGAAGAGCACATTTGAAATCATTTGCACCTAATACAACACATACAATTGATATCAGTAATAACAGAACAGGACAGGAAGCAGAGAAAGAGCAAAAGGAGTTTGGGATCAAATTGGCAGCCTGCATGTAAATGTCAAGATGTTGCTCTTCCTTGGTAGCCATGTTCCATATTGATCTATATTTGATGGGAGGAATTTTAAATTATTAATGAGATTCGAAGTCAGGCAAACAGGTTCAGGTTCACTTTCAGGTTCTGATTTACTCTACAGGAACGATGGAAAGGTAACAGTCCGGCAGAGAGCAGGTGGAAGTGAGCAGCATAAGTACTGAGGGGGTGAGTGGAGATCAAGGATCAGCTGAGCAGATCAAGCAGTCTGTAAGTTGTTCACAACCCACCCAAGAAATCCACACAACAAAGACTCTGTCAGCGCTCACACAGCAACCATGACCAGACCAAACATGACACTAAGAAAGAAATCAGCAGCAGCTGGAATAATAATTCAAATAATTTAGCTCTGGATCATTTTAAATAATAACATATGTTGCCAGTATACTACTGTTTCATGCATACAGTTAATATTTTTTTTAATCTATATTTAATCTATATTTTAAATCACATTCTTTTTTTATGTTTGAGGTCGGTTTTGTTTTCATCTTGTTGTTACAGGTAATTTCTGGCCTTCATCAACATCAAAAAAGGGGAAAAAGCTTATAAGAATTTTTCATGACCTTCAATAGTAAGTAGTTATTTTTCATGCAGACATTTTAAGAGAACTGTATGTTGCATATTGTGATTTATTTATGAAATTTGCCCCTTTTACAGCTTTTTCATGCAACCTCATTCATTCTTTATTCTCATAATTATGTCTAGGAGAAAAATGCAAAAAGGGACTCCGGGCTTTTAAGTCATAATTTCAGCTCCTCTTTTTATAATTTAAGTTCTTCTTCTTTTCTCCCCTTGATGTTTCTTCTTCCTCATGACAAACATGTGCAAATTGCATAAGTGAGCCACCAGCAGATGTAAGAAGAAGCTCAACAGCAGGGTCTGGGGATTAGTCAGACCTTCGCATACACCGAGGATATAACAAAGCCTAACAGGTTTACAAGTTGTGTAACTGATGATTGAGATAAAGTGGCAGCTTTTATCTAACCACAGTCTAAATACCTGAAAGCCATCTGCCTCAGGTGTGCGTGCATTACATCACCGCCCTCGCCACTAAAATTTCATCTTTGTCTGCAAGTAAACTCATACAAGTAAACTTTACAAAGCAAATTACTGAGAGAGAGAAAGAAAGAAAGTGTATTTAATTTTGACTCAATTTAAAATTCTAGGTTTATATACACCATAAAAAAGGGGCTTTTTACGGTGTTTCATGTATTTTGCATATTTTCACGATTATTTTTGCTTTTTAAAATTTAGTTTTTAGGTTTACTTGGAGTCAACCTTTAAATGTGCTATTTAAATAAAAGTAACTTGAACGTTTCAGCTCTGCATTAAGGATATGTACAAAGAAACAAAATCACAGTATTATAAAATCTTCATGAAGTGTACACATGTAAATTATGAGCTAAATATACTTTAGATTCTTTGTGAACTCTGGTTTTCTTCACTTTGTGCATCAGAATTCATCCAAACCCTAAAAGCCAGTGTGATCGTCACACATGTAACAAATGAAGCTGTGAAAACTACAATATTCAGTATGTCTGGTTCTGTCATCTGGTGATCATGTGACCTGTTATTCCATTAGACGTCTATAAAGAAGTGATGACAGATTGAGGACAAAGGACTCTCGCCAAGTGCCATGATAGCCTTTAATCGCTACAGGAGTATCCTGATCCTTATAGTCTAAAATGCGATTAACTTCTTTGATTTAATAACTGTACAAGAGAGGTTGTCGTATATTCAGTGATATAAATTCAAAAATTATTTGGTTAGTTTCATGCGTTTGCAGATCTCCGAGCATTTTTCATCATGTTTTTGCTGACAAAGTTATCTTGAAATAGGAAAACACACAGTGTCTGTGAAGGAAGTCTCAAGTTTTAATTTCTGCCTCTGTTTATAATGTAATCATTACTTCTGCTTTGTTTATTTGCAGCATCGGCTATATGAGCACCGGGGTCTGTAATTTTAACCTAAACTGCATCCTCTTAGAGTCTGTCGAACATTTTACACCAGTCCAAAAGGAATAAAAAATGTTCTCTTTATTCCGGTCTGTTCTTTTTCTGACTTTCTTTAGTTGTTTTTGTTTTTTTTCGTTTTACCATCCTTCTTTCCTTTTCACATTCTCTGGCATGCTTTTGTGTCAGGAATGCTGTAAACACCGACTTTACTGCCAAGCATATGGGTCTCTGTCGCAATGACTTAAAGAATGTCGTGAAAATGCTGCTGGAAACATGAAGACTTTGAGGATTACGGTGAAATACGTTTCTGAATTCATGCAGATATAAAGATGTGATTACAGCACAGTAGGTCGTAGCAAGTGAACTGATTTCAGAAGGTTTTTATATCAGAGTTCTTACATTAAATCTCCCAGAGCTACACAACAATATGACTCTTGCACTTTAGGCTATAGCACACAAGTTAGAGAGTTAGTGTTTTTGCATGCAGGATGCAGAGAACCTGCTAATAACAAAAAGTGAGGAAGTATAAAAAACAAGGGGTTCAATTCTGAGTCTCACAATTCTTACTGCAAGTTAAAATTGAGGGTACAAACGGTAGCTGCACATGCATGTCATACAAAGCAACTAACTTTATGTAATTGTAAAAAATAAACAGAAAATAAGGATGTGCAAAAGATGAGCATATACCCCAGAAGAGGTAACCATTTCTGTGTTTCCCCTTGTGCTGTCAGGACACCTTTAGTCACACTGTTGGCACACTAAATAATCGCACAGTGATTTGTGGGCTGTAATCTGAGGTGTTACCTTTAGCTCTGAAGTGACAGAATAAGTATTTGTAAGAGGCTTTATTCTTACTTGCCCTCATCACAGTCGCATGCTCATGCTGCGAGTGTCACGTCGCCCGTGACGTATGCATTCGCGTTATTCACTGAAGTCATCGGTCTTTACCGGCAACTGTTGCCCTGATTTGCAGTATTAGTCTTTCCCTGCTGATCTCGAGCCCCGGTGTAAACACACATCACACACACCAGCCCCGAAAACAAGCACCTCAGTTTCAGACATTATTTTTTGTGAAGAAATGAATCCAGATCTGAGTCTAATAAGTTTCCATATTCGGTAAAAATGTTATTCAAGACTTTTTACGATTACTGGTGGAACCCTGTCCACCACTCTGGTTCAGACTGAAACATCTCAACATTGTCAGATTAAATATTTTACAGACGTCACACAGTTCATGCCTACAGGACCTGCGAGCCTCTAACTTTACCTCTGATGCACCAACAGATTAAAATTTCATGTGTCTTGTGAAACATCTAACTAAAATACTCCAAAGAGAATTACATTAGACTTGTGGGGATGGGGCTTCACAAAGCTTTATGCTACTTTGTTAATATTTTCTGATTGTCTGATCTGACTTTTTGGGCGTTTAGCTTTCAGCTTACATGTTTGATTCTTTTGTGCCTTTTTAAGATTATTATTTGGTGCTTTAAACAGCGACAGTCTGACTAAATTTGAACTTTTAGAAAACGCTTTCAGGAGAACACAAAGTTTCAGCAGGAATGTGTTGGGTTCCCAATTAGAAGAAACCTTTTAGATTTAATATTTTTAGACTTAAATGTGTTCACGTTTTATTGACGCAAAAAGAGGAAGTTTATAGAGTTCAGCCTAAACCTGCCAAACTCTGTTCCTCGAGTTCATCGTATTTTGGGGTTTTGAGTTTTTTTCCCCCCGCGCGGTCAACCAAACTGTAGCATTCATGCAACTTTTGGCAGATTTTTCTTTAGAGGAACAAAGCCACTTGTTGAAATGTCAAGCGTCATATAAATCATGCTTTCTTTGTTTTGTTAGATAATAGCTTTGGTGCTGTTATGAATAAATCTGTCCGTCAGAAGTATTTTGATTTTGGTTTAACATCAAACGTGAAGCAGCGTTTCTGCGGTTGTTTGAGCTGCTCTGGGAATGTGGGCCTTTTTTTTAATGTGACAAAACGCTTCATGTGTTTTTATTTATTTAGAATTTGAATTTGAGCTTTCAAATTTTGAATTTTAATGACAATCATCAATGCACTTCCTTATCTAGTGCACCTACTTTGTTTCTCATGGCTGCAATAAGTGGTGACTGGTTACTTCATGAAATAAAAATGCACACCTGCAGCAGAAAGAGTACCCTTGTAGGATTTCCTTAACTTTCTAATGCTCTGTGAGTTTTAGAGATTATGACGAATCTTTTCTGTGTTTTTAAAAGAACTTAAAAAAATAGTTAAAATTAGGAAAGAAAATTTGTTCTTCTTTATATTAATGGTTCACAAAATGCCTGATTTCAGTGTTTCTCAAATACCCAGAAAGTATGAGGCAAAAACTGCTGTCTTCATGATTCATTAACAAGTAGGAGTTGTGTCCCTCATGTGGCAATTCATCCAAAGTGCAGCCGGTTTTCTGAACCTCTCCTGCTCACACAGGCCCGCATACACACTATTTGCAGCCTCCCTGGTTAAATTATAAGCACTAACCAAACTGTTATATCTTCATACACACAGCAGGTGTAGGTGATACTTACATGTAAAGGGTGGAGTGGGTAAAGGATGCTGCTAAACACAGGTCAAGACACAAGAAAGGGTGATGTAGCACAAACGTAGCTCTCTCTCTCTCTCTCTCACACACACACACACGCACACACACACACACACACACACCTTTCACTGAATGACACGTAACTCAACAGCCACCCGCCAAACTTATCAGGAGCACCTGGCTGATTCCCATAAAGCTTCCAATCACAACCCAGAGAAGTCACAGTGGCCACACTGGGCTGCCATGTGGCGACCATCAGAGACAGAGCAGAGGTGACAAGCCTCTTTTTAAAGAGTCAAACAGCTACAGGTTCTCCTGCACTTTCCTTGGTTTGCTCCTTGATCACCCACCTCACCCGTGTGAGTTGAATCACCCAAAAACATGCCAGGCGCCCTGTTTCTCTGCCTCCTAGTGTCTTCTGTAATTGCTGCAGAAAAAGGTAAACTCTTTAAGAATTCTCTTGACTCTCTTTAGTTCTTGTCACTGCTCTAAATGTCAAATATTTCTTCTTCTAAGTTCATAACAGTGTTGCAGATTTACTGATATCCTGTACACGTTTGAGCTACTCTTTCACAACTGTGCTCCAGACTAGAAGACCTGTATGTTTTATGAATGGCTTACCCATTTAAAGCAACAAAAAAAAATTCCCTTTGCCTAAAAAGACTTTCCAGCTCATTTTAGTGATTTCTCACTTGTGAGAGAGAAAGGCTTCTACAGGGTGAAAGTGGGCGAAACCAGGACACTTTTTCACAAAATGTTAAGAAAGGATCATAAAAATTACAGATACGCATGTATTTATCTTTGTATGCCAAGTGTATCATATTTTAACAGTTTGGGTTCGTTTTTGAGACTTCAGCATCATCTCTGTGATTTCCCCCGGAAAAAAAAGTAAAACTGGCACAATACATTTTTAAGCATTAAATTGCACAAAAAAAAAGAAAAAAAAAGAAAAAAGTCAGATGTAGCAAATATGAGAAAAATTAAAACTCTCATATACAAAGTACTATTTCATTTCATTTTTTTAATTTCATCAGAAGGTTCAATAACCTCTACATTTAAAAACAAAACAAAACTTGACTTTTCTTGAATTATTTGATGATTTGGGGTTTAAAGAGTTAAAAAAATATGCTATGTCACTTCTCTTATTCTTTTGGGTCAGATGCCATCTTCTGGGTTAAACAGGTGCTAACCAGGAAAAATGGCCCACTGCTGAAAAGATCAGATAGAACTGTACAAAGTGTTGTTTCTTTGCATTTTTTGCATTTTAGTAACACATAAAATTGCATTTCACTATAAAGGTCACATTCTATAGCAGTTAATAAATCCACAAAAATTTATTGAATAGGTTAAACCTCAAATACAAAAATACTTTACAAAGTCTTTTATTATGTTTTTTTTTTTTAACTCTCTGAGACTCAATTACTAAAATTCCTTATGGCTCCTAAAATCTAGCACAAAGCAAAATCAGTTTCCATCGACAAGACTCCTTTTTGGTGCCTCCTTTTTTTCTTATAATCCTCATGCAGATGCAGATTTATTGTTTCTAATTTGGAATATTGGTGGACTACAAATGAGAAGGAAAGTCCAGGACTTTCATTCTATACATTTTGATATCAGCCATTTATATTATTATGTATTAGCTGTACTAGTAGCATGCCTTCAAGACTAGCAGTCATGGTAGTGCAGTCAGCAGGTTAAAGGTCAACCACTATGGCCTTCGACAGTCCTACTAGAGATGACACAAGCCTGTAAGGACATTTTTCTTTATAGTATACACGATAAGCACTGACATCCTATATCAGGAGTCTCCAACTCCAGGCCTCGAGGGCCGGTGTCCTGCAGGTTTTAGATATAACCGTCGGTCAACACACCTGAGTCACATGATTAGTTCATTACCAGGCCTCTGGAGAACTTCAGGACATGTTGAGGAGGTCATTTAGTTATTTGAATCAGCTGTGTTGGACCAAGGCCACATCTAAAACCTGCAGGACACTGGCCCTCGAGGCCTGGAATTGGAGACCCCTGTCCTATATACTGCATATGTGTGTGTGTCACTAAGCGAGTGCAGACTTTGTTTCCTGGTCTTATTGAGACACTGAAAAAAGGAAGTACAATCTCTCTGCACAGTTGAGTGTTTAGTGTGGACTGTCTCCTCTCTTCCTGCCTCAGACAGCGCCCTTCCCAGACTGAATAACACCAAAGATGTTGAAGCCTTCATCGACTCTGCTGAAGTGGTGGTCATCGGATTCCTGGAGGTCAGACAAGAAAATTGCATGTGAATAAAAAAAGGTCTCAATCATAGGCTCAGATAAGTTTCGGGACTTTTTTTTTTAAAAGCAAAGCCCACAGTAGCTGTTTTGCGGCTTAGTTTATTATGTTAACATGCATGTGGAAACCCAGACACGATGAGACAAATTAGCTGAGAGTGAGACCGTGAGGCCTCCAGAAATACAGCGTTTGTTTGCACCACGGCCTCGGTGATGCTGCTGTCACGAATACGTTTCGAAAAAGGATCTGCTTCCCGTGGCCACACCTTTGGCAGCGCTGGTGCTGTGAGGACACAGGGTGGCTGGCTGTCCCACGGTGGCGAGCTCTTTGGCCAGACTCTGTGTGCGGGGGAAGATGGCAGACTTGACAGGAAATACATACGCATCTGAAGATCTGTGGGATTGGCTCCATTGCTCCTCTCATAAACAAGTGCAGAGACGAGGGGAAGGTTCAAGAGAGGAGAGTGGAGGAGAGAGACAGAGAGCACACAAGGATAGTTCATAGCTGGACCATGATGCTGAAGGCAATAAGAGACAAAAATATTGGTGCTGTGACTCACTGAGAATGAACACATATTACAGGCTGCGAAATGAGAAAACGGACTGCCAGAGCTCATGCAACAGACTCTCAGAAATAGACATGATTCACCTTCCTTTGAGTCAGCCTCATCTGTCTTTTCTCCCTGGCAGCTGCACTTTCCAAATTGTTGAGGGTTTCTAGTGTCCCCCCGCAGACACTGGTGTTCTCGCTCAAATTTTACATAAGATAGGACAAACGGTAACAAACAAATAGTGAGGGGGAGAAAAAGAAGAGAAAAAAATGAATTTACATGGTAAGTTATGAGAGAAGGTTGAAACGGTCTCCCTCTTTGTTCCAGGGAGAGGAGAGTTATGGCTATAAAGAACTAGTGGAGGCTGTGAAGCAAGTCAGCTCTGTCCCCGCAGCCATTTGTCTTGTGAAGGAGGTGTGGGCTGAGTACAACCTCTCCTCGGATGCCATCACTCTCTTCAGAAAAGTACTGCACATATTTTCAGTAATAAACGATGCACGCGCTGTCTGTTTTCATGAGTGCGATGGTGATGCTGTGTGTGATGCTTCCAGGCAGATAACCACCAGGAGAACATTGATCTTTCTGAGGCCAAGAACTTAAAAGCTGACGGTATTGTAAACTTCATTTCTGTGAACGAGATCCGATACATCACAGAGTACAACCAAGTGGTAGGTCCCACTCATGTCTTCTTCACAGTCCTCTCCTTCTGTCTAATATTATCTGTTAAGTTAACATTTCAAATACTTTTAATTAATTGAAAATTAATGAGTAAAAAGCAAAGATCCATCGCACAAAATATCCTGAAAAAGGTGGATAATTAGAATTGTACTTCTCCCATTTTTAACCCCACTCTTTTCTATGTCCTCATCACTCTTTTTTTTCTCTTCTGTTCCTCTCAGACAGCAGTGGGTCTGTTCAATTCAGAGGTGAAGACACATCTCCTGCTCCTTGCCAACAGGGGGAGCAAAGATTTTGTTGAGCTCAAGGAGCGACTGGGAGCCCTGGCACCCGAGTACACAGGCAAAGTGAGAATATTCATTAGTGTAATTCAGGTGTAGAAGAGCAGCTTTGAATCAATCTGAGTGTTATATGCATTGATCAACCTGACACTGGTGTGTGGAAATAGAAAGGGCTCATGAGAATACAATAAGGTTTGGCTTTTTTTTGCTTCAGCACATCATCATAGTGGATTTAAAATCAAACAATCCATAAGTGACTGAAGTGCAGACTTCCAGCTTTAATTAAAGAGGTTTAACAAAAACAGTATTGAATGTTTAGGAATTACTTTCAGTTTTAGAAAGTCCTTAATTCTCACTTTAATTTCAAGGTAACTGGGTAATTGACTGATAAAAAGAGAGAAACAGGATCCAAAGCACAACACGTTATCATGTCAAACATGGCAATGTTATGGCATTATGGCTACTAATGGAACCGGCTTAGGTGTGCATTGCTCATGCAGCTGATAGAAGCAGCAGGAAGAATTGTGAAGTGTACAGGGATATACTCTCTGCTCAGATTTACCCAAATGCTGCAAACGTGATTGGACAGGCTTCACAATGCAAATAGATAACAATCCAAAGCAAAAGTATACCGAGAGTTTCAAAAGGGAACAAAATGCGATCAATGGCCAAGTCAGTCATCTTATCTGAATTCAATAGGCTTTCTCATGAGGTATAGCAGGTCATCTACTAATCTGAGGTTAGTGGTTCGACTCCTGCTTGTTCTGCAAATATCCTTGGATATGTGGAAAACCATAGAAAAAGGTGAATGGATGAAAGTTATATAAAGCTCTTTGAGTGCTCAGGTAGATTTATAAAAAACGGTCTATCTATCTTCAGTAAAGGTCTGGCAGGAATAAATAAGAATTTATGAGATTTCAATATCAATTTCCTGTCGTTAGGTGAGAGGCAGGGTACATCTTGGACAGGTCACCAATCTATCGCAATCTAACACATAGACAGACAACCATTCACATGTGGTCAATTCAGAATCCCCTATTAGCCTAATTCGATACAGTGAGAGGAAACCAAACAATGGGAGAACATGCAAACACCACACAGGTGGGATGTGAACTTGGAAACTGTTTGTTGTGAGGCCGCAGTGCTAACCAACAACTTTAATATAAAATTGCGTTAATTTGTCCAATTACTTTTGAGCCTCTGAGAATGGCTGTAAATCCTAACCAGTAAATGAAATACTTTTGTTAAACCTCTTGAACTAAAGCTCAGAGTCTGCACTTCAGTCACATCTTGATTGTTTGATTTAAAATGCGCTGTGGTGGAACACACACAAGACTGTGTGGCCTGTTTCTACACTAGTTGATCATTAGACTGCAAACCACGTGCACCCTTCATACAGCACTTTACTCTACACCCTTTTATCTATCTCACATCTACACTTACAGACCCTTTTTGAATAAGCAATTAAGCTAACATGCAAGACTTTGGACCAAGTAGAACTTATTCAATCTGGCCAACGAAAGTAAAGACAGGGATACAAAATTCTTTAATTACATTCTGCCAAAAATCAAATAACTTGATCTAATCTAATTATGTAAAATGAACCGCCTGTGTTCCAGTTCTTGTTCGTGCTGCTTAATGGAGCGCTGAAGTCCAACTTAAAGCCACTCGAGTACTTTGGCCTCAAGCCGAAGGACCTCCCACGAGTTGGCATCTATGATGGTAAATCTGACACGAAGTGGCTTCTGCCGGAAGGAGAAATTTCTACAGAGCGAGTGCGGGAGTTCTGTGAGTCTTTCTTACGAGGAGAACTGAAGGTGAGCAGCTATTACTAAAGCTTAGTCACTGCTCCTGACCGAACACATCTATGGTTGCGGTGTATACAAATCCAGTTTGAAGATTTTAATTTATTATGGCAAAATAATAATTCTCTTGAACAAACAAAGGTCAGTATCCTCCAGGAAAAACTGCAATTTCATTAGGCCACACTAGTAATGTACCATGAGCCATCTTCCATATATGAGCCACACAAAAGACAGGAAACCCCCCCTCTGTGTATACCAGTTTGCTCTGTTACACCACACAGAGCTCCAGCTGGCTGTGAGTTTCCACATCACTAAACTGTGGCATTAGAAATCTGAATTCAACTGACAAAAGAATCAGCCCTAAAAACAGCAAAAATAACAGCAAAACACAAGAAAGCATCATCTGTTTAAAGCTTTAATCATAATAATCTTTTAGAGAGCACAATTGCTGATGAACCTATCGACGAGTTTAATGCTTCTTTCTCTACTTCAGACTATAGTTGTTATAGTCTAATCCAAAATAATGTGTCATCAAAAGATGGATTAAGAAAGAAAGAAAACCTGGTACTGCTATTTGCTTGCTTTTTATTTTGCGTTCAGTTTCTGGTGGGCTTTTTTTAAAGCTCTCAGCTGCAGATTTACGTTAAAAGGAAAAGCTTTGACTCTCATCTTCCTTTTATAAATGGTTCAATCACATATTTACTTGAATAAAGGAATCCATTTAGCTTACAAATTTGTTGCTTCCCCCAGCTGCTCTCTTCTAAAATGGTAAAAGATGAATACATTTATAATGTTCAGGATTAAATTACTTAAAAAAAACAAACAGATGTGGCCAGCATAAATGAAAGTGCTCATAATGCATCCGTGTAGCTGCCATGATTGTAGTTTATTCATAAATTGCAAGACTTTTACTTTGAACTTTCCTCTGAATAATGCTGAATTGATAAGCTGTCGTCCGTATTTCACTTATTGCACTTTTATTTATTTATTTTTTTTCAGGGGATGAAAGAGGCCGAAGAAAAGCCCAAAACAGAGCTGTAGGACTCAAGAAGAAAATGAAAACGAGCTTCTTATTTACAAAATAAAATGAGAAAATTTGAAAGAAAAAACTAGAATGATGTCTCTTTTCTCATAGGATTTATACTCTTTGAGCAGACAGGGAATTGTTTTTATTTATGAGTGTCCATGAGTATATCATGTGTCCTCATTATTTTCCAGTATTTGTTATGTTTTGCCTGTTTACACGAGTGTGAGTCCGTCTGCAGTCTGGTTAGTTGACCACAAGTCACTGGCCGCAAGTCGCAGTGATCTGGCGGAGTTTGTTAGTCTTGTCCACTAATGTTATTGTCAGAACCACAACACACCAACCTCAGAGAGACTGACAGAAAGCATGCTGGGAAGATGTGGATGGAGGCACTGTAGTAAGTGGTAGTTTCTCGTATGATTCATTCTGGGGAGAAAAGTGTTCAAATAAAGTGAAAAACACCATCTGTATAATATAAACTAACATGAAAATCACACACAGCCCTAAAGCGGGGCATCTAATTCAAGATTAACGTAAAGTTTCACTCCAAGACATATCAGGATCTAAAAAACGGAGCATATTTAGCTACAGAGGCTGTAAAAGTTCTATAAAAGAACAACAGATGGGCTGTAGACATCAAGAGTGAAAAAGTTTGGGCTGGTCCCAAAAATATTCTCTCAAGCAAGAAGGGAATTTCAAGGCCCAGACTGGGATCAGTATAATTAGTGGTGCTGCGCTGCCAAGCGGATACATCCGGCGGAATTGGGAAAGCCTGGCAGGTGAACATTTCTCCGAGACCAGATGGAATATACAGTATGTGTCCCCCGCCATCTGAGTTTGTTTACGGCTACAAGTGAGACGGCTGACAGATGAGGCAGTGTTACATAAAGTGCTGGGGGCGGACAGACATGACAGCATGTTCATCAAAAGGGCAAATTATAAGTTAAAGCCTCTGTAGGGTTCACATTTCCTTACGTCTGATATTAAATATTGCTGCCCCTCTCGTGCTCCTCTTAAATAAACAACAAGATCTTCTATCACCAGAAATTAAAGTATGTTTTTAGTTGCATTTGTCTTGTTTATTATGGTTATGTTACTGTCATTTTTAATCAAGGCTCCTTCTGTCGTCACATCAAAATACAAAGAACACCTGATTTAAGATACAGAATCGCCTCCTGTGGTTTACAGATGATTTTCTTAATTTACTAAGAAATTCTGCTAAGGCTGTTTTTAAATTGAAACTTTGGAGGCTGCTATTTTTAATAATTTGGTAATTTAGTTCTGGATGCAGGTGGGACAAGCTGATGAACATCTGGAGTATGAGAAGAAAAAACCACATAATAAATAATTCAATCATTTCCTCTTAAAAACAAGCAAAAACTGTTATTTGCTTTGTTTTCCTCAGAGCATAGAGTTTAAGTACATGTAGTTTCTGTTGCTCTTTACCTAATACGTCTTCAGTGCAGCAGACAGACTGCAGCCATGCTTACTGCAGATGTTCTGGCAATAATGTGACCACACAAGCTTTACAAGTTTGTACAAAATTGTAGCTATTTGTGACACTTTACTCCATCGTGTTTATACTTTGCAGTCATTTTTGACCCAGATGTCTCCTCATCCACTCACTCCCAACTGGTCGTGGCAGATGGCCGCCTGTCCATGAGCCTGGTTCTGCTTTAGGTTTCTTCCTGTTAAAAGGGAGTTTTTCCTTTCCACTGTTGCCAAAGTGCTTGTGCCTAGGGGCTCATATGATTGTTTATCTTACAATATGAAGCGCCTTGAGGCTACTGTTGTTGTGATAAAACTGAATGAATTTTAATTTAATGTGTCCTTCAGTATGCACATTAGATATGTAGAAGTGTTTTCTTTCATTTGTGCTGTGTTTATTTGTAAAATTAGAAACAACCTAATGTATTACTTTATGTTATTACTATTGTTATTCATTATTATCAGGCTGTTCTAAAAGCTTCCTGAAAATTCAGTTCAGTTCAGTTTTATTTAAATAGCACCAAATCATAACAACAGTTTCCTCAAGGAATTTTATATTGTAAGATAAAGACCTTACAATGATACAGAGAGAATCCCAACAATTATTCAACCCCCAATGAGCAAGTACTCATGGTAATCCACCAGCAGCCTAAACCTACTGCAGCATAACTAAGGGAGGATTCAGGATACCCTGATCCAGCCCTAACTATAAGCTTTATCAAAAAGGAGAGTTTAAAACATAATTTTAAAAGTAAAGAGGGTGGCTGTCTCCCGAATCCACACTGGGAGAGAAGAGGGGCCTGAAAGCTGAAGGCTCTGCCTCCCATTCTACTTTTAGGGGACCAAAAGTAAGCCCACATTCTGAGTGCAAAGAATTCTATTGGGGTGACACGGTATTATGAGGTCTTAAAGATAACATGGTGCCTGATTATTCAAGAGCTTGTATGTGACAACAAGGATTTTAAATTAAATTCTGGTGCCAGTAAAGAGAACCCAATATGGAAGAAATATGCTCTCTTATTCTAGTGCCTGTTAGTACTCTTGGAGCAGTATTTTGGATCAACCAAAGGATTTAAAAAGGTTTTTAGGACAGCAGGATAATAATGAATTAGAATAGTCCAGCCTAAAATTAATAAATGCATGAACTCGTTTTTGAGCATCACTCTGAGACAAAATGATTTTTCTTTTTAGACAGAAAGAGAAAATGCAAAAACGCAGTGATACTTAATCATTTAATATGCACATTGACATATCCTGTTCAAAAATGACTGTACAAATTAAACACGATGGAGTATAATCGATGTGACAAATAGCTACAATTTTGTACAAACTTGCAAAGCTTGTGTGGTCACATTATTGCATGGCTGCAGTCTGTCTGCTGCACAGAAGACCTAAAGAGCAACAGAAACTACATGTAACTGAACTCTAAGCTTGGAGGAAAACAAAGCAAAAAACTGTTTTTGCTTGTTTTTAAGAGAGAACGATTGAATTAATTATGTGGTTTGTGCTTCTCACACTCCAGATGTTCATCAGCTTCTCCCACCTGCATCCAGAACTAAATTAAGTTGTATTTATTTTGACACCACTACTGTATCCCTCTGCTCTCTTCTCTTTCCCATCACCTTCTCACTCACTGCAGAAGGCTGCCCCTTTATCCTTCCCACTGTTGGCAAATTTTGCTTACAATTGATCATATGATTATTGTGGTTTTCTCTCTAATGTTACTGAATTGGTGCTTCATAAATGTCACTGACCTTAGTTGAATCCACTGGTTATAGAAACTCTTAAAAAAGAATATGACACCACTTATATTACTGTAGCTGGTGATCATGGACAAGATAGTAAGGTCACAGCTTCAGCTGCTTGATTCTGTAGTTTGCACTGTTGTAGGTGTTAGATTTATGAGCGAGCTCATGAGCTTGTGGGATTGATGGTATAAGCCTTACGGTCATCTTTCATGACATGTGACATGTGAAGCAACAGTCTCTTCCTCCTGCTGCTGAACCCAAACATGATACTCTCTGTTCTCTGGCTCTCACGGTCCTGTTGGGCTAAACTAAGCAGTAACTTGGATCTTACAGCCTTAGGCAAACCTCATAAATCTGCATCTAAAACTGGCCTCTCAGTAAGACAAGTCTCTAATAAGTAAGCAATAAGTATACTGTAGGTAACCGTCTCCAGCCAAGTGTGTAACTGGTGTTCCCCAGTTTTTCAGAAAAAAAGGCATAAAAATGTCGTGTGATGCTGTTTGTTTATTCTTCCAAAAGGTAGTGGTAATGTATCTGACAGAAAACAAAAAATCTTTACTGCATTTTAGAGTAAAGGCATTCTCACAGCACTTTCTGAAACAATTAACATTCATTACCATTCAGTTTATGATTTTATTGTCAACATGGCTCTTTACATTTCTGCATTATTTTCTCGAGGTCCTTTCCACACTGACAATGCTAGGAAAAGAGAAAAACCATGTGAACTGACAAACTCATCTGTGGCTGATCTTATTATGAGGGTTGGGTAAATGCAGAGTGCTGTATATGCATACATAAGTGAGTTTAAAAAACCCCAATTTATTTATTTATTTTTTTTTATTTTTATTTTAACCTGTCCCGTTTGGTTCTTTTGCCATCAGAATTATTGTCTAAAGGCGAAGAAAGATGCCCAACGGATTTACTTTACCAAATGGACCATCCCAGCCTTGCCGTAATGGTCCATTTGATTCACCTTTTATTGTTTATTTTATTTTCACTTGCTGGATACGGGACAGACTTGACTGGTGGAAAGAAAGGGGAGAAAGAAAGAGGGAAAAAAAAAAAAAAAACCTGAGAAGAGGGACGGGGAAAAAGGGCAAAAAACAAAAACCAACAGAATAAGCAGACAAAAAATACATATATCGATCACCTGGGTCACCTGTTGAGAAAGAAAAAAGAAAGCAAGCAGAAGAAAACGAGAGTAATAAACAAGATCACAATGATATATGGGAATATGACAGTAAATACTAAATATTAAACATTATTGTGCAGCACGTGAGATCGACAGCGCAGTGTGTGCTTTGAGGTAGGAGCCAAAAAGGGTCCAATTTATATGTAAAAGATTCTGCTCTTCTTCATGTCAGGCTGCCCTTACTGGAGTGGCTGTAGCTCATAAGGTAAAGGAAGTCAGTATGTGTGCATCACTTTAATTTATCAGCTTAAGTTTGCTTAATATGTTATTAAATAGAAACAGGCAGTTTTGTGTTTTCCTGCTTATTACACAGAAACTCCCAGAGGTAATTGAGTGGTAATAACTTAGAAATTACCATATTACATTCTAGTTTCTGCCTTGGTACCCAGCTATTACCACTTTTTTTTACTGAGCTGTAATAGAAAGTGCTACCCAGATTTCCATAACATCTTCCAATCTGAGCCACTATTACAGGTAACATCGGATATTTTGAGTGTTTTACTGCTGTGGTCTGCAGTTGGTTCACAGATGGCATACTTATCTTTACACTCCCACCTTCTCCATGTATGAATCCTATTAAATAATTCTTCCCTGCATGATGCTGGAACGTCAGTAATCGCTGACCCCTTCCTACAGGCACGAAGAGACATCATGTCAGGCCTGGATACGGTGCTGTCTCACTCAAAACAACATTGCATATCATGTGAATAAAATCTAACGGACCTTTAGTCTGTTTTTTCTCTCTTTGGCTGACCTCAAATATTTCGTGCTCTTCTTTTGAATTCTTGGTGTCGCTTTCTATTCTTTAAAGGGCTAACAAGGCAGAAAGAAAAAGACTTTCCCTCCATATATATATTTATAGTGTGCAATGCTCTGAAACCACATCGATGCACTTTACAGATTTAGATTACTGTGTGTATGTGTGTTTATTACATGTATAACAAAACTTTTATTACTCACTTACTTTGTGCGGCACACAAAAAAGCAAAAGCCACAAGTGTTTTTCATTGTTATTATCAGTATGAAGTTGTAGCTTCATATGCTTATTAAATAGATGGTATGTGTGTTTTGTAGTAGTAGTAGTAGTATGTGTGTGTGTGTGTGTGTGTGTGTGTGTGTGTGTGTGTGTGTGTGTGTGTGTGTGTGTAGTGGGGTGGTGGGGGGCAGCAGTTTAATACTGATGGGGTTTTTTAGGAAATGTGTTTTGCTGGCTTGATGAAAGGTTTTGTGGTAAGTGTGAAGACCCATCCATCCAATTAACAAAAATAGCCTTCATTTTGAAAGATGCAGATGGCATCTAAACATGCAGGGAAAAAAAATGTAGATAGCTATAATGTATTATTAGAGCCTCCTGAAGGAGAGCTCAACCTAATACATTTTTTTTGCTCTTCCTCCTGAATGCCACAAAAAACATTCTGTTTGTCAAAACATGACGTCACACAAGTGTCTTGTGGTGGTTTGTTGGATCAGGTGACGAGAAAGAGCACCAGCTTCAGCACCATACAGACCTCGTGTGCCAAAATGTGCAGTGAGGGTGTGCTAGAAGTCCAGGAGAAGTCCAACACCACTCCCAGGGAGGCTGATGTAGCTGACAGGCACCTTAAGCTCAAACAGAGCCCTACTCTGGCAGTTGCTGAAGAAAAACCTCGGAGTGGAGTTTTGTGATGCCAGGGAATAAAAGCTCCATCCTCTGCACAACTCTTACAAATTTTTAGTCAGTGAAGAGGGAAGCATCTTCCCACCCACTCTGTATGCAGGGGGACAGACTGCTGCCAACCTCAACTGAGGATACAGTCAGGTGGTGGAAAAAATACTTTGAGGATCTCCTCAATCCCACTGGCACACCTTCCTTAGAGGGAGCAGAGGATGGAGACAAGGGGTATGACTGTGGCTGGGGTCACAGAGTTTTATATAAACTCTGGTGACAGGGGCCCTAAGACCTAGAGTCCCTTTGCCCTTGGATTAGTGGTGGCCCCTATTTTTAAGAAGGTGTGTACAAAGTTCAGGGAGATCACACTTCTCACCCTCCCTTGGAAGCCTCAGCCTCCCCTTGTAGACATGAGAGAGGAGAGTGTGTGTGCGTTAGTCGACCTTCAGGTTCAGTAGTAATATTGGGGTTTTCCAACAAGCTGTTGGCTATCTGATCCCCATACAGCTATAGGGAGAATTTAGTTTTTATTGCTAACAATAAATTAAACTCATTCATGATGGCAGCTGGACTACTACCTAGAAAATAATTTCTAGGTGTAGCTGAGGTGGATGTGGTCTCAGGATTTCATTTTGCACTGGGGCACTTTACAGCCAAATGTGAAGAAGTTTAAGGCCATAGTTCTCCCTCCAAACAAGGTGAAGAATCCACTTTGGGTGGGGAATAAATTGCTGCCTAAAGTGAAAGAGTGCAAGTGTCTCAGGTGGTTTTTCATGAGGGAGGAAACAAGGGATCTGGAGATTGACATTCAGATAGCTGCAGCGTCAGCAGTGATGCAAGTACTGCCATCTGTTATGGTGAAAAGAGAGCTGAGCATGAAAGGAAAGCTGATGACTTAGCAGTTGATCTATGTTCGTACCCTTAGTTATGGAAACAAGCACTGTATGCCAGAAAGAATGAGATCACAGATACAGGTAGCAGAAACAAGCTTCCTTCAAAAGGTTTCAGGCCATCTGTTAGACATAGGGTGAGGTGCTCAGTCAGTAGTGCCTCAGAATAGAGGCACTTCTTCTCCACATCAAACGAAGGAAGCTGAGGCATTTTAGCATCTAAGACGCCTGCAGGATTATCTCCTGGGCAGAACTGTTTGAAGGGGCTTGAAACTGAGGGTGCTGAATATATGAGTGTTTGTGCGTGCATGCATAGTGCACACATGTGACTATGAAACACTTAAAAAGTATATCAGTCTTTCAACTACGAGGTTTCTTTAGACACAGCAGTCAAGATGTACATGTACACACACAATAACCTATGTGTGTGCAGCTATCCACAACCTATAAATAATGACAGTTTAAAATACATTTATCTATTCTTTGCATTTGCAGGGGGTGTTGTACTGTACCTCCCACAGCATTGCTCATGTTTAAGGTTTTTCAGCCATGTCCAAGTAGGAAGAGACAGGAAGAGAAACCCAGTAAATGCAGGCGAGATATATCTCTATATCTCTACAGCTAGCTTGGGAATGCCTCACTGTTCCCCCATGAGAGTTTGAGGAGGTGGCTGGGGAGAAGGTCTCTGTTTAGACTGCTGCCGCCCCCAAGCCGAACCCCCATAAGTGGCACAAAATGATGGATGGATGGATGGATGGATGGATGGAATAACATAACTGCTTTGTTATAAATCCATGTCCAGTACTATTATGTAATTTTAAATTTTGTGTCGAAGCACAACTAAAATGTATACCTTAAATTTTCTTTAACTGCTAAAAATCAGAAAACTTGTTTTGCTTTTATTTAAGTTAGATAATTTTTACTGTTAATTGTTTTTGTTGTTGTTGTTGTTTGTTTAGTTTACTAAAGGAACAGCTATAACTGGCCCTTGAGGTAACACTGTTGTATAACAGCACCATGCCCGACAGTTTCTGACTCTTTTCAGATGTTACACTGTAATATTTAAATGTTGGTGAAATTTGTTATGGGTAATTTAGGTACCTTACTGCAGACACAACACGAACAAAAGGAAATGTCATGCTTTTCTCCGAGCTTCCACACGCAGCCTGAGGTAATGGTTTTAAAAAATGCTGAATACAGTCCTCTAACTGGTCATTTGAAAGTTGTTTGTTGCAAAGATATGAGGCATGCGCATCATGCAACAGGAATAAAGCTGGTATGGATAAGAGTTCCAGTAAGAATGGCTCTGCTTATCCATCACCCATGAGGCCATCTGTCTGATGGATATAGACGTCTTTACTAGATACTGATTCTGTGTAAACTACACAAAGCTCAAAGAGAAGCAAATGATGGTTAGCCACGAAAAAAAAAATCCAGATTTGAACCCCACTGAAGTGTTGTGGGAGTATTTGCAAGAACAGAAACTGACTGTCTTTTAGTTAGAGATATTTTCCTTTGAAAGGCGAAACAAAATTTCAGCAAGCTGACAGTAACGAGAAATTTTCTCTGCTTAAAAAAGGGAAATGATAATTCTCAGGAATTTCTTTCTCTACAGGAGAGTACAACATGTTCAAACCAAATGTGAAGAGGTCTTTTTCTGATTGAGGTCTTTGTGCTCTTTTAAATTTGTTTTGTTTTTAAATTTATCCCCAAAGGCTGACTTTTGCGTGAAAAAGAAAAAAATTAATTTACCTTTTTTTTTTTTTTTAACTTAATACTTATTGCTTATTACTATTTACATACTTAATGAATCACTTTGTAATTCAACTATTGCTTTTAGTTGTTTGCTGTAATTCACTGATAACTATTAGCAGTAAAATGTGTTTGCTATAAAGTCTATAAAAGTCCAGGATTGTGTCAATATGCAACAGCATATGCTCTATGTCGTTTTCTCAACAGAGTTTCTTTATAAGTTTTTTGGTATTTTTACTGGTTATGATATGACTAAATATACTGATAATCATACATGTGCAAATAGACAAAAATTAAAAATAAAATGATGTGAGACTAATGTTCACCAGACTAATGCAAAAATACAATGGAACAGAAAAAAATCATTGGATTTATCAACAACAACAACATAATGGATCATTTACTAAATTAAATTTTAGTTATAAGATGATCAAAATAATCAATAATCAAAAGCCAGGGTGAGGAAGTGCTTCATAGTTTGGCCTCAGATCATTTGATAGACTGTTCCAGTAGCTCGGAGCATGGAAACTGAATGAAATAACTTCAAATCTTTGGAATGCCGAAATCATTCCCTGAAACGTGATTTAAAAATACATTTGTAGGAAGTTCTTAAATTAAAGAAAAATATGAAAAAAAGGGAAAAATGATAACATTTGACTTGTGAGGATATTACATCATCTGCTTTAGAAAAAGATGCTCATCACTGATATGACTTGACTGCTGCGATCACACAGTACAGTCGCTATCACATGTTTAGTTGTATTTAAATCTGCTAGATGCACAAGAGCTGGTATAAATGAGGGACAACTGTAAAAAACTGAGAGCATTACTTGATGTCTACATCATATTATTTAAAAGCCAGGATGCAGCAGCAACGAGGAACTCATCCAAAGCAGAAATGTCTGCTGCATTTCCTGCCTCCTCGGGGATGTTATCACAATTGTTTTCTCCAACTGTGTCCCCCGAGCACTAAATCCACAAAAATCCACAAAAATGGACACTGGACGAGACATTGAAATTACATGGCATGAAGTCCAAAACAAATCCTAGACACCAGGAATAACGCTAGACTACGAAGCGCAAAGGACAACAAGGTCACTCTGCACCACTGAATCTGGCTCACTACATGACAAATGAAGCCATTTGGGGCTCTTTGAGATATATATGTATATACACGAGTCAAGTGATATGTGTGTGAAAGTTTGGTTATCTACACAGTATTTAAGATGCAATATGGTTTAGGTCAAAGCTGCAAACTCCAATACCTTTTTTAAAAATATACAAGCCACCAAAGCCGCACTCGAATATATCGCACAAACAGAAAACTGCATCCAAACCCGCGTGCATAACGCTGTGCATCCAACACATGGGGGTTGTCTAAATTTATCTCTCTATATGCTGAAATACGCTGACTGACACTGTGCATTGGGCCGCTGGTTGGTGTTGGTAAGCCATAGCCATGCACTGGATCTCTCCAGGACCTGGGCCGAGATGGATCTGTAAATAGCGCTTGACTGCGGTTCGAGTGGGACTCTGCAACACTCTAATTAAGCTCTGTCGCATAATGAGGCTCACTGCTGTTCTGTGTCACTCGATTAGTAGGTTGTGGTAGGCTCAGACTATAGTTTGGGGTTTGTGTGGGTGGGAGATCACATCTGGGGCAAGGAGTATAGAAACATAACAGCAATGGCAGACCTGGCAACCTCGATGTTAAAGAGGCAGCCCTGCAGTGGGTCGTCTGAATTAAAATCCAATTAAATGTTAAGGATATTTTATAGAAATCTTGTAACACCATCAGTTTGGACTTTCAGAGTTTGTTGTATTATTTATACTTCAGTGATGACGGGTCAGAGCTCAAAGGAATTTGAAGGGGATGTACAAGACTGGTAAACAAGTGTATAAAAAATGATTAGTTTGGCCTCAAAAAATGATTGCAATTTTTTGTTGGAGAAAATATTACAAAAAATATATATATAGTGTGGAGTTTATCCAAAAGCAAGAGAAAGGAAGTATTTTGAGATCTCAATTCAGACATTTAATTCAAAATTGATCTACAGCTCATTCAAGTTCTTCAAACTATTTCTGATGAGTTTTTTCTTTGTATGTGAAAAATTCATGTTTGCACACGTGCACGTGTGTTGTGGAGAAAACAGCAGTTCCATAAAGAGTGTAGGGAATAATTCTTCCATCATTCTGTCAACATACGCACATACACACAGGTTTACATGTGTTTCCATGTACTGTATGTAATGTCAAATGCCAGAAATGTTTGTGGCTGTGGCTGTTGGATGAGTTTTTGGACTCTGTGCCAGGAGCTGTTTGGATGTTTATGTGAGTTTTCATGACAAATGGAAGCGGAAACGGTGACATTTGATTCCCCAGCCAATCAGAGGATTATCTCATTGTGTGGGTCTGGTCTGACAAGAGAGGTGGACTGCAGTATATATTGACCTCGACTTGGGAGAAAGAAACAGAACAAGCCGTCGGAGGAAAGCAAAGAAGAAGAAGAAGCTATAAAAGAATCAAGTTGTCTACAAGGAGACACTAACTACAAGACATCATGAAGGCTCTAACTCTTCTCTCCATCTGTACTCTTCTCTCAGTGTGCTGGTCCATGGGAGGTAAGGACAAACTCTTGTTAATGCTGTGAAGCCCAGAAACGTTCTCGACCTTTTTAGGGACGATACGAGCACCTAGAGTACGATTAATGTATGGCATTGTATGTTTTCCTCAGCGGTGGAACCGGAGGTTGTCGTGGACCCCGATGCTGACACAGCTGCTGATGTTGCACCTGCTGACCCTGCCGCTTCTGATTCCTCCTCCGCTTCCGACTCCTCTTCCTCCTCTGAGTCCGATTCCGCCTCATCTGACTCTTCCTCAGACTCTTCAGCATCCGATTCATCATCCTCAGAGTCCTCTGAATCCTCTGAGTCCTCTGAGTCCTCACAGTCTTCAGAGTCCTCTGAATCCTCCGAGTCCTCCGAGTCCGACTCCTCTGCATCAGACTCTGGCTCTGACTCTTCTTCTTCTTCATCATCCTCATCTTCATCAGAGTCAGCCAGTTCTGAGGGTGGGTGGCAGATTTGTTTTGAGATAGAAGCTTTGCATGGTTTTAGAATTTAAACGCGAAAAAAGGAAAAGTCTAAATTTGCAATGTTTGACTCTTCAGCTAATCCAGTGGTGATGAAGAGAGATCTGGCTGCTGTTCTTCTGAGAAGGAGAAGAGCTGCTCCAGCTGGTAACCTCTCCCCTCTGCAGCTGGAAAGGTACAGTTGTTTTCTTTCACTTTGCAGTTTCTTGCTACAAAAGTCAGTATTCATAAGTAAAATGCAGTTTATATATGCACCATCTAAAGCCATTTCTCTCCACTACCCTTCAGCCTCAGAGAGCTGTGTGAGGTGAACGTTGCCTGCGACGAGATGGCCGACACTTCCGGCATCGTGGCCGCGTACACCGCCTACTACGGGCCCGTCCCCTTCTAAGTTAAAGGAGATCTCTGTCATTCATATGTGTACTGTTTTTCTGTCATTTTCTTATACAACAGTGCAACAACTCCCCTAAATCAGAAGCAGAACACAAAAACCATGGTTCAGAACCATGCTATGATGCTACACAGAGAATTTCTTTAGGCACAAATTATTGCACAAGTGGCCAGCTATAGTGGTCCCGAAAGAAACTGCCTCTTCCAGGCTTTCAGAGAGAGGCACATGGAAACACAAGCCTGTGAAGTATGTTATAGTAGCCCACACAAGTTTTAAATTATTCTTTTCATCTGTAGTGTAATGCAGTGAATGGTGCTACAAGTGCAAATGTATTGTTTCTTTTTTCTTTTTTTTCTTTTGATGTACTGATGTTTTGATATTATGGATAGTCTTACTTTAAGTGGTAGTTCTAGTGAGTAGTGGATGTAGTAATGAGGTCGTAGAGGTAGTGTAGTGTTAGCATTGTGTTGATAGTGGTAGTGTACACTATGTGTAAAATGCACATCAGTTATCTGTTATGACTGTAACCACATATTGCCTCTGGGTTTAAAAATAATAAATTATTTTGTTTTGTCAAATTGTTGCATTGTCCTCATGAATTTTTAATTTTAGTTCCTGATCTAAGAAAAGAGAATGTTTTTGGGGGGATACTCAAGGTTTGGCACTAAAGGGCACTGAACACATGCTCCACACTGATATTTGTCAGATTGTTTAATATCTGCCTGAGAACCAGCCTTGTATTTATGTCCTCTATAATGGACATTTATTTTTGTTCTATATCATTATTTGAGCTACCCTACTAAGTCCTCATGTGCTCAATACAGGACATCCTGGCCTTTCCAATGATATCTCATGTGTTTGGGTGCACCTCTTTCAGCTCCAAAGAGCCTGAAATTACAAAAAAAGTTCAACTGAAAGACTTTTTCCTCAGTTCTCAGGAGGACATGCTAACTTGTAAGCTAACAGTAGTGGCTCTAGTCAGATAAAGCACTGTGAGATCCCAGCTGGAGCTTGAAGATGAGGAGCCAGAGCCGTCAGTTGTCAGAGGTAGTTAGGAAACTTTATGAGATGGAGACATGTCACTAACAATCCCACACAGAAATATGTTTGTACTGATTGATATAATCTATATAATAAAAGGAGTTTCTTTAAAAAACAATAATTGTATCAATGTTTAACATTCACAATGTTATTTAAACCACTTTTGTTAATTATTAATATCTCAAATAATCTCTTCTGTCTGTTTAATTAAAAACACAAACATGAGACGCCATCATTGTGTTCTCTTTTGGAAAGTTCAAATTAGAGAGCGCTAACTTACAAAGCATCGTGACAACTCAATTTGCAATACTCTCTTGAGATGGAATCGAAACAAATGAGACAAATGTTAATTTGTCACCCAAACCTGGGTGATACAATGTTCTTCTTCGCTAACAGTGACGCCTTCTACATATTCCAATAAGCTTTTATGTACGCTGATTAAAGCCACATCGGTCATTCAACATTCAAGATTCTCTATTGTCATTATGCAGTCACATAATGTAATTCTGTATGCAAGTTCTCACATTAAAACAGACCGTATTACAACATATATACAAATACACAAATAGTACATACAGTTGACAAATAATTGGAATTGAACAATAAGTGATTCAGATGGATTTGCGCTAAACTATTTTTACACATAGACATGCGCAGTACAATACAGCTGGTGTCTTCATCAGCATCCTCTTCCTCTTCTTCTTTTCCTCAAATGCCTTGTGCTTCCTTTGATTACCATTAGATGGCAGTGTTGGTCAATCAGTCACCTTAGCGTGCAGAAGTCAGGGCTTTATGCTCAGCGGCCACTTGTTTAGGTAGGCCTGTTCAAAAGCTCATTAGTGCAAATATCTAACCAGCCAGTGCATTTAAGCAGGTAGAGATGGTAAAGACTTGACAGTAACACCTGTAAAGGCTTGCTACAACCAAGGTGTGCAGAGTAGTCTATGTGAATACGGCTGCTGATTATGTCCTTCCTTTTGTGTTGAGATGGTTTCTTGGGAAGGATAGTGCATCATGTCACAAAGCTCAAATCATCTCAAACTTGTTTCTTAAGACAACAGTGAGTTCACTGCACAAGGTCACCAGATAACAGTGGAACACCTCTGGGATTTATTGTGAAGGCTCACATCATGGATGTGCAGCTGACACATCTGCAGCGACTGTGTGATACTCTCATGTCAGTATAGAATGTCTCTAATGGCGTGTTGAATATGTACAACAAAGAATAAAGGCAGGTATGAAGGCAAAATGGGGGTCAAAAACAGTACTGGCACGGTGTACCTAATAAAGTGGCTACTGAGTGTAATTCTGTACTAGTTTTATAGGTGATTTAAGAGTTTCCAAAGATACAAGATATGTTATTCTGAATTTGGGATTAATTATATTCAAGACATTTAAAATATTTTTCTTCTGATGGACTAAAAATACAACAAACACGTGCCGTCACACAGATGTCATAATGTTACTATGTCTATCAAAATTAATCTGATCTGCTGGCACCCAATGAAATGGAGATCAAAGACCACAATGTGTGTGTGTGTGTGTGTGTGTGTGTGTGTGTGTGTGTGTGTGTGTGAGAGAGAGAGAGAGAGAGAGAGAGAGAGAGAGAGAGGGAGATACATTTCCATGGCATGATTGTCAGTTGACCATGTGGAAACTGTGGTGGCTTCTGTGTTGTGCTTTGACACAGTTGCACACCCTCTTTATTGATATATTGATGGCGCATCTCATGTTCCCTGCACATGGCTCACTGACACGTGACAGTGAAGGTTTCCCAGATACCGGGTATGATGGTACAACTCAACTCTGCTCTAATTTATTTATAAATCACAGGAGAAAAACTGCAGTTGACCAAAGTTCTGTGCAAAAGGTAGAATGTAAAGAAAATAATCAAGGAAATAGGATCAGAAATAACTAAACACATACAATCTTGTAGATGTAGATGGTGTCTAGAAAAAAAAGAAATATAACAAAACATCAATATTTAAAACTTCACATATCTAACAATACAGTGACTGTACAATGAGAGACCTTTGGACAGTCATTAAAAAAAGTATGAAAGAATAATTTAATAATACTAACAAAGTTTATGACATTCTTAGACACTGGGCAGGTCTTTCCAGAACCCTCAAATCCATTCCAGTGGACCAACTTATTTTACAGCAAAGTGTATATATATATATATATATATATATATATATATATATATATATATATATATATATATATATAAATGTCTCTCTGTATTCCCATTGCCTGCTAAGCACTTCCTGGAACTAGCTAAAGCCTACATGAACCACGTGACGACCTTGTATTCTGGACCCCTGCTGAGGCAGCTCTTACCATTGCAGGGCTCTGGCTTTATCTCTCTTAACACTTTGAACACCCTCCCTATACTTTGCTTAGCTCAGAAACAAATAACACCGATAACAGGGCTATATAGAAATGATCAGCATATAGACAGGTCAGGAAAGCATACCAAATGATGAATCTAGCATTATTTTATTCTTTTTGCTTTTTAACACAGTTTTTTGGGGGGACAACTCACAATTAAACAAACAAAAACAAATTGTTAGATGCGCATTCATCTAATTCCAGACTATATATTCCTTGAATACAATTACCTCTTCAATTACAAAGTTATATTACACCTTAAAACGATGTTTTAAAGATCTGAATGTGTCTTTTATACACGGTGATTTTTTTTCTCTGTATAAAAATACAAAAATGGGAAAATGATGAAACTAGGGAAACATGACAGGTTGGTGTGCCAATGAAACTGCAAAGAAACAAAACAAAACAAAACAAAAACAACAAGCACTACATCTCAGACTCCACAGACCTCAGTTAGCATGTTAAATGTTATGTTATGTTAGTCATGACAATGCAGTTACTCAGATGTCAAAAGGATAAGAATGGTGATATTCTGCAATTTTATATCCACACACAAATTCATTTAAAAGACCAAAGTCAACATGATTGAGTCTAGCTTTGTCTGTGTAGCCAGATTTTCTCATATCATACACCGCTTTATAGCCATGCTACCAGTTCTGAGGCTGTACACATGAGCTAAATGTTCAACGAGCAGGCAGGAAATCATGATGGCATACTGACACAATGACACAAAATAAAATTTGGCTGAAGCCTTTAGGTTTTTCAACTTTTTACTCATGAACCAGGGAACTATTAAAATTTTAGTTCATCAACTCAGCAAGACTCATAAATAAAATAAAAAATGTTATAGCAAAATGTTAAATAGGGAAAATCTTCATGTCTGGGTGAAAGTATTTGACTGGCACTGTCACAGTTCCCTGTCTTGTTCCCTGTCTTGTTCCCTGACTTGTTCCCTGACTTGCAGCTGAAGAATAGTCAAATAAAAATTCAATTTCCCTTCATTTAAACAATGAAAGTAAAAACAATTAAAGTACCAAGATGCTTTAAGAAACAATGATGTCCTTTATAAGGTTAATAGAATTGCACTGATGCATTTATGTCTTCAGCAAGGCCAAACTGATTTGATGTTAAAAATCATAAACTTGCTAAATTATAAAGTATTAGTACTCCGAGGTCTAAGTCATCATAGATAATAACCCTAACCCCACTCTAATAGTATGCTGTGGAAAAAGTCAAGAAGGACCTTTTTGGGAGAAAAAAATCAAATGTTTTTAAATGACAAAAACCCCCAAAACAAATATTACATATTCTGTGAAAAAAAACACACATACACACATTCTGATTGGCTAGCCTTAGTGTTAGGGTTAGGACTGGGGTCATGATATGATGACTCTGAGAAACTAAAGTTGTTGGTTTGGATCCTTTCATAGGATTTGCTGACATTAATATAACTATAGCTTTCCACTTGTATTTCAAGGTCACTTCTGTTAACGATGTAACATTTTACTACATTTGTCTACGCAGTCATTTCCTATGTTACACTACAATATGTCCATTAGTATGTTTCTTTGCATCACACACAGTCACACACATACAGTTGTGGTAGGAACTTTAAATACATCGTGGCAATTTGGGGATTTTTAATGATTTCTTGGAACTGTTTTTTCCATGGTGGAATGACAGTGCACAAGTTTGAATTTATTTTGGAATCTCTCTCATCCACAAAGCATCAAAATGATATATTTGATTAAATGTCCCTTATGTTGCAGTCCGACCAGATACTTTTGGCATCCATTAGTCTTGGCAGAGTTTGATTGGCTTTTAAGCATAATCCATAAAATTGTGTTCTTAGGTTTGAAAGCCTCACCTTTAACCATCCAAACATACCTCTTGTCATTGTGATCAAACAGCTCAATCTTTGGTGTCACCTGACCATAAAATTTGCCATTTGGCTCGTCCACGTGGGCAGCTGAAAATTGCAGATCAGTTGTTGAAGGTGTTGATTTTGGAGCAGGGACTTCTTTCTTGGTCAGCGCCGTCTCAGTCCATGGCAATGTAAAACATGCCTCAGTTGTTCAGTTCCTTCTGCTGGTGTTCCAGCAGTTTCCAGTTCATGGCAGACTTGAGCCTTTGTGGTTTCTCAACATGTTCCTGAACAATTTCCTGTCATCTAAGGGGTGACAGTTGGGGTCTTCTTCTAGAAGTTGGCAAAGTGGTGACAAATAACTTGTACTTACAGAGAACTGTTTGAACTGAAGATTAGAGGCAGTTTTTTTTTTTTTTTTTTTTTTAGAAATGCAGGTAAAAAAAAAGTGTTTTAATAACATTGTAGAACGATCACCACAACCTAAATGAGTTTATGTATAATTTCGACCCTGTGTGGATTAGAGAAAATCCAAAATACATTCAAACTTGCACCCAGTTCTTTTTAAAGTCCTGTAAGTTGGCTTCATCCCCCCCTGGAGAAACAACAGTTAAAGAAATCATTAGAAGTCCAAAATCACCGTAATGTTCAGGGCCATGACGAGTACATGTAAACCTCTGACCACAACTGCACTTAAAGTATCAAATCTCAAAGCCTGGTCATTTTCAGGATATTTAACTCTATTTTTATCCCATCTTCCGCTTCATTCTCTACACTCATTGCAGGATTGTCATATACTGCTGTGTGTGTTGTCCTGTTATTTTCCAATTGTTCTGCTCTGCCTTCTTGGTCGTCGGATACAGCTTGGCAGCATTTGCAGCAGCAGCAGCATTTTGCGATTAAAACACCAACTGCTTTGTCGCAGGGAGCCAGGGAGTGTGCCCATAGTGGGAGGAAGTCCCAGGATCGCAGGACTGCAGGCAGCCACCCAGGTTTCCGCTTTTGTAGTATGTTGATCACAATGATTATGATCAACATGATGACTAGAGGAACACCCACGCCCACCAGTACCTTCCAACCAGCCAGAGACAGGCCGAAAATGAAAAGCGGTAAAACGAAGAAGCAGCAGATGATGTAGACTACAGCAAACCAGCGGTACTTGCCCGTGATGTTGCCCAGACCTTTAGCCAACCGGATAGGGACGCGGGTAAATGGAATGGGATACCACAGAATAATACCAGAGATGTTGAACAGGAAGTGCACGAGGGCAATCTGAATGGTTAACAAACAACAAGCATCAGTGTAAGTGCAAAGAAGTAGCTTGCTACAAATTCAGGTAAAATATGTCATCTTTTACAGGTTGATAATTTCCTGATAAGTTTCTGTTTTATTGAAAATAATTAAATGATTTGGCACAAGATGTCAGTGCCACAAAGATACTGGTCACTTTATTAGGTACACCTTGCTTGGACTTTAATTCTTCATGACATGGATTCAACAAGATTCAGAGATTTTGGTCTATATTGACGATAACATCATACAGCTTCCGCAGATGGGTCAGCTGCACATCCATGATATGAATTTCTCATCCTGCCACATCCCAAAGGTGCTCTATTTGATTGATATCGGGTAACTGTGGAGGCTGGGATGACTACAGTGAACTCATTGTCACGTTCCAGAAACCAGTTTGACATAGTTTGAGCTTTATGACATGGTGCGTTATCCTGCTGGATGCAGCCAGCAGAAGATGCTCAGTTGGTACTGGGGGCCAAAATGTGCCAAATATCTCCCACCCCATTTCACCACTACGACCAGCCTGAATCTTTGATGCAAAGCTCAATGGAGCCATGTATGTTGTTTACAGCAAATTCTGAAATGAGCTCATTTTGTTAATCAGTTATAAGATTTCTCCGTTTTAACATTTGTTATGTTATCTATGTTTGGAGTTGTGAATAAAATACGAGCTCATGTGATTTGAAAGTCTTTTAGTTTTCATTTTGTTCAAATTTAAAGAACATCCCAACTTTTCTGGATAGTATTAACAAGCAGTTGATAAGGTGTACCTAATGAAGTGTCCAGTAAGTTTATATTTCCAACAGTTCTTTCCACAACGATTTGTCCCAAATTTTCATGGAGGCACCCAATTTCTCCCTCAAACCACAAATTTAAAGTTAAGCTAAATGTCACAGTTGAATAAAAATTTAATTAGTCGGATAACATATTATTATTAGGGTAAAATTAGTCATTTGGATTTTTGCAGACCTTAATATGTAAGTAACCATAGGAAATATGTTAAATAGCAAATATGACATAATTTCTCATGAGAAGATGTACCTGCAATGATATTCAAATTACTATAAATTAAGAATTTATTTATTTTTTTAAATAAGAAGAAGTACAGTATAAAACCTTAGAAAGGCTTGTAGTGGTGCTAAATACAATTACTGACACATTTAATGTTAACCAGGACAGGAGAGTGTTTTTGTAGGAATGACCGACCTGTAGAGCGTCAGCCAGAGTTTCTCCGGGACTAGCCATGGCTGCCAGAATGGCTGTGGTGGTTGTGCCGATATTTGAACCAAGACACAGCGGGTACGCTCTCTCTATACTGATGACACCAATGCCTATTGGATTAAAAACGACATGGTTGGAATACATATTTTCACATCCTTACACCATGAGTCACATAAAGAAGACAAACAAGATACAGAAATCTTTAGAAAAAAAATATTTGGAAGAAAACAAATATTCGCAATCGTGCATCAATGCTGTTTTTAATAATAAATACATGGAGGTGATAGAAGTAATAGATGAATGCATAATTAACCTCACCAACTAGTGGAGTAATGGCAGAAGTGAACACTGAACTGCTCTGCACGATGAAGGTCATTCCAGCTCCGACTAAAATGGCGATGTAGCCCGTGACCCAACCGAAGGGAAATGGGAAATCTGTGCAGAGATACAAGAATATTCATGTATTATTCTACACATTGTATCCAGTTTTTTACAGAATTTATAGAGTGCAGTGATGCTCACTGGTGTTGAGGACTTTCTTGATGACAACAGCCACCTGTCCCTTCAGCATAGAGTTGAGCAGCTTGACTATGAGGATCAGGCAGGAGCAGAGCACGAGCAGAGAGAGAGCCAGCAGAATCAGACCCACCGCCATATCGGACAGATTCACATCCACAAAGAGGTGTGTACCTGGCAACACACAGAAACACGCACATAATTACACGAAAGAAATACACAATATGGACAAAACTACTGGCCCACATGTCTTAACATGTCTTTGAATTCAAGTGTTTCATTCAGCCTCATTGCCACAGGAGTGTAAAAAAGTCTACCATTATAAACATTTGTAAAAGAATGGGCCACTGAATTTGAGTAAGGTACTGCAACGCAATGCAACAAGTCAGTTTGTAACATTTTTTTTTTTCCACGATCAAGTCGAAGTAGTTTTGTTGCAAAGTGGAAGCATTCGGGAACCACAGCAACTCAGCCCTAAAGAGGTAGACCTGATAAACTGAGTGCTGAGGAGCGTGGTGCATAAAAGTCACCAGTGCTCTACTGATGCAATAACTGAACAGCTCAATACCTCTGGCATTTACATCAGCACAAAAACTGTGTGCTGGAAGCTTCATGGCATGAGTCTCCAAGCTGAAGCAGCTCCTGTAGGTATAACATGTAGGTGTCCCACTACTTTTGTTCATATAATGTTTGATACTTCTGTAGTAACTTCTGTATGCAACTTTTGTATGCAATTTACTGATGGACTACTAGTGCTATTAGTAAGCTGCAATATTATTATGATGACATCTGATGTATTTCTAATGTATATATATGTATATGAGATGCTTAATCTGGGCAGACTACTGTCCCACAAGGACAATAAAAATTACACAGTTCAATCCAAAGGTCTCTACAAGGAGACTGTGTATTATATTGTGATGGAAACATTATTCCCTTATTTACATAATTAAATTAAAGTAAATAGTGGTCTTACATTTCTTTATATTGTATGTCTCAGAAATGTTCTTTAGCGTGAAGGTATAGTTGCCATCAACCCAGCACAGAGACGGAGAGGTACAGTTCTCTGGACCAGGAACTGTGACATTCATTAAGGTCTGAAACAGGGTGGAAAACATATATTCAGCATTTAATTCTTGGTTCTTTGGAGTATATTTGGATATATTTGACATGCTTTGGTCTTACTGTGTTGGTGAAGGTTTGGCACCATCTCTTTATGAGGCTCTTGTTTTTAGCTTCTGGATCGTCGGTGGCAATCCCACTAATCACAGATGCATCCAGCTGAGTCAGAAGGAAAAAGGGAGGAGGAAACTGTAAACTATAAACCATGAGAAGATAACAGCCTTATATATGAGCATCTTATCTGTCTGATAACGTTAAGAGTGTGAAAACAAGCAATAAACTGCAGACTTTCATGTCAGCATTCATCTTTCAGGAAATGAATCATGCTACTTAATACTTTGTGTGTCATTTTAGATAGAGGTGAAATTCTGCTGTTATATATATATGCTGTGCATGGCCACTCTTACTGTATCATCCAGGCCTGTCAAGCACGTTTTTTCACCAGATTGATGACCAAAAACCGAATAAGGCAGCTGCATGTTTGTTTGTTGCTTGCAAAATTAAGATAATAATGACATCTTACCTGTATGATTGATTCAGTGAGGGGGTCAGTGATCACATTTAACAGATCTGGGGCCTCTCCACTCTGGATTTCGAATGAATCAGTGATGAGCTTGGTGACCACAAACAAATAACCACTGGCTACCTCCAGAGGCAGCAGCACCAACACTGAGAGCCAGTTAAAGAAGTCGTGCACCGTGGCCCCTGCGAAAGCTCTAAGTGCATAATGAAAGACAAAAGCAAGACAACAATGACCTTTGATCTTTCTAATGAAAGTGTGATATCACTGTTTTCCAGGTAAAGAATTCTAGGAAATGTGTACCATTTATCTTATCTCTGAACCTGAGATTCATAAAATAAAAATTAATTAATTATTTTGTTTGTTGATTTATTTATTTGTATTAAATATTACATGGTTAATTTTGTATTTATTTTATTTCCCGGGGGCCTGAGAATCTCAGGTTGAAAAGAAGGCTGTTTGTCAGTTACATAGTTGCAGGTTATTGGAGTTCAAAGGGCTTCAGAGGTAAGATAATAATAAGACAGTAATAAAACAGACCAGACCGATTAATATTCATTTACAGCTAAGTAAAACAGGTCAAGAAAAGAACAAAACATCATAAAATGAAATAAAATTAACAGTATTAGTTATCTAAAATTGAATGCAGATAATAGCATCCATAAAAATACAATAAAGTAATTCTGACGGAAATATATATAACTTCACAGTAAGTTCATCACACTTTTAATTTACCTATGTTCATCTTTTCAGGACAGATCATCACATGTACTGCTGCTGCAGTAAGGAAAGCTATAGTTGGGGTCAGACGCTTACATGCATTTATAATTGGCATGAATGTCATGGTAATTTTTGGCTTTAATGACATCATTGAACTGTTCTTCTTTCAGGGTGGAATGATTGTACAGAATACATTTTACTGACTTTAAATGATTAAAAAAAGCAAGAATTTTTTAATTTAAATTTATTTTGGATTTTCTCTAATCTACACAGGCTCAACTACACTCATACACTCACTCAAATTTATTAACATTTGGTGCTAAAGATTCTACAATGTCTTTTAACTTAATGAGGCCAAGACCTATTAACTTCTTATTAGTGATCATGAGTGACTACGGCTGATAATTTCTCTTTGCCAGCATAGAAGAAGAACTGTAGAGTTCTGGAGGAAGACCCAAACTGTTACCCCGGGATGAGAAGAAATTGCTTAGGATATTCTGGAACAAGCCTGCCATGAACTAGAAACTTCTGAAATACCATGTAACGGTCCACAGTGAAGTGAGTATTATATCGCCATGGACTGAGACCTTCAACAGAACCCCCATATGGTGAAGCAAAGGAGAAGCTAAAGATCCTACACATTCTCTAGCTTAATCTTAAAGCAATAGCTAGATGGTTGAAACTTGGAAACAGTTGGACTTTACACATCAAAACTGGTTTTGGAGTGGATAAAGTATATATTTGGGCCTGTGTGTATAATTTTGACCATGTGTAGATTACAGAAAATTCAAATTTATGCACCCAATCCTGTTTTTTAAGTCAGTAAAGATGTATTCTGTACAATCAATTCACTCTGGAAAAAGAGCAGTTAAAAGAAAACATGGAAATCCCAGAATAACCATACATCCATGCCCATGATGAGTGCATGGAAATGTCTGAACAGAGCTATAATTCATCAGGGTGTTCCTCTAGATACTGTGGGAGAATGCCCACAAGATTTGCAAGGTATATATTTTTGTATATTACTACAATATAATGAAGAACACACACATATTTTCTCCTGGGTTACTTTTTTCTGTTTAGCAGAAGGAAAGGAAGCTTCCATGAAGCACAAATTCATTACCTCCGAAAAGTGTTGCGCTCACCAGCCTGCGTCATGGCGACTAGTGTGTTTGTGACCGAGGTGCCGATGTTGGTGCCCATGATGATAGGAACGGCCACCTGAACTGTTAACACTGTGGAAGCACACAGACCTCCTTCAATATCATCCTCACTCATGATAAGTTTTCTGTGCATGGATGTGTTTCTATATGTGCTGGTAGAGGGGAGAAGTTCATACTCACAACCAGAGGAGACCATGCTGACAACTATGGAGGAGGAAGTGGATGAGCTCTGGACCAGCAGGGTGACCAGAACACCAATGACTAAACCAGCCAGAGGGTTGGACAAAATTTTGTTGTCCTGAAAGATGTCACCTGCCGTTTTACCTGGACCAGGTGAACATTAGAGACTGAACATTTTCACATTCATACCATATTTTATTTCTGAATATAAAAATATTGTGCTTGGGATTGGTGATCGGGTACATTTTAAACAGTAGTAGAGCTGAGTACTGCTAAAGGTGACTTCCAGTCACATTGTGACTGTGCACAGTGTCTTAAAAACAAGATGTCTGCTGTGGTAAAAGGACTATAACTTGCAAGTTTATTGCTCAACATTACATTAACTCATAGCTTCTGATAAGTTTAAGAGTGAGTACCTCCCACAAGCTGGAAAGCTGAGCTCAGGATGTCAAGAGAACAGACGAACATATAGAGGAAACCTAAAAGCAGAATCAGCTTCCCCACTGATATCAGCACTGTGAGGACCTTCCCTTTGGTATCCAGTGCTGAAACAAACAGAAAGAGACAAAGAAAAATATACCAGTATTACACCGAAATACACCTTTCCCCCCCTTCTTCTTTATTATAAGCTCTATAAATGGCCTGTATTTGTATAGCGCTTTACTTAGTCCCTAAGGACCCCAAAGCACTTTACACTACATTCAGTCATTTACACACCCATCCTCACACTTGTGATGGCAAGCTACATTGTAGCCACAGCTGCCCTGGGGCGCAATGACAAAGGCGAGGCTGCCGGACACTGGCGCCACCGGGCCCTCTGACTACCACCAGCAGGCAACAGGTGAAGTATCGGAGACGGGATCGAACCGGCAACCTTCCGATTACAAGACGAACTGCCAACTCTTCAGCCACGAGCTCTATAGACCAGTGGCGCTGGTTTCAAAGAGGACTGAATATAGTAATTTATGTATAATTTTTAGTGCTGCCAGCGTTAATCGCGTGGGACTGCATGGCGCTAACACGTTAATGACCAAACCGTGCTAACGCGTTGACACTGTGCAGCCCCACGCACTAACTCGCTAACGGAGATTTGCCACGTTAATGTAATTTTAAAAAGATTAACACTGACAGCACTAATAATTTTATATACCAGTAGTATTATGTTCTATAATTTTAGAGTTCATCTTAACCTCCATTGCAGTCAAAGCAAATTTACCTAATTTATCTTATCTTAACAGGACGTTTGTTCACTGCTATCATCAACACTACCATTTATTACTGGTACACTGTTCAAGTAATCAGGTCAATGTTTGAACTTCTTAAAATGAGGTAATGATGATCCAGAAGCAAACTAGAGTGTATACTAATGTTTAAAACATGAAAAGCCTTTTATGTCTTATTCTTTTAGTTTTACACAGATCAACACTTTAAACTGTTTTTAACTAAATATTTACAAAATCGTCAAACTTACAGACAAACTCGAAATATGAAACATGTGTTTGCAAAAGGTGTGGGGGTTACTTTGTTTAAAAATCAAATACCGGTATGAAAGATTCTCGGTGAATATTTTAATTATCACTAAAACAAACAGTAACTCTTTAGCTGCAGGACTTTGTGTTTTACTGCAGCTCTTTATGGTGTAATGTACAGCAAATGTTCTGAATCACTAGGCTTGATTTGGAAATGCAATCTTATCAGCACTGTCTTATCACAGTCCTTGATGGGACATTGCTTGTACTTTTAGAAACACGAGTCTACACCTGACCACGGGACACCCGCATCCTTCAGTTCTGGCAGGTCCCATGGATCTGTGTCCTCCGGCTCAGCCACGATCAGAGCCGCAGTGGAATGTGCAGGGCTCGCTTTGATTTCTATAAATAATGGGGAAAAAAAGACCATTTTTGTCCTGCTGCACACACACATGTAATTCTGATGAAATCAATCAGTAGCTTTTCCTTACACACCTTTACTTTTATATCCATTTTTCTCATCGTTGTCTTCCTTACATTTGTTTTTTGTAGCCATTTGCTGAAAAAAAAAATCAGATTAATTTTCACTCATTTAGCTTTAGTCATACAAACAATACTTACATTATATCCAAGTTATTGCAATATTTAGATCACACAAAGAAAAAACGCAATATTATACATAAACTGTAAAGCAGCTTGCTGTTATCCCTAAATGCAGCAAGCATTTACACAGAATGATGCATCGCTGTGTAAAATTTCCTCTATTTTTGCAGCAATCTGTTAGAGTGATGATTGCAGTTAACTAACAATGCAGCAAACTAAGCAAAGATACAGAAAACCTCATTCAGCTGTATCGACTCCTCGCTTTTTAAAACAAACTAATTTTCTCCAGCAGGTATTGGCTTCAGGAATAACACACACACACACACATCTTGTCTAATGCCAGGGTATTGATCTTTGTGTCACATGTAATTCCAGTAAAATTCCAGTCACTGGACAGTATGACAAAAAGAAAACACTCTGGGGTATGTTTCATCATTTTGCTATTGTTTATACTTTGATAATAATTTGTAAAGCTTCTAAGTGTGCACTATTTGTCTAAGCTGTGCCCTGTTTTCTATCATTACTCGTTCATAAGAGGATTACTGCACAGCTAATATTGAACGTCAGTTTTAGTTTTCACATGCTGGGCTTCAGTGGACCACATCCAATCACTTTCAGACTTAATTTCAGTGTTTTCTGTTCTGAATTCCAGCTCAAGTTTTGTTTTGTTTTTTTCACATGAATGAAGAGCCACGTGCATACTGTATGAGCAGTATGCATGTTAAAACATATTTAAAAAATTAAGAAATAAATAAAATTTCAAAAACTACACACATCCTTGTGTTGCCATACAAATGTTATAGTTCATGAACTCTTGACCCATACTGATTCTCCCCATCCATCATATAATTTTATTAATTTAAATACTCCAGATTTGCATTCAGTTTTCAGTTAACAGCAGCAAAAATAATTAGAAGATTGACTGAGACATGTCTGTCCTCACCTGTGGCAGATGTAGTGTGTCCATCCTTCCCGTGCACTTTTTACTTTGGCCTCAGGTTTAAAAATGCTGCCTTCGTGCAGATAGAGTAGAAAAGGTGGGAGAGGGGTCAATGTAGACCAAATGAAAATGTGATGTGCAGTGTTCACATCACCGGGAACACTTCCGTCATGATGATAAGAAGAACACACCTTCCAAACTTTGATTAGTCTTACCTGACTCGGCTTTAATCTTTCTGCCAGTGGTGTTGCAATCCAACTCACATTGTACCTGATAAGTCTCAGGCTGGTGGCGTCAGCTTTCAACTGCACCTCCACACCTGCTGCTAAACTTACCTTACCGATATACTTTGTACGTTTTACACGCAAAACTCATAATCAGTTCTGTTTGCTTGTCCCATTTGAAAGTATGATCATCCATTTAAAACATGAACTTTTAAAGCAAAAACTCTGTACTTCATTTAGCTGTTAAAAAATAAAAAATAATTCTTTGTTGCATGTCTCATGCACAGCTCTCAGAGTGAGGATAGCTCCAGCTGGTGGACCCTGAGATTAACATGGGAAAGAGGTGACAGACACAATGGATTCCCTGACAAAGATTTATCTATACCACACAGGGTGGTGGGGTGTGATCATTGACTGTAATGGGGGTGGGGTGGGTCTATAATGTCATAGAAGTCCAACTTGAGTGTATTTTTGGAGCATTTTTGGATAGAAATTATTGATTTTCCTAATCCAGCTACCGGTTGGTCAATATTTCAAAATGCCAGTGAACTAAGTTTAGCTCCATAAAACTCTTCATAACAAAAAAAGTAGAAGTCAATCTGCGCCAAAGTGATGGACTGAATCTCCATGGTAGCTGCGCCAACATGGGAATCCAGGATCCACTGCTCTAGTGCACAACAAGCCCCTGTGGGACATTTCCATGTATGCTTCCCATCTGACCAAATGCTCTGTTGCTAATTTATTAGGTTCAGCTTGTCAATGTGGATGCACATGAAATAAATATGAACTCATAATTTTCCATTTTAAAGAAGTGCTAATGTGATTTTTTTTAAGCACTTTTAACAAATACTGAACAGCTTAACTTTCATAAAGGAAATCTGTGTAAGAGGACAGTTTTATTAGAGATCACTGATTTAAGACAGATTAACCAAACAAATGTGTAACTGATCTTTTTAAATGGGGGTAGTTAATATTAATCCAAAAAACAAACCAAAGTGCCACAGTTAACTCAGCAAGTAATTTGTACCACATCTTAGAGCTAACTGAGTGGCCCAGTTATGTAACAGTGTGGTTAGCTCAAGTAACTCTGCAGTGACCTAATGAAACCATTGTCAGTATTGATTGTCCCAGAAGCCACGCTGTGCCCCTCTGCAACCCAGTGCACTGAGGTGCCCGTCTGGTTCTCCCAAAAGCCTACAAATTACAACTCTCCAGCTACAGTTCTGATTGCCTGATTATGCCTTAGCATTCCAGTTTGGCCTTACACCTAAACAGGAGCACCTCCATCGCACACCAACACAGCTAAGGCACATATACCCTTTAGCCTGGCATCTCCTGCCATGCAGTAAAACCAAATGGAAGATAACTAAGGTGACAAAGGATACAACTGACCTCATCTTTTAGTTTTCTTTTACTTTTATTGATTATGGCCTCTCTTCTGTTGTACGGATTTTGAACATGCTTAGGATAAAAAGATTCACAGGCTTAATCTTCTCCTTAATAGCAGCATTAAAAGGCCTTTTGATGCATATATGTGCCTGTACATGTCATGTCCTTCTAAGAACCAAGGAAACAATTGTGTTTCAGTTGAACTTCTTTTGTGATATCCAGCCTATTTGGAGCTGAAAGAGGACACCCAAACACATGAGATATTGGAAAAGCCAGGATGTTCTCTTTTGAGCACAACAGGGCTTATTATGGTAGCTCAAATATGTCCAAAGACACAGACCAAAAACAATTGTCTGTTAAAGAGGGCATAAATGAATAGGCTGGTTCTCAGGAGGATGTGAGGCAAAGTCTTTTTCAGTTTACAAGTGCAACAGCATCATCTAGGCACTATACCATGCTATTACAGCACTGCACAATTTAGCTCTTATCACACATCTGTGGCCCTGTATATTATTTTTAATGCAAATCAAGTTGCCATTAATGGTTCCTAAACTGATACATCACGCACGAAGTACAGAAAAATTAGTTGTGCAACTCTGGAAAGCATTTTGCTGTCTGTAAAGTCTAAATAATCAGGACAACATGCATAAAATTATAGTAAAATTTAATGTGTTTTTCAATTGAAATATTATGTAGCATGCATAATGTATATTATAAAAACTTGTAGTATTGTAAAATATAATATGATGAGACATATATGATTATGTGACACACTATGCAAACATCTTGAGTCGCCCCTCATTTTGCTTTCTAGCAGCCAGACTTTCTTGTCATGTTTTTAAAATGTTCTTGAGAAATGCTTCTTCAGGTTTTATGATTTATTTGTTTATATTAAATCAAAGTACTTGCACCTGGCTATTTTCACAGGAATGCTTTTTGTTTCTTAAGTCACTTAATACTGACCTATGAATGATTCAACCATGAAAAGGCTGTGTAATTCCATCCAGTGTGTGCTTACAAATTTGAGCAAACTGGACAAGTGGAAGACAAAAAAGGCAGGCCTAAAAATATCTACACCAGATAAGCAGTATCTAAAAGTCATGTCCAGCAAAGACCTGACACGGGACCTGTGAGATGCATCAGGGGTGTCGAACTCCAGGCCTCAAGGGCCAGTGTCCTGCAGGTTTTAGAGCTCACCCTGGGCCAACACACCTGAATCAAATTATTAGTTCATTACCAGGCCTCTGGAGAACATCAAGACATGTTTAGGAGGTCATTTAGCCATTTAAATCAGCTGTGTTGGATCAAGGATACATCTAAAACCTGCAGGACACTGGCCCTCGAGGCCTGGAGTTCGACACCTGTGACTCTAAACCAAGCTGACCCATCTACTGTTCACCAAATAAAAATAATTCTCATTAGTATCGGATCTCTTTGGACGTGTGGCTCTAAAAAAATTAATTCTTCTTACCAGCAAACCAATAGCCACACAATGAGGCAGTTATGATTATGAAAACAATTAAATTGTTTGGATAATAATAGGTGAAGATGTGAACCGGAAAGTGACAGAAATTAGTTCACATCCACTAGAGGGAGCGGGTAGACATCATTGGTACCGCTTTAACAGCCTTTTTTTTTTTTTTTCAAAATAAAAGACCCAGTTGAGAGCTCTTTCTGATGTTTTAAAGTAATAAAACTGCAACGATATTATTTTTTTATTATTTGGAATGATGTTCATGGGAGATTACATTCCAGCAGTAAAACTGAGCTTAACACGTTTTCTTTTCTTTTCTCATTTTTTGTTAGCTAAACAAATGCAACTTTCCTTCAACTTCCGGGTTAATGTCAGCGCTATCTGTAGCAATGACATTGTACCAAACACTATATAAGTCAGTACGCCGAGTGGCTTACACTATGTTAGTTCACATGCTTTGAGTTGTCAGGAAGCTTGGACATTATCGTCAGTATGTCGTCCTCCACTACAGGTTTCCCGGGCGAGCGGCAGCACCAACCGGCGCAGGTAAAAAACGGAGATAAACACGCACTAAGTTAGATGCTAACACGTTAGCTTACGGTAGCTGGCATTGACTTTGTATGAACTGCACGCGCAGTTTTATGGAGACGGGGGTGTGCTTTGTTGCCCTCCGTTTTAATTTCAGTAATTTGAAGGTGGAGACGTTTGCGTGGATTTCTATGACTTCTAGCGGCTGTTAACTAACGGTAAGGTGTTTGCGTTAACCTGCAGACGCCGCTGAACATTGACTACATCCCCACAGAAGAAGAGAGGAGAGTGTTGAGAGAGTGCAACCAGGAGAGCTTTTTTTACAGGTGTAAGTTTCCCGTGCATGCCAGCTTGATGGTTTAGGATGTGAAAATGTTGTTTGTTGTGACTCCGTCGTGTTTACACTGACATCATTACGATTTCTCCACAGCGGTGCCCTTCTCTGTGATCAGCATGGCTATCACCCAAGCCCTAATAGCCAGAGGTAATGTTGTTCATACTGTGGAGCAGGGGTGTCAAACTCATTTTACACAGTGGGTCACATTCAGAGCAGTCCAATCTGGTCTTCAATAGGACAGATCAGTCATACGTATTATAAAGTGTTCCTCTTTCTTTCACTCTGAAGATGTAAGAGATGTCTTATGAAAACAATTTATAAGGAAAAGATGTGGGAGTGAATCAGCATGTCACTTTGGTCTTAAATGTTTAGAAAGAAATGTAACTTTTTTTTTGTTATTTTACAGATAATTTTGATCAATTTTTACCACGAAACAACATTAATTTCTATAGAAAATAGTGAAAAACATGAACTTCTGCCAATTAATGGAGTACTAGCAATAATTTAAAAAAAAAAAAAATCTATAATTATAGATAGATACTTTACTAATCCCACACTGTGGAAATTCCCTTGTTACAAGGGTCAGAAAGAAAAAGTAAATTAGACATTATATTTATACACAAGTATTTTTAGATGGTGCTTTTCCTGTGTCTATATTGTACACTTTGACTGCTGTTGGGATGAAGGGCTTGCGATAGTGCTTGTTCCTACACCGTGTCTGTAACAGTCTACTGCTGAAGGAGCTGCTCAGGGGCTCCAGTCTCATGCAGGGGGTGAGAGGTGTTGTCCATAATGAACATTGGCATGGTTAACATCCACCTCCTCTATGGAGTCTTGGGGACTGGCAAGGACAGAGCTGTTGATGGGTTGCTGATATTTCTGTTTGTAAGATGGCTCTAAAACTGACAGAAAGCACAGTGAAATATTGAAATTTATGCTCTCCTTTGTAATTTTCACATTCTCTAAAGCATCCAGAGGGGCGAGATCATTCTGGCCCCAGGGCCATAACGGCCCTGGGGTGTTTAACATCCCTGCTGTACTGGAATCAGCACAATATCAGTTAAATGAACATTGTCACATGTTGATCCTCAAGTTGACATGAATGTGTTAAATTTGCAGGGGCTCTGTCTGCATCTCCAAGATTTGGATCTTTACCCAAAGTTGCCTGTAAGTTTATAAGTGTTAAATATGTGGGAAACACACATACACACACTTACCCTGTATTTACTGAGTAGAATAAGAAAAACCTCTCTATTAAACTCAGTTTGTGTTGTTTTCTCATTTCTTTTCTTTGACTGTGTTTGACCCTACAGTTGCTGGTTTCTGTGGCTACCTGGCTGGAAAACTGTCATATATGAAAACATGTCAGGAAAAATTCAAGAGGCTGGAGAACTCTCCTCTTGGTGAGATTATCAGACAGAGGTCAGGCCTGCCTCCACTGAAGTGAGTATCACATACACTTAATTAAATGCCGGCCTGTTGAGATTAACTGTCAGCAGCATTGCCTTTAGCATATTGTCCCCTTCTTTACAGATCCCAGGGTCCTCAGTCAGAGTTGGGTGACCCAGACTCTCAGTCTTTTGAACCCATATTCCAGCCTGCAGAGGCCTCGAGCCACACCTACAGCAAAGATTATGGATATGGCTACAGTCCAGACCCACCAGCACAAATGGACAGAGGAGATGACTTTAGTGCTCCAGGTATTCCAAAGGGGCAATATGTGGGTTATTCACAACTGAGTTCTCAACAGTAGCTCACCAAAAGAAGGTCCTGGGGCCAAAGCTTCCTGTTCTTTTTGCAAGGAGTTTGCAGCTCCCACTAGCCATCTTCAGTTAATTTTCCACGAGCATGAATATTATATTGATAAAGTGCTCTCTGAATTTTGCTTGCAGCAAGAATAGAAAAGTGCTACCAGTGAATACCAGGTCTTTCCTTTTCACTTGTTACAGTGAGGTGGTCATCAAAGTCCAGCATTTACTAGTTTTTCTTGTACGGCATACATCTGAAATTACTTTTAAAAAAACAAGAGTTGGGTGCACAAATTTGAATTTATTTTCGAGTTTCTCTAATCCACACAGGGTCAAAAATATATACACATATCTCCCCTGATATTTTGTTATGTCCCTTAGCAAGTTGCACCTTAGCCATATGCTTCTGGTAGTCATCAGCAAGCTTCTGGCATAATGCTGGCTGGATTTCTTGGTTAATTTAAATCTGTTGATTTTCTGGCGCAGGTCTGACTTTTTAAGCGTACTCCAAAAACTTTTAATAGACTTTAAGGTCTGAGCTTTCTGAAGGCCACTCCAGCTTAATGGCAACCTGCTTTATCTATTGCAAAGTCAGTTTTAAAGTACTGAGATCATTGTCCTGTTGGAACACTCAGTTGTCCAAGTTTCAATCGTCATTTCAACAAAACTTTCCAGTAGAAATGAACTTTAAAAAAAAAAAAAAAAATCCCATCTTTTGCCCTGTAAATTTCAGTCCAGTCATATGTGGAAGAGGAGGAGCCCAAGAGGACGTCTATCCTCTATGAGGACCTGAGGCTCAAAAACAGAGAGAACTATGAGGTCACACTCACTCAGAAAGCTGACGCATTGCTCAAAACACCACCTGCAAAAGAGGTAGAAAGACCCAAGAAAGAGGGTAGGTTGTTACTGCTAAGGCATGTATAGAACTTGATAAATACTTTTTTTCCCTTCCTTGGCCAAACTAAATGGAAGATAACCAACATTAAAGAACTGTATGTTTGTGTCTCTAAAGTGGTGTCTTACAGAGGTTCAAAGTTAGCTGTTAAAGGAGTTGCTTCATAGTCTATAATTCTGACAGTGTCTGTAAGTTAGTATTAAATGACACAATAATTAAATTATATCAACAGTTGAGAGAAAAAAAAATCTTATAGAATTCAAAGAAGTAAAATGTACAAAACCAAATGTCTGGAAATCCATCAAAGAAGAAAATCCTGTTTAGTTGTGGCAGAATCTTATTCCTGTGATGCGCCTGCATCTATATCATGACCAAGCAGAGGAGCAACTGGCATGGAAACGAATAGCAGGGGGGGGAAGAATTTGACGTCATTACTGCCTTTTATTATAATTCAAGATGCAGTGTGGATTGCACCTTACAGGAGGACTAGAATAATGTCCTTAAGAAATGGTGGTGGATAGATGGAGGTAGATTTGCAAGTTCAGCCTGTCTTTCAAGTAATTTGTAAAATAATTTGCATTTCTCCTTCTGTCTCTGTACAGTGAAGAAGAACGTCTATGGAGATGCCTGGGAGGAATGAGTCCTTTGGTGAAATTAAGATGTGATCAGTATTCGAGTGTCACTGATTGTACAGGACACGGGCTTCTCAGTGGTCACTTTTCATGATGTACAAGTTTATGATAATTTTGTCCTTTAAGTATCAATAAAACCAAACAGTTTCAGGTCTTGGTGCTCTGTGTTTTGGCACTAGTGTGAATTTATCAAACATTTTCTATTAACTAGGATAAAGGCAAAGGTTCAAAACAAAAAACCCTGGAGCTGCATTTGACTTCTGTCTGAACTTAATTTGCATCCAGAGTTTAAGATGCTTTCCTGACCTGCAGTTGTTACAATGATGTAAGCACTGTTGTACTTGCATCATGTTTAATACCATGGTGTAAGTACAACACTGAGTTTAATAGTGAAAGAGGAACTTCTGTTTTACTCATCACAGAGGCCTTTAATTTAGGCGTAAACATGGCAATTTAAGTTGCAGAGAAATGGACCAAAACCACAAAGGAAACCACTCTCTAAACCTAATCAGTGAAATTTGTTTGGACTGTTTGTCTAGATGCAACACAGGAAGTGGAGTACATCCTGCTGACACCAAATTCAGATAATAAGACAAAAAAAGGAAAAATAGAAAGATACAGTGCTTAGCAATTTTACTACACCACCAACTAGCGTCAGGATTATGCAGCAGCTCCCATAAATTTACAGCACTGGCACCAAAATCATATTTGGTGTTTGTGTAATGGTTAATCTACCAGTATGTGCAAACACCTTTAATCAAAATGTATTTAATGCTAAAATATAGTTATCCATGAATTTTCAAATGTACTATTTTAGAAACACTGGTAAAGCACATTATTGCTTTCTTGATGCCAAATTGCAATTATTTACATGCATTTCTTACCATGAGCATAAATAGTTGAATTTTACACTTTGTTAATATCTGACTTCTCAAAGACGTTCAGTTTGGTGGGTCAAATTTGGGTATTAAAATGTCAATTCAGTTTATTTGTGTAATAACAATATAATTTTTAGTTTTAAACAAGTTTTTGACAGATTTTCTTAAAGTTTGATCCATTGTCTTTATGACAGGTGGTCTAAAAAAATGATTAAGCACTGTATATGAAGCATGACTTTTAATACTACCATAAAAAGATTGGGATATTTTAAGAAATACTGGGAAAACATGACTGCTCCAAAAACACTGCACACTGGTTATTACAGTTTATGCCTACAGCAGTTAAGAGCCCTATTAGGGTCTCTAGTAACTGCATGGTCTGTATTGTTACTTCTGTGCATCGATTTTGGTTTCCTGTGTGTAAGAAAGAGATTAGAAGGTTTTTATTTAATGTTTAATTAGTAGGAATAAAAATATAGAAAATTAGAATTTTTAAAAATTACAAAAGTCACCAGAAATATTTAAACTTTCAAAAAAAAACTACACTTAATTATACAAGCAGGCAGAGAGACAATCAGTGCTGAGATGCTGCAGGAGCTTATAGATGATAAAAACTGAGTAGCTTTTATAGGATAAGCCTTCATAAGTGGATCCTTGTCAAGGCAAACTCATCTGAAAACATCTACTGTTGTAACAGTGATCCTCCGCTCTTATGGCTATGACTGTGACCGTGGCCATGGCTATGACTGTGGTTGCAGCTGTGGCCAAAACTCTGTGGTGAAAAGTGTCCAGAGCTGTGTCCTGCAACATGTCCATGAAGACTGAGAGGTGGTGTGGGACTCGCCTGGTGTGGCCAGCCTTCATAAGTCATGGCAGCAGTGTTGGCAGTGGGTAATGGAGCATAAGCCTGCACTGGGTAAGATCCAGGAGTGGGATTGATCTGTGGAAGCAGGGTCTTCTTCCTGTCCTCGGAGGAAGCTGGGATGAACATATCACCGCTGATGCTCCTGAACAGCCTGAAAGGCAACAACTTCTCCAGAACTCCAGCCTTGGCCTCAGACATGTCCAGAAAAGAGACCCATCCTTTACCGTACATCACCCCAACCAGGATGGCAATCACATTACAGGGCAGCACACAGTGAGGGACCAGAGCAGTGGTGATAACAAGGAACACCCAGGGAAGGGCCATAGTGGGAAAACTCACTCCACAAAGAAAGGCTTTAGTCATCTTTGTGTGCATGGTAGTTATAGCCACAGAGGCCAGAGTGACGGGAACCAAACCTTCGGTGTGACCCTGGAAGCCGTCCTCCTGCAGGAGATCCATGAAGCTGTAAAACAAGCCTATGATCGAGGACAGCAGGAGGAACAGAAAGAGGAAACGGACTGTCCCCACACCTTTCTCCAAGCTCCCGCTGAGAAACACCAAAGTTGTGATGTTCAGAAGGAGCTGAGCAAAGGTTTGGTGGTAAAAGGGAAACATCAGGATGCAGTATAGGTGTCCGTTTTGAAAAACACTTGCGCCGATGCTGAAGATGCCTTGTTTTAAGCTCAAATATGTTTGGATTGCAAATAAAACACACGATATGATGCTCAGTGTGACAATCCCGCTGGTGAAAGCAGGAACAATATCTTTGATAATTTTGCAGATCATCTTAATATGCTCAGTGAGAGCCATTTTACCATCCAACTCAGGATATCCACGATTAATGAGCTAAATAGAAGTTGAGCAAGACTTGCCGAACTGCTTCATCGATGTCTTCACTTCCTACAGAGGAAGAAGTGCCATTTCCGGGATGTTTCGAGGCAAAGGCTGCTGTAACCTTCTCAGGATGTTTCCAAGTTTGATGGATAAAAACAGCGTGCAGTCTGTGATGCAATATTTCGATAAAAAGCACACCAAATTAACTTACTGTACAAACATCTAGCTAGGTATGAATCAGGAAGGCTAGCATGGGTAATAAGATAACTTCTCGGTAAACCTGTCAAAATAAGTTTCCCGCTAATTTATTTTAGTAAAAACGTGTATTTAATTATGTGGCAAATAAAACAGACCACACATAAAAACTTTAAAGGTTTCAAAAAGGTAAAACTTGCTTATCCATATGCTGTGGGAATGACATGAAGACCTGTTCTAAGATTAACCAACGACATTCAAGTCATATTTTGAAAAACACTTTACTCAGCTTCCGGTTTTAACTGCCCACCCTCTTCATTTTATTTTTAGCTATCATTCACACATCTGCGCCTTCTCCTCAAAGTGGAGAGATGCACTTTTTTCTTCACCACAACTATTTGTACAGGTTTAAGATACTTCAGTGATCTTCATATAACAACATGTTAGACTCGTAAATAGTTGGGAGATTGAGCATGCATCAAGACACCATATTAGACTCTGAAACAGCGACTGAAAAGCTCAATAGTTTATAAAGGTTTTAAAAATGACATAAAACTGTCAGTGATTAAATGCTACAGTCAATAATTACGAAAACTATAAATAATAATAACTCAGTTCGAAGAGCATGAAGGAAACTTAATGCAATACTTCAATGCTCCCTTTGTTTTACTGAGCAAGTGAGACTTAAATATTTTTTTTGCAATTTGAACCTCTCACACGCATTAATGCGTCAAATTGTGATAACGCTTTTTAAATGTTTTTTAATAAAATGTGCTGTGGAATACCAGCATCACTAGACAGCAGTAAATGTCATTCCACAGATAGATGCCTTCAAAAACATCTATCTGTGGAATGACCTGGGATTTTTATAGACATCCATCTTCCTGTGTTAGTCCAGTCTCAAACATTGCAGAGAGCTGTAACTGAATTCTTGTTTAAAAATATTTCTCGAATTAGTTTTACATATTTTATATATTGTTATATTATATTGTTTAACTGTGAATTGTGCTGTTCTTGGTGTTATTCTGTACATCTGTACATTCCTTAATTACACCTCTATGAAAAGTGCATCCAAACAAATTGCTATCATATTTTATTTTATTTTAAAAAATAAAGTACATATAAGAATTACACGCGACACCAAAGCCTTGTTTTATGAATCCACTTGTTAAAAAAAAAATCTGAAAAGAAGTCTGTCCCCCTTCCGGTGTCGTACGGTTACTGCGGCGGATGTTGATGTTTTGTTTCAGAGCTCTCAGAACGATGTGAAACTGTATCGTCTCCGGGACTGCTCGATATTTTTGTGGCCGTCTTCCCGATACTTTTTGTCCCATTTCTCTGTAAGGTTTCGCTGTTTGTCGGCATCGTGTCTCTCCCGGTGTCTTTCCCGGGAAGCGCGAGGCCGAGTCGTGCGATGATGGAGGACTTTGATGAGATCTACGAAGAGGAGGAGGAGGAAGAGGAGGACGAGGACAGGGCCGCGGAAGAACAGCTCCTTAAGTATGCTCCGGACCCGGTAGTGGTGCGAGGGTCCGGCCACGTAACTGTGTAAGGAACTGACAGAGCTCACGGGGGTCTACAAAACAGTTTAACGTTACTGTAAAATGCGGCGGCTAACACAGCTTTCCGTGGGTAACTGGTGGCTAGCTGCGTTAGCTGCCGCTGTTTGGCCTAGCCTAGCCAGTTAGCTTCTAACTTAGCAGCAAGCTAACTAACCGAGGAGTGAATGATCGGGTTTAGCCTCAGACACATTTGCCCTTTCTTGAGATTTTTTTTTTATTGTAGCTGTTGTCAACGTGTTCCCATCACTGATTTCATTTTTCTGGAGTTAAACAGCTCTGGAAGTTTGTACTTATACCGACCATTACAACTCAAGACAGTACTGTGTCAGTAAATGGGTATTCTCACAGTTAAAGCTAGTAATAATTAACCTTCCATTCTTGAGTAAAGAAATTGTATTCTTAAGTAGTTGACTGTACTAAGAGTAGAGCTTTTCCAAACAAATATACGCTTTACTTGTTTTTTCCGTTTATCTTACCTTATCTCTTCTAAAAAAAGGAAGAATATCAAGCCTACTACTACTACTAAGAATAAAGACGGGAAAGGGATAAAGGTTGCAGTTTGTTAAAATTTTGTGCCTTGAATGGATAAATGTACCCCCGCCTTTCAGCCAATTTACATTTGTGGATTTAAAAGTTGGGTTTTTGTTTGGGTGGAAATGAGCTTACAGTTGAGTTACTTCCAAACCTAAATCTGTGTCCTTACCGTTTTGGGGAGTTTAGCCTACTGGTACTGTTTCTTTAATTTTACAGTGCCTCACATTCATTCTCACAGTGTTTGACACTACACTGCTCTTAACGTTGAACATTAGATTTGTCTGTGTAATTCAAAATAAACAGTGACAGAAGCTAAATAAGCAGGTCTGTGTGATAGTACACTGATGTATGGGATGTTTGAACTGTGTATTATGTATTATCTTTGAATGTTTTAGATGAATTATAAAATAATTATTTTTGTTCTGGTAAAGTAAATAGCTTCTCTTTGTTATGGATCTCAGAAAGCTGTTGTGATGTTTTTTTTAATGTCTGCACTAAAAGTATATTAAATCTCTAATAGTGGTTCATGTCTGATATAGTTTCATCTTTAATGTTGTAAGTAAAAATGTAATTTTTTATCTACTTTCAGGTTTGGACTCAGTAACAAATTCGAGTCAGAATTTCCTTCAGCACTTACAGGAAAGGTGAGTGTGTTGTTTTTATTGAAAGCAAACCATGACCATGTGATTCAGATCAGAATCAACATGTAGTGCGTCATTTAAATTAATTTCTTTCCGTTTTTTTCCCATACAAATTACAGATATTTGATGCATATTTAATGGTGCTAAAAATGTGAATACACTCACTTTTAATAATAAAAGTTATACTGTGTGCTTCCCTTAGGTGGCACCAGAGGAATTCAAAGCCAGTATCAATCGTGTGAACAGCTGCCTGAGAAAGACACTCCCGGTGAATGTGCGGTGGCTTCTGTGTGGTTGTCTTTGTTGCTGTTGCACACTGGGCTTCAGTTTGTGGCCCGTCATCTGCCTCAGCAAAAGGGTGAGATGCCCATTCACTTCGTCCCACAGTTTGAAAATGTTATACAGAGAATTTACCACATTTGCTGCAGCATCACAGTGAACACAACAAAAAATGTTGTGCACTAAGTTAATATGAGACCGTTTTTTCACAACAGTATCATCTAATATCTTTTTCCAGACAAGAAGATCTATAGAGAAACTTTTGGAGTGGGAAAACAGCAGACTTTACCACAAGGTAAGCAGTGAAGGCATCATTTGATATGTGTGGGCTAATGAAACTTCTCTAATCTTCTCTAATCACTGTTTCTGAACTCTGTTTCTGTGTAGTTGTGTTTGCATTGGAGACTAAGCAAAAGGAAGTGTGAAACCAACAACATGATGGAATATGTAAGTATTAGCTCTTTTCAGTGGTGTAATTATCCCAGTACAGTTAATGAAAGTATACCAGGTGTTACACCCACTACCAGATTGCGTTAAAAAGCTGCTGTTTTTAACTCAAAAGGTACTATTTTAGATGAGACATTGTGCCGAGAGTTGGTTTCTGGTTGTTCATGAAGTTACAGGTTTATCGCTGCACCATGGAAAAGTATCATATCTCCAACCTTTTTGAACGCAGATGTTAAGAAGTTATTGTATCTGCAGTGTATGCTTGCATGTCTTTGATTGATTACTGTAGCACATTGTGGCTCAGTTAGTCCAAAACAAAGGGGTAAAAAAAACTTTGTAATTGAGTACATTTAGTTGTTGAGTAAATAGGGCTCCTGCAATCCACAGCCCTGGACCACCTTGTCTTGTGTTGTCCATTAATAAAATATTACATATTAGTTTAACCTACTAGTATTAGCATTTCTTATTACTGACATTATCAATTTTGTGTCGTGGTGTCTGGACTTCTATATACAGATGTTGTTTATCCAGCCGGCTTTCAGCTCCTTCATCCGATTCTGTGCCAGTTTAATTGTGTTTAGAAGAGGCTGACGTGCACTTCTAAATATAAACGCAGCATATTGATTCTTGTAAAGATACACAAAATGTAATATTCTGTGGTCGTTATCTGTTAATATATCTGGCTTCCTCGTAATGCTAACACAATAGCCATTTATCCATCAGCCAGTTCCTCTTTTTCATAGCTTTGCGTATAGCCATGGGTAGCCTGCTTGGTTTTTTTGTATTTCAGAAAAAGTAACTTTAGCACGGTCTGCTTAGTTAAGTTGGTACTCAGAAGTAAACAAATAGGCTTGCACAGGTTTGCATCTGTGACCCAGTTAGACGTGAGACGATGGCTGTTTTGATATAAACGCTGTGGCCAAACTTCTCCACGTGAAGTGAGGGTTTGTTTTTTTCCACTAATAGCTCTTTTCCATCAGTACCTACTGGGTCGGCTCAGCACAGCCTGACATGGTTATTAGGGGTTTTCATTAGATGATAGTACCTGTTACCGGGTACTTTTTAAAGTACCTGTTACACAGAAACAACACCGTGGTGCCCGTGTCTAACGAAAAGCCACAGACAGAGCAGCAGGTACGCGTCAAGTCGATCCAAGGAGGTACTAATTGGGGGGGAAAAAAGGGCTTAAATCTTGTTGAAACATCCCTGACTCACTACTGAGAGCCTTTTGTTCTATCCCCTGCAGGTAATCCTAATAGAATTCCTACCTAAGGTCCCGATCTTCAGACCGGACTAGCCTGACTACAGCTGATCTGAAACTTCCTCTGCTGCCCGCCGCTGTCACAGAATCATGATGGCTGTAAAGTTCCCAAATAATTACACTTCCTTAAATACTCCAGCATTTGTGTTTACATTTATTCTCCCTGTTTTCTCTTGGACCCATTCCCTATAACAAATCTCCAGCCTTGTTTACAAATCCAGCAGCCCCATACTTTTTTTTTGGGAGTGACATTACCACTGAACCTTGGCCAGCTGGGCAAACTTATATCAGCCTATGGGATGTGAGGGGAGAACCAGCCGTGGGCAATTTTATTGGTCTTTGGAACTATACCTGGAGACTAGACTCTCAAATTGAGTTCTGGGAGCTACGATTGGAAATGTGTCACTTTTATGTTCCCTAACCGAAGCACATGGCACAGACAGACCATGATTAAAAAAAAAACAATCAATAAAACACTTTCATATGTTACACCACCAACTTCCCCTGCAAAAAATACACGCCAGTGCATTTGTAACAGTTGGTTTGGTGCTTTCGATTTGTTAAAGGCAGAGGAAGCAACGCAACACTGAACTTCAATAGAGCCTTCATCCAAATCAACGCTGTAGCGGAACGTGGGGGTCCTGCGGGAACATGTTGGGCCAGTGGCAAAAACAGCTGAACTCAATGTCACTATTCAAATACCAGGCGTCCTCTGGCCTCTTTTCACGTCACTTCACTGTGCATCAACCTAACCCAGTGACAATCACACACTCTGACTGTACTGTATGAATGGGTCTTTATGCTACACAGATTACGTGGAACAGTTTGTTTTAAACGTGTGTCCATGTGGTGGGCTGACTCTTGAAGAGACGGCCACCGGTGTTGAAGAAAAGCTTGTTTTGTTTTCTTGTTTTCTTTGTTTTTAGCATTTGAAGGTTTGTTTTCTGTTTTGTTGAAAGAAAAGACGGACAATGTTTGCAAAACTTTTGTATGTGTGTCAAACATAAGCAAAAAAATAACCAAAATTGGACAAATCAAACACAGGATACTCTTCTTTGGTAATGGAAAAAAAAAATACTTCAATCTTTTGTTTAAGTAATTTAAAAATGTGAGCGTGCATTGGTGAAATAAGCATCTTTTGTGTAACTGCAAAGGAATGCCTTGGTTGTTTTATTTCTCTCTGGGGTCTTGTGTCGTGACTAAAGCACACAATCGCTTTGTACATAAGAGAGGCCAAGTAAAGGTGTTGATTATCTGCTGACCTTGGCTTACTCGTGTCTAAAGGATGTGGATGTGTACAAGGCAGATATTCTGTCTTAGATGTAAACTTACTCGAGATGAACATAAAGAATAAGAGTTCCACTTTGTGAGGTGTTATGTGGTACAAGTGATCTGTGTCATGAAGCAGGATTTGGGCGTTCAATATAGTATGGAGAATCTCAACAAGGAGATGAAGCAGGTCTAATATGTGTAAAGACGTTATCAGCCCTACTCTGTTCTATGAGGCGTTTTGTCTTCCAGTGAGTTGTTGTGGTTTTCTGTCCTGAAAGCATTACTGCTTTGGTTCACTGTCACCGTTCCTTGTCAGTCTGGTTTGAACCAGTTGTTTTCAGAGAAAAAGTTCAGACTGTACACAGTCTGCTAACATGTAAACATGTCGCTCTTTCCAGCAGAAGTTAGTGAACACCAGTAACGGACCTCAAAGGGTAGTAACAAAATGCACTCCGTATTGTATTCAGCATGATTTAAAGTGAGTGAATAAGAAATTAAGTAGTAAAGTGTGTATACAGGTCTGATTAGATTGCGTTTTTTCAAAAGACTTCTATAGGACCTGAACTCTTTTTTTCTTCCATCCATCCATCCATCTTCATCCGCTTTATCTGAGGCCGGGTCGCGGGGGCAGCAGCCTAAGCAGAGAAGCCCAGACCTCCCTCTCCCCAGCCACCTCCTCCAGCTTATCCGGGGGAACACCAAGGCGTTCCCAGGCCAGCTGAGAGATATAATCTCTCCAGCGTGTCCTGGGTCTGCCCCAGGGCCTCCTCCCAGTGGGCCATGCCCGGAACACCTCACCCAGGAGGCATCCTTGTCAGATGCCCGAACCACCTCAACTGGCTCCTTTCGATGTGGAGGAGCAGCGGCTCTACTCTGAGCCCCTCCCGGATGGCCGAACTTCTCACCCTATCTCTAAGGGAGAGGCCAGCCACCCTTCGGAGGAAGCTCATTTCTGCCGCTTGTATCCGCGATCTCGTTCTTTCGGTCACTACCCACAGCTCGTGGCCATAGGTGAGGATAGGGACGTAGATCGACCGGTAAATTGAGACTTCGCTTTTACACTCAGCTCCCTCTTCACCACGACGGACCGGTGCAGCGTCCGCATCACTGCAACCGCAGCACCAATCCGTCTGTCGATCTCCGGCTCCCTTCTCTTTTTTCTTTTTTTTTTTAAATCACAACTGAGTGCAGGTTTTTGGCTCTTCCACATTGGCTTCATTTTTTTTTCAGGTCTGGAAGCTATGTCCATCTTTTATATCATCTATAGTTATCAGCTAGCCTGACAAGCAAGGGGCATTTATAGGCCGTATTTAGCAGAAATACCTGCTAAATAATAAGCAGTTATTGTTTGTCACGTAAATTCCTTAAAAACACTCCAAAAAGGTTTGAGTGCTGCAAACATGGTTAAAAGGTCTTTTGGAGCCTGCCTCAGGTGGTCATATGAGGAGCTGCAGCCGGTGGCAGTTCAGTGTTAGCAGGATTTTTCAGCCCCAGAGGAGTTCACTTTGTGATAAAATATTAATTATGAAGCCTTGTTTCTGAGTGAGTTATTTAGCCTGTAATCCTGCTTCATGATGGTTACTTCAACAAATGTTTCCATGTCACAGATCACAACATGAAGCACATCACATATCTTGCATATGTTTATCATTGACAAAGAGAGGAACAGATGGAAATCAGAAAGAAGGCCTTTTTGAGTAGATTGCATAATTGTCTTTCCCTGCTCCGCACACCTTTGTGAAAGCATAAGAAGACTATGAGGTTATGTATGTCAAGAATTTGAGCTAAGCCACTTAGTTTTTGTTCACTGAGGTCTGGTGATTGCATGGATCACACTCAGGGGATTGCACTAGATTTTGAAAAGCCCCAAAATGTAGCAAAATCTCACTGTTACACCAGGGTGTCGCATATAGTACACACGTCACACGTTACTTTGAGTAATTGCTAAACGATGCATTTGAAGATTTGGAAATATCCCTGAGAAAAAAAAAGAATAACCTTTCTAACATTTCTGTGGTCTTCCTATTTAGAAAAGTGAATGAAGCACATGCACCAACAAAAAACAGATTTAGCCTTTTTATGTTAAAAGACCCAAATTCACTTGATTACTGCTGGTTTGCCTGTCGGTTCATCTGTCACTTTTCTATACTTTGAACTGTTCTGTGTAAAGCGAGGCATAGGGCCGTATGCATATTTGTGGTGTGTGTGCATGATGTTTGCAGAAGCAAATGTTCCGATGTAGATCTGACTGTGATGAAATCCTGCACAAAATATTAGTCCTTTTTATATGATCTTGAGTGGTCGTATGTGTGCGTGTGTGTCTGAGAGACAGAAAATGTATATACATGACTCATGAGCAGATGTATGTACAGGAATAAACTTAATTAAACAAAGGTATGGACATTCTTCTCTTCAACTCATTTTTTATTAACTGCTTCCTTGGCTGCTATTATTTGCTAGATAATAAGCACTGACAGGCATCTTTGTAAGGTACACCAGTCCACCTACTCTTTCATTCTAATCAGCCAATCAAATGACAACAACTCCGTTTATTTAAGCATGAGGACGCAAGATAACCTGCTGAAGCTCAAATCGGAACATCAGAATGGGTAAGACGGTTGATTTGAGTAACATTTAACATAGCATGGCTCTAGGGTTTACAGAGAGTGGTCAGACAAAGAGATCAAGTAAGCTTTAGATTTAGAAAATGTGTTAACACCAAGAGGTCAGAGAAGAATGGCTTAGTGACATTTATGACTACTTCAGTCTTCATTGAATAGATCCACATTACTTCGGACCATGTCCAAAATGGTCTTCATTCCACTCTTAGTGAAAAGCTTCTCCAATAGGTTGAGATCGTCGGGCGTTACGCTGCTCAAGGACAGATCAGTAGTCTGTGTTCCGGGGCCGAGCGCTGGATCTGGGCAAAACCCTGCAAGAAGACATTTGTAAATAAAGTTCATTCATAAATTTGATTAATCTATGACCTTATCAAACATGGCGGTTACAAAAATATAAAGAGTATAAAGATAATATTAGATTGAAGAAGTAACATTCAGTTCAACTGCAGTTTCTAGGTTTTCATATTATATAAAGGTTCATACCTTTTTCTGAATCCATGATAGCAGGGGATTCTAGGTTCAGACACTCTGTCTGCTTTGTAAACTCTTCCAGCTCAGCAGCAGACACTTTAACTCTCCTACCTGGGAGACAGAAAAAGTAGATAGAAGGAACCATGATATTGAAGGAGAATTTGTGGCCATGAGCACATGAGCAAGGCCACCTCTGAATGGCTTTTAAAATCCATTCATGCTTGAAAATCCAGTCCAGTGCGACTGAATTGAAGGAATTCTACATAGTAGAGTTTTGAAAAATTCCTCCACAGTGATGTGAAAGACTCATTGCCAATCATTGCAAACGCTTGATTTCAGTTCTTGCTAACCAGTTATTAGGTTTAGGGACAATTACCTTTTCACACAGTGCCATGTAAATGAAATATTCCTTTAAGAACTGTGTTTTCTATTTGCTTGGGTTATCTTTGTCTAATCTAAAAATGTATTTGATGATCTGAAATATCTAAGTGTGACTAATATATAAAATAGAGAGAAACCAGGAAGGGTGCAAATACATTTTCACAGCACTGCAAGTTTTTAGATGTTTTATTCTTTAAAAAAAAAAAAAAAAAAAAAAACATTTCCTAATATGCCTTTAACTGGCAAGTGTTATTTGTAACTGGTATTTCAAAGGGCAGTGTTCCGATTTAATAAGCCATAGAACAGTGGAAACCACTGTTCAATGATTAGTCATTGTTTTATTTTGGAAATTAGTGGCCGGCGTGTCATAAAAAAAAATACTTACGTACTTTGACATTACAGTATTTAGGTGTGTCATTGTTCTTACTCAGGAGATAGAGAGCTTTAAATGTGGTTCTTCCAACGGTTTTATTTGAGTACATAACAAGGCAGTCAGGACAGCCAGTATTCAGCAGGACAGTAGGATATTGGTAATCGTGCACTGTGGACAGAAATACACATCAATCGATATATACTGAAAGTGTTGTGGCAATGCTAGGTCCAAAGTCTAAATCTGGTCATCGAATGTTTGTTCCCTCACTAATACTCACCCATACTGTTGTTAACCAAAGTCATGTTGGTTTTCAGTGTGGAACACATGCCCCTCCTTTTAAAAGATAAAATTAAAGAGATTTCTAAATTCACATTACTTGAAAACAGTATCACTTCAGGCAAGGCTTTATCATTTTTATTACATTTTTTTGAATTTGAAGATTATTGAATGTATTAGCCTCGTTGGCAGCAGTGATGTTCATCCAGGCGGTCACCCCAAGCATCTTTGTCAGCATGTTGAATCCAGGTATGCCTAAGCTCGCTGCTATTTGTGTCCATTTTCCCACCAGCTGAAACAGATGGTGTATAATATACAGGGGGTAAAATAAGTATTGAAAACATCACCAAATTTCTCAGTACATGTATTTCTAAAGGTGCTATTGACATAAAATTCTCACCAGATGTCAGTAACAATCCAGCCAGTCCACACATGCAAAGAAATCAAACCATAGATATTATGTGTAATAATGAGAAATGAAAGGAGGAAAAAGTATTGAACACGCTTACTGAAATTGTGTTTAATACTTCATGCAAAAGCTTTTGTTGGTAATGACAACTTCAAGACGCCTCCTAGCCGCAGGCATCGCTCAGGTGTGATTTTGGTTCATTCTTCTACACAAATGGTCTTCAAATTCTGAACGTTCTGTGAGCCCTGCTATGAACTCTAAACTTTAATTATATCTATAGATTTTCAATTAGATTCAGGTCAGGTGATTGGCTGTGTCATTCTAGCAGCTTCTTTGGCTTTGTGTTTGGGATCATCGTCTTGCTGAAAGGTCCGTCCTCATTTAATCTTCAATATCCTGGTAGATGCTAGCAGAACATTTTTCTATTCATTTTCCTCCATTTATATGAAACATTACAGTGCCACATGACGAAAAACAGCCCCATACTGTGATGTTCCCAACTCCAGACTTCACTGTTGGTATATTGTTTTTGGGGTGGTATGCAATGCCTTTTGACCTCCAGACATGGCGTGTATTAAGGCATCAGTTCAGTTTTGGTCTCTACTGACCAAAGCATATTCTGCCAGTATTTCTTGTCTAAATGTTGTTCAGCAAACTTTAAACGTGCTTTAGCATGCTTTTTCTTCAGCAATGGCGTCTTGTATGGTGAGCGTGCATACAGGCCATGGCAGATGAGCTGATTCCACGTCTTTTTGTAGCTCTTCGCAAGTGCTCCTTTGCTTTTGGACAACTCTTCTGATAATTCTTTTCACTCCACTGTCTGAAAACTGGCGGGGAGCAGCTGGTCCTGGCCGGTTTATGGTGAAATTATGTTCTCTCCTGCCCCAACAGTGCTCACTGGAACCTTCAGATCCAACATAACCGTTCTGGTTATGTTGGATCTGAAACATACTAGGTTTAAAACACATGGGGATCGGGCTTTTCAGGCACTGGGACCAAGGCTGTGGAATTCCCTGGCGTTGTCTTTACGCTGTCTAGACTCCACTGACTCCTTTAAAAAGCAGCTGAAGACATTTTTATACAAACAAGCTTTTAATTAAATTTTTCACTGTTTTATATTATTTTATTTGTATTTTTGATTTAATTGTGAAGCACTTTGTGATTTTTAGCTGTGAAATGTGCTATATAAATAAAATTTACTTACAAGTTTAGGCATTCTGATGGATTGGTTTTATCCATCATGAGCTGTTTCTTGTGTGACACCTTGGTAATGAGACAACTTTTTATAGGCCGTCAGTTAGAATAGAACCAGCTGACATTAATTTGCACTAGGGGGCAGGATTGCTTTGTAATTGCTGATAGATTTCAGCTGGTGTCATGACTTCCATGCCTTTTTGCACCTTCCTTTCTCCATGTGTTTAATACTTTTGCTCATGTCATCCTATTATTAAGCATAGCTTAATTTATGGGCATCGATGGTTTGATTTCTTTGTATGTGTGGACTGGATGGGTAGTTACCTACATCTGGTGTAAATTTCATGTAATTTTGGTGGCATGTTCAAAACTTATTTTACTCAGTGTGTATGTGCAGAAAGTGATAAGTGAAAGGTGAGATAAGAGGGAGTCTGACCTCATTTTCATCCATTTCACGAGGCTGGAGTAGATTCTCACAGCTTGTCACAGGAGCTGAGTGTCCAAGAGACAGAAGACCGAGCACAGCTACAGCAACGTGAACAAACTCCATCATGGCTCATCTGCTGATAGTGTGGCTTCAGACTTTAAATGTGTTTTAGACATACAAGACTCAGGCCAGTGTAGGTGACGTATTGCTCAATTGTTTACTTATGTGCTGTAATTTTACTTAGAAGAACATTACAGAAATATTTACTCTGTGGCAGTACAGTCAGGGGGGTTATTTAAATGTGTTGCGGCAATGTCACCTAAGGGAATTTCACCCATAGGAAATAAAAAGATTGACATGTAAATGTAACAAATTAAATTAAAAGCTACCTGGGTTTGGAAACACATCCTGGCAAGAGAGATGGATTCAACGATAAAAAGAAAACTTTACTGAAAGTAATACTATAAAAAGTTAAATGGAATAAAAATAATAGAATAAAAATAAAAATAGACTGTCTTTCAGCCTAATAGTGTCCTCATATCAATTCCAATAAATGTCTTGATGCATGCTCAGTCATCCAGGTAAGTAAATCCCAAAAGGTTGATTCTGTTCATCTGGACGTAGCGTTTTTAATGATCAAGGAACTGACCTCACAGCCACTGTTCATTCAGTGGGCTAGTTTCATGCAAACCTGCAGTCAGCTGAGACTGAAGAAGTCACTTGGATGAGTGACGAAACGTCTCTCCCACTGAAAACGCTAAATCCAGATGAACAGAATCAAGCTTTTGGGAGTACCAATGAAGAAAAATAATAGATGTTGGGATGGACTTGGTAGCTGGAGGCTCTAACAAAAGGGAATGAAAAGAAACACAGACACTATAAGTCACTTCACACCCAGAGTGCTGGTCAATAAAAGAAGTGTGAAAAAGCAGGGCCACAACCAGAGAGGCCACGCTGCTACTGGCTCGATCTTCTGGAGCCAAATCCAGCAACTAAAAAGGATCAAACAAGATGATTAGTAGTTACAAGAGCTGGACTTTATAGTTTTACAGTGTTCATAATGCTTTGTCCAACCATCAGCAGACTGAGCCCAACCGGAGCAACATGAACAAACTTTATCATGGTTTGTTAAATGGGTCTTTAGTACATGGTGCATTAAAGTGACAAAACTAAGTAATTTACTCATGTGTTATGATCTTTTCCTCTTAAAGCACGTTCACATTGTCAGACACCTTAACTCTCCTACCTGAGAGACAGGAAAAGTGTTAGCACGGGATTGCTGCAGGCTCATGTCAGGGCACTACGATGGTACAGAAGTATTTAAGTTAGCAAAAATAATATTACCTCGGGGAATTTTCCTATTTTCAAACATTACAGCATCCATTTGTAAGCAGCAATATTTTGTTTTGTGTGGTTAAGGAAGGTATTTTAGTACAATCATGTACAGTAAAAAATTCTTTCTGATTTCTAAGTTTTTTGCATATTTGTCACATTTCAACGTTTCAGATCATCAACCAAATCCGAATATTAATCAAAGAAACATAATTAAATACAAAATGCTGTTTTAAAATCATGTTTTTATTTCTTAAGAGAAAAAGGCAGGCACAGATCATGTGGGGGAAAAGCACATTTTTCATTTCATACATTTTCTTTTCCTTTTTTCACTTAGTTTAAAATTTTAACTTTAACTGTTATGTGGATGTCCTCATCTAGATGGCAGTATTTGGAAACTACAATTATTTATTAAAAGGCCTGGAAAAGAGGAAACGACTGTAAATCATTGTTTTTGATGTTGTTGTAATTTGGGAATTAGTCACCAGCATCTCTTTCAGCTTTAATAAATTAAATGCATGAAGTTGGACCATAAAAAAAAATACTTAAGTACTTTGACATTACAGTATTTAGGTGTGTCATTGTTCTTACTCAGGAGCTGGAGAGCTTTGACTGCGATTCTTCCAATGGTGTTATTTGAGTACATAACAAGGCAGTCAGGACAGCCCGTATTCAGCAGGACACCAGACAATCGGTAATTGCGCACTATGGACATGTGCACATACACACCAATCAATATATACTGAAAGTGTTGTGGCACAAAGTCTAAATCTGGTCATCCAAATGTTTGTTCCCTCAGTAATACTCACCCATAGTGAGACTGTTGTTAACCAAAGTCATGTTTTTCCGTGTGAAGCACTTGCCCATCCTTTTAGAAGATAAAATTAGAGAGATTTTTACATTAATATTATTTGAAAAGGTCTTAAAGATATGAGGAGATGGATTTTAAATTTGATTCTGAATTTAACAGAAAGCAAAAGAAGATAAGCCAGTATAGGAGAAATGTTCTCTCTCTTCCTAGTCCCTGCTGGTATTCTTGCTACAGCATGCTGGATTGACCAAAGGTTTTCCAAGGGGGTTTTAGAGCAACTTGATAATACTGATTCACAAGCTAGAAGTAATAAACACACAAACTGGCTTTTCACCATCACTCTGAGACCGCATGTTTCTAATTTCAGTGATAACAATGTTACTGGAGACCAAGATAGTGTGATCTAGAGTGAGTATCTGATTAGACACTGTGTTTCTCAGATTTCCAGGACTGAGTGCAATCACCTACATTTTGTCTGAATTTAGAAGCAGAAAATTACAGCTGATCCAGGCTTTTATGTCTTTAAGACACGGCTGTAGTTTAACTAGTTGATTTTTATCACATGGCTTCATTGATAAATAAAGCTGGGTGTCATCTGCATAGCAATAAATATATGTGTGGTGTTTTCTAATAACATTGCCTAAGAGAAGCATGTATAATATAAAAAGCATTGCAACTGTGACTAGTTCTTGTGTGTGAAGAAGACACCCCATTTACATGCACATATGGGAATTTATCAGATACATGTTATTCATGCCAGTGACCCGACAAACATCCAACCACTGGGGTGAACGACCTCACCTGACTTATTTTGATATTTAGTCATAATAGTGGTAAACTATGAGTCCCTCCCAAATGGCCATGCTCCTCACTCTATCACTAAGAGAGACCACCAGCCACCATCTGGAGGAAGCTATTTTCAGCTGCCAATTATTCCTCCAAGTAAAAGAGTTTTAAGATGCTGCTTAGATATCACCGCATTAATGATACTCATCCAGTAATTGAACTGGACTTGTCTTTTGTTCCAGTAAAGACATACAGTAACAACATAAAAGTGATCGTTCATCCAAATAAAGCAGAAGAAATCAGAAGCTACATTTAGGCATTTTTGTTTGTTTGTTTGTTTGTTTTGTTATGCTTTTTCCATAGTTTCACACATAATTTTTAAGAAGTCATTAATTTAATTCAGTATTACAATGGACAGTTTTGTTTTGGCACAAATACAAACCTGTTAATGTAGAAAAATCATGTCCTTAATTACTCTTACGAGTGGATGTCTACGCTATTTCAGACTGGATGACCCATATAGAGTGAGATGATCTTTGGTATTTTGCTGGCACAGAGTAAAAATGGTCACAAGAAATTAATACAAAGTTATTTTAACTGATCACTTTTATCCTATAAGACATTTCTGTCCTGTTTGGAGTTGTCAGTTTTATACAGTTTTCAAAGATTCAGTTCAAAACTTCAGATCCTTCACTAGATATGTGTTTACCTTTCTCCATATATGCTCATTCATGCACGTCAGGCAGAAAAATTCTGTTGCTTTCAAATTAAAGCCTTTGATTTTAAAACCACTTACTGTGGACTGCAAGATTGTGTACTGAGTTTACTAAGAGGTACATTGATGTTACAGACTTCCTACAGATCCTTTTCAATCCCAGTGTCAAGTGACATGGTTTTCAAGATTTGTAACAGCTTTACATCATAGCAAACCTTAGGCAGTAAAATAAAAGGATCTTAAATGTGATCTTAGAGGTGAACAACAATCTTTGCACAAAGGTGGAAGGAAAAACAAACAAAGAAGCGATAATAAGACACAGAAGAACTCAACAAGGAGGGTGATAAAAGTAAACGTCCACATGATAAAATAACCTTTAAAATAAAACTGTCAGCAACTAAAGGACAGACCAGAAATAAAAACAAACAAACAAAAATAAGTAAATAAAAACAGAATAACATGTGAACAGAGAAAGAACAGGAAAAACAAAGAAAATAATGAATTATTAAAACACAGACTATGACAAAATTTCATAATTATCTCACTTTCAATGGTAATTTTGACATACCATGTTTTCTATTTTGTGTTCTAACACGTATAAATGTGTCTAAATATGTTTTAGAGATGTCAAATAAACAAGAAGAAAAGCTGCTTTGGACTATCTTTGCAATACGAGTCAAAATTATAGCAATGATTTTAAATTTTACTACTTCCCCCACTAACAATATAAAAATAATAGTTCCATCATATTAAAATGAGCTACAATCTACTTTTATCTTAAAGTGAAAAACTGGCCAAACTCTCCCATTTAAAGGGACTATAATACATGGGGTTTACATCAGATTCAACTGTAGCACATCTAAGTGCGTTTAAATTAATTCTTTCCTATTTTTCATACAAATTACAGATATTTGATGCACATTTAATGGTGCTAAAAATGTGAACAGACTCACTTTTAATGATAAAAGTAATACTGTGTGCTTCCCTTAGGTGGCACCAGAGGAATTCAAAGCCAGTATCAATCGTGTGAACAGCTGCCTGAGAAAGACGCTCCCGGTGAATGTGCGGTGGCTTCTGTGTGGTTGTCTTTGTTGCTGTTGCACACTGGGCTTCAGTTTGTGGCCCGTCATCTGCCTCAGCAAAAGGGTGAGATGCCCATTCACTTCGTCCCACAGTTTGAAATGTTACGCAGAGAATTTACCACATTTGCTGCAGCATCGCAGTGAACACAACAAAAAATGTTGTGCACTAAGTTGATATGAGACCGTTTTTTCACAACAGTATCATCTAATATCTTTTTCCAGACAAGAAGATCTATAGAGAAACTTTTGGAGTGGGAAAACAGCAGACTTTACCACAAGGTAAGCAGTGAAGGCATCATTTGATATGTGTGGGCTAATGAAACTTCTCTAATCTTCTCTAATCACTGTTTCTGAACTCTGTTTCTGTGTAGTTGTGTTTGCATTGCATTGGAGACTAAGCAAAAGGAAGTGTGAAACCAACAACATGATGGAATATGTAAGTATTAGCTCTTTTCAGTGGTGTAATTATCCCAGTACAGTTAATGAAAGTATACCAGGTGTTACACCCACTACCAGATTGCGTTAAAAAGCTGCTGTTTTTAACTCAAAAGGTACTATTTTAGATGAGACATTGTGCCGAGAGTTGGTTTCTGGTTGTTCATGAAGTTACAGGTTTATCGCTGCACCATGGAAAAGTATCATATCTCCAACCTTTTTGAACGCAGATGTTAAGAAGTTATTGTTTCTGCAGTGTATGTGTAGCTGGGATATAGTATACTGAGTGTGAACATTCTCAAAACTGTATTGTATATAGTTTATTTTATTTTTTTTATTGTGTAAATTTAATTTTTGTAAAACTAAGGTTCCACATGTCACTGTTGAAGTGAGGCATTAATCAGTGTGACACCACTTGTAAACATGCTGCATGTGTGGGGGTTCCCAGCCAGTGCTGCATGGACTCCACACTGGTGAGGCACACTCTCTGTAGCTCCTCTCCCTGTATTAAATTATACGCTTAAATTTGGTGTATTTTTCTTTAATAAGTATTAGTTCTTTTGGGTTAAAGCTCCCAAAGTGTTTTTGATTACTTTGAACGAAGAAAATAGTAATTGGAACTGCCTTTTATCTGTTACACCATCCGTTTATGTGTTCCTTACTTGTGCTAAACAGGGATGAGCAGAGGCGTGCTGTTGCTGTGTGACACTGATTTTGCTGCTCCACTTTGTGTTTTAGGTATGTTTAAATGTATAGTTTTTGTTTTCTGTGTATAATGAGTTCATGATCTGAGGCTGCACACTGAATCGCATTTTCAGCCATGTTGGTAAAAGTTAAAGTTGTTTGAATATGTATTGTGTATTTGATCCATCTTAGTGGGAATTTGAATATTATAAGTTATTATTAGTGGCTTATTTTTGACTGCACCTTGCTTCATCTTTGTCTCTGTTTTACCCCACTATAACGTTTGATTTAAATGTGGCTGTTGAGAAAAACCACACCGTTGTTTTGATAGATTGTATTTTCTTTTATATATTGTAAGCAGTGCTGCATGGACTCCACACTGGGATGAGCAGAGGCGTGCTGTTGCTGTGTGACACTGATTTTGCTGCTCCACTTTGTGTTTTAGAAATAAATCCAGTTTCCAGCCAGTCTGTGTCTGTCGTCACAACGCAGTCAACCGTTTGAAATCTGCTACATAAAAGTGGTGCCATGACCCGGATCCATCTGATCAGCCACTGCCGATCGCTGAGGTTGAGCTGAACACTTCTGACACCTGTGATATCAGCAAAATTATCTTGTGGATCCTTTTGAAAAAAATCCTCAGTGTTTTGTTAGTAGACATTTCTCCAAGACACATGTGTTAGAGTTTAACTGGGCTACATTTACATGTGTTGTATTTTCCTGGGTGATAAGCACTTTCGTATTTTTCCTGTTTCCAATTATTTTTGTAGTTATTGTTAATTTCCTGTGAGTAACATGACTGGTAGGGGCCAAGGCTCGTTTAACCTTTTCACACCAGTTGCTGGGAGAGGTTGGAGACTGTCTGGGGCAGATGAAGTTAGGGACAGGTCCATAATGTCTCATGATGAGCCATCAGAATCAGATGACATTATTCAAAATAATGCTCATGGGCGCCAGTTTTCAACCCCTGCTTTGAGTGATGACAGCACACACAAGGAGCTACGTGAGCTTATTGGTGAGCTGGGGACTCAGATAGGTGAATCAATCGCTAGTCGGTTATTATCCAGTCAAGTCCCGCTTGGTCCAAACCAGACAGCTCCAACTGAGTCTCCCAAAGTTAAGGGCCCTGATACCACTCTCGACTTCTCCAAAATGAACCTAGTGGTCAGGCAAGATATCAAAGACCCACCTATGTACCGAGGTGATGACGCAGATAAGTACTCTGTTCATGAGTGGATAGATATGATGGAAGTGTATTTGCAGAAGAGAGGTTTGTCTGGAGCCATGCAAGTGGATGAAATCTTGAACCATCTCCTCGGCAGAGCTAAAAACATTGTTAGGGTGGGTTTGAAAAGCAACTCATCTTCTGGTGCGGTGACCAACCCTGAGACCATCTATGCCATACTCAGGCGTTATTTTAGTGAGAGCCCTGGTTCTTGTCAACCATTGGCTGACTTCTATGCCACCCAACCAGTTGCAAAAGAAACACCAGTAGACTATTGGGTGAGACTTAATATCACAGCTGAAGCAGCTGATAGGCACTTACAGCGCCAGGGAGGCAAAATGGAGAACATGGAGGCAGAAATAGCCATGATGTTTATCAGAAACTGTCCTGATCCCAGCCTCGCCTGTGTCTTCAAATGTAAGCCCATTAGTAAGTGGTCAGTAATGGAAGTTCAGGAAGCCATTGATGAACATCAAAGAGAGTGCCATGTAAAAAAGAAGAGTCTGAGCTCTGCCAGACCACATCCCCTCCTAGTGGCCACTGCAACAACCACAAGTGAATCACCTGAATTTGAACTGAACCATGCCCAAGTAGGTACAGTAAAGTGTTCCCAAGATAACCCGGTTAAGACCGCTGGAGTTGTCGCTTCAGATTCAAGTGCTCTAGACCGCGTGCTCAGTATGCTAGAGAGGGTGCTAGAGCGCACTAACCAGCCTGCCCCTCCCGTAATCAAACCACAGCCTCCAGTTTCAGCCAGGTTCCCTTCATGCCAGGTTTGTGGTAATAGCTCACACTCTACACGCACTCACTGCATGAGAGAAAGGAGATGTCTAGGTTGTCTGGAGGTTGGGCATCAGAGAAAAGACTGCCCCAGAGCAACTGAGCCCATTACTCAACAAAGCAGTCCCCAGGGAAACTAGGATGCTTGCACTTGAGAGGGGACAGTGTGAGCGAGGAGTGTGAGTCCCTCAATCCCAGTGATGACATACAGACTGTATACAAAGAAAGCCTGAAGTGTGCTCCACCTGGTACTGTTGTACTTTCCCAGAACATAGTAAGACTTGATGAAGCAGACAGCCTGTTTTACACGAATGCATTGGTGAATGATAAAGTCTCTTTGCAGGCTCTTCTTGATACAGGTTCCATGGCGTGTACTTTGAGCGAAGAGGCGGAGCAAGAATTAAAGAGCGCTGGGGTTGCACTGGAATTAAGCGACATTCGCACTGACATTATGCTAGTGGGCTGTGGTGGAGTTCAGGTTAAACCCAAATGTATATGTGAGCTGGAGATGGAGGTTTATGATTGCACGTTCAGAGTGCCCGCTCTAGTGGTCCCTGGTCAGAAAGATCAGTTAATTTTGGGGACAAATGTCATCAAACACCTTCTCAGACACTTCAGGCTGTCTCCCCATTTTTGGCAAGTCCTGAGTAAACCCGAATCAGCAGAAGCACCCGAGATAGTACAGTTTCTGAATATGCTGTCTGGCATTAATAGGTGGAGAGGTGACAAAATGCCAGATGTCATTGGCACTGTCAAACTAGCTCAGGCAGTGACTCTACTCCCCAAGCAAGAACACCTTGTATGGGGCAGACTGCCAGCATCATCACCCCTCTCTGAGGGCAGTGCCATTCTGATTGAACCACCAAAATCTCAGACTCATAAGAAAGGTGTCATTGTCTGCAGAACTGTGGTTTCTATGAGTGGCGATAGGTGGGTCCCTGTTCGAATCCTGAACACCTGTGATAAACCTATCACACTGAGACGAAACACTAAGGTGGCAGATGCCTCCACTTGTGTAGCTGTTGAAGATCTTGAAGTGGCCTCTGATCAAAATCCAGGTGAGACACTTAAAGTCCAGAGCCAGACAGTGTGTAGCGACACACATAGCAGCTCTCCCTCCTGTTCTAGCTTTCGTGACAGCCTGCAGAAGGTGGGGTTGGAAGATTTAGATCTGGACTCTTGTGAAGTCTCAGACCACTGGAAGGCACAGGTACTACAACTGATCCACAGATATGAGGATGTTTTTTCCAAGAGTAAACTAGACTGTGGGCTGGCAAAGGATTTTGTCCATCGCATCCACCTGTCTGATGACCGGCCATTCAGACTTCCCTATCGACGCGTCCCTCCAGGGCAGTATCACAAGTTGCGACAGGTGCTCACAGAGATGGAGGGCGTGAACTGATCCGCAAATCCAACAGTGAGTGGGCGTCTCCACTGGTACTGGTATGGAAAAAGAATGGAGATCTCAGAATATGCGTGACTACCGCTGGTTGAATGCACGCACAATCAAGGATGCCCATCCTTTGCCCCACCAGTCAGACTGTCTGGCAGCCCTGGGAGGTAATGCAATTTTCAGTGCCATGGATCTCACCTCTGGTTTCTACAATATTGTGATGGCAGAGGAGGATAAAAAACTAACGGCATTTACAACACCTATGGGGCTCTACGAGTTTAACAGACTTCCCCAAGGCCTCTGCAACAGTCCGGCAAGCTTCATGCGTCTCATGATGGGCATATTTGGTGACCAGAACTTCCTAACCCTGCTGTGCTACTTGGACGATTTGCTTGTTTATGCACCCAGTGAAGCAGAGGCTCTCAGGAGGTTAGAGATTGTGTTTAGCAGACTACGTGCTCACGGACTGAAGCTAGCTCCTAAAAAATGTCATCTGTTTAGGAGGAGTGTGAGATTTCTGGGTCATGTTGTGACTGAATGAGGGGTTTCGACTGATCCTGACAAGGTTAAGGCGATCACTGCTATTTCAGAGGGTGACCTCATGATGGAGGATGGGGTCACGCCATCTCAGAAGAGGATAAAGTCATTTTTGGGCATGGTAATGTATTACCAGCATTTCATACAAGACTGTTCTAAGATTGCCAGGCCCCTTTTCACCCTGACTGCTGCTCCTAAAGGGAAAAAAAGTAAACGCTTTCGGTGCTGCTTCTTTCCGGAGGCTCAGCCCAAGTGACTGGAGAAAGGAACATGTTGACTCGTTTGAACACCTGAAGGCTGCACTCCTTGGCTCCGTTGTGCTTGCTCACCCTGATTTCAACAAACCATTTATCTTGTCAACAGATGCTTCACAGGACGGTTTGGGTGCTGTGTTGTCACAGGTCCAAGAGGGCGAGAGTAAAGCACGTCCTGTTGCATTTGCCAGCAAGGCCCTCACCCGTGCACAGAGAAACTATCCGCCCATCGTCTTGAGTTTCTGGCACTAAAGTGGTCTGTCTGTGACAAATTTAGCCACTGGCTGAAGGGGCATAGCTTTACAGTCTGGACAGACAATAACCCTCTAACATATATTCTCACAAAGCCTAAGCTTGATGCATGTGAACAAAGGTGGGTGTCAAAGTTGTCCCCCTACAATTTCAGCATCAAGTATATTCCTGGCAGTAAAAATGTCGTTGCAGATGCACTGAGCAGGCAGCCGTTCATTCATAACTGTGTTAGTCAGAGACTCATGAGTGAACCCTATGCAACTCTGTTAGAGGAGTCACAACAAGTCAAGGAAATCTCAGTTCAGGATGCATTCAGGCTCAGTGCCAACCACCAAAGTGTTGAGTGTTTAGCCCCTGCAGAGAGTCTAGGATGTTGTTCCCTGACTAATGATGAAGTTTCCGCAGTTTTCACAGGTCACACTGAGTGGGACCAAGGTCCAAAACAGAGAGCAATCTCCTGGTTGTCTCAAGAGCTAGATCGGCTTCCCTCACTAGGCCAGAACACCTTGTCTGCCTTCTCACTTCAGGAGCTACAGGAGGAGCAGAGAGCAGATGTGACACTGTCTCAAGTCATTCCGTTTGTCATACGTGGTCGGCGCCCATCACGTAGAGAAAGAGCTCACCTGTCACATAAAGTGCAAAAGACAATGAAACAGTGGGAGAAATTGAAAATGCTGGATGGTATTCTGTACAGAGTGAGTAAAGACCTGCTCACTGGCAAAAAACGCCATCAATATGTGACTCCATCCACATTAATCAGTCAAGTCCTGTCAGGTGTCCATGATGATGCTGGCCATCAGGGTCAAAGCAGAACTCTGTATCTAGCTAGGCAGAGATTTTTCTGGATCAACATGGAGCATGACATCCGTGAGCATGTCAAGTGCTGTAAACGTGTTATCAGTAAGACACTTGAACCTGAAGGAAGGGCCCCTCTAGAAAGTATTAAAACTACCAGTCCTCTTGAGCTTGTCTGCATAGACTTCTGGTCCGCAGAAGATCACAAAGGCAAGAGTGTGGATGTTTTAGTAGTGACTGATCACTTCACCAAGATGGCCCATGCTTTCCAGTGTTCAGATCAGACGGCAAAACAAGTTGCGCGTCAGTTGTGGGACAGATATTTTTGCGTCTATGGCTTCCCTCAAAGGATCCATTCAGATCAGGGTGCCAGTTTTGAGAGTGAGTTGATTCAAGAGTTGCTGCAGGTAGCTGGAGTGCAAAAGTCAAGAACGACACCTTATCACCCTATGGGTAATGGTCACACTGAAAGGTTTAACAGAACCTTGGGAAATATGATCAGAGCCTTACCTCCAAGGGAGAAACACAAGTGGCCTCAAATGCTACAGACATTGACTTTTATCTACAACTGTACTGCTCATGAGTCCACTGGCTATGCACCGTTCTTCCTAATGTACGGGCGTGTCCCCAGGTTACCAGTGGATGTCATGTTCCACAATGTTGCAAGGGACAATGATGTAGCAGATTATGACAGTTATGTGAAAAGAATGAGAGATGACCTCAGAGAAGCACTCACACTGGCTCAAACTAACACCAAAATCAGTCAGCAGCGTCAAACAGACCTGTATAACAAAAAGCAGAAAGGTGCTGACATTGAGGAAGGGGATCGTGTTCTTTTGGCAAACAAGGGCGAGCGGGGCCGTAGGAAGTTAGCTGATAGATGGGAGTCGACCATCTACACTGTGGTCTCCAAGAACCCCACATGCCATACGTATCGCATCAGGAATACCAAGAGTGGACAGGAGAAAGTTGTCCATAGGAACTTGCTCTTGCAAGCTAATTTCCTGCCCATTGAATCTGAGGGTGAACCAGAGATGTCTTTTGCCAGTGAATCAGAACTCGGCCAGGAGCAGAGTCAATCTGATGGAGAATCTCCTGTTGCTGATTCTGAGGTTGACTGTACTGAACGCACAGCCCACTGGGTAGCTAAGATGGCAGATGATTGTGTCCCAGCTCTTAGAGGACCCCAAGAGAGTGACAGTGTTGGGGACAGTATCTGTGCGCAGTTTGATGATGACGAGCATCAGGACAGTCACAGTGCTGACAATGAAGTAGCAGCTTACCTTGAAGTAGATGATGACAATGGCAGCAGGATTTGCGCTACCCTAGTTGAAGAAAGAGCACCACCGAGTACAAGTTATCCTGAAAGTCAGCCAGCCAGTGAGGTTGGGAGCCTCAAGAAACCTGGCAGTGTGCCCCAAAGTAAACCAGTGGGTGAGATCAGAACGAGAGTGGGCCGAATGGTGAAGCCTGTGAATAGGCTGATCCAAAACATGACACAAAGGAATCTACAAACAGGCAATGTGGTCAGCAGCTTTGCCAAGAATCTATTTCTGTGAGGACTACTTGTTCCATATATTAGGTGATCTTCATGTTGGATGTTAACATTTATTTTGAGATTGTTTCAAGCTCAGGGTAATATTCATTACATAGTAGCTGTCATTGTATTGTTTGTTCAAGATAGTGTACAAGGCACTTTCTCTTGCGAGTAAACATTAGGGGGTCTGGCCAGCTTTCTTTTGTTTACTCTCCCCATGAGTTGGGAGACACATTTGTTGCATGTATCACCGAGTAGTAAATTTGCGGATCACTGACAGTAACAAATTGTTATTTGCAATGCTCAGTTGCTCACCCTTACCTAACGAGTTTTGAGAAGTTCAGGGGGAAGTATGTAGCTGGGATATAGTATACTGAGTGTGAACATTCTCAAAACTGTATTGTATATAGTTTATTTTATTTTTTTTTATTGTGTAAATTTAATTTTTGTAAAACTAAGGTTCCACATGTCACTGTTGAAGTGAGGCATTAATCAGTGTGACACCACTTGTAAACATGCTGCATGTGTGGGGGTTCCCAGCCAGTGCTGCATGGACTCCACACTGGTGAGGCACACTCTCTGTAGCTCCTCTCCCTGTATTAAATTATACGCTTAAATTTGGTGTATTTTTCTTTAATAAGTATTAGTTCTTTTGGGTTAAAGCTCCCAAAGTGTTTTTGATTACTTTGAACGAAGAAAATAGTAATTGGAACTGCCTTTTATCTGTTACACCATCCGTTTATGTGTTCCTTACTTGTGCTAAACAGGGATGAGCAGAGGCGTGCTGTTGCTGTGTGACACTGATTTTGCTGCTCCACTTTGTGTTTTAGGTATGTTTAAATGTATAGTTTTTGTTTTCTGTGTATAATGAGTTCATGATCTGAGGCTGCACACTGAATCGCATTTTCAGCCATGTTGGTAAAAGTTAAAGTTGTTTGAATATGTATTGTGTATTTGATCCATCTTAGTGGAATTTGAATATTATAAGTTATTATTAGTGGCTTATTTTGACTGCACCTTGCTTCATCTTTGTCTCTGTTTTACCCCACTATAACGTTTGATTTAAATGTGGCTGTTGAGAAAAACCACACCGTTGTTTTGATAGATTGTATTTTCTTTTATATATTGTAAGCAGTGCTGCATGGACTCCACACTGGGATGAGCAGAGGCGTGCTGTTGCTGTGTGACACTGATTTTGCTGCTCCACTTTGTGTTTTAGAAATAAATCCAGTTTCCAGCCAGTCTGTGTCTGTCGTCACAACGCAGTCAACCGTTTGAAATCTGCTACATATGCTTGCATGTCTTTGATTGATTACTGTAGCACATTGTGGCTCAGTTAGTCCAAAACAAAGGGGTAAAAAAAACTTTGTAATTGAGTACATTTAGTTGTTGAGTAAATAGGGCTCCTGCAATCCACAGCCCTGGCTAGTGGTTGTGTACCACCTTGTCTTGTGTTGTCCATTAATAAAATATTACAAATTAGTTTAACCTACTAGTATTAGCATTTCTTATTACTGACATTATCAATTTTGTGTCGTGGTGTCTGGACTTCTATATACAGATGTTGTTTATCCAGCCGGCTTTCAGCTCCTTCATCCGATTCTGTGCCAGTTTAATTGTGTTTAGAAGAGGCTGACGTGCACTTCTAAATATAAACGCAGCATATTGATTCTTGTAAAGATACACAAAATGTAATATTCTGTGGTCGTTATCTGTTAATATATCTGGCTTCCTCGTAATGCTAACACAATAGCCATTTATCCATCAGCCAGTTCCTCTTTTTCATAGCTTTGCGTATAGCCATGGGTAGCCTGCTTGGTTTTTTTGTATTTCAGAAAAAGTAACTTTAGCACGGTCTGCTTAGTTAAGTTGGTACTCAGAAGTAAACAAATAGGCTTGCACAGGTTTGCATCTGTGACCCAGTTAGACGTGAGACGATGGCTGTTTTGATATAAACGCTGTGGCCAAACTTCTCCACGTGAAGTGAGGGTTTGTTTTTTTTTCCACTAATAGCTCTTTTCCATCAGTACCTACTCGGGTCGGCTCAGCACAGCCTGACATGGTTATTAGGGGTTTTCATTAGATGATAGTACCTGTTACCGGGTACTTTTTTAAGTACCTGTTACACAGAAACAACACCGTGGTGCCCGTGTCTAACGAAAAGCCACAGACAGAGCAGCAGGTACGCGTCAAGTCGATCCAAGGAGGTACTAATTGGGGGGGGAAAAAGGGCTTAAATCTTGTTGAAACATCCCTGACTCACTACTGAGAGCCTTTTGTTCTATCCCCTGCAGGTAATCCTAATAGAATTCCTACCTAAGGTCCCGATCTTCAGACCGGACTAGCCTGACTACAGCTGATCTGAAACTTCCTCTGCTGCCCGCCGCTGTCACAGAATCATGATGGCTGTAAAGTTCCCAAATAATTACACTTCCTTAAATACTCCAGCATTTGTTTACATTTATTCTCCCTGTTTTCTCTTGGACCCATTCCCTATAACAAATCTCCAGCCTTGTTTACAAATCCAGCAGCCCCATACTTTTTTTTTGGGGGGAGTGACATTACCACTGAACCTTGGCCAGCTGGGCAAACTTATATCAGCCTATGGGATGTGAGGGGAGAACCAGCCGTGGGCAATTTTATTGGTCTTTGGAACTATACCTGGAGACTAGACTCTCAAATTGAGTTCTGGGAGCCACGATTGGAAATGTGTCACTTTTATGTTCCCTAACCGAAGCACATGGCACAGACAGACCATGATTTTAAAAAAAAACAATCAATAAAACACTTTCATATGTTACACCACCAACTTCCCCTGCAAAAAATACACGCCAGTGCATTTGTAACAGTTGGTTTGGTGCTTTTGATTTGTTAAAGGCAGAGGAAGCAACACAACACTGAACTTCAATAGAGCCTTCATCCAAATCAACGCTGTAGCGGAACGTGGGGTCCTGCGGAACATGTTGGGCCAGTGGCAAAACAGCTGAACTCAATGTCACTATTCAAATACCAGGCGTCCTCTGGCCTCTTTTCACGTCACTTCACTGTGCATCAACCTAACCCAGTGACAATCACACACTCTGACTGTACTGTATGAATGGGTCTTTATGCTACACAGATTACGTGGAACAGTTTGTTTTAAACGTGTGTCCATGTGGTGGGCTGACTCTTGAAGAGACGGCCACCGGTGTTGAAGAAAAGCTTGTTTTGTTTTCTTGTTTTCTTTGTTTTTAGCATTTGAAGGTTTGTTTTCTGTTTTGTTGAAAGAAAAGACGGACAATGTTTGCAAAACTTTTGTATGTGTGTCAAACATAAGCAAAAAAATAACCAAAATTGGACAAATCAAACACAGGATACTCTTCTTTGGTAATGGAAAAAAAAATACTTCAATCTTTTTGTTTAAGTAATTTAAAAATGTGAGCGTGCATTGGTGAAATAAGCATCTTTTGTGTAACTGCAAAGGAATGCCTTGGTTGTTTTATTTCTCTCTGGGGTCTTGTGTCGTGACTAAAGCACACAATCGCTTTGTACATAAGAGAGGCCAAGTAAAGGTGTTGATTATCTGCTGACCTTGGCTTACTCGTGTCTAAAGGATGTGGATGTGTACAAGGCAGATATTCTGTCTTAGATGTAAACTTACTCGAGATGAACATAAAGAATAAGAGTTCCACTTTGTGAGGTGTTATGTGGTACAAGTGATCTGTGTCATGAAGCAGGATTTGGGCGTTCAATATAGTATGGAGAATCTCAACAAGGAGATGAAGCAGGTCTAATATGTGTAAAGACGTTATCAGCCCTACTCTGTTCTATGAGGCGTTTTTGTCTTCCAGTGAGTTGTTGTGGTTTTCTGTCCTGAAAGCATTACTGCTTTGGTTCACTGTCACCGTTCCTTGTCAGTCTGGTTTGAACCAGTTGTTTTCAGAGAAAAAGTTCAGACTGTACACAGTCTGCTAACATGTAAACATGCCGCTCTTTCCAGCAGAAGTTAGTGAACACCAGTAACGGACCTCAAAGGGAAGTAACAAAATGCACTCCGTATTGTATTCAGCATGATTTAAAGTGAGTGAATAAGAAATTAAGTAGTAAAGTGTGTATACAGGTCTGATTAGATTGCGGTTTTTCAAAAGACTTCTATAGGACCTGAACTCTGTCTCTCTTCTTTTTTTTGTTTTAAATCACAACTGAGTGCAGGTTTATGGCTCTTCCACACTGGCTTCATTTTTTTTTCAGGTCTGGAAGCTATGTCCATTCTTTATATCATCTATAGTTATCAGCTAGCCTGACAAGCAAGGAGCATTTATAGGCCATATTTAGCAGAAATACCTGCTAAATAATAAGCAGTTATTATTTGTCACGTAAATTCCTTAAAAACACTCCAAAAAGGTTTGAGTGCCGCAAACATGGTTAAAAGGTCTTTTGGAGCCTGCCTCAGGTGGTCATATGAGGAGCTGCAGCCGGTGGCAGTTCAGTGTTAGCAGGATTTTTCAGCCCCAGAGGAGTTCACTTTGTGATAAAATATTAATTATGAAGCCTTGTTTCTGAGTGAGTTATTTAGCCTGTAATCCTGCTTCATGATGGTTACTTCAACAAATGTTTCCATGTCACAGATCACAACATGAAGCACATCACATATCTTGCATATGTTTATCACTGACAAAGAGAGGAACAGATGGAAATCTGAAAGAAGGCCTTTTTGAGTAGATTGCATAATTGTCTTTCCCTGCTCCGCACACCTTTGTGAAAGCATAAGAAGACTGAGGTTATGTATGTCAAGAATTTGAGCTAAGCCACTTAGTTTTTGTTCACTGAGGTCTGGTGATTGCATGGATCACACTCAGGGGATTGCACTAGATTTTGAAAAGCCCCAAAATGTAGCAAAATCTCACTGTTACACCAGGGTGTCGCATATAGTACACACGTCACACGTTACTTTGAGTAATTGCTAAACGATGCATTTGAAGATTTGGAAATATCCCTGAGAAAAGAAGAATAACCTTTCTAACTTTTCTGTGGTTTTCCTATTTAGAAAAGTGAAGGAAGCACATGCACCAACAAAAAACAGATTTAGCCTTTTTATGTTAAAAGACCCAAATTCACTTGATTACTGCTGGTTTGCCTGTCGGTTCATCTGTCACTTTTCTATACTTTGAACTGTTCTGTGTAAAGCGAGGCATAGGGCCGTATGCATATTTGTGGTGTGTGTGTGCATGATGTTTGCAGAAGCAAATGTTCCGATGTAGATCTGACTGTGATGAAATCCTGCACAAAAAATGAGTCCTTTTTATATAATCTTGAGTGGTCGTATGTGTGCGTGTGTGTCTGAGAGACAGTAAATGTATATACATGACTCATGAGCAGATGTATGTACAGGAATAAACTTAATTAAACAAAGGTATGGACATTCTTCTCTTCAACTCATTTTTTTAATTAACTGCTTCCTTGGCTGCTATTATTTGCTAGATAATAAGCACTGACAGGCATCTTTGTAAGGTACACCAGTCCATCTGCTCTTTCATTCTATTCAGCCAATCAAATGACAGCAACTCCGTTTATTTAAGCATGAAGACGCAAGATAACCTGCTGAAGCTCAAATCGGAACATCAGAATGGGTAAGACAGTTGATTTGAGTAACATTTAACATAGCATGGCTCTAGGGTTTACAGAGAGTGGTCAGACAAAGAGATCAAGTAAGCTTTAGATTTAGAAAATGTGTTAACACCAGAGGTCAGAGAAGAATGGCTTAGTGACATTTATGACTACTTCAGTCTTCCTTGAATAGATCCACACTACTTTGGTCCGTGTCCAAAATGGTCTTCATTCCACTCTCAGTGAAAAGCTTCTCCAATAGGTTGAGCTCATCGGGCGTTATGTTGTTCACGGTCAGATCAATAGTCTTAGTTCCTGGGGTGAGTGCTGGATCTGGGCAAAACCCTGCAAGAAGACATTTGTAAATAAAGTTCATTCATGTGAGAAAGAATAAATTTGATTAATCTATGAATTTATCAAACATGGCGGTTACAAAAATATAAAGAGCATAAAGGTAATATTAGATTGAAGAAGTAACATTCAGTTCAACTGCAGTTTCTAGGTTTTCATATTATATAAAGGTTCATACCTTTTTCTGAATCCAAGATAGCAGGGGATTCTAGGTTCAGACACTCTGCCTGCTTTGTAAACTCTTCCAGCTCAGCAGCAGACACTTTAACTCTCCTACCTGAGAGACAGAAAAAGTAGACAGAAGGAACCATGATATTGAAGGAGAATTTGTGGCCATGAGCACATGAGCAAGGCCACCTCTGAATGGCTTTTAAAATCCGTTCATTTTATTTATTTATTTATTTATTTCACACTTGGTACAACAGTTTCCACAGTTAGTTCTTTCAGACAAACCAACCACACTTTCTATCGGTAAAGCACTGCAACCATGTGTGAAAAGGAGCAGGAAGAAGAAAGTATTCTTATTAAACCCTGCCCCCTATCTACAAACTTATATCGCAAGTGGGCACCAAAAATGAAGGAACAAACTAACATTTATCTCCGGTCCTAACGCAAACCAAACAACAAATTTACAATCAGAATATACCACTCCACATAGTAACAAGGAGAAAAGATAAGTAAATAAAATAAAATGAGGCAAAAAATAAATGGGGGCAAAAAATAATGGATCCTTTTTCAATTAACTCCAATTTCGTTCACGCTCTTCATATTGAGTTAAAGTTTTAGACATGTAACACTTTTTAAAACAATGTAAATTTATACAATTCTTTAAATTATAATGAAGAGTTCCACAGTCGTATACCCCTAACCGTTGGACTCATTAATCTTTGTGTAGTCCTAGCTAGCTGATGCTTAAAATAAAATTTCTTCTGCTGTCTTCTCCCCCCGAACACATTAAAAATAATCTTTGTAACTTAAAAGGCAAAATATTATTTTTAGCCTTAAACATAATTAATAGAGTCTGTAGTTTCACTAAATCTCCTAATTTTAATAATTTCGATTTTATAAATAATTTATTTGTATGTTTTCTACATTTAACGTTATGAATCATTCGTATCACTTTCTTCTGTAATAAGCGAGCCCGTTCTCACTCCCGAGGCGTAACATCCCGACGTTTTGTCACGTCCATCCAGTGCGGCTGAATTGAAGGAATTCTACATAGTAGAGTTTTTTAAAAATTCTTCCACAGTGATGTGAAAGACTCAGTGCCAATCATTGCAAACGCTTGATTTCAGTTCTTGCTAACCAGTTATTAGGTTTAGGGACAATTTCCTTTTCACACAGTGCCATGTAAATGAAATATTCTTTTAAGAACTGTGTTTTCTATTTGCTTGGGTTATCTTTGTCTGATCTAAAAATGTATTTGATGATCTGAAATATCCAAGTGTGACTAATATATAAAATAGAGAGAAACCAGGAAGGGTGCAAATACATTTTCACAGCACTGCACGTTTTTAGATGTTTTATTCTTTTTCTTAAAAAAAACATTTCCTAATATGCCTTTAACTGGCAAGTGTTATTTGTAACTGGTATTTCAAAGGGCAGTGTTCCGATTTATTAAGCCGTAGAACAGTGGAAACCACTGTTCAATGATTAGTCATTGTTTTATTTTGGAAATTAGTGGCCGGCGTGTCATAAAAAAATACTTAAGTACTTTGACATTACATTATTTAGGTGTGTCATTGTTCTTACTCAGGAGATGGAGAGCTTTAACTGTGGTTCTTCCAACGGTGTTATTTGAGTAGATAACAAGGCAGTCAGGACAGCCAGTATTCAGCAGGACAGCAGAATATAGGTAATTGTGCACTGTGGACAGATGACAGATGATGGCCACACTTCATATTCTTTTAGCATTGGTAAGGGTAATACACACCAATCGATATATACTAAAAGTGTTGTGGCAATGCTAGATCCAAAGTCTAAATCAAAGTCTAAATCTGGTCATCGAATGTTTGTTCCCTCACTAATACTCACCCATACTGTTGTTAACCAAAGTCATGTTGGTTTTCAGTGTGAAACACATGCCCCTCCTTTTAAAAGATAAAATTAAAGAGATTTCTAAATTCACATTACTTGAAAACAGTATCACTTCAGGCTTTATCATTTTTATTACATTTTGTGAACGTAGAGATTATTGAACGTATTAGCCTCGTTGGCAGCAGTGATGTTCATCCAGGCGGTCTCCAGAGGCATCTTCGTCAGCACTTTGAATTGAGGTATGCCTGTGCTCTCTGCTATTTGTGTCCATTTTCCCACCAGCTGAAACAGATGGTGTATAATATACAGGGGGTAAAATAAGTATTGAAAACATCACCAAATTTCTCAGTACATATATTTCTAAAGGTGCTATTGACATAAAATTCTCACTAGATGTTGGTAACAATCCAGCCAGTCCACACATGCAAAGAAATCAAACCATAGATGTTATGTGTAATATTGAGAAATGAAAGAAGGAAAAAGTATTGAACACGCTTACTGAAATTGCATTTAATACTTCATGCAAAAGCTTTTGTTGGTAATGACAACTTCAAGACGCCTCCTAGCCGCAGGCATCGCTCAGGTGTGATTTTGGTTCATTCTTCTACACAAATGGTCTTCAAATTCTGAACGTTCTGTGAGCCCTGCTATGAACTCTAAACTTTAATTATATCTATAGATTTTCAATTAGATTCAGGTCAGGTGATTGGCTGTGTCATTCTAGCAGCTTCTTTGGCTTTGTGTTTGGATCATCGTCTTGCTGAAAGGTCATTTCATCTTCAATATCCTGGTAGATGCTAGCAGAACATTTTTCCATTCATCTTCCTCCATTTATATGAAACATTACAGTGCCACATGACGAAAAACAGCCCCATACTGTGATGTTCCCAGCTCCAGACTTCACTGTTGGTATATTGTTTTTGGGGTGGTATGCAGTGCCTTTTGACCTCCAGACATGGCGTGTATTAAGGCATCAGTTCAGTTTTGGTCTCTACTGACCAGAGTATATTCTGCCAGTATTTCTTGTCTAAATGTTGTTCAGCAAACTTTAAACGTGCTTTAGCATGCTTTTTCTTCAGCAATGGCGGCTTGTATGGTGAGCGTGCATACAGGCCATGGCAGATGAGCTGATTCCACGTCTTTTTGTAGCTCTTCGCAAGTGCTCCTTTGCTTTTGGACAACTCTTCTGATAATTCTTTTCACTCCACTGTCTGAAAACTGTCGGGGAGCAGCTGGTCCTGGCCGGTTTATGGTGAAATTATGTTCTCTCCTGCCCCAACAGTGCTCACTGGAACCTTCAGATCCAACATAACCGTTCTGGTTATGTTGGATCTGAAACATACTAGGTTTAAAACACATGGGGATCGGGCTTTTCAGGCACTGGGACCAAGGCTGTGGAATTCCCTGGCGTTGTCTTTACGCTGTCTAGACTCCACTGACTCCGTTAAAAAGCAGCTGAAGACATTTTTACACAAACGAGCTTTTAATTAAATTTTTCACTGTTTTATATTATTTTATTTGTATTTTTGATTTAATTGTGAAGCACTTTGTGATTTTTATCTGTGAAATGTGCTATATAAATAAAATTTACTTACTTGCTACTTACTAGTTTAGCAATTCTGATGGATTGGTTTTATCCATCATGAGATGTTTCTTGTGTGACACCTTGGTAATGAGACAACTTTTTATAGGCCATCAGTTAGAATAGAACCAGCTGACATTAATTTGCACTAGGGGGCAGGATTGCTTTGTAATTGCTGATAGATTTCAGCTGGTGTCATGACTTTCCATGCCTTTTTGCACCTTCCTCTATGTTCAATACTTTTCAGAATCAGAATCAGAATCAGAATCGTGTTAATTGGCCAAGTATATGTGCAGACACATACAAGGAATTTGGTTCCAGTAGATGGTGGCTCTCAAGCACAGCAATGTAAATCACACACACACACACACACACACACACACACACACACACACACACACACACACACACACACACACACACACACACACACACACACACACAACCCCGTTCAGCTATCTTAGTGAGGACCCTCATTGACATAATGGTTTCCCTAGCCCCTTACCCTAACCCTAACCATTAAAAATGAATGCCTAACCCTAACCCTTACCCTAAACCTAACCATAACCTAATTGTAACCCTGACACTAAAACCACGTTTTGAGCCTCAAAAATGGCTTTAAATGCCTTCAAAAATGTGAGGACCGGGTTGTGTGTCCTCACAAGTGACTGCTGGTTCTCACAAGTATAGTAGAATGCAGATTTTGGTCCTCACAAAGATAGCTAGACAAGAACACACACACACACACACACACACGTGTCTATATATACATTACACATGCATACACATACTTTTCCTCTTATTATTACACATAGCTTAATTTATGGATATCGATGGTTTGATTTCTTTGCATGTGTGGACTGGATGGGTGGTTACCCACATCAGGTGTGAATTTCATGTAAATTTGGTGACGTGTTCAAAACTTATTTTACTCAGCGTATATGTGCAGAAAGCGATAAGTGAAAGGTGAGATAGGAGAGAGTCTGACCTGATTTCCGTGGATTTCACGAGGCTGGATTAGATTCTCACAGCTTGTCACAGGAGCTGAGTGTCCAAGAGACAGAAGACCGAGCACAGTTACAGCAACGTGAACAAACTCCATCATGGCTCATCTGCTGATAGTGTGGCTTCAGACTCTGAAGTGTGTTCTAGATATACGAGACTCAGCCCAGTTTAGGTGAAGTATTGCTCAATTGTTTACTTATGTGTTGTAATTGTACTTAGAAGAACATAACAGAAATATTTACTCTGTGGCAGTACAGTCAGGGGGGTTATTTAAATACGTTGCGATAATGGTAGAGCAGGTCATCTACTGATCGGAAGGTTGGAGGTTCGATTCCTGGCTTCCCCTAGGCTGCATGCCAAATATCCTTGGGCAAGATACTAACCCCAAATTACTCTCCGATGCATCCATGGGAGAATGAACGGGTGTGTGAATGTTAGTTAGAAAGCACCAAGAAAATGTGCTTGTGCGAATGGGTGTGAATGCACAAGTTGTGTAAAGCGCTTTGAGTGCTCAGAAGAGTACAAAAGGGCTATATAAGAACCAGTCCATTTACCATTTACCAATGCCACCTAAGGGAATTTCACCCCTAGGAAATAAAAAGATTGACATGTAAATGTAACCAATTAAATTAAAAGCTACCTGGGTTTGAAAACACATCCTGGCAAGAGAGATGGTTTCCATGACAAAAAAGAACACTTTATTGAAAGTAATACAATAAAAAGTTAAATGGAATAAAAATAAAAATAGACTGTCTTTCAGCCTAATAGTGTCCTCATCCATCCATTCGCTTATCCTTTTTCAGGGTCGCTGGAGCCTATCCCAGCTGTCATAGGGCAAGAGGCGGGGTACACCCTGGACAGGTCGCCGGTCTGTCGCAGGGCTAACACACAGGGACAGACAACCATTCGCACTCACATATTCACACCTAGTGGCAATTTGGATTTTCCAATTAACCTATCCCCACAAGCTGCATGTCTTTGGACGGTGGGAGGAAGCCGGAGTACCCGGAGGGAACCCACGCAAACACGGGGAGAACATGCAAACTCCACACAGAAAGACCCCGGCCTGATGGTGGAATTGAACTCAGGACCTTCTTGCTGTGCGGCAACAGTGCTAACCACCGTTCCACCGTGCTGCCTAGTGTCCTCATATCAGTACCAATAAATGTCTTGATGCATGCTCAGTCATCCAGGTAAGTAAATCCCAAAAGGTTGATTCTGTTCATCTGGACGTAGCGTTTTTAATGATCAAGGAACTGACCTCACAGCCCACTGCTCATTCAGTGGGCTAGTTTCATGCAAACCTGCAGTCAGCTGAGACTGAAGAAGTCACTTGGATGAGTGACGAAACGTTTCTCCCACTGAAAACGCTAAATCCAGATGAACAGAATCAAGCTTTTGGGAGTACCAATGAAGAAAAATAATAGATGTTGGGATGGACTTGGTAGCTGGAGGCTCTAACGAAAGGGAATGAAAAGAAACACAGGCTACGTCCAAACTAGCCCGAATAAATTTGAAAACTGCGTTTTCGTCTGAAAACGCTCCGCGTCCACAATAGCGTTTTCATTTGTTTTCACACAGTTGTTCGTCCACATTCAAACGGCTGAAAACGCTTACGTTTCAGTTCTGCGCATGCGTGTAAAGTAAGACGATTCGGCCTGCCTCATTTCTGTCTGCCGTTTATTTGCTTTCCGGCTCTTCGAAATGTGGCGGCAAAATGTTGAGGAAAAGAACCGAGTTTTTTAAATGGTGTAACAATGAGGTGGAGTTGTTGCTGCGAGTAACACAAAAGTAAAAAGTTGGAAAAGCGAGTGAGAATTAAATAATTTGAAGAAAAGCTATCTGGAGCATGTACAGACTAGTATTAATCTTTAATAGGGCTGTCAAAATTCAGAGCAAACAAAACAACTGCTTTATAATGCCCTCTGCTAGCTTACTTTAATTGGTCACATGACTGCATCACAGGACTAACAGGCGTCATTGTTTTCAAAAGTCTGTGTTTTTGCTGTCCACACTGCGACGCGAAAGCTCCGTTTTCAAATGTATGCATTTTCAAGAGCATTTTCAAAACGCTGCGTTTTCCTAGAGCGAAAACGCCATCTCAGTGTGGATGGGAGGCCAAAACGGAGAGAAAGCGATGCATTTTCGTTTGAAAACGGGTTAGTGTGGACATGGCCACAGACACTATAAGTCACTTCACACCCAGAGTGCTGGTCAATAAAAGAAGTGTGAAAAAGCAGGGCCACAACCAGAGAGGCCACGCTGCTATTGGCTCCATCTTCTGTAGCCAAATCCAGCAACTAAAAAGGATCAAACAAAATGATTAGTAGTTACAAGAGCTGGACTTTATAGTTTTACAGTGTCCATAATGCTTTGTCCAACCATCAGCAGACTGAGCCCAACCGGAGCAACATGAACAAACTTTATCATGGTTTGTTGATTGGATCTTTAGTACATGGTGCATTAAAGTGACAAACCTAATTTACTCATGTGTTATAATCTTTTCTTCTTAAAGCACGTTCACATTGTCAGTTTTATGTCAGTTCAATGAAACTAAATCTAAATTACACTGATGACACAGAACAAATTGCCACAGAGGAAAAAACAGTCATGCTTCTTTTTTAGCATCTTTATTTTTAGTGGCAATATTCTTCACAGGCAGAGCCGTCAGTCTTGCTTGGATGAAGCCATACTTCTTTGGATCATATCCAAAAGGGTCTTCACTCCACTTTCACTACTGAGAAGTTCTTCTAGAAGGCTGAGCTCTTCAGAGTTGAGTCTGTTTGTGGTTCCATCAGTGAAATTTGTTTCTGGGGCAAGAGATGGATCTGGGCACAAACCTGTGAAGATGACATTTGTGAATGCCTTTAATTTATGAGAGGAGAAATGAATTGAATCTACAATTGTTCCAACCATGGTGGTATAAAAATAATGACAACACTAAACTGAAGGTGTAACATTTAGTTCAGCTGCAGTTTCTTTGTGTAACTGAAGTCGATTGACAAACCGTAATCTGCTACTGACTACTGCGTTTTCTTTATTCTTCAGGGCACATACAGATGTGGCTTTAAGACTTTCATATTAAGTAGACGTTCATACCCTTTTCCGAGTCCATGATAGCAGGTGGTTGTAGGTTCAGACACTCTGCCTGCTTTGTAAACTCTTCCAGCTCAGCTGCAGACACCCTAACTCTCCTACCTGAGAGACAGGAAAAGTGTTAGCACTGGAGGCTCATGTGAGGGCAGTACGATGGCACAGAAGTATTTAAGTTATCAAAAATAAAATTACATCAGGGACAATTTTCAAACATTAGTGCATCAATATTTTGTTTTGTGTGTTTAAGGAAGGTATTTTAGTACAATTATGTACAGTGAAAAATATTTGGCTTCTTACTGATTTCTTAGTTTTTGCATATTTGTCACATTTCAATGTTTCAGATCATCAACCAAATCTGAATATTACTCAAAGAAACATAAATAAATACAAAATGCTCTTTTAAAATTATGTTTTATTTCTTAAGTGAAAAAAGTTCCTGTCTTGTGGAAAAAGCACATTTTTCAGTTTTCAGATTTTTTACTTTTTCACAGAGTTTAAAATTTTGCCTTTAACTGTTATTTGGATGTCCTCATCCTGACGGCAGTATTTGGAAACTACAATTATTTATTTAAAGACCTGGAGAAGTGGAAACGACTGTTAATCATTGTTTTGATGTTGTTTTAAATTTGGAAAGTAGTCACCAGCATCTCTTTCAGCTTTAATAAATTAAATGCATGAAGTTGGACCATGAAAAAATACTTAAGTACTTTGACATTACAGTATTTAGGTGTGTCATTGTTCTTACTCAGGAGCTTGAGAGCTCTGACTTCGATTCTTCCCACGGTCATATTTGAGTAGATCACAAGGCAGTCAGGGCAGCCAGTATTCAGCAGGACAGCAGACACTCGGTAAGGGTGCACTATGGACATGAGCAAATACACACCAATTGATATATATTGAAAGTGTTGTGGCACAAAGTCTAAATCTGGTCATACAAATGTTTGTTCCCTCAGTAATACTCACATATTGTCATGATCCTGGGTCCTTTTGACTCAGCGTTTTGTGTTTTCTATTATTGTAATTTTGGTTCTGTTCTTCCTCGGTTAGTGTTCATTCTTTTCTACCCGTGTATCCCTGTGTTTAGTCTGTGTCATTACGTGTATGTGTTTCCTGTTTTACTTTAAAGGTCTCTGTCTTATCTTAGTGTGTTCAGTTTACTTTTCCCCTGTCTCGTCAGGTCTGATTACTCCCAGCTGTGCCCTCCTTTTGTGTCTCATTCCCTCGTTATCCTTCTGTGTATTTAAACCTCGTGTCTGCCTCTGTTAGTTGCTGGTTCGTCTGTGTTGCTCCCCTCCGTGTTCTCGTGTTTTCCCCCGCATCTCCGTTTCTCGACCCAAGGTTTCAGGTTTGTTTGTTAGCTCTTCCCAGTTTAGGTTTTTCAGTTCTTGTTCACCTGCCGTTGTTGTTTGTACTCACGTGTGTAAATAAAGACTCACCTGCACCAGAGCTGCCGCCTTTTGGGTCCTCTCTACAATCTCCACACGCCTGCCACACCGGGCGTGACAGCACGAACCAGCCACCATGGACCCTGCGGCATTCAATCCGTCCGAGGAGCTCCAAGATGACATCACTTATAATGTGGAGATCCTCCTCGGGAAATGGCTGGAGAACCCTCCGTATGAGCTTCGCCGCGCTGTTGAAAGCCGGCTTCAACGGCTCTTTTCTGGCCTGCCATGGCTTTTGGGATCTCTTCCTCCGACCATGCAGGCTTTTCTCCGGCGCACTCCTCACCTTCTCTCAGCCACTCCTGCCTCGCTGCCCGACTTGCCGGTTGTGATCTTGCCCGGCCCGTCGGAGCCATCTGCGGGGAGGAAACGCCGATCGCGCCGCCGGCGCGCCACCCCACAGCCGGACGTTCGGACTTCCAATTCGCCGGCTGTGGTGAGTGAGGACTCTTTTCAGTTTTCGGACTATTTGACTGTTCATTCTGGGGCTGTCTTCTGTGCGGCAGATGATTATGAGAACAGCTCATCGCCTGCTCAGCAGCCGCTCTCAGCTCAGTTTTCTGGTGTCACTCCACCGCTGCTTTCAGAAGTCAGGCCCTGCAGGAGGAGCAAGCAGCGGCGAAAGAAAGATTATGTGGTGGAAGACACTGGGCTTACTCCGCTGCAATCCTTTGCTTTGTTCTTGGGACTTCCACGTTCAGAGCTACACAAACTCCCCACCTCCTCGTCCCAGCCTCGCTCCGCCACTCCGTCCCAGCCTCCAGTAGCTCACTTAGCTGCCCAGCCTCCAGTAGCTCACTTAGCTGCCCAGCCTCCAGTAGCTCACTTAGCTGCCCAGCCTCCAGTAGCTCACTTAGCTGCCCAGCCTCCAGTAGCTCACTTAGCTGCCCAGCCTCCAGTAGCTCACTTAGCTGCCCAGCCTCCAGTAGCTCACTTAGCTGCCCAGCCTCCAGTAGCTCACTTAGCTGCCCAGCCTCCAGTAGCTCACTTAGCTGCCCAGCCTCCAGTAGCTCACTTAGCTGCCCAGCCTCCAGTAGCTCACTTAGCTGCCCAGCCTCCAGTAGCTCACTTAGCTGCCCAGCCTCCAGTGCTCCCAGTTTCACCCGCAGCCCAGGCCCCGTGCCGCCCGTAGCTCCAGTGTCCCCGTGCTCCAGTGTCCCCGTGGCTCCAGTGTCCCCGTGGCTCCAGTGTCCCCGTAGCTCAGTGTCCCCGTGGCTCCAGTGTCCCCGTGGCTCCAGTGTCCCCGTGGCTCCAGTGTCCCCGTAGCTCCAGTGTCCCCGTGGCTCCAGTGTCCCCGTGGCTCCAGTGTCCCCGTAGCTCCAGTGTCCCCGTGGCTCCAGTGTCCCCGTAGCTCCAGTGTCCCCGTAGCTCCAGTGTCCCCGTGCTCCAGTGTCCCCGTGGCTCCAGTGTCCCCGTGGCTCCAGTGTCCCCCGTGGCTCCAGTGTCCCCGTAGCTCCGTCGCTCATTCCGTCACCAGTCTCACACAATCACTTCATGCAGGGAGAAAGTCTAAGTTCCTCCCAGGGAGATTCTTGTGCTTTAGCTGCTTCAGGCGAAGTAATGCACTCCAGGGCCTCCCCAGAAGCTAGGTTTTACCCCCCAGCTATTACTGGACCCCTGAAGATTAAGCAGCCCTCAGAGAACTCCTCCGTGTTAGCGTTGCCTGGGCAAAGCCAGTGCTCAGTGCATTGCCAGCTGCCTTTATGTCGGCTAGTGGACTCTTTGCCTCGTGTCTCCGCTGGAGGGTCCGAAGGACCGCTCCGGCCTTTGCCTCGTGTCTCTGCTGGAGGGTCCGAAGGACCGCTCCAGCCTTTGCTTCCTGTCGTCGCTGGAGGGTCCGAGGGGCCCGTCCGGCCTTTGCTTCCTGTCGTCGCTGGAGGGTCCAAGGGATCCGTCCGGCCTTTGCTTCCTGTCGTCGCTGGAGGGTCCAAGGGATCCGTCCGGCCTTTGCTTCCTGTCGTCGCTGGAGGGTCCAAGGGATCCGTCCGGCCTTTGCTTCCTGTCGTCGCTGGAGGGTCCAAGGGATCCGTCCGGCCTTTGCTTCCTGTCGTCGCTGGAGGGTCCAAGGGATCCGTCCGGCCTTTGCTTCCTGTCGTCGCTGGAGGATCCAAGGGATCCGTCCAGCCTGCAGCGCCTCCGGCTTCCACGCCGCCGCCAGCTGCAGCGCCTCCGGCTTCCACGCCGCCGCCTGCTGCAGCGCCTCCGTCTCCGGCTTCCACGCCAGCTGCAGCCTCTTCATTCACGCCGCCTGCAGCGCCTCCGTCTCCGGCTTCCACGCCGCCGCCTGCAGCGCCTCCGTCTCCGACTTCCACGCCAGCTGCAGCCTCTTCATTCACGCCGCCTGCAGCGCCTCTGTCTCCGGCTTCCACGCCGCCGCCTGCAGCGCCTCCGTCTCCGGCTTCCACGCCAGCTGCAGCCTCTTCATTCACGCCAGCTGCAGCGCCACCGCCTCCGGCTTCCACGCCGCCGCCTGCAGCGCCTCCGTCTCCGGCTTCCACGCCAGCTGCAGCCTCTTCATTCACGCCGCCTGCAGCGCCACCGCCTCCGGCTTCCACGCCGCCGCCTGCAGCGCCTCCGTCTCCGGCTTCCACGCCAGCTGCCGCCTCTTCATTCACGCCAGCTGCAGCCTCTTCATTCACGCCAGCTGCAGCGCCACCGCCTCCGGCTTCCACGCCGCCGCCTGCAGCGCCTCCGTCTCCGGCTTCCACGCCAGCTGCAGCCTCTTCATTCACGCCAGCTGCAGCGCCACCGCCTCCGGCTTCCACGCCGCCGCCTGCAGCGCCTCCGTCTCCGGCTTCCACGCCAGCTGCCGCCTCTTCATTCACGCCAGCTGCAGCCTCTTCATTCACGCCAGCTGCAGCGCCTCCGTCTCCGGCTTCCACGCCGCCGCCAGCTGCAGCGCCTCCGTCTCCGGCTTCCACGCCAGCTGCAGCCTCTTCATTCACGCCGCCTGCAGCGCCTCCGTCTCCGGCTTCCACGCCGCCGCCTGCAGCGCCTCCGTCTCCGCTTCCACGCCAGCTGCAGCCTCTTCATTCACGCCAGCTGCAGCGCCACCGCCTCCGGCTTCCACGCCGCCGCCTGCAGCGCCTCCGTCTCTGGCTTCCACGCCAGCTGCAGCCTCTTCATTCACGCCGCCTGCAGCGCCACCGCCTCCGGCTTCCACGCCGCCGCCTGCAGCGCCACCGCCTCCGGCTTCCACGCCGCCGCCTGCAGCGCCTCCGTCTCCGGCTTCCACGCCAGCTGCAGCCTCTTCATTCACGCCGCCTGCAGCGCCACCGCCTCCGGCTTCCGCGCCGCCGCCTGCAGCGCCACCGCCTCCGGCTTCACGCCGCCGCCTGCAGCGCCACCGCCTCCGGCTTCCACGCCGCCGCCTGCAGCGCCACCGCCTCCGGCTTCCACGCCGCCGCCTGCAGCGCCACCGCCTCCGGCTTCCACGCCGCCGCCTGCAGCGCCTTCGTCTCCGGCTTCCACGCCGCCGCCTGCAGCGCTTGCCGTCTCCGGCTTCCACGCCGCCGCCTGCAGCGCCGCCGTCTCTCGGCTTCCACGCCGCCGCCTGCAGCGCCGTTCGTCTCCGGCTTCCACGCCGCCGCCTGCAGCGCCTTCGTCTCCGGCTTCCACGCCGCCGCCTGCAGCGCCTTCGTCTCCGGCTTCCACGCCGCCGCCTGCAGCGCCTTCGTCTCCGGCTTCCACGCCGCCGCCTGCAGCGCCGCCGTCTCCGGCTTCCGCGCCGCCTGCAGCGCCGTCTCCGGCTTCCACGCCGCCGCCTGCAGCGCCGTCTCTCTCTTCCACGCCGTCGCCTGCAGCGCCGTCTCCGGCTTCACGCCGTCGCCTGCAGCGCCGTCTCCGGCTTCCACGCCGTCGCCTGCAGCGCCGCCTCCGGCTTCCACGCCGTCGCCTGCAGCGCCTTCGTCTCCGGCTTCCACGCCGTCGCCTGCAGCGCCTTCGTCTCCGGCTTCCACGCCGTCGCCTGCAGCGCCTTCGTCTCCGGCTTCCACGCCGTCGCCTGCAGCCTCATCAGCCTCCGAGTCTTCAGCCCCGTCTGGTCCAGCCTCCGAGTCTTCAGCCCCGTCTGGTCCAGCCTCCGAGTCTTCAGCCCCGTCTGGTCCAGCCTCCGAGTCTTCAGCCCCGTCTGGTCCAGCCTCCGAGTCTTCAGCCCGTCTGGTCCAGCCTCCGAGTCTTCAGCCCCGTCTGGTCCAGCCTCCGAGTCTTCAGCCCCGTCTGGTCCAGCCTCCGAGTCTTCAGCCCCGTCTGGTCCAGCCTCCGAGTCTTCAGCCCCGTCTGGTCCAGCCTCCGAGTCTTCAGCCCCGTCTGGTCCAGCCTCCGAGTCTTCGCTTTCAGCATCGCCTGGTCCTGCCCCGTCTGGGTCTGCAGCTAACTGGCCACTTTCCAGGCCACGGGCCAGGCGACATTGCCGTCGTGGGCGGCCCCCGGACCGCCTTCGCCTGAGTCGCCGCCGTTGCCATCCGCACGGCCGGCCCCCTGAACTGGGTCCACATCGCCACCGCTGCCGTCCTCACGGCCGGCCCCCTGAACTGTCCGGGCTCCTGTGTTGTCGGCCCCCGGGCCGGCCCCCTGAACTGTGCCCACGTCGGCGCCGCTGCCGTCCGCACGGCCGGCCCCCTGAACTGTTTGGGCTCCGGTGCTGTCGGCCCCCTGGCCGTCCCCCTGAACTGTGTCCACGTCGCCATCCTCACGGCCAGCCCCTGTGGTGTTCTGTTTTGGCCTGTTTTCCTGTGCTCTGGTGTGTTTCCTTTTTGTCTTCTTTTGGTTTTGGGCTCGTGTTGTGTTTTCTGGTGCTCCTGTTTTGTTTTGGCTTCGGGCCCTCCTTCCTGGGCCCCCACCGCCCGCCCTGGTCGGGTTGTTTTCTGTTTTTGGGCGTTTCTTGGTTTCCTTGTTTTGGGCTGTCTGGGGCCAGCCCTTGAGGGGGGGGTACTGTCATGATCCTGGGTCCTTTTGACTCAGCGTTTTGTGTTTTCTATTATTGTAATTTTGGTTCTGTTCTTCCTCGGTTAGTGTTCATTCTTTTCTACCCGTGTATCCCTGTGTTTAGTCTGTGTCATTACGTGTATGTGTTTCCTGTTTTACTTTAAAGGTCTCTGTCTTATCTTAGTGTGTTCAGTTTACTTTTCCCCTGTCTCGTCAGGTCTGATTACTCCCAGCTGTGCCCTCCTTTTGTGTCTCATTCCCTCGTTATCCTTCTGTGTATTTAAACCTCGTGTCTGCCTCTGTTAGTTGCTGGTTCGTCTGTGTTGCTCCCCTCCGTGTTCTCGTGTTTTCCCCCGCATCTCCGTTTCTCGACCCAAGGTTTCAGGTTTGTTTGTTAGCTCTTCCCAGTTTAGGTTTTTCAGTTCTTGTTCACCTGCCGTTGTTGTTTGTACTCACGTGTGTAAATAAAGACTCACCTGCACCAGAGCTGCCGCCTTTTGGGTCCTCTCTACAATCTCCACACGCCTGCCACACCGGGCGTGACACATATAGTGAGAGTGTTGTTAACCAAAGTCAATTTCTCTGTCAATGTGAAGCACTTGCCCATCCTTTTAGAAGATAAAATTAGAGAGATTTTTACATTAATATTATTTGAAAACAGTGTCAGTTCAGGAAGAACATGATCCTGTTTATTACTTTTTTTGAATTTGGAGACTGTGAAATGTATCGACTTCACTGGCAGCGGTGATCTTCGCCCAGGTATTTTCCATAAGCGTCTGTACCAGCATTTTGAAACCAGGTATGCTTCTACTATCTCCTAGTAGTACCCATTTGCCCAGCAGCTGAAACAGACAGTATTAGGTGTATAAGACAACAAACATTTCATATCGAAAATTTTAAAAAAAGAAAAAAAAACTAGAGAAATGACGTAATAGAGGGTCTGACCTGATTTCCGTGGATTTCACGAGGCTGGATTAGATTCTCACAGCTTGTCACAGGAGCTGAGTGTCCAAGAGACAGAAGACCGAGCACAGCTACAGCAACGTGAACAAACTCCATCATGGCTCATCTGCTGATAGTGTGGCTTCAGACTTTAAATGTGTTTTAGACATACGAGACTCAGCCCATTTTAGGTGAAGTATTGCTCAATTGTTTACTTATGTGTTGTAATTGTACTTAGAAGAACATAACAGAAATATTTACTCTGTGGCAGTACAGTCAGGGGGGTTATTTAGATACGTTACGATAATGGTAGAGCAGGTCATCTACTGATCGGAAGGTTGGAGGTTCGATTCCTGGCTTCCCCTAGGCTGCATGCCAAATATCCTTGGGCAAGATACTAACCCCAAATTACTCTCCGATGCATCCATCGGAGAGTGAACGGTGTGTGAAATGTTAGTTAGAAAGCACCAAGAAAATGTGCTTGTGCGAATGGGTGTGAATGCACAAGTTGTGTAAAGCGCTTTGAGTGCTCAGAAGAGTACAAAAGGGCTATATAAGAACCAGTCCATTTACCATTTACCAATGCCACCTAAGGGAATTTCACCCCTAGGAAATAAAAAGATTGACATGTAAATGTAACCAATTAAATTAAAAGCTACCTGGGTTTGAAAACACATCCTGGCAAGAGAGATGGTTTCCATGACAAAAAAGAACACTTTATTGAAAGTAATACAATAAAAAGTTAAATGGAATAAAAATAAAAATAGACTGTCTTTCAGCCTAATAGTGTCCTCATCCATCCATTCGCTTCCGCTTATCCTTTTTCAGGGTCGCTGGAGCCTATCCCAGCTGTCATAAGGCAAGAGGTGGGGTACACCCTGGACAGGTCGCCGGTCTGTCGCAGGGCTAACACACAGGGACAGACAACCATTCGCACTCACATTCACACCTAGTGGCAATTTGGATTTTCCAATTAACCTATCCCCACAAGCTGCATGTCTTTGGACGGTGGGAGGAAGCCGGAGTACCCGGAGGGAACCCACGCAAACACGGGGAGAACATGCAAACTCCACACAGAAAGACCCCGGCCTGATGGTGGAATTGAACTCAGGACCTTCTTGCTGTGCGGCAACAGTGCTAACCACCGTGCCACCGTGCTGCCTAGTGTCCTCATATCAGTACCAATAAATGTCTTGATGCATGCTCAGTCATCCAGGTAAGTAAATCCCAAAAGGTTGATTCTGTTCATCTGGACGTAGCGTTTTTAATGATCAAGGAACTGACCTCACAGCCCACTGCTCATTCAGTGGGCTAGTTTCATGCAAACCTGCAGTCAGCTGAGACTGAAGAAGTCACTTGGATGAGTGACGAAACGTTTCTTCCACTGAAAACACTAAATCCAGATGAACAGAATCAAGCTTTTGGGAGTACCAATGAAGAAAAATAATAGATGTTGGGATGGACTTGGTAGCTGGAGGCTCTAACAAAAGGGAATGAAAAGAAACACAGGTTACGTCCACACTAGCCCGAATAAATTTGAAAACTGCGTTTTCGTCTGAAAACGCTCCGCGTCCACAATAGCGTTTTCATTTGTTTTCACACAGTTGTTCGTCCACATTCAAACGGTGCAAAACGCTTACGTTTCAGTTCTGCGCATGCGTGTAAAGTAAGACGATTCGGCCTGCCTCATTTCTGTCTGCCGTTTAGTTGCTTTCCGGCTCTTTGAAATGTGGCGGCAAAATGTTGAGGAAAAGAACCGAGTTTTTTAAATGGTGTAACAATGAGGTGGAGTTGTTGCTGCGAGTAACACAAAAGTAAAAAGTTGGAAAAGCGAGTGAGAATTAAATAATTTGAAGAAAAGCTATCTGGAGCATGTACAAACTAGTATTAATCTTTAATAGGGCTGTCAAAATTCAGAGCAAACAAAACAACTGCTTTATAATGCCCTCTGCTAGCTTAGTTTAATTGGTCACATGACTGCATCACAGGACTAACAGGCGTCATTGTTTTCAAAAGTCTGTGTTTTTGCTGTCCACACTGCGACGCGAAAGCTCCGTTTTCAAATGTATGCATTTTCAAGAGCATTTTCAAAACGCTGCGTTTTCCTTGAGCGAAAACGCCATCTCAGTGTGGATGGGAGGCCAAAACGGAGAGAAAGCGATGCATTTTCGTTTGAAAACGCATTAGTGTGGACATGGCCACAGACACTATAAGTCACTTCACACCCAGAGTGCTGGTCAATAAAAGAAGTGTGAAAAAGCAGGGCCACAACCAGAGAGCCACGCTGCTATTGGCTCCATCTTCTGTAGCCAAATCCAGCAACTAAAAGGATCAAACAAGATGATTAGTAGTTACAAGAGCTGGACTTTACAGTTTTACAGTGTCCATAATGCTTTGTCCAACCATCAGCAGACTGAGCCCAACCGGAGCAACATGAACAAACTTTATCATGGTTTGTTGATTGGGTCTTTAGTACATGGTGCATTAAAGTGACAAACCTAATTTACTCATGTGTTATAATCTTTTCTTCTTAAAGCACGTTCACATTGTCAGTTTTATGTCAGTTCAATGAAACTAAATCTAAATTACACTGATGACACAGAACAAATTGCCACAGAGGAAAAAACAGTCATGCTTCTTTTTTAGCATCTTTATTTTTAGTGGCAATATTCTTCACAGGCAGAGCCGTCAGTCTTGCTTGGATGAAGCCATACTTCTTTGGATCATATCGAAAAGGGTCTTCACTCCACTTTCACTACTGAGAAGTTCTTCTAGAAGGCTGAGCTCATCAGAGCTTATGGTGTCTGTGGTTACATCAGTGAAATTTGTTTCTGGGGCAAGAGATGGATCTGGGCACAAACCTGTGAAGATGACATTTGTGAATGCCTTTAATTTATGAGAGGAGAAATGAATTGAATCTACAATTGTTCCAACCATGGTGGTATAAAAATAATGACAACACTAAACTGAAGGTGTAACATTTAGTTCAGCTGCAGTTTCTCTGTGTAACTGAACTCATTTGACAAACCGTAATCTGCTACTGACTACTGCGTTTTCTTTATTCTTCAGGGCACATACAGATGTGGCTTTAAGACTTTCATATTAAGTAGACGTTCATACCCTTTTCCGAGTCCATGATAGCAGGTGGTTGTAGGTTCAGACACTCTGCCTGCTTTGTAAACTCTTCCAGCTCAGCTGCAGACACCCTAACTCTCCTACCTGAGAGACAGGAAAAGTGTTAGCACTGCAGGCTCATGTGAGGGCAGTACGATGGCACAGAAGTATTTAAGTTATCAAAAATAAAATTACATCAGGGACAATTTTCAAACGTTACTGCATCAATATTTTGTTTTGTGTGTTTAAGGAAGGTATTTTAGTACAATTATGTACAGTGAAAAAATATTTGGCTTCTTACTGATTTCTTAGTTTTTTGCATATTTGTCACATTTCAATGTTTCAGATCATCAACCAAATCTGAATATTACTCAAAGAAACATAATTAAATACAAAATGCTCTTTTAAAATTATGTTTTTATTTCTTAAGTGAAAAAGTTCCTGTGCGGCGGAAAAGCACATTTTTCAGTTTTCAGATTTTTTTACTTTTTTCACAGAGTTTAAAATTTTGCCTTTAACTGTTATTTGGATGTCCTCATCCTGACGGCAGTATTTGGAAACTACAATTATTTATTTAAAGACCTGGAGAAGTGGAAACGACTGTTAATCATTGTTTTGATGTTGTTTTAAATTTGGAAATTAGTCACCAGCATCTCTTTCAGCTTTAATAAATTAAATGCATGAAGTTGGACCATGAAAAAATACTTAAGTACTTTGACATTACAGTATTTAGGTGTGTCATTGTTCTTACTCAGGAGCTTGAGAGCTCTGACTTCGATTCTTCCCACGGTCATATTTGAGTAGATCACAAGGCAGTCAGGGCAGCCAGTATTCAGCAGGCCAGCAGACACTCGGTAAGGGTGCACTATGGACATGAGCAAATACACACCAATTGATATATATTGAAAGTGTTGTGGCACAAAGTCTAAATCTGGTCATACAAATGTTTGTTCCCTCAGTAATACTCACATCTAGTGAGAGTGTTGTTAACCAAAGTCAATTTCTCTGTCAATGTGAAGCACTTGCCCATCCTTTTAGAAGATAAAATTAGAGAGATTTTTACATTAATATTATTTGAAAACAGTGTCAGTTCAGGAAGAACATGATCCTGTTTATTACTTTTTTAGAATTTGGAGACTGTGAAATGTATCGACTTCACTGGCAGCGGTGATCTTCCCCCAGGAATTTTCCATAAGCGTCTGTACCAGCATTTTGAAACCAGGTATGCTTCTACTATCTCCTAGTAGTACCCATTTGCCCAGCAGCTGAAACAGACAGTATTAGGTGTATAAGACAACAAACATTTCATATCGAAAATTTTAAAAAAGAAAAAACTAGAGAAATGACGTAATAGAGGGTCTGACCTGATTTCCGTGGATTTCACGAGGCTGGATTAGATTCTCACAGCTTGTCACAGGAGCTGAGTGTCCAAGAGACAGAAGACCGAGCACAGCTACAGCAACGTGAACAAACTCCATCATGGCTCATCTGCTGATAGTGTGGCTTCAGACTTTAAATGTGTTTTAGACATACGAGACTCAGCCCATTTTAGGTGAAGTATTGCTCAATTGTTTACTTATGTGTTGTAATTGTACTTAGAAGAACATAACAGAAATATTTACTCTGTGGCAGTACAGTCAGGGGGTTATTTAAATACGTTACGATAATGGTAGAGCAGGTCATCTACTGATCGGAAGGTTGGAGGTTCGATTCCTGGCTTCCCCTAGGCTGCATGCCAAATATCCTTGGGCAAGATACTAACCCCAAATTACTCTCCGATGCATCCATCGGAGAGTGAACGGGTGTGTGAATGTTAGTTAGAAAGCACCAAGAAAATGTGCTTGTGCGAATGGGTGTGAATGCACAAGTTGTGTAAAGCGCTTTGAGTGCTCAGAAGAGTACAAAAGGGCTATATAAGAACCAGTCCATTTACCATTTACCAATGCCACCTAAGGAATTTCACCCCTAGGAAATAAAAAGATTGTCATGTAAATGTAACCAATTAAATTAAAAAGCTACCTGGGTTTGAAAACACATCCTGGCAAGAGAGATGGTTTCCATGACAAAAAAGAACACTTTATTGAAAGTAATACAATAAAAAGTTAAATGGAATAAAAATAGACTGTCTTTCAGCCTAATAGTGTCCTCATCCATCCATTCGCTTCCGCTTATCCTTTTTCAGGGTCGCTGGAGCCTATCCCAGCTGTCATAAGGCAAGAGGTGGGGTACACCCTGGACAGGTCGCCGGGTCTGTCGCAGGGCTAACACACAGGGACAGACAACCATTCGCACTCACATTCACACCTAGTGGCAATTTGGATTTTCCAATTAACCTATCCCCACAAGCTGCATGTCTTTGGACGGTGGGAGGAAGCCGGAGTACCCGGAGGGAACCCACGCAAACACGGGGAGAACATGCAAACTCCACACAGAAAGACCCCGGCCTGATGGTGGAATTGAACGCAGGACCTTCTTGCTGTGCGGCAACAGTGCTAACCACCGTGCCACCGTGCTGCCTAGTGTCCTCATATCAGTACCAATAAATGTCTTGATGCATGCTCAGTCATCCAGGTAAGTAAATCCCAAAAGGTTGATTCTGTTCATCTGGACGTAGCGTTTTTAATGATCAAGGAACTGACCTCACCGCCCACTGCTCATTCAGTGGGCTAGTTTCATGCAAACCTGCAGTCAGCTGAGACTGAAGAAGTCACTTGGATGAGTGACGAAACGTTTCTCCCACTGAAAACGCTAAATCCAGATGAACAGAATCAAGCTTTTGGGAGTACCAATGAAGAAAAATAATAGATGTTGGGAAGGACTTGGTAGCTGGAGGCTCTAACAAAAGGGAATGAAAAGAAACACAGACACTATAAGTCACTTCACACCCAGAGTGCTGGTCAATAAAAGAAGTGTAAAAAAGCAGGGCCACAACCAGAGAGGCCACGCTGCTATTGGCTCCATCTTCTGTAGCCAAATCCAGCAACTAAAAAGGATCAAACAAGATGATTAGTAGTTACAAGAGCTGGACTTTATAGTTTTACAGTGTCCATAATGCTTTGTCCAACCATCAGCAGACTGAGCCCAACCGGAGCAACATGAACAAACTTTATCATGGTTTGTTGATTGGGTCTTTAGTACATGGTGCATTAAAGTGACAAATCTAATTTACTCATGTGTTATGATCTTTTCTTCTTAAAGCAGGTTCACATTGTCAGTTTTATGTCAGTCAATGAAACTAAATCTAAATTACACTGATGACACAGAACAAATTGCCACAGAGGAAAAAACAGTCATGCTTCTTTTTTAGCATCTTTATTTTTAGTGGCAATATTCTTCACAGGCATAGCCGTCAGTCTTGCTTGGATGAAGCCATACTTCTTTGGATCATATCGAAAAGGGTCTTCACTCCACTTTCACTACTGAGAAGTTCTTCTAGAAGGCTGAGCTCATCAGAGCTTATGGTGTCTGTGGTTCCATCAGTGAAATTTCTTTCTGGGGCAAGAGTTGGATCTGGGCACAAACCTGTGAAGATGACATTTGTGAATGCCTTTAATTTATGAGAGGAGAAATGAATTGAATCTACAATTGTTCCAACCATGGTGGTATAAAAATAATGACAACACTAAACTGAAGGTGTAACATTTAGTTCAGCTGCAGTTTCTTTGTGTAACTGAAGCCGATTGACAAACCGTAATCTGCTACTGACTACTGCGTTTTGTTTATTCTTCAGGGCACATACAGATGTGGCTTTAAGACTTTCATATTAAGTAGACGTTCATACCCTTTTCCGAGTCCATGATAGCAGGTGGTTGTAGGTTCAGACACTCTGCCTGCTTTGTAAACTCTTCCAGCTCAGCTGCAGACACCCTAACTCTCCTACCTGAGAGACAGAAAAAGTGTTAGCACTGCAGGCTCATGTGAGGGCACTACGATGGCACAGAAGTATTTAAGTTATCAAAAATAAAATTACATCAGGGACAATTTTCAAACATTAGTGCATCAATATTTTGTTTTGTGTGTTTAAGGAAGGTATTTTAGTACAATTATGTACAGTGAAAAAATATTTGGCTTCTTACTGATTTCTTAGTTTTTTGCATATTTGTCACATTTCAACGTTTCGGATCATCGACCGCATCTGAATATTACTCAAAGAAACATAATTAAATACAAAATGCTCTTTTAAAATTATGTTTTTATTTCTAAAGAGAAATAGGCAGGCACAGGTCATGTGGGGGAAAAGCACATTTTTCATTTCATAATTTTTTTTACTTTTTTCACAGAGTTTAAAATTTTGCCTTTAACTGTTATTTGGATGTCCTCATCCTGACGGCAGTATTTGGAAACTACAATTATTTATTTAAAGACCTGGAAAAGTGGAAACGACTGTTAATCATTGTTTTGATGTTGTTTTAATTTGGAAATTAGTCACCAGCATCTCTTTCAGCTTTAATAAATTAAATGCATGAAGTTGGACCATGAAAAAATACTTAAGTACTTTGACATTACAGTATTTAGGTGTGTCATTGTTCTTACTCAGGAGCTTGAGAACTCTGACTTCGATTCTTCCCACGGTCATATTTGAGTAGATCACAAGGCAGTCAGGGCAGCCAGTATTCAAGTGGCACCCTTGTTAGATCTGTGCCCCACTGATGCCAGCTTTTTCAGCTCCCCCAGGTTGTCTGGGAGGGGAGGCGGGGTAGCCTCTAACATCAAAAGCTGTTTTAATTGCAAACAGATACAAAGTCCTGGTGTTTTTACCTCATTTGAGTCCCAACTCCTGATCTTAAACTGTCCTGTGGTTCTAATTATAGTCATCTATCGTCCACCTAAATATAATGATTTGTTTATCTCGGAATTCTCAGACTTCTTGACATGTTTTATTGTTCACTATGAAAGGATTCTTATAGTGGGGGACTTTAATATCCATTTGTGCTGTGAGGATAAACCCCTGGTCAAAGACTTCTTAAATATAATTGACTCCTTGAATTTTACACAACTGATGTCTGGGCCAACACGTATGGGCCACACCCTAGATCTTGTCTTAGGTTATGGACTGAATATATCGATGACTGAAAACTGTCTTCTACCTATTTTAGACCACTCAGCAATTTTATTTGATATTCTAATCCCTAAATCTCCAGCTTTTGAGAGGGGAAAACTGCCCCTCAGATCATCTCGTTTTATTAGCCCTGAGGCATTGCTTGGAGTTAAACTACATCTACCTGAGGTGTTGGACCCCATTTTTACCCAGGGGTTATGTGTGGACTCTTTGACTGTGAACTTAAATAATACACTTCTTGAGCTACTGGATTCTGTTGCTCCCGTGAAGAAGCTAAAATGTCAAAAAAAGAACCCTATGCCTTGGCTAAACGAGGAGCTCTTGAATCTAAGGAGAAACTGTAGAAAGGCAGAGCGTCACTGGAGATCTTCCAGATTAGAAGTATTTCTTCGGGCTTGGAAGGACTCCCTGACTTCTTTCCAATCAGCGATGTCGACAGCGAAAGCAAATTACTTCTCAAATCTTATCATGAGTCATAAACATAATTCAAAACTATTATTTAACACAGTATCACAACTTACAGAGAGCAAGTCAACTCTCTGCTGTTCTAACTTGATGGCTCATGATTTTCTTGTGTTTTTCAGTGATAGGGCGGACACACTTAGGAATCAGATTACTCCTTCCTCAGGTAGTTTGTCAGACTACTCAGATGTCTTGCCTGTTGCTGCTGATAAACTGTTCTCTGATTTTAAGGTCATTTCTCTGTCTGAATTAACCAAGGTTGTAAAAGCAGCTCGTAGTACAACCTGTTCATTGGATCCTTTACCAGCCTGGGCTATAAAAGAACTGTGGTCAGCATTAGGACCCTACATTCTGTTTCTTCTAAATATTTCATTGATGACTGGAGTCTTCCCTGAATGTTATAAATCAGCTGTGGTAGTACCAATCTTGAAAAAGCCTGGACTAGATGTTGACATGGTTGCAAACTATAGACCCATCTCACATCTGTCTTTCTTGTCTAAAGTCTTTGAAAAAGTGGTTTTTAAGCAGCTCACTGAGCATTTGTCAACAAACAATTTGTTTGAACCATTTCAGTCTGCTTTTAGACCAAATCACTCCACAGAAACAGCTTTACTAAAAGTGGTGAATGACCTGCTGGTACATGCAGACAATGATCGCACTTCAGTTTTATTACTACTGGACCTAAGTGCCGCATTTGACACTGTTGATCACGGCATTTTATTGGATAGGCTTGAACATTTTATTGGAATTACAGGGAATGTTTTATCATGGCTGAGATCTTACCTGTCAGGGAGGTCTCAGACTGTTAATTTTAATAATGTTCTTTCTGAGACCTGTGTGGTGAGGCATGGGGTCCCTCAGGGCTCTGTGCTTGGACCACTGCTGTTCTCTATGTATCTGTCGCCTCTTGGTGCTCTTTTACGTTCTTTTAAAGTAACCTTTCATTGTTATGCTGACGACCTGCAGCTCTATGTTCCTCTAATAATTGGAAACTGTACTGAAATCTCTAATTTGGAATCTTGTCTATCAGCAATTAAGGGCTGGTTATCGGATAATTTCCTGTGCCTAAATACTGATAAAACAGAGTTGATGGTCATTGGACCGCCTAAATTTCAGCACTCGTCCCAAAATTTTACCCTGAGAATTGATGATAGGGTCATAACTTGTAGAGACAAAGTAAAAAAAATTTGGGCGTGTGGTTTGACACGGTGCTCTCTTTTGAGTCTCATATAAAAGAAATAACTAACAAAAACCGCCTTTTATCACTTGAGGAACATAGCTAGAATTAGACAAGTTTTGTCAAACGATACTGCAGAGATTCTTGTTCATGCATTTGTGTCCTCACGCATTGATTACTGTAATGCTCTTTTCTCAGGGCTACCAAAGAAAAGTTTTAAAGGTCTACAGATGGTGCAAAACGCAGCTGCTCGTATTTTAACAAGAACTGGAAAATTCGAACATATTAGCCCTGTTTTATACTCTCTTCATTGGCTACCTTGTCCGGTTCGAGCTGATTTTAAAGTCCTGTTGCTCACTTACAAGGCTTTAAATGGATTAGCACCTCCGTATCTCTCTGACCTTTTACACCGGTATATTCCATCCCGTGCTCTCCGATCTCAGGACTCTGGTCTTTTAAAAGTTCCTAAAGCCAGGAAAAAGAAAATTGGAGAGCGTGCTTTTCTTTTCGTGCCCGGTTTTGTGGAATAACCTCCTCAAGATATTAGGCAGGCATGCTCTGTTGAGGTTTTAAAGCTAAGCTGAAGACACACTTGTTTACCTTATCCTACATGTCTTAACTCTATGGCTTTTAGGTTTTAAATGTTTTCTTCTTTTTATTTTGTTCTTAATTTCTCTTTTTTCTCTGTTCTTAACTTGTACTGTGTCTCCTATCTGTATTGCTATGTATCACTTTTAAACCCTTTTAATTTCAAACAGTTGTACAGCACTTTGCTTGAAGGTGCTTTATAAATAAAGTTATTATTATTATTAGTTAAAGTTATTATTATTATTCAGCAGGACAGCAGACACTCGGTAAGGGTGCACTATGGACATGAGCAAATACACACCAATTGATATATATTGAAAGTGTTGTGGCACAAAGTCTAAATCTGGTCATACAAATGTTTGTTCCCTCAGTAATACTCACATATAGTGAGAGTGTTGTTAACCAAAGTCAATTTCTCTGTCAATGTGAAGCACTTGCCCATCCTTTTAGAAGATAAAATTAGAGAGATTTTTACATTAATAGTATTTGAAAACAGTGTCAGTTCAGGCAAAATATCATGTTTATTACTTTTTTTGAATTTGGAGGTTGTTAAATGTATCGGCTTCACTGGCAACAGTGATGTTCACACAGGTATTTTCCATAAGCATCTGTACCAGCATTTTGGATCCAGGTATGCTTGTGCTCTCTCCTTGTAGTATCCTTTTGCCCAGCAGCTGAAACAGACAGTATTAGGTGTAAAAGATGAACATAGCTAATGGGATATAACCTGTTAGTTCATAATGAAGTCCCACTCTGAAGCCTCGAGAGCAATTTGGCTAATCACTTGTAAATCACAAGTTGACAAGATCAAGCAAAAGTAACAAAATGCACTCCTTGTTGTATTCAGCATGATTTAAAGTGAGTGAATAAGAAATAAAGTAGTAAAGTGCGTACACAGGTCTGATTAGATTGCGGTTTTCCAAAAGACTTCTGTAGGACCTGAACTCTTTTAGTATTATTTTTTTTAATCACAATTGAGTGCAGGTTTATGGCTCTTCCACATTGGCTTCATTTTTTCAGGTCTTGAAGGTATGTCCATCTTTTATATCATCTATAGTTATCAGCTAGCCTGACAAGTAAGGGGGATTTATAGGCCATATTTAGCAGAAATACCTGCTAAATAATACTTAGTTTTACTCCCTCTAACTGGAGCATAGAAATCTTGGAAGCCTGTTCATACAATTGCACATGAACCAGTTATTATTATTTCTCATATAAAACCATTGAAAACAGATTTAAGTGCCACAAACATGGTTAAAAGGTCTTTTGGAGCCTGCCTCAGGTGAGGCGGGCGGAGCTAGAAGATGCAACGTGAAAGGTTCCTGTTCCAGCAGTCCCATGACCAGATGAGAGCCGGGCTGACTGATTTCCAGGCCCTCCATGTCAGTTTGCTGCAGCTGCTGGACCATGCAGAGAGTCTGCAGCTCAGTCCACCACCGCCCAGAGCCCCTGATATTCATCTCCAGCCACCCCCTGCTGAAGAGGAGGAGGACTGGCCTCCACCACCTCCTCCTGTTGTCTCCAGGAGGAGGTGGGCATGCTGAAGACTTTAGGCCCGATGGGGAGGTCGAACTCCAGTGTGGCTCCCATGTGGCTCGACTCCTGAGTAAGCTTGCTTCAGAGCAAAGAGCTGATTTCCATCGGAGCATGTACAATCACCCTGGTCAGACTTACACCCTTGATGACCTGGCTATATGGTTAAAATACGAATCCTGGTGTCAGGACTATGACAGCTTGTCCACTCTAACGACCACCAAAGAGAAGCCTGATGTCAGACCAAGCAGGCGATCTGTCGCGGTTCTTCACAGTGAAGAGATCACCCAGGTCACTAGGTAACATTCCAAACAAAGCAAAGCAGCAGCCTTTTGCTCTGCGCCTTTTGTGATAACTGTGCCCATCACCTGAGTCAATGTTGGGAGGTCATCAAGCGGAGTCGCGAACAGCTCACCAACTGGGTAAAGACCAACAAGAGGTGCTGGCGTTGCACTCGCTCCCATCAAGCAGCGCAGTGCACCCTCAAGAAACCCTGCAGCCTGTTTCAGGGTCATCATCTGCAGGTCCTTCACGACGTGAATTCTAAGCCCTCAAAGACACATGGCCCAGTGTCTGCTCCCCCACAAGAAAGTGAGAATCCTACGGGTGTCCTGTACCTCGATCGTCCTACAGAGAGCAGCCAAGTCCTTTTAAAGGTCTGGCAAGACTTTGAGCACTCACGCAGTTGACGTCACATGCCACTCTTTGTCGGCACCCGTATGGCTGAGATCCAGGAATTAACCCACTCTCGCACCTGGCACTATGTGGATTCAGCCCAGAACCCCGCAGATGATATAATCCATTGGAAGTCCCTTCCAGAGCTGACGAGACCCAACAGATGGAGTCAAGGGCTTCCTTTCCTGCTCCTAAGTCCAGAACAGTGGCCTCCAGAGCCAAGCGGTACCCTGGCTGAGGCTCCAGGCCCATGTGAGCTCTGGAAAGAGACCTTTTGTGGAGTTTCTACCACCTTTGACCCCGCCACCTCGAACTTCAGCAAATATGACACCAGGACACAGCTGCTGGAAGCAGCAGTTGCACGGGGCGGCCAAAGGTGGTGGAACTTCATCGGCTTATGACTATATTCAAGCAGAGATGCGCGTCCTGAGAGAAGCTCAACAGGAGAGCTTTCCTGAGGAGTATCGACTCCTTAAGCAGGGGAAATTTATCAGTCGCAGCAGTCGTCTCCTTGCACTCTCACCTGAGTTTGACCACGAAAATGAAGTCATCCGTGTAGGTGGATGTCTTCGCCGCTCTGAAGATCTCGCCTTTCCCAACTTTCATCCTTTAGTTTTGGATCCAGCACATCCAGTCACCCACCTGCTTATCCAGGACGCCGACAGTCAGCTGCGTCACCCAGGGCCAGAGAGGGTCTTTGCAGAAATTCGGCGCATTCATTGGATCCTGAGAAGCCAGGAAGCAGTTAGGCACTTTCAGCGGACCTGTCTTGAGTGCCGCAGATGGAGAGCCTGACCTACTGTGCCCAAGATGGCTGACCTGCCAGTTGCTCGCCTCCGCCTTTTTGAAACCTGACTTTTATTCGACAGGCGTGGACTGATTTGGACCCTTTGAGGTCAAAATTGGGCACCGTGTGGAGAAGAGGTGGGGCATCATCTTTAAGTGCCTTACTATCAGAGCGGTCCACCTTGATGTCAACCTCAACCTAACTTCCATCGATACAGACGCCTTCCTCATGGCACTCCAACGTTTCATTGCCAGGAGAGGAACCTCAGCTGAGTTGTACTCAGACCAAGGTACCAACTTCCGTGGGGGAGAAAGGGAACTCCAAGCAGCCTTTGTAGCCATGACCTCTGACCTGCAGAAGCTCCTGGCTCTGGGAGATTAGATCTGTCAAGACTGCACTCTACAGTACAGTAGGATCCCAACCCCTTCAAGAAGAGGTCCTCCGCACTGTCCTTGTGGAGGTGGAGGGCATCTTGAACTCCAAACTGGGTTATGTCCCATCTGAAGTCAGTGATCCTGATCCAGTGACCCCCAACTGCTTTTTGATGGGGCGGCCTGACGGATCTCTTCCTCAAATGGCCTACCCTAAAGAAGAGCTCCTGAGTCGGCGGAGGTGGAAGCACTCCCAGGTGCTGGCCGAACACTTCTGGTCTCGATTCATCTGGCTATACCTTCCAAGCCTGCAGTTTCGGCAGAAATGGTGGTCATCCTGCGCGGATGTCACTGAAGTTTCGGTGGTGATGATCGTAGATCCTCAGCTGCCTTGTGCTTCCTGGCTCATGGGTCGCATCTCCAAAGTCAACCCCAGTCTCGACGGGTGCATCAGGTCTGCTGACATCTCGGTGAAAGAATTCACAATGCAAGAACTCCAGCAACACTTAAGGGAAGATGAACAACTTTAATAATTGACCAACGTGTTTCGGCTTGTGGCCTTCATCAGGGTCATAGTAAAACAAAGACAGGACCTTCACCCGAACTGTGGCGAAGCTGGTGGTACTGCCGGCCGTCCCAGACAAAGACAAAGGACAATCACCTTGACTTTGTTTGTAAAGTTGCCTTTTGTTGTGAGCAAATGTACTTCATACATTTGGGGGCAGCTGTACAAAAGGCCCCGTAGTTCTGATTTTATTCTGTTCAGTTGCTAGTTTTCACTGGTAGTTTCTGGAGCGGCCAGTAGAGGTCACCCCACCGCTTTGTATGCGAGAGACAATGGGCAGGGAGGAACGTGGGCAAGGCACCTGAGCTTTTCTGCTCCAGATTACATGCAGGGAGTTGGTCATTCCTTGAGAAGTGTGCGTTAATGAGCAAAGCAAGTTTGTGATGTGTGAGTATGTGATGATAAGATGTGTTTGTGACTGTGCCTGAGGTTGGTGGGGGAATGAATGTTTCTGCTAACCTAAGCTAGCTCTGTAACTAACTAAGCTAACTCTCCCATCATGTGGTTGGGTATAATCGTGTAGCATGCTAGTTCTCTCAGTGAGTCTATCCATCAGTCGTGGGTAATATGGCCTATAGTATTAAAGGGGATGTTAGTTTATTTCCCACCTGTGTTTATGTTGATATACTCTTAGTTATTGATGTGAACATCTTAGTAATTTAGTATTTTCTTTCTGTTCCTTTCAGAGACCACACACACACACACACACACATGCACCTAAACCTGTATGCATACCTGCTCCTATGACAATACCACTGTCACTCCCACCTGTGTGAAGTCTGCACTTATCCTTGGTGTCTTCATTGTCTCCCTTCTGAACATTCATCCAGGCCTTGAGCAGTGTTCTGGCCGACACTTCGGGGAGTGGTAGCTGCAAATCTGAACTAGCACCTTACAGGGAGTGCAGAATTATTAGGCAAATGAGTATTTTGTCCACATCATCCTCTTCATGCATGTTGTCTTTCTCCAAGCTGTATAGGCTCGAAAGCCTACTACCAATTAAGCATATTAGGTGATGTGCATCTCTGTAATGAGAAGGGGTGTGGTCTAATGACATCAACACCCTATATCAGGTGTGCATAATTATTAGGCAACTTCCTTTCCTTTGGCAAAATGGGTCAAAAGAAGGACTTGACAGGCTCAGAAAAGTCAAAAATAGTGAGATATCTTGCAGAGGGATGCAGCAGTCTTAAAATTGCAAAGCTTCTGAAGCGTGATCATCGAACAATCAAGCGTTTCATTCAAAATAGTCAACAGGGTCACAAGAAGCATGTGGAAAAACCAAGGCGCAAAATAACTGCCCATGAACTGAGAAAAGTCAAGCGTGCAGCTGCCAAGATGCCACTTGCCACCAGTTTGGCCATATTTCAGAGCTGCAACATCACTGGAGTGCCCAAAAGCACAAGCTGTGCAATACTCAGAGACATGGCCAAGGTAAGAAAGGCTGAAAGACGACCACCACTGAACAAGACACACAAGCTGAAACGTCAAGACTGGGCCAAGAAATATCTCAAGACTGATTTTTCTAAGGTTTTATGGACTGATGAAATGAGAGTGAGTCTTGATGGGCCAGATGGATGGGCCCGTGGCTGGATTGGTAAAGGGCAGAGAGCTCCAGTCCGACTCAGACGCCAGCAAGGTGGAGGTGGAGTACTGGTTTGGGCTGGTATCATCAAAGATGAGCTTGTGGGGCCTTTTCGGGTTGAGGATGGAGTCAAGCTCAACTCCCAGTCCTACTGCCAGTTTCTGGAAGACACCTTCTTCAAGCAGTGGTACAGGAAGAAGTCTGCATCCTTCAAGAAAAACATGATTTTCATGCAGGACAATGCTCCATCACACGCGTCCAAGTACTCCACAGCGTGGCTGGCAAGAAAGGGTATAAAAGAAGAAAAACTAATGACATGGCCTCCTTGTTCACCTGATCTGAACCCCATTGAGAACCTGTGGTCCATCATCAAATGTGAGATTTACAAGGAGGGAAAACAGTACACCTCTCTGAACAGTGTCTGGGAGGCTGTGGTTGCTGCTGCACGCAATGTTGATGGTGAACAGATCAAAACACTGACAGAATCCATGGATGGCAGGCTTTTGAGTGTCCTTGCAAAGAAAGGTGGCTATATTGGTCGCTGATTTGTTTTTGTTTTGTTTTTGAATGTCAGAAATGTATATTTGTGAATGTGGAGATGTTATATTGGTTTCACTGGTAAAATAAATAATTGAAATGGGTATATATTTGTTTTTGTTAAGTTGCCTAATAATTATGCACAGTAATAGTCACCTGCACACACAGATATCCCCTAAAATAGCTAAAACTAAAAACAAACTAAAATTACTTCCAAAACATTTCAGCTTTGATATTAATGAGTTTTTTGGGTTCATTGAGAACATGGTTGTTGTTCAATAATAAAATTATTCCTCAAAAATACAACTTGCCTAATAATTCTGCACTCCCTGTACAGTCCTCCCACTCCAAGCTATCTACCCAACATACATGGATCATGAGTAGATGTATGTACAGTAATAAACTTACCAATAAACAAAGGTATGGACATTCTTCTCTTCAACTCATTTTTTTTATTAACTGCTTCCTTGGCTGCTATTATTTGCTAGAAAATAAACAATGACAGGCATCTTTGTAAGGTACACCAGTCCATCTGCTCATTCATTCTAATATCTAATCAGCCAATCAAATGACAGCAACTCAGTTTATTTAAGCATGTAGAGGCAAGACAACCTGCTGAAGCTCAAATCAAACATCAGAATGGGTAAGACAGACGATCTGAGTAACATTGAACATAACATGGCTCTAAGGTTTACAGAGAATGGTCAGACAAAGAGATCAAGTAAGCTTTAATTTGAGAAAATGTGTTGTTAACACCAAAGGTCAGAGAAGAATGGCTACACTGCTTGAAGCTGATAGGAAGCCAACATTAAATCAAATAACCCCTCATTACAATGCAGAACAGCATCTTTACAGAAGCAGAAGACCACACCAGGCGCCAAACCTGTCAGTTAAAACCAGGAAACTGAGACTACTGTTCAAATGGGCTCACCAAAATCGGAAAATAGAAGACTGGAAAATGTTGCTTGGCCTCATGAGTCACAACTTCTACTGCTGTATTCACTTGGTAGAGTCAGAATCTGGTGTAACAACATGAATGCATTGATTACTCCTGCCTCGATGAAGACTGGGAGAGGATCATTCTCACCTACCTTCGACTTCTGGTGAGCACGCTGCTGGACCCCATGCAGTTTACTTACCATCTTGGTATTGGGGTGGATGATGCAGTCATCTCTCTTTTTCACAGATCACTTTCACACCTGAAGAGTACTGGAAGCAGTGTGAGAGTCATGTTTTTTTGTTTTTTTTTACTTTTCCACTGCCTTCAATACAATGAAAACCAGCACTGCTGAGAGAGAAGCTGGAAGGAGCGAGAGTCAACCGTTGCCTGATTTCACGGACAGTCGACTAACAGACTTCATTATGTAAGGCTTCAGTGCTGTGTGTCTAAGGTGGTGGTATACAGCACATGAGCCCCTCATAAATAAAACTGAGTTGAAATGAAAATGAGGGTGTGTGTAGAGGATTTGCTTATTCAAGCACTGAATGAAATGAATGAAACACACTACACTGTTTCAAAGCTAAACTGAGCTTCCTGCAGTCTACACCTGTAATCTGTTGTTTAAGTATAATAAATGATGAAAGCCACAAAGGAGGCCCAGCACTGCTGAAATCCTATATCGAGCAAGAATATGGAAACATTTGGCCTTAAAAACTGCAACAGCTACACTTTAAGGAAATTTCATGTAACACTAACCTACACATGCCTCCTATTTCAGTTTGTTGGTGACTTTCAAAAATGAGCATATAGCAGTATTTAAAAACAAAACAAAACATAACAATAAAAACTCGTATGTTGTCTGTATGCTATTTAAAAATGTTTAAAAAATTAGTAAATAATTGCATTCTAGTGTTGTTTATCAATCAATCAATCAAATTGATTGATTTATATTCTACTCAGCGTCATAATTTTTTCTGTAAACCATAAACATTTTTCTGTACATGAAAGTTTTGCTGGTTTAGTCTTTGCACCACCTGAGGGTGAGCCGAGTTGACACCAGCTCAACCTTCAATGAGAATCCTACAGTACCACACAAAGTCATAGTCCAGCACAAGAGGTCAAAGTACCAGAGAAATTTAAAAAACTCTCAAGCTCAGCTAGTTTGTTAGAAAAACAGGCTTAAGCCATCCTTAAATACAGCTGCTTTATTTTTCTCCTCATACAAGTTGTGGCTTTAAAAATTCTCACCTATATTAATTCTTATAGGTATTTTTTTTCTTTTGCATCATACTCTTTTAAAGGCCCATAAAAATTCAACAAATATGCTGCAAACTTACAGCATATTTGTTCTACCAACAGCTTAATTCAGTTAAACAGCTTGTTCCTCAAAGATTAAATTCAAATAATCTAAAATAACTCAGTTTTATTTTATATTGCATTCGGTCCTGTGATTCTTATGCTCAATGCAATTTTTAGCAAGAACATTCACATTTTAAGTTTTTATTCGTAGTAGTAGTAGTAGCCCCTCATAAATAAAACTGAGTTAAATTGAAAATGAGGCTTTGTGTGAGGATTTGATTATTCAAGCAAGAAAAAAAAATACTTTGTACAAATGGGGGGAAAAAACATCACTGTTTCAAAGCTAAACTGAGCTTCCTGCAGTCCAGACCTTTAATCTGTTGTTGAAGTATAATAAATGATGAAAACCACAAAGGAGGCCCAGCACTGCTCCTATATCGAGCAAGGGAAACATTTGGACTGTAAAACTGCAACAACTGGTGCCTTCAGTTACTGTTAAAGGAAAGGTCATGTAACACTGAGGTAAACATGGCTCCTATTTCAATTTGTTGGTGACTTTCAAAACTGAGCATATAGCAATTTTTTTAAAACATAACAATACAAACTTGTATGTTGTCTGTATGCTATTTCTTTTTTTTTTTAAATTGCGTTCTGGTTTTGTTTATATTCTACTCAGCGTCCTAATTGTTTCTGTGAACCATAAACATTTTTCTGTACATGAAAGTTTTGCTGGTTTAGTCTTCACACCACCTGAGTGTGAGCCGAGTTGACACCAGCTCAGCCTTCAGTGAGAAGCATACAGTACCAAACTAACTCATAGCCTAGCACAAGAGGTCAAAGTACCAGAGAAATAAAAAAAAAACTCTTAAATACAGCAGCTTTATTTTCCTCTCGTACAAGTTTTGGTTTTAATCATTCTCACCTATAATAATTCTTGAGTATTTTACAAATATGCTGCGAACTTACAGTATATCTGTTCTACCTTGTTCCTTGAAGCAATTGCACATCTACACCACCAATTAAATTAAAATAATATAAACATATATATGAAAATAACTTTAATTTTTATTTAGTTTTGCATTCTGTCTGGTATTGATATGCTCAATGCAATTTTTACCAAGAAGTTTCACATTTTAAATTTTCATTATAAGTAGTAGTAATTTGGCATTTAGCTAAGGTCAGTGTTTCTACTCGTTATATGAGGCGATACCTGGATCCTACAGAGCTTGCACAGATAATCCAGCTCCTCCAGGATGGCACATCGATATGTGCCACTGCAAGAAGGTTTGCATGGAGCCAATTACATGGGAAATCTTGGAATAATCATCTGGTAAGGCTCTGGGGCCGCATTTCAACCACAATGAACATCGAAGAAGGACTCCTCCGCAGCTGCCTTGCTTCCTGCATCCACTAAATGGATGCAGGAAGCAAGGAAACAGGTGTGGGAGGAGAAGGGCATATTGGCCCACAGAAAGTAGAGCGACTGAGCTAACTGGGAGACTATTCCGAACAACCTGTAACCTATTTTTCACCGTTCCTGCCAACTGCTCAGACTAACAAAACTGACGGGTTAAACTTTGTTTACAAAGGAGATTATCAGGTGATTCTGATGCTGAATCTAATTATTAGCAGAGCAAGAACATTCACATTTCAATTTATTATTATTACTGGTATTGTTATTGGTTTTGCATTTAGCTAAGGTCAGTGTTTCCACTGGTTATATGAGGCAATACCTGGACCCTTCAGAGGTTGCACAGCTAGTCCAGCTCCTCTAGGATGGCACATCCGGGGCGATCGTGGCTCAAGAGTTGGGAGTCCGCCTTGTAATCGGAAGGTTGCCGGTTCGAGCCCCGGCTTGGACAGTCTCGGTCGTTGTGTCCTTGGGCAAGACATTTCACCCGTTGCCTACTGGTGGTGGTCAGAGGGCCCAGTGGCGCCAGTGTCCGGCAGCCTCGCCTCTGTCAGTGTGCCCCAGGGTGGCTGTGGCTACAATGTAGCTTGCCATCACCAGTGTGTGAATGTGTGTGTGAATGGGTGGATGACTGGATATGTAAAGCGCTTTGGGGTCCTTAGGGACTATTAAAGCGCTATATAAATACAGGTCATTTACCATCAATATGAGCCATCGCAAGAAGGTTTGCTGTGTCTCCTAGCACAGTCTCAAGAGGATGAAGCAGACACTAGGGGACACGCAGTTACTCTAGGTGAGCTGGACAGGGCCGTAGAAGGTCCTTAACCGATCAGTAGGATGGATATCTCCTCCCTTATGCAAGGAGGAAGAAAATGAGAGCTGCCAGCAGGCCACTGGTGTGAATGTGTCTGACCAATCAATCAAAAACAGACTTCATGAGGGTGGCCTGAGGGCCCAATCTCCTCTAGCAGGCCGTGCTGGCTGCCTGGCACCATGGAGCCTGATCGGCATTTACTCATGCACTATTATCTCCTTAAAATAGAGAAAGTAGAAATGTTTTGGGGCCATTTATTCAGAAAGCAAATGAATATTTTCAATTTTATGTCAGTTCAGTGAAGCTAAATGTAATTGCTTTGAAGATAGATGACAGATGACGGCCACTCATATTTTTTTAGCATGTTTAATTTTAGTGGTAATGCTCTTGACAGACATGGCTTCTTCATCAACACTTAGTGACATTTGTGACCACGTCAGTCTTCCTTTAATAGATCCATACTACTTTGGACTATGTCCAAAATGGTCTTCATTCCACTCTCAGTGAATAGCTTCTCCGATAGGTTGAGATCATCGGGCATTATGTTGCTCAAGGACAGATCAATAGTCTTAGTTCCTGGGGCGAGCGCTGGATCTGGGCAAAACCCTGCAAGAAGACATTTGTAAATAAAGTTCATTCATGTGAGAAAGAATAAATTTGATTAATCTATGAACTTATCAAACATGGCGGTTACAAAAATATAAAGAGTATAAAGATAATATTAGACTGAAGAAGTAATATTCAGTTCAACTGCAGTTTCTAAGCTTTCTTATTATATAAAGGTTCATACCTTTTTCTGAATCCAAGATAGCAGGGGATTCTAGGTTCAGACACTCTGCCTGCTTTGTAAACTCTTCCAGCTCAGCAGCAGACACTTTAACTCTCCTACCTGAGAGACAGAAAAAGTGTTAGCACGGGGCCTACGCAGTGACACCAAGTAAATAAAGAGATTAAAACACAAAGAAACGACTGCTGTTGCTACTTCAGGACCTGGAACACTTGCTGTAATTGAAGGAACCATGATATTGAAGGAGAATTTGTGGCCATGAGCACATGAGCAAGGCCACCTCTGAATGGCTTTTAAAATCCGTTCATGCTTGAAAATCCAATCCAGTGCGGCTGAATTGAAGGGATTCTACATAGTAGAGTTTTGAAAAATTCTTCCACAGCAATGCGAAAGACTCATTGCCAATCACTGCAAATGCTTGATTTCAGTTCTTGCTAACCAGTTGTTAGATTTAGAGACAATTACAGTTTCACACAGTAAATGAAATATTTCTTTAAGAACTGTGTTTTGTATTTGCTTGGGTTATCTTTGTCAAATATACAAATTTATTTGACGATCTGAAACATGTAAGTGTGACTAGTACACAAAATAGAGAGAAACCAGGAAGGGGGCAAATACATTCATATCACTGCACTGTATCTCTTTAGATGCTTTATTCTTTTTAAATTTGTTTTCTGAAAAAATGCCTTTAATGGGCAACTATTATTTGTAACTGGTATTTCAAAGGGCAGTGTTTGGATTTGATTCATTAAAGCAGGGGAAACCACTGTTCAATGATTAATCATTGTTTTAACTTGGAAATTAGTCACCACCATCTCTTTCAGCTTTAATAAATTAAATGCATGAAGTTGGACCATAAAAAATGCTTAAGTACTTTGACATTACAGTATTTAAGTGTGTCATTGTTCTTACTCAGGAGCTGGAGAGCTTTGACTGCGGTTCTTCCAATGGTGTTATTTGAGTAGATAACAAGGCAGTCAGGACAGCCAGTATTCAGCAGGACAGCAGAATATTGGTAATTGTGCACTGTGGACAGATGACAGATGATGGCCACGCTTCATATCCTTTTAGCAGTGGTAAGGGTAAAGGTGCAGTGTGCAAATACACACCAATCGATATAATGAAAGTGTTGTGGCAATGCTAGGCACAAAGTCTAAATCTGGTCATCCAAATGTTTGTTCCCTCAGTAATACTCACCCATATTGAGAGTGTTGTTAACCAAAGTCATGTTGGTTTTCAATGTGAAGCACATGCCCATCCTTTTAGAAGATAAAATTAGAGAGATTTCTAAATTCGGATTATTTGAAAACAGTATCAGTTCAGGCAAGGCTTTATCATTTTTATTACATTTTTTGAATTTGAAGATTATTGAATGTATTAGCCTCGTTGGCAGCAGTGATGTTCATCCAGGCGGTCTCCACAAGCATCTTCGTCAGCGTTTTGGATCCAGGTATGCCTGTGCTCTCTGCTATTTGTGTCCATTTTCCCACCAGCTGAAACAGATGGTGTATAATATACAGGGGGTAAAATAAGTATTGAAAACATCACCAAATTTCTCAGTACATGTATTTCTAAAGGTGCTATTGACATAAAATTCTCACCAGATGTCAGTAACAATCCAGCCAGTCCACACATGCAAAGAAATCAAACCATAGATATTATGTGTAATAATGAGAAATGAAAGGAGGAAAAAGTATTGAACACGCTTACTGAAATTGTGTTTAATACTTCATGCAAAAGCTTTTGTTGGTAATGACAACTTCAAGACGCCCCCTACCCGCAGACATCGCTCAGGTGTGATTTTGGTTCATTCTTCCACACCAACGGTCTTCAAATCCTGTGTTTGGATCATCGTCTTGCTGAAAGGTCCGTCCGCGTTTCATCTTCAACATCCTGGTAGATGCTAGCAGAACATTTTTCCATTCATCTTCCTCTATTTATATGAAAGATGCCAGTGCCACATGACGAAAAACAGCCCCATACTGTGATGTTCCCAACTCCAAACTTCACTGCTGGTATAGTGTTTTTGGTGTGGTATGCAGTGCCTTTGACTTGCAGACATGGCGTGTATTATAGCATCAGTTCAGTTTTGGTCTCAACTGACCAGAGTATATTCTGCCAGTATTTCTTGTCTAAATGTTGTTCAGCAAACTTTAAACGTGCTTTAGCATGCTTTTTCTTCAGCAATGGAGTCTTGTATGGTGAGGGTGCATACAGGCCATGGCAGATGAGCTGATTCCACGTCTTTTTGTAGCTCTTCGCAAGTGCTCCTTTGCTTTTGGAGAACTCTTCTGATAATTCTTTTCACTCCCCTGTCTGAAAACTGGCGGGGAGCAGCTGGTTCTGGCCGCTTTATGGTGAAATTATGTTCTGTCCTGCCCCAACAGTGCTCACTGGAACCTTCAGTAGTTTAATTCTTCCATGACCAATGCCATCAATTTGTTTTGCAACAATAAGATTATGAAGGTCTTAAGGGACCTCATTGGTTTTATCCATCATGAGATGTTTCTTGTGTGACCCCTTCCTTCTTCTTCTTCTTCTTGTAAGTGTGATTGGCAGTTGGCAAACAACTGCATGGTGCATTGCCACCACCACTGGTATGGAGTGTGGACAGGATTAAAAAAATAAATTAAATTAAATTTTAAAAAAAAATTTTTTTTAAAAACAACCACTTCATATCCTTCCAAACAATCTTCCTTCTCTCAAAAACTGAAACAAAGCCTGATAACTTTTATTCCTCAACTCCTTTTGTAATAACTTAATAAGATCCAATTTCATGTTAATGTTACTGAGACTTAGGACCAGTTGTCTCCTCTCTACCTTATACTTCCGACACTGCAAAATAACATGCTCCAAAGTTTCCTCCTCTCCACAACAATCACATTTCCCTGAATTATGTTTCCGAATCAAGAATAGTGTAGAATTCAATCCTGTATGTCCAAATCTCAGTCTTGACACCACCCCCCCTCTCCTACTCCTTACTGTGGCTCTCCTTACTCCCACCCCGCTTTGAATTTTATATAACCACCTTCCCCACCTTTCTTCTACCCACTGTTTCTGCCATCTACCCCTCATTTCTAGCTTAATAATACTCTTAACTTCCGCCTGATCAAAACTCACTGCCAGATCAACTATCCTATGATTAGTGGCTTCCTTTGCTAACCTTTCCTCTGCTTCATTCCCCCATACCCCATAGTGAGCTGGGACCCATACACACACTACTGACAGACCCATCATATGTATTCTGAAAAGAGTTTGCTGAATCTCTATTAAAATATCTGATCTACCTTCCAAATGACCTTTCTGTCGACTGACCAAGGCTGCTCTTGAATCTGAACAAATAATTGCTTTCAACGGCCTCAACTCTTCCACCCACTGAACCGCTAATAGAATTGCTATCATTTCTCCTGTAAACACAGACAATCCATCATTAATTCTTTCCTAATTTCTACCATAAAGTCCAGAATTACTACTGCTACCCCCACTTGACTAGCTGGATTCTTTGAAGCATCTGTATATACTTGCACATACCCACAATACTGTTCAATGTAACCCTGAACTGAATTTCTGGTGCAATAAAGCAAAATCTACAGTTGCTTCAGGAAGTATCTGTGGAGGGATTGCAGGCCATAGCACTCGCTGACATATGTCTAACTGATCTAATTTAAGTTCTCTAGCTCTTCCCCCCACCACCCATCCAAAGCTCTTTAACTCCCTCCTGCCTTTCTCCCAGCAAGGTTTAAGTACTTCTAGTGTAGGGTGATCCTTCCCCTGACCCTGTAAGTTTGCCCAATAAGTCAATCTAAGCTGTTCCCTCCTCAGCCCTAGTGCCATTTCCTCCATCTCCACCTGCAAGGTTACAGTAGGAGTTTGTGTGACACCTTGGTAATGAGACATCTTTTTATAGGCCATCAGTTAGAATAGAACCAAGTGATATTAATTTGCACTAGGGGGCAGGATTGCTTTCTAATTGCTGATAGATTTCAGCTGGTGTCATGACATTCCATGCCTTTTTGCACCTTCCCTTCATGTGTTCAATAGTTTTACTTGTGTCATCTTATTATTACACATAGCTTAATTTATGGATATCGATGGTTTGATTTCTTTGCATGTGTGGACTGGATGGGTGGTTACCCACATCTGGTGTAAATTTCATGTAAATTTGGTGACGTGTTCAAAACCTATTTTACTCAGTGTGTATGTGCAGAAAGTGATAAGTGAAAGGTGAGATAAGAGAGAGTCTGACCTGATTTCCGTGGATTTCACGAAGCTGGATTAGATTCTCACAGCTTGTCACAGGAGCTGAGTGTCCAAGAGACAGAAGACCAAGCACAGCTACAGCAACGTGAACAAACTCCATCATGGCTCATCTGCTGATAGTGTGGCTTCAGACTTTGAAGTGTGTTCTAGACATACGAGACTCAGCCCAGTTTAGGTGAAGTATTGCTCAATTGTTTACTTATGTGTTGTAATTGTACTTAAAAGAACATAACAGAAATATTTACTCTGTGGCAGTACAGTCAGGGGGGTTATTTAAATGTGTTGCGGCAATGTCACCTAAGGGAATTTCACCCCTAGGAAATAAAAAGATTGAAAATGTAACAAATTAAATTAAAAGCTACCTGGGTTTGAAAACACATCCTGGCAAGAGAGATGGATTCAATGATAAAAAGAACACTTTATTGAAAGTAATACAATAAAAAGTTAAATGGAATGGAAAGACTGTCTTTCAGCCTAATAGTGTCCTCAAATCAGTGCCAAGAAATGTCTTGATGAATGCTCAATCATCCAGGTAAGTAAATCCCAAATTGTTGATTCTGTTCATCTGGACATGTTTTTATAAACCAAGGAACTGACCTCACAGCCCATTGCTCATTCAGTGGGCTAGTTTCATGCAAATGTGTTTATAAGCAGGGGTGCGCATAAGTGGTCCGCAGGTGCGCATTTGCTGTCAAAATAAAAGACGCGCACCAGATAAGAAGTTGCAAAACACATTTGCGTACATAAGATGTTCTGGAGGAGGACAGACATTTGTTCAGAACTCTTAAAGATGTCGAAGAAGAAGGCTCCGTAAGCAGTTACTTTGGTGTTCCTCCACAGCAAGATAAGATAAGATAACCTTTATTAGATTATTTATTAAATTTGTTTTGTCACAGCAGAGAGTGGACAGTGTAAAAGTTATATAGCAAAAATTAGAATACAATACGAATAATATACTGTACAGAATAGAATAGAATAAAATAAAATACTATATACAGTAGAATAAAATAGAATAAAATATACAATAGGATAAAAATAGAATACAAATGCTTAATACAACTGAGTAAAAATACAACTTTGTCAGAAAGGAGTATTGCACTTAGTCTTATTGCACATGTGTGGATGTGTGTGTTTGATCAGCTGCAAAAGTCTTTGTTGTGGAGTCTGACAGCAGTGGGGAGGAAAGACCTGCGAAATCTCTCCATCCCACATCGTGGGTGCCGCAGTCTCCCACTGAAGGAGCTGCTCAGTGCTGTCAGAGTCTCCTGCATGGGGTGGGAGATGTTGTCCAACAGGGATGACAGCTTAGCCACCATTCTCCTGTCACTCACCACCTCCACTGGGTCCAGAGGGCATCCCAGAACAGAGCTGGCCCTTCTGATCAGCCTGTTCAGTCTCTTCCTGTCCACGGCAGAGATGTTGCCACCCCAGCAGACCACACCATAAAAGATGGCTGAGGCCACCACAGAGTCATAGAAGGTCTTCAAGAGTGGGCCCTTCACTCCAAAGTGAAGGTGAGAAAGTCCAAAATCCAGGTAGTGAGGTGATGGTCCACTCCTGAGTTCTCCAGCTTGTCCTTCAGGACTGTGGGAAGAATGGTGTTGAAGGCACTGGAGAAATCAAAGAACATGATTCTCACAGTGCTCCCAGCGGTCTCCAGGTGAGAGAGGGAACGATGTAGGAGGTGAATGACGGCATCATCCGCTCCAATGCCAGGCTGGTAGGCAAACTGAAATGGGTCCAATGATGAGCTCACCAGGCGCCGAAGCTGAGCCAGGACCAGCCGCTCCAGGGTCTTCATCAGGTGGGATGTCAGAGCCACCGGCCTGTAGCTGTTTAGGTCCTTGGGGTCATTAGCGCGTATTCTCGGAAATTCCAAGAATACGCGCTTCTTTTGCGGTTCAGCCTCCTTCTGACATTTCTTTGGAGGTGGAGGAACACCAAGGAATAAGTCTGAATTAGCGGGCCTGCTGAAGCGCAGACCCAACATTATTTGGTCATTCAAGCCGGAGTCCAACAAATGGCTTTCCACCAAGGAGGGGGAGACGACACACCAAAGTTTGCTAGCAGCCAGGACGTCTGGGATGCCTGAGGAAAGCCCTGAATGAGCACGAGTGAGTGAGTACGGACCAGATGTGGTCTGTGGCGCTGATTGTTGTCTTGTAATGGGAAATAAACTGAGTAAGACTGCCTTGAAAGGTGATTAAATATATTGCAAAGTATTCACCGGGCAGCACATAGTATGCAGATCATTGAAGAAAGAAAAGAAGTGAAATGTGCACAAAGCAGATGAAAAAGTGAGTGTGAATGTGCCTGACGTCACTGTGTGTGCGCGCTCCAGAGGAGTGTGAAAGTGTGTGAAGCGGTCTCCAGCTGGGGAAGAGGGTGACTGTGCAGGTCACCAGCTACCCTAGTGGACACAAAAGAAATAAAATTTGCATTGTTGATGAAAATAAGCAACAATAATATGAAGAGTGTTTGGTGTCTCTCAGCCTAAAAACAACTACCATCTCACTTTCTGTTTTAAGTTCAAAAACCACAGAGAGGAGAAGTGTGTTGTTTAAGCAGTGATGAGAATGTCTCTCAGAGTGTCACTTGCAGGTGAAGAGCTGGATCAATTTTCCACATGCAGCAGTTGGAAGAAAATTATAGGTTAAAAATCATTAGAAACACTCAGACCGAGTTTTTGGCCGAATTGTGTTTACAGCTTAACTCCCATGTGTTTCTCACCCTGAGAAAGCAAGCTCCCTGAAGACAAGAAATGCAGTTGCAAAGAGCAACAACATGGCAGTCCAAGACACAACAGCAGAGAGACCCAGCAAGCACCAGCAGTGTGGACAAACGGCATCAGAGAGAGAAAACCCATCACTTTGACTGGATGGAGACACGTTGCCAGCAAGCTGCAACTTCACTGTGTGTGAAGAGGACCTGTGAAAAGACTGTCTGAGTTGACATTTGCCACGTTTGGAGTTAAATGGCAATGAAAGAGACAGTGGGAGAATACACAGGATGAAGCTGAAAAGAAGAACTACCATTGGACTGTTGAAGTGGGAGAGGAGAGCAGGTGAGGACACAGGAATGCTGTTGTTTAGAGTGGGAAATCAAATTTGGGTTAGCAAACCTTGGAAAAAGGAAACTGACTGCGTTAAGTGGGTAAATTGAGAAGGAGTCTGGACTACAAAATGAGAGAGGTACATAAAATCACACAAACAGAAAATGCATTAACCCTACTAACACATATATACACATAGAATGAAACTCATGAAGACCAGACAGCATCTTAAGCATGTGTTTCTGTTTATCATCTTGTCCAGTTCACTTAGTAAGATGAAAAGTGATACATAGACTAGTGGACTAGTATTGTTTTGGGGAAAGATGATTGCATTATAGCTGGGGGGGAAACAGAATGCTGATGAGGGGTCTTGAATGAGTGAGACTGATAGGGTGTTGGGGAGTAACGGAATACATGTACCGCCGTTGCGTATTTAAAATACAAAATATGAGTCACTGTATTCCGTTACAGTTACCGTTTAAAAAGGTGGTATTCAGAATACAGTTACTTTGTTGAAATGAATGGATTACACGGTGGTATTTTCCTGTTTCATAAGGTTATGTCCTCTCTCTTTTTGGTTTGAACGCCGGTGGAAACCCAAACAAAACACGCATTAAGAGGCTCTAATGTCTGTGTCTCAATCTCGCGGCCCATGTCACGCCTACTTGCGGCAAGGCAAGGCAAGTTTATTTATATAGCACAATTCAACAGCAAGGTGATTCAAAGTGCTTTACAGAGACATTAAAAAACAAAAACAAATAAAAAGCATGATTTAAAATGGAAAACAAGAAAGGAACAGTAGATAAAATCAGTAGTTAAAATGTAAGTTTTGAAATTTAAGCTTAAAAGTAAAACAGTGCAGATTTGGTGCTTTATTCAAATGCAGCTGAGAACAGGTGAGTCTTCAACCTGGATTTAAATAAACTGAGTGTTTCAGCTTATCTGAGGCTTTCTGGGAGTTTGTTCCAGTTATATGGAGCATAAAAGCTGAATGCAGCTTCTCCATGTCTGGTTCTGACTCTGGGAACTGATAAAAAACAGGATCCAGATGACCTGAGGGATCTGGAAGGTTCATACTGGGTCAGGAGGTCACTGATGTATTTTGGTCCTAAACCATTCAGAGCTTTATAGACCAGCATCAGAACTTGGAAAGTCTATCCTCTGACGGACAGGCAGCCAGTGTAAAGACCTCAGAGCTGGACTGATGTGGTCCACTTTTTGGTCTTAGTGAGGCCTCGAGCTGTAGTTGTCTGACTGATTTATTTATTTTTTTTAGGTAGACCTGTAAAGATGCTGTTACAGTAATCAAGCCTACTAAAGATGAATGCATGGACTAGTTTTTCCAGGTCCTGTTGAGACATCAGATCTTTTATCCTTGAAATATTCTTGAGGTGATAGTAAGCTGACTTTGTTATTGTCTTAATGTGTTTTCCTAAGTTTAGGTCTGCGTCCATCACTACACCCAAATTTCTCGCCTGGGTGGTGGTTTTTAGGTGTATAGATTGAAGTTCTCTGGCGACCTGTAATCGTCTTTCTTTGGCTCCAAATTACTTCAGTTTTGTTTTTGTTTAGCTGGAGAAAATTGTGGCACAACCAGTCATTAATTTCCTCAATGCATTTACCAAGAGCCTGTACAGGGCCTCGGTCTCCTGGTGACATTGTAATATATATTTGTGTGTCATCTGCATAGCTGTGATAGTTTATTTTGTTGTTCTTTATAATCTGTGCCAGTGGGAGCATGTAAATGTTAAACAGAAGAGGTCCCAAGATGGAACCTTGGGGAACTCCACATGTGATACTTGTCTGCTCAGATGTGAAGTTACCTATTGATACAAAGTATTTCCTGTTTTCTAAGTATGTTTTGAACCAGTTTAGTACAGTTCCTGAAAGACCTGCCCAACTAAGACTGACATTTTTCCACTGTCTGTATTCAGACATATGTCATTAAACACTTTGGTCAGAGCAGCTTCAGTGCTGTGGTTCTGTCTAAAACCTGACTGGAAGGCATAACAACAGTTATTCTGTGTTAAGAAGTAATTGAGCTGTTGAGAAACTGCTTTTTCAATGATCTTACTTAAAAATGGGAGATTTGAGATTGCCCTGTAGTTGTTCATTTGTGTCTTGTCAAGATTGTCCTTTTTCCGTATTTGTTTAATTACAGCAGTTTTTAGTGGTTCTGGAAACACACCTGACATTAAAGAAAGGTTGGCAATCTGTAACAGGTCTGACTCCAAAGTCTTTGAGACCTTTTTGAAAAAACTTGTTGGCAGGACATCTAAACAGCAAGAGGAGTTCAGTTGACCTAAGATGTCCTTCAGGTCCTTGCTGTTAATAGGGTGAAACTGTTTCATGGTGTTTAAACTGTTTTTCCGTGGACACAGTACATATCCTGAATCTGCTGTTGATGTACCAATTGCTTGTCTAGTCTTTTGGATTTTGTCTGTGAAGAATTTGGCAAAGTCATTGCAGGCCATGGTCGAATGAAGTTCAGCTGCCACTGACACAGGAGGGTTTGTTAGCCTGTCAACTGTAGCAAATAAGATCCAAGCATTATGACTGTTTTTGGTGATGATGTCAGAGAAGTAGGACCTCCTTGCATTCCTCAGTTGTAAATTATAATTCTGAAGTTTCTCTTTATATATGTCATAATGAACATGGAGGTTTGTTTTTCTCCATCTGCGCTCAGCTTTCTGACACTCTTTTTTTTTCATTTTTCACCAGTGTGGAGGTTCTCCATGGAGACTTCTTCCTTCCAGAGATAACCTTCACCTTAATGGGAGCAATAGTGTCCATAACATTTAACATTTTAGCATTGAAGCTATTGACGACCTCATTGACTGAGCCTCTGGACAGGCCAGGTGTTAATGGGAAGACCTGGTTAAAGATCTAACTATTGTTTTCAGTCATTATGCGGCCCGCATAATGACGTGAAGAAATATTTTTAAAAAATTATTCACAAAAATTATTTAATATGAAGGCAATAGGCAGAGTGTAACAGACATAGCCCTAAAGAATGTAGCCTCATTGGCAGTGTAGTCCATGCTGCAGGGAGAATGGACTGCCATACCCGTTATGTGTCTGTGAGCGTGAGGGAGAGAGAAAAAGTCGGAAAGTACGATTTTTCTTTTTTGAAATGACGTCATATTGCTGGCACTAAAACTTAATGCGAGAGATTCTGCTATCAGCAATAAACATGGGGAACTGACTGGACTGGTAAAAGTTGACAAAAGTTGACTGACTTGACATCAACATGTAAGGTTGCACCTCCACCTTAGTTTGGACAAAGGGGTGGATGGATGTATGGATGTATGTCTTTTGTTGCAGGAACAACAAGGCCAGAGGCCTCTGTCAGACTTTACACATGAGTGTGTGGGCCCTGCAAATTTAACCTTTTAGCTGTAATTTTTCTGGGTTACTGGGTTTATGCGTGCAGGAAACTGTGTTTATAGGCTATATGTGGATTAGGCTATTACACTGTGTTATTGGGAAAATGGTGAATATTACAGTGGGAAAATGAGCATACAGTGTGAGACACATACTGTGTTGAAACCAGTATTGCTTCTTTTACAGCAGAGTGTTAACTTTATGACCTATTACAGCACCTCTGGAGTCTGTTGACCTAGGCCTGACCTCCAGGATGCTTCTGCTAACGTTTGTTTTCTCTCTAAGAGTGCTTGTAAAGGATTCAGCACAGACAGACAAGTGACAGAAGAAAAGCAAGAGATGCAGTGATTACAGAATGGTTTAATGTTGGGCTCATTATTTGACAACTATTGAGCTCATAGACATAAAATAAGTGGAGTGACAAACTTAAGGAAAGTCACTGATTACAATGTGGAATGAACACATGGGATGATCCATGATTTGAGGCGAATTATGGTGATAGTAGTGGTTTAATGATTTGGAGAAAATTGCATTGACACTTGTCTCTGTGGTGCTGAATACTTTATTACTTTTATGATACAGTTGTTTGCAAATGTGAAGTTTGTTCCAGCTTATAGGATTTGTCTTCTAGAATATAGGGGATCCAGGTGGAGCTGGGAGTTAAACAAGCTTAACATTTAACCGCCGGCTAATGTTTTTTCTTTAACGCAGGGTTACAGGTTTGGAGTAGAGCTACTCCAAGGGAAAAGCCCTTGGGAATTTTTAAGAGAGAATGTGTAGCCTTCTCGTGCATGTCTCATTGAGTGGAGTTGACATATGGCAAGGACCATGTGGCAAAAGAGGGTTTTCTGGGGAGCTCTCATGTTTGAAATTGCAAGTGTCATGAGGTGAAGTAACTGAGGAGATCGTCCACAAGATAGAAGCTGAGGCCAGGAGAGAGGCTTCAAGAGGACCAGTGAGGAGCAGAGATCACCTCCAGCACAGCTGACAACCCACAGAGGGCTGTGCCACTTGATCGAGAGGGGATTGTGGACAACAGTGAAATCCAGAAGAAAGACATTCAACGTTGACGTTGAGGAGGACAACTAGGGTGTAAGACTTGCTCTGCCCTAAATCTTCAGCGGCGTTGGAACGGGAAACTGAAGGATGAAGGGAGCGTGCCAAGCTCCAATCGACAGCGCACAGAGGGATTTCACCGATGGAATTGTGGTTCTGTGAACAGCACAGACACCAGCAGACTGGGAATGACTGACAGCAGTTTCCAAAGGGTGAATGACCACCTAATATTGTGTCACTGTGACATGCGTACTTTGGCACTCTGAAGAGGGTCTTTCCTTTGTGTCATTTGCATCATGAATACTTCTTCAAGCTGGCTGAAATTTTGAGCCATGGGCCAGCCAGGAGGGAGAAGAGCACAACAGCCATAAAACAAAATAACTGGATCCAATTTACTTCAAAAAAGATTTTCTGCAGAGATGAAAGGACAGTAGAGGAGTTGTAAATGCAGATGATATGCCAGGTGGCTTTGTTCCCCCCCACAGAAAGAATGCTTGAAGAAGATTTGGGGGTTGATGGAGGCCATAAAAAAGGGGGCTGCTGACCAGGCCCAAAGCTTTGAAGACAGCCGGAAGCCACATGGACAAACAACAAAACCAACTGGTGTGTTTGAATGCCCATTTCTACATACATTTAGACAAGGAAACATCTGGAAGAGACACTTATGGAGCACTGTAAATGAAGCCTACACTGAAACTGTCAAACACAAGGGTGCATAACTGTAAATTTAAGTTCAAAATGACAAACAGGAGGGACTGTTGGGTTGAAATTGTTAAATGTTGCCATTATTGTACTTAAATTTGTAAGCCTTGGTTTCAAACTGCATGATCAATGACATTCAGAGAGCCACTCACTCACATGCACATACATACATACATACATACATACACACACTCACACGCACATACATACACACACACACACACACACTCACGCACGCATACACACACACACACACACACGCACACACGTACGTTCGTACATGCATACACACACACACTCAGTGCCTTAGTTTTATGACACACCATAGGGGATTTTTACAATGGGTGTTTGTGTAAACTGTGTGTCACAGAATAAAAGGCTGCAGGGGAGGCTGGTTCTTTGGAGTGGTCTGAGACCGAGGACAGAGGTGCTGCTCTGAGATGCTCCCCTTGCTAGCATGTAAAAACCGGTTAAAGTGTTCTGTCTTGCTTTGTTCACGGGAATAAGTCTGAACTAGCGGGCCTGCTGAAGCACAGACCCAACAGTAACAGCGTTACAAAATAAAAACTCTAAAATTTATTTCAAGGCTAAAACCCTGAATACGTGTGCATATATAAACACACATCCACACATTAAAAGACCCAAGATAAAATAAAACACACAGGCCAAAGAGTGTTAGACAATTACGTTGTTGTCACCTGAGCTGAATAGCCCGAGATTCACCCGCATGCTCTGGCACAACAACTCCTTAAGGGAATCGTGGAACAGCACTTCCTATGAGACTTGAATGGGAAGCCTTCCTGCCTCCCCAGGAAAACTCCAGGCAACTTCACAAGGAAACAGTTCATCTTAGGCAATCTGCCAGAAGCAGAGTACTGTAGGCTACCACTATGATTGACACACTGTATGCAAACTTAACTTTAAATTTGGCCCAAATTCCAGAAGGCATCAAACATTGGCTGCCAATGAAGACGGAACCCAGAGCGAGAAGGAGAAACATAGCAGAGAGAGTAACCCCCACATTTGCATTGTCAGCCCAACATAACCAACCCAATATAACCAAGTGTGCATTTGCCATTGGCACTGGGAGCACAACAGGCTTGCTTTTCAAAATTCAACAGACTGAGGAAGATAATAGACCTTGGAATGCTGTCCCACCGTGGAACGTGTGGCAGCCTGCCAAAACTGAGCTGGCCCACAGAAGACTCTGAAGAAAATGTCACGACGGACATGTCGCACCCAATCCAAGTCTCCCATAGGGGCAATGGTATAAACGCCTCTTTACCTCGAGGCGCTCACAACACCTGTTCCATATGTTGCAGATGTCTGACCTTTGGCATTGTGGACCCAAAGGTAGACCAACTGACCTACCTGCAAACGTGTAGCATGGACCAGCTGGTGATGGTGCTCCCAGCGACCAGGAGCTGCTGACAACCATTTACAAGGCCCCTCAAAAGCCACATTCAGCCTGGCTTGGTGCTCCGCCACCCAATTCTGTACTTCTTCACGCACAGGATCCTGAGGCTGGCCCAGAAGGAAGTCAAAGTCATAGGTTCCCAACCAAATATCAAAAAGATTGGTGACTGATGGAATGTGTTGTTTCAGCATAAGAGGACAGAGGTTACACAAGAAAATGTGAAAGGTTCTTTTGAACATATCATGGATGGTATTTGGTAGTCCGAGACTTTGGTTCAAGTCGCACAACTTGTGAATCAGAGAACTCTCAAAGTTCCTCTCTTGACGAGAGGATATGGCTATGGAGGCGAAACTAAAAACATTACTGTATGGAGAGAATCTAAGCTACAGTAGAAGCCCAATGATCCCAAGTAGGGAGAGCAACAGTGTACATGCAGAAAACATGAATCATAACCAGGACATTTATAAGCCGTTACAGGAGAGCACAAGCACTGCGTTCAGTGGTTTGTTTGTTTTTTTCAGTGCATAAAAAGTTAGTTTTAGTAGTTGTGTAAGAGATGAATCAAAATATTGGTTGTTTCCTAAGTGCCTTTTTAAATTAATAAAAAATGCCATACACAGTGGGGATCCGAAGGGGATCCTATTCTACGGGTAGATGACAAGTAAAAACATTTGTATAGAGCAGTTTTATAAAAGTTAGTAAGCTAGTGCGTTTGACTGAAGGGTACTGTTTCACACAGTCATTGTTGTGAATCTAATTGGGATGCAAAGGCAAAAAACAATCTTTATTTAAAACATATCTGTGTAAGTTAAAGCATATTAAAAATTGATATTAGATTCTTGCACAGTTAATCAAAGGCCCTGACTGTCCAACCATCAGCAGACTGAGCCCAACCAGAGCAACATGAACAAACTTTATCATGGTTTGTTGATTGGGTCTTTAGTACATGGTGCATTAAAGTGACAAACCTAATTTACTCATGTGTTATGATCTTTTCTTCTTAAAGCACGTTCATATTGTCAGTTTTATGTCAATTCAATCAAATCTAAATTATACTGATGACACAGAACAAATTGCCACAGAGGAAAAAACAGTCATGCTTCTTTTTTATTTTTTTAGCATCTTTATTTTTAGTGGCAATATTCTTCACAGTCATAGCAGTCAGTCTTGCTTGAATGAAGCCATACTTCTTTGGATCATATCCAAAAGGGTCTTCACTCCACTTTCACTACTGAGAAGCTTTTCTAGAAGGCTGAGCTCATCAGAGCTTATGCTGTCTGCAGTTACATCAGTGGTCTTTGTTTCTGGGGCAAGAGTTGGATCTGGGCACAAACCTGTGAAGATGACATTTATGAATACCTTTAATTTATGACAGGAGAAATGAATTTGATGAATCTGCAACTGTTCCAACCATGGTGGTATAAAAATAACAACAACATTAAACTGAAGGTGTAACATTTAGTTCAGCTGCAGTTTCTTTGTGTAACTAAACTCATTCGAAAAACTGTAATCTGCTACTGACTACTGTGTTTTGTTTATTCTTCAGGGCACATACAGACGTGGCTTTAAGACTTTAATATTAAGTAGACGTTCATACCCTTTTCCGAGTCCATGATAGCAGGTGGTTGTAGGTTCAGACACTCTGCCTGCTTTGTAAACTCTTCCAGCTCAGCAGCAGAAACTTTAACTCTCCTACCTGAGAGACAGAAAAAGTGTTAGCACTGGAGGCTCATGTGAGGGCAGTACGATGGCACAGAAGTATTTAAGTTAGCAAAAATAAAATTACATCAGGGACAATTTTCAAACATTACTGCATCCATTTGAAAGCAGCAATATTTTGTTTTGTGTGTTTAAGGAAGGTATTTTAGTACAATTATGTCCAGTGAAAAAATATTTGCCCTCTTTCTGATTTCTTCATTTTTTGCATATTTGTCACATTTAAACGTTTCAGATCATCGACCGTATCTGAATATTAATCAAAGAAACATAATTAAATACAAAATGCCGTTTTTAAATTATGGTTTTATTTTGTTAAGAGAAAAAGGCAGGCACAGGTCCTGTGGGGAAAAAGCAATTCCAACCCAACTGTCTCACGGCAATGTACATCTTGATACATTTTTTTTTCTTTTCTCAGTGAGTTTAAAATTTTGCCTTTCACTCTTATTTGGATGTCCTCATCCTGACGGCAGTATTTGGAACCATCAATTATTTATTAAAAGGCCTGGAAAAGTGGAAACGACTGTTAATCATTGTTTTAATGTTGTTGTAATTTGGAAATTAGTCACCAGCATCTCTTTCAGCTTTAAGAAATTAAATGCATGAAGTTGGACCATAAAAAAAATACTTAGTACTATTTTTAATAGTAATACTGAGTACTTTGACATTACAGTATTTAGGTGTGTCATTGTTCTTACTCAGGAGCTGGAGAGCTTTGACTGCGATTCTTCCGATGGTGTTATTTGAGTAGATAACAAGGCAGTCAGGGCAGCCAGTATTCAGCAGGACACCAGACAATCGGTAAGTGTGCACTGTGGACATGTGCACATACACACCAATCGATATATATTGAAAGTGTTGTAGCAATGCTAGGCACAAAGTCTAAATCTGGTCATCCAAATGTTTGTTATCTCAGTAATACTCACATATAGTGAGAGTGTTGTTAACCAAAGTCATGTTGGTTTTCAATGTGAAGCACTTGCCCATCCTTTTAGAAGATAAAATTAGAGAGATTTTTAAATTAATATTATTTGAAAACAGTGTCAGTTCAGGACAAACATCATGTTTATTACTTTTTTTGAATTTGGAGATTGTTAAATGTATCGGCTTCACTGGCAGCAGTGATGTTCACCCAGGTGTTTTCCATAAGCATCTGTACCAGCATTTTGGATCCAGGTATGCTTGTCCTCTCTGCTAGTAGTATCCATTTTCCCAGCAGCTGAAACAGATGGTATTAGGTATATAAGATAACAAACATTTCATATTGAATATTTTTTTTAAAAAATGATGTAAGAGAGAGTCTGACTTGATTTCCGGGGATTTCACGAGGCTGGATTAGATTCTCACAGCTTGTCACAGGAGCTGAGCGCCCAAGAGGGAGAAGGCTGAGAACAGTGACAGCAACATGAATAAACTCCATCATGGCTCATCTGCTGATAGTGTGGATTCTCACTTTAAAGTGTGTTCTCTAGTTATGAGGCTCAGCCCAGTTTAGATGACGTATTCGTCTGTTTTTGTGTTGTAATCTGAGTTAAAGGAAGATGACAGAAAAACTGCATTAACCTAAGTAATGAAAAAATGCTGAAGTATTGTGCTAGCAATCCATAATGACACTATCCACCTCCCTTACGCTATTTCTATTGAATTGAACTAAAATGCTATTCCTGACAATTCAGTTTTTTAATATAGTGCCAATTCACAGCAACAATCAACTAAACGCACTTTATATTGAAAGGTAAAGACCCTACCTTCCAGCAGAAACATGCTCATCAGGTAATAGTCATGTGCTGCGAACAGTTAGGTGTGAGGGGAAAAAAGCAAACAGCAGAGTGTGACAGGTCAAAGGCAAGGAGAAAGTTCCAGATCCAAGAAGAATCACTACCTACCACTGCTTACTGCAGCATAATGGAGGGTTCAGGGTCACATGATCCAGCCCTGACTATAAGCTTTATCCAAAAGACAAATTTTAAGACCAATCTTAAAAGTAGAGAGAGTGTCTGTCCCTCAAATCCAAACTGGGAACTGGTTCCACAGAAGAGGGGCCTGCTTTGCGTTCCAGGAACTCTGGGAACCACAAGTAAGACTGCAGTCTGAAAGTAAGGCGCTCTCACAAGGAACTGTGAGGTCTTAAAGATATGAGGAGGCGGATTTTAAATTTGATTCTGAATTTAACGGAAAGCAAATTGCTGCAGCATGCTGGATTGACCAAAGGTTTTCCAAGGGGGTTTTAGAGCAACTTGATAATACTGATTCACAAGCTAGAAGTAATAAACACACAAACTGGCTTTTCACCATCACTCTGAGACCGCGTGTTTCTAATTTCAGTGATAACAATGTTACTGGAGACCAAGATAGTGTGATCTAGAGTGAGTATCTGGTTAGACACTGTGTTTCTCAGATTTTCAGGACTGAGTGCAATCACCTACGTTTTGTCTGAATTTAGAAGCAGAAAATTACAGCTGATCCAGGTTTTTATGTCTTTAAGACACGGCTGTAGTTTAACTAGTTGATTTGTATCATATGGCTTCATTGATAAATAAAGCTGGGTGTCATCTGCATAGCAATAAATGTATATGTAGTGTTTTCTAATAATATTACCTAAGAGAAGCATGTATAATATTGTAGCGGGCCAGGGCTGTTCGGGGTTTGTTCTGTTATTACAGTTATGTGTTTGTTGTCATGTTGTTATGGTGACGTGTGACGCGCTCTCTCGGCGACGGTGTTTCCGGTGAGAGAGTGCCTTTTTTTGTTGTTTATGTTTGGTTGCCGTGCTGAGGAGGGAGATAGCGGCAGTGTTCTGGGCCGATTGTAAATAAACGGGTGCTCCCAAAGAAACCTTTGTCTCCTCCGTGACTGAGCTCGCCACATTGGTGTCAGAAGTGGGATTGCTCACCCTCACCATAATGGAGAGAGACATTCGGAGGCTGGAGCAAGCTGTCGAGGAGAGCATCCGCTGCTTGGGAAGCTGGCGATCGAGGAGAGAGGAAGCGAGCGGCCATGTAAGTCCCCCGACGGGTCCCGACGGTGCGAGCAAGGCAATGCGTCATGGGCTGCCTCTGTCGACCGACACACCGAGCCCCCGACAGCGAGCAGTGACGCCTGCAATGCCAGCTAAGGTACCGAAATACAACGGGCTAACCCTGCTAGAGCCCTACCTCTCACAAGTACGGCTAGCCGCGAGGCATAATGGCTGGAGCGACGAAGAGGCTGCTACACACTTAGCGCTAGCATTGGAAGGAGATGCACTGCAGGTACTCCTTGACCTAGCCCCGTCAGAGCAGCATGAGCTCCAGACCCTCACCATAGCACTCGAGAGGCAATTCGGGCAGCAGCACTCCACTGATCAGAGCCGAGAGCAGCTGACCAACCGGAGCCGTCGGCCGGGGGAGAGCCTGGGCACCTTTGCAGCGGACGTGTTGCTGCATGCTCGTCGTGGCTACCCGGAGTTCCCAGCAGCAGCCCGTGAGGAGCTTAGCCTGCATGCTTTTCTGCGAGGACTTTTTCCAGAGCGACTACGTCAACACGTCCGCCTGGCCATGCCTCAAACTCTCCGTGAGGCGCTCCTTGAGGCTGAGAGGGCTGAGCTGGTGTTCACCTCGCAACCTAACCAGCAGGTGCCCCCCCTCCCCCCAAACTGCCCCCAAATCAGAGTTGCAGACTGCGACGGGGAGGGGGAGGTCGCCGAGATATGCCAGCTGCAACCCTCGGTGCCCCGGAGGCGTCTCCGTCGACCGACCGACCACTGCTACCGGTGCGATAAGCCTGGCCACGTGGCGCGTGACTGCCCAGCACCTGCCCCGAAGACCAGGACTACGCAGCCTCAGGGAAACGGGGAGGGAGCGGTGTAGTGAGGGGACCACCGCTCCAGCTTCCTGCCCCCCTCCAAGGACGATGCACGGTGGTGGGCCGAGTTGGGCACCTCAAGGGACTCTACCTGAGCTGCTGTGTTGAGGACCTGCCATGCCAGGCCCTGGTGGACACGGGGTCCACCATTTCCCTGATACGACCTGGCGTGCTCCCTGGAACGTCCGGGCCATTGGTGAAGGGTTGGTCGCCCACCAACACCCAGGTGATGACGGTGACGGGTGAGAGGGCTGATATGCGGGGGAAGAAACCGTTGCGGGTCCGAGTGAAGGATCTGGAGCTGGTGCAGGACTTCTGGCTTGCTGACATTCAAGACCAGTGCATCATCGGCCTTGATCTGCTGACCTGCTGGGGGGCCTGCGTCGACACCGCAAAGCGGGCTATCACTCTTGGCACAGAGACTCTTGCCCTCCAGTGCGGTCAAAAGCAGGGAGCGGAGGGAGCCCGAGCCAGACGAGACAGGCGTCGGGTGGCTGCCGCTCAGCAGATTTCGGGTCCCGGTGGCTCCGGGTCATCTCTACTCACCTCAGCCCCGGCCTCTCAGCCCAACAAATCTCCCTCGACTGAGACAACCGAGGCTGTTGGTGACCTGTGGCAGCGCAGCAGCGTAGGTCTCAACATTGACCAGCGCCAGCGGTTGAGGTGCCTCCTGGACGAGAATGTGGACATCTTTGCCGCCAGTGACAAAGACTCCAGGCAGACGGGGCTGGTCCAGCACACCATCGACACCGGCTCTGCTCAACCCATCCGTCTGCGCCCACACCGGCTGCCCCTCTCCAAACGGCAGGTGGCAGAGGAAAAGATCCGTGAGATGGCTGCGGCTGGGGTGATCGAGCCGTCCAACAGCCCATGGGCGGCACCCGTGGTCCTGGTGGGGAAGAAGAATGGCAGCCCGAGGTTCTGCGTGGATTTTCGCCGTCTCAATGCAGTCACCAAGAAGGACTCGTTCCCGCTTCCACGGATTGACGAGGCCCTGGATTACGTTACCGGCTCCAACTGGTTCAGCTCCCTCGACTGGGGTGATGCCTGCGCTGCGGCTTTTGCACAGCTGAAGGAGGACCTCACCAGAGCCCCAGTTCTGGCCTACCCCGACGCCCGGCAACCTTTCATTGTGGACACTGACGCTAGCAATGTAGGAGTCAGGGCGGTCCTTTCCCAGCAGGGCGAGGCTGGAGAACGAGTGGTGGCATACTTCAGCCGTGCTCTGGGGCGAGCCGAGAGGAACTATTGCGTGACCCGGCGGGAGCTGCTGGCCGTAGTGCTAGCGGTGCGGCACTTCCGGCCATACCTGCACGGTTGCCGGTTCCTCCTGCGCACTGACCATGCATCTCTGACCTGGCTCCTGAACTTCAAACACCCAGAAGGTCAGGTGGCCCGCTGGCTGGAGGTCCTTCAGGGCTACGACTTCGAGATCCAGCATCGGGCAGGTCGGCAGCATGGCAACGCTGATGCCCTCTCCAGACGGCCCTGCATGGCCGTCGAGTGCCGCTACTGTCTGCGACAGGAGGAGCGGGCCCAGGAGGCGCTCTGGGTGGCTACTGCTCAGGCCACAGCCAGCGGAGGGGGGTGGCTCCCACTGACAACGCAACAGCTGAAGCGGGAGCAGGAGGCCGACGCAACGTTGGGTCAGGTGGGGGCCCGGCTGGAGGCGGCGCAACGCCCAGACTGGACGGGGGTGTCCGGTCAGGAGCCCGAGGTGAAGGCCTACTACTCCCAGCACAACAACCTGGAGACCCACGACGGCCTCCTGTACCGGAGATGGCGGGCCCCCGGTCAGGGCAGAGATCTCCTGCAGCTGTTGGTGCCTCGGTTGCTGCGGTCGCAGGTGCTTGAGCTTGTCCACGGCTCGGTGGGGGCAGGCCACTATGGGAACGCCAAAACTCTCCGCCGCCTCAGGGGACGGTTCTACTGGCCTGGCTGTCGACGAGATGTGGAACTTCACGTGCACTGCTGTGACACCTGCACGGCGCAGAAGGGCCCCACTCAACGCTCCACTGCCCCCCTTCAGCAGTACTTGGTGGGGGCCCCGATGGAGCGAGTGGACGTCCTAGGGCCTTTCCCCGTTACGGAGTCAGGGAACCGGTACGTGCTGGTGGTGATGGACTATTTCACAAAGTGGCCGGAGGCCTACGCGGTGCCGGACCAGAGTGCGACGACGACGGCAGAGAGGCTGGTGGAGGAGATGTTCGCCTGTTTTGGGGTCCTGGCTGAGCTCCACAGTGACCAGGGGCGCAACTTCGAATCGAAGGTCTTCGGGGAGATTTGCCGGCAGCTGGGGGTGGAGAAGACAAGAACCACACCGCTCCACCCGCAAAGCGATGGCTTGGTTGAGCGTTTTAACCGCACACTGGCTACCCAGCTCGCCATTCTCACCAGCCGCCACCAGCGGGATTGGGACCGATATCTGCCCCTGGTCCTTTGGTCGTATCGGACTGCGGTTCAGGAGTCCAGCCAGTGCACGCCTGCCGCTTTGATGTTTGGGCGGGAGCTCCGGACGCCTGTGGATCTGGTGTTTGGGTCCCCCCCCCCGAGCCGGAGATTGACGGTGGGCCAGACATGGACTACTACAGGAGGCTGAGGGAGCGGCTGCAGGTGGTTCACGACTACACCCGCCAGGCTTTTGTGCTTGGCGACAAAGTTTGGGTGTACTGCCCGGTTCGCAAGAGAGGAGTGTCCCCCAAACTGTGCAGTCACTGGCAAGGGCTGGCGGAGGTCGTGGAGCGGCTAACGGAAGTGGTGTACCGTATCCGCATGCCGGGCCCGGGGCGCATGGTGGTGTTGCACTGGGACAGGCTTTCACCGTACCGACCGCTCGCTCCGGCAGACGCCGGGGCAGGGGATGCTGGTGACACCCCAGGTTCTGATCCGAGTGACTTTTCCCCCGCCGGTTGAGACCGGCCGGTGCGCCAGAAGAAGGCACCCGGACACTTACAGGACTTTGTGTGGGGTAATGGGGCTGTCGGGGACGACTGACCCCTTAGGTGGGGGCTATGTAGCGGGCCAGGGCTGTTCGGGGTTTGTTCTGTTATTACAGTTATGTGTTTGTTGTCATGTTGTTATGGTGACGTGTGACGTGCTCTCTCGGCGACGGTGTTTCCGGTGAGAGAGCGCCTTTTTTTGTTGTTTGTGTTTGGTTGCCGCGCTGAGGAGGGAGATAGCGGCAGTGTTCTGGGCCGGTTGTAAATAAACGGGTGCTCCCAAAGAAACCTTTGTCTCCTCCGTGACTGAGCTCGCCACAATATAAAAAGCATTGCAACTGTGACTAGTCATTGTGTGTTAAGAAGACACCCCATTTACATGCACATATGAGAATTTATCAGATACATATTATTCATACCAGTGACCCAGCAAACATCCAACCACTGGGGTGAACGACCTCACCTGACTTATTTTGATATTTAGTCATAATAGTGATAAACTATGACTCCCTCCCAAATGGCCCTGCTCCTCACTCTGTCACTAAGAGAGACCACCCGACACCATTTGTAGGAAGCTCATTTCAGCTGCCAATTATTCCTCCAAGTAGCAGTTTTTAAATGCTGCTTAGATATCATTATTAGCGTTAATGATACTCATCCAGTAATTGAACTGGACTTGTCTTTTGTTCCAGTAAAGACATACAGTAACAACATAAAAGTGATCGTTCATCCAAATAAAGCAGAAGAAATCAGAAGCTACATTTAGGCATTTTTGTTTGTTTGTTTGTTTGGTTGGTTGTGCTTTTTCCATAGTTTCACACATAATTTTTAAGAAGTCATTAATTTAATTCAGTATTACAATGGACAGTTTTGTTTTGGCACAAATACAAACCTGTTTATATAGAAAAATCATGTCCTTAATTACTCTTACGAGTGGATGTCTATGCTATTTCAGACTGGATGACCCATATAGAGTGAGATGATCTTTGGTATTTTGCTGGCACGGAGTAAAAATCTAGAAATTAATACAAAGTTATTTTAACTGATCACTTTTATCCTATAAGACATTTCTGTCCTGTTTGGAGTTGTCAGTTTTATACAGTTTTCAAAGATTCAGTTCAAAACTTCAGATCCTTCACTAGATATGTGTTTACCTTTCTCCATATATGCTCATTCATGCACGTCAGGCAGAAAAATTCTGTTGCTTTCAAATTAAAACCTTTGATTTTAAAACCACTTACTGTGGACTGCAAGATTGTGTACTGAGTTTACTAAGAGGTACATTGATGTAACAGACTTCCTACAGATCCTTTTCAATCCCAGTGTCAAGTGACATGGTTTTCAAGGTTTGTAACAGCTTTACATCATAGCAAACCTTAGGTTTCATATGATGAACTGTCAGCAACTAAAAGAGAGACCAAAAATAAAAACAAGCAAAAATAAATAAATAAAACCAAAATAACATGGGAACAGTGAAAGAAAAGGAAAAACAAAGAAAATAATGAACTATTAAAACACAGACTTTGACAAAATTTCATAATTTCCTCACCTTTAATGGTTGTTTTGACATAGTTTGTTTTCTGCTTTGTGTTCTAACATGTATAAATTTGTCTAAATATGTTTTACAGATGTGAAATAATGTGAATTAAAGTAAAAGCAAAAAACAAAAAACTGGCCAATCTCTCCCATTTAAAGGGACATTTAGCAGAGATTAAAAGTACTAAACTACCAGTTCACAAACACATCAAACAGAACATCCAGGACTCTCGCAACTCGATGTGCCATCTTGTTTTCAAATAAGCTGTTGAGGGCACTGAGCCCGTCTGAGGGAGGGAGGTTGTCGGGGCAGATTTCTGTGTATGCAAAGAATACAAATAAAACAAACAGCTTTTATGACATAATAGTGACACAGTATGTTAAGAAATGTGCTGAAACTCACCGTTGTTTGGGTCCATCATAATGGGTGATGACATCTGGAGACATTCTGCTTGTTTCTTTAACCTCTCCACAACGTCGGGAGAGACATTCGTTTTCCTGCCTGGAAATAAAGAACAAAAAGAGGGAAAAAAACAGGTAACTAAAAGTTTTTCTACAGATTTTCATGCTTCAAAAAAACTATAGTATGAAGAAAAAAGTGTTCTGGATTCACATATGGTATTAGTGGGATATGTGTTTCTTACTGAATAGAAGAAGGCTGGTAAAAGTATCTTTCCCAGAGATGACTTCTTCATAAGCAAGCAGACAGTCAGAGCAGCCAGTTGGCAGGAAGACATCCTTTAGGTAAAAAGGCTCCTCTGTATGAAACAAACAACAACAAAAACAGTTTCTTGAAATTGGAAATCACAAGAAACTACGTGATTGCAGGTTTCCTCTGCATGTGTGCCTCTGTGGCCATTCTTTACTCACTGATTAACATTGCGCTGTTTTCAAAGATCACATTATACGTCATGCTCGAACAGTCACCATTTCTGTGAGGAAGAAAATAAAAGCATCAGAACTTGATGTCAAGATAAACATAGCAAAATAAAGAAAATAAATATGTATAAATGACTTCAGCTATTGTGTTAAAATTGCTTAAGGGAGCATTTACATTCTCTGAGTCTGCAGGATATTGAGGACGTTACTGTTGGCAGTTGTAGTAAGATTCAACCAGACGCTGGTCAGCAGGAAGCCAAAGGAACGGCTTCCCGGGAGGTCAGAGCTTCCCCCAACGTATATCCATTTTCCCAATATCTGCAGCACACAGGCACAAGTTGAATTTAAAATTTAAAATACAAACCCACTTGCAAAAAAGTTGGGATTCTGTGAAAAATGTTAATTTAGGCAGAATGCAATGATTTGTGAATGTAAATGAATCAGAACAGTAGCAATATTGAAACGTATTGTCTTTTGTATAGTATTTTTTTCTCTCTTATTTTCTTTTCTAAATGTACCTGTATATTGTTTACATGTTTGAAATAAATTAACAATCAATCAATATCAAAACCCTATATTTTATTTACAACAGAACATCAAAAACCCCAAATCGAATGAGCCATTGAAAATGAAATGAAAAAAAATTAGCTCATTATGAATTGGATGGCAACAAGACGTCTTTAAAAAGTCAGGATGGGGGGAAACAAAAGGGTGGAAAAGTCATTGGTACTAAGAAGAAAGGGCTGGAGGAACATCTTGTAACTAAGTAGAATAAATGGCAACAGGTCAGTAACATGATTGGGTATAAAAAGAACATCTTAGGCAGAGTTTCAGAGACGCAAAGATGGAACTGTGGAACAATTTCAGAATAAAGGTCTGCCTGCAGTCCAGAGCTTTCACCAGTTGGAAACATTTTGATGTCTACAAACTGTTGTTAAATGAACGGGGGATGCTGCAGAGTGGTAAACAGGAGCTCATCCCAACTTTTTTCAGATTCGTTTCTGCCAGAAAATTTGAAATGAGCTAATATGTTTCTTTAAATAGGACATTTTCTCACTTTAAACATTTTATGTGTTTTCTGTGTTCTATTGTGAATAACATCCCAGCAGTCACATCACAAAAGGTGGGGTAAACCCTGGAAAGGTGACCAGTTTGTCGCAGGGCTAACATAGAGAGACAACCGTTTATACCCACATCTACACCTACAGCCAAATTACAATCAGCACTTAATGTAACATGCATGTCTTTAGACTGTGGGAGGAAGCCGGAGTACTCGAGAGCGCCCATGTAAACACTTTGAGAACATGCAAATTCCACACAGACCAACCAGCCAGGTGCTGGATGCAATCCCAGGACTTCACTACCCCTAAATTTCAATATGTAGTCTTTAATTGTATTGCAATTCTGACAATGGATTGTTTTTTCTAAATTTTCTCCCTCCAAGAGCCAATATCAGGACGCGTTTGCTCCAAAGTAACTTACCTCTTCCGTGCTGACAGTTATTGGGTTAATCAGAGTGTCACAGCTGCTCACAGGAGCTGAGCGTCCCACCGAGAGCAGACTCAGCAACAAAACAACACACTTCATCTTTTAAATGTCTCCTTTCTCCTTTTCAAGATTTCCTCCTTCTTCTTTTGTTACTGCCTCCCTGTTTGCCTCCAAGCTCTATTTTGACTTCACAGCCTCACAGATTTCTCTGGATGCAGCATTTATTCACTTGTGCTGTGAACCTTTGCAGCAAAGGCAAACAGCAGGGGATGATCGAAGGAAGACTTTGACCTCTTTGAGGAATATCGATCCAATCACATGCAACAGGGAGCATTGTGTGGGCTGTAATAAAGTGCGTTTGATGTTTTCTTTATTCACTGAGATAATCTTCCCCGATTAGTCACTGATACTCAAGGATACACAAGATCACAAGTTTATCCTTTTATGTTAGTAAAATTAGGACTATTGCAAGTGTTACTCGGGTATCTGTAACACCCTCTATTTGCATTTAACTGACTCTACGGTAGCTGAAAACAGGCAAGTTTATTGTTTTCAGAACTCATACGGTAGTCATCCGTAATTGGAGACATAACAACTGACAAATTAAAGAAAAAAAATTGACTCCTTCATCCAAATACAGACTCTATAAAAGCACAAACCTTTAGCAGTTTGCAGGTCTGGAGCATTCAGGACAAAAACACCAAAGAGGAAAGACATCAGCAATGATCTTAGAGATGCAACTGTTGATGCACATCGATCTAGGAAGGGTTATTCATTTCCAGACAATTTTAAGTATTCTACAAAAAGCAAGATTATTCACAAAAAAGCAGTGGATATCCTGGCAAATTCAGTTAAGGGTCACAGAAAATGCAAAACACCCAAGAGCTACAGGCCTTAGCATGCCAAATGTTAAAGTTCATATGGGTATAATTAGAAAATAGACAAACAAGTATGGCTTGTTTGAAAGGGTTACCAGCAGAAAGCTTTTGTCTTAGGTTTGCAACAAACCAGAAGACTTCAGAGACAATGTGAGACAAGATCAAAGTAGAGAAGTTTGCAACCCATCCATCCATCCATCTTCATCCGCTTTATCCGAGGCCGGGTCGCGGGGGGCAGCAGCCTAAGCAGAGAAGCCCAGACCTCCCTCTCCCCAGCCACCTCCTCCAGCTTATCTGGGGAACACCAATGTTCCCAGGCCAGCCGAGATATAAATCTCTCCAGCGTGTCCTGGGTCTGCCCCTGGGCCTCCTCCCGGTGGGACATGCCCGAACACCTCACCCAGGAGGCGCCCAGGAGGCATCCTTGTCAGATGCCTGAACCACCTCAACTGGCTCCTTTCGATGTGGAGGAGCAGCGGCTCTACTCTGAGCCCCTCCCGGATGGCCGAACTTCTCACCCTATCTCTAAGGGAGAGGCCAGCCACCCTTCGGAGGAAGCTCATTTCTGCCGCTTGTATCCGCGATCTCGTTCTTTCGGTCACTACCCACAGCTCGTGGCCATAGGTGAGGGTAGGGACGAGATCGACCGGTAAATTGAGAGCTTCGCTTTTACACTCAGCTCCCTCTTCACCACGACGGACCGGTGCAGCGTCCGCATCACTGCAGCCACAGCACCAATCCGTCTGTCGATCTCCGGCTCCCTTCTCCCATCACTCGCGAACAAGACCCCGAGATACTTGAACTCCTCCACTTGGGGCAGGAACTCATCCCCGACCCGGAGTGGGCACTCCACCCTTTTCCGGCTGAGAACCATGGCCTCAGATTTGGAGGTGCTGATCCTCATTCCCGCTGCTTCACACTCGGCTGCGAACCGTTCCAGTGCGAGCTGGAGGCCTTCACCTGATGAAGCCAACAGAACCACATCATCCGCAAAAAAGCAGAGATGAGATTCTGAGGCCACCGGCGAAAGCCCTCCGCCACTTGGCTGCGCCTTTAGAAATCCTGTCCATAAAATTATGAACAGAACCGGTGACAAAGGGCAGCCCTGGCGGAGCCCATCACCCACCGGGAACGAGTCCGACTTATTGCCGGCAATGCGAACCAAACTCTTGCAACGGTTGTATAGGGATCGAATGGCCCGTAGCAATGGGCCATACTCCTGCAACACCTCCCACAGGACACCCCGAGGGACACGGTCGAATGCCTTCTCCAAGTCCACAAAACACATGTAGACTGGTTGGGCAAACTCCCATGCACCCTCAAGTATCCTCGAGAGGATAAAGAGCTGGTCCAGTGTTCCGCGACCAGGACGAAAACCGCATTGTTCCTCCTGTATCCGAGGTTCGACTAGCGGACGAACTCTCCTTTCCAGTGTGGCAGGATGAATGTTATCCCTCGGTCCAACCCACTTTCAGCCTGGCGCATTAGGGGGCGCTAGTATAAATAGTGGCCATTTGAGTGTCCCTGGATCGCTTACCTGTGACCTCCTTTTGGTCACCTGACTTCCTGTTGGTGTTGCTGAGCTTAGTTGCGGTTACTTTTCTGAAGCCTCCATCGCAGCTGGTAGGTGTTTACTCATTGTAGTGTATATATTACTTTGCTTGATGGTAAACAGCTATTGTTTGTAGGTCGTAGCTGTAGAAGCCTCCTCTGAGCCATTCTGCTTACGCTTTTATGACACGGCTTACTTGGAAGTGTGGGCCTGAGTTTTGCGCCAAGCTACGTGAACTGAAGTGCTGCTGCTTTGCTTTGCTTTGCTTTGCTTTGCTGTGATCCTTTGCTTTGTTTTACTTTACTTTTACTGTCTGTTCCGCTGCGAAGTTTCTTTGCTGCTGCTGCCAGCCTTTAAAGTGGACGCCGGCGTGGACAACGGCCATATGCATGCCACGCTGGTCGGCCGGCGCCAAGATACTGATTGACTGACTGGATAATTAACTTATAGCCGCAGCAGATGGCAAGTCGGAGCACTACGGCGATTCCGCTTTGCTCCATATTTTAGAGTTTTATCCAGATTGTATGTTGTTTTACTGTTTGATTTGTAGTTTGATTTTTGTTACGCCACTGGTGGGAGGCCCTTTTTCTAGCTGCAGATCGCCAGTGTGGTCTTGCAGTTGGGTTATCCCCCAGCGCTACACATTAGTTTGTTGTAATATATTAAAATTTTCTTTTGTTTCTTTTATTCAGATGCGGAGTGCCGACGTGGAGGAGACCAGGGTGCCTTGGTGGTGGGATCCTCTGAGTGTATACACCTGCCTTGTTTAATTTATTAGTGTGAGTGTGTGATAGTGTGCTGCACTGGTGTCTTGGTGTATTTTCTTTTTTTTGAGTTTGTGTGTGGCATCCCTGCCCTCCACTGGTAAGCCTCAGCTCTGAATACCTTTTTTTGCATACTTTTACATTGATATTTATCACTGTGCTTTTAAATGTTGTTTTAATTAATAAATTGTCAATTTATTTTATCATTGAACCTCGTCTCTGTATTGAGTATAACAAACCTAACTGCCTTCGTAGTGATTAGTGTTACCTCCAGTATTCTCTGGGTGAAATTCCCAGGGTGGCGTTGTCTTTTTAAAACTGTGAAGAGTAATTACTTTATTTCCAGCTCGTGCTGCCACAAACTTGGCGTTTGTCGACAGGATATACTCTTTAAAAACAGAGACGTGTGTTCCTTTTTAATTTTTTTTTATTATCTGGTGTAACGTAAACTGTTTTTTAAATTTTATTTTGTACAGGATAAAAGCAAAGCAGCAGCTACTTTGGTGTGGGATTCCACAGCTGTGTTACAGAGATGGAGGAAGAGTTACAGGAACTCAGGGACTTGATCGCGCAGCTGAAAGCAGACAATGAGAGGCTGCGTCAGGAGAGGGCTGGGTCAGGTACTAGTGCTACACCTTCTACTTCGACTGCATCATCTGTTAACCCCCCAACTGCTGGTGTCTCTGTAGCAGAGAGACTAGTTTTTGTGCCCCGTGACAGAAAATGCCCTATGTTTAGAGGAAAATCAGGTATAGGGTTGAATGAATGGTTGGAGGAAATAGAAGCTTGTGCTAGAGCACGTCATTTGTCTTTGGCTGATAAAGCATTTTTCCTGTTTGACCACCTGGAAGGGGAAGCACGTGAGGAGATCAAATATCGCCCTAGTGCAGAGAGGTCGGATCCCGCTAAGATAATCACTATATTGCAAGAACTTTATGGCTGTTCAGACTCCTATGTAGCATTGCAGGAAGCTTTCTTCTCTAGAAAACAGCAGGAAAGTGAGACACTGCAAGAGTTTTCCCTCGCTCTCCTGGGTCTTATGGAGAAAGTTAAATTGAGTGCCCCCAATGGCATGCCCAATGCTGATGTTTTATTAAGAGATCAATTTGTTGAACAGGTCTTAGACAGTACCTTGCGGCGGGAGTTAAAGCAGCTAGTAAGGAGGCAGCCAACACTGACATTGCTGGAGATTAGAGGGGAAGCTATTAGGTGGGAACGTGAAGGGTTGCCTAGTGGCGTTGAACATAGAAGCAGTTCTGTTCCTTCTGTCTATGGGATTCAGTATGGGGTCCATAGCGGTCTTTCAGGAATAGCCCAGCCCACCCATTTGTCTGAGATGAGTGAGATGAAGGAATTGTTAAAGCGCCAGCAGGAGCAACTTAATCAGCTCACTCAGAGCATTGCTCAATTGCAGGGCCCCCATCGAATGTCTCACTCAGGACGGAGCGATTCCATTATATGCCGACGTTGTCAGCAACCTGGACATTTTGCTCGGGAGTGTGATGGGGAACGTGTTCCTCGTTCCCGGCCTCCTTCGCAGGCTCCTCTGCATAATCGCAGGCACTCTCCTTTAAATACGGCTTCGGAAAACTAGCACCCTCCGTATTGCCGAGCCACAGTTCGGGTGGGGTGTCTATTGGCTCAAGGGTTGTTTCTAATGGTCCAGAGGCAGTCTCCAAATTAATTTCATCCTGTCCGCATATAGATGTGGACATGGGCGTATAAAGGTACCTTGTTTGGTTGATACGGGGTCCATGGTCTCTACCATTACTGAAAGCTTTTTCCGCCAGCATTTTGAGTCCTGGGGTCAAGAGCGTCTCCAAGCTTGTCATTGGTTGCAGCTTAAAGCGGCTAATGGTTTGTCCATTCCCTACCTTGGCTATATCGAGCTAAGTGTAGAGCTCTGTGATAAGTTTCTTCCACAGTGTGGCGTGTTGATCGTTAAAGATCCTCCAGGTGCAGGACCTTCCACGGTTCCGGGTGTATTGGGGATGAATGTCATTCGGAAGTGTTACCACGAGCTTTTTGGGCAACATGGTGAAGCATTGTTTAGTTTGGGCTCTGTCACAGAGGCCCCTAAACCCCTTGTGCATGCGCTGCAAAAGTGCCATGATGTTAGTATAAGAGCCCCACTGGATTTGTCTGGCCATGTGAGAGTGAGAGGTAAGCGAGCGTGTTGCATTCCGGGTGGTGTAATGAAAATAGTGGCCGGCACCTGTTCTGAGCAATATTCAGGTGCCACCGTGTTATTTGAACCTAATGATGTTAACTTGCCTGCTGGACTTTTAGCGTCCCTGCATTGGTTCGAGTGGTTAGAGGTACTGCATACATACCAGTTGTTAATGTAGGGACCACGGCAGTCTTGCTTCATCCCAGGACCGTTATAGGGACCCTGGAAGATGTTCATGTGGTCAGTTTGCCTGCTGGTGTGACAGAAATACCCCCTAACATAGCCACAATGGCATCTCACACTGCCACTCCTGTGCAGGATCAGATGGAAGGAATTGATTTGTCTAAACTGTCAGCAGAGGAACAGGGACAGGTGAGGTCTCTCCTTAACAAATACAGCTCGGTCTTTTCTGCTCATGACACTGATTTGGGTTGCACTAACTTGATCTCCCATGACATTCCGCTCTTAGATGATATCCCGTGCAAGGCAGCGTTATAGGCGCATCCCCCCTTCAGAGTATGAGGTTGTGAAAGAGCATATTAATCAGTTACTAGGGGCCAAGGTGATTAGAGAGAGTAGCAGCCCCTATGCTTCTCCCATCGTGCTCGTTAAGAAAAAGGATGGCAGCCCCCGCATGTGTGTTGATTATCGGCAATTGAACAACAAGACAAGGAAAGATGCATTCCCCCTGCCGCGCATTGAAGAATCCCTAGATGCGCTGACTGGTGCCCGTTGGTTTTCCACCATGGATTTAGCAAGTGGCTACAATCAGGTCCCAGTTACGGAAGAGGATAAGCCCAAGACTGCCTTCTGTACTCCTTTCGGCCTATTTGAGTGGAACCGAATGCCATTTGGGCTCTGTAATGCCCCTAGCACCTTCCAGAGACTAATGCAACGCCTTTTCGGTGATCAACAGTGCCAGTCTCTGCTTCTCTATCTTGATGACATTGTAATCTTCTCATCAACAGTACAGCAACATCTTGAGCGGCTGGATGTGGTGCTAGGTCGGCTTCAGCAGGAGGGCTTGAAAGCAAAGCTTGCCAAATGTGCCTTTTTCCAGCGGGAGGTTCGCTACTTGGGCCACGTCATCTCCGATCAGGGCGTCTCCACCGACCCTAGCAAGGTGGAAGTGGTGGCTAACTGGCAGCCTCCTAAGACTGTTTCGGAACTACGCTCCTTTCTTGGGTTTGCCAGCTATTATCGCCGTTTCGTAGAGGGTTTTGCTAAGTTGGCGGCACCTCTGCATAGACTGGTGGCAGAGTGGGGAGGCAGAAAATCAAAGAAGAGGTCAGAGCATGGTGTAGCGGAGAACTGGACTTCAGAGTGTGCTCAAAGTTTTGAGGCATTAAAGACTAAACTGACAACAGCACCAGTGCTTGCTTATGCAGATTTCTCTTTGCCTTTTATTTTAGAAGTGGATGCCAGCCATGGCGGCCTAGGGGCAGTGCTCTCCCAGGAGCAGGGAGGTAAGGTGAGGCCAATAGCCTATGCCAGTCGGGGTTTGAGGCCTACTGAGCGCAATATGCTAAATTATAGCTCAATGAAGCTGGAGTTTTTGGCACTTAAGTGGGCCATGACTGAGAAGTTTAGAGAGTACTTGTTGGGCCACAAGTGTATTGTTTACACCGACAACAATCCTCTTAGTCACTTGTCTTCTGCTAAACTTGGGGCTACTGAACAGCGCTGGGCAGCTCAGCTCGCTTGCTTTGACTTCGACTTAAAGTACAGGTCAGGAAGAAGTAATAAGAATGCAGACGCTTTATCTCGCCAGCATCCATCCGATCCTGAGGAAATTAAAGCCATGGTTCCTGGTACAGCCTTGCCTGAACCTCTTCAACAAGCCTTGCGGCTGGGACCAGCTGAGGTATCCCAAGCTGCCATTACAGTTTTGCCCCATCTCACTACTCCTGATCTTCATACCCTCCAACAGGTCGACCCAGTGATAAAGGAGATCCTGGTGTTCTGGAGACGGAAGCAGCGACCCAGCTTTGAGGAGCGGCAGCAGCTTGCCCCACCTGCTTTGGTGCTGCTACGACAATGGGATCGCCTGATTGAAAGGGATGGAGTTCTGTACCGTCAGGTTCATCGCCCTGATGGTGCCGAGGTGGTACTTCAGCTTTTGCTGCCTAGTGCACTAATTGAGCAGGTGTTGACTCATGTTCATCAGGACCACGGCCATCAAGGTGTGGAAAGGACCCTAGCGCTTCTCCGCTCACGGTGCTACTGGCCAGGTATGTCTGCTGAGGTAGCTAGCTGGTGTCAGAGATGTGAACGTTGCCAAGTTGCAAAAGACACCCGACCAGCAGCTCAAAGTTTCATGGGACATTTGTTGGCCTCTCGACCAAATGAAATCTTGGCCATTGATTACACTCTGCTCGAACCCTCCCGGAATGGGCTGGAGAACGTCTTGGTAATGACTGATGTTTTCAGCAAGTATACATTGGCTGTCCCCACTCGTGACCAATGTGCTGCTACAGTGGCCCAGGTTCTTGTAACTGAGTGGTTTTCAAGTTTGGTGTGCCTGCCCGTATTCATTCCGATCAGGGTCGTAACTTTGAAAGCTCCCTGATCCAGCAGCTCTGCAAGTTTTATGGTATTGAGAAGTCCCATACTACTCCTTATCATCCGGCTGGAAATGGTCAGTGCGAACGCTTTAATAGGACTTTGCACAATTTGTTGCGGACCCTGCCAGTATCCAGAAAAAGAGACTGGAATGTATGTTTGCCCCAGTTACTCTACTGTTATAACACCACTCCCCATCAGGCTACTGGGGAAACTCCATTCTTATTGATGTTTGGGCAAGAACCCAGGTTGCCAGTGGACTTTCTGTTGGGCAGAGTACCGGACCCCATCAATGGAGATGTGCACGAGTGGATTCAGGAGCATCAAGCCCGGCTACAGGTTGTACATGAAGGAGCCAAGGAACGACTGCAATTGGCTGCCGACCGCAGAAAGAGGCACCATGATAAAAATGTGAAAGAGGCGCCATTGAACGACGGGCAGTTGGTGTTCCTGCGCGATTTGAGTGGAAGAGGAGATCTAAAATCCAAGATCGATGGAAACCAGCGGTATATAGAATCCTGAAGGCACCTAAAGGAGGTGGGGCAGTATATACCATTGCACCTGCAGATGATCCTAGCAGTGTGAAGCATGTTCATCGTACCTTGCTGAAGGCTGTGGTAATGGCACCTACACCATCAGAAGGGCCTGCTCCGTGCGGTAGCCCACATGGACCAGAAATATCATCCGCAGAGCCAGAACATGACTCATCAAGTGACAGTGACCTGTTATTCCTGAGCATAGGAGCTCCTCAAGTAAATGTTTCACCATCTTACAGCCCAGTGGCAGTGATTCCAAGTAGCTCTGAGTTGTTGCCTCCGCCAGAAGATCGAACTTCCGATGTTCCAGCCACTTGTACAGTTACTCCGAGTGCAGCACCAGTTCCATCTAGCTCTCTTCCTGTTCCCACTACGAGCTCTGATACAAGAAATATTGTTGTGCGAAGAACCGCACGGTCCACGGCCGGCCAGCATTCAAACATCCATCATCTCCCAAGACCAACAGGGAGGTGGCACAAGGGCTGCAAACTCTATTTCTGAGCTTAGAATACATACTGTCTCTGCATTTTTAGGCCTTGGGATTAACCTGGGTGTCTTTGTAATCCATCGTCGGGGCGACGATGCAAAAAGGAGGGGTAGATTGTGGCAGGATGAATGTTATCCCTCGGTCCAACCCACTTTCAGCCTGGCGCATTAGGGGGCGCTAGTATAAATAGTGGCCATTTGAGTGTCCCTGGATCGCTTACCTGTGACCTCCTTTTTGGTCACCTGACTTCCTGTTGGTGTTGCTGAGCTTAGTTGCGGGTTACTTTTCTGAAGCCTCCATCGCAGCTGGTAGGTGTTTACTCATTGTAGTGTATATATTACTTTGCTTGATGGTAAACAGCTATTGTTTGTAGGTCGTAGCTGTAGAAGCCTCCTCTGAGCCATTCTGCTTACGTTTTATGACACGGCTTACTTGGAAGTGTGGGCCTGAGTTTTGCGCCAAGCTACGTGAACTGAAGTGCTGCTGCTTTGCTTTGCTTTGCTTTGCTTTGCTGTGATCCTTTGCTTTGTTTTACTTTACTTTTACTGTCTGTTCCGGCTGCGAAGTTTCTTTGCTGCTGCTGCCAGCCTTTAAAGTGGACGTCGGCGTGGACAACGGCCATATGCATGCCACGCGGGTCGGCCGGCGCGCATACTGATTGACTGACTGGATAATTAACTTATAGCCATGCAGACGGCAAGTCGGAGCACTACGGCGATTCCGTTTGCTCCATATTTTAGAGTTTTATCCAGATTGTATGTTGTTTTACTGTTTGATTTGTAGTTTGGATTTTTGTTACGCCACTGGTGGGAGGCCCTTTTTCTAGCTGCAGATCACCAGTGTGGTCTTGCAGTTGGGTTATCCCCCAGCGCTACACATTAGTTTGTTGTAATATATTAAAATTTTCTTTTGTTTCTTTTATTCAGATGCGGAGTGCCGACGTGGAGGAGACCAGGGTGCCTTGGTGGTGGGATCCTCTGAGTGTATACACCTGCCTTGTTTAATTTATTAGTGTGAGTGTGTGATAGTGTGCTGCACTGGTGTCTTGGTGTATTTTCTTTTTTTTGAGTTTGTGTGTGGCATCCCTGCCCTCCACTGGTAAGCCTCAGCTCTGAATACCTTTTTTTGCATACTTTTACATTGATATTTATCACTGTGCTTTTAAATGTTGTTTTAATTAATAAATTGTCAATTTATTTTATCATTGAACCTCGTCTCTGTATTGAGTATAACAAACCTAACTGCCTTCGTAGTGATTAGTGTTACCTCCAGTATTCTCTGGGTGAAATTCCCAGGGTGGCGTTGTCTTTTTAAAACTGTGAAGAGTAATTACTTTATTTCCAGCTCGTGCTGCCACACCAGCACCCTGGCATAGACTTTCCCAGGGAGGCTGAGGAGTGTGATCCCCCTGTAGTTGGAACACACCCTCCGGTCTCCCTTCTTAAAGATGGGGACCACCACCCCGGTCTGCCAGTCCAGGGGTACTGCCCCTGATCTCCACGCAACATTGTAGAGGCGTGTCAACCAGAACAGCCCTACAACGTCCAGAGCCTTCAGGAACTCAGGGCGGACCTCATCAACACCAGGGGCTCTGCCACCAAGGAGTTGTTTAACTGTCTCAGTGACCTCGCCCCCGGAAATTGGCGGGTCATTCCCCTCATCCCCAGACTCTGCTTCCTCCTCGGAAGACGTGTCAGTGGGATTAAGGAGGTCCTCGAAGTATTCCTTCCACCGCCTGACAATTTTCTCAGTCGACGTCAGCAGCGCTCCGCCAGCACTATACACAGTGCAGGTAGAGCACCGCTTTCCCCTCCTGAGACGCCTGACGGTTTGCCAGAATCTCTTCGAGGCAGTCCGAAAGTCTTTTTCCATGGCCTCTCCGAACTCCTCCCACACCCGAGTTTTTGCTTCAGCCACTGCCTGAGCCGCATTCCGCTTGGCCTGTCGATACCTGTCGGCTGCCTCCGGAGTCCCACAGGCTAACCAAGCCCGATAGGACTCCTTCAGCCTGGTGGCTCCCTTCACCTCTGGTGTCCACCATTTGGTTCGGGGATTACCACCACGGCAGGCACCAACCACCTTGCGGCCGCAGCTCAATGCAGCAGCTTCGGCGATGGAGACGCTGAACATGGTCCATTCGGACTCAATGTCCCCAGTCTCCCTCGGAATGCTGTTGAAGCTCTGCCGGAGGTGTGCGTTGAAGATCTCAGACTGGGGCCTCTGCTAGACGTTCCCAGCACACCCTCACTACGCGTTTAGGTGCACCGGGTCTGTCCAGCGTCCTCCCCCGCCACCTGATCCAACTCACCACCAGGTGGTGATCAGTTGACAGCTCAGCCCCTCTTTTTACCCGAGTGTCCAGAACATATGGTTTGCAACCCAATACTTTAAAACTTTTTAAAGCAAATTCAGAAAAAAATGTCACATTTTGAAGAGTCGTTTTAAGATGCGGAAAATGCTTGGAAAGACAAAAAGAACACAATGTTTTCATTTCAATATTTTAACTGCTGGACACAAGATGCTCCCAACTTAACTGACAAGCCCAGTCTTAAATTGATATATAATGAGCAGCTTTTAATATTTGAAGGCTTTCTGGTGTAAAACTCTGTACATATATTATTCTACACCACGTCTCAAGGGCTGGTGTCCTTGATCCAACACAACTTTAAATGGCTAAATGACCTCCTCAACATGTCTTGAAGTTCTCCAGAGGTCTGGTAATGACCTAATCATTTGATTCAGGTGTGTTGACCCAGGACGCTGGCCTTTGAGGCCTGGAACACCTGTTCTACATGAACTCAAAAATTGAAGTTAAAGAGGGTCCATTGTGATTTTTATTTTGTCATGCACTTTTCCAATGGTTGATCCTCACATTAAAGTTTCCTTTTTTAAATAAAGTCTGTATGCATAGAATACACATCAACTTCAAAATGCTCAGCTTAAGACATTTTTTCCCCTCATAGCTTCTTTATGAGCAGAGAAAAACCAACCCACCTGACCTCCGTCTTTTATGATGCAGTCAGTCAGAAGAAAGCTGTCTAAAGACCCAAGTCTGAATTCAGGTGCTGGATGAACTGAGGGGCTCCTCCAAAGTTCATTGTTACATAAATAAGGATTATTTTTAGACTGAGTCATGCAAAGTTTTTTTTTTTTGTAAAAAGAGTCCAGGAATAAAAATATAGAAAAGTGTGTATTAAGTCCTCTTTAATTAATCTGAAAAGAACTATACGCATTTTCTACTTTATAAATTTGTGAACTAAAGATGCATAATGGGGAGACTATAAAATGAAAAATGATAAACATTATTAGGCTCTGGAGAAATGAAAATGTAGACAATGAAGTATTTATTCCGAGAAAAGTCACAAAAAGACATCTTATCAAAAAGTGTTTAATTGAACTTAACTGACAGCTTTCTAAGGAAGTCTTCATTGGGGACAAGAACAAATGGACAACATACAAACAACAGAAGAAGAGCAAATTCTGCTGATCATAGCGACTATACAGTGAAATCTTTGAGCCTAATTTACAGCAGTGCTCTGAAAGAAGGGGCAGAGAGAGAGAAATGAGGTGGTTAAAGACCAAATGATGTTTTGCCTGATCAGATGGAAAAGATGGGTTAGGAGAATGACCGTTCCTCCTTCACCTCCTTCTCCTTTGCTCCATTTATTCTGTGATGGTGAGGGTGAATGACAGCAGGGTGGAGGAGAATGGAGACTGATGGAGAGGAGAGTGACAGGGCCATCTGTCACTCAGCCACTTTCTGGTTTTCTTGGTCTCTCGTTCATTTTCTCCCTTTCTAGTCAGCATGGAGACAAATGAAGGGATGAAAGATGGAAGGTGGTCATCGCTACTCCATGGCTTCCTGATTCTCTTGGTCTCCGCTGATCTCCTCGCTGGCCTCTTTGCCCTCCTTGCTCCTCTTGCTCTTCTTGTGTTTGTGCCGCCGGTGGCTGTCCCCCTCCTCGCTGTCGTGCCTCCTCCTGCTACTGCTGCTAATGAAAGGTGAAGAGGACAGGAGAGAAAAAAATGATCGGAAGAGAAGTAAAGGGCAGGTGTAAGGAGACGGGAAGGAAGAGGAGGTAGGAGGTGAGAAAGAGACACGGACAAAGAAAGGTCGAGATCAATACAGATGAAAGGTGAGAAGAAGAGAAATAGAGACGAGAGGGCAAAGACAAAGGAGAATTAAGAGAGGAAGCGTGGGTTAGACAGGGCAGAGAGGTAGAAAGAAAAAGTATTAAAAACCTTTCAGGGTTTGTCAGTTGAGCATTTTTGTTCCTCTGATATTTCGATCCTCACATCACACATATGACATTTTTAATGACGACATCAAATTGTCTGAAAATTCTTGGGGGGTTTTTGTTGTTGTTGTTGTTAATGAGAAGTCTGCGACTGCTGATGTTAGCTCTGTGACTTCACAGTTTACAGCTGACTTTTTAATTGTTTACAAACACTGAATCTCTCAACGTTTTAGAAGGTCAGATCTCGATAAAACTAACACTTCATGAGCTGCTACTTCTTTTACTTTAAACTGTATTTTCATATGTAACAACTGAAAATTCGTAAAAGCTAAAATATTTCTGTTTAACTCACATGTTTACATTTCATTTCACAACATAAGCTTAGCCCTAGACCACCAACGCTGCATGATTAAAAGTCCAATCATCTTGGAACCCTGTGTGTGTTGTCTGTGAGTGTCTACGCAATAACAGCCAATATTTAATGGCTTCTGGTTTAGTCAGTGTGCCTCAGGACCAATACTTCCTGTTCCTCCCAGTGATCAGTGTTTAAGGATACAGATATAATTCATTAATTCTTAAAGAAAAAAAAAAAAAAAAAAGAAATGCAATAGTGTTTATTTAATGCAATCCGTTTTTTGCCTCCTGTGTTTGCCTGCTCATATATGATTGGCCTAGAACAGGAAACCACAGAACCTCCAGAATCAAAATTCTTTGTCTGCAGAAATACATGAATATTTACATAAAGTATCTATTTACAGTATTTACAGGGGTTAAACTAAGCCCAATAAATAAAACAGAGAGCATCTTTCATCAGCGTTAACTATGTGACAGGCTTTCACTTTTAAAAAGACCAGTAAACTAACCAATAAATAAAATGTCCCATAGTTTGGGAAATAAACTAGTTACACAACAGGGGTGAAAGAAAAACTGTGTGTTCATTTACCTGCGTGAGGACTTGTGGCGCCCCTCTTCTTTCTCTCTGTGCCGCCTCTCTCTGTGTCTTTCCTCTTTCTCTCGGCTTGCACGGTCACGGTGGCGTTCTGCGTAACCACGCTCTTGATATTCACGGTACCGAAACCGCTCGTCGTCGCTTTAGAAGACGAAAAGGAAAGAAGAATTTACTTCATTTACATGTAAAACAGCTCAGTCTCTGGTTAAAGCAGCGTCTTAACATCAATTGTTCACTTTTCTTTTATTACTCTTAATTTCTCTCCTAGATGCTGTTTATTAGTTCTTTAAAAAGCTTCTCTGTCTGTGCTCTCGGTAATATTTGTGATGAGTTTGACAACCGTGTGATGACTATATGTATGATCACTGATACACCAATACCCACAAACAGCTGAAAACAAACTGTTCAAATTATTTGTTTATCCCTTTCTGTGGCTTTACAGATGCCATTCAAATCCCCCAGCAGCCCATTCACTACTCTGTTTTTGTCCCGCTGGTGTACCTGGTATAGCTCATAGCTGAAGGGCTGTGCTCCCTCTCTCGCTCCCGCTCATGTGTCCTCTCTCTGGGTCTTTCTCTGTCCTTGTCTCTTTTGTCATCTCGGCGGGAATAATAATCCCAAGGTTTGGAGTTATCTATCATCGGAGGCCAAGGAGGAGGCACACCTCCAACCATGGGGGGAGGGTAAGCACCTGAAAACAAATAAGAGGGAAAGCTGGAGTTCATTTAAATAAAAATATGTAACTACGAATGATGATAGTGCAAATGTATGCATTTGAACATGCATTTTTGTAGCGTTTGCCACATCTGTCACTGACAGCACCAGATTACATTGGTCTGTACCTTGAGGAAACGGATACGGAGGAACAGAGCGTCCATCATAACCTCCTGGATGGCTGCTTTGAAAACACAGAGAAAGGAAACATATTACTTCAGAGTGTGTATGTGTGTGCGTGTTGTCTTTTCACTGACGCAACGATTACTGTTCAAACAAAGTCATATAACACCAAATGGCATTGTTATGTTTCGTTATATAATCGTCCTACCTTTTCTCAAGTTTTAGAACTGAATGAAAACACATTAAAAAAGATGAGGCTGTGTTTCCTTACAGATTAACCCTAGGGTACACAGCTTGAATAACTAAGTGGGGGGGTGGGGGTTACTTTAAACTTTGCACCAAAAAGAAAAAGAAAAAAAAAGGCCAAAGCAAACCTTTTATATAATATCTATACAGTGTCACTGAACTGCAGGTCAGTGCGCCAGTGCACATGTTTGGGGTTGTAACTAGAAGAAAACGGACTTAAAGTGTGTGCACAGGTGTAAAATGCAGCTGAAAACACTTGTGAATACATGTCTATTCACTATGTCTATGTCAAGTTTTTTTCAAGCTATACATTTAAAATGTTGCACTAGCTTTAAAAACATCCATATTTAAAAAGTGCTAGAGTTGAACTGCAACTGTGTGTGTGTGTACAGATGCATTACCTGTCCATAGTGGGGATGATAGAAGGAGGAGGCCCACTAGTTGGTGGAGGAAAACTAGGAGGAGGGACAGTAATGGGCAACCCTACAAAGAAGCAGAAGGAGCGAAGAGAGTAAACATGCTGAAAATATTGCATAACAATAATAATAATAATAATAATAATGACGATAAACATTAAAACAGAAAACTGAACTTACTGGGTGGGGGGATGAGTGGGGGTGCAGTACTGACGTTTGGTGGCGGAGGGAGAAATGGCGGTGGGGGAATGTTTGGAGGAAGTGGTCCAGGAGGGAAGAATGCGGGAATCTTAGCCGGAGCAGGCTCAGCCTCTGATGTCGAGTGCTCAGAGATTACCTGCACAACAACAGAGAGGTGAGAGGTGAGGAGGAACACCAAGAGAGCAAACATCACACAGTTTTAATGTCTGTCAACATACTAAAAACAGCTGCCTGATGCTTTTTCATGATCAGAAGTTGAGTTTGCCATACTCCGTAACCACAAAGTCTTCTGAAGCCCTGAGGCGTAACCCAGCGTGCACCTCACTAGAAACATGTCGGGTGGACAAAGTGTCGAACTACTGTCAGTACTACTCCTCTTGTGCATTTCCAGTTACTTTTTCCCTGCTGTTTTTGAGTTCATCAGTGAGAGAATAACAATCACTGCTCAGTATAAGGAATACGATTCATAGAAAGACTCACAAATGTCAGCAAATTCCTGGAGGGAGATTGCTGAAACCATCCTAATGGATGTGAGAGAACATACAAAGAAGAGGAAAAAAATGTTTGCCTCTAAAAACGAAAAACAAAACAAAAACCCACAACAAAGAGCGGGAACCCATGAAGGAAAAAAGTCCAAGCATTTTATTTGTTTCTAACGGCTGGGTGTGCATATAAAACACTGAGGCGCGACCACAAGATAATTAACACACCAGCACGAGCATAAATGCCAACAACAACGCTGGCCACTTATGTAGGTTACATCATAAGCTACACAAAGACTCCCCACAGAAATCTAAATCAGGCCTTATGCGGTGTTTTGTTCACTGTGAAAGACGCATAAATAAACTATAACTCGAGGGTTTTTTTGTGAGTTTCTGTTTTTGCTTGTACCTGAATATTGTTGCCCTCTAGATTATGTCGGCGTCGACCCTCAACTCTGCTGATAGGTGCCAACTGTCCACCAATCACATCGATTGTGCCGCTCGATTTCCTAAAAAAAGACAATTTTTTAAAAATGTACATTAAGGTACCGAGCAGGAGCCAAAGAAAATGGGCTCCAGCTACTTTCAAATGTACTACAATCAAAAATAATGAGCAAAATAAACTATAAGCCAAATTCACCAAAAAGTGTCAGTTTCTGTCTGATAATTTAGTAATCCAGGGGTACGTATCATTAACAGTACTCATTAACTATGGCAAAAACAACAACACAGAGATAAAGGCTACTTACCATGAATACTCTCACACTTTCTTTTTAAATTTAGAGGTAAACATTATTAATGTAATTTTTAAGTTAAATTATAAGTTAATCTGAACTTGCCATGAAGTGATTTAGGACTTTTAGAGCATTACAACACTAAAGAAATTGGCACAATTATTGTTTTATTTCGATTATCTTGTTTTGATAAATCAGCAGAAGCCATCATTCTAACTGAAATTAAAATTCAATTAACTGCAGAGCCACCATGACACCATCATATCTGCAACAATCAGCCAAAGTTTAGAACTAAAACAATTTGTAACTTTCTTTTTAAGCTTGTTTTAAATCAGCCTTTTGGGTCTCAGATAAAAACTATAATACCCTTAAAGAACACACTTTAAAAAAATAGTGGTTTAAAAAGAGAAGACATCTTTAAATGGACTTTCCACCTATTTGTGTTGAAAGTACTTGTCATTTTTATTAGCTTTAACCTCCTAAGACCCGAACTCTTTCATGCCATGCATTTTCCATTTCTCTTTGCTATTTGGGCTGATTGTTTTACATTCATCAGGTCCCAAAGAATTACCTGATTTTTGTTTCTGAGAAAAATGAGATCCACAAATGAGGACACTGGTTTTAAATTTTGATAGAACAGTGGCAAGGTAATGTCCCCGTAAATGGATATCAGGCCCTTGTAGAGCACAATTTAGTATTTTTGTCTAGACAACCCAAAATGTGATGTCCACATATGCCAGGTCCTAGGAGGTTTAACTTTAAAATATAAAATTAAACTAGTTTCTGATACTGTTACAATACAACTAAAATAAATATCATTATTAAGGAAACTAATAACCTTTTTAATATGATATGAGAACCTCACATAGTTAACTGGCCTGCTGTTAGTATTTCTTCTCTTTTGCTTAAGCTGTAAAGCTAGAAAGACACATGCAAGTCAACTACACAAAAAGAAAGAAACAAGGGTGAAAATCAAGCTGTCTTTGAGGCTTCAAAAGCACCCAGAGGAGCCCATTCCTTAAACATCTATGCATTTCCCATCAGGCCCCCTTAACCTCGGAGGGACAAGGCCATGCCCACTTACGTATAATAAGACATGTCCTGAGCAGGCGGGCCAGTCCAAAGAGGGGGAGAGATCCTACCATTTTGAGACAAAGGACAGGGGTAATGAGAGTAACACACATAATAAAAACCATGGGAAGGCGCCTCATTTTAACCCCAAGATGGTGTCTGAGAATGTTGGATTTAAAAACTGTTAACACAATAAACTGAAGAAATTTTAACTTTCTTGTACCAAAACTATCAACAATTTACTCCTCGTCCTTCCGTTAAAGATGGCCAGTTAACTGTATGTGGTTGTTTTAAGCATCTTCATCCAACCCTCCCTAGCCCCGTAACTGGATTATGTATTTCATTGTGCGCTTAATCTCTACTGAAAAACTGTAAGTGTGTTTCTCTACCAGACATTTAACATGTGAATGTAGAGGCAGGAGTCTTACCTGGTGACCTGACTGACAGCAGACTTGTACAAGTTGACAGGAGATGTGAAGTCTGGCTTTGAGGTGTGAACTGGCAAACTGGGTATGTCTTTTTCATTACCAGTTCTGCCCTGCTGAACCTGGAAAAGAGACGCAAAAAAAAAAAAAAAAAAAAAAAAAAAAAAAAAAAAAATCAGTCTATTAGCACATTTCATGTGTCTTCTGAAGGAGAACGAAGGTGCTGATTTTAAAGTACAGTCAAGCAATGGTCATGCAGCAGTACACAAAATTCTAAATTTTTCATCATGGTTTTGAAGTCACTGTGCATGTTTTTGGAAACACATTGGCTATATTTCTTACAATTAAAATTCAGATGCTGGTAGATTTCCAGGAAAATACCTAGATACAAAAATAACATGACATAAATGTCTTTGTTCTTTCTTCTGTAAGTCATCTGACATCAAAGTATGTCACTGACTCTGGTTGCTACCTCATCGCTAATCGCTTCCTGCGTGAACGCCCTGTAGAAGCTGCCTCCTAAAAATGCAAGCCCTTACTCATTTATCCACATTACCACATGCTCTGCGTTGGTGGTTAACTGAAGACAAAAGCTAAAACATGTAGTGAGGTCACACAGCTTTCCCCTTTAAGGTACGTGGTCCCGTGACCTGTATGGAACAGCTATGAAACATTTAGCTGTTAGATCTGCTAACGTTTAGGCATTTACATGTTGTATAAAGTGAAATAAAATGCTCAAAAAGAAACTGAGGGTTGGTGGAAGCAGGAGCTGAAGTACAAAAACAAACAAAGACAGAGCCAGCAGTGGTGCAGTGATATCTTACAGTGATCTTGCTTGTCACTGAGCCAACTGTAGAGACCTCGAGGCCCATACGCAGCCTCTTCTGTTTTTCACAGTAAGCCTTCCATGTGTCTTCATTGAAGCCGTAGTTGAAGTAGTCTGACAGATCGGCTCCTACATAAAAAAAACATTCACACATTTTATGAAATTCTCTTTTTTTCTTTTCCTTTTATAAACTGAGGAGCAAATATGGATTTACAGATTCGGCTAAGACTGGATCCACGATGTCAACCTTGCAATTTTCAAAAAGGAAGGAACAGCAAGCAGTTTAAAAAATTAATACCATATTTCTGTTGACTAACAATTATGGATTATGGAATGGAATTAGAGACACATGGTCATATTTGTCTACTAAACAGCAAACATCCTGCAACTTGCACACTGTGGTGTCTAAGATATTAAGAAAATCTCTACTACAGACTTGATGTAAAAGATAAAAGGAGCAGTGACTTCTCCTGCTTGTCACAGACAGTGACATTAAGCAGATACAAAATGTAGACAATGATCTGCAGAGCTGTGCATAGGACTAATGCACAACCACACTAGTCATTTTAGGCTCTGATTAAAGGGTGTTAATGACCTCAAAGCAAGAGTGCCTCCACCACGTAGCGTTTTGTTAAGGCTGGCAATACTTGGAAGCCCAACAGGGTAGGCAACCATCAGTCGTACAGCTACAGAAAGTGGAAAGATGATGGCTCTATAGACAAACACCACAGCAGGCTACTCTTTACAATCTTTTCATAGATTCACCTACGGAAATATTGCAAGTTTTATTTCTTCTACATAGATCTCGTAGACTCAATGTTTTCTTTCGGTCATTTTAGCTGGAGCTGTTCTACTATAGAAGATTTTAGGGAAGGGGGCACACTAGAGTAAAAAAAAAAAAGAAATCGTGTGTTTGATTTATAACACAATAAAAAGCATTAAAAAAGAGAGATCGGTAGAAAAAATGAAATCTGCAAGACTTTTTTTTTTTGCCATATGATATAAAATGCTTATTTACTCACTTTTGGAGGCAGCCTCTGGCTTTTAAATATTTTGTCTATAAAAGCAAAGACACAGACACAAGCACACACGCACCTGGTTTCCTCCATGGTTTCTCTTCAAAAGACTCCATGTCCACCTCTAGCACTGGAACACCGTTAATGTTTCCAGGTGCATCGAGATCCACTCCCTTCAGCTTTGCGGAAACTGAAAATAAACAATACAACAAGTTACGAGAAGACATCACAGTAATGAAACAGGCAAACTGTCTTTATTGTATGTTTTTATTCAGGAAAAAAGAGATTAAGCCAGTAGAGAACGACACCTTGTCCATAAGGTCTGGAGCCTGTTGATTTGATGTTGAGGTTGACAGGTGGGGCTCCATAAGTTCTGGGAGGAAAACAACAGTATTAAGACTCTGAATGAAGCATCCCAACATAAACTCCAAATTACAATTACCATATTCACATCACCCTTTCAGTTTTTCAGCAAATTGATTTATTTAGCTGTTGATAGCTCACTTGAACTTATGTGTTCACTGAAGCATCCTGTTTTATAAGTGGATCAAAAAGTCCATTAACTCCGTCATGTCAAAGCATTAAGAAGCTTGTAGTACAAACAGCTAGTGTTGACTCACTCATTAGGATTCCATATCAAGTCATTATGACATTTGAGATTCTTCCTGGCAGATCCTCTCAGGAGGAGCTTACAGATCTCTCCACAAATGTTCAATTGGGATCTCAGAGACTCAAGGACAGTCAGAATTTTCCTGAAGCAACTCCACATTCGTAGTTTCCTTACACTTACTGTGGCACTGATAGCCTAATCTAAAGTTGCTGCACTGTGAGGTTTGCTTTCAGGTTCTTTTTGAATTATTTATTTGTTAAATTCTAAACAGTTTTCCTGCTCCTGCTACTGAGAAGCACCCCACAGAGCACGATGCTGACACCACCACGCTACATCACAAGGAAGGTACAAGCAAGGTGATGAGCCATCTCCGAATCAGAAACCTCACCCAGCAGCTTTTATTTAAACCAGCCACAAACTATAAAAATATGTACAGCACCACAATTTGCCTCAAACGTACGTGTACTGTGGCGCTCCGGTTTTTATGTCTCCAATCGTGACACGGACATCATCGTCGTCATCGTCACTGTCGCTGTCGCTCTCCACATCCTCGCCTGCAGCCTCACCTGTGGCCTGAAAATCCAGAAACAAAAACAACACAAGAAACATTCAGTGAGTTGAAACTAGGTTCGTAATAAAAACAAACAAAAATTATTGAAACTGTGCATGTAAGCTACACACCTCAGAGGCAACTCCATTTCCTGTAGCGTGCGCAGCAGCATCATCTGTTGAAGCATCAGCAGGGGCACTACAGGTATGAAAACATTAGACACAACAGACCAAATATAAAATTTCTTCTCAGTCCAAAGTTTCTGGGTTCAAAATCTCACAAAGTTTTTCACCTGGGTGGAGATCTGGTGACTGTGAAGGCCACAACATCTGATTTACATCATTTTCATACTCTTTAAACTATTCAGTCATCAGAGCACTGACATCCTAACAGAGGCCATTCTAATAAGGAAGGAAAATTTAATCAAAGGATAAAGGGGATCTTTTAGAAACACTATATTTACTTGCAGTGACCCTTATCTTAAAGAGAACAAGTATTAAAAAAACAAAACATGCCACCAAAATGTCACTTAAAACATAAAGCTGCCACAGCATGACCTCACTGTAGAGGTCAAGGTGTTACATTTTTCCTTTAATCTATCTGTATGTAAAACACTAGGAGAAAATTATGTTTCAAAAAACCATTAGTTTGTTTTTAAGTCTCCTTTAGTAACTTTTAATTAAACTAGATATTTACACGTACTCATGTGACCTGCTGACTTTTTTTGTTTTGGGTTTTTTTTTAAATATGTTTAACCACTTTTGTTATTCAAATTTAAGCACATAATGTAACTGTAAGATGTCTGTATGTTAGGTGGAGCCCAGGTGATGATATATTAGTAAGCCAAAATTATTTTTGGTCTGTCACAGATATGTTAGATGAATCTGTCTAAGGCTGGGGATAATTTAATAATGGTGTCATTATAAAGCATTCGCTATGAGCCAGAGGTACCTTTACTAAACAAGATTAGATTATATTACACTAATTTTATTCTTTGTGCTGCTGCTGTAACAGAGTTTCCCCCGTAGGATCAATGAATCTATGACAGCAGCAATAGTGTCATCAGCATCTGCAGCACATGTGGATGAGTATAAATGAAGAGATGAGGTATACAGTTAACGACTGACAAACAACATCCTCATAATTTTCTCTTTTCAATAATATTCTAACATACTAGATGTAAAGCAATCTAATCAGTCAATCACATAGCAGTAAATGCATCTCGCATGTGATTTTAGTTTGGATGGATCAGCATGACATGGCTGATTTCAGAAATCCACTGGGATTTTCCCATACAACCATTTCTAGGGTTTACAGAGAATGGGCTTGGGAAAATAAGGAAAGAAAAACTATCCAGTTCTCTCAATGCCAAAGGTCAAAGGTAAATGGTCGGGTTGATTCAAGCTGAGGACGGCAGCAGTAGATCATATAACCAAATAACCAACCAAAGAATTGATTTCTGCTGCAACATTCAAATGGTAGGCATGAATATCATGACAGCATTGACAAATCCTGCCTTGTAGCTGCCGCTTAGCGTTGTTAGTGATGTAATGGAGTGGGAGATATTTTCAGTTTGGCTCCCATAACACCAACTGAGCATTATTTAAACACCATATCCTACCTGAGTATTGGTAGGTTCTCAGGTAGGATACAGCCTACCTATATCTCATCAGATTCTCATGGATGTACAGCGATTCATCAGTAGCAACTGTGTGATGTCATGACGTCAACATGAACCAAAATCTCAGATGAATGCATCCATCACTTTGCTGAATCTATGCCACAAAGGATTAAAGCAGTTCTGACAGCAAAAGGCGGCCCAACCCAGTTACTTGCAAGGTGCAGCTAATAAAGTGACCTCTGCGTGTGTATTAATAGTGCCTTTTATCCCTTCCCAGGGATACAGCATCAGCTGAAATCCACCTCAATAAATCTAAAAATTATTAGAAATTGAAATACTTCTAGAGTTCGTGAGAAGATTTTCTGATAGCTGTACTGAACTATATTACCTTTGCTAGTTACTCTGCCAACGCTCGTTGACCCTGAAATGTGGTACACACAGAGGGTTTTTTGTTTTTTTAAATCCAGGCTAGGACTGAATTATAGTTACCTGACAGCAGCGTTCAGCTTGGCTTCTTCATCCTCGTCTTTGCTCTCTGACTCATCTGGAACAGAAATTAAAAGCAACTGAGTTCATTTATCGTTATCTAATATATATTTAACTAAAGTTGTTGTTGTTTTTAACTAACAAGATGAGCTGCAGAAAATACATACGCCACTTCATAGTCCAGTTAAACGTTATAACAAGCCAGAGGAATACTCAAATGATTTGACTCGAGCGGTGCAGCCACAACAGGCCGACCAAAATCCCGCTGCTAGCTTAGCTTCCAGGCTAACGCTCGTGATTAACGGGATAGCGCACAGTGATATCTGTTGTTAGCAGTTAATTAGGAACACAGCGAGAGACATCGTGTTCCACGTCTCTGTCTGTTCGAAGGAACCGTTTCTGCGGACGTCAGGTGGTTGTTTTTACCTCCATACAGCCATTCCTCCTCCTCGTCTCCGGCGCTGGCATCAGTGGTGGCTGTTTTGTCCGCTTCCTCCGCAGACATGTTAAACTTACACGGAGAGCTAAACCAGCAGCGGCTTCAACAACTACAAGCTTCAATAAAGCTCACAGGTGCAAAAATAACAGTAAAACTTCTCCCTTTATCGGGGAAACGTGGTTATGTACATAAATTATGTCTTCATAGGTTCATTTCCAACCTTTGCGAGTCGGAGTGAACCCGGAAGAGATTGGTGGTATCCCGCTAATGTCAAGGGTGATGGGAGAAAACACAGCGCCCCCAGCGGGCAAACTAACGGCTCCTTTTTTATGTCGCGTTTTTTTTAACACGACAGTGAAAGAATTAAATAAAACGTTATTTTGTGCTGTGACAATTAGTTAGATTATTTTTTCAAAGTAACCACCCAAATGCATGCCCGAAAGTGCTTCTTCACTCTCTTTTCCAGCTCTGCTTTTCTTCTAGGAGAAAGTGAAACTTTGCTACAAACTTTATTACTCAGTACAACCTGAAGGGCATTTCAAGCTCTTCTGCTGCCTTTTTGTTCTGTTATCTGTGAAGATGATCCCACACTGCTTCAATGATGTTGAGGTTTGGGTTCTGGGGAGGCCAATCCATGACTGATGGTGATCCTTCTGTGTTTTTGAATCCAGGTATACTGTTAGTGCATTGGCATTGTACTTGGGATCATCGTTATTATGAGAAATGAAGCCGATGCCAGTCAGACAGACAGAGCCTCCATCATGCTTTATGGTTGGCCCTAGAGACTCACTGTTGTACCTCTCTCCTGACCTCCTCTGTACATAGTGACAATTCGAATCAAAATTTTAAAATCTGGATTCATCACTCCAAGATCTGTTGGCACTAATTTTCAGACCAGCCCTCATGTAATCTGGCATACCTCGGCCTTTTGTCCCTGTTTCTATTCCCTTCCTTCACTAAGAAAGGCTTCTTGCTATCCGCCCTTCCACTGAGAACATTTCTGAAGAGGCCAGATGCAACCCTCAGCTCCTGGGTCAGGTCTTTGTGGGATTTTCTTCTATTTCTTAAGGACATGGCGTTCAGATACTGTTTATCTGCTGTAGAGAGTTTTTTAGGCCTTCCACTTATTATTTTTTTACTGTTCTATTCCAGTTTCCTCAAATGGTTTTAATGGATACCCTGCACATATCCTGAGGTATGTCAAGTTTTTCGCTCTGGAGTCTAGACTCTCGTGGTGGTGAAGATAAGATGGAGGCTTGGATGAGTGGTTTGCATGAGGTGGAGTTGGGGAGGAGGTGGGTTGCATGAAGGAATCTGCAAGGACGAATGAAAGATGGCCAGTGCGATGTAAAGTACGTAGAGTGGAAGCTGATTGGCAGAAAGATGACTGGACTAGAGCAATTATGTCAGCACTGAGTTTTGCAGCGTGGGAAAATGGAAGTGATGTAAAGAATAGACTGACAGCCAAACACGTAGGAAAGCAGACAGATGAGTCAGTACTGATCTTCCTTATTGAACTTACATACTTCATAAATGGGAACAAATTATGTGGTTTTTGACAGGCTTCAAGTTACCAAAGTGCCAAAGCATACGGCTTATTATCTGATCTTAGCTTCTCTGCTAAAATTTTGATATGTGTTGACATAACACATTTACCTGAAAAAGTTTAGACACAAAGACTGGACCTAATATTGGTGAAAAAGCAGCCAATGTCCACAGAAACCCCCCTGGAAAGCCCAGTATTGAACAAAAGTATTGTTCAACACCACTTTAAAGAATAAGAAAGTCTGGCACCTTGGAAGCAAAAATGTAAAAAATGAGGCTCAAGACTTGTGTAATGTGCTTTACATTTTTCATCTTATTAAAGAAAGTATAAGTGTTGCTATTGATTGAAACCCTGGTAGCAAATTTTCTCATATTCCTATCTCCACAAGCATTGGGAAAAATGAAGCCCCTCAGGGCCTCAGCACATGCGAAGCATAGCAGAGCAGGATAAGCACATGTCCAGATGATTAAAAAAACACTGTGTACTCCATTTAGCTGAGTGAGTTTCAAGCTCCTTGTCCTGCACGAAGGCTCAGTGTCACGTCTTACCATGGTGCTTTCATCGTTCATTAAATTAGCTCCCCCTGCACTTATGCTGTAAATGATCAAAGTGCCTGATCTGTTTAAGAAAGTTGTGTCTGAGTCTGAAGGCAGTACAGCCAGTGGCCTGGGGCACACACTGTACCTCATGTAAAAGGCCATGTAGACGCTTCAGCCTTCTATTTGTTTGCATTTCCGCCTGGTAAATTGACATAAATAAATCTACTTTTGTTTTTAGTATATCATGGGATGCCACACTTAAGATAGTCTAATGTGTTTTCAGCTGAACTATTTAGTCCTTCGAAATGTTTTGATGGTTCTCATAATCTGTTGGCTTCTGTCTATCCACGGGAAAATGTGTACCCAGAGGTGAAGGTGGTACTGGCTTCCACTGAAATATGTTTAGACCTTTATTATTTTGAAGATTTTAATATATAAGCCAACTAATGTATTATACAATTTTATTATAAATAAAGCCAGCAATGCAACAACTGTGATTAACACCATCTCAGGCTCCAATATCACAGTTGTACACAACTAAGGATACCCTTTACCTACAAATAGCCAGGGAAGCACCCCTGAATATATTTGAGAAAAGTGTGTGGACATGTAGACATTCTTTGTGAAGACGAGCACTCTTACATTTGTAGAATAGCCTCCACTCTTTTGAAAATGTTTCTGCAAGACTGTAGACTCTCACTGCAGGAGTTTGCTCCCATTCAGACATTCAGCAAGGCTGAATGTTCGGCTTGTACTACTTTGATATGCTGCAAAAATGAATAAAGGTAGCAGCTATATCAAAGTATTTCAAAGTCTATTCTGGACAGTAAGCATTTCCCTGCCTCTAGTTGGCTTTGATAGAAATGAAACTTCACTGGACAAGGTAATCATAAAAAACCAAAACACAAAGAAGTTGTGAGGGCGGAATTGCAGGTTTTCCAAGGACAATGCAAGTTTTACAGCTAAGCCATCTCTGGAACAGCAGTAGAAGCAACTAAGTACATTTCCTTATGCAGGCTACTTCAATAAAGCACAATTTTAAGGTTATTATTTCGTAGTTTTTGACTATTTTATCTGTATTCTTTATTTTTTGGTTTATAGCAAGTAAGTTGTTACTAATGCAAATTATAAGCAATAAATAAATGATGTTAAACAATGTTATGTGTAAGCCAGAGGTTGTGAAAACAAAAGAGCTCTTCACCAAAGCCAATGTACTATATTGTAATTTTAAGAAAAGTAATCCAGATTCACAACAAAATTTATTGAGGTATTTCTCTGGTCGCTATCCACTTCTCCACCAGGTTTCATGAAGTTCAGCTCGGTGGTTTTCGTGTAATCTTGCCGACAAACAAACGAATGCCACTAGAGACATACCTCCGCATCAGCTCCTGCCTTAGAAAAGGAATAAAGACTTAAACTTTGCCTCTCTCAAAGAGCTTTTATAAGTTTATAACCTCAAGAAGCAGCTGCAGACTCATCAGCAGCGAAATGACTTCTCATGATTGCTGTTGTGGTTGTTTGCGCAAGAAGTTGCCTGCTAATGCAAAGAAAACTCTTAATGCATTTATGGCCTCTGACCAGTTAAGTGGAGCCACTTTAGCTTTGTCAGTAAAGGACAAGGAAATCTGTGGATTCTCTCACTCTCCCTCAGTTTTTACAGTGGAAATTACACAGAGGCGTGGCCTGAGTTCTGACACTGGTTTATCTGAGGCTGAAATGAAATTAATTTTTATGTAGTGCGTGCTCTCTCTCACAGGGAGAGTGAAAAATGGGATGGTAACACTATAGTTGTGATTATATTGATTTTTTTCCCCCCATACCGTATGTGAGAACCACACAGGGGTTCATATCACGGGAATCTACTGTATCACATCATATGTGTGAGCTTTTGTGCGGCTCCCCCAAGTTTACGGTGTATTCACACACACACCACACAAACACACACACACACACACACACACACACACACACACACACACACACACACACGTACAGGGACTAATGGTCTCAAACTTAAACTGATCATGGAAATTGCATTTATTTCATTCACTCTCTCTCCCTCTTACGCGTCTCTCTTCCAGTCTGTTACTCCTCTGTGTTTTCTGATCACATTCCCTCCCTTTGTTTTCTTTATACCCCCACCTGCTTTTCATGCTCTTTTCTCCCTTTTCTCTTTTCCTTTCCATGTACTCAAGAGCTATTTAAAGTCAAATTTACTTAACTGAGATGATCGTAATTGGATAAAGTCTTGCAAAGCATCTTTTGAGACAAAAAGACAACAAAGCAACATTTAAAGTAGAAAAGCACATCCTCCCCAAGGTTCAGTGCCAGGGTCCTGTTTCTTGAGAGAAACGATACAGATCTAAGAGTTCCTCTGTCATTCCCACCTGTCCATCCATTCATTGAATTTTGCTTAGTAGTTTTTGTGTAATCTTGCTGATAGACAGTGTTAATCACTTACCACCAACTTAATTCTCACCTTGTCACTCTCAAGGTAAACCCTGCTTCAGCATTTACAGGTGCCATCAAAGACCTGGGCCTTTTTTTCTTACATACTTACAAACTTATTTTGGTAACTGGGCATGGATCTCTGTGTTTTTCTGCTTAAGTAGCTGCCCCTGTGACCCGATAAACTTACAAACTGGACTTTATTATGCAGCCAGAGGAGGAGGAGTCAGCACTCAGGCACTTTGCATTTCATCTTTTATCTACAGTCTGTGCATACAACAACCATGCACAGAGATCTGCAGAATATAATGAGAACGAAAGAAAAAAAAAACACATTTGTCAAACAGAGCAGGAACGTGATTTAAAATAAAATGTGGTTGAACTCTTGGATGCAGTGGCAAAGGTCAAAACCACAGTGGAAGGAGATGAAAGCGGTTTGGAGGGAGTTCAGTTTGCTGTGTTGTTGCCTGTGTTTTTCCTGCGGGCAGTGATCTGCTTTGACACACTGTGCAGCTTTTCTTCGCCTGTTTTTCCCTGACGATTCCTCTGCCTTCTCTCTCCTCTCTCTCTCTGTCTTGTTCCTGTCTGCTTTTCATCCTCTTGCACCTTGTTTATCTTTATTTCCCTTTCTCCCCTTCACCCTATGTGCCACCCTGTCTCTCTCTGAGTTTCCTCCCTCCCTGCATCCATCCCTCTCTCCTTACGGTGGATTAGAGAGGCTTACAGCCTAGTCGATCCTAATCGGGTTTATCCAAGCAGAGGGCGATCGTTGGGCTATCAGTAATTACACACGCTGATATTAGCTTCCCCTGATATGCACCCTGGCACATTTTCAATCCACATCATCTCTTTGGATCAAACAAATGGTTATATCAACGGTATGATGCAATGACAGCTTAAGGTGGCATTTTCTCCTTCTTTGTTTTGCAATACAAAGATCCATCTGTTCTTTAATTACGGACGTTTCATTCAAGCTAAGGCCTTACAAAATAAAAGATCTGAGTTTGTTTTAAACTGTTTTAATGTGAAAATTCAGAATATAAAACTTGTGTTTTCTCTGCTGTTGTTTCAAGCAAAAGTTTGACATTTTAGGGTTTTTCATCTATTGGAAAAAGATGAAAAGATCTCTTTCAGTTTCATGTGTGTCTGTTAAATATGAAGCTCCAGACAGCAGGCAGGTAGCTTAACTTAGCACAAACACTAGAAACAAGGAAACAGAAAGCCTGACTCGGTCCAAAGTGCTTGCTGATAGGGGGACGTGTGAGCTTTCTGTATTGTAGGTTTCAGCTTATTTACAAATCAATTAAAATGCAAATACTAGTATGATAATATATAAAATAGTTATGAAATGGCGAAAAGCTATCATCAGCTTATAAACAAGGACCCAAACACACCAAATAAATATATAATATTCGACATACGTAATCATACCAATAATATCCTAAAATTAACTCAAGGATCCTAACATAGAAATAACACTAATCCAATACATCCAGACTGTGGCACATAAATACAGTAGTATAAACCTTACAGGACCATCTTTACCTTACAATATGAAGTGCCTCAAGGCAACTGTTGAATTTAATGTACATTTTATTTAAGCCAAAAGTTTACATGGTTAGGGCCACGACCACATTAGGTAACAGCCTGGAGCTAATACAGGTTACAGAACTGGACCTGTGCACCTTGATTGTGGTGTTGGTGTTTTACAGAGAGTTTTTAATACTTGAATTAAACCAAAATTATGGTTTGTAGTTTGGTTAATAAACTAACAAGTCTATGCTCCAGTTCTAGTGATTGTTCCAGTATTTATTTGGATGATATTTGACACTAATTGTTGTTTAAAATGTTGTCATTATCTATCTTTGAGACAGAGTACGGTTGTCCACCAGTGCACTGTGCATTGATGGATTGATACAGAACTTTGCTACTCTAACTTAGCAGTCAAAGTGCTTTTTACTACAAGCCACATTCATAAGTGCTTTCTAACAAACAGATCATAAAGTCGCACTGCAATGGATGCATTGTGGGCACTTTGGGGTTCACTATCTTGTCCAAGGCCAAGGAGGAACCAGGGATCAAACCACCAATTTTCTGATTGGTAGATGCCTACCTCTATCTCCTGAGCCACAGCGCCACAATGCATACAGCAAGATTGCTTTGATTTTAGTCACTATATAATGAACAAGTGCACAGACTGAAAATTCAAACATTAATTAAAGACACTTGATGTAGTGCAGAAAACTGGGAGTGACTGACTTCATACATAGCCCAGACCAATACACAACCTCTCCTATTTTTCCAAGCAGTTTTTCTACAGATTGCAACAAAACACACACCACACACACACACACACACACACACAACAGATATGGCTATGATATCAATTGCATTCAAGGATTTAAGGGTTGTGCTCCCGTGCAGAGATGCTCTCTGACAGCTGCACACACCAAGGACAAGTAGTTCTTCACATTACCCCAGCAGCATGTTTTCTGTCTCAGTGAGTACAAAGGGTCCACGAGTGTTTCAGTGCACATTTCTTTATGCAGCCACTTAACTACAAGGGCACCCACTGAGCATGCTTCCTCCAAGCTGTCTCCATGTGAACTAGAAAGCAGTAAAACAAAAACAAGTGAGTATAATCCTGGCCTTGTGCTACTTTCTGCTTGGAAAACTCGTGTGTAATTTTAGTGCAGTGGCTGTGCAGATAAATATATGGTGACCATAAATTTCAGGGTACACAAACATCCTCGTGAACATCCTCTGAAGACAAAACTTATTTAGATGGACAAAGCTTAACAAAGGCTTAATTCACCACCAAAATACTTTTTTTAAAACCATGATGCTACTTATTCAAAGTTATAGTGTTTATTCATGCCATAACCAAGGAAAATCATCTAAACTGTAAAATACATCAGTGTATCCAATCAGTTATATGAAAATAAATGTAAGACAGTGTTTTCTTCTTAAAAGTGTTTTTTTATACTTATAAATGTGTCTTTTTGATTATTTTTTTTACTTAGCTTTTTGTCTGATCTGCTCAGTGGTCATAATTGATATACAAAACACCACAACTGAACCATGGATGGACACTTAACAACCACACAGAGGGGGTAAAAACAAAATGGACACAGATATCAGGTTTATAATGCCCAGTCAGCAGACAGAGAAGAGTGTTGGATTGCATTGGAAAAAAAGATTATACTGAGCTTTTAGTCCATCATCAGAAGAAGAAATGATGAGGTATTCTTTGGGTTTAAATGTCTGCGTGTGTCTGAGTGTGTGTGTGTGTTTGTATGTGTGTTTGTGCCAACAGGCAAAGGTGTACATAGACACCTGCCTGAGGGCGTGAAGATAGCTCCATTTGTAGGTGATTGAGTTTGGGCGAATAGATGTGTGTTTGTGTGTCTATCTGTATGTGTGTGTGTGCCATGTTTACATATCTTTGTGGGGACCAAAAATTGGAAGTTTACTATACTTGTGGGGACCAGCAGCCCTCATGGGGACAAAGTACCCGTCCCCATTAGTGTGAAGACATTTGTGAGACTCAAAATGTGGTTTTAGTGTCAGGGTTACAATTAGGTTACGGTTAAGTTTAAGCACATTAATTTTTGATGGTTAGGGTTAGGATAAGCAGCTGGGGAAATCATAATGTCAGCTAGATGTCCCCACAAGAATATGAAAACACAACTCTCTGTGTGTGTGTGTGTGTGTGTGTGTGTGTGTGTGTGTGTGTGTGTGTGTGTGTGTGTGTGTGTGTGTGTGTGTGTGTGTGTGTGTGTGTGTGTGTGTGTGTCACTAAAAAGAAGAGAGAGAGAGAGAAAGAGAGAGAGAGAGAGAGGCAGGGGGAAAGGTGAAAGAGAAAGAAGGAGGAGAGAGAAGAATGCATCACGTAATCTAATCTAAGTGGCTATTTTTCTTGTATAAAACCTGGGCTGCCCTCAAAGAGACCGCTGTCCTCATCTGTCTAAAAGCAGTGAGTGAGTCATGCTGTAGGGCTATACACACTCACAACACACACACACACACACACACAGACACGCCAAGTCACAGTGAGTCAGCCCAGATCTGCTATAGATGCTCACCTCAATAATGAATAATGAAATAGGGAAAGGCATATAAACTGCTCAAATAACATGTGAACTCAGTGGATAGTAGACATATGGATGATCCTGATGGACGCACACAGTGACATCTTCACAGAGCACATGAGCAGCTGGACTATGGGCGGGTGAACAGGTGGATTGTACTCCGGCACCTTGAGGTTTGTGTTTGTCCACAGGTGGAGAACATTCAACCGAAGGTCGTCACTGCCAGCTGGATGGAGTTGTCTTGAAAACAATGGTTTTGTCAGCATTTCAGGGGATTTCAGTTTCCAGTTTCTAGTCAATGAATCAAAGGTTCCAGCCAACAGTTGGATAGCTTAGCTTCTAACAGAGCCTAGAATTAGCAGGACTATAGATATAGATAACCAAATGCATCCATTTCCGACTGCTGCTGGTCTACTGCCCATTCCCATTCTCCCACACCATCCCCACTCCCCACAGGCTGCAGGTCTCAGACGGATCATTCATCATCCCAGATTTGAACTACCCCATAACCCCACCTGACACAACAAATGTATGACTGCTGCTGGTCTTCTGCTCTGGCCCTTCTTTATACATGTCAGGAAAGGCTGCGCAACCAAATGGATTTCCCCTGCAGTGATTTTTCTGCCTTAATGATATTCAACTGATACCACCATCACTGGTCGCATTTTCCAGAAACAAATAACACAAACAGATAAATCATTTCTTTAAAAAGTCTATAAAAAGCAATGTTATGCCTCTGTTCCAGTTTGTTTAGCCTCATCCCGCCATCATGTGCTATAAAAGGCACAAACAGCTGCAGGGAGATGCAGTGAGGTTAGAGATAATCATGTGTACAAGAATTTCACACAAACAATCCCAGTGTCTTCTCAAATATTACTCTTGAGCACCAGGAAACACGCACACCTACAGGAAAAAAACATAACATTCAATAATTTCTCTCGTGGGATCAATAAAGTATCTATCTATTGATCTATCTAAAAGAGGCACATGAAACCAACACATAACCACACACACTTAAACACGGAGAGCTAACCGAAAGGCATAAAACAAATTAAACACCTATTTATGGTCTCTCAGCCACCAGGAGGCCCTAAAAACAAATTAGAAGGGCAAATTTCTTTTCAGCATTCCCTGCTAAATGTTTTGTGATACCATCGAATAAAATGAGCTTCATTTAGCCTTTTAGGCTTTGTTCTCGCAAAAAACTCATATTTATTTATGATGAGCTTAATGTCCAGATGTGAGAGTATAAAAGGAGCAAGATTTCCAGGATTTTCAATGTTTTAGATGATGCTTTTGGGGTTTAGGGGGTTTGTGTTTACACTTTTTTTTTTTTTTTAATGAAACCCAAAATGAAGACCACAAGATTCCAGGAAAAGCCAAAATTTCATTCCCCCAAAAAACGCACACAGAACAAACTGTTCAGGTGGAAGCAATAAAACCCAAAAATTGTGCGTGAAAGTGGGAGAAAATACAAAGATAGACAGCAAAACTACAAAAGGCACACAGAGAAAGTAAGAGAGGAAGCGACTAGAAGCTTAACGGGGAGTAAAAACAGGAGCAGAAACTGCACCAAAATCCAAAACCACGACCATAACTTGAACATCTGTCAGTAAGACTTCTTCTGCACAAGAAAGGCGTATTTGAAGGTGCATCGTGCAAATCTCAGATTATAACATAACGAAGTCAATACACTTGATGATGTCTACAAACTTATAGAGATTTTTTAAGAATAAGGTCACATTTTATAAATCTGTGTTAGAATAGTCAGGAGACCACACGAGCCTTGAAGCAATTCATGCTTGCTGTAATCCTTCCTGCTGTTCTCGAGCATTAAAAGATCAGTTCCTATTTCTAATGATGTTGGTGGTAAACAGTGTGTATAATTACAGCGCCCGTTAAGTCAGACCTGTGTCTGTGTTCCTACTGGCATCTAAAGATCTAATGTGGAAAAGTGACCACGTCAACCTCCATCATATTCTGGTTAAAAACGTTTGCCTGACCTTGCACATGGCCAAATTAAGAGCGTTTATTGGCTCTTTCGGGGCTACAGAGTTGATTAAATCTGGGAAAAGTGAGACCGCCATAATGCTGATTAGAGTTGGGAAATGTGACACTATGAAGTGCATCGCAAACTGAAAGAGCTCCTGCGGGGAAACTCCTGCCAAGCGAGAGCTGTCATCATCACAACAGGACACGCTGGCCCAGTCGAAGTGTGAGGACAGGCTGCTGCCATAATAATACTTTATTACAATGTCTGTAATATAAAAAAGGATCATGTTATTTAACAGAACAGTTGATCCTCTGTATCCCTGCACCACCCAGGACTTTTATTGATGGAAAATTTACTTATTCTTCCAAACGACTGAGTGAAGATGATTTTTACGGTTTTTTTTCCAGTAATAACAGACTCATCACCTTGGCCAGACTCCAACCAATGCGGGACAGAAAGGAGTGGCAATGAGCCAGAGCAGGAGGGAGGGAGAGAGGCGCTGCACTGTGTCTTTAAGCTCCAATGAAATCCATCAGGGGGAGCCAGGCTGCTGGATCATTGTGTCCGTGCGCTCATTACGTTGGAGGAACCTGTGCCGCGTTATCGCGCTGGACGAGGTCTGATTGTTTTAGACACAGGATGGTTTTGTCTGCGCTTGAAACGCATGGAGTAGAGTGAAAGACTTGAAAATCACCCGACAATGAGATTCCGCTGGGCTCTTTGTGCCTCGTATTTTATTTTGCTGCCACTAACCGGTAAGAAAACCACTTGCGATGTTATTTCAGCGCACCGTGTGGATGTGTGGTTTTTTTTATTCTCAGTGTTGACTTTATTTCTTTGTTATGTTTTTTCCTTCCAACTCTTTGAGTGGGTAGTTTCAGATATTCTTACGTTTTACTGCTGTTATAGTGGTGGAATTTCTATCACGGCATCCTTAATGCTTGTCACCCTATGGTAATAATTCAAATTATTTATTTCTGTACTTTTTTCGTGCATTATTTTAGAGTCAGTGCTTCTTCAGCTCTTATTCCGTCTCCCACCTGTGCGACATGTGCTGCTGTCACCATTAAAGAGTCTTTTTTGCCTTTACTTCAGAGTATAGACGTAAACAGCCGAGGAAAACAGCGTGCATCTTTGCGCATGTTTAGCGCAACCTCCTGTCCGTTTACTGTTTTTCCGGACTGTTTCAAGTCAGTCATTTAGTGCTAAAGGTAAATGTAAAGCTCATGCCAACCCGCCAGCTTAAGTCTACAAATCATTTGTATGCATAACTGTTTAGTGGTGCGCTGGAAATACCTTTGGCGGGCAACAAGTGTGTGTGTGTGTGTGTGTCCCTGTGTGTGCCTGAGTGTTTTGTTTGAAGAGGATTAATTATTTATTCCACCCAAACGAAGAGGATAAGGTTGAGCATCCTACCAGAACAGCAAAAGAAACAAAGAAGAAAGAGAAGAAGAAGAAGAAAGAAAGAAAAAGATACGCATCTTCTACCACAAAGCACCCGCAGCATCTTGACATCTAACAGCTCTGGATGTTAGGATCAAAGCTTTGTGTTTAGTCACATAACTGCCTCGGGTTTTGTTTTTTGTTTTTTAATACTGAAACCGTTCGCTTGTTCAAATAGTTCAAATCACTGGTTGCCAAACTCATATTCTGAGAGATGCAGCATTAAAAACATGCCCTCACACCCCGCGCAAACACAGATGTGGATATTTTGGAAGGGAGGGAGGATTCACATCCTTCTCCTTTTTGCTTTCTGAGCGCTGCTTGAGCCTGGAGGCACAACAGTCACATGAAAATCCTGTTTTTGAAATGGTTCTTATCATGTGCAAATCTACGGGAAAAAAGAGAGAAAGAAAGTGGGGGAAAATGGGGGAAAGGGGGAGTTGACTGGTGGAGCTTAAACTAAAATGTCAGCTGGGTTTACTCATCTTAAGGGAATAGGTTTAGGGACCTTGATGCATGATTACTCAGCGGCTGTATAACTCATAATTATTGATTCTTCAATTGAGCTGTCGTGGTTAGATAGCACTCTCTCTTCAGGGAGTCTCTGTCAATCATGCCATCCTGTTTAACCACCACACTGGGCACTCTGATCTTAAACGATCAATCAAAAGTAAAACAACAGCAATTATTTTGATATTTTGAGTCCTAGTCAAGCCAGGATACTATGCTGCTTTCTTACAGCATTTCAGCTATGAGGAATTGTTTGCTTTTTAGTCTCATGTGGTAGTATTTTTAGATCTCTGGAGTGGCAGTCTGCTAACACAACAAACAGAAAATGCTGTTTTTTGTTACATGTACTTCAGGATTTCTGATTCCTGGTAGCTATTTTCACAATTTTCTGACCCTTTAGAAATCAAGCTATTAATGGAATAATCAGGAAAAAATCTACATCAGCTCTAATCTGTACACCTGTTCACCTGCTTGTTAATGCAGATACCTAATTAAATAATCACTTGGCAGCAGCTCACTGCATTTTGGCGTATAGCAGCGATCGAGACAGTCTGCTTAATTTGAAACAGAGTATGAGAATGGGGAAGGACAGCGGTGTAAGTGATTTGGACCTGGCGTGGTTGTTGGTGCCAGACGGTCTGGTCTGAGTGTTTCAGAAACTGCTGATCTACTGGAATTTTCTCTGCGAATGCCTTGTTGATGCCAGAGGTCAGATGAGAATGGCCAGACTGCTTTGAGCTAAGGGGAACAGTAAGTCACATAACTGTTTGTTAGAACTCTGGTATGCAGAAGATCATCTCCGATTGCATAAGATATTAAACCTTGAAGCAGATGGGCTACAGCAGAAGACCACGCCGGGTGCCATTGCTGTCAGCTAAGAACAGGAAACTGTGGCTACAATCCACAGGCTAATTAAATTTGACATTAGAGGATTGGTAAAATGTTGTTGGGTCAGATCAGAATAAATTTCTGCAGCAAAATTCAGATTTCAGGGTCAGAACTTTACATAAAACAGCATGAATGCATACATCCATCCCGCCTTGTATCAATAGTTATGACAACAGTGCACCCATCTTCTAATTGCTGCCCCTATAAAGCTAAAGCAATCTCAAACCATTCACTGTTCACTGTACTTAAACGGCCTCCATAGTCACCAGATAGCAATCCAATAGAGCACCTTTGGGATTTGGTGGAACAGCAAATTTATACCATGAATGTGTAGCTGAGAGATCTGCAGCAACCGTGTGATGCTATCATTTCAACATGGACCAGAATCTCTGAGGAACGCTTCCAGCACCTTGCTGAATCTGTACCAAAAACAATGAAAGCAGTTTTAAAGGGGCTATATGTTGAAAAAATGTTTAGATTAAGAACAACATCTCCGCTATGTCTTCACTGGTTTTTTTTTTTCAGAGCTTGTATTTAATTATATAATGTATATTAATACACCTGAAAGCAGTAGCATTTCTTTTCCTTCTGGTGTGGATTTTTATCCAAGCTGAACCCATTCAAAATTAGCAATAGGTCCACCATCCATCACCCTTAATGTTCTTCCTCTCTTCCAGTGTGGTCAGAGCCACTCATCTCCCCCAGTGGGCCTCACATCGTAGTTCCCAAGAGGGGGAAGCTAGAGCTGCGCTGCTATGACAATGCCACAACATCTGGCGCCCCGCCCAGGTTAAGGTGGTACAGGGACAAGTCTCGCAAGCTGGATGGAGAGGTGCAGGAGGGCAACGTGGCTTTTGTCAAGCTATCAGCCGCCCAGCTTAACCACATGGGTCGCTATATATGTGTGAATAACATCACACTGGAACAGAGCTCTATCTACGTATACGTGAAAGGTGGGTGTTTAACGTGGGGTGGGGGGAATGGCGTCTGGATGTTTGTCTTCACAACATTAATCCAAATCTTTACCTTTCTGTCATCTCCCTAGACCCCTACAATGCTTTCCTGCACATCATGATAAACATCAAACTGGTGCGAGAAGGCGATAGCTGCACCATTCCCTGCCTTGTTACTGACCCTGAGGTCACCCACCTGGGTTTGGAGACCTGTGACGGACGACCTCTGCCCTCTGGTATGAGATATAAGAGTGACCTTCAGGAAGGCATCACCATCAACAACATTCAGAAGGAATACGATGGCTGCTACGTATGTGTGGGACTTCTTCATGGAGTCAAAGTGATGTCAAGTAAATACAATCTGGAAGTACGACTCGGTAAGTAAAAGTCAAAAAGCATGAAAAAAGCATGAAATTACCATTCATGTTAATAAGAGATTAGTCACTTTTGTCCAGAGTAATTAATTACTGGTGGTATATCCCCTTCAGTGTGCATATATAGAAAATACAAGGTCTTGTTACAGAACAGAGCAGGCATCAGTGACAACAGGCAGGACCCTAATTAAGTCAGACACGGCTTGAACAAGAGGACTGAGGAAGGAAGTGGGATTCAAAGCAGCTGGAAGATGTCCAGCAGCTGCCTGATGTATGGAAGAGTATCAGCCGAGCCATCAGCTGATGTGGGCTGGCACTCAGATGTTGTTGTTATCACCTAATCTATCCAGATTGTGATCGGAGCTTGACGTTTGCAGCGTGCCTAAATGAACACCATGTTTAAGTTGTTTCACTGGTGTTAATGAAGCTAAATGTGGAGGAAGAAAACAATGGGTTTACTGCCACATTCATATTTCTCTTCATGCCTGAAATACGAAAACCTCCATCTATGAGCAGCTGCTCAGAGCACAGAAGCATCTTTAGAGGAACTGTTTGAATTAGGAAAAGGGAAAACTGCAAAGTCACTAGCAGGCGATGGTGAAGTGGAAAAAACGTCCATACTTCACCCGTAATTAGTAATTGGAAGTTAAAACCACAGCATTTGCTTTCACTGATGCCTCTAAAAGCATAATGGCATGTCATTAGTTCTGCAGGAATTTGGTTTGATGCAAACTGAAGGATTTTAATTCATGAAATCATCAGTCAGTAGCTGCCTAGACTTTGGCAGCTATTGACATTTTGCTCAATATCACAAATAAGCGAAATTGTAGCATCGTAAAAAGCCAGAGCATGAGCAGATGCAATAAGCATTCATCCTATGGGAAATCCATCCAGTCTTGGTTAAGACTGGAACATGATAGCGGACCAACACTGGCAAATGCAGAGCAGCTAGCATGGCTAATAATAGACAGTCCAAAAGCCTTCTGTTCACTTTCTTTTTTAGCCACAAGGAGATATTACATTTTTACGAGCTACGTGCATCATAATAAAATAAAATCGACCATAGATACAATTTAAGTTTGTGCTTCTGTCCTCTGCATTACATCAGCACTCTTTATGTGGACAAGCTGAGGGGCAGTACAGCGTGGTGTCCTTTTGAATGATGGGAAGAGGGAGAAAGAGAGAAGTACGTTGAGGAAGGGAGGAGCCGAGGGATTTGATTCCCCCAGTGAACAAAGCTCTGTAACAGAGCATGAAGGCTGTGTTTGGGTTAAATAGAATTAGTCCAGCACAAACACAGCAACCGAAGCGGCGTCTGCAGGCATTTAATGCTGGAAATTAATCGTCCTGCCTACGTGGGGACAAGTGTCTGCATTTGGACATGCTGCTCATGTCAGTATAAAGCTGCACAGTACAAACCGCATTAGGGTATTTTATTATGGCATTTAAATAAGCAATTTACTTATCATTTATTACATTTTAGCACAAAACCACCACATTTTCTGTTTCAGGTCAGATGAAAAGCCACTGTTTGGGATTCATGATTTCAGATCATACCAATCCGGAGTTATTGCAGTTCAGCAGAATGATTTCAGGCTCACGTATATCGTGCCGTTAGAAGTGTCTGTGTGACAATGCACAGGTGAAAAAATGATATGATGCTGGTTTAGATGAACTCACAAATACAGCAGTTTGATACAGTTGCTTTTTGAATCCCTTGATTCAGTGCCAGAGTTACGCCCAGTGATCACGCTGTCCCAGAAAGACAAAGTCATATTGAGGACAGGAGAACAGTTCGAGCTTACCTGCAGCTCCTCCAATGTCAACGCAGACGTCATTCTCAAGTGGGACTTCCCGTCAACAGCGGTGAGAATGATTCAGGGATTTATTTGCAGTTCTTTGTCAGGGATGGTTGGCTGCCTACTTGTCAAACAGTTTGCAACGTCCTTTAGAAATGACTTCATTTTTCACAAAGCTAACGTGGAGAAAAGTGAGTTCATATCCCAAGTAATGTTTTAGAGACTTTTCGTTCAAGAAACATGTTTCCAAAAACATTTGTGATGCTGTTTAACATGTAAACAAAAAGCAGAACTATATTTTCTGTGAAGAATTATACCCAATATTTTAATAAAAGTTTGAATGAAGACCAAAAAAAGGAAGAAATTTGTAAAAGTTTTGGAAACAGGTCGTAACTTCGCCTACTTCCAAGGTGCACGGAGAAGAGCAAACATGTGAAGAGGCTGATGGTCCAGCAACATTTGAAGCATGAAGAGCAACTTTCTGGTTCTGCCAGAACATTTCAGCAGCCTGTTCCCGTCATCACTGACGAAGAGTATAGACTGAAGTAACAAAGTTGCTCTTCATACTGCAAGTGTTGCTGGAGGTTCAACCTTTGACATGCAGAGGAGTGTCCAGAGGGGGGGCTGGGGTGGCAGCTTGTGAATAGCAAATAGATACATTGTGCTTTTTATTCATATTTGACACAAATTCCACACTTTGGATATGGTTGTTACTTACAATTTGTTAGTTACCAGTATAGACATATTTTATATACTAGTACGTGCCACTGCTACAGTATTGTTTGATCTGTAATTTTAACCCATTGTTAGGTGGTTGCTAGGCAACATGATGGCATCATAATGTGCTAAATACAAAATTGAGTCTTTGTGGATATAAATGAGATGTTACTGTCATTAAATTAAAATGATACTATTATTTGAAGTGTTGCGGGTGCATAAATGTTACAAATGGGTCATTTTAACTCCTTGGTAGGTGATGTCATAACAGCTGATCTAGATAAGAAACTTAAGGAGGCTAAGACGTCACTGTGTACTGAGCTTGGTCGCTCAACTGTTGATCATAGGGAGGAGATGCTGACAGCCAGACTTTGTGTGTTACAGTAAGACAACAGTTGCTGGATTATGTAGAAAACACCAGATCTGTGTCATGTTACACCTGTAAAGCATGCCTCTTTGCCTCCTCTTTGCCACTTTGCAGCATCCTTTTGAAACACAAACCTCACACATCCTGTCCGGGGGTTTGGGTTACGAGCGTTCAACCTCACTCTTGATCCCAGCTGTTAACCAATCAGACTCAGGGACTTACCGCTGCCATGCTCACAACGAAAGAGGCCGCAGTGACGAAGCGATGGAGCTCAAAGTTTACGGTAAGAATTTGGGGGTTTTGTATTTATACTCAAAAATATATTTTCAATCATTTAAAGTTGCCCCAGTAATGTTATAGTTATTTCTGAGACCACACATACCTGGATGTGTGCAGAATAAGAGGTCTACACAGAGGTGTCATGTTATCAACCTTTTGTTCATAAAACATATTAAACTTACATATTTCTGCTCTTCAGATCAGGGGTTCATTAAAATGTTAGTAAGTCAAAGTCCAGTCCAGGAAGAGGTTAAAGAGGGAGAGAGCCTGAGCCTAAAAGTTGAATTCGACGCCTATCCTGCACCAAGCTTCATGTCCTGGTCTTACAATGGGAAGATTCTCCACAACACCACAGAGCACGTCATCACTCTCCACCGAAACAAATACAGGTACAGTTAGTTAAAAGTGAGTACTTCAAGTAACCAGTACTCTAGTATTTCACTGTGGGTTGAAAGATTTTACAAGTACGCTTGTTCTATCAGATACAGCAGCAAGCTGAGACTAGTGAGGGTTCTTGGCTCCGAGGGCGGGATCTACAACTTCTCAGCCAGTCACAAAGATGCATCTGTTGATCACTCGTTTCATGTGTACGTCAACAGTAAGTAGCTCTCACATTTGTTCATTTGGGTTGTATATTTAGAACACAGTTAGTAGCTGAAAGCTGAAATAATAATCTGTACAGAAGAGTAGCAGGATAAATCAGAGTTTTACAAATGTTTCGCCTGCATTGATTTTAGTTAAAGGAAACCTCATTTTGTCATTTTAAGCCATCATGATTCTCTGAATGCTGCTTTTCTGTAGTAGCAGGTAGCCAGTATACTGGGAGTCAACAGGAGATGCTTTGTGCATGTACTGTATGCTTCATATACGACTTTCTTTTTTCTCCGTAAGGTAAGCCTGTCATTACTGCTCAGGAAGGGCCTCTTGATGGACAAGTACGGTGCATTGCTGCAGGATACCCCGTCCCTAAGATCAGCTGGTACTTCTGTGAGCTGCCGCGCACAAGGTATCCCAGAAACGCAGCTGATATCAAGATCTTACAGAAGAGGATTAGGCCCACTGAAATTAAAATCAGAATTCTGAAAAACTGATCATGAAACAGGAAATCAGTTTGCCTTTGAAATTTGATTTATTAGTAACATATTATTAAGTAAATATCTAACCAAGCCTTCAAGTACATTGCGCTTTTTTAGCTCTTTAGCTCTTTTTTTTAAACTTTATGCCTTTTAATAAAAGTTTTAAAGCCTTTCTTATCCTAACAAACCATATACACACTATATTTCACATATTTCCGTTCTCAGGTTAGCAACTAAGATATAAATAGTGATTTGGCCCCACTGACAAGAAGCAGCTGTATTACAGGTCCACATGAAGATATGTGCTAGGTTTTAGGATCATATGAACAGAAAGGGTTATTTTATTCCATTAGAACAGAAGTAATGGAGACAATTGCTAGAAGGAGCTGCAGAAACAGCACCAGGCTTCCACTGGGTGATCTACAGCAGCACCACCTCTGATGTGTTTGTTGGCTGGTTCAGCTGTAACTCAGATGCAGAACTGTGCTCTAGTTTCCCAGCTATTAGACTTAAAATTGCTTTAATCTTTCCATCTTTTTAAATTTGTTTTAGACAATTTAGCAATTGATGGAAAAGCTTTTAATGCACTTAGAGTAAGTAGCTGTCATCAAGTTTATTATGTCTTACTTTTCCTACCTCTCCTACTGGAGTGAATCCAAAGGCACTGAATCAATAAATTGATTTGTAAAGGCTGAAACCTGCTCTTACACGGAGTGATCTTAAGCAGCCTTAATGTCTCAACAGGTGCTCACAACTGCCCAATGCCACCCAGTGGGAGACCTCGGAGATCACTGTCCTTTCAGAGTCAACCTTTGGTAGGAGTCAAGTGGAAAGCCGACTGAATGTCAGCAAAGAGTTCACTCAGTACCACACCCTGGAGTGTGTCGCTTCTACAGAGGAGGCAGAGGCCTTCACCCTGTTCTCCATCAGCGGTAAGACACTGTACGGACCACATATAGAGCTGCAGGGAGAGTAACACAGGTGAAGCGTCAGTGTCTGCGTGGTGGGGATTTGTCTTATATAGCGCGCCACAAATACGTTGTGTAAGAATTCAAACAGACACACAAACCCATTGACCCTTTGTCTGCACAGGCCAGGTGTGTGGTTACTGGGTACAGATTGAATGAGATTAGTGTATGCTGACTATGCAAGCTGGGATTATATGGTGTAGACTCACTAATCCTTGTCACACAAACAAACACCACTGCTGCAGCTGTCTGTTTTAACGGTAGAGGATGTCACTCCGTGTGTGTGTGTGTGTGTGTGTGTGTGTGTGTGTGTGTGTGTGTGTGTGTGTGTGTGTGTGTGTGTGTGTGTGTGTGTGTGTGTGTGACTACCAAAACTTGGTTACTTCAATGCTCCATGAGATTTCTCACTGTGGGTTTGTTGGTGTTCATTCTCAGAGCGTGTGGTCCCCCATAAACTCTTCACGCCTCTTCTAACCGGCATGGTGGCTACTGGGGTTATACTCAGCCTCGTGTTAGTGGTGCTGCTCTATAAGTACTTGCAGGTAAGGGAAAAGGAAATAAACTGTGCATGCCTTATGATTATTGTGATTTTAAGCCTGGGTTTAAGTAGGGTCACAGATTTGACGTAAATCACAAAACTCTTTGGCCATCAGCCCCTTTCAAACCCATGAATCAGTTTCAAAGATTATAAACATCAATCTCAAATCAGGATCATCAAGCAGCATTGACATACACTTTGCATCCCAGGAAAGTAAATGGCTTCGGGAGTTTCTGGCAAAGGGCCCATTCTCATTTACTAATGACTCATGCCTCCATCGTGTTTAGAGTACGTTAAAGTTAGAAGCATCTTTCTTTCTTTCTGCGTTTGGCAGTGATGTTTTGCACGCAAGAGTGACGGTAAGTTCTTTTAATCAACATGAATGTGTCCTAATGAATTTCAGTTGAATCAGTCAACCATTTAAAGTGCAGACATGCTGTAGTTAAAGGATTTTTGACACTGCGATCACGCCTCCAGCCATTAATTTGCCCCCCTGAGCATGCTGCGCTTATTGCTCTCAGATGAGTCAGACTCCTTGAGAAGTAGCTCACGCATCTGCAGTGGGATCGTCAGGGGGAAAGTCTAGACTCGGGCTGACAACTAAAGTGCATCTTTGTAAAAGAGCAACGTGAAAGGGAATATGAGCTATACAGTCGAACACAACAAACAGTCCCGGGAAGCTGATCTGACGTCACTTTTTCTCTCCCCTCCAAACTTTAACAGAAACCGAAGTTCCAGATTCAGTGGAAGGTGATCGAGACTGTCCATGGAAACAACCATATATATATTGACCCCACCCAGCTGCCATATGACTCCAAATGGGAGTTCCCCAGGCAGAAACTGCGCTTTGGTAGGACAGTGTGTGTGAGAGTCCAAATGTGCAGTGACTGTTATCACTTTTAGAGCACGAATGAAATGTTAAAGATTGTTTTTTGTGTTTATTTGAAGGTAAAACCTTGGGCTCTGGGGCGTTTGGAAAGGTAGTGAGGGCCACGGCATACGGATTGTGTTCTGCAGACGCTGTGACAACCGTCGCTGTTAAGATGCTGAAACGTAAGTCTATGTTTTCCCCATCACTGTCTCTTGATACAAAGTACCTGTGCTTAAAGAGTGAAAACACCACAATTCAAAGAAGTGTTTGACTGCATTCCTATGTTTAAAATTAAAACTTCCGGAGATGAAAAATAAATCTAACCTGAAAGTCCCAGAGATTGCAGTTCCTTAAGTGGCCACTTGAGGGTGGCTCCGAAAGCAAGTCAGTGCACACAGACTCTGTGTTAAAATCCTCTATATTGGTCTCCACAGATATCTTTAATGAATACAGTGGGGCTTTTAGTTTTTTATTTTTAATAACTCATTTTGATACTTGCAAGACTTAAAGTTAGTTATATGGAAGCCACCTGCTCGTCCTAACCTGAAAACAAAATAACTGCTACACCACCACTAGTGTCACTACTGAAACTGTTTGATCTTCATGCTTCAGTATTTCTGATTGCCATTAGGCTTTTAAATATGAGAATACGCCAGTCACAAAGGAATACTTTCACTTTACGGCCTTTGATTTTGTGCTTATACGTCTTCCACTTTAATGTTGTGATGATGTCATCTCAGCCAACGCTCACTCCACGGAGAAGGAGGCGCTGATGTCTGAGCTGAAGGTTCTCATTTACCTTGGAAACCACGTTAACATCGTTAACCTGCTGGGAGCCTGCACCGTCGGAGGTGAGAGGAGTCACTACGAGCACATTTAGTTCACTCAGAATCAGATTTGCATGTGAGATATTTTTGGATTGGTATTTGTCGTATTGGGCGCATTTGTCGGGGCAACATAAACCTTACGCATCTGCAGTCTTGTTTTATTGTTGACTGTTATGATTTATGATTATGAATATTGTCTGGGAGACACATTTGCCGTATCCTCATGTGGTGACTCACCGCTGTACCCGGCCATTATCAGTTACTGAACAGCCCGCATCTGCCTTCGATGTGAAGACGTGATTCATTTTACCTTGCAACAAATCTGCTGTGTGTGTTCAATATTATTTAGCTGTCTAGACCTCAGTATTGATTATAATTTAGTTTGCGTTTTTTTTTCCACAGATGTATGCATAAGCACTTGTTGTGAGAGAAACAGGGAATAGTGACATTGTTTCCTCTGTTTAAACATGATCAGCTTTTAAACACCCTTGTTGTCAAGCCTCATCACTGTGTCAGAACTGCCTGTCTTTCTTTCTCATTTTCATTGTGCTGTCACGGTTTAAAAATCAGTGACTGATGGTTGTTGTCTTTGTATTGTTTTGGTTTTTTTCCCTGTATTCTGCCAGGACCAATTTTGGTAATCACAGAGTACTGTTGCTATGGGGACCTCCTCAACTTCCTCAGAAGGAAAAGAGAGTCCTTCCTAAACTCCAGAGCTGGGGATGGTTACTACCACAATGTCTCGAACCCAACAGAGTCCACAAGGTGCGTATGTGCAGGAATGCTTCACGGCAATGACAGCTGAAAGTGGCTAATTTCTGTACTTACGTGTGTGTATCTGTGTGTATTTCTGTAGCAGTGAGGCTACTGGTACAGGATATATGCCCATGCGTCCCTCTGAGAAAGAAAGGTCCTCTGAGTCAGGTACAACATCGCTCTCTCTTTACATTTCTAATTACAATACACTGGATAACCAATAGCATACCTCCACAAAGGATGAAAATTCCCTACAAATGAATCAAAACTTGAATTCTCGGATATAACTGAAGTGCATTGTGTGCCTAGATGACATAGATGAGCTGTCCTTGGATGCTGAAGATCTCCTCAGCTTTTCCTACCAGGTGGCCAAAGGAATGGAGTACATTACTTCCAGGAATGTAAGGCTTTTACAGACTGTTAATAAACAGTATATAGACTCGTCATGGGAGGGATTTAAAAGTGCTGTTCCTAGTTCATAAATCATGGCATGGCTCAGGGCCAATATTCGTGCAGAACCTTTGCTTTCAGCTAATGGCATCATTATAGTAGGAAACCACGGCATTGCTGCATTTCAAACGTATACTGCACACAAGTAGATTAAACGATTAGGCGTCTCTATTTAATGCTGTCAATTCAGCAATGAAAAAAAATGCCAAATGTAATGATGATGTTACAGAGAATCTGTTCAGTTATCACATAACTGTGCATCTTCCCCCAGGCTGTGTGGAGCATTTTAGCCATTAAGGCACTGCTTTGTTTTATGCCATATTTAGATTCGAAGCACAAAGTCGACTAGGCGTATAAATCAAATCGAGATAATGTCATATATCTGGATTGCATCTCAGGACCAGTGTTGTCTTTGCAAACTTCTGTATTTGCTGACACACCCATACAACCATAAAACACTCAAGCTGCACAATCCAAACATTGATGTTTCACACACTGCATTAGTGCCTGCTGATTTACAGCATTTCTCGCAGCAACTTTCAAACAATCAGGTAGAAGCATTAGTCTTACATGCGCTACCTGTCATCGATCAGCCTTCTGATCAATGACAGGTAGTGCACTTGGTAGTTGTAGGACTACACAAACGTAGACGGAGCAGAAATTAAATCCTACAAGAGTGATCTGGTGGACAGGAACATGACTCCAAATGATGACACCATCTGGAATTAAATGAATTAAAGTTTGAAGAAGCTCCACGTTCGTTACACACAAACTGTCAGCCTTAGACCACTTCAATTGCTCAGACTGTACTTTTATTTATTTCTTTAATTTATGCATAGTTTATTGGCTTTTTCTACTAATTTATCCATTTGGCTTGCATTCCCTACTATATTTTTTCATGATTTCAGTAGAAACATGGCTTCCGTGCCCAGGTTACCTGAACAGTTAAAAGAAAATATGACATGAATTCCAAAAAAGTCCAAAAAAGTTGGGCACCGTTTTGCCCCTAGTACCATCAGAGGCTTTTGAATTGAGTGCTAGTGATATGAAACTGGATGATCCCTCTCCTCTTTAGTCCACAGGACTTGGCGTCCAAAGAGAATTCCAAATTTCGATTCATCCGCCCTCAGATCAGTTTTCCCCTTTGCCTCAGTCCACTTTAAATGAGCTTTGGCCCAGAGAAGACAGCAGGGTCTCTTTATCATGTGCGTGATAGAGCTTTAACCTGTATTTGTGGAGTGCACGGTGAACTGTGTTCACAGTGCTCACGAGCCCATGCAGGGATTTCCATGACAGGATCGTGCCTGTTTTAAATGTAGTGCTGCCCGAGGACCCGAAGATCACAGGCATCCAGTTTCATATGATTTTCAGCCTCGTCCATTGCACATACAGATTTCTCCACATTCTTTGGAATTGAAGACCATTACTCTGAAATTGTTCCACAGTTTGCAGATTGGTGAACCTTTCCCCATCTTTATTTCATGTTACTGATCTGTTGCCATCAAATTCAAAAAGAGCTAGATTTTTCTTAAATGCATTTTCTTTGTTTAAACGTTTGATGTTTTTCCTATATTGTGTTGTCATTCAAATATGGACTCAAGAGATTTGCAAATCCATGCATTCTCTTTTTACATAGCAGCCCAACTTTTTTAGAATTACGGTTGTAATAACACGATTCCCCTTTTGTTGTGTAAAGAAACTGTACTCAAACACAGCTTTAATGGTGTCTTTCACCACAGCTGATTTGTTTCTCACAGACACAAACTGGTGGCAGGCCAACAGAGAGCCCAAGCTGGTGACACTTTCTCTTTGTAACATAAAGATGAAAAAAAGTGTTTTACTTCCCTCTACGATGCAATCTTAAAACCGTTTTATTAACCAGTTAAACTCTTAAAAAAGACATAAGTAACTGTTTAGAATGATCCTGTAAAACATGGCACCCGTTGACCCACACATGCTTTATTGAATTTTGTTTGGTCATATTGAGTCATTGTTTCTCCTTCTTCTACTACTTCTTCTTTTGTAAACACGTCAGTTCGCCTTTTGTGTTTGCCACAAGCTTTACCGGCCTCGCCTCCTTTGTAAGCGTGTCCTGTCATTCACTGCAGAAACCGGTTGCTGTGTCAATACTCATCGCTGTGTTTGTTTCTGCTGCCGCGTTTGTGTGCGCAGTGCATCCACAGGGATCTTGCAGCTAGAAACATTCTGCTGACTCACGGCAGGGTGGCGAAGATCTGCGACTTTGGCTTGGCACGAGACATCACCACCGATGCCAGCTATGTGCTCCGTGGAAACGTGAGTCTGTCTTTCCGTCTGTCAGTCTTTCGCTCCCTCCTCCTTTGTTCTTTGTTCCCGCTCCATCTCCGCAAATCAAGACAGGAAAACTCCCACGCTCGCTTCTTTTTACTGAGTCTGAACTGCTCTACGAAACAATACATGCAGAATTTTTGTGAGGAAAGTTGGACAGCAAGCTAAAAAGGAAAAGATAAAAAGTTTGCAGTTACATTGGCCAAACAAGAAGAAATTTCTGTTCATTTTGTACACGAAGGCATTATTTATTGAATTGTATTTTATAAAACATGCTTCTTTTTCTCACACTGAAAATTTAGATGCTTTTTGATGAGCTATATTTTGTATTCTTATAAATGAGGACAAGAGTTCATGGCTATCTCTCCCTCCTTCAGGCTCGTCTGCCCGTCAAGTGGATGTCACCTGAGAGTATTTTTGACTGCGTCTACACGATTGAGAGTGACGTGTGGTCCTACGGCATCCTGCTCTGGGAAATATTCTCCCTCGGTAACTTTTCCATTTTATGCTTTACTTTCCTTTTACTGTTTCAAATCATCATTGTCATCCATTTGACCGGGGGCCTTAGTAGAGGCTTATTAATGCTCACAAGCAGTAACATAGCTTAGGGCAGTGAATCATGCAAAGTGGTATTGATTGAGAAGCCAACAGTACCGTGCAAATCAATATTTTTTTCCTTTAAAAATGATGCAAAGTTGTTGTTGCAGGTAACAGCCCGTACCCTGGGATGCAGGTGGGATCTGCATTTTATAGGATGATTCAGGAAGGCCACAGGATGAGCAGGCCTGAGTATGCCCCCACTGAGATGTAAGTGCATATTTGTGCAGTATATATTGCAGAAAGTCGTGTTTTTTTTTTTTACTATCAGGCGATAAACAGACTATTTTGTTCTGGGCCTTGATCAAGCACTTACTTCATCCAAACCTTTTTCTTTGATGAAATAATCAAGGCAGAACCAACAACACCAACACTGTAGAAGCTAAAAGCAGAGAACTGTTTTATTCAAAACAAATTATCAGTCTGTTTTGTGGTGATCAATTAATAATTTTTTGTTTTTATTTATAACCTGGACTTCTTTGATCATAATTTTACATGATCAGTTATTTAAATAAATTATTTGGATCTAATTTATATGTTGTTTTCCATCAGTGGGTACTTGAGCTAAATCAGCAGCAGTTAAGGTGTAAAAGCCAAATATGTTAAATTTCCTGCTTCTTGGACAGTATGGGGAGTAAAAAAAAATAATTGAAAAATTAATAACAGTAATAATAATTTTTATATATTTTATAGACCACCTGAATATTTGTTCGTTGCTGCCTTATATCAATGACTAAAGTCATTTTATACAACATGACTTATGTAATATGAGCTGTTACAGGCTATGAGCCTGTCAGCCTGTAGTTTAGATTTATAATTATTAGCTAGATTGTTTTTTCGTTCTGCTGGCTGTTTCTGTGTCCAGACATATAAACTAACACCAGTGTGACCTGTGGTGTAGGTATGACATGATGCTGTCCTGCTGGAACCACGATCCTCTGAAAAGGCCTTCCTTCAAAAAGCTGGTGGAGAAAACCGAGCTGCTGCTGTCAGAAAATACCAAGAATGTAAGTGCAAGAACGACCCTTAGTCTTACTTTTGTAATCTGTCTTTTTTGTTTTTCACTCATTTCCCTACATTTTGTCTCCAAAGCACAAAAATTATGTTATATGTCTTTTTTTCTTTCTTTCTTTCGTAAAACACAAGTCTGTGTTACTCCTCAGGTGTACCTGACCCTGAGTAATGCTTCAGGTCCTCCAGAGCAGCAGAGGGCGCCGTCTCGGAGACTGAGCTCAGTCTGCAGCACAACAGCCCCCAACCAACCTTTACTGCAGAACACAGCTGACGTCTTCCTGGACTATGTCTGACACACCGATTGGACAGATACATAAATCCCCACCTTCCTGACCTTCCTCACCTCATACCACACAAACTACACTCCACTCTACTACAACTAACAGCTGATCATTTTAAACAAACTCTCAAATGCTGGCCTTCCTGCATCTTCCATATACACACACACTCACACATACAGAAACACACACACATATAGATATTGTACATATTGAGGGCTGCACTTGGCTCTCAGCCTCTACCTACTCTTGCCCTTGCAATATTGATCTCCATGGTAGGTATTTCAGGTGCACGTCTAAATAAAGCAGACCTCAGCACTAACCGGCCATCAGATACATCACCCATCAGCAGTGGGAAGAGTCTTGGCTCACATTCAGCCTTAGATTACATCTTAAGATGCTTTGGGGAAAACAAAAGGCTGCCAGTACATGTACATACCTGCACAGGGGAGATGATAATGAACTGATAAATAAATAAACAGAGTTGATGCTGTGACTAGAGGACCTCTTTGTATCAGACTTGTCTGCCATTTCATAGAAATATTTTTGACATTTTGGGACTTTCTTGTTGAGAGATAGATGAGAAGAATTATACCATCCTCATGTCGCTGCATGCAAATGAGGAAATAAAGCTTAAAAACTGTAGTTTCTAGTTTAGGAGACACAATACACAGGTAATCAGCTTGTCTGGCTTTGTCCAATGGTAACAAAATCTGCACACCAGCATTTCTAAAGCTTGGACACTTGTGCAGTTGCTAAACATTGAGTAAAAGATATGTAAGATAGTAGAATAGCCCCTGAGCTGCATGCCTGTGGTAGTTTTGCCTTTTTAGAGTGTACAGCTTTGAGTTGTGCTTACGTAACTGTCACCATGCTGCTGTTGTAGGTGTTGAATGGTGTGGTTCATAGAAATTATCAGTCTGTGCAGTCTTTAACTCGTCTCCATATGTTCTTTATGGCTGTCTATCAGTATTTACCAGTGAAAGCCGATAAAACCAATCAGTTGAACTACAAATTTGTCTTAAAGACGTTAAGGCCTATAAGAATTTGGCCCAAGAAACAAGGCATCTAACCAGATACTTGCTTTGGATGGCATCACTTTGGCCTTCATTATTACGATAGATATTTTAACACAGACATTGAAGAAATGTTTAGGAGTGCCTTCTCTAATCTGCACAAGATTGTCAAAGTTAGGAGACCCTGCCTTAGAGGGATGCTGAAAAACTAGTCCACACATTTGTTAATTCTAGTCTGGACTAATATGTAATTGCAATATATGCCCAAAAAAAGCATCCACTTGATCAAAATTCCTGCAGGAAGGAACTTAAAACAAGATCCGTGGAACCAGCTCCTACTATGTGTTTGGTTGGCTGACGCCATCTCTGCCATTAAGATTAGACTAAAATGATACAGCTTATATTAAAGGCTACCATTAGAAGTGCCTTCTCATTCTCTGTGACTCCAATGCAATGTGAGCAAAGATGATGGCACTGCAGCACTCATTACAAGTTGCCATGGTAGTTAATGAAGTCTCAGTAATGGATTTTTGCACATTAGAGGCACCAGATTGTACAGAAGCTATTCGGTGGCTTCAAGCTGGTATTCAGTGGTGACTTGGGGCAGATCCTTCTTATGAGACATGGTAGCTGCACTGTGATGGCGCTTGAAGAGCTTAATCTTGTGGAGGAATGTTGGGATTGAAGAAGATTTTTGACAAATTCCTGCTGGACTTTGGTGAGGGAAAGATTCTTGTTTTTCTAGAGGAGGTTGATTCTGCTGTTGAACTCACTGAGGAGAGATGAGGTCATTCAGAGCAACACTGCCAACCCAGAGTGGCTCGGTGCCTGAAGAACTCTGACAAAGATCCCTCCAGGAGTTCTTGCTGTTTGTGTGGACACACTGGAGCGTGAGCATCATTTGTATCCTTCCTGAAGTTTCTACATAACCTCTGCCTGTCCGGAAATACCTCTGCATTACAGAGTAATGTAGGAATCATATGATTTAGAAACCAGGACACTGCCATTGTTTAAGGCATTCCATCAATCACATGCTGCCCCATCCGCTGGCTACACACAAAACCAAGAATAGGTCTCAGGGTTCTTCCATGGTTGATAGTGCATCACTGACGTCATGAAGTCGCCCGTGGTGGCGCTGGAGGGTTGAAATGGAGAACATGTCATGAAGAGGGAGTAAAGGAGAAGCGTGAGGAGCACACAGCCCTGTGTTGCTGCTGTGTTTAGGAGGCATAGCCTTTCAATCCAGACATCTTGCTTAAAAAGTTCTGCCTATGAGGGCAGACTGGATGTTGGAAAGGTTAATTGTTCTTATCTCACTCAGCAAAAATATTTTCCCAAAATGTCAAATCCTAAAACCTTAAAACTTGTTTTCAGCAGGCCTTTAAATGAACATGTTTCTCTAAGGAAGTACAAAGTGTCTTTGAAGAGGAAACAAAAAAAAGAAGAGAAGCCATAGCAGAGTGGCATGCGAGCGATAATTCCTAATGAAAAAGAAAAAGCCATAAAAGTTACATAAACACGAATTTCCACCTGTGCGTTGTAGCTTTGAAAACTGTGACTTATAAACAACAATTGCTGTATGTTTTTATGGATAACTTTAGTCTCTTTAGCAAAGCCAGTGTGGCCAAGGATTTAGGACTGATTGTGTGCTTTTTACTGTATGTCAAACCTGTATGCAATGTAAATATCTTAGAGATGTGCCTTTAGACTTTTTTTTTTTAAGTGAATGCATTTGTTTGTGACAGTTATTGGTGAGAGAGCAGAAAAATGTTTCTGCTCTCTGGCTTTCGGGTTCTTGCAGTTTTGATACAGTTGGTTGACTTGTAATAATAAAGAATGTACCTGTGATGGTCGAACTAACTGCAATGAGTCTTTTATTGTTTTCTGTGAAACAACATGGAGTCGTAAAAGAAACTCTTGGGGGGAAAATGTTGCCAACATGGTCCAACCATCAGGTGTCGCATGATGCTTCTTGATGAAAAGTTGGCACTCCTGTTCCATTAAAGACATGCATGCCTCTATGCATTTTAATGGCAGTAATTACTGTAGGAGTAATAGCACTTTTCAGTCAAACTTCTAATCTGAACCTCAGATGGGCACTAGGATTGCCAGCCAAAAGTACTCACTCACCCATACTGACTTCAGGTGTTTCAGTCACTTGCATGGCCACGAGTGTAAAAAATGAAGCACCTAGGCATGCAGACAGCTTCTACAAACATTTGTGAATGAATGGGTCACCTCAGGAGCTCAGTGAATTCCAGCAATTCTGTGCAACAACTCCAGTGGTGAAATTTCCTCACTACTAAATATTCCAGCTGTTAGTGGTGTTATAGCAAAGTGGAAGCGATTGAGAACGAGACCAACTTAGCTATGAAGTGGTAGATCACATAAAATCACAGTGTGGAGTCAGTGGAAGCTGAGGCGCATCGTTGGTGACCTCTGCGCACCATCTGCAAATTCAGTCACTACAGACCTCCAAACTTCACCCGGTCTTCAGATTACCTCTAGAACAGTGTGTAGAGCTTCATGGAATGGGTTTCCATGGCCGTGCAGCTGCATCCAAGCCTTACATCATCAAGCAAAATGCAAAGTATCGGATGTGGCGGTGTATAGCATGGCGCCACTGGACTCTAAACAAGAGGAGATGTGTTCTCTGGGGGATTCATGCTTCTCCATCTAGTAATCTGATGACCAAGTCTGGGCTTGGTAGTTGCCAGGAGAACGGTACTTGTCTCAGTGCAATTTGCCAAGTGTTAGGTTTGGTGGAAGGGGGATTATGATGTAGGGATGGGGGGGGGGTTTGGTTTTTGGGGGGGGGGGTTTTAGGAGTTGGGCTCAACCCCTTGGTTTCAGTGAAATGAACTCTTAATGCTTGAGAATACCAAGAAATTTTGGACATCTTGGCCCCAACTTTGTGGGAACAGCTTGGGAGTGAGCCCTTCCTATTCCAAAATGACTGCACAGCAGTGCACAAAGCAAGGTCCATATAGACATGGATGTGTGAGTTTGGTGTGGAAGAACTTGACTGGCCTGCACAGAGTCCTGACCTCAACTCTATAGATCACCTTTGGGATGAATTAGAACAGAGACTGTGAGCCAGGTCTTCTCGTCCAACATTCATTTTCTGACCTCACAAATATGCTTCTGAAAGAATGGCTAAAAATTCCCATAGACGAACTCCTAAACCTTGTGGAAAGCCTTCCCAGAAGACATGAAGCTATTAGAGCTGCAAAGGTTGGGGCGACATCATATTTAAACCTTATGGATTAAGAAGTTCATATGCACGTGAAGGTAAACAACCGGCAATAAGTGTACTTTACTGTGGGTCAAAAGGAATGCCATCCCTGGCTAAAAACAGAGTACAATGCACACATGTCACATTTAATATTTGCAACTGTTTTTATTTTCAAATTGACCAAGAGGGGAGAAGAGGGGATTATAATAATAATAATGTTAGCAAACATTTTGCTTCAAAATATTGATTACATCTGACTTTGGGGTAGATAAAGGAGCACAGTTCAAGAGCAGAAGAAGGGATAGAAATACATACAGTACATGTTAGCATAGCACCGTTTTTACACTGAATACTGGTGTTTTTAACTTTGTGTATGTGTACAGTATTATACTAGATCTAGAACTGTTTAGAACCAAACTGTGTAGTGGAAAGGTGACCTGTGTATCTGTGTGGAAGGGGGAGCTCGCCGCCTTGTCAATGGGGTCCCATATCAAATATCCTAGACCTCAACTTTGAAGGGATTTTGAACCCTTTTCCCAACCAAGATGTTGTCAGAAACATATTGCTGTAAACCAATAAAGTCTGTAATGGTGAAACATTTAGAGGTTCTTTTACAATAGACTGAATTTCAGATTGTAAGTTCTGGATTCTTGCAGTGAATCGTGAGTTTCGTTCACACCCCTCCATTTCCTTCATCATAAAAGCCTGTCAAACAGGCGCACAGTTACAACATCCATTAGTCTCTTTAAAACACCATTACATTCTTTGGGCTGGGTATCAGTGACACAAACTATAAACATTTCATTACCCTTTAGAGATGCCTTAACACACACACACACACACACACACACACACACACACACACACACACACACACACACACACACACACACACACACACACACACACACACACACACACACACACACACACACACACACACACACACACACACACACACACACACACACACACACCCCCTATACAGGACAAACAATTAATGTGAGACAAGTGGAAGACCTGATTCAAATATTAAAGCCCTCACTGTGTAATCTCGCCACTATTCCTTATTTGTAAGGGGGAAAACAAGAAATGAGGTTTTATCCCCGCTAACAGCAATTTAGTCTAAGTTAAGCTTATCTCCAAGGGTTAACATTTGAGACTTGAGTTCAAATAGTACTATAGTCACTGCGAGCAGTCTGTTATTGCAGAACAATAACAGTACCCATCTTCTTTAGCCTGGCAGGTGACCAGTGCTCTGCAATGCCTAATAACCACTTTCCAGTCACACTTCTGTGTATGAAAATATACTGGGTTAAAGCGACAGCTAACATGCACACAGACTCAATCACATAAACATATTCAAGTTGAGCTGTCCCACACACGGGCTCGCACAATACTGCGCCCAACGAGAGCAGACGTTCCTTGAAAATTACAATTCCTTTATACTGCAACGCAAGAACTGATTGGCTATCGCCAGGGGAAACAAATACTGACCCCCAAGTGATATAAGAAGTAGGATCAAGGACAGGAGATGTTATATTCACACAAACCCACATGCACACTTTTACTACACTCTGAGACAAAACACATTCTAGATGCTCCTTTGCCAACATTTCACTTCCTCCAAACCAAGGCTTTTCTGTATGATATGGCTTAATCACTGAAGTACACAGGCTGAGCCCAAACCCATTTAAAGTGGAGCGGGACCCTGTCCTGGTTTTTGACTGCTATTTGAGAACCGAGAGTCAAGTGAACTGGACTGCATGAGGTTTTCTGAGGCCTAGGAAGATAAAGAAGGACGAAACACTGATGATACAGGAGACCTTAAGACAGTTAGCTGAAATTCAGATGCTTGGGTAGAGTGAAGTTAGCCTATTCCAATAAGAGTGACAACAGAAGGATTTCTCTGTAATTCTGCTCTACTGAGTGTCAACATCTACCCCCACAAAAATAAAAAACAAACAAACAAACAAAAAAAAACACAACAGCATATTTTTACATCTCTTTGGAGACCCCCCCCCCCCCTTCTGCTTTGATAAATAAACAATGAAGGCTCTAAAGAAATCTGGGGCAAATTTGATTCAGTCACCACTTCCTTTATGAATCTTCTTCCTATGGTCTTTGCAGCATCACTGTCTAATCCTTCTGGTCTGGTTCCAGACTGAGGCAGAAGCAAAAACTTTCCACATTCCTGAGAATACAAGTACCATCCAACAACTTCAAACCCTTTACTAAGTCAATTGTAAGACACAAGGGGCAACACACACACACACACACACACACACACACACACACACACACACACACACACACACACACACACACACACACACACACACACACACACACACACACACACACACACACACACACACACACACACACACACACACACACACACACACACACACACACACACACACACACACACACTCTTGTCACTCATTCACACAAAGATTGTTTTCTCGGAAACACTCATTAGCTCAAAGAATCACACCACAGATTACAAACAACAGGGTCGACAGTGATTTATCGTACACAACCACGTTAAGTGCTAAAGTTGAGGAGCTTGAGGATATACTGTTTGTTACATATAGGGCTCTTTTACTTTTAAAAAATAATCCCTACTATATACACACGCACTAATTTTAATAGGGGTAATATCTTGTTGGAAAATATATGCCTTTGAATAGTCTGCTTGAAATTTAAAGTAAAAAAAAAAATTTGACTATGTTATTGGCACTTGGAATCACTAAACCCGTCATATGTACAGTAATTATCCTGTAAATAATACAGTTAAACTGCAATCTAGTTTCTTGCCAAGCATGATCTGTAATTAGAAAGAGAGCCTTTTTTTGTCTCAGAGACACAGTGTTCAAAAAACAACTTCCACAAAAAACACCCAAGCCCAACCATTTTTTAAAACACTCAGAACTTTAAAACCTTGTTCTGGACTTAATTTTTTCCTGGGAGGGGTGGTGGTGGTGGTAGGGCGGGGAGGTCTAAGAGAGGAGTCAGTGCTCCATCTTTGACCACACTTGACCAAAGTAAAAAGTTTTGTTGGTTTTTTTTTTCGTTTTTTTAAAGCAACTAATAAAAGCTTACACAGTTATTTTTTCCATGCAATCATATAAAATACTACATTTCTGTTTTCTGTTAGGCTATGGTGGATATTTACAAGTTTTTGTTTTTATCATACAGTAAATCTGTACAAGGCCAGTTCGCTTTGACACGCTTCTCAGAAAAAAAAGAAAAAAAAAAGTGGCCATAAAGTAATTAATTCAGGTTTTCACGGAAAGTGAAGCTTCCCTCACAACACCGCTTCTCATGAGAGGAAATGGGGATTTGAATCCATCCTGTTGCCATGGTGACAGTCTTTTGGTGAGTTCCTTGTGGACTCATTTTCCTCTTTCCTATGATTTGTTTCTTTCAGATGGAGGAACGATTTCGGGGGGGAAAAAAAACAACAAAAAAAACAAACGTATGCAGCAATCCCTTAAGAGCTTCGATTCCCCACATGTTCTTGCTGTACACACTCCCCTCCTCGCTTCACTGCTGTTGGCTGCTGACAGCGTCAGTCCTGTGCGATGACGGGGCTTTCTGCTGTTTCTGGGGCTGTGGTTTAAGCTGCTGCTGGTGCCTCTGGTGGTGAGATTGTTGTTGCTGCTGTTGCTGCGGTTGTTGTTGTTGTTGCTGCAGTTGTTGCTGCTGCTGTGGATGTGTTGCCTGGGTGAAGGTTCCCTGCTGCTGGAGTGGGAAAGCTGCCTGCAGGATCAGCTGCGTAGACTGGTTGTTGTGGAGAAGACGAGGGCCCTGGCAGCAAGACAATGCAATGATATTAGACAATGAAGGAAATTCTTCTCCCTCTGCTCATTCTCTAGAGTCACTGAAAGCCTCATAAACGTCTACAAGTGTAAATGACACTGCGCACACTTAAGACACACTTCATATAGTTTCATAATTATTCGCAATATCATAAAATGAAAAATCTGCACAGTAAAATTAAACATGAATGCTATCCTATCATACCATGCCTCTACAATATTTTAAATCAATGACATCTTCTGCCCTCTAGTGATACCTGTAGGAATTGCTGTTGTTGCTGCTGCCCCTGCTGGTTGCTTTGTGCCACTACAGCCGTCTGGTTTTGGCCGTCTGGTTGTCCTTGAGGTGCTTGGGCGGGCTGCAGAGTCAGCGTTTGGGTCTGCCCCCCTTGCTGAAGTGGTACAGAGGGTTAACAAAGGGAATATGTTGAAGTAAAGGAATAAAAATGAATTACAAAGTTCACTCACTCACTGCTTTCAGGGTGAATGAGCAGCTACTCTTAGTTTTATCGTTATCAATTATTAAAATGTGTGTCCCATTTTTTCACTATTTAAGTAATTACCCAACAACCTGCAAGTCTTTGGTTTTTCAAGCGTGGTTTTGGGTTTCAATAATTATTAAAAGGGTTAAGCTATTTTTTTAAACCCCAAATACTTTTTCTATCATCCTGAATCTCTCCGTTAACTACTTCCAGATCCACACTGTTGTGTTAACTAGTCTTTTTTTCCCCCCTCCCCTTTTCATTCCAGTTACAAACACCTAGAAAATTATTGCTAATGTCCATTTGCAAGGCTATTGTGCCAGAACCATTACACCAAACAGTAAAATGTGTGTTCTTTAACATGCTCTCCCAGGAGCAGTTTATCAGCCCTGAGTGGCTCAGATATAATCACTTAAACGGGCTCCACTCCAAATAGTTTTGATCTTACACAGAGAGAGGCAAACAAAAAACAGACTTAATTCAAACTGTGTTTACCTGCTGGCTCCCAAAGGGGTTGTATGCGGTAACCACCTGCCCCATAAACATAGAAGTGGGAACCATGACTGCACCACATGCATGCATTGGAGCTGTCACGAGCTTGGTCACAAGCTGCTGCCCTGCTGGGAAGCTGGAGAAAGTGGAGAAAGAAATAGATATATTTATCCATCATAGTAAATATCAGCTTTTCAAATGTACAAACTGTCAGATTGTCATTATAATGGGAATCAGGTTTGATTGTTCTGCACTAACCGGATCTGTCGGTCCTGGGTGAAAGTGGCCACAGCTGTGCCTTGCTGGGTGTTATTCTGCGGCAGGCTGGTGCTGATCTGCAGCACATTTGGCTGTCCTGGCTGGGAAATCATCATTGTGTTGTATAAAGGAGCAGATACAGAGCCCTGGGTCTGGGGTTGAGGCTGGGGCTGAGGAGCTTGCTGAGTCTGACGCTGGGGCTACAGAAGAGCAACAGCAAAGGCCATGACATTATGTCTTTTAAGTTAAAGAAGCATTAACAAGATTATTTGAAGATTTTCTGTGGATTCGTTCTCCAGCTTCACTTTCCCCACTTTTACGCTGTCATGTGTGAAATTTACACATAAATCAGCGTGTAAGTCGAAGTGGTTTTTCATAAGTTTTCTGTCTTCTAACTTTGAGACACATAAATGAAATCAGTGAAATGTCTTGCTGCTGTCACACTCACCATTTTGAGCTGAGTTCAAAATTGCATGAGATAATCAATAATTCACAACATGGAAATTTAAACTGTCTATTCAGAGGAAAGGCGGGGTTTAATGAAAGACTCCACTATCACGGAGTGACCCCTAAAGTGTCACATTATTAAAAATGCAAACAGCATGAGATTTTAACATTTTATCCTCACAGCATAGCACTGAAATCTCTGCATAAAAGTGACTAATACTGTCCCAAATTTAGGTAAGATTATTGTTCACAGAGAACACTGAAAGAAGACTACATGCACACACAGGCAACTTCTGACATTAAAAGGAAATGACAAAATCATGGACATGCAAAGGAAACAGACAAACATTTTCATCTGATCTGAACTTTCAAAACCATTTTCATAGTATTTCCATAGCCTGTCTGCTTGCGTGTGTCTGCAGGTATCGCACCTGCGTAAGGGTGTTGGTCTGCTGTTGTAAGCTCTGTTGAGTGGGAGGAGCCTGCTGCTGGATGGTGAGCTGCTGAGTTCCCGAATGGACGGGGTTAATTGTTGTTTGCTGGACCTGATTAGTCAACGTAGTTGTCTGCTGGACTGATCCTACTTGAGGAAGCTGTACATTCATGGGTCCACCCTGCTGCTGCAGCAACATCTGTTAGAATGGACACATGAAAAGTCAGGCAACATTCAGCTAGTAAGGAGATTTACAATGTGCGCGTGTTACTTTTACCAGATCTGTGCGTGACAACAGAATAATCAACAGAAATAATTTATCTTTACACAATCAGGAGATGGCAGTTTACTGTTTTCTATGAATAGAAGAAATATATAATGCATGCAGGATTCCAGTCCTGATTTAGGTCAAGCAAAACCAGATACAGCACAATTCACCCACTGGTCTGAACAGACGTCACATTTCTTGTTCGATTAAGTGATTTTTTTTTTTTTCCACATTTGGAAAATATTACATCAATACTACTTCTTGGCTCTAACTGTATCCTGTGAACAGAATCCACCCTGTTGGTTTATTGATATAATTAATTTTATTTTGCTGTAAACACTGGGTGCAGTCATACACACCATTTTGTCAATATACAGATGTTAACTTCGACATGAAGACAGAGAAAGAGTTATGAATAGAGAGAAATAAAGCAAAGTAATAGAGGATGACACAAGGTATGTAACATTAGAGATATAAATAGACACTGAGTAAAGTGGACTTAAACACACCTACTGTAAGAAAAGGCTTTTATGTCATAAAGCAGTGCTGACCTGAAAGTAATCTTGCATATGCATGCATCTACAGCCTACCTGTATACCCTGCCCCTGGACTCTCTGCAGCTGCTCCTGGATGTGTCTGAGCTCCTCCTGCTGCCGCTGAATGTTAGCCTGGATCATTCTGGTCCTCTGCTCCAGCTGCTCCTTTAAGTGCTGCATGGCATTCACCTGCGCTGAGAACTCCATCACTGGCTGCAGACGGAGAGAAAAACAACAAGCCGTACAATGTGTATGCAATTAGGATACACTGGCTAATCGAACTCCATAGTTGGGTTGCACAGTTAATTAAATGCCACAAGGTCCAAGACCTCAAAGTCCACTGTGGCGGGGCGTGGCTTGCGGATGCCGAGCAGGTGCGTCTGCCTTCCCTGCATGGCACTGCAAGCCATGCCCTGCCACATCTACATTATACAAGGATTTGAAAAAACGTTTGTTGACAACAGGTTAATTGGTGACAAACCATTTGAGCTCTTCTCCACATTATTATGTCTCACCTGCACATTTGTCTGGAGCTGCTGTTGTTGTTGTTGTTGTTGTTGTTGTTGCTGCTGCTGTTGCTGTTGCTGCTGCTGTTGCTGTTGTTGTTGTTGTTGTTGTTGTTGTTGCTGATTGATCATACCAGGAGCTACACTCTGCCCTGTAGTCTGAGAGCTCATAGACTGCAAATATAATGAAAATAAAAACCATGATTACAGGCATTTTCCATTGTATTACACCACTTTATATGCACATGTTCAAGACTGAAAACTGAAATACACTTGCATTTATATAGTGTTTTTCTAATTTTACAGATACATACATCTACACTGGAAAATTTAGAATAACAGTTAACCTAGTATTTATGTTTTTGGACTGTGAGAGGAAGCCAGAGTACCCTGAGGAAACCCACACAGGAACAGAGAAAATATGCACACTCCACACAGAAAGTCCCTAGCTGAGGTTTAAACCAGGAACTTTCTTGCTGTGAGGCAAAAGTGCTACACACGTCTCTGTATTTTGACGCCGCTTAACGCCCATTCAAAGCACACCAACTTTAGTAAGTTGAAAAACACAGATTTTGTGGTAATTATGTATTTTTGATTGAAAGATTGTTTTGCATATCTTCACTTCAACAATGAACCTCTCACCATCCCAGCATCCCACTGCAGCACTGTCTTGATGCTAACCGCTGGCCTACTGAAACCTCATCAGCATATTAACCCTGCCTGTTGCTCTCCACTGAAGTTTAAAATTAAAACTGTAGCCGAGAAATTTGATTACATGTGGTGAAAATTATGGTGGTAAAATCAGGTCACATTCAACATAATGTGATATAATGGAAATTTAAACTCGCGTACGGGTTTTATGTACAACCCAGACTTTAAGCAGCTGAACAGATGCTTTATAACTTCCCCAGTGATGCTCTTTCAGGCCTTCACTGTAACTCTGGTTTAGCTCTCTGTCTTTAACAAGTGTTTTTATGACAGCAATTTTTTGAATTTTTAAAGAGTCATTTAGTTTTAGTTATAATTTAGGGATCTAAATTCTTTTCGTTTTAGTCGACTACATATCACAAGATTATCAAAGTCCAAATCTGAAGTTGATTTATTTGACTAAAATATAAAGTGTAAACGTTTGTTGTGTTTTTACTCCACAAGGTTTACAAAGCATCTTATTTTCCTAGACTTAAAATGCGAAATGTGTCCATATGTCTGCTCTAAATTTTATCATGTTTTCATGAGAAACGGGGAGCTTCCCCCACACCCTGTTTGTTGAGGGCAGATCAAATTCTGCGCATCCAACTTTGCTGCACAAAGAGAATACTTCTGACAGGACTGCTTCCAAACTCGAACTGCCTCTCAGAACATTTTCATCTCGTTTTTATTCGTTGATAAAAGTGTCCGTAGATTTCACAGTTTTAATCCTCATGCATTAGTTTTTTATTTATTTATTTTGTTTTCATCAGGAAGAAAAAGGTTGTTGACAAAAACTATGACAAAAATTATTAGTCAGCAAAATTAACACTGGTCTTAAAGTGGGATGTCTTTGTCTGAGCCTAGTGGTCAGATTGTGTAAGAAAGCTTCAAGAAATAGTCAAATACCAACACAAAGGTTCCACCAAGAACCAGATATGCCAATCCATCAAACAAAAAGAAAACAGTGTTTTCCTGACAGATTTCTGTGTTAGTTACAGCCTATAACTTGTTTTTGTAAGTTATAGGATTTTCTATGCATTAGCCAGGTGTGTCTCGTCTCACCTGGCTGCTGATAGATGACCGGCGCTGTGATGTCATCTCCATGGTGGATGCCAACGACTGCCGAGGGGGCGTGGCCGTGTCCATGTGTAACTTGGGAGCCGTCGCTGCAGAGAAAGTCATTGGTGGTCAATGGTTATTTTTAGATGATATCACTTTACTACAGGAGTTAGCCACTGAATTTTAATGCAGAGAGGATATGTCACCACCTCCCCTTAACAGTATGTCAGTGTATAATGTCACATTATTTGTGTGACTGTGTGTGTCCTTACAAGTGCAGGTGTTGTCAGAGACATGCGATGAGGACTTGCGGGAACTCCGTGAGGACGTCGAAGGTGTTCTACTGTGGTCAAATCGCTCCAGCGCCTCCTTCAGGCTGGACGTATTGAGCTGTGACTCTGAGCCAGAGTCTTGACTCTGGAAAAATAAGAAAATACCAAAGATTTAAAAACAAAACCCCCCCAAAAAAAACAACAACAAAGCCTATCCATTGTAACTAATGGAATGCATATGAGTGGAAATTACAGGCCTAAAAGGTAATTGAGAAGGTATCAGCAGAAAATCTGAAGCATAAATTTCATGATCTAACATTATAACAGCTCCTAATGAAGCTGAATATTGTACTTCAACATGTAATATATTTCCAGTAAAGTATTTTTGCTTTCATCAGTTTCAGTTAGGCTTATCCAACAACTTCTACCACACTGTTGTTTTTAGACTCAATTTTACTCCTGTGCTTGGCATGTTTGTAATTATAAGAACCATGCTACATGTTTTATTTATTTCTCACCTTATCTGCAGTGACCTCTGGATTTGCCTCCTCGATGCCCAGCTCTCTGCGCTGTTCTGCCCTCACCTCTGCATAGCTGCATTTTAGACCAAAAAACAAAAAAAAACAAAAACAAGAAACAGGGGGGGGTTTGAGAAGATGGTTGACCAATAAAAACATTATAAAAATAGATACATAAAGAGTCTTTTGTTATCACAGACTCAACAATGTTCCTGAAAGTCCAGTGATCAGCAATCTTCAATAACATTTTCATGGAAAAGGGAAATAAAATAAACATACAATTACTTGTACCTGACTACTGTGTGCGTGCAGACAATAAACTCAGGTCGAGAGTTCCACTGATGGTAGGTGATGTAGTAGTGTGTCTGCAGCCAGATCCACTGTTGACCTTTCGTCAGGAAACGGTAGTAGCATGACTTCCCTTTACCATATTGCATTACTGAACAGAAGGGGGACAGAAACAGCCAAAGATGTTACCAATAACATTCAGAGAAAGGCTTTTACAAAAGCTTTTTGCTAGTTTGACTAAACGTAAGTGCTCACAGTGTTCATGACATTTCGCTAGCGTCTCCAGGTCATCCACATGGTAATAGTCGTACCCTGATGTCCCCAAAACCTCAAAAGGCAGGTAGCCAATAATTGGTGGCGCTCTGTAAAAGGTAAAAGAATTTTCTTACTCTGATGTAACAATGCTGAACGGATACATTTTCTAGAGAAATGCTTTATTTTCATGTACATTTATGTGATTTCTTAACTTCTGGTGTCCTGAGAAGTAAAACTAGAAATGTGGAGGAAGATGTCAATGAAAAGGTGAAACTGTGACCTGGAAAAACACAGTACTAACTATACTCTAGTTCACATTTAAATTTGTCAATAATGAATGAAAACAGAACTTAACTGGTTAGATCCATGAATAAATTCTCACATTTACTCAACCGACCAATCATAAAGTGTGTGAATGTGTGTTTCAGCCATCTGTATATGACCCAGCCATGTGAGTGCAACTCAACCACCCAACAACCCGTTGTGATTGCATATACATAAGAAGAACTAGATCTGTGTGCCTACCGATGGTCTAAAAAGAGGAATTTCCATTCTAGACTGTGTCTCGACGTGAACTCTTCATTGGGCTCCTCCACCGTACACATTTCCTATGAAAATAAAATTGTGAAAATTAGATGTTTTGAGTGCTAATTAATAGCTAATTGATAAATAAATACATGACAATCTAATAAGTAAAGTAAGTTCATGTCTGGATAATACCTTGATAAACTGAGGCTTAGCTAGCCGGACCGTGGCTACAAAGCACACCTGGTCATCAAAGGCAGGTTGTAGCGACCGCTGTAACACCCCTGCCAGACCGTTCCTAGTCACGTTGGGAACTGCACAACAGAGTTACTTACTCAGCATGTCAAAGAATATAAAATGTAGTTCACAGAGCAGTACACAGAATAATATCTTTCTAGGCTAGTAAATGATTGATATCTTAAAAATATGCTTATTTTCCACTTTTTGACTTTTACATTTAATGGGTTTAACACACAAGTTTAATGCTAGTTTGTATCTGTACATGCAAGCTTGTTTGGAAAATAGTATATCAACAAAAAACTTCTTCTGAAATTCCTTGCATGCAGTGCGAGGGACATACCGTTATTGAGAGACTTGAAGTTGCCGATGAACTTAACATATTCATAAACAGGGGATTCTTTGGGGTCAATGGCCCCTCGCAGCATATGACAGCAGAACTCCATGTGATTCTTAGCTGGAGACAAAAAGGAAAAAGAGAATATAATTACCTAGGAAAAAAAATTACAACTGCTTGTAAAAACATGTTGTTCATGTGCTCCACAAAGTTCATGTCCAGTCCAGGGCAGCTGCTTCACTCTGACAAGCTGTGTCTTCACACTATGGTGACATTTTTGAAATTTGAATCATTTTAAAAATTATTTATTTATTTGAGAAATACTTTTACTTGTGAGCATTATTAATCTGACAATAATAAATAACCTGTTTAATCATCAGACATACAAAAAAAAAAAAAAAAGTAAACCATATCATTTCAAATAAGCAGGTTTTATGGTACAAGATCACGGTGTGTTACTCACACTTTAGGTAATCAGTGCTAAGGTTCTCTAGCTCAGAGGGGTGTGTGGACAGAGCCTTGTACACTTCGGAGTGTTCCCCAACCGGCAGGAAGTTTAACAAGTTCTGGTCCACCAAATCCGCCTGATAAAACACCCACACACACACACATTCAAGAAGAATACAAATGAAGACAAGCCCTTTTCAATACACACTGGTCAGCCTGACATGTTTAATCTGAACCACACAAAAGATCCTATGAAAGCTTTTGTTATAATAAAGTGTATGACTAATACAGAGCAGTTGCGGGGGGAGGTGATTTACCGGGAGGTGTTCTAGTAGTGAGGTGACACTCTCGGACACGTAGAGGATGTTGCCATCAGTCATTATTGCTATAAAGAACCCATCAAGAGCCTGTTAAAAAAACAAACAAACAAAAAACAGTGTGAAATCCCATAAGGACAAACTTAAAATTGTAAGTTTAACTTCAAATATACCTATACAGTACAAAATGAGGTGACACTGACCACTGCATTAATATAACTGTGGTTAAAGCCCCTGTGTTTTTACACAACAGGCAGGATTACAGAATGAAATCTAAGATTTCTGACCTCCAGCATGAGCTGGGTGAATTCCTCATTGCTAAGAAATGGAGGCTTCCAGTCTTGCCTGATCTCACTCGACTCAGACTGAGCTGCAATCTCTGATGAAGGAAAGAGAATTCAGTTAGAACTTAAAGAAATACAGGCATAGTGGAAAACGTCAAGGAGAAATAAGAGCACATGAGGTGAGGGCACGTAAAAAGACAACAAGAATAGCATAAAGTTAACAGTAAACAACTGGGTGGAAAAATGTTTTGAGACTGTTATGTCCACAATGAAAACAAGACAGTTAAAAACATACTAGGAGTGCACGTGAAGCGGAAGCTGGTATTTTATTATCTTGCAAGTCAATGACACTAGATAAAAGCAAAAGGATCACTGACCTATATACAGTGATGAAATAATTTAACATAAACACAATATCAGTGTTCATAAAAAGTTAAAACTGCTGAAACACTTAAAATTATTAAAAGACTTAAAGGTAGATTTCAAACATGGCAATAATTTGTTAGGTCAAAAATACACAACTGGTTAAAATAGTTACCATTTTGTACTGTAAAATTACAGCACCAATGTCTCATAAAAAGGCAATAAAAACATGCTTTCACTTTCTAGTGATGATGGTAAACAAACCCTGATAAGTGTGGCTAAGTCTGAATGATCAAGCTAAATATACAAAAACATCCACCCTGTGAGGTGTTCAGCAAAAACAGGAAGTGAGACGAGCATGGCAGAAAGCTCTGACCTTTGTGTTTACACAGGAAGTCGATGCTTTTCTGCAGGATGGTGGACTTGTCCATCTTTCTAGTGTTGCCAGGCAACATTGTGCCGAGTTCCTTGATGAGGACATTGAACTGGTCTCGCCGTCTCTTCTCAGACTTGTTACGGGACACACTGCAAGCCAAAATAGTTTTGAAATAGGAGGTTTAAGACATTTTATTTGGTTCTGTTTTCATCCAATGTTTTGACTGGGTTTTAAAAAATAACCTTTAAAAAAAAAAAAAAAAAACAGTAATGTAACTTTATCATAAGTGACCCTGGTTATGTGAAAGTCAAGGCAGAATGACTGTTGTGTGAATGGCATTAGGACAAAGTCAGCTCTGACACTGTGTATTCTTCAGAGGAGCTAAAAATGTACTAACTCATGTTTAATCAATATTCTATGACTTTTTTAAGTCCATACTACACTAATCTCCTCTCCAGTTTGTTTATCTTACCGTTTCGCTTTGTCCTTTTCATCTTCTTCCATCAACCCATCAAAGATACTACAATCATCCCTAAAGAAGGAAGAAAGGAAACATATTTACAGCCATTCACAGCTTTCAAGACTTACTTGTTTACGTTTTCCTGCATGTGCGGTGGCCTTTGAAGGCAGGTATGCATTGTTAATAATAACCAATGACTGATGTTGGCTAATAAGAGAATTCCTATTGTACATGCCAGCAGCAGGTTTATTTTTGGGTCACACAGAAAACGGGTGAGACAGACAGAGAGAGAGAGAGCGGTAGAAGGAATGCGTTTTGTTTGCCAAGAAGATTAAGCGCATTTGTGTAATAGGGTGTGTTTCTTGACTACGTTTCAATTAATATGGGTCAAAAAAATAATTTGATGGGGACTCATAGATGCTATCCATAACTTTTTTCTTTAAATGGAAAAATATTCTTTCAAAAGTAAAGAAATATAAAGAGTTAAAATAATGAGTTTTAATTTTTGAGCCAGATGTTACATACATATATTTTGTGATTTTGTACATGTGACTATGAACATATTCTGTATACAGTAGAGGCAACATTTTGAGGTATTGTGTGTGGCATTATACCCTATGCTTGATGTCATGGTGGCTGCTAATCAGGGCTGTGGCTGCAGTGATTTGTTCTTTAGGCGTGAGGTAGGCATTTGGAAGACCACCTGTTGAGACAAAAAGAGCAGGTAGTTTATTAGTTTAACTCCCAGTTATATTTCATATTGTATATGAAGGCACTAAAAAGGGCTTTGAAGTGAAAGCCTGAAAGGGTAGTCCCTTTTCTAACCATAACATTTGCAGATTGCATCTTTTCTCTCAACTAGTTCCTTTCTTTTTAAAAACACCGTTACATCTCCATACATGCATGCACACACACACTAAATAATAATAATACTATCTCACATTTAATAAACACTTTTCCATGCACCAGATTAAATCTGTGTGTCTGTGTAGTCACTTCTCACCTCACTGCAGCCTATGCACGTGCTCAGTTAACGTATTTTCTGAGGGGGTTGTAGAAGGGGTTTGGGGTCAAAAGTGGAGCTGAGGTCATTGGGGTCATGAGAGGGCACCAGGCCACAGGAAGGACATGGTGGTCAAGCAAACCTGCTGGAGAAATCAGAGCAGAAACTAAGGGTCATGAGGAGACCAACCAGAGAGTTTGGAAACATCTTCTAGTCATTTTACATCTTTATTGGAGCTATAAGAACAGGGAACTATGTTTCCTTATGTGCTTGTGTTTTGAAATGAGACACAGAAATTCTATTACAAATCAAGAGTGATATTTAAAAAAAGGCTAAATGTCCTATTTTTTTTAAATTTCAGTTTCACTTTAATAACCATCTTCAAGTGCATTGTCTTTCTTGAACCAAGATTTATTTTTATTTATTCTTTTTTTTCCCCATTTAACATCAGTTTCTTCCCTTTAATTTTGGTACAATATACATTATGGACAAATGTATTTTATGAATTAAGAATATTATTAAATTACAGTATAACATGCCACAGCATCTTCAAAGTGTGAATAACATAAACCAATACAGAAAGAATACCCTGAAATGAAATTTACTTCTGCACTTACAATATTTTTACATCATGTAACTTACCTTCTGGAATGTCACTTGTTGGTATAATTAGTTGTTGGGATCGCAGCCTTTGAGTTGCTGACAAATCTTGTGTGTGCAAACCACACCTCACCTGCAACACAAACATACACCCACTGTTTACCATGCACAGAAATTCTAGAAGTCACCCGAAAAATACAGATGTTAGTTGCTGCAAAGTACAAAACAGGAAACTTGAGCTGCAAGTAATCAGTTTTTATATATAGATTTGTCATACCACTGTAAAATGCCAAAAACAAGTCTGCTCTGTCTAAGAAACAGTTAAAAGTAAAAGGGGTTTAACACTTCTTTCATATAAAAAATTAACAACAAATACCCCCATTATCTCAGCAACAGTCCAATCATTTTACAGAGATATAGGATCACAACTGAGGTGCTGGATCCAATATAACCTTGGCATTTTGCCATGAAAAATGACTGGTGATGACTTATCAGAGTAGTTGCTGATTGTTTTCCTGTTAATCAACAATTCTGTTGTTTTGATTCTCAAACTGTTATGGCCAATCTAGTCTTCGCATTAATACTCAATGTGCGTTTTCCTTTTTACATCCTCTTTACATTAACACCAACCAGCACCACAACTGAACAGCAATAACTTGTGAGTGTTAGTACTTTTTTCTACAAGCAAACTCATGCACAAGAGTCGAATAATCATTTTCAGCATTTGTTAAAGTCTTAAAAGATTAGTCTATAGGAGTCGCTCCCAAACTCGTCAAGTAGTCCCACCGTCACAGGGACAACAGACCACCACTTAATCAACGCCTTCTCAGAGGATTTTGCTGTATATAAGTGTGGGCAGAGAGGTCACGAAGACTACACTAACACCTATGGACAGCATACTAGGAGAGATGCTCTCTCATATCTCCCTCATGTGTATAAAACCATCATAAGGAGATCACACTGGTGGTCCCGAGGCTATATTTCGGGATGCTGACCTCCAGTTGTTGTTCTCCTCATGGCCAATAAGTGAAGCCTCGTTAAACTGAGCTTCTTCATTGGACGAAGACGCTGTAAACCATTCCCAATGAATTAACTCTCATATGAGCAACATGGCCGAATGTTTTTCCGTCTCCCAAAACAGCAACGAGCCATAAGATAAGGCGAGCTAGCGTTTAACATATACAATTTAATGCCACAGGTGTCAGTTATACAACCAAAAGAGAGCAACCCATATAGCTAGCTAGCAGGCTAACTAAGCTTGCTACCGAAAACTGCTAATTTAACTCAAGAGATTTAATGCTCTTACTGCCCCAGTTTCCTCCTGCTCACACTCGGAAAACACTGAATGACACTCACGGGTAAAGCATTTCACGTTTGTCAAAAATAAACAAGAGGAAAAATGTGTCTCTATCATAGCAAGCTGGCGCCGAGCCCGAAGCTGTCACGCAACAACTGACATTGAAGACGAAATAATCTAAAATATTACCGTCGGGTCCTCAAACGCCGCGCGACAGCAGAGCATAAACATCCGCGCGGGGGGAAGGTCCTCGCGTAAACCGACAAAAACATGCCTATCCACCGCGGAGACATCTATAAAACCAACGACGGTGGAAACATTTTCGCGGCAGATGTACGTACACACATACGTACACTATGCCCGGGCACACACGCGCGGGCGCACACACACACACTGGTAAGGATACGCGCACGCGCTCGCCCACTCGTACACATAGACACTGGCTGCTCCAAATGTGGGTCACTGGGCCTTGCTCTCCCTCAAGCGTGCGGAAACAGTCCCGAAGCCTGCTCTGCAGTCCGACCGCTTCCGCACGCCGAAAACACAGTCTACAAACCACGGCTGCCGTGCTATTTCACAATTGGTAACCGCCACCAGCTTCGCGTATGCACTAAAAACCCTTACCTTCACGAATAATCGAGAGCAGCCTCCGTGTTTTGCTTACTTGTGAGCGTTGCAGCGAGGTGGTGGGGGCCAGGAGGACTTCGGGTTGGGGAGAAAAACAGGAGGCCTACTTCATATTCCGACGTACAGTCATGCGCAATAGAGACAGCAGGGCGCACTATTTTGCAAGTACAGTAGCCGAGGGAAAACTGAGGGAATCGCTGAGTGATCTTCGAAAGGGGAAATGACTCCGCGTTTTTTTGGGGTTTTTTTTGTGGCTTTTCCACACAAACTACTCCACTGTCTGAGCGACCGAGGTAGCGATTAAAAATAAAGGCATTTAAAATGTGTAAAAATGGCTGACGCCAGTCTGGATAATAGTGATATATAAATATAGATACACAGCTTACTCGTGTTTTAAAAGCACTTCGATAGCAATATTTAAATAATATATTTACATAAACTAATAATACCTCTATTGGCTGTAATTTGGGTTGCAGCGAATGTGATGTGACATTGGACGGTCGCCACAGGGGTGCAGAAGCAGGTTAGGGACGGCCCTCCTGGTGACAAGGGGTTTCCCCTTTTATCGACATTCAATCGCAGGCATTCAAGGCCATGACGTTGTCCGTATTTTGTGTCGAGGTTCCCCCTAACTTTTTCTAAAGGTGCTTTTAGGTGTTAGAAATTCTTTTTATGAGGTATAATCTGGAATTCTACATCAATTTCATGTGTTTGCAGTAGATATCTACACTATACTGGTTACTGTCTTTATGGACAAGATGCTATCAAGACAGTACAAATTATATAAAAATGTTACACCATAAATTGAACAATATCACCAAACTGGGAGACATTTTATTTCACTAGTCTACTTCCTTCTCTGTTCCTCTGATGGATGTGAGCTGTAAATATTACTCATAAGTGGGGGAAGGATTTAGGCACAGAATAAATAGAGGATGACTGGCAGGAAACTATAACCCTGATCAAATCTACCTTCATATGCAAGAGACTCAGTATAATAGTGTTCACAGATTGCATATCACCGCTGTTGTTTTGCACAAGATAAACTCCTCTCTCTCTCTCTCTCTCCTCTGTGCATTAAGTGCTTTTCTGATAGGGGAACATATTTTCACTGGATCTGGGAGTCTAAATTGATTTCCAGGTTCTGGAAAGTTATGTCTAAGGAAATTAGTGGAATGTTTAAAATAAGCTTCTTTATTTATTTTTTTTAAGATCCTGGTGTTTTCCTCTTAGGCCTACCCTCTAGGGAGTTGCAGCTACTGGTAGCACACTACAGATTTCTGGAGAAGCTTCTTCTAATTGCCAGAAAATGTATTTCACTCAACTGGATCAAAGGTTCTAGTGTTACCATTGGGAACCGGGAAATCTTTAATGCTCTTCCACGTGAAAGACTACATGCGACTATAAAGGGTCATGACAAATTGTTTTTGAGGGTCTGGTCACTCTGTCTACACTATCCACCTTCTGGCTTGAAATACTTGCTTCTGGAGTACTCGGTAATATCCCAGAATCTCTGATTGTTAGCTTGATGGCTGTTGATGACAAGTTAACTTATTTATTTATTTATGTTTGTGAATTTGCTAACTATGTAATAGGACTGCAGTGGGATGTTGGGTGGGCTGGTCATTCTTTTGCATGTGTGTCAGACTCTTTGTTACTTGATAAAACTTATTAAAGTATTTTTTTTTTAATCCAACAATACCATAAGCTCATTCACTCATATATAACTTTCATACAGTGCTATGTTCTGTGCATTTATTCTGCTGTTTCTTTCTTTCTTATTCAGCTGCTCCCTTTAGGGTTCACCACAGCAGATCATCTGCCTCCCTATCTATAGCAGTCTTCTCTGTCACTCCAGCCCTCTGCATGTCCTCCTTCACTACATCCATGAACTTTCTCTATGGTCTTCCTCCTTTTCTCGCAGCTCCACATTTTACATCCACTATCCCTCCTCTGCACATGTGGAAACAATCTGAGCCTTTTCTCTAACTGTGCCTCCAACCCACTCAAACTGAGCTGTCCCTCTGATCAATTCCGCCATGTCTGCTCAGCCTCCTGATTTTCTTTCTGTGCCACAGTCTACAAACCATATACCATAGAAGGTCTCACTATCACCTTGTAAACCTTCCCTTTCACTTGTGCTGCTCTTGGTTCGTTACAAATCACCCATACAATCACAATCTCCATCCTGCCTGCACTTTCTTCTTCACCTCTGTTATACACTGTCCATTGCTTTGAATCGTTTATCCCAGGTATTTAAACCCATTCCCCTTCACTTCCACTACAAGCACGTTATCATCCACGCAGACACAGGGAGAGCTTGCAAACCCCACACAATTTCATGAAAGCCATTATTTAGGTTTCCAACCTGGCTGTGGTGACAGTGCTAACCACTCCATCATTGTGTCACCCATAATATACATACATCCAACATTTTTTAAAACTAAAAAAGAAAACCAAAAAGAAATTATGAAATAAACATGTGAAAAACTTTCCATGAGCAACTCTATGACAGGAGTAAAGATTTCAATTCTGTGACATGAAAAAAACAGAGGAACACTTTTTTTTTAAATAACTTTTGTAATTTTACAACCAAAAGTACCTCTAAATTAAACAATTATCATGAGTTAGCTTGTTGTTCCCTTCCTGCAAATCTATGCTAATCCACCTGCCCTTTTCTTCCATTTGAGCATCTCACCGGTTTGATGGTCTCTTGATCACGCTGACTTCATTCAGCGTAACTGTCTGTGTCCATTACTCATTCCTCACTAATGCCTCCGGGTGAAAACGACATGCTATAATAAGACATAACATGAAAACAATCATCCATTAATGGTTTTCACAGTGCAAACAATCATAAAATCAATCAATCTGAGGCCATGGTCCTCAGCTGGAAAAGGGTGGAGTGGCCACCCCAGGTCAGGGATGAGCTCCTGCCCCAAGTGGAGGAGTATAAGTATCTCGGGATCTTGTTCACAAGTGACGGAAGAAGGGAGTGGGAGATCGACAGACGGATTGATGCTGCGGCTGTCGTGATGCAGACACTGTACCGGTCTGTTGTGGTGAAGAGGGAGCTGAGTGTAAAAGCGAAGCTCTCAATTTACCGGTCAATCTACGTCCCTACCCTTGCCTATGGTCACGAGCTGTGGGTACTGACCGAAAGAATGAGATCGCAGATACAAGCGGCAGAAGTGAGCTTCCTCCGAAGGGTGGCTGGCCTCTCCCTTAGAGATAGGTCAAGCTATTCAGCCCATCCATGAGGGGCTCAGAGTAGAGCTGCTGCTCCTCCACATCGAAAGGCGCCAGTTGATGTGGTTCAGGCATCTGATAAGGATGCCTCCTGGGCGCCTCCTTGGTGAGGTGTTCCGGGCATGTACCACCGGGAGGACGCCCCAGGGGAGACCCCAGGACACGCTGGAGAGATTATATCTCTCCCCCGCAACTCGGCCCCAGATAAGCAAAAGATGATGATGGATGGATGCATGGATGGATGATTGGATGGATAGCATCCACAGTTTTCAAGATATCATTTTCTAATTTTGTGCAGTGGTAGATACCAGTAACAGCTCAAGCTGATATCATTTTGGTGAAAATTCTGTAAAGGTCAGAGCAAAGGAGGAAATAAGTAATAACATTTTTATGGGTCAAACTTCACAACAATATATGAAGCCTTTCGGAGACATGAGTACTGGGTTGACCTTCATTAGCGTTTTAGGTCAAAGTTGACCTTGTAAAACAAATTTGAAGAATCCATATTGAGTAATGTGTCATATGAAAGGGCATGGGGAGAGCTGTACAACACACTTTTTATTTGATCAATACGACGCCCTGGGACGTCACAATGAAGCCATAATCGGCCGTTGTCATCGTACTGTAATCAAAACATCATAAAACGAAGGACATCATAAAAGAGTTTTAGTATAGCCCTTGCTATTCCGGGGGTGTTGCATTCTCTGAGTGCTCTTGTTATTATTATAATTATAATTCATAGAATGTGGTATGTATATTGGACTATTTCTTGAGCTCTCTTATACAGCATATATCTCATTAATTCATTCCTTCTGCCTGGGCTCATTTTTCTCAGTCTCTCAGCTTCTTATTCCCGTTGTCAAGCTCCTTCCTCTGAACTCCAGTTGCTCCTCCACTTTCCTCTCTGTTATCACTTTCACTTTTCTCGCTGTACGTTCAGATTAGTCCTCATCTGTTTTTTAAAGGATTATCCCCGTTTTCCTATCTATTATTTTCTCTCCTTTCTGCTCTTTCCCTCACACAGCACCCCTGCATAATATGCACGATTCAGTCATTCTGTAATTGATCTCTTCTTGTCGCGTTCACATTCTGGGTTTCCTTTACTCAATGTGTTCTGTTCCTTCTTTCTTTCTTGCTTTCGTCTTCCTTCTTGCGTCCTGCTTTCTCCAGCGTTCCACTTTAACACTTGTTCTCCACCCTTTGTGTCAATCACCTTGTGGGTTTCTCAGCAACTTTATTCATTCCTTGCTTCTTCAGCTGCTTCCTTCTTCTTTTCATTTCCCCCCCAGCCTTCATTATTTAGGCTTCCAGCATCACATAGTTGATTTCCTCATCCTTGCTGCTATATGTTCCATTTTATTCATTATCTCTTTGTCCTCTTCAATTAGGCTTACCTGCATTTCCAAACTCCCCCCATGTTACCTTATAACCGTATTATAGCAGTTTTATCCCAATGATTTCCATTTCTTACGTGCATTTGTGTATTCCAGCATACGCTGCAAAAAAACCTCCAAAACTCTAAACCTTGGATTACCCCAGCAAATGTGCAAATATGAATCTTTTCAATGTATGTGTCAGATATACTTGGATAAATCAATGATAAGTAAGTACAAAAACACCTCATGTGTTATTCATAAGATTCAACACTTGTATGTATTTGCTTTCCTCCCTATACTTCCTGCCTCTCCGCTCATTTTTCCATCTCAGAGGCAAAAAGCCTTTCAAGCGAACACCCACAAAAACCATCAACAACAACAACAACAATAAAGCACTTAGCAGAGGAGCGACCCATTTTTGTTTTCACAAATGTGACAAATCCAATGGAGCCACACTTTTTAGTGCTAACAAATTGAATCAGAGCTCCGGTCTGGTTCATTCTGGCGTGGTTTTGGCCCATAGAGAAGTCCTCCCACAATGTTTTGACAAATCTGCCAACAGCTGGGATTCGTTCATAGGTGCAAAATGATGTCCTCTACAGCCACCGGCATGTCTAGCAAATTACCTTGTGGAGCCATGATCAGTAGAACAGCTTCCTTTATATGCTTATAAAAATCACCCCCACCCCACCTCCCCACCCCTCATCTCCCCATATAAGTGCTTCACTGTACTTGTACATATTGTCAGAGATTGAATTACTACACGGTAATGGAAACCATGCAGAGTGCTGTGGGACATCCGTTTCCCACACAACAACCGTTTAATCACGGACAAACACTGGGCTGTTTGCCACAATATGTATCAGTGTCTATATGTGAGTGAGTGGAGAAGAGGCCAAAAGACCACAAAAAGAAAAAAAAAAGTGAGACCGTCTGTTACATGCGCGATGTAATGGAGCCATGCAACCACATGGAACCGCAGTTAATTTAGTTTTTAGTTTAATATTCCATCTGCCAGGGAACATGCACAAAAAAAGATTGATCTTATATGAGAAGAGCTGCTTTGTACCCCCCCACCCCCACCCCGTAGTTACTGAGCATATATAGTTAATATATAGTTATATAGTTAATGCTAAATATAAATTTCAAATGCTTATCCAACCATGATATACAAACAGTATCTAAGATATTTTTGTCAGCTACAAATGCAAGAGTGAAATCCATATTTGCAGGAAACCGTCATAACATAATGGATCTTAATTGAAGCAATAAAAACGCAAATGATGAAGAGCTTGGCCTTTTATTGCCCCCTTTCTACTCACTCCCTCCTGGGCAAGTTGGTATGAACACAGCACTTCAATCAAAGATTAACATACATCATCAAACCATGCCGATCCAGAGTGGACTGTGTGTGTGTGTGCACATTTGTCGGTAGAGTAAGAGCTTATTTCACACAGAACCAACCCACAAACCCTGCATGCTTTCAGAAGGTCTGAGCACAGGGAGCATCATCACTTCCCTCCCCTCACGCCACTGCTGGATTCCAGGGTTCTCCAGTGTCACAGTATTTTTGGGGGGATATCTCATTCCTTTCTTTTGAATTTCTCTCGCTCTCTTTGGGCTCTCTTCTTGCCGTTGCTGTTTTTGGGACGCTCTGATTCTTCTCCCCCCTCTCTCCAGTGATGTCGTCTCTTCTGAGGGAGGAGATGCAGAGAGTTTTGTTTCGACCTGCAAAACAGAGACTGGTGGAGTTCATTGAAATTGAAGAGCCATCGCACGGAAGACATTTTCTCTGTGCCTCAGGTAAACAGCTTGATTGTTGACTCAGAAATTTGCATTTGAGTTTTACACAGGAGTAAATATCTTCCTCCTTAAAATGTAAATGTACATTTTTAATGTCTTTAATAACTCACTTCCTTAAAAGCTGTGTATACCTGCACCACACAGGGTGTGTTAAATCTATAAGGCTGGCTTGCTGATGAAAAGCCCGGTGCTGCAGTGCACCTGTTTGTGATGTTTTTCCATTTTTCCGCAGTTGCAAAAAACAAAGAAGTCCAGCTATGCATAGTGCACTGTCAGATGTCTGTGCCCCTAAAGTCTGCATCCAAGAGATCCTTCACCAAACGCTCCTGCATACAAGAGTGCTACCAGAGGACAGAGATCTGGTCCCTGAAAGACCTTACCCTGATTGATGGAAGAAATCCTGACGTGGTAATTAGCCAAATTCTTCTGTAACTTCCACTGTTCTTAACTGGCTACAAATAGAGACAAACTGTCTTTTGGGTAACTGTATGTGGATGGCATTCTTGATGAGCACATAGAACGCATAATAAAGATTTGTAGACATTTTGCTTTATCAGTACCTATTAACTAAGTAATTAAAATGTATTTGTAAAGCGCATTTAAACACAGTTTTCACCAACCAAAGTGCTGCACAAAGTCACTGACCTTTGACCACCACCATAATGTTCGGTTTATGCCACAGCCGCACTAAATTAACAGTGTTTGTAATTATTCATGTCATTTTCTATGTTTCTGTAATGTTTAATCTACCAGTAAGTAACAAGCTCTTTAATGAAAAGGATATTTTTAATGCTAAAATTGCTGTTGTTATCATTATTTTTAGCTGTGATTTATATTAAAGCACACAAATTTTTTATTTTATTTTATTAAGATGGCAAATTACAGTGATTGCATTCCTAAACAGAAAAGGTTTAGTGATTTAATGTTATGCGGTGTACTGGCATTTTTCGAATATAAAAATGTGAACACAAATTTTGTGTTTGCCTAATAAATAATAATATAAGTTTTAGTTTTAAACACGTTTTTGACAGATTTCTAAAATATTGGTGCTTTCGTGTTTTTATGACAAGTGGTCTAATAAATTTGTTAAGCATTGTATGTATCCCATATACACACACAGGCATGTAAATACATTAAGAAAAAATAAATAAATGAATTTAAGATAATACCAAAGTTTTATCAGAAGCTACTTAGCTATTTAATCTTAGATGAGTCATGTTATTAAAATCTTTACTCCTGCTCTGGCACCCTCCCGTGACTCATCAGCTATAAATTTGACAGTGTTATTTATCTATTTTTCACATTTTAATTAATCGGTTGCAAAATTTCTACAGTTGCTTAAACACATAATGTTTGTGGACTAACAAGGGACAAGGTAAAGAAGAATGGTCTGTGGTCATTTGGCTTTAGTTGCCCTATAATAATGTAGGCTTTCTACAGAACAAACACAATAAAAAAAAAATGCAGTGATTCTTAAAGGTGCTCCATAAATATAATTTTCTTTGGTTTCAGGATGACCCTTGTTTCCTGCTGCACTTCGACGAGGTGCGTACAGTGACGGCCATCAGCTGCTCAGCCAAATACGCTATCGTCCGTGCCCTGGTTGCCCTCAGTGACCGGTACTGTCAAAGGTCACTGAACCTGAGGAACTTTGACTGGCCTTACATCAAGCCCACCTCCTTCTACTCAAACAAAGGGGACTGCGCTGTTCTGTCACAGATATGCTTCTATGCGATCAATTTGGTTTGTCTCTCCATGTGTCATGTGCCTCTGGATGGATAATAAAAGTACACAGTTGTTGTGAGAGTGCCAGTTAAGGTGGGTGTTTATATTACAAAGTTGCAGCAAATACTGTACGTGTATATTACTTATATCAGTTAGTGAGAAGCAAATGTAGGCTCGTAGCTTCAGTAAGCTGGGCTTTGAAGAACTTACAATGAAATATGTTTTGCATTAATGCTCTGCTGAATGTATCTTCATGGCAAATGCTAGCTATGTGCTATATTTATCATCTAATTTTGTGAACTTTTAATTATATAACCCTGAAAGTATTATATTCCATGTGCTGAATTTCAAAATAAATGTAGCACAAAAGAAATAAAGCAACTGCAAATTCTTGCGCTTCTTTCTCCCTTTACCCTTTTAAACATAGGGTACGAATCATTTACCCTATGCTCTTTATGCAGTGCATAGTACTGTTAACAGTATATGTCACAGGGAGCTGCGCTGCAAAAATCTCATTTATTTTAATGAACCTTAAAATGTATTTGGTGGATATTTCAGTGTCTGATTCCAGTATACTCTATGCCATTTCTAGATAAATAAATGATTAGGTATTTCCTCACTAGATGTATTACTCCAATGACGAGAGGCTTTCAAGCAACATTTGAGTACATGCACTACTGTGCAAAAGTCTTGAGCCACCCTGTCATTTCTTTACATTTTACTAGGAAAATGGGAAATAGATGCAACAATTTTTTAAACATCTGCAAACACACACAGAAATACAATAAACAGTGTAAAAAAAGGAGTTTGTACAATTCCAGTGAGCCTGAGTTAAGTTAGTTAATACTAAATACTAAGTTATTATTCTGCATGACCAGCTTTTTTCTTTAACATAGCCTGAATTCTCTTAGGAAAACTTGTAATTTCTGTAAGTAGTCTTTAGGAATAGTTCTCTGGGCTTCTTGAAGGACATCCAAAACTCTTCTTTGTATGTTGGCTGCCTTTTCTTCCATTCTCTGTCAAGACGATTCCACACTGCTTCAATAATGTTGAGGGCCAGACTCTAGGGAGGTCGCTCCATAGCTGATAGTGTTCCACTGTATGTTTTTCTATCCAGATATGCTTTTAGTGCATTGGCAGTGTGTTTGAAATGACTGTCATGCTGAAGCCCCTACAAATCAGATGCTTTCAAGATGCCTGCGTGGTGGATCAAACTCTTATGGAACTTTTCTGTGTTAATAATTCCATTCATTTTGACATGATCCCAACACCACTGGCTGAATTGTAGTCCCAACCATGACAGAGTCTGTACGGTGTTTTACAGATGGCTGTACACGCTGTTGTACCTTTTTCCTGACTTCTTCTCTACATATTAACAATGATTTAAAAAAAATTGGTTTCATCACTTCATAAGACCTCTTACCACTGATTTTCAGTACAGTTCTTATGTAATTTAGCATACCTCAGCATTTTCTCCCCGTTTTCCTTCCTTAAGAATTGCTTCTTGAAATTCACCCCTCCACTGAGACCATTTCTGATGAGGGTTCAGCCAGATATCTCTGAGGTCTCAGCCAGACCTTCTTCTTCAAACAGTATTTCTTTAGGACATTATTTTCAGATGTGCTGCAGACGCACACACACACACACACACACACACACACACACACACACACACACACACACACACATATGTGTGTGTATATATATATACACACACACACACTACACACCATGCCAAGACGTGCAAAGTTTTCAGCTAATAGGTAAATCAGAAAATATTACTTCATCCCTGTTCAACTGTGTTATCTTTGGCATTATATTACAATTACAAGAAGTTCTGGCTGCTTGGAAGCAAAAGATAAAGAAATTAGGGGTGGGTCAAGACTTTTGCACAATAGGTTACATAGGTTAAATAACTGTGGGAATAATTAGTATTTGAATTCAAGGCTATAACTTCTAGTCAATGCTTTTAGCGAGAGGAGCTACTTTTCGTTATTTAACAGTCATACCACCGATTTCTCTAAATCCCAAGCGGGAGAGCAGCCTCATAGCGCTTCTAAGTGACAGGTTTTTCAATTTCATTTAATATTTCGGATTTTATATAAAGAAATATTTAATATCTAGCGTCATTAAATTATCTTTATTAACTAAAACTATTTTTAGTATAATGCAGTATTTTCTCGACCGGACAGGTTGACTCCGGACGATTTTACTAATGCACTTGTACTTCATATTCGTATCTACTACAGGTGGCGCCAACACACACGTCTAAGAGTTTTAGTTGCCTTAGAAGTTGCCTGACGAAAATAAATATATGTCGCAATAAATATTTAAGAATCGTCGTTTCTTTGATTTTACATTGACGTTTATTTATTTTAAAATTTCATCATTATAATATACTTGTTGTGTGTCTGCATATTTTTCATGTAGTAAGTTTTCTTTGTTTTGTTTCCGGCACACAACGGACGCACGCACTCGAGGCTCAGGGTCTGCACGCCTGCCGCCAAAATTCAAGTTAGAGGAGAGAAGAAGCAGTTTCCCAGTTGTCAGCTGTAAACACGGGGCTAATATTTGATGCTTTCCGTTTAAGGTGGTGGTTTGTCACTTGGCTATAACAAATCTTGCCTCCGGAATCAGCGGAGAGACGAAACTCGAAAAATGTACATCAAGTCTATTATTATCGAAGGATTCAAGTCCTACGCGCAAAGGACGGAGATCAACGGCTTTGACCCACTCTTCAACGCCATCACAGGACTGAACGGCAGCGGCAAGTCCAATATTTTGGACTCGATATGTTTCCTTTTGGGTATTTCAAATCTCACCCATGTAAGTGTGCTGTTGTGCGTAAGCTAGCTTAAAAGCTATCAAATCCAGTGTTACAGTTGTTTATATTTGATTACTTAGAGTTTTTGTAGAGTTTGGCAGTGGTTGTATTCCTATCAGCAACAAGCGAAAGTCACAAATTGTTATAGTGCTTAAAACTACTGTATTTTGCGAAACAAATTTAAAATAAAATGAAGTATGAATACAAGAAATACATCTAGTTTTAGTTTCGTAGAAGCTGTCAATAGAGTAAGCATAAGGAGGCATCGACACTTTGAGACTGCGGTCGCTTCGTGACTGGAAGTAAATAGCCGTCACGATTTGTTTATAACAATATGGTTCTCTCATAGCAAGTGACAAAAAATAATAAAATAAAATAAGCATATCCTTTCTGAAAACTGACTCAGGTCAAACTGAACTGCCACAAAAGTGAGAAACAAAATATGAAGAACAACTGTTGAAAAATACGAAGCTGCAGTGACTCTGAACTGAGGTTAACTAAGTAAGAAGCATGTGTAGTTGTTTCTCATTCAAAACTTGCATCCCTTTTTGTTTCATCTCATCTGACAGGTGCGAGCCTCCAACCTCCAGGACTTGGTGTACAAGAACGGACAGGGTGGCATCACAAAGGCCACTGTGTCCATTACCTTTGACAACTCCAACAAAAGCCAGAGTCCTCTGGGGTTTGAAACACATGATGAGATCACTGTTACGAGACAGGTGGGGAAAGAAATAAAGGAGGAAAGTCTCTGGCTTTAGGGTTATTATGCAGTGCTTGTATTAACACGGATATACTTTTTTTTTTTTTTTTTTTTTTTTTTTTTTTTTTTTAAAGGTGGTAATTGGTGGCAGGAACAAGTATCTCATCAATGGAGTCAATGCCAACAACACCCGAGTGCAGGACTTATTCTGCTCTGTTGGTCTTAATGTCAACAACCCACATTTCCTCATCATGCAGGTCAGTCTTGTGTCAGCTGTGTAGTTGTGGTTGTGAATAGATATGATCTGTCACCCCATTCATAGATTTTCCTTTTGTTTTAATACATTAGGGGAGGATTACCAAAGTTCTGAATATGAAACCACCAGAGGTAAGACAAACACGTTGCCCATTAGGAGGACCATATTTCCCTCCCTTCTTAGGACTTCTAATATTGAATACTTTTATTCTTTCAGATCCTTGCCATGATCGAGGAAGCAGCAGGTACCAGGATGTATGAATGTAAAAAGATTAGCGCTCAGAAGACCATCGAGAAGAAAGAGGCCAAGCTGAAGGAGATTCAGACTGTATGTTAAGTCACTCTGACTATATCACTATCTATACTTGTTTGTCAGCAAACTGCTGCTGAAGCAAACCATTTATTTTGTTTGCTCTTACAGATTTTGGATGAGGAAATCACTCCAACCATGCAGAAACTGCAGGAGGTAGTTTGGCATTAAGATTTGAACTGACTATCTCTCTCCACAGGTTCAACCTGTGAAGCCTGTGTTCTTTTTGTTTTTACTGTTGTAATATCCATTTCTGAACCTTCCTCTGTCCGCAGGAACGATCATCATACCTGGAATACCAGAAGCTGATGCGTGAGATCCAGCACTTGTCGCGGCTGTATGTGGCCTGGCTGTTTGTGTGTGCGGAGGAGACCAAGCTGAAGTCAGCAGAGAATCTAAAAGTGATGCAGGACAACATCGCCAAGATGCAAGCTAGCATGGCAGAGAACGAGAGCAAAGTCCAGGAGCTCACAGCCCAGATTCAGGAGCTGCAAAAGAAAAAAGACCAGGTACTTTACACTGGGGAAGAAAGGGAGCGATAAGAGTAATTTAAAAATTTTTATCACAATTTGAATTTTTATATAATAGTGGGCAGATTTTGCAATACCTTTGTTGAAGTCTTTAAAATAATTTGTATGCTATAGGTCCATTCTTTGTATGTTTTAATCGAACTGCAGCAAAGTAATCCATATCAATCTGCTCGTCTGTAGGAAGTAAATGGAGTATTAAAGTCCCTTGAGGAGGCTCTAGCTGATGTTCAGCGTGTGGATGCCAAAGCTCAGAGTGCACTTGACTTAAAAAAATCAAATCTCAAAGATGAAACCAAGAAGAGGAAGGAGCTTGTAAAGAACATGGAGGAGGTAACAGACTGATAAATCGTGTTATTCTATGACTTGCAAACAAGGGTAATCTGTACATCTGAATCATTTATTCAAACTGTTGTTTTCCTTCATCCACAGGACAAGAAAATGCTTGTGGTGAAGGAAAAAGAGGTTTCTGTGTTGACCAAGCAGCTTCAGGCTCTGCAGGAGGAAGGAAAGAATGACAGCGCTGCCCTTGAAGCAGCTGAACAGCATTTCAAAGCTGTGTCTGCAGGTCTTTCTACCAATGAGGATGGAGAGGAAGCCACACTCGCAGGCCAGATGATGGCCTGCAAGAATGACATGAGCAAAGCAGATACAGAGGCCAAGCAGGTGACGAAAGCAGACGGACAGATGTCTTTAGAGTCAGAGTCTTGCTTTAAGAATAAATATTTTTGCAGAAGGCTGATTACACGTATATGCTTCTGTGACTGGAAAACATTTTTTTTCACTGACCTTATTCCCTGGGTTCTTTATTTTATCATGAATTTCCAACAATTTCTTTTTTCTTCCTTATTTATGCTCAGGCCCAAATGACGCTTAAGCATGCCCAGGCTGAGCTGAAGACCAAACAAGCAGAGGTGAAAAAGATGGACAGTGGCTACAAAAAAGACCAGGACACTCTGAAAGCTGTCAAAAACAGCAGGGAGAAACTAGAGGCTGAGCTAGCCAAGCTCAACTACGAAGGTACTAATTCATGATTATTTATGTATTTGATTAAACTGGAGTCACCTGCAGTCACGTATGAGATGCCTTTTCTGTATAAACCTGTGTACTGACAGGAGGTTTTTTTATGTCCTTCTGCAGATGGGAAGGAAGAAAGTCTGCTGGAAAAAAGAAGGCAGCTGTCCAGAGAGATCGCTAAACTTAAAGAGACCCATGAGCGTCTCATGTCACGTTTCCCCAACCTGCGCTTTGACTACAAGTAAGAACTCAGATCTCATCACATTATATTACGTATAATTTTATAAAGACATTTAATGATTTTCTGATAAAAGAAGTAGTATTGAGAAACGATTTCATGTTAAAAATGTAGAGGTGTGTAAGTTTATTAATTTATTTTTTTTTAATAAACTTGCATTCCTTTGCACACTTGGCTGACAGTTCCCTCACCTTTAACTTTGTTTGTTGTATTGTACCTGTGAAGAGGAGTCTTAGCTATTTGTTAATATATTGATATGATGGCAGATATGTATGGGTTTTTATGGGATGCCAGAGGACACAAGCTAAGACATTTTTTCTCTCCTGGGTCTTCACTCCCTCAGTTGTTGTTGTTTCATTTTTTCTCTTCTCTCCCCAACAGTACTGAACTCCAATGATAATAGTTCTGGTGTGCGGCAAAAAACATGTGGTTACATTTCTGGGTCGTAGGGTTTCAAAGTGTTTTGCAGTTATGATAATGCTACAGCGTAAATTTCCCACTGAAGGATAAATCCCCAATAAAGCCCAAAATGACATTTATGAGAATAAACAAACAAATCTTTTTTGAAAAGTAGGAACCAGATGCTATGTCAAAAATCAAAAGATTATAAGAAATATGTATTTCAATAATCTCTTAGCAACCTGAGAATATCTTTGGGAATTGTAATTTTCAAGGCACCTCTGGTAATTGATATCATCGTCAGATTTCTTTGTTAAACTTATCTCATAGACTTTTAAAACATATTTTGTTTGGCCAATGCTTGAAAATGGGATTTTAAAAAAAGTCGTTAGAGATTAATGTTTTCAGAGGGAGTGAACACTACTTAATGAACTCTGGTGTGTTAATGTTGTTGTTTTTTCCCTTTCTTTAGGGACCCTGAGCGAGGATGGGACCGGAGCAAAGTGAAGGGGCTTCTAGCTAACCTGATCACAGTCAGCGACATCTCCTACTCAACAGCACTGGAGGTCGTGGCAGGAGGACGGCTTTATAACATTGTTGTTGACACAGAGGTAGGCGTGTGTGTTTTTTATTTATTTATTTATTTTCATTTGCAGATCAGTGGGACAGCATAACTGGAGTTATTGATTTTGGTTTTTTGTAGGTGACAGGCAAAAAGTTGCTAGAGAAGGGAGAGCTCCAGCGAAGGTACACCATCATTCCCCTGAACAAGATCTCTGCTAAGACACTTAATGACAGAGTGATCAATGCTGCCAAGAGCCTGGTGAGAGAATCTTCTGAGTGTTTGGGTTTGAAAATCTTTGGAGAAGTTGGAAAAGTGCACTGATTTTTTTTTTTTTTTTTTTTTTTTTCTCCCCCTGTTTACTGAAACTTACCATTGACTCTTTTTGCCTTCTTTCTGTCTTATCTTCATCCAGGTTGGAGTGGACAATGTTCACACAGCTCTGTCCTTAGTTGGCTATGAGTCTGACCTACGTAAAGCCATGGAGTATGTGTTCGGCGCCACACTGGTTTGCGACACTCTGGACAATGCCAAAAAAGTGGCTTTTGATAAGCAGGTGATGACCAAGACAGTCACACTCGGTGGGGACATCTTTGACCCACAGGGAACTCTGAGTGGAGGTGAGAGCAAGGAGGACACGTGTGCTCTGTCATGTGTTACTTATTGGATTTTGTTGCAACTGTTTTATGATCATTTTGAACGTTATACCTGCAGAAATGGTTTTATTTTAACTCACTCAAGCACTCAAAAAGTAAACTGGCTTTTTTCCCCTCTCAGGTGCTCGTTCCCAGTCTGCATCAGTTCTGTCCAGCCTGAAGGAGGTGAAGGAGGTTCAGGACAACCTGAATGAAAAGGAGGCCCAACTTCAGGATACTGAACGGCAACTAGCCAGCCTGAAGGGAACCGCTGAGAAGTATGCACATGCAAACACAAAAAAATATGCCCATGTTTTAACTGTTCACATGTATGTTTACAGCAAAACTCTTAAAAGCCTCGTTTTTAAGACTTGATGCACCACAACGCCATTTAGTATTTAAAAGCAGTGGAAAAAAACACAACAGAAACACACTGTGATGTAGCTGCCAGCACCTACCCAGTACATTTCCTTGTTCTTTTCACCACACTTCTCTCTCTCTCTCTCTCTCTCTCTCTCTCTCTCTCTCTCTCTCTCTCTCTTTTTTTAGGTACCGTCAGCTGAAGCAGCAGTATGAACTGAAGGTGGAGGAAGAACAGATTCTGCAGGCCAAGGTGCAGCAGAGCTCCTTCCACCAGCAGCAAGAGGAGCTTGAGAGGCTGCGCAAAGCAATTGGTCAGAGAAATCAAAATACGTGGGGCAAGAAAAAAATGTCCAGTCTGCATTTTGTGTTTTCTAACTTGATCAAATGCGCTGTTTGTTAATCCAGAGGAGAGTGAGGAGACGTTGCGTGTTACTAAAGAGGTGCAAAAGCGGGCTGAAGAGAAATACAAGGTGCTGGAGAACAAGATGAAGAATGCTGAAGCTGAGAGGGAGAAGGAGCTGAAAGCTGCCCAGCAGAAACTCAATACAGCCAAGGCCAAAGCCGATGCCTTCAACAAGAAGCTGAAGCAGAAGCAGCAGGTTAAATGAACTTTTGACTGCTTTGAATAATTACTATAATATACAATAACATATTTTTATTTTTAGCCAGAATTTTTGTCAGCTGGTGTGTGTGGGTCTGTTTTGTTTTGCTTTTTATTTTTATTTTTTATTTTTTTTAACTCTTGCTTTGCTCATGTTTGCAGGAGGCTGATGCAGTGGCCCTGGAGCTGGAGGAGCTGCAGAGGGAGCAGGCTGGCTATGAGCAGCAGATTCAGGCTGTAGATGAGGCGATGAAGGCTATCCAGGAGCAGATCGACAGCATGGCTTGCACTGTATCCCAAAACAAGGTATTTGGGCCATTTTGAACGTGCAGAGTAGCTCCCAGAAGGCTTTTGGCAAATAGACTTAGATGAGTTTATTACTGCTCCACTCCAGGGGTGGAACTCGTTCATGTGAACTTAAAAAGTGTTACAATTTATCACAATCAATTTGTCTGCGTGGGTTCTCAGTCATCCAGGTCATGACAGTCTTAAGAACTTGAAAAAAGGGGGCAACTGGACTTCCCTTCTTTTGTTAAGCTCTTAAGAATCCCAGTCGATTACTAACTCAGATCTTATAAGTAAAAGTGTGCTGGTTCTTTCTAGGGAGTTGACAAGAGCTCCACTTCAAAAACCGCCTGCTTCCCCCACTTCTTGATTGAATTTGTGTCAGGTCACAGAACACATTAATATTAGCTGTACCTCCCTGAACTTGGAAGAATAACTGGTTTCAAATATTTAGCTGCCTGTAAATAGAACGAGCTACAAAAATAACCCAAATTTTGATGCTGTTAAATTTTTTTTTATCTACAACTGCTCATGTGTGCAGTTTTATTATGTGGTTGTCTGTCTCAATATGTTTTTTGTACACAGGTCTCTGTTGAAAAAGAGATGTTGATTTGAAAATGATTACCTGCTTAAATAATTTAATAATTAATATTAAAAAAAGTTCCATGCCCCAGCAGTACAAGCAAATACAAGCATTTTGCAACTTTAACGAGGCTGTTAGAGGGTTTCCACGTAGTTGTTTTGGTCCTCATTATGAATTGTAGTGTTGTACTCTTCTTGTGGATCATTTGGCTGAGGATGTGCCATCTTTCTATTTAAAAAAACAAAAAAAAAAACACACCATCTAATGTGATGTTTATAAATTTAAGTACCCAAATACTTTCCTAATTTTTTATTTGTTTATTTATTTTTTCTGTTGTAATGTAGGAGGCAGTGCGTAAAGCCCATGAGGAGCTGGTCAAACAGAAGGAAGTGATTGTGGCACAAGACAAAGAGCTCAAGGTAAATACTGTTACACATATATATTATATAATGTTACAAGCCCTCCACAGGAGGATTGTTGTTGTAACTGCAACAGTTTCAGTTTCTGACTGAAATACTTTAAAGCATTTCACACTCCTCAGCACTGAGAGCTTCACAACTGCTTAGAACTTTCAGATATGACTGATTAACTGAATTGTCTATCCATCTCAACGCTCCAGACAAAGTCCACTGAGGCCAATAAGCTCAGAGAACAAAACAATGAGGTCCAGCTGAAGATCAAGGAGCTGGAGCATAACATCAGCAAACACCGCAAAGACAGCCAGGATGCTGCTGACAAGGTACACGTAAACTCTCATTAGCCCACAGTCCTCCCACTGCAGTAACACTTGATCCAGAAGATTGGAGTGAGTTTCATCTCATCTCGTATGCCTTGAGCATCATAAACATGTTTCCATCTCTCAGGTGACTCGGATGCTGGAGGAGCATGACTGGATCAATTCAGAGCGCCACTTTTTCGGTCAGCCGAACACTTCTTATGATTTCAAGACCAACAACCCGCGTGAAGCAGGCCAGCGGCTCAAGAAGCTGGAGGAGACCACCAGCAAGCTAGAGAGGAACGTTAACAAGAGGGCCATGAACATGCTGAACGAGGCAGAGGAAAGGGTGAGGAGGGAGGGGGAGGGACGAAAAAGTACATTTGTAACTCAAAGGCCTCAGCTACTATCTGTTCCTCCATGTAACTTCATTCCCTTCTGCAGTACAATGATCTGATGAAGAAGAAGAGGATTGTGGAGAATGACAAAGCAAAGATTTTGCAGACCATTGAGGAGCTGGACCAAAAGAAAAACGAGGCTCTTAACTTGGCATGGCAGAAGGTAAACTTCTGAGCACCTTTTATTTATTTTTTTCTCCTTTACTTGTATATTTTTATTGTCAACTTGCTTTGTTTTAAATTTTAAACCATTGCAGGATTTTCAATAAATCTAATATCTGTGGATGGTATAAATCAGTAATGCCAGTGAACAGGACTTATTTTGTGCAGCAGCCACTTCTGCTTCTTTCTCTAATAGGTTTCAGTCACTATGAATATAAAAAGGTGTTAGGATCATAGGCTGTATGAAGAGTATCACTACCCCCATCTTTAAAATTGAGTCAGACAGTGAAACCGTACATATGTTAGGTAATCCTCCTTTCTTACACTCAAGTCATTTTTGTATATTTAGTCATCCTAACATTTTATTCAGTCTGATCCAAAACGGGTGACTGAGCCAAGAATCACATCAGGAAACTTCTAGGCTTCTATAGGACTGAACATCTGTTTGATGCCTTAGGTTTTGCCCCCTGGTGGCCATTAAGAAGAAAGCAGGTTGGCTGCCTTTTGTACAGGAGTCACCTGCACTTCTTAGTTTCTTTTTCTGGCCTCCACATGACACGTAGATCATTACCTCCTTCCTGTCTTGTTGTTGTTGGTGTAGTTTTCTTTGTTTGTTTTAATTATCATTATTATTATCCTCAGTATCCTGTAGTTGTGGCATGTCAGATGCTGGCTTTTGGTTGTGTTCCTTTTTTGTTTAACTTTAGAATAATTAATTTAAATTAATTTATTGCCCATTATCTCTCACTGTAGGTAAACAAGGACTTTGGCTCCATCTTCTCCACCCTGTTGCCAGGAGCCACAGCAAAGCTGGCTCCTCCGCAGGGCGGCGGTGTCCTGGAGGGCCTCGAGTTCAAAGTGGCCTTGGGTAACACCTGGAAGGAGAATCTCACAGAGCTCAGTGGTGGGCAAAGGTGAGTAACATCATTCAGTATGGCCTTTTAGTGTCACTTCGATTGCACCTAAACAATACTGTAAATAAGTTGTGTGTCTGTTTTCAGATCACTGGTGGCCCTGTCTCTCATCCTGGCCATGCTGCTGTTCAAACCCGCTCCCATCTACATCTTAGATGAGGTGGACGCTGCTCTGGATCTGTCTCACACACAAAATATTGGACAGATGCTGCGGACGCATTTTAGACACTCTCAGGTAAGTTAAAGCATGAAGGTTTTCACTTTATTGCGCAGAAGACACTTCCTGCCGTGAAGTACCATAAACCATTATTCCTCTTTTAAACCAAGTTAATGGGTAAAGTTTTTCCACACCTTGCAATTTTTATTGTCTTTGCAGTTTGTGGTCGTGTCACTTAAGGACGGCATGTTCACAAACGCCAACGTCCTATTCAAGACGAAGTTTGTCGACGGCATGTCCACAGTGACGCGGACCGCGCTCAGCCAGAGCGACCCCAAGAAAATCCAAGAAAAGCCGTCACAGAAAGAGAAGAGGAGCAAGCAGCTCATCAGCTAATCATTGCACTGAAATTTCATCACACATTATGTCATCTAAAAACCTTGTAACATAATCTAAGGAGGTATCGGTTAATAAGAGTTGTCTTTCATGCCATGTGTTCTTCTTTCTTTGTTTACATCTTTGCATTTCAAACAATAACGAGCTTTATTTTGTCTGAACTGTCCTTATTTATCCTGTCTCTTTTGTGGTTCATGTTCCCTTGCTTCCTGTCATCTGATTTATGTGGTTTATATTTTAGTAAATAAAGCAATAAATGCATTTTTGTCTGGTCTCATAAGCTCTCCCATCGAAGGGAGGGAGTACATAATCACTTCAATTTGTTACTCAACCATATTGAGTAGTATGTGATAGAAAAGGGCATGGAGAAACCTGTACGACACACTTCAATCTTTTTCAATACAAAACCCTACAACAGGGGTGGGGAACTCCAGGCCGGTGTCCTGCACGTGTTAGATATCACCCTGGGTCAACACACCTGAATCAATTAGTTCATTACCAGGCCTCTTCAAGACATGTTTAGGGGCAAATTTAGCCATTTAAATCAGCTGTTTTGGATCAAGGACACATCTACAACCTGCAGGACACTGGCCCTTAAAACCTGGAGTTCCCCCACCCCTGCCCTATGACAGTAGTGACACCATAGCAGGCTGATATCGCCATAAAAATAGCAAAGCGTAAGGTGTCTTGCCTTTCTAGGAGAGTTGCACTCACTGAGTGCGTTTGTTCCTAGTGCCTTCCACTGAGGCTGAAAGCACTTATACATCTGGTTTTAATACAGAACTTATCTGAATTAAGTGAAAATAAAAGTCATTGGTGCAAATTATTATGGGAATTTTATTTATTCAGGGACAAATTCAAACAACTATAGCATCTCTTTGAAGTTGACAGCAGGTATTTTGTTTTTGTTTTTAAAAGACTTCACAAAATAGCCTTACATCTTGCTCATTCATCAGGCAAATAAAACCTTAATCTTTTTTTAAGATCACAAGAGTTCTCGAGTAGCCCCCGTCCTTTCACCACTACTCAGCAGTGATGGTGTTCACAACCCTCAAAAGCCCTCCCCCACCCACCATGTCGACTAAGGTGCGCAACCTTCTGTAGTTTCCAATGTTAGGCAAACCCACGACAGCAGTAAAGCTCCCAAAATTGGGGCTACAGGGATACAGTGTCCACAAACCTAACACACTGGTTTATATATCATTTATCATCAGCTTACTGTCCATTTAAACAAACCAAATAAACCTCAACACGTTATGATAACAGCCTCGCCCTTCAACATGTCACCGAGTGCAGATGTAGAGCAAGGTTTGTTAGTCTCTTCAAGCTTTGCCAGCCATAAACATGAAACAGTCTGCATAAACAGGTGGGAGTCTCTTGGGCAAACCAGCATCGCAGCTCATGGGAATTATTATTATAGAGTGGGATATTTGTGAATCTCCGAGTATCAAAGAGGTCGGGGAAGTGTGCTAATGTATGGTCGCTGATGAAGAAGGAAAAAAAGAGACGCCGATGCCGTATGTTCTTGCCGCTGTGCGCTCAAGGTTGGCTTTGGATGTGTCTGCGCAGCTCCTGGGCCTTATCCCGCAAGTCAGGTCTGCTGTCGGACTGCAGCGTTGACAGGGAGCGCTGCAGCTGCTCCCGGCTCTTCACAGACACACAATCCCACTGTTCACTCTCTGTTCATATCAGAGAAAGCACAAAGATATCATCAGTCAATCAATCAAATCTTTATTTCAACATATGAGTAATAAATGTAATCACACATTAAAAAAATCAAAACATGAAATCACTCAAACACGCATATATACACACGATCTATAATTATTTAACTACAGCAATCCAAAAGCGTTCCTTTTCATAATATGTAATTATATAGAATTATCAATTTTTAATGTATAATACAACTACATACATTTTTAATACTCTACTTCATCCATATAGTGCTTTATAAGACTACACATGCTCCTCATTGCTCTCTATACTTTGTTTTTTTTACATTTAGCTCTTTCCTTACCAAATAATCTTTCTTTTGTTTAAATTTAGTGACTATTTGTTCATATCAAAGCACATTTGAACTTATTCTTTTCTGTTATGATTTTCTCTAAAAGCTGCTGTAAACTCTATGTATAATATGAGGAACAAGTCTGAACCTTAATTCAGTGCAAATTGATGGTGGACAAGTCACAACCTGGCAAATGATAATACTGCTCATATGTGACATTTCCACTCTTGGCTGTGGAGTGCAAAGAGTCAGTAAGCAGGAATCAATATTCACCTCCAGTTCTCTTGACGATCAGATCCACGACTGACAGGGCCTCGGTCCTCACAGAGGAGTAACTCTTGTTTTCTGGATAGAAAAGCAACACAGTTGGGCATGAAACGCATGCGTATAAACTATAAAACAAAGTACCAGGAAGTAGTGAAGGGCTTACCTAAAGGATATGTGAGAGCAGCACAGGTCTCTGTGAGAATCTCTGACAGTGAATTCAAGTCTTCATTACCCTTCTCTAGCAGCAGCAACCTGCAACGAAAAAACAGCTCAATACCTTTTAATAATATTTTTTTTTTTTTTTTTTTTTTTTTTTTTACAGCCAGTCGAACACCCTTTCTTTGTTTCGCTGCTTACCCCTGGAAGTATGCCTTCATAGACTGAAGAACAGCCAGCTGCACTTTCCAGGTGCTCAGCTTAAGCTTCTCGCACATCAGATTGCACACCTCTGCCTGGAAACGTGCTATACACACACACACACACACACACACACACACACACACACACACACACACACACACACACACACACACACGAGAACATTACTTGATGATCTTTCAATCAGCTCAAACACATTTCTTGCCCATTCTGTGGTAAGAAATTTGTGGAAGTTCTGCCAGATAACTTAAAAATCCAAGAAACATTAAGTGGCTTAAAATACGTCTAAAAAGTAGACAAAGGGAAAGAATAGTGTCCATTAAAGGACACCATTTTTGAGCTGGTCCTACATTCCCATCTCTTTAAATGCCATATACAATATGTCAAAACAAATTTGGGATTCAGTTTTGTCTCTTGTGAGAATAAACTTACTCTGAGTCTCGGGCTTTCTGGGCCAACTTTTTCCAAGAGTCTCAAAAGCACAAATAATAGCTTCGGTCTGCAGCTCTTTCTCCTTCACATCTTTATCATCATCATCATCATCGTCGTCTTCCAGTGATCTTGGGGATCCAGCACCACTCTCTGGACTTCTCTGTTAAAAAAATATTAAGACAGGTTGAGTTCATTAAAAGACTTTTTCAAAATATGGCATCAATATTTTAATATTCATATTCAAGAGGCAGTAGGGAGGTTTTAACCTTCTTGATTAGAGGGAAAAGGATCTCTGCCATGTCGGCGAAACGGTCCTCCTGGCTGCTGTGCAGCACGTCTCCAGCACAGCGCAGAGCAGCAATTTTGTACACGAGACTCTCCTTACGACATTCCTTCATCACAACTTCCAACACCTCAGAGATGGTGGGCTGGCCGCTGCAAGGCTTCTGTAGCTCCGTGCTGAAAAGAAAGAAGTGTGATAAGAAATTTTGTGATGTACTTGGAAGAAAACATACAAAGAAAAGGCTGTGAGAGACTTTTTACCTGCATTTGGACACTACAGATCCAATGGCTTTCAAAAGCTCCTCCTGGAACAAAAAGAAATAGTTTAAAATAGAAAAATAAAATGAACACTTTTATGTTTTCTTTAGGTATATTACATATCATTACCTTGCCGGCCCACGTGCGCCCAGATAGACCCTGCATTAAAGCTGTCAGCACCAAGCCAAGGTGTGGCGCTACCAGTGAGCCTGTCTGTTCCTTGGCAACAGTTGCCATGGCAGCTGCACCCTGAGCCTTCATCTTCCAGGACTGGGACTGCAGCGCTTTCTGTGTGATGGCAATCAGCTCGGTCATGTACAGTCTGATGCCTCCAAAGCTTCCTGATTAGAAAAAAGTTTAAAGAAGTGGAAACAAAATTAAATCTTTATGTCATCACAAAAAGACACCATCACAAATATAGAGTACATCTGAAGCTGAAAGGATTAGTTGGTAAAACAGGAAGATTTGCTTTGTTTCCTTTATATTGTCAGTGTATTGCAGCAGATTAATCAGTAATGCATCATTTTCATTAATGCTGTCTGGATTTTCCTCACCTGGAACGTTCTCCTGCCACACCTCAGACCACAGCGTGGCATCATGGCTCTCTCCTTTCTCCTCATCGGGACCCGGTGCCTGATGCATGCCCAGGAAAGCCAGTGGCAGCGCCACTCCCGCATGGCCTTTCAGCACATCTGGACTGTAGTGGCTGATTGCATGTACTATCAGTGCACAGGATGACTTGTACACAGGCTCTGGGAGCAAGAAAACACAAAGAGCAGTGTCTGAAAGCTAGCACTGAATTTAGTAGACCAACTTCTTGTGTTTTTTAAATCTAGACCATCTGGGGAAAATATAGGCATATTTTACACTTTCTCACCTTCTTTCTCCAAGTACCAGGTGTTGAGTTTCAGCAGTAGTTTTTCTACACTGCTGTCTTTTGCTGTCTGATGGGAGAAAACAGATGTCCTTATGACTTTAACAAATCATTATTTCTAAATCATCAACAAGATTACTTATCACAATTGCTGCTCACCCTGACCAGGTGTCCCAAAGCAAAGGCATAAGCTTTCTGTACTACAGTGCTTCTGTCATGGATGCCATTCAGCAGGGAGCTCATAAGTTTTCCTGAGGAAACAAAAAACAGTTATCACGGTTATCGCCACACTTCCATCATACAATACACAAACTAGATGAACAGATTCAAACTTGTCCTGTACCTGAGTGTGGGGTCAGATCCTGTGGACACTGCACTGTGAGGGAAACAATTACACTAGCACAGCCACCCTGTGAGGAGAGACAAAGAGTAGCAGGTAAACTTGGAACACCTTGGTAGAAAGAAAATAGAAAGGAAAGAGCCACTCTGTGGAAAAATAGGCAAATGTAAGAAAGATTGGTGTGACGATGCAAAGAAAGCTAAATAACTGTGTTTTTTACCTTGGTGCCCAAGCCTACTCCACTCTTAAGCAGGTCACAGAGTCTGGGAACCAGTTCTCCCAGAACAGCAACATCCAGGTGCTGCAGACACTGAATATAAAGACAGCAAAACATCAAATATATGTCACATGCTTTTGTAGCACTTTAAATAAGGCACCCTTTTTGTGACACATCTACTTAATTAATTAGTAATTTTTTTTACCATGTTAACAGTCTCCATCATTGGAGAGGCTTTGGCAGCACTCAGTCTAGCAGCATCCATGGCACTCTAGAAGTACAGTAATAAAAACTCATGACAACTTTTCATAAACTTATAGGCTTCAATTTTTTTTATGGAGGGGAGTGCTGAGGCTACCTTTTCCTGCTCTGTGGCTCGGAGACTCAGGTAGTTGAGGACCTGAGGCTCCAGAGTGCTGAGGGACTCCAACAGAGCTGGGATTAACCGGGAAGCATGGGGCTTTAGTCTGGCACCGGCAGTCTTACTGATCTTCACCAGGGTCTGGATACTGATTTGGAAAAAAGAGATTGTTGAGAGAACAGAACACACAACTATACAGCAAAAAATTACGACCTGGTAACGTGATGACCGAATGATGAATTAAAGTTGGCATCATGCCATGTTGGACAAGCGGAAAGGTAAATTTCCCATTGTCTTTGTTAATTTTTAACAAGTGAAAGAAAAGAAAAACAACCTAGGAGTCAACTGCAAATACTTACTAAGACATCACCTAACATAATTTGTGCAGGATCATATATTGGTATACAGCAAGCTGCTAAATTTCTGGTTTAATTATGCTTGAAAAACAAAAAAACAAACCAAAAAAAAAAAACCCAAACCAATTTTGCTGTTAATCTCTTACTACTAAAATATTTTACTAGAATTAAAACTAGAATTAAAGCACAAGTTTACATTAAAAGCAACGACTGCCACCGAAGAAAAACCAAACCAAAGTTATAGAAGAAGACATTACCTGAGTGAGCGAACCTCTGCGACGTTGCTAACAATGCCTTTTTCCAGTAGGGTGGGTAAAATCACCGCCACAGTTCTCTGGGCTCCAGAGCCTGTAGACTCACACATACGAGTGCACACCTGGAGAGAGAAAAAGTCTGCTTTAGAAATGGTACTTAGACAAGCACACATGTACACACAAACACATACACACAGTCCAAAGTTGTGGGAAACAGCTTTACCTTACTGAGTGTTTTCAGTGTTAGGTCTGCAGCCTTCCTCACAGACTCCTAAACAGAAAAAAATGTACTTTGTAATAATGTACGTTTTATTTTTTTGTTATGCATCAGAAACAGTGAACAAATTCAAACCTTTGTGCCACATCAATGAAAGAAACACTGATTTCTGATCACTTCCTTCCTACCTTGATGTCATCAAGGACTCTAAACAGGGTCTCCCATATTTCTGCCAGGTGATCAATGAGGTCATCAGCCTGACGGCCTCGAATCAGGTCATTTAAGGCCAGGCAGCTGAAAGAAAAATCCACATAAGCTTTTAGCCTTTAAATCTTATTCTGAACAAACTGCAAACATATTAACAGAGCATCCATTCTAATGCAAGTTAACAAAGTCAAAAGCCAAAGCTGATGATCTTCTTTTTTTAATATAAGTGTATATGCACCTGGACTCTCGCACTCTCCAGGCGTTGTTGGTCAAATTAGAAATTACATCCTGAAGGATCTCTTTGAGATACTTATCCACCTGTAATAAATCAGAACAAGCAAGCATACACACATTACTTAACATCTATGTCTACAGTCAAATAATTACAAATAATGTTTGTTTTTTAATAAATGCAAATGTACAAGAATCAGTTCTTACCAGGGTCTTATCAGTGACCAAAGCATCCCAGATGCTTGTCATGGCCTGACGAATGCTAAGGTTGGGATCAAACTGGTAGCGGTACAGACGAGGAATTATCTGAGGCAGGAATGGAGCCAGCTGTTCCCCGGCTTTAGCTGCGATCATGTGGAAACCAAAAGCTGCTCCCTGAAAGTAGGATAGGTATGATCAGGTTGGAAGGGGCATGGATGTCAGGGATGTAAAAACTGGTGAATACAAACACGATACCTTGCGAGAGTTCCACATGGCATGATGATTGGCTAGGTTCATAAATTTGTACACAAGATCTGGTTGGTTCAGGTCGCTGGCCAATGAACACAGCTCCTTGTATGTGGACAAACCGTGACTGCCAGAAACCACGAATATAGATTATGTACAGAAGTAGGCCAAGAAGGGTGAATGTGTTCAAACTGAACACAAAAATTAAATACATTTTAAAAAGCCTAAATATATTTATTACACTTTCACTGAAAGAGGAGCTAAAAAGGCCAGTAGAGGTGATATGCCTTACCCATCAGGTGTTTTCCCCAAACCTTCTCCCTGGAACACCTCTGTATCCCCTGAGACTGCATGTTTCACTCTGTTTACAAAAAAAAATTAAAAAATTAAAAATTAGCCCAATGCAAGACACGATTGTGAGCTTGTTACAATCTTCGTCCTTCTTCAGTTTAACACTGGTTTCAATCACAATTTCAAGTTTCCCTGACAAACCACTGGAGACCAACAAACCTGCCTGGATCGAACACAACTTTAGGTGGAAACTGAAGGACACCCACAACAATATACTGCTTTTGTTCTATTTTTAAAAGCGCAAAATTTGCTCAATGCATGTGTTCATCCTGCCCATGGTGCACATTAGCTAATCATTAGTCCTCCCACGGTGCTTAATGGACCATTTACATTATTTATTTTTCCCCCTTTCTAAACATTTTGTGAATCCACTGCTTTATGATCCAAGTCGAGTCAGTCAGCTCTGTGAAACAGATACATTCACAGGTCTTACCCCAGAAAACTGAGCAGCATCTTTGTGAGTCCATAATATTCCATTCCCCTTTCTTCTCATTTTTTATTCTGTTCACAAACTTATCAACACTTGCATTATTAAAAAAAACTGTATTTTTAGACCATTTTAGCTTTCAGCAGGGTATGTGGAGGACCTCATTCAACATGCACTACTCTAACAGTTTGTTTCGAAATAATAAACCTGTTTCTAGATTTTTCCCTCCTTCATACACAAGCTTGAAGCTGTTGAATGTTACTCAACCCAACCATCCACTCACCTTTTACCAGTCATGAGCGTTTCAACAAGAGTGGACACCAGTTCCTGCTGGTCACCCTCTCCCCCCATCTCATAGACCAGACCAAGGCCTTTAGATGCCACATCCTGACTCAACTCTGAATGAGAGAGGAAGAGTGAAGCGTGAGGAAGTACACAGGCACAAAGCTAGCAAGTAATGAGCTGATCAAACAGTTCACTTAGACTTGACTCTGATCTTACCGTCAGGGTCTGAGAGAACAGAGATAAAGGCCCCCTGAATCTCTTTCAAATGTGACTGTAAGAGTAAAAGAAGAGAAATAAAATTACAGGTATTTGACATACGTGCATAAAGAAATTTGCACACTAAAGACTTTGGCACATGAATATTTTTCCCAGGAAAGTACAATTTCACAGTTCAAACATCTGATATGTTTTCTACGGCCTATTGTGAACAAAACATGAGCTCACAAGATCTGCAAATATTTGCATTCTGTTTTTAATTTACATTTCATCCCGAGTCTCAAAGTTTGGGGTTATAAATACACACCGTAATCTCCTTGTGCTGGCTGAGTTTCTTGACAAGGGAAAGCAGCCAGATGCAGGATGCCTGCCGGACGTGGGGGTTCTGGCTGGTTATATACTTGGTCAGGATGGCGTTGAGGACCCAGGGAACCACATCATTGTTTTTTACATCTGTCAGGAAAGGAAAAAGTGGAAATTAAAACCTTTGTGGATAAAACATTCAGTGTTTACATAAAAATGGACTGTTGCAGTCGAATATATGCTTAGAAAATTCAAAATAATATTCAGACAGAAAAGATAATCATGCATTTCATTGGGACAACTGCTGGTATAAAGCTGAATATGGTCATGCAGAGTGAGCCTGCCACCATACTGGAGAACCAAATCAGAGTAGTGTGAACTTCAGACATGGCATAATTCATTAACAGCTAAAAAAAATGTTAAAGCACAATACAAGCTGGGACTACATTTTAGAAACGTACTCTGTGGTGGAGTGTAATGGTCCTCGGTGCAGGTCCATGGGTCTCTGGCAGCTCCAGAACTGGTCCCTACTGCACCACTTGTTATGGCCTCTCCTACTGTGAATTGTAGCTCCACCTGCTTGGCCTTGGAAAGATTGAGAATGCAAAAAAACCCAAAACAAACTTGAGTACTGCTGCCAGCAACGAGTTGTTAAGCCGAATGACAGCTCAAGTAGAAATTTTTAGAGACAATACCAGCATATCTGTGCTTGCAAAAGTAACGACCTCAACACAGCCCGATTCATTACCCTGACCTCAAAAAGTAAAATGTTAAAAAACAATCAAACATTAAGCTACCAATTACACCTGTTCATTTGAACCTAGTCTTTTAAACATGTACTATCCATCAGTATGTTTCATACCTCTACAGAGTCCATAAGTCCCTGCAGCAGCTTCTTCTGATGAGGGAAATCTTCATCTCCCACTGGCAGATAACCCAGGGTCATGATGGCTCGTTCCTTCATCTGGAACAAATACACAAAAAAGACACAAACATGTTGATCAAGATAAAAAAGCAGGCAAGAAAATCTGAAGACCCGACATATCATTAATTCATACAGTGCAAATAAACCACCGATATAATGTGTGCCAGTAACGATCACTGGAAAGTGCCTGTCAGCAGCCATTTTTTCGATTAGATTTCTAGAATACCTTTGTACTCTCCTTGCCAGAGGGAATGCGGGCCAGCAGGTTTTCTACAACAGAGAGTTTAGTCAAGCCCTCTCCCTCTGCAGGGATCAGCAGGGGGCCATTACGCCCAATTTCCCCCAGAGCTGTACAGGCTGCTATAGCCAGCATTGCACTGCTGTTGTCCAGGAAGGAACCTTGACGCACATGAACAAAAGTGGGTCAAACAGCATACACAGAAGCAAATCATTATTTATGATATAAACTTTAAAACTGCCAACTAAAAACTAAGGAATTAAAAAAAATACTGTATAATCATTGCAGTCTAGGCAAAATAAAATTTAGCATCAGTTTTTGGTACTCCAACAGTTACCAGGCCAGTAAATAAATGAAGCTGATGTGAAATAATTATATACCAATTGTCTTTGTTGCCATGGCAGCAAGTTCATCATCTTCCTGGGAAGAGATGTTCATCTGCTGCCCCATGTTTTCTGTCGAATCAATGGATGTGGCAGCTTTTTTCCTGCTCATGTTCCTTCCGACCATATAGCCAAGAGCCAAGATAGCACCATGCTGAGTTTCAGGGCTCTGTGATTTGACAAAGCAAATAAACATTAATGCAAGGTAAATTTTCCACACCTATAAAATAAATGAAGCTACGAACGGCTGTGTAGCAACAAAGTGGCATTACGTGGTTGTCTTTGGTGATTTTGACGAGGTTCTGCACGGCCTTCTGCAACTCGTTGCCAGTCATAGTCGAAACCACAACAGCATACAGCTGGGCTGCCAGCTCCCTCATGTCCTCCTTGTTTGTGTTCATCAGACTCTGGGGGAAAAAACATCTGCTATTACAGCGATGAGATCTGTAAAATGTGCACTAGGCTGATGGTTTTACAATATCACAACACAGCTGAGCAGCTGGATTATCTGGTATCTGTCTCATTTGTGAAATAGTAAATACCAATATTGGCACTAACATCCCACATGTTTATGATACTCACTTTAATCCAGTCGATTTTATCAGCAAATCTGGGAGCCAGTTTCTCCGGGCACACAGACACAACCTCCAGTAAACAGTACATGACAGGGATTCCTGTTAAGAGATTATTACATTAAGTACAATTTCCTGATAAACATAAATACCTGGAAATGCACATGGATTCTTAAAGGAACACTTCTAGCAGAACTTATTTACATTAAGCACAAATTGAATTTTGCAGTCTTCTATCAAAGAGACAGTCTTCTTTTGAAGAGTCAAGAGATTTTTTTGTTACTTAAATATTCACTGCACTGCATTGCTGCAGAGCAAAAAAATATATGTTCCAAAAACTGCTTGATTGCTTAAGAAACACATAATAACTGTAAGTGCTTCCTCACCTCCTACAGCAGAGAGCAGCTGCTGCAGAAGATCCATGTAGACATGTACAGGATTTGCTTCAGAGCCCTTTGACCCTGAGGGCTGAGAGTAAGAAAACAGCAGTGTGTGGACATAGCGGCCAATGGCAGGGGCATCATCCTGCATGTCTGACAAGCGTGTGGACATGGGCATGGCCCCGGCACTGTGGGCTAAACACATCCTCAGGTAGAGCATGATCTGGGACAACAGGAAACGGAAATGAGACGGATTAGAAGACAAGCATCTAGCATAGGTATAAGAGTATAAGATGGTCTAGTGCAGGGCTCAGCAACCTTTAACATCCAAAGAGCCACTTGGACCCGAACCTCTGTGCACAGCATCTGCAAATTGGGCCTGTACGAAGTCACTTTCATCTTTACGCAGGACTGTAAGCTGTCATCTGTGAGGTGTGAGCGGTGTTTGTTTTTAACATAGTTCACGGTGGAGAATAGCTGCTGACATAATGTGGATCCAAAGATCCATAATTGGCCTACCTGGGGTTGAAAGTCTCAATAAATGCATGGCGTTTCGGCGGGTATACCGGTTTCCGCGAGTGTGATGCTTATTTTGAACGACGAAAAATAATAAAATATAATTTTATTTTTATATTTCAATATCACAATAATCTTCCAATTTAGAACTACAAGTTAAAAAAGAACTAAACACAAATAAAATACACTTCAGCTAAATACTTCTAATTTATTTTCCCAAACCACCCGGAGCCGCAGTATAAGGACTAAAGAGCCGCATGTGGCTCCGGAGCCACAGGTTGCCGACCCCTGGTCTAGTGTCACGATTAATAGATGTCGTGAGGTCATAACAAATTCATATTTACCTCGCCAAATGCAGAGGGGTTGAAAGGAATTGTGGAAGTTCCCACAATGTACTTAGCCGGAGTCTTGATTCGCTGAGCGGCCTAATAAAGACAAAAGCGCAGAGATTTAAGATTTAAAACGTCTTAGTAAAAACGCCATCATGAGAAACTTGGAGAACATGCTCAGAGCCTCACTTTCTCCTGGACATAAGCCACCATATCAGGAAAGGAGGGCATAGGTTTTGGTCCCTCCTTCTCTGAGCTCTTGGCATGGAAAGCCCTCAGCACCCTCTGGGCCTCCCCAGACACCTCTTCTCTTCTACAACACAGAAAAATAAGACACTTCAAGCTTTTCTGCAGGTAAGTACACCTAGGAAACATTTTAGTTTAAGCTCAAAGCTTCTTGTTTGTACTAACAATAATTTTATGACCCAGTAAAATGTTTACTGTGTGTTCTTATCATTTATTCACCACTACACAAAAGATTGCTGTGTTTTTCAAACTTACGGGTCTCCAGCAGCCAGCAGCAGTAGGTATCTTGATGGCACATGATCAGGAGCAAAGACTGTGCTGGCAAACTTCATGGCCACCTGGCGAACCTGCACCTCCGGCTGTTACAAACCAAAACAAAAAAAAAAGAACTATATCAGTGCTTGATTTGCCTCATTTCTACTTATTAAACCCACCAAGATTAACGTTTATTCTACCAGTTCTGCCTCTCACCTTTCCAATATACGCAGCTACCAGGGCCTCCATTAGGTTGAGCAGTGCTCCTTGGAGGTTAGCGTAAGCTCCAACCATCATAGACAAAGCTTCCTGAATGGCTAGACGGACATCAGCTTCCTCCTGAAGAGGAATTTTAGAAATTTCAATACCAGATGCACAAGAATACAGTTTAAGCCAATAATTATATATCGACTGGGAGTGCCAATATCTTGTAAAGCATTAGTTGGTTGGTACTCAGTTTTCACTGCAAGCAGCGTCTTTCCCCTACCTTACACATGGACTCAAAGAACTGCTGCACAAGTGCAATGTCCTTTGTGAAGAGCTGAGGCATACGACTAAACCAGAGGACCGAGATATTTTGTATTAGATCATTTGAAATACAATGCAAGACTGGAAATGTTTAAATTAAAAAAAAATTCATTATTTCCTTATACCTTGACAGCTTTCCAACAGCAGAGTAAGCAACACATAGTAACTTAGGATCCTGCAAAGACAAGTGTTTCCCAGTAAGTATATTTCAAATTAAAGTGCGCAAACTTGTATGAACTTCACATTATTTATGTCTGATGCCATTTGCACTTTACCTCCTTGTATTCATTGATGAGCTTGGTAAGACCATTAAGCAACATTAGCCCTAAAGGCTTATTAGTGTCAGGGCATCTAATGAAAAATCAGAGAGATAGAATCAGCTTTTAATTACTTGAAACACACTGATGAAGACAGATGTGTCTGTAGGAAGACGAAGAAAAGACTTACACCATGCAGATATGATGGACAAACTGTAAGGTGAGAGACAGCAGTTTGTTGTTTGTGTTGGCCCCAAACAGACCGTCATAAACAACCTACAGAGGACAGACAGCAAACTAGTGAGAAAAACTGGAAATTTTACTGTTTTGCATGGCAGTACCTGAAAAATACCCACATATCAGAGTTATCTGGATACACTAAAACAAACTTCACACTGAATAAAAAAGAAAACATGGCCAGAAGCATCACAGATCGTACCTGGATATTAGCTGGAAAGCACTCTGCAGCCAGACGTGAGCGTAGAAGATGCGGCAGGATCTTCAGCTTAACTCTTGTGCTTACTGGCTCATGTTTCAGCTCTTGCTTCATGCCGCCCCCCTACAGTATACATATAAAGGTATTTTACATTTCTACGTGTCAAGAAAATACTTATGTTGACAGGTTATGTTAAAAAAAGAAAGTTTAAATGTTGAGTTTGAGTTGACAAACCTTTGTTTTAAGAGGGACATCCCCTAGATACACTTTGAACATCTTGTTGATAATTAGAGGATTGTTCCAGTCGATGATGCTGAAACATTACAAAACAAGTGCATTACTAATGACAGGAATGACAGTTTGACAGTTTATTTAGCTCCTCAGAAATACTTGAAAAAGTCTGAGTTAAATTTTTTTTTTTTTTTTTTACAAAATCTAGGAAACTGTTAAGTTGTATAAACTACCAGACAAAAGAAGTACTTAAAAGTGGAGGACTTGGTGATGCAAATACAAACACAGACATAAATCAAGTTTCATGGCCTACCTTTGTTTGCTCTTCAGCTCCAGATCAGCTGCAGTGGCCACACTGTGTCTGGTGTCACTTGACGCCACCACCAGGTGGACCACCGTCTCCACTTCTGGGACTTGCTTTGCCTCAATGAACTTCACTATACCCAGTTTACACTGTTGGAACCAAGTACACAACAAGGAACTATTTAGTCATAGTTAACATGACACATGGTGCTTCATCGTCCACATTTATATTAAAAAATATACATTACAGAAGAAATTGCCAAACAGTCAAATTAGGGATGAAGGTGGAAAATGTATAGACATAATTGATTCTAAACTGAATGTGGCCCCAGCTATTCAAAGATTTGCCTTACAAAAATATACCTCCATATCAGAGTTTGCCGCAGATTTGAATATTTTTGTGCCGATAACCTGTATGTATCCACAAGCGGAGGCACAAGCACTGCATGTGTATAGCAATAATCATCTCCAGTTACTCTTTACGCCTGCAGATGGACTTCAAATGCACAGTGCTGAACTGCAGCTGGTCGTTTTTGTCATTCTCTGCATCATCTGTGATCTCAGTATAGTTGTCCATCTGCTGCATGTTTTGATGAACATGAAACTCAGTTACAATGAAACCCAGTTTGCATCGGCTCTCCAGAGGAGAACAGGGACCGTCTTTGTTAACTGTAGTGTACAATGGTAGAGTTGGACACTATTCCAATGAATGATATTCAGGATTGGCATTAAAGTCACCTGACTAGCAAAAGACTGGGATGGCCTAGATTAGTTGGTAAACAACTGAACTTTCAAAACATCGGCAAGGGGGACCAAATCTACCAGATCAACAGGGCATTGAGCTATCCACGCAGACAGACAAAAACAAGTCACCAAACATAGTTGGATGGGCATAAATATACTTGGTCGGCCTGCCCAAACACTGAGCATATTATCTTTCCAAACAGATAAACATATAAAGCCAGTACCCATCCTCCCAGTTCAGTTTGTATACCTGCTCCAGCTGTTCAGCATTCCACTGGGCTTCTCCAATCACCCTCTTGGCAGCATAAACACTCATCCCCGGAGGAGGCTGAGGGAGACCCTGACTACTCGCAGCCACTGTCCCATCTCCAGAAGTACCCTGGGAGGAGGAGGGAGCGGGGCGAGTTGGAGATTCATTCAGCACAAAGCTAGGAGGAGAAGGACACTACAGGTCAGCAATTTGTGGTAAAAATACTTCTCAAAAGCAAATAATTTCACCAGAGGTAGGTCTGCAACCCTTATTCGCTTATGAATCATCAACTCACCCATAAGGCATCAGTAAAACATCTAACATGAACTCCAACAGCAGGTGCATTGTCTTTGGCCGCTCAGTTAGGTTAAACAGAGAAGCACTCTTGGCGGTGTCAGTAGGATACTTTATGTGGTAAAGAGTAGGGATCAGCAGGTGCATCAGACTAAGAGAGAAAATAGAGTATGGACAAGTCATTTTAAATTAAGAATAATAAACTGATATCTCAAGATTGCTTAACACACATGTTACACAACCACATCCAAAATGCGTGTTTGGATGCATCCCCTCACCTGTCCTGCTGTGGCTGTGGTTTTCCTTCCATGGCAGTGATGAGGGTCGGGGCTAGCTCACACTGTTTTACCACCTCCAGACGAGGGTAGCCCATTTTAATGTAGATGATGGTGAAATTCTGTGTATAAATGTGACCATCAAAACTCTGCTCTCAATAATAGGCCAATTTTTAAAAACCCAAGTCAATCTAGGATCACTAACTAGATTAAAAAACCACATAAACGTCAACTCAATCATGTGTATTAAATGGTGTGTTTTTTTAAAAAAAAACAAAGGGACAAAAACACTGATCTGATTAAATCCCATGTGGTAACTGTGTGATACCTTACCAACGCTGTTCATTGGCCCATAAGGCAATCACGCCCACAAGGCAAACACGACATCCTCCACTATATGGCAAACATCCTAATATGAGATTCTTACCGTAACGAAAGAGGCAGCTGCAGGGTCTTGGTACTGCACAAGCAAAGTTTCTACTGGAAGTTGAATCTTAGGCCGGCTTTTTATCCTCTTATTCAGGTGGACCAACAACTCCATTACCTAGCAGAGAAGGTGCAGTTTCCACATTTTATTATGTAGTTAAATTAGACAGATGCATAAACAAAGTGAAAGGGAACTAAGCTCCTTGAAGAACCTTTGCATCTAGAGAACTGAGTCTATATCTCTGCTACACCTTCAAATAATTTTTTTCTGGGCTGAACTTTGAAGTAATGATACTGCTTTAATGATACTGCTGATACTTTATAAACACATCTCCCTTGTAATGCAGTCATTATAATCTCTTAAGTAACAGAGACAGGCTACACCCTTCTTACTTTCTTCCGCACCCCCTCTTGAACGCTGGAAAGCTTGAGGAGAACAGGGGGTAGGAACTTGGAGATAATGTCCTGCAGCTGTTCATCTGTCTCTGCATGGCCCAGGCGAAGGAACACACGTTCCAGTTGATCTGTCAAAAACACATATAATACCCTTGTTAACACATTTTCCAGGCGGTATTTGTCACACGCTAATTATTGGCCCCATCATGGCTAATTTCGCAATATCTTTCTATTCAAGTATCTCACTAATACACCCCAAAGAGGTGTCTGCAACACAGAGACTACGACCTTCAGTTTAATATAGAGGGAGAGCAACATGCATGCTTAAAACGGTCTTACGGGCATGTTGCTGCAGTTCTGCTGATAAGTTCGTCCTGTCAGCTCCTGTGCTGGTGCGACCATCACCCAGCCCTGCCTTCCTTCTCCTGGCATGGCTCACCAAGCACCCAGCTAGCTACAACAACTGACAAGACTATTCACGCATTTGATCGTTTCTGTATTATTCAACTAGCTTTTCACTTAAGGTCACATCCTGCAGGTCAAATCCCCAATACCCCGAATATCCTAGCAGTTACTGCGCACTTTCAAAGTTTCATAAAATTATATATATTAATAGCCTACGTGATAGTTTCATTTTGACCATGACTGGGCAAACGGCCTCCTGACGATAGCATTCTGGTTAGCTTAGTAGCTAGCTATCGCACCTACCCCTGGTTTTTAACTAAAAGAAGCTTTAGCGTTACACAAAAAAGCACCTCAACTGTCAGGGCGGATCAGGCATTTTCCTGGATACGTTTTTAGAAACCACGAGTGCGACATTTGACAAAATATGAATCGCCAATAACCCAAAAAGAAACTTACTGAGTTCATCCTGGGCAGCCATGTTTGCAGAAAGTCAATCAGCGACCCCCCAGTTTAGACAGTGTTACTGCGTCCACCGGCGCCACTCCTAAGCTACTGCTTCATCACCCCAGACACCAAAAACGATTAAATGACACACAAGAAATCACAAGGAAGTTTTGTACATTTAAGAGAGCCTACATGCTCTTATTCTACAGGCTCTCACGACAAATACAACGAGATAGATCGCCCTATCACTGGCATCCTTTTCTGTCACACCGTCTGCACGTCCCCTTCATTACATCCATGAATCTTCTCTGTGGTCTTCCTCTTTTCCTCCTACCTGGCACCTTGTTATCCAGCATCCTTTGTCAAATATATCCTTCCTCTGCACATGTCCTCTCTGACTTTGTCTCCAAACTGCTCAACTTCAGTTGTCCTTCTGATCTACTCATTTCCATTGAAATTCTTAACCTCTTTAGCTCCACCCGTCTCTTTTTTTTGTCAGCACCATCATCTCCAAACCATACATCATAGCATGTCTCACATTTCCCATTTATTCTTGCTGCTATTGTTCTTTCACAGCTCACCCCTGACACAAATACACTCTCTCTCGTACACTATCCATGGTTTTGGCTGGTTGATCCCGGGTATTTAAACTTATCCAACAGGAGTCCATGGAAACTCCATGGAGACATGCCTGACCTCATCAGTCAACGTATCCATTGCCACTACAACCCAGAAGAAGCTTGTAAGACCCTACTCCCGATTTAATCCCAGCCCCACCATGAACCTATCGGTCACTGCTACTGCACACCTCACCACTCTCTCACTTTTCTCATACATGTCCAACACACTACTTCATTTCACTTCACTACAAATACACTGGGCTTCTTTAAGTTTCCAGTCCACTTGCTTTTCTTTACAAGCTCCTTACATTACCATGACCTGGATGACTGAGAACCTTCACAGACACCTTCTTTTCATAGCTGTCGTCACTTCCTCCTTACTAATCCTCTGCACTTAATGATTCACCAACTTTCCTCCATCTTTCCTCCTCAAAGTACTCCTTCCATCTTCCTAGGACACTCATTAGCAGCTCTGTCCTTAATCACTCTAACCAGCTGCACATCCTTTCCAGGTCAAAATCTTTGCCAGTCAACCAGTACAAGTTATCTATTCTTTAGTGTCCAGCCTTGCATACAACTCACTATAAGCTGTGTCCTTTGCTTTTGTTCCAGTACTGCTGTCCCCCCTCTTTCTTCGTCATCCTCTTCCTTCAAATGCGTTCTTGTACCCTTTCCTTCCACCACCAAAGTCTCATTGTCTACTCTCCTCAGTCCAGGGGATACACGAAATAACTTCTTTGTACAATTATTCACAAATTACTAATTCAGTACTAATTCTGGAGCATTAAATCCCAACCTAACAAACCTCTCACAACCAGGCAACCCAAAAGTTATTTTCATCAGATGCCAAAAAGGCAGCCTAGGCTAAGTTAAGCTACTATTAAAAAATCCTTTGGGATTTAATTTAAGCTTAATTGTTTTAGCCCTTGATATTACAAATTGCACAATTAACTCCAGATTTTTTAAATTTATTTATAGATTTAAAAACAAAAATAACTTTCTCCTCTGGGTCTCAAGGTGCAGCTATAGAAATGACAAAATATTAGACCAGCACTTTTTTTTACTTTTTAGCGCTGGGGATGCACGTGCACTTACTACCTACGTCTGTGGCTGCGTTCCAGTTCACGGGCTCGCCTCCCGATCCGCAGATCTCACAGCGCCTGGATAGGTTACTGCACCACGGCCGTGCCTGTGGAGGCGGTGTGGGACACCGCCGTGCTGCACGGCACGAATCAGCAGCAGCTGTCATGTGAATCAGCTGTACGAACAAGGAAGGGGATAAACAACAACACGACCCGAGTCTTTCTAAATCAAGGTAAAATAAAATAAAATAAAACTCTGTACACTTTAATGCGGACATGATGTGAAATACCGGCGAAAATTGTGCAGAGGAAGCTAGCTTTGCGCCAGTTTGTGTGAAAGCAGGGTGCATTTCGTGACTCCTGTGCAGAATTAGCCGAGCTATCAACAGCTAAGCGTTAGCACTGGCACAAACATAAGTTGGCACGCTCTCATGCCACTGGACATCTCGCGCTGTATGCTTTGGCTTTGTTTGTTGGTCTGTTGCTAAACTTGCATAAGAAATAACAGTAGAGAAGTGCTAGATGAAATGTTCTGCACTACATAAAGTGGCGAAGGGGGTAGCTACAGGCCTGTGTGCAGCCTTCTTGTGAGGGGCATTTAAATCCCATTGACTCGTGCAGTAAGAAGTTAGCTAACGCGATAGGTGGCTTAACTTAACAGTTAGAAATGCTTTGCCCTCTCTAACTGTTAGCACCAAATACTGTTGAGCCGCAATGCCCCACGAACACACATTAAATTAAAGCCGGTGGGTATCATTTAAATATAAGCGAGCTAGTCAGCCGAGCTAGCAAGCTGCGCTGTTTGTTCAGCCATTATTTGGCATCCTAACAAAACGTAGGCTAGCTGGCTAGTTAGCTTGTTGGCAGACAACAAAGATCAGCAAAGCCAGAGGCGTTCAGGCAGTGTTATTAATGCGTAAATACAATTCTGCTGTGATTTAATGGAGATATTTATTTATCCCAATATATATATTATGCCAGACGGAGGTTATGCAGGGTTTTAAAACGATTGTTTTAACACCCTGACAAAGAGTAAGGATGTAAACATTGTGCTTAAGGATTTTTAATCCCTCAACCCAGAAAACTTGTTCCAGCCTGTGATTGCCTATTACATAATTAGGTCGCATGCCACTAATTGGGTCTCATGTAATGTAGATTGCAGTGAAGTAACCTTATAAAGAAATATAAGGCCAAACAAACACAACAGCTTCACCCGTTGATCCTTTGTCTGGATACACAGGAACCTCAGAGTTGGGAGTGGGATGGGTGGATGGGACAAAAATCTGAAAAGGGTTGTTGGCATGAGCAAGGATCAATAGATCATATCCACATTTGTCGAATCTCTATCTCCATCTAGTGGCGAACCTGTCAGTTACACGCAAGTCAGTTACCCAATGGGTTAAAACTGCTAATGAGCACAAGATCTCCAAGTAATGCGATTTGTATTTTTTGCAGTCGTCAGAAAAACTAAAGAATTTCTAACACTATAACTATAATGAAGCTATTTGAAATTATATATCATTGTGATGAGTGTGGAAAAAGTGAAATGGGAGGTGAACAGTTGTTAAATGGCATTTTGTATTGTATTTTGTATTTGTAACAAGAGTTGGTGCTGGGGGGTGCAAAACCATCTGTCCCCTTGTTGCTCTACTCCTGAAATTCACTCTAAATAACTAACTAATACCCTGCATTTTTACTAACCATAGAGAGTATAGGGGTAAAGTATTTTGACAGATACAGATACTTTTTATGTGAATTTTAAAATTCATACAAAATTCACATTAATGTTGGAACATCATCAATATTTTCTGTTTTTCTTTCTCCTCAGGTTTTACCTGGTAAGGTGGCAGGATGGCGGGAGCAGAGGTGCATACCGCTGCAAACCCCACCTGCAAGATTATGACCTTCAGGCCCACTATGGAAGAGTTCAAGGACTTCAACAAGTATCTGGTTTATATGGAGTCTCAGGGTGCACATCGGGCAGGCCTGGCTAAGGTAAGTAGTGAGTTGAATCAGACCTTGGACAGCTATTTTTTTAAACTTATCATATAGTTACTATATCTTAGTGAGTGGGTTTACATTTTATACATAGTTTGAACTGAAGATGGATTTAGTCAATCAAAAGAAGGAAAAGGAGAATGATGTATAGTGTGACATATGTAAATGCACAAGGAACTGACTTTTTGTTTTGGACAGATACATTTCCTACATGTATCTGTAGGAAATGTACATTTCCTACATGTATCGTTGTTTTTGATTCCTCTGTTTATCCTTCAGGTAATTCCTCCTAAAGGCTGGAAGCCCCGTCGCACCTATGATGACATAGATGATTTGGTCATCGATGCTCCAATTCAGCAGATGGTAGCCGGCCAATCAGGGCTCTTCATTCAATACAACATCCAGAAAAAACCTCTGACAGTGCAGGAGTTCAGACGATTGGCCAACAGTGACATGTGAGTTTTAGCTAGCTGGTTTACATGCTTCGTTAACTCTAATAATCAGGAGCAAGAGTTCTTAAATTCACACAAATGTTTCATTTTGATGTTGTCACAGCAAAAAACCAAATTTCTTCAGAGTTTATGACTATTTACAAACCTTTGTAAAAGGCCTGTAAGGTTTTGTATACTTATACTAATAAAGAGAAATTGACCACAAGCTGGCAAAAACAGTATTAAACATGACCATTAACAAAATAGAATAAAGGAGAATAACTCAAATATGATCGAATGAAATGAAATGAATGAAAGCGTAATAAGGTTAAAATTACATAAAAAGGAGGTCAAGTAAACGGAAAGAGCAGTAAATATACATGAATCAAACAAAGAAGCTCAATATGTTAAAAAAATACACACATACCATAGAAAGCAATGTAAAAAGCTTAATATACAAAAAGCCGGTCAATAATTAAAAATCAAAAATACAATAAAAGTGAATTTTAAAAAAAGGTAAATGTTTAAATTAAAGACTATGTAAAAACTGAATAGAGAAGTAAGTATGATGTAAAGAAGCTCACAATCAGTAAAGTAAAATAAAAATAGGTTACTAAATCTAGCAAAAAAACCACAAGCATAGCAAATATTATTAAAACAAAGTCCACGTACCCAAGTGTAAAGTGTGGTTAAGAGTAGAAATAAGTTGCTTTGGTGTTGGTCTCATTGGCTCTGATTCTGCGTCTCCGGTTTAGACCACAGCAAAGTACTTGTACAACTTCAAGGATCGCTGTCTAATGTCAAATGAAATTTCTTTCTTTTTCTCACAGGTACTGTACGCCTCGCTACCTGAATTATGAAGACCTTGAGAGGAAGTATTGGAAGAACCTCACTTTTGTTTCACCCATATATGGTGCTGATGTCAGTGGCAGCCTCTACGATGAGGTAGATGGATCTTTCGTCTCTCTGTTTTTGCTCTTTTTTTTTTTCATGCATGCTGATGCTAAAGCCAACCTTTCTAGTTTAGCTTTCTCTTATTACATTCCCTGCTCAGTTTTTACAATTCGTTTTATCATTAGCAAAATAATAGCAAAATTAAATTGACTGACGATCAGGTTCATGGCCTGTTCCTTTGTTATTTCATGACGAATGAAGCAGATAATATTTGGACTTAATGAGTGTGGAACATGTATTCAGTGCCTTGTGAAACAAGTGTCAAAGTCTACCTTCATGAATGGAAGTACAGAGAGTTACAACAAGGTGCAAATCACTGGTTACACTCAAAAACAAGAAGTCTGGATTAAACTTTGACAGAAAACATCTAAAATAGCCAGAACAGTCCTGGAAAAATCATTTGGACACATGAAACCAAGATTAACTTTTACCACAATGATGGGTAGAGAAGAGTATTGAGAAAGGAAGAAACAGATTCTGGCAAATACTGCAAAGCTGACTAGGCAGCACTTCACAGTCCACGTGGATAATGACAAAGCATACTGCAAAAGCAATGGAAAGAAATGGGACATCATTCATATTTGGTGACGATTGACTCCAAAGGATTTTTGGACAAGTGTTAAAACCAATCCTTATATTTAACAATGGTTAGGTTTTTTTTCACCGATTAGTTCTGAGCCTTTAAAAATGAGGTACTATGTATAAAAATAGCTGCAATTTCTAGTTTGGTCATGCAAATAGTTTTGTTAAATAAAAGCTGAAAGTCTGCACTTTGATCATATCTCGATTGCTTGATTTAAAATCCACTGTGGTGGAGTACAAAGGTAAAATTGTCATTTTAAACGTATCACTGTCCAACAACTTACAGACTTTACTGTACATCAATATTGGAACTGTTTGACATTTCTACATGCACACAAATACAGCAGAATAATGAAAGTAATCAGAAGGATTTTGTACACAGGGACTTCAATAGTCATTACAAATCCTCCAGTTTTGCACTGCATTGTTGACCCCCAGTAAAATCGGTGAATAGTGTGGTTTCTATTAATATAGAGTGATTGGAAGCCTGGGTAACATTTCTTCATTGCTGGCTTGAACAACTGAAGGTCAAAACATGTCGAGCAGCACTTTAGCGGCACAGCGCACTTGTCTCTTTGTGTAGCTGAGCTGATAGTGATTGGATTTAAAATGCCATCATCAACTGCAGTACCAATCTGTAACCCAGGTCTAAAGCCTGTTTCTCATTTTCTAGGACGTGGATGAGTGGAACATTGCCCACCTGAACTCTATCCTGGATGTTATAGAGGAGGACTGCGGTGTTTCCATTCAGGGTGTCAACACTCCATATCTATACTTTGGTATGTGGAAGACCACCTTCTCCTGGCACACTGAGGATATGGACCTTTACAGCATCAACTACCTTCACTTTGGAGAGCCCAAATCTTGGTGAGTAAGGAAAAGTGATTTAGTAGGAGATGGAATCATTTTTGTGTTTTTTATTAGTCACTGAGTTATAATCTTGACTCCTACAGCAAGAAGGTCTAATCTAACAATGTTTCACACACTGTATCAGTCCTTTTTCTCTTTTCTACTAACCAGGCAGACAAATTAGACAAAAATGAGAAATGTGAAGCTAAAGGTGACTACAGCCCTTTAAAAGCGTTATAACAAAGTCCTTTAAATAATAAATGCAATCAAGGTTCAGAGCACAGAAGGCGTTGATCATTAAAGAATAGTCAAATAGTTTTTTTCCCCAGTCAATCTTTTTTCCCACCCTTACTTTTGGCCACAGGCTGTCTTGTGAGACGAAAGGATGACCTCATGGTTACACTGAGCTTCCTTTGAGTGGTGGCTGGGTTGCTTTCGAGACAGGGTGAGGACACTTGGTCATTCAGGAGGAACTTGGAGTCTTTACTGTTCCACACTGGAAAGGAGCCAGTTGAGGTGGTTTAAGCATCTAATTGGGATACCTCCCAAACGCTTTCCAGGCGAGGTGTTTCAGGCACTTCCTACCTGGAGGAGGCCCTGGGGCAGACCCAGGACTGGTTGGAGAGATGATATCTCTCAACTGTCTTGGAATCATCTCAGCATCCCTTTGGATGAGCTGGAGGCTGTGTCCAGATAGAGCGGGGTCTTGACTTCTCTGCTTAGACTGCTCGCCCCACCAACCCAAACCCAGATAAGTGATTGAAGGTGGATGGCTAGATGGTTTGGAAAGCCAAATTCTAGGTTTCAGTAGAGGAACCAAGTGCAAAAAGAAAAGGGGAATTCTGCAGTGCAATAATACAATACATTAAACACTTTAACTTTGTTAACAAGTCTCTCCTTTAAGCTAGAGGACACCATTATAAATACTATTCACAAAAAAGAGGAAAGTTTTCCTCTTAGCTTCAAATCATGTTAAATGAGTTTGGTCCCAGTGAAAAGTGGCTGTGTTTGCAGATAATTGTCTATACTTTTTTTTTGCAAGGTAAAGTGTTAACTCAAGTTTTGTGCATTTGTGAGTAATCAGAGAAACAATTTTATGTGACATGTTTAAACAAATACAGGGCATAGCGGGGACTATTTTAAGGCTGAGAAAGTATAGAGGAGGTGCATATCCTTTATTTCTCTCAGAGCTGGAAAATAGCTTTTATCATGTCCAGTGGATTTAAATAGCAAGTATTTACAGTGTTACAGGTTTAATTTGATTTACATGCCAATTCAAATGCATAGAGACCCCAGAGGTTTCTTCCTGTGGTTGTTTTTGGCACACAAAGAAATAAATGAGTGTTAGGAGTCTCTAAGTAGTGGTGAGAGCTGTAAAGGAACAACAGATGAAGCAATTAGGCTACATGTGCAGGCAGTGAATGTGCGGCAGCTGTGCTATTCTCCACGGGTGCAAGCATTTAAATTGACTTCTCGGCAGCTGTCTTTCCTGTATGTACAACAGACCAAGGAGAAATTTAGTATTTTAGCAAGTCAATCAATACGGTACACAGTTAGCACAAAAGCTTAACACAGATCAAAACCATAAACTCTTAGCAGTAGTAGTTTGTTAAACCTGAGATTTCTCATTGTCCTTGAATTGAATGGAACTGCATTAGTACGGACAATTAGAGCTCCAAATCGTCCGTGCTGATCATGTGGTGGTGTTGGAGGGTTTTGTCTCATACTTAGAAAGTGTGGCATCCCAGCAAACATCATTGATTTTTTTTTTCTTACAGATTAATTGGGGTCTGGGGATATAATTACTGGAATTTTCTCTGTTGTTACTCTTTCATTGAGCCAGCTTAATGAACAGATTTTTCTTTTTTTCAATTTGTCAAACTATCTTCTTCGCATTTTAGAGAACGTACTTTATTGACCACAGTGAAAGGTATCATGATCCATCACAGAGTGCCTATTGCACAGGTCTGATTGGTATTTGTGAACGGAATTATCAGAGCTTAGTCATTAGGAGGTTAGGACTAGAATAATAAAGGTAAAGAAGAAGTGGAAATGCAGGTAGATCAGAATGAAGTTTGCTTTTCATTTCTTTGTCAGCTTGGTTGTTCCATTTCTCTCTCTTGCCCTGGAGGGAGTTTTGCTCATTAGAGCAGTGAGCCCTGCAACCCCACAGGGATCAGTGTCACAGCCAGACACACAGAAACAGTCATACACACTCACAAAGAGCAGCCTGGTGTACCAAATACCCACACACATGCATACCCTTATCATCTAGTACTCTCTCATACACACACACACTCACTGACGTAGACTCTTTCATCTCACTGATGTGTTGACATCTTGTCCCTGGAGGGGAGCAGCTTAAAAGATGCACTTCTCTCACCTCTTCTCAATCCCGTATACCCTCCCCCTCCTCTCCCAAACTCCCCGTGTCACCTCTACCTGAGGTTTGCTTCCTTTTCTCACCCTGTCTCTCACTGCCGTGTTAAACTGACAGGTGGTATGATGATAGAAATTCCACACACCTGAGGGCGGATGGTACTAGTCAAATGGAATGCCTAGTCAAACCTAGAGGGAATCTTGTCACGCTTCATGGATTTCTTGCTGGGAAGTTTGGGAAGATTATATATTCAGGTTGCATCAGCAGCATGAACGAGAAGACGCAGAATAAGGTCATCTTGAAATTCTGCAAACTCATAACTCAGCAGCAATCAGCGATGGTTACTGTGTCCTTATCGGACACATAACTGGGCTTGAATTTTGAAATATTATAGTGGCTAAGATTTAATATAGTATGAAGACCAAACCTTAAATGGTCACATATTCTGGAAAAATATGGGTAATTGTAAAGGAGTGTGAGCACAGGTGGGCGATTAATGATAGCATAATGCTGTATGTTGTTAAGATTACATATAAAATAACAGTGCAGTGTTTTAAAAGCTTGATCCACCTTTCTGAAGTTTTTCACTTGTCCACCACTTGATGGCAGTCTTGAAACTGCAAATGCTCATCGAAAGTTTGTTTGCAACTGTCAGCACATGGTGCCCCGTAGACATAATTAACAGAGCATGTTCATACACAGTCAAAAATAACTCTCTGCTCCATATCTCTGTCTTTAACAGGTATGCCATCCCCCCCGAGCATGGGAAGAGACTGGAGCGCCTGGCTACAGGTAAAAGATTAAAAGGAGTTGGGTTGGGTAATTTAACAAATATTGAATCGTGATCACAGCATACAGAGGCAGGTCTGCATTAAACAACAACATCCATCTCATAATTAATCTGAGTGCGCTCGAGAGAACAACCTAGATGTAGCATGCTAATGAACTCTGGCTGCAAAGAGATGTAACCTGACAAATCCATAAACACATAAGCCCATGTAAATTAGATGTAAAATGCAGTTGAAATGCCGATTGGGTCACTCAGTAAGTTGAAAAACAACTAATTTGAGAAGAAAGACAAATACATATAGATCAGGGTTCTCCAGCCTCCTTTAAACTGAAAGCTGTATTACAAAATGAAAGCTGCTGATAGATACTCATGTCCTACATTTGTTTTTGTGTTTATTCATGTGTCACATCAAGACATTCAAACAAATCTCTGAACCAATCCAACCAATCAAATGCACTTTTTTGTATCAGCACCTAGTTTTAATGAAAAACCACACAATATTTGGTTTAGCCGTATGTCCATGTCTATACATTTCGGTTTCAGTACAGCATTTAAATGACTTAATATTAGTTACCAATTATTATTACTGATGGTTTTTGTTATGTTTTTCTTTGTCTGCATATCTCACTTTATCTATTTCATAAATTGTTGAGAGTACTGATGTTGCTTGGGGTCTCAGCGACTTATAAAGCTGGATTGTATCCTGGATTGTATTGTATATATTAAGGTCACCCTTACAAATCAGATGAGCTAAATGTTAATCTTTTTTTTTCTGCTGGAATGGTGTCTGAATAATTAAACTTGAAGTCATTGTCTAGTTTACCATCTTTGCTTTGTCAGAATATATAGACCACTGTAAACAATGCACTGGTTGCTTCAATGATCTTCTTTTTTGACTAGATGAACAGAGACAGAGATCTTGTTGTCTTATTGTTCCATTAAAGCCTGCTATCCCCAAGACACCTCCACACAGCATTTTCATGGACGTTAGTAAAGCTACGCAAAACTGTGTCTTTTAGTAGAATGTATTGCATTTGTTTGTTTTGCAGCTGGAACAGCTTTACTAAGAGAAACTGTGTCATTTAGTATTTGCACATTACAGCCATGGTTTGCACATGAAACTGCAAATCCAAAAGTGGTTTATGACCCAAAATAATTTTGTTACAGACAGCCATTTCCAATTTCTCATATATGAGAGTCCACTCCACTATGCTAAATTGTAAAAAAACACTTAAATAATTGCAGTTCTTTCTGTAGGATAGATGGTACTGAAGTGATTGCACAATGCATTAACGAATTGACAGATATAAAATTAATTGCTGACTGTTGTTTAAGTGCAATGTTTTAGGGTTTTTTTCCTGGCTGTAGTTGCATTCATTCTAAACTGAATACTGCTGTATTTCTTTCACCATTCATCAGGGAAAGTAATTATGTTTAAGATAAGCTAATAATTGAAATAATCTTTGGTTTCCATAATGGAAAAAAATGTCACTCTACTCGATAAATATTTAAAATGTAGCAGTCGGTAATAGACCACTTCTCACACAGCTTTTCGGTTCGGCTTTTTTATTCACCTGTTTTTTGTTTTTTTTTTTATTTCTCTCTGACAGATTAAGTCTCTCTAATGGGTTTTTTTGTGTCTTTGTGTATGTGTGTGTTTCTGTCAGGTTTTTTTCCCAGTAGCATCAAGGGTTGTGAAGCTTTCCTTCGTCATAAGATGACTCTAATCTCCCCTTCTGTACTGAAGAAGTATGGTATTCCCTTTGATAAGGTAGGTTCTCAGTCCCTTTGAGGAATTACTCTCAGTCTTAGTTCCTTTATTTACCACCTGTGTGAAAACAGCTTTTCCTGCTTCTAAAATAGGCAGTGTTAATTTTTATTGGTTGCAGAAATCCTCAGTGGTTTATTTTAAACTTGTCATTTCTTTTCTGTATTAATATCTTTTTGAAAACCACGAGGACATTTAAAGGTCAATCACTCACATACACACCTATAAACCAATCTTTTGCTCCTCTTTCTTTCCTTCTTATATCACAAATTGCCAGATTACTCAGGAAGCCGGAGAGTTTATGATCACCTTCCCTTACGGTTACCATGCTGGGTTCAATCATGGATTCAACTGCGCAGAGTCGACCAACTTTGCCACTTTACGTTGGATAGACTATGGAAAGGTTGCTACACAGGTAACAACTTAATTCAGTCTAATCATAATTTAGATTAAGATCTAAATTATTTACATTTTGCACAGCATCCCAACTTTTTTGTTGTAAAATTCTGGCCAAAGATCATCACAAAAAATGAATATCTTGCCGTTTAGCCTTGAGTCTGAGATCTCATCTTTTTTTCCTCTTGTAGTGCACGTGTAGCAAAGACATGGTAAAGATATCAATGGAGCCTTTTGTGAAGCGTTTTCAGCCTGACAGATATGCTAACTGGATGCTGGGTAAAGATTCAACGTTTATTGACCACACACTTGCCACTCCCAGTACAACACCAGAGCTGCAGAGCTGGTTGCAGAGGCGCCGCAAGACCAATTCTGGAAACAAAGGGTACTTTGTTTATATTCATGCAATGTTTCTTCTCTTTTCTTTAGTTATTTTTTTACACCTTCACTGAAAACCTGAACTTTTCTAGATATTAAAAACAGGAGGTACACGTGAGTTTCTAACATTCCAGCTTTGTAGTAGAAAGTCCGTGTAATGTCTGATTGTACATATGTCAGATAGCATTCACAGCGAGAAAGTCGGTGGCGTGTGTCCTGCCTGCTGCAAATACTATCCATGCTACACCCTTGTCTTAGCCAAATGGGCTATTTTCAGAAGTGATAATGCGGCTGACAATTTCAGACAGTGTCCCAATATTCTTCGCCCAATATTGTCCTCTTGAATTCATGCGTAAACAGCTTGTGGCACATTATTACATCGAGTAGGGTTAATGGTGGTAGTGGGCATTTCATTTGGAGTAGGAAAGAGAGAGTGCATATATGCACTCTCTGTGATAATTGTGATAATTTAACGACTGGTGGCTTTGGTGCAGTCACTGGTGATCTGATATTTGTGGCTAGAAGTATTTGCCCTTATCTCAAAAGGCACATCTTTCTACATTTGCTTTTAATGCTTTCATTGCTTTTCGGTTTCATTCAGTTTTGAGTTTTAATCTTCTTTGATCTCTTTAACTTCTGACAGCAGCCACTCTCGTATGCGCTCCAAGCGCCTCAGGACCACAGAAGAGCCCGTTGACCTGGATGGCTCCTCAGCGCTGAAAAGCAAGAGGAAAAGTTCGGCAGGTCCCCCCGGCCCGAAGGTGCGAAGGTCTGTGGCTGGGACAACCAGCAAAAGAGAGCAGAAAGAGAAGAAAAAGGAAGCCGAGTCAAAGCACAACCAGAGTCAAAACTCTGTTCAGCTCTCTGGTAAGAACCTGACAGATGATAAAGAAGATATTTGAGATATTACTTTAATTTCTTTATGTACATAGCTGTCTGTGTTTCTGGTTTCTTATATTTGTAAACTCCTTCATGTGAGGTCTATAAAAACTTTTGGCAGTGACTGTTTTTCATTTTTTAGCCAGCAATTCTTTTATTCTCAACAGGTCCTTGCAGACAGATGTGTGTGGTCAAGGTAAATCGTGTAGAGAGTAAAAGTTTGGGGGTTTCTAAAGAGCACTCTCATGACTCTCACGACAGCCCCCCTGCCTCACCTTTGAAGGATGACCTTAAGGCAGAAACAGACACTCATATTGACCCACAATACCTCTCAGGGCCAGGTCTCACAAGCAGAACTGCTGAAAGTCTCAGACAAAGGCCTGAGGCTACTCAGGCGGATCCAGGAATTAACGAGCCAAGGTGTCCCTCTTCTGAACAAAGAGACCTCTCATCTCGTAAAGACTGCTCAATCAGGATGCCTCCCGTGGAAGCCAGTGAACACAACTCAACTTCCCACACAAGCACTTCTGATGAGACTGTGGTGAACTTGTGTTCCCCTGTTTCTAAAGCTCACACATCTGCTTCAGTATGTAGAGAAGACACTTTAAGTGAAATATTCAACACTGATTGCAGCATGGACACGGGTACAGAAAGTTACTCTAGCAACAGCTTTAAAGCAGAGAGAACGGACGCAGTTGTTGATTCGAAGCCTATCAATCCACACTCCACTACAGAAGCACTTTATGATCTAAAAAGTGAGCCAGTAGAGGGGGGTAGCTGCACATCATGTAGCTCCCCTTCTACACACAATCGCATTTTCAAAAGCAACACTGAGGAAAATCTTCCTCCCCCTCTCCTGCAGAGGAATGCAGTGGATATGCCACAACTCACTCCGGAGCCTGCAGATAAGGTTGGAATTTGCCCTTTGCCACCTGTACTGACCCAAGAGATGCCCTCGCTTACGCCTGCTGATGATGGCCTGACTGATTTTTCAAAATCTCGATCGTGTAGTCACCAGATTGCACCTGTGCTTCAGAGGGAGATGCCAACTGGCTCTTCAACCTCACATGGAGCCAGACAAGAAGAGAAAGAGGCTGATTTAATGATGTCAGCAGAACTTCATACAGGAGAACATGCCAACAACTGGCATTTAAATTCCCCATATAATTGCGAAGGGGCAGCGGTGTCTGGTTCAGAAGGAAAAACGGCTCATTTAACTGCCAGTGGTATGCACAAAATAACATCTGGTGGTGTCCATGAAATGATGATAATGCCTGCAGTTGCTGCCGACAAGGATCACGCAAAGCTGGAAAATCTTACTGGACCGAGCGATGCCTCCCTTGGGCTGCTTGTTCAGAGCACTGCACCTCAAAGAGAGCAGAAACCCAACTTACAAGAGTTTGCAAATAAAGATAACTCCAAAGATCCATTTCAAAGAGAAGGCGGATTCAGTACCTCGAACAAAAACATCCCAGCCCCTGCCCCTCCATTATGCACTCAAAGTGACAGCCACTCAGCATTACAACTACAGCATCACACTACATACTCCTCTTCCTTTTGTACACCCCAGCACCCATACACAGAGCCTAAAACATTCTCCAGTAGCATCTGGAAAAACTTTAATTCCCAAAATCCTGCAGTCCTTATCCAAAGTCTGCACCCAGAGCTCCCTTCTGACTTTACCCACGACCCTCTACCTTACACCATGTGGACTGAACCTCAGTGCAAAGAGGTCACTGACCTGGAAAACCCTGAGCAAGAACTACGCGAGTCAGAAAACCAGGAAGGAGAAAGTGGGCCTCTCACCTGGGCTCAACTCGAGCCCACTTCTCTAGTTTCAGTTGGTGCTATGGAGCCTTTGGGGCTTTGTGGAGAGTATGAATTGCAAAGAGATGATGCAGATGGGGCTGACGCGCTGTCCCTGTGCAGGGAGCTGGGGAGACAAAGGGAAGCTGAGGAGAGACTCCATTCGGATACTGCTGTTTCACCTCTCGGAACAGGAGATGGAGAACGGGATAGGGTGTCTGATATGGAAGAAGGAGGATCTGATGGCGATGAGGCAGAGCAGCACAGTGCCAAGGAAGAGAGCAGTAGTGACTCCTCTGACGACGATGATGATGATGATGATGAAGAAGAAGAAATAAATGATACAAATAATTATGAGTGCAATGAATCAGGCCTGGAGCCTGGGGAGGTTTGTGCTGTGAGTGTTTTTTTTGGTTTTTTTTAAATAGTCAATTATAATAGTTTACACATTACAGAAATGAAAAAAAACGTTAACACCTTCAATCAATCCCTGTCTATGCCAGTATCCTGCCCTGTCAATGAAGAGGACCACTAAGAGCTGGCGTCACCCACTCAGGAAACCCACCGCAAGGGCTGTACCAACTGCTGTCAAACAACAGGTCGCCAGTGACGACGGTGGGCACACTGAAAAAACACACACATATATACAGTTAACACAGTTCAATGAAAGCTATTGCTATGGTTGAGCTTAAAAAAGACATTTAGACAGCAACACATGCACACAGTATAAGCCAAGAGTCAAGCTTATTTCAATAAAAAACCCAGGGACATTTCCTGTTGTGGTTAGTACTGCATGGTGGGTGGCACCGGGCCAGAACCCACAATCGTTAGACTTCTTTTTGGTTGCACTGGAGTAAAACAAGAATGCAATCATCACAACATTTAGATATTAATCCGCTTTGTAGTCCAAAAACAAAAACGCATTCTTTGTAAAAGTTTGTATTTCTAACACAATATACTCAGAAGTAATAGAACGGACTCTGTTAGCAGCATGAGCAACAGTCTTGACAAATATAAAGTACACTCAGGTAAAATTTGTGTTTTCCCACAGTGAGCCATTCCACCCTGTGGTCCATACTTCCCCTCCTCATTTTTCAAATTTTATGTCCCCCCGAAATGATTCTTTTGACGTCAATGCACACATAAACCAAACACATTTAATTCTTGGGCCTACCACAGTAAAATGATCTAGTGATAGATATTCTATTTGTTTTCATGGTTTTAATGGGGTGGGGTTTTGGGTGGGGGTAGGGGGGGCCTCCATTAACAACCACTAATGTGCATATACACACACAGTCACATTTATCATCTCTGTAGTTGTGAGAAAGGATGAATAATTCAGCAGCCGTTGTAGTTGTTTATCCGCGAGTAAGAAATGACCATGGCTGTGAGAAGCCTGTTTTATGATCATGAGAGTGCTTAATTATTTTTGGGCAATTTTGGAAACTGACAGGCGTCTATTCCGTGAAAATGTTTTTCAAGTCACTCGAGGAAATTGTCACCACAGCGGCTGGATTAGCTCTGACTTCTGCAGCGATTCTGTGCAGAAAATGCTGCAGAATTCACTTTGTGAGAGCAATTTTGTGTTTTGTGTTGTGTTTTTTGATATTCTGGCCAGATGATTATTTCACATTTAGAAAAGGCTTAATTAACAAACTACCAGGCAAGAGATTCGTGGTTGGAATTGCATGAATCATTGTCCGCGCCCCAGTAAAAGAAACCACCGTTTGAATAGATGAGTGATTACAGTGTCAGTAAGGCTTTATTTTGTCTCAATTTAGAGCCACCTGAAGTAAGCTTGGCAGAAGAAGAGGGGCAGGAAATGGAAGCGTGGGCAAAGCCGCTTGTCTACCTGTGGCAGAACAAAAAGAGCTGCTTCTCAACAGAGAGGGAATACAATGCTCATGCAGCCACCATGCAGCCATACTGTGCAGTGTGCACACTCTTCATGCCCTACTATCAGGTAAAGGGGAGGTCAGCACAAATTGGGAGATGATTTTCTTTAAAATGCACAGTTCCACTGGTGTAAATTGAGTGCGCATTGCAACTTTCCTCTCTTGAGAATGTTGAAAGATCACATTTCATTCTGTGTATACATCATTTGCCTTATTTGGCTAGCATTTTTGCTACTCTAAGTAGAGGTTGTTTCAATATTGCACTGGTCAGTGATTCTTATCCTGTGTTGAGCTCATATGTCTGTGATTTTTATCCAACCACTTTACTGATAATTACAGCTTACAGTTTTTCAGCACATTTCCAGCTCTAAATGTAATTAAAGTTCAGTCTGGAGAGACAATTTTGAGTTTTTAGTCTGCCAGAGCTTTTTATACATGAAAGTTACAGTCTCTTCCTCCCCTAGGCGGAAGACAAAGCAGAGGACAATAAGCCTATGGTAGCTAAAGACATCTCCCAATCTTCATCTCCAATGGAGGGTCCCTCACCTCATGGTGGAGGGTTTAGGAGAAGCAAGCCCCTGATCCCAGAGATCTGCTTTTCTTTTCGGGAGGAGAATTGCCCCCCTACTCCCACTAACCCTCTGCTGCAGGAAGATGGCACCTCCCCTCTGCTCTACTGCCAGAGCTGTTGCTTGCAAGTCCATGCAAGTATGTATGCACAAGGCAACAGTAGCACATATATTTGAGTTTGTGTGTGAGAGAGGGGGGTAGAAGATACAAACTGATGTGTATAGTTTTTAAACTTCATGCCATCTGTTTACCACTTACCACCAGGCGACATTCTTCGTTTTCACATGTTGTGCTTGTGTTACTGATGTCATTATTAGAGGGTCAGTGGGTTTAAATCCTGACTCATTTCTTCTGTATGTTCCACCCTCTCTCTGTTTCCCTTTCTCCCCCCTTTCTTTGTGGTTTGGAGTATTTTATTTCCCTCGTCAGACTGGGGGTGAATCCTCTGTTTTCGCCACACACAGTTCCTGTTCAGAATCCCCAAGCCAGTAACAAGCTCTCACACATTCTCTTAAAAAAGGAAAAAAAAAAATCCCTAGAGCTTTTCTTTTCCAAGCTACTCAGACACGATACATTGTGCATTGTCGTAATCCCTCATTCACACGGATCTCTGTCCCAATCATGCACATTTCGATATCTTAAGCCTCCAGCCGGCCTTATGCACGCGTGCATGCGCACACACACACACACACACACACACACACACACACACACACACACACACACACACACACGTACAGCTACTTTTAAAAGACTTAGACAGCAGTATGTGCAGCTTTCAGTCAGTTTGAGTCACTCTTACTAATGTTCACTTTGCCATATTTTTAGTCTGCGGGGTCTAGGATGTTATATATTTATTGTGTGTGTCTGTGTGTCTGTAAGTCTGGTGGGGTGGGAGTTAGAGATGAAGTGTATGTCATTTGACACTGATGAAAAAGCCACAAGTTCGGTTTTGAGGCCCAACAATAAGTACACGTTGATGTAGCTTTCTGCCTGTTCTGTTATTTGAACTCTGGAAAGGAAACAGAGGTGGGCTTAGATTTTATTTTTGGTTTTCTGATGGATAATGCAGGAAAAGAATAGTGACATGCACACATATACAGACTTCAAGTGTGTTTTTTCAAATAAAAATTCCTCCCAACCTGCGTGTCTAAAGCCTCTAGCTCATGGATTGTAATCAGCTGCCAGCTTTGAATAAGATCACGTTTGTTTTACTAAATGAGATTCCAGTGTTTTTCTGTTCAAGGCCATTTTTTATTTTGGAAAAACATTTGGATGCGAGGACTCAGACCAAAAAGCAAAGTTGCTGCTGTGAAGTGCCTAAAATGACAGCGAGCTATGACACACGTTAATATGAGATAAACCCACACAGACGGACGCCTTTGTAAACAACGATGAATTGTACACCAACTCTTTCTTTTGTTGTGACATTTTTTTCCTTAATAACATAAAATTATCTTGCCATTTACTGTCAAGTCTGCTGTTTTTCTCCCGGCCCATTGAAACAACAGTTTAATAGCATTTGAGTCAGTGAGTCTTTTTGCCACAGATTTTTGATCCATCCTTTCTTTCTTTAGGTTGTTACGGTGTTGCTGCAGACGACATCAGTGAACAATGGTCATGTGATCGCTGTACCGAGGGAAACTTAACAGCAGTAAGACAATTTTATACCTTTGATTCAAGTATGACCATGGTGTATCAGGAAAATAGCAGTGATATCCTGAAATTTTAATGTGAACTAGTGTTAAAATAATTATACGTTATAACTGATGATGGCTCACCCAGTCAGAACAGTCAGTAATATCTTAAGAATATAGATGACCACATTCATATGTGGTAGTTGACACATGGCAGTGTGATCACTGTATACAATAAAGAGATAACTAATTTTTTCTTCTTTCTGACTATTTAATAAGCAGAAATATCTTCCTCTGTGGCACGTGTATAGATTTTGGTGACTAGAAGAAAAATATCTTCGTTTCGTCTTTCTCACTCATTTTTCTCTTTTCCCAGGAATGCTGTCTCTGTAACCTCAGAGGTGGCGCTCTAAAGAAAACCCAAAACGACAAGTGAGACAAGCTTTTGTTCTGCGATTAGCTCTGCACACTTATCCCTCATCTCCAGAGCTCAGCCAAATGAATTGTCTGGGTATCTTAATCATCACAATGTATTAATTTGTTTGTGTGTATATGTGTGTATAGATGGGCTCACGTGATGTGTGCAGTAGCACTGCCAGAGGCGAGGTTCAGCAATGAATCCAAGAGGAGTCCCATCGACACCAGCAGGATCCCCATGCAGCGATATAAACTGGTGAGAACACACAGACACACACCCGCACACCACACACACTCCTTGAGGACTGTCCTGGTCTAATTAATGAAGTGTTCACAGTTCTAATTAACAATGTGAGACGAACATGCCCGCAATCAAAGCTAGATAATTAACCACTGGTGGGTGGGAGTGGGGGGGTTTGTGTGTGTGTGTGTGTGTGTGTGTGTGTGTATGTGTGTGTTTAAGACTCTCTGTGTGCTGATGTTTGTCTATATGTGTGCAGGTGTATGTCTGCCTCCCTGAGTGCATGTGCATGTGTTTGTGCATTTATTAAGTGTGTATGTGTTTGCTTAATGAGGGAGCTGCAGTGTGTCTCAGCAGACCTGACATGTTGCCACTATACTTAGCTTTCTGCTGCAGGCACTGTGATAACTCAGCAGAAAGCAAAGTGTTGGAGAAGCACATCCTCACATAAGATGGATCACAGAGATGTGATGAGTTCCATTCTTCTTAGAAGCATATGTAATAAATCACAGTTTAGGACTCCTTAAAACAGCTCATGACAAAAGATACATTAATAAATCAGTTTATTGTTCAAAATGGATTGTGTGAGCTGAAAGTAACAATGATGTGAATGCATCATTAATATATATGAGCTGAGATTACAAAGTTATACAATAAAAATTAAAAGCCATGCCCAATTTAACACTGGCCGTTGTCCCTTCCAAAGTTGTCTTTGAATGCAGTGATGCGCCACTTCCAGCCCTGCTGCTGTTTTTAGAAGTCTTGTTTTGAGCTTTCGTTACAGCACAGCACAGCTGCGATGGCCTGAGGATGTTACAGTAAAAGTCCATGCCTACACAGTCACAAAGAAGGAAGAATATACAACACCATGAATGATATTTAAAAGAAAAAAAGGAAGATGAATCAGGTCTCAGGGGTTTCTAGCTCATAGACAGAGAATTAGATCTCATTTGTCCCCCGACATAAAATGAAGTTAATGTTTGTCCATAGTGAAACTGCAAATGCACAGATGAACTGGACAGATCTGGGGTGCTAAGAAGGCTTGTGAAAAAGGTAGTATAGGCCTCGGACACAAAGATCTAGAGACCTGTTGGCAACCATCTGGCAACCTCCGGTCATGAGGGAAAAAGAGGTATTCCCTGATAAGGTTGCACGTGGTTGCTGGAGGTTGCTGGTAGCTCCGTTGAAATTGATTCCTAAAGCCTCGGCCATGCAGGCCCAATGACGGGTCGGTGACCCCCTGCTAACCACCAGTCACTTGGGAAAGGTGTGTTTTCTACACCTGGCTGGTGAGTGGTTGCTGGAGGTTGCAGTCAGGGGAAATGCTAGTGACCAAAGCAAGCCCAAGGAAGTTTTGGAGCAGCATACTCTTTACAACCAGTTTCACCTTGCGACAGCCAGCAATCACTTGCTAACCAATTGGGGAATGCACCCTTTTTCCCTGGTGACCAGAGGTCGAGAGAGGGTCACTGACCAGTCTTATGTGACTGAGGCTTTACTCTCACTGTTAAGAGAAAACCTGTTGGCCCAATGATCCAGCCTCAAACTATAACTTTGGCAGTTAAATTCCAGATAAAGTCCTTTGGCTCTTATCATCTGGCCTTTCTTTCCAAATTAAAGAAATGGTAAGAAGACTTTTCAGTGTAACACAATGATATCCAGTTTGAGTTTAGTTATCAGTCCCTCAGAAAACGGCATCTGAGTGAATAGACTTCAGTTATAACTAAAATGTCGTACTTCACCACAGGGAACCAGCCAATTTAGGTTTATACATGACTGCTTACCCAAAAATAGTTCAAGGAATATTGCTGCACTGACACTGAATGGGATGCTAACTCTGTGGACACAGTGACATTACCCATAGGGTATTTACAGGGATATGGTTCATATCTTCTCACACCACATTGAAATTAAGCTCATTTGGATATGAAAGCACAAACCACAAAGTCAGTTTCCATATCCACGGGCTGAAATCTGAACAAAATGAAAATTATAGTCCAGACGGGAAGAGGCGGGGTGCTCATAAAAGCCTCTGACATGACCTGTGTGATGGCCAAAATGTAAGTATAGGAAGGACCTAAATTCATTTTAGAGGAAGTGATACTTCCTTGCTTTAGATGGTAAATGCTTTCTTTATCACAGTGCCAATCAATGCTGGATACCTCCCATGGGTCTTTGTAGCTATAAATCTTAAAGTGGATTATTTGAGAATCAGTTATATGTTAAAGTGTTTCCTACTTAACACAATGACACAAAATCTTTAGATTTAGTTTTCAAGTTTTCATTAATTAGCGCAGTCACAGAAGTACCCATACTTCATTAGCTGGTAAAACAGGAAAAACTGCACAGTATGCGTGAATAACCAATATGTCCTTCACATGTACACCAGTACAAAGTGTGCTCCTGTGATGCACACTTTCTCTTAAAGTTTTTGAGGATGGCGTACAGACTACCTTTCTGTTTTGTCGGTGTTGTCATTTGTAGATTCACTCCCCGAGCCACGTGTCCTGAAGTTCGCATTGGACCCGTTGCCACTGCAGCAGCTCAGTACATTCATAATTTACTATCATACAACACACGCACACCGATGTGCACACATACACATTTATAATTTACTGTGGGAATGTTCTTAACGCATGGCTCAACACAGGCACCCGAATACACCCTGCAGAACTCACAGGGGAAAAATTGGCGAAGTTTACACAGGCATTAAAACATACAATTATTCTTACATGTTTATATTACTTTCTGATCTAATGGGCGTTATTTTGTTTTGTTTCCCCCCCCCCTCCCAATATATGTACATAAGTGCTCATTTGCAGAAATACAAACACACAGATTTTTGCACACAGTGCATGCCAGCTAGAATCTTGTTATGCTGGCCTCAATAAGTGGACTAGACAGTCGGGCCAGTTCATCTGTGCAGTGCTGTCCATAATGTAGGAGGTATGGGAAAAGGCTTTACGAAATGTAGGCCAAGTTAGTCACCGAGAAAAGCACTGACTGCTTCTCCCTCAGCTCAGGAACAGAAAGGACAAGAAACTTCATTATTAGGGGGAAAAAAGGATAAACTTAGGATTTTCACCCCATTTTAAAATCAGAGTTTTACATTGCCTTTTGGTTTTCCTCACAAGAGGAAAAGAGGGTAGTCTCTCACTATACACAATACCTACTGATCCCCAACTGATATCTGCATTAAGAGGGCTAAGCTGATAATTGTAAAGACGAAGCCAGCCCTGCTGTAGAGGTTAAATTTAATTAATGCTGAGCCAACTAATTAGATCAGTTATTGATTTGTTCAAATAAATGAACAAAGGGCAGTGGCTTAGCTGATAAGGACAGAGACTTTAAGAAAGGTTCGTACTTGCGCAGCGTCACCTTCTTATTCACCTCTCAGATGCCTTGCTCTTGTTTCTGGGCATCATCACATCCTCTTATATAGAAATATACACGGGAGAATTAAACTGTCATAAAGTGCTTTTGATATTGTATTTTCTTAATATTTCAACACGTGTTGTTTAAACAATATGTAAACAACAATATTATGCACAAGATATAGCAGTGATATGGTAATTTAGAACCTTTTATAGAAAGAGATATTAAAAAACCAGCTAATTCCCACTTAAACTCACTGAGGCACTGGAACGTGTCTGCATATAGACGTATTACATGTCGATATTATAGCATGGATTTCCAGGGAATTAGATTAATGAATAAATTACTTTCAGTAAGATGTGAAACCAAGCTGCAAAGACAGAAGCCAGGGCAGGGAAGTGAAGCGAAGAAGAGAGCGTAGATGGGTGTTTTATTAAGAGCAGACTAGAGAAAATGGAGTGAGATGGAAGGCGTGCAAAGGGGGTGAAAGAGGAAGAGGGAGCGAGTGGGGTTATAATGGGAGGCATGTCGTCATATTTTCCCTTTAGTTGGAGAGGACGGACAAGAGAGATGCCACAGTAGAGGGAACTGACTTGATGGGCTGTTTAGTGCAGAAACCCGAGAGATAGTCTTTTACAAAATTTAGCTTCAAGTGTGTTTGTGCATGGATGCATGGCAGTGTTTGTGTGTAGGATGTGTATGTGTATTATGCTCGCCAGTGTGCAGTTGTGTACTCTTCACAGAGCTTAAACGAGGAAAGAAAATACCACAACATACAGATTGAAGCACTTTTTATTTGTGGAAAGCGTAAATGATGTCATCTGATTGGCTTAACTTGAGGGTTTCTTTGTATTGCAGCAGTCCAATAACATGTTTCTGTTGACTATTAAACTGGGGTCTCTCATTTTATTTTCTGCTATCAATGACTTGTTTACACTACCGTATCCAATAACAGCAGATTTCACAGATATAATTTTTTTGGAGCACATATTGGCTTTAAATTATGTTAGAGGTTCACGGCACAGCTGAGCGTTGATTCACTTAGCAGTCTATTGTCACTAATTTGCTGTTTTTCTTAGCCAACATTTAAAGTCTGGAGTGGAAATGCAAATGTTAAATTACTTTATTTTTTTTTATTTATTTTACCCCATACATGGGTGCTTTAGTGAATAAGGTCAGGTTTCCTCCACAGCACTAAAGACAGTCACTGGGAGTAGGTGTATTGTGCAGTAGTTTGCTTTTGAAATTTAAAAAGGAGAACATCTGACTGAAGGTCTTCCATTTACAATGTGAATTTTTATTTATTTATTACCCTTGGGTTAAAATGATTTACCCTTTGTGTAAATCATATCCTCAGTCTGCCCTTTTTGTATATACAGAGCACATCAGCCACACTAAGTGTGTGTAGGATGTTGCTGTCCATCACTTCCTCCTTTCATCTCTGGAAGCACAGTATTTCATCTTTTCTATCAGTGTTTTTTGATTTTCTATATATAAAAAAACAACAACAACAACAAATGTATTAATTAACCAAAAAGTTTGATCAGTGTTCATCGTTCATCAGACTGATGTCAGCAGTGCCAAGATCCAAAAGTGGTGTCGTGGAGATATCCCATATGACGGTCCAGTATCAGTCAGCAGCTGCTGTTGGAAACTACTGTTATGTAGATAATATGTTACTTCTCCTGGGTACTGATCAAGAAATCTTTCTTAATATAAAGCAACACGGAGCTGTTTTGGTCTTTTCATTCATTTCTTCAAAGTAACTTTGGTCAGGATGGTGATAAAGCAACAGGAAGATGGAGTCAGTCTGCTGCCAGACTGCGACTGACTGGCTGTTACATGCAGTCTGTTATGGATAATACAGCATTTTACTGATACACTGGTGAAAATCGCAAATCTATTGCTATCTGTTGCAAATCTGTCGCTGTCTACATTTACAGAAATGAACTACTTAAATTCAGAGTCCAGCTAGAACATCAGTTTTGAAACTGTTTCAGTAATTCTTTCACAAATAGTGACATCAATTTAACTGCAAAATGATATAGATACTCAGTGACATTGCTTTTATATAAGAATATAACTAGAAAATAAATCAGCTAGCAACCAGTTGAGTTGAGTCCCCATCTGCAATTATAAATTAGATGGTAGTTTTTTGGAATCCTTTGCTAATCTGTCTGAGAGTGATTGCAGTCAGTCTGAGCTGTACTGTGATTGTTGCCTCCCACAATGCGACCTGTGCAATTATCTTGTGTTGTCCACAAGTTGAGGGTGTTTCATCCTTGACCTCTGGGCAACAAGTTTTTCACAACATGTACTTGCAATCAGTTTCCAACAGCAAAAAAAATTCAATGCAATCACTGCTCAACCACCAAGTTTTCTTGGTTGCGATGAGCTTGGCCATCCTATTCATACTTTAGTGTTATTAAACCATTAGCAACGTGCTTTTAAAACGACCATATATTCTAAAAGCCAAGAGTGGCGACCCAGCTGTTGTTTTTATGTGTTTTTAGAATGCAAGCCATAACGATATATAGAGGACAAATACTCCTGTTGTAACGACAAGGCTAGAGATTTTATTTATTCGTTGTGTATATGTGACATCGTTTTGGATAATTTCCAGTTAGGCTTGAAAACATTTTGGTAAAGACGTACTTAAAGAACATGCTTATTGTTTACAGAAAAAAGTTTTTTGAAGAACAGTTTGACAGCATTTTAAATCTAGTTATATTTAAAAAAAAAAACAAGCTGCATACAGTCTAAAAACACCTTCGGTTTGTCTAAAAGCAGCTGCTGATCGTTCTAGACCATTGGCCATTTTTTGGTTCTTGGCGTCTCTCAATTGTTTTTATAATTCCTTTGCAGTATTAACATTTTCTCAGCTTTTCGTGTGCAACCTAAGTTAATTCAGGCCTATTGACAGTCTGGTCTGGTCCTTATGTGTTTACAGAAGTGCATCTATTGTCGTAAACGCTGTGCGGGAAAGCGGCACTCAGGGGCTTGTATCCAGTGCTCATGTGGCCGGTGTCCCACCTCCTTTCATGTGACCTGTGCCCATGCTGCCGGTGTTATCATGGAGCCCGATGATTGGCCGTATGTTGTATCAATCACCTGCCATAGACACCAGTCGCGGAGTTCGTCAGCTGTAAGTTATAGGACAGGTGTTTGCTACAGCTGATCTGAACAAGTGCCCGGAAAAAATAGACATATTATTGTTTTTGACACGCTTGAAATAACTGACTCATTTATAAGCACCTAATAATTTGTGTTAATGTAATTAAGGAAGTGGCACAAATGACTACTCGCCAGATAATTGAAAACAGCTTGTTAAAGGGGCCCCTTTATGTTATGCCTTTGTCTCTGTTTTACCTGTTGCATATACTACAGCTGAACTGCCTGAATCACCTTGTTTGTAGTCGAGTCTTTCTTCCATGACTTATACAAAGCACTGTGTAACAACACATTGGCGTGATGTGTGCACAGTGGCTTGTTTGCACTCAAACAAAGAATGAACAACTACTATTTCCTTGCTAGAAGCTTTTTCTGCCAACTCTTAACTCTATATTCTATTAATGAAGCACACCAAATGTTCTGTTGTTGGCTGCAAGAATGAACATAAGCATGTTCATTTACTCTTGGCATAAAAGAAGATGAAGATCCAATGGATTACTTTTATTTCTGATGTGAATGTCTCTGCAACACCAAGAAAATCCTTACACTTTATACTGTGTTAGCGTGAGATCAGCGTCAGTCTCCTCCTTCTCTAATGTATTAAAATATAGTACATGTACAAACAAGCTCATAATAAAGTCATTTGATACTTTGTTTCAGTTGAAACAAATCAAGCATAAGATAGTGACACAAATGCGACCCATTAGGACTAATGTCCCCACTTTACAAACTGCTGCTCTGCACTGCTCAGCTTGTGATGTCTGATTAAAATCTCTATTAACACGTTAAAGATGAAAGCTGTGATGCGACTTTTGGCCATATTTACCTGTATAATTGTCACTCAAAAATGTGTAAAGCATTTTACACAAAACGTATTCTCATTTGACCCCAAATAAAATTGAACTTGTGGAATTTAGAAATCCATTTCCTCCAAAATTGAGATGCTGTGTAAAATATAAATAAAAACAGAATGCAGTGATTTAAAAACCTCATAAATTTATATTTTATTCACAGTAGAATAAAGAAAACATATGAAATGTTAAAACTTAAGACATGGTAATATTTTATGAAAAATAGCAGCTCATTTTGAATTTGAGGGCAGCAGCACTCTAAATAATCTCTTAAAACTGAGGCAAGGGGCAACAAAAGGCTGGAAAAGTAAAAGGTGCTGAAAAGAAGGAGCTGGATGAACAATTTGTAACTAATTATGTTAATTGGAAACTGGTCAGCCACAATTTGGGGAATAAAAAGAGCATTGCAAAAAATGATGTCTATAATTTGTGAACCGATTTCAGAATAGTGTTCTGCAAAATAAATGTCTAATCCTCTATAGTTCAGAATACCAAAATATTTAGAGAATCTGGAGAAATCTCTGTGGACAATGGACAGGGCTGAAAAATCAGATTATATTGGATGCCGCTGATGTTTGGTCCCTCAGATGGCACTTCATTTAAAACAGAAATGTTTCTGTCATGGAAACACTGCTGTCAGAAATCATTGTCTGTGAACACAGTCATTGTGCCATCTATAAATGCACGCTAAAGCTCTGTCATGCAAGAAGAAGCCATATGTGAACATGAGCCACATGACATTTGGTAAATCATTGCATTCTGGTTATAGTCACATTTTTAACAGTGTTCCAGCAGCATTTTTTGTTTTTTGGGGGGAATTGCGGTAGTAAATGTAGTTTGACGTTAAGTCATTACTGCAGTCACTTGTAGGTTCAAGTTCAGCTCTTTGCTTTGTTCACTTGCATCATCTATAATAATGCTGGTAACTGAATTAAACGTATCAACTGAAACATTGTCCATGACAGTGCGGTTAGTAGTGCAACATTATGCTAGAAAAGGAGGAGAAAAGTGTGCAGTAAGTCTGTGGGGTTTTTTTTTTTTTTTTTTGTTTTGTTTTGTTTTTGTTTTTTAAGCTTTGGGGATTTTTTTTTTTATTTTTTATGGATAAACCAGCTCAACACACAACAGATCATTATTATTGATTTCAGTTATTTAACAGTTATTCTGCTGGAACAGCCGTACAGAATTAACTGCTGGTTTAGAAGACTAATTGCTGTTTTAGAAAGTTCCCGCTTTAAGTGAGCGCAGAATACATTCGCACTGTGCCACAGTGGTGTGAGTGAATGCCAGTATCTAAAATGTCAAGGATGTAATTTCACAAATGAGTTCTTTGTGCTGGTACTGAAGAAAAGTTTTCTTTGGGGTCTTGTTAGAGCTGATGCCCAACTTACACTTAAATTCACACTAATTTAAGGTTTGTCTTCACTATGCTGCAACTAACTTGCATGGTGCAACTTTTTCCCTTCTAAATGCAAAGATAACAACCATACTCTATTCGTACTGAGCTTAATTAAAAGTAAAAGTTGTACCTCGGTACAAGAAGCTGTCAAGATGACTTCAGAGACAGATCTATAAACCTGATTGTATTAAAAGCAGAGATTTGGGTATCAGAGCCTTTTATAATGCAAATAAACCTAACAGAACATTTCAGTTGTCACTAATTATATAACATTGCTGTACCCCAGTGGAATTTAGTTTGACTTCACTCTGTATTGCCATACATTAGTCTAATTGCTACTCTCTGTCTACACTAGAAGCAGCAAGCAAACCAAGCTTCTATCTCACTTGGCCAGACGGTGATCTCCAAACACAAGAACCTGCGCTACTACAGCTCCAAGGTCACGCAGATCACCTCCCAGACGTTCTACGAGGTCATGTTTGATGATGGCTCTTTCTCTAATGACACGTACCCCGAGGACATAGTGGTGAGGATATGTTTAATTAGACGCACACTCAAGAGGTCACTGCGTAGTTGTATGAGGTCAAACCAGTTGTTTAAATCCCCCTCATTAGAAAGGAACTTCTTTTTCTCCTTTGAAAATACGCTCCAGTGTTTGTCATTGTAAATCTTTTTTTTTTTTTTTTTTTTTTTTTAAACAAAGCGAGTTTCTGAAAGGGCCTTTCAGAGAAAGAGTTTCCATGGGAGTATGGAAACTGACAGCTAAATGTGTGTTTCTATATTTAAGAGCACATTAAAGTTAAGTGCATTCAGTCCTGAGCCTCAGCTAGCTACCTAAGATATTGTATATTACACCAAAATAACTGTAAAATTCCATTTGAATCTGTATGTTTTGAAGCCTTGTGCTTGTTTTGTTAAAAAGCTGTGTACACCTTAAAGCTTATTGATTGTCTAGTGTTGAAGCCCCTTACATACAAGACAAGAAAACAAGCTTCACGGGGATATTCAGTGTGTCACAGTAGCACAAAGCATTCACGAGGTCCTGCTGTCTGAGCACTGAAACAAAACCATGTGCTCTTTACATGATCATAACGTCTCAACCATTTTGGGCTGAGAAGTTTTGTACTCAGCTTTATTGAGTTTAGATCTCAACAGCACTCGACTGTCAAATTCTCGACTATAGCAAAAGCTGTTTTCAGTCCACTTGAGTTTTTTTAGCAGGTAAATATATCAAAGGGAATTACTCTCTTTAGCAGTTATCCTGACACCCACTTTGAATGACTTCTTCTGTCTTTTTGAAATCGTTTTGAAACACTCAGGCACTTACAGACCAACTACTACTCTCTTGTATTTCAGAGCAGAGATTGTGTGAACCTGGGTGCTCCTGAAGTGGGGGAAGCTGTTCAAGTAAAATGGCCTGATGGGCTGTTCTACAGTGCCAAATACCTGGGATCCAACGTCTCCTACATGTACCAGGTACACGAACATGCGATCCATCAGTAAACTACTCAGTCACGACAGCAGTGAGTGAGCATGGGCGGACAAACAAATGGCCACGTTGTGCTGAATAGACTTTCAGGCATAGTTGTAGGTCAAAGCAGCATAGCAGTAAACTTGTTGAACTCCCTCAACATGCGCCTCCGCTGACGTTGTCAATGTCCCCTGGTCTGCGTGTGGACAGAAAAGACGGAGATTAAGGGAAGTGCTGAAGTCACGATGACTCAAGAGGAGATTGAAGATGATGGGAGGGTAAAAGACAGACGTAGGAAGCAAAAGCTGTTCGGACACAGAGTGATAGAAAATGGGTAGAGGGGGAAAAAGACGGAGAGTGAGAAAGCGAAAAGGGGAGGAGGAAGAGAAGGAGGTGACAATCTGCATTATTCAAACTCACTGAAATATTAACTAAGCTAAGACTCTTGCGGGTTCCATTTAAGCTTTATTTAGGCGAGCTGGGCGTTAACCATTACTTATGCACAAATGCACCTGTGACGCAAAGACGGTTTAATATAGGTCAGATTAAGAAGGAAAAAAATGGCTGAACAAGAACTTTCCATTGTCAAGGTGTGTTTTAGAGATGAAGCCCCTGCTTTTTTCCAAGAACTCCAGCGTTAATGTTTAAAGAGCAGAGGTAACATGAAGATGGTCTTCATTTGATCTTTTTTTATTAGAGCTAAGGGTTAGAACTGCACACTTGTGCACTCTGGCAAAAATGCTGAGGGGAGTGAGGGGAAAGAAATTCTTTGTGGCCTCTTATGATCTGTAATAATGTTAGCCTGAAAAACACACAGAAAAAAGCCTGAGTTATATGAATGCCTGTGTAGGTTCTCAGCTATCCAGGTCATGGTACTCTAAGGGGCTTGGAAAGAAAGCGACTGGACTTCCACCATGAACGACCATCATTGAGCAGAGGGGGTGGCTTATGACACCAAATTCAATTTTTAATTCAATTTTATTTATATAGCACCAGTTGCCTGAGGGTGCTTTTTATTGTAGGGTAAAGACCTACAGTAATACAAAGAAAAGAGAAAATCTCAAAAATCATATGACTCCCTTTGAGCTAGCGCTTTGTTGACAGTGGGAAGGAAAAGCTCCTTTTAACAGGAAGAAACCTCCAGCAGAATCAGCCTCTGGGAGATGGGGCCATCTGCTGCAACCAAAAGCCACTAGCACCTGCTCTCTTTTGGATTTTCTATTAGGTGTTTTTTAGTACCTGCTTGGCCAGGGTTCCAACTGAGCTGAGTTGAAATCCAAACTCGGACTCCTTCACAAGAATCAAAACCGCCATTTTTGAAGCTCGGCAATGAGGGAAATGGCTTTGTTGACACCTGGGCTCATGTGACAAGGCGTATGATTAATAGTAGGGTTTAAATACCTGGGAGACTCCAGCATTTGGTTTTAGATCTGAAGAAGCCTCTTGGATGAGCGGTGAAATGTCTTCAAGAAACTTAATGAAGCCCAGTTACCTTCTTTCCCAGCTCCTTAGACTGTTATATAAGCTTCTGTATTATTAATGCAACAAACCTACAGATACCACCATATGTAACTGCTGTATCAAAGATGATTAAGTAAAAAATATTTAAAAGACAGTTTAAATGTAAATAGGAGTTTTTTTGGCTTTTTTTTTTGGTGGTAAGATTTTGAGTGTGCATGTGCATGAATAGTATCAAAGCTGTATAAATGCAACCTCTCGGATGGCTGCTGATTGGTTTCACCTCATCTCAGGTGGAGTTTGAAGACGGCTCTCAGGTGCTGGCCAAAAGAGAAGATGTCTACACCTTAGACGAAGACCTCCCCAAAAAGGTGAAGCGCAGACTTGTAAGTATTAGATTTACAAGATTTACACATAAACTTTAAAAGCATAAGTTTCAAACTTCATTGGCATAAACAAACAGAATATTCTCATGCCATGTGGAACATTTTGCTATTACTCATTGGTGCTTTCTCATGTCTTGTTTTCTAGTCAACGGCCTCGAGCATGCGTTTCCAGGATGCTTTCTTCACCACGCAGGGGGAGAGGAAACGACAGAGAACGCCAAATTCACGCTTCCAGAAAGACTATGTGGCCCTGCCAGGCCTCCGTACAACTGCCAAAAGCACATGGGAGCAACGCAGCCACAAAGGGAAATGAAGTCATGGAGAAGCATCAATGACAAATGAATGCACTGAGTTAACAGTGGATGTAGAGGGGAGGTTGTTTGTGTGTGTGTGTGTGTGCGTGTGTGTGTGAGTAAGCTTGTACGTTTTGGGGATTTGGGGATTGCTATTTACATCTTAACTCTTGCCCACACAAGTTTCCTGTGAAAAGTTCTGAGGAAATGATGTAAAGGGGGGTTGAATGAGGTGATGTGGATTAGGTGGATGTTGACTTGCGTGTGCTTCTACATTTTACATCAGTGACTGAATGGTGTAACAGGGGAGGAATTTTGATTGGACTCTTACAGAATGGGTTAACAGAGGGCATTGTTGCCTCAGTTGCCTAATGCTCTCACAACCGTCAGGGAAATAATTGTGACTTATAATGGTCACATCACCCTTTTTTGGAATAACATTTTTTGCTTTGTACATGAAAACTTCAAAAAGCGATTTTTCTAATTAGCCCACATACGGTAGCCTTTTGGGTGATCTTTAAGTTTTGATTTTCAATGTTTATGTTCTTTGGCTGTAGTATTTTCCTCATGTCTTATGCATGTTCAGCATCGTCTCCTAACTGCTTCTGCCGGGCCGAGTCCAAACCCAAGAATGGCTTCCTCTCTGGCCATTTTTTAAAATTCCCTTACAGATAAAAAAAAAAATGAATAAATATGTGAATTGTGTAATTTCAAGTTTAAAAGCATTAAGAAAAATGACCATGTGCTCATAACTTCCTGTGGGGAAAAACGGACAGGAAGCCATAGCTTTGTGTTGGACTTTGTGTCCAATTAACGTGAAATGCTACTGTTGCCCTCTTGAATGAAACACATTGTTGAAATTATTTAAAATTTGTATTTATTTTTGGCTTGCTATAGTTAAGCTATTGCTAACTGCTGTAAGGAAAACAATAAAACATTACATATGTTTTTCTATTCAGTTTTCAGTTATTTTAACTCCAAAAGAAATGATAATTTAGGAGCCGCTGAAAAGCTTTTCAGAGCTATTATGAACACGAATACTGAAACAATACCTGTGTGTTTAATAGTATATGCATTAGAGTATACAATGTAAGGTTTTAAAACTAGTGATTGATTATGGGTTTGTGGGCATTGCCACTGGGTACTGACATTAAATCATCTACAGTTGGGAAAAATAAAAAGTCCACCCCATGATTCATATGTGTGTAGAAGCACCTTTAGCAGCAATAACCTGCAGCAGTCGTTTTCTGTATCACTTAATCAGTCTCTCACATTGTTGTTGAGGAATTCTGGTCCACTCTTCTTTACAGTGTTGCTTCACTTCATTGAGGTTTGTGTGCATTTGTCTATGACAGCTCTGTTAAGGTTCCACCACAGCATTTCAGTTGGGCTGAGCTCTGGACTTGCATGACTTGACTGCATCACTGCAACACCTTGATTCTTTTCTTGCCACTCTGTTGTAGATTTGCTGCTGTGCTTGGCATCCTCTCCTATTGCATGACCCAGTTTTGGCCAGACTATCAGACAGCTGGCCTCACATTTGTATCTAGAATACTTTGGTATACAGAGGAGTTTATGGTTAATTCGGAGACTGCAGGGTGCCCAGGTCCTGTGACTGCAAAACAAGCCAGATGCAACTTTGCAAACCTAAGCTGTGCTGTCGTGTTCTTCTTAGAGAGAAGAAGTTTTGTCCTGGCATCCCTTCCAAACAAGCCATACTTCTTTAATCTTTTTATAATTGTACTGCTAACTGAGGGCTGTACACTCTGAGATGTACTTCTGGTGTTTTTTGCAATTTTTCTGAGCATTGCACAGTCTGACCTTGGGATTTATTCCCAGGAAGACTGGTGAGTGTCTCGAATGTTTTCCATTTGGAAATAATCTTTTTCCTAGTAGAATGATCGTCTTGAAATTGTTTGGAATTGGCATTGTAACCTGTCCCAGATTGATCCGCAAACTTCTGCTTTGCAGAGGTGCTCACACTTGCTGACAGTCAATTAAGTGCTGCTACTTAACCTTTTAATTCCAGCACATGACTGCAAAGAACCATGTGAAACTTTCTTTGTCACATGACTGCAGAGTAGATGAAAAGAGGCTGATGTCAGGAAGTCGTCACATGATCAATTATTGTCTTCAGTAATATCACTGAATTTATTTCAAACCATTATTTTTGCCGTGCTCTCACCTCTTTGCACAGTGGTTTAAATTTGTTATGCTTTCAAAGATATAACAGTAAATTATGTTTAAATATTAAACTTTTCTGATGTGTTAAGGTTTTCATAAATGCTTTTAGAAACCAAAGCTTCAAGTGCAAGTCAGAAGTACCGGTTATATATTTTTAATCTGGGATACTCTGAGCTATGGGGTCAGCCCTTGCAGGTACATACTGTATAAGGGCGCCTCATGCTGAACGATAAGGAGCAGAGTGTTCCCAGCAGCTTGGCAGAACAAACGGGAAGTGAAATCCAGGCGGTATCTTAACTGGCTTCAAAAAGCTTTGTACTCCCATGGAAACCACGTCACAGCCAGCTTCAGATGGCTCTTTGTGATACTGAAGCCAAAGCAAGAAGACAAGTCAGCTTTGATGAAAAGTGCCAAAAAAGAGAGAGCTAAACATCCTTTTAACACCGTTCTTTTGTGCGGCCATAATACCCAATCACGCTACCCCTGCTGTTCTTTCAAGTCCTGTAGGACTTTTTTTCTAAACCTTTGACAAAAACATACCCGAGCAGGCCTTTTAGCTGCTGGTAAATATTCAAAGTTATGCACTGGGTGCTGTGCTATTGAAAAGGTTTACTCCTTTTACCAGGGTAGACTTTGTTAGGAGTCTAATGTTTTGGCCAGCTATATTAGAATTTTTGGATCCTTCTTGAGAATAAAGAGGAAAAGTTAAACTGAAGGTTTGAACAGACAATTCAAATCTAATTGTAGATATATTTTATTATTTGCATAGGTTGAGTTGTAAGGTGGTTATCGTTGTCTTGTCACTGCAAAGCTTTAAAAAAATTAGTGCATCATATGCAGTGTTGGGACTAACGCGTTATTAAGTAACGCGTTACAGTAACGACGTTATTATTGTGGTAACGAGCACGGTAACTAGTTATTATGCCAAAACCAGGAACGCGTTACTCGTTACTGGGATTTAGATAGGCTCGTTACTCGTTACTTCGTGTGGTGGATATCGCGGGGCTTCCACAGATTCAATAACATTAGCAAGTGGTGGAAGCCAGCAGGTGGATGAAGGAAAAGGAGGCAAGAGGAGAGACCGAAGCGGCCGCCGGTCCGCGTGTCAGGTGAACTGAACTTCAGGTAAGAAGTTATGACCTGCAGTCTATCTGGGTCAGATATAAACCAAGTTTAGGTGGAGTTTATTTTCGGTATGCTGACATTTTCGTACTGCGTGCTAGCTAGCATGACGGAGTTTCTATACAGCTGTGTGGGTGCTATGTTACTGATGTTGAACTTTATTTTGTTCATATGGTTAATTATTAGAGTTGCCAACCGTCCCGTAAAAACAGAATCGTCTGGTATTCAGAGAAAATATTTCGCGTTTCGTACTGAGGTGAAAAGGAACACAGTTTGTCCCGGACTTCAGCTACAATGAAAAAGACACAAAGCTGAAGCTGCACAGCTGCCTCTTCTTCTCTCATTCTCTCCTCTCCTGTTTCTACTTCAATCACGAAACTGATCAATGATCAGCTGATCGGCTTTTCTCTCTTGTTTATTTATCGCCCACTTTGCGCCAGAAAGAGGAAACCAGCGGATGTCGCGTTAAACAACAGCAGCACGTTTAAGCTTGATCAGCTGTTGTTAGAATTTATTTAATATTAATTGCTAGTATCAGCTGATGTTTGCTGGAGCCACAGCTGTAAAGCTGCTGGTCATGATATCGGTTTGGTTATCTGGTGAGAGGGAAACATGAAGATGAAACCAGGAGATGTCCTTACTGAATCATCAGAGCTGAACAGCTGATGGAGAAACAGGTTTACCTTTTAGGTGACATGGATGAGTTGAAGGGAAGTTATGAACTGTTTCTGACAGACAAATAACACCAGGATCCTTTTCTAAGTAGCTGACAGCTGGTAACTGTGCAGGGGCGGATCTAGCAAAGTTTTGCCAGGGGGGCAGGTAGGGCATTAACAGGGAAAGGGGGGGACAAGGAAATACTTTTCTTTATTATTCTCATTTAAAATGTCTCGCTTTAAAAAAAAATAATTATCTGAGTCTTACAACAAACAATTGATAGATTGATACATATATACCATCAGAACAGTGTACATCACTGTCACAACAGTGTTTATTTTCATTCAAAGGCTTTATGATTTTTCCTATAATGGTGGGCCGGTCTCTAGTCAAAATGCCCAGTCCAGCTCTGTATGCAGCTCATCTGCAGTCTGGTGTTACCTACATCTTCCTATTCAGAAGGCAGAATTTCCAAGTTCTGAGTACAATCAAAAGCACCACGACTGCAGTTTTTGTGTTGGATGTAAAAAGCAGGCTAGAATCATGGCGGCGGTCAACGACGGTCCAGGCGTGGGATTTCTCTCGTGGAAATGTGCACATTATTTTTTCCTTTCTATTGGTAGGTGGCACAGTGCACTTGTGGCAAGTAAGCAAGCTAGAAGACTGGCAATCTGGCTGGGTATCCAGTTATGGAAGCAACACATTAACAAGAGAATTCTGAGTAAAACCAAAGTTACTTTCCCTAGTAACTAGTTACTTTGAAAGTAACGAGTAACTTGAAGTAACTGAGTTACTTTTTTAGAGAAGTAACTAGTAATGTAACTAAGTTACTAATTTAAAGTAACTTACCCAACACTGATCATATGTCAATCTATCACACGTTATGAGTCGATTATTTATTATTCTAACTAACCTGTCAGAACTCACAGGTCAGCTCAAACGTCAAGCTATAACTTATTTAGCAATTTCATGCACTGAGTGCATAAAATTTATACACTCAGTGCTTTCTCTTTACATTGTGCTTCACAGTCAGTCAGAAAGTGTTGAATTACTTTTGCTCTATTATCACACTATCAAGTGTGACAGGATAATGGGCAGGGTTATTTAGGTAAGCCAGACCTCTATTTGTACTTGCTTAACCTCTCACAAAGATGGAAGTTTATTTTAGCTAGACAGCTTGGTCTGAGTATTTCATAAACTGCTGGGATTTTCCCACACATCCGTCTCCAGGGTTTACAGAGAATGGTCAGAGGAAGATAAAAGATAGAATAAACGGCTGTTCTCTTGGTAAAAAATGTCTTGTTGGTGTTAGAGGCCAGAGGAGAATGACCTTTGAGCTCATAGGAAGGCAACAATAACTTAAAATAAATGCCCAAGGAAGGCAGAAGAGCATCTGCAAATGCACAACATGTTTCGGTTACAGCAGCAAAGACCACATGTGGTGCCACTCCTGTCAGCCAAGAACAGGAAACTGACCTGACAACTCACACCAGCTCATCAACGTTGGACAATAGATGATTGAAAAAATATTCCCAGGTCTAAAGAGTGTCTGTCTTGGAATTCAGATATTGGCGTCCGAATTTGCACGGTGCAACAAACAACATGAAAGTATGGATCCTTTTTTGTATCAACAGTTCAGGCTGGTAGTTGGGGTGTAACGGGATGGGGCATATTTTCTTGGCACACTTGGCTTTTGCGTATCAGTTGAACAATGTTTAAACAACACGGAAAAAATTAAGGCAGTTCTGAAGGCAAAACCCAGGCAAAACAGAGAGCACAGGGAGAAGTGTAATGATGGAAAAGGCCAAACGAGGGGAAGTGAGATGATAGTTCATAGCAAATGCAAACATTAAAACATTGGTGATTTAGCAAAAGACAGCTCTCAAATGTTCCCGCAGAAAAAATGGCTCATTTATTTTCTGTGCCTATACTGTAGTATCATGAGCCAGACATGAATAAGCATCAGCTTCAGCTCTTTCCACTTATTGCCTGAATCTGTTTTCTAATATGACTTTAACAAGACTAAAAGAATAGCACCAAGTCCCGTGAGGCTGCAATGCTCATTGCACATCCAAACACATTATTGCTGATAAACTGCTGGATATAAAGCACTGAGATTAAAAAAATAGAGAGAAAAAAAGGAGAAATAATGTTGCTATTCTGAACATTTTTCCATTAGCCAGGGAGTAAAATGTTTTTGGTATGACCAGAGGGTGGCATGAAAGGCTGTCTGTCTGTACAATGACCATATTAGTACATCAGGCTCAGCTCTGCAGTCAGAATAAGTTAAGCTGCTGTAAAATATTGTGATTTAATTACTATATTATTATTATCTTGGTTTTAGAAACGCCTCAACAGTGGCTTTTGGCTGATAAGGGCTCCGTGCCATTCATATAATAAGAAACACATTAGTTTAAAGAGGAAATAAGAAAGGAATCATTTCAAAGAAGCAGTTAATTAACCAGCAGTAAATGAAGCTTTCACAACAACCACAATAACTACCACACCACAGTTGGCCTAGCAAAATATAACATCTCAAAAGGAATCAAATAAATCAAACTTAAAGAGAATCGTTACAAGAGCTGAGCAAATTACAAGACTAGAAGAGATGATCGCCCATGTTTTCATCTTGGATCAGTATTTTTCATCAGTCACAGGTAGCATAACTCACAGGGAAATCCCCCCCCCCCCACACACACAGACACAGGAATGGGTCTGAATCCAGAGGTTTAATATTGGAGTGAGGGGGGGCTGTCCAGTGGTTATTTCAGTTACTGCTGCCTTCCTCTCACTTTTGGCATCAACAAGGCATTTTGGCCCAGAGAACTGCTGCTTGCCAGATATTCTGCCTTTTTCGGCTTTTTTCTTTATGAACCCTAGAGAGATGCTTGTCCGGGAAAATCGTGGGTGGGTAGATCAGCAATTTCTGTAAAACTCAGGCCAGGCCATCTGGCACCACTTAAATCACCTTTCTTCCCCATTCTGATGCATGGTTTGAACTTCAACAGGTGGTCTAAACCATGTCTTGCCATGTGATTGTAGATTTTTGTTGGCAAACAGTAGAGCAAGTGTACCTAATAAAGTGGTGTATTAACATGAAATGTAATTGTCTCCACGTAGGATGATATTGTTGTTTTGGCTGCTGCCAGTGTAAAGATGTTTTGAAGGGAAAAACTATGGAAAATCACGTTTGTTATGAGCTGTAAACGCACCTTTGTTTGCCCTTTTGTGGAGACTGAGTTGCTATTAGCGTGACAGTTTTGTTGAAAATGTGTACAAGAAAATACTCACCTGCATCTATTTCCCTCCTGCTTTTGCTGGAGCCCATTTGGAGGTGCTCACATTTATAAAAACAAAAACAAAAAAACAATAGCTTTACTGTTTGTTAATTTAGTTTTTATGGTTAGTTCTGAGTACCCAAGTTAGCTGCTTTTAGCTAGCTAAATCGTTGAAGGACTCCATTAGCTTGCTAAGTCCTGTCGGTGGAGTTTGTCTGAATTTGGTTTCCTGTTGCTCCTTGAATAACAACCTGTAAGCACTGTTGTTTTCTTGTAGCCCATAGACTGTACTGAAAACAGTTCTCAACAGTGTATTATTAACTTTTTATACCGACATCTCATAAAATCCACACATTATGCATAAATTACTGAAAAGAATCAGACTTAACTCTGCATATTAAGGTATATACACATTGCTCAAAATAATTAAAGGAACACTTTAAAAACACATCAGCCTTCAATGGGGAAAAAATCATGCTGGATATCTACACTGATATGGGCTGGGTACATTGTTTCATCCCAATACCTAATGCCTAGCCTATAGAGGTCTTTGTGTCCCATCATGCTTATGCCTTCCCATCCCATCACATTAATCGATCATGCTGAACATTATTCATGGTCATGTGTCACATGTGCTCAGGGTGAACTTGCTGTAAAAAGCATAGGACAACATTCAGGATGCCAGGCACAGGCCTCACTAAAGGACATCGGATCCTTAGGTCACCCTCATGAACTTTCTATTGCACTGTTGTGTCTGCACTTTCTTGTGTCCGTATTGCTTTGTTCTGTCTGGTTTGCAATTTTTGCACACTTGCACTTTATGCAGTCCTGTGTTGATCGTCTGTTATATGTAACACCATGGTCTTGGAGGAACACTGTCTTGTTTCACTGTGTAAGGTACCACTGATTGAAATGACAATAAAACCACTTGACTTGACTTGAAGTCTGATTGTTTGGTCAAACACATTCCCACTTGTGGCCTGCTGGAGGTCATCGTGTCATTTTTCACTAAAATCACCATCCTGCAGTAGCTACATAAATCTATAAATAATATCAATCCCTGTTTCAGGTCTCGGCAGTTCTGACTAGATTCTGTATGTAAGTAGTTAATTAAAATTTCTGTGTACGTAGACACCAACAGATTTGCTGTTTTTGCTGTTTTATCACAGATAACCTTCATTTGTAGCCCAAATTTGGAATTGAAAGGTTGACTCAACATTTAAAAACGAGAGCGGTAACAGTCATTTTCACTTGAGTTTATTTGTAACAAATGAAACTTGTGTCGATAAAGAACAGAAATCCATACAGACCTGTTTTTCAGTTTTCACGCGCTCCGAGAACCAATGTAAGAAAATAAAAAGCACTTGTTGACTCGGAGCAGAAAACGGAAACAAAAAGGTTTACATGTACAGACCAATTGGAGGTAACTGATCCCAATAACACACCATATTTTCATTTTTTATACAATTTATAAACTCCAGTTTAATCCATCTACATGATACATCGGGGTAAAATAGAACACTTTGTTTTGTGAAACTTCTCTTTTGTGGTACAACAAATCCACAATGTGATGTATTGCACATACTGCTGTGCCATAAAAACTGTGACTTGTGGTGCATCCTTTTATTATATCGCTCTGTATATCTGATAAATCTCTATTCATTCTTTGCCTTTATCATCAGTTAATTCATTTACTTTTACGTAGTCATCTATTTATGCATTTCAGTTACTCTCTGTGTTTTGTGTTATTTACATATACACAACCGTGTGAGCATTGCAGGGTCCATCTTTGCTGAGTTCAAGTAAGACTCCTTTTTTTGAGGGGGGGAGGCCGGGGCTATCGGAGTTAACAGGATACTAAATATTAGTGCATAGTACAAAGAGAGAAAGTGCAAGTCTTCCCGTAACAGGTGCGACCAAAGGGGCATCTCGAAAGTGGTACCATGCATACAAACAACAACAAGGTTACTTTAAGATGGTGGAAAACTGTCAACAATCCCTCATATGGCCGAGAGTTAATGGACTTACAAAAAAATGAGTATATACTGTAGGTTCTGTGTCAGCGGAGACAAAGCACCTGAACTTCTCTCAGCCTTCGTTTTTGAAAGAAAAGGAAAAATGCGGAACAGCAGAATGAGGAACACAGATGAACTACTCTGACTGATTTTAGGTGAATGGCTTCAGGTGGGATACTTAAGCATACTCTTAAGGGCTGATGCTCCTCCTTTCCAACAGACTGACAAAGAGCCATTCAGCTTTTACAGATTTCTATACAGCCGAGCAAGTATGACTTGTTCGAGCCAGCTCAAAGTCTGCGCCAAACTTTCATGGCGGGTAAAAGAAAAGTGTCCATAATGACAGTATATCCACAAAGCCTGTGTAAGTGTCCTGTGAGGAAAAGATGGAAAGCTTGACGTAGAACCTTAAAAAATGATCAGTCTGTCTTGCTAATAACCTACTTTAAAACCACATTTTTCTGCAGTTGAGTCTCTTGTAACATATGCTTTTTTTCTTTTGAATGAAAAGAGATATGATGATGCAGTTGCTGGGTTTAAAATGTGACTACAACTGTCCAGCCTACACAAACCCTTCCATTCAAAATTTCACAGCCAAAAACAACAAAACAACAACAAAGAACAAAAAAAGAACAAAACAAAACAAAACAAAAATCCCACAAAATACTTTTTCACATACTGTAACATAACAAAAACGCACACACACATTCGGTTCACACACGCAGACAAGCATACATAAAATACACAAAAACCCTTTAAAGTAACTTTATCAAAATAGGCGTGTAATATAAGGCACTAGAAATCTAAAATTAAAATACTTATTAGATGCAGTTTGTAATATGACTTCGATCATTCGTTGCTCGCCGTGACACAAAGAAGGATGACATCATCTACTGGACATGTGACTTGATTAAAAAAAAAAAAAAATCGACTTCCTAAGAGGTCAGAGGTTATTTCTCTAACACTTTTAAATGGTGGAGGGAACATCAAGTGTAACATCCTTGTGTCTGGAAAATGATGCACCATCATCAGTATTATCGTCGTCATCATCACCGTCATCATCATCATGGCATATAACTGCAGTTAGTGACTTGACACAAAAATATATAATACATCTACTTATTGCACACTGAATCAGACACAGAGAAAAGTCAACGGTGAGCATTCCAGTAAGAAAATTGTTCTCCTTTTCCCACCCCTTTCCTGCTCGCTCATCTCGCTTTCTACTTAGTAAATCTTAGTGAAGCTTATTTGGACACCTAATATTTCGTCTGCTCTCAGCGCTTACTAGCTTCACTCGTGGTCCGCCCGGCTTTCTTTTGGCCTACGCGCAGAACAACGTGGCGGGATTATTCTCGGGACTTTCTGGTAGCAGCACTGTTAATACTGTACCCTGGCGGGCCCTCGGGAATTGAGAAATTACCGTCTTCGCGTCTTTAAACGTCGCAAGTGAGACAGTAATGAGGTTGAGAGTCCTGTGTGCATGCGAAACGTGTGGGTGGAGAATACAGGAAAGTGACACTCAATTTTTTTCATAGAACTGTGAACATTTTCCACACTAGATTTGATTGTACACTTTAAAACAGTACCGTATCACTTTAACAAAAAAAAAGAAAATGGCTACAGCTCATTGGATTACACAAAAAAAAAATGTAACTTTGCCCATGTATGCTCAATGGTGACAAAATCATAAACCTATAAGAATGAAAAAACAGAACGTGCCATATGGAATATCCAGTTTTTTAAAAAACAATATAGTCACATATTTTTCTAGAAAACTAAATTAATGTTTTACTTTGCGGTATGCATTTTTAGACCTCAGTAAACCTTCCCTTATCTTAAATCGTGAAGCATAAGGTTGAACTGGTGGTGTTTATTACTGTATGGTAGAAATGTCTTCTTTTTCATTCACAGGAAACAAGAGTCTGTTTCCAAAATAAGAGAAAAAAACTAACCCACACTTGTGTCTTTTTTTTTTTTAAGTTGCGTGTTCTTGGTCTTTTTAATACTGTGTGCTCTGTGTTTTCAGGCTCCTGTTGGCAATTCTCTGGTGCTTGATATCCCAGTTCTTTCTTGTCCACAAGGTTTCCATAAGATGGATTTGTAGTCTCCTTCTGAACTGTCCTCCAGATAGAAAAATCGAAATTTCCTGTGACAGAAAAAAATGCTGTAGCTGGGTCCCGTATTTAGGTTGGTGATGCTACACTGGTGGTGGACGAGGTGAGAGTTCCACACCCAAACAACAAAAAACGCAATTCGGGTGCTCGGAAAAGCACTGAAAGGAATAAAAAAAAAAATCTATATTTGATCAAGTATTCTGATTGGAACAGTGGTTGAAGTTGCTGCTTCAGACTGACCAATGGGTGTGTTTGGGCTGAGGGTGGCAGGAAAACACCCTTGTCAAGCAGGTTGCTATGGCTCAGTTAGAGGTGCTGTTTCTGGGTACGGATAAGCCGATGGTCCCCCTTCACTCTGCATGCAGTGGCAAAGTCTTCATACCTGCACATCGCAACCTAGTGCATTTATTCTGGCTGTGCATAACATGAGAAAAATGCACTCGGTTGAACGTGCGCATGATCGACAGCCACTGGGTTTATGTTGCATAGTGATCAAAGCTTCCCAGGTACTCCAGACTGGCGCGGTAGCAGAACTGGTACTGGTCCTAGAGGGAAGCAGAAGAGTTGTGAAGAAAGAATAAACGAACATGCAAGTGTTCTTTGAAGATGTGAAGTGGTTTAGAAAGCTCACCTCTGTCTGAACGGTGGCTGGTCTCTGGGTGCGCAGCATCTTGACAGTCTGGAAGATATCCACCACTCCCTCGTACCTCATCCTCTCTAGCACGATGCTGAGGGTGATGAACACACCGGTCCTTCCTACACCAGCACTGTTGGAGCACAGGTGGAAACGTATTCAGAGCTGGAAATACATCTGCTTCTGTATGCATCATGCACTAGCTCAGTTTGCTACTAGTCGTGTTATTCTGAATATTTGCTCACACGTGGTGCAGCAAGCGGTGGTGGTGCTTTATTAGCGTATCGGCAAGAAAAAAAGTCCAGTGCTGTGAAAAACTATTTCCCTCTTCCTCATTTCATATTTTTCCAATATCTGTCACAGCTAGGTGTTTCAACTCATCAAAGAAGTTTTAATATTAGACAAAGATAACTGAGTAAATACAAAATGGACTTTTTAAATGATGGTTTTTGCCCAGTCTCTTTCTTATTCTTCAATTGTGAACTTTGCCCTTAACTGAGACAAGTGAGGATTACAGTTGTTTAGATGTTTTTCTGGGATCTTTTGTGACCTCTAGGTCATCAGCATGGTAATTCTGGTAGCCCTGTCATTCCTAGGATGGTTCTCCAAGTTTTCTCCATTTATGGCCTTCACTGTGGTTCCCTGGAGTCCCAAAGCCTTAGAAATGGCTTTGTAATCCTTTTCAGACTGATAGATGTTAGTGGCTTTATATCTCAGCTGTTTCTTTAGATCGTGGCATGATGTGTTGTGTTTTTTTAGATCTTTTAGCAACATCACTTTATCAGAAAGGCTCCAAGTGATTTCTTGATTCAACCGGTCTGGGAGTAATCAGGCCAGAGGGTGGTATTGAAACTTAACTTAACTTAGCTTCCCAAAAAACGGGGTTAATCACAGTTAATCTATCATTTAACTACTTTTTCACATAGGAGCAGGAAGGTTTGATTTTTACCTTACTAAATGAAATCATTATTTAAAAACGGCATTTTTCATTTATCTTTGTCTGATATTAAAGCACTGTATATATTTAACAGGAGTGGAATAAATTTAACGTAAAAGATTCTCCGAGTCTTTACTCAAGTAGAAACAAAATGTTCCAAAAATCTCTCACAGGTCATCTGGTGAATGTGTACGTATTCTTTTTTATCTAGTCTGCACAACTTAATGAACAATATGTGAAATGTTGAGGTATTTGTAGGCAGCCTAGACCTTACCTGCAGTGCACAGTAATTGGCCCGTCCTGGCCAAACTGTTCTTTAGTTTTATGCACTTGGCCAATAAAATCAATAAATCCTTCTCCTGACTTTGGCACTCCTTGCTCGGGCCAGTCTGTGAACTGGAACTGACGAACTGTCCGTGACTGGCCATCCTGGGTGAAAGAAGATATGGTAATTTGAAACTCAGAAAATTCTGGAAGCCAGTACAAATTAGTCTGTCTTGCTCACAGGTTGACGACTCACCCTGGCATCAGTGACTTTGAACTCTCTCAAGATGTACTGGGGCATGTTGTACTCAGCCATAGGATCCACCACAAAGTACTGGTACCTGGCTGAGCGCTCTGCAGGCCAGTACTGGTGACACTTCTCCTGTAGAGTACAAAGGCTTCTCTTCAGAGCACTGCATCATATTTAAAGTACTCAGTGTGTGAGGAGAACCATTTCTAGGCAATTTATAACGAAAATGTCACCATAACTTGTGATATTCATTATTCATTTCAAGACCATCTCAATGCAGATGAGATATTATGTTCACTGAATTAATACTGAAAGTCATATCACTCTCACTGTGCCATGCATAATGCTTCATAACGCCCAAACATTTATTATATTTAATTCATTATATTAAATTTTTGATAGATTTTTTTCCACCAAAATCGCAAATTATTAATCACGAAACATTCGCTTTTTTTCTGTTGCATGCATCAAAAGCTATTCTGCTGCCCATTTTAAGAGGACATTGTTATTCACAGTTCAGTCCTCTCCTGATGTAAACTTCTGCAACAACAAAACAGGGAGCTGCTGATTATGCTGCTATTCAGTCAGCCCTTCAATATATTCTTTTTCTGAAAATAATTAGCTCAAATTACAATATATTGTGTGATACTGCATGTTATAGTACACGCTTAGGCAAAAACGATCACTTAATCAAGGGAAAAATGTGGGTCTATTGTTTAAAAGCTGCAGCTAGCCCAAACACATTTAATTAATGTGAGTTTCAAAGAATTTGTAAATTCTTTGTCTAGATTTTAGTTAAGAGCTTGTACCCCTACACACATCTCCATACTGGTAATTGTGTGGGCTCTGAATAGCTGAATAGGATGGTCTGCTTTCCTTCTGTGAAGTGACATGCTTTTTTGTTGTTAACTGAAGTTATTTGTAACCTCTTCAGGTTCCTTTGGTCTAAAATATGAGACCATCCTGATGAAGCTTCACTGAGACCATCCTGATGAAGCTTCAGGTAACAGTGGGTGGATCGACTGAAGGGCCAGATGCGTCTCTCAGGCCCTGTGTCAGGTCTCTGCTGCATTTTTTTCCTATTTCTCCAGGACATGACTGTCAGGTCCTAACAGGTTTTCAGTTAATAGTCCTTTGAAAGTCGCCTTGTTAGTGCAAAAAAGCTATTTTATGATAATGGGCTGTGTAATTTTTTGGCATTTTATGTAATTTCAACTGAAGAAATTGGAACAAATTTTGTCTGTTTTTGTGACGGGTTGTTAGTAACAAAGTGCCTGAAGCTACAATTTAAAATTGCTTCTTTGCTAAGTCGTCTGCTTTGTGTAGACCCAACACAGGTTCATCTCTTGAGTTCAGTTCCTTTTTATCCTTGAACGGTTCATAGGTCAGTGTTCAGGAGCTCAACATTCCTCTGAAATGGTCAAACACTGGACTGAAAATGAGTAGAAAAGCTGCCAGTGTCCAAAGGAAAAAAAACCCCATGTAGCTCAAGACTTTTGCACAGTACTGTGATACGCTAATTAAAAAGACATTTAACCAGTACAGCTATATGTTTTTATTCTGTAGGACCAATGCATGTATTACATTTGAGTGTGTTTGAGTGCGTTTATCCGTACCCGTCCCATTTCTCTCAGTTTGGTTAGCATGACAACAATGGTGGAGTTATGTTCCCACAGCATCCTCCAGTAGTCCTCTGTGGTCTCAGCCAGTGGGCCCTGGGTTGCTATATAGGCCTTCTGCTGCCTATAAACACATGGATAAGTATAAATGAAAATACATTTCTCCCCATGCGTGAGAACATTATAAAGTGACTGATGTTAAACTGACCTGTATCCATCAATGAAGCTGGCATTGATGTAGTCGGATCCTTCCACTCCTCTGATTGGCTGCAGACACACACGCGTGGTCTCGTAGGGCATGATGTTCACCAGCCGGTTTTTGAACTTGTTGCACGGCAGATTGGCACTCACAAACCGTGATGTGTGGGCCTTGGCACTGGCCAGACGCTGAAATATAAGAAATAAAGGAAATATGCTGTAATATTGTGCAGATGAAAATTACAGAAAAAAAATTACAAGTAGCATTGATGAGAGCACTAAAATGATGGCGAAATAAAAAAGGACGGTTAAGCAAGGAAGTAAAAGAAAAAAAAGTACTTTTTTAAAAAAGCACAAGGCTTGGTTTTTTAATGGACAAGTGGAATTAGAAAATCATCTTTAATCTGCAGGCCTCAGGATATTTAGTCAACTGAATCAACAAAGCAGGGCCAATATAGGGGACGAGGGCAGCGGTAGGGAATGGAAGAGGGAAGAATAAAGATGAATAAAGAGAGGAAGGAGAAAATCAAAAGTCAGGGGGCAGGAAACCACAGGGCCCCACACTGTCTCAACACACACATGTGAACCACAGTTGATCCAGTCAAAAAAAAAAAAGAAAAAGAAAAACTGGAACACACACATTCATATGTAGATATGTGCAGACAGGCAGACGTAAGTACATGCCGTACACTCGCTCACACTCGACCATTGGATGACACGCTTTAAAAAGAAACACAGAGAAACAGAGAATAGGCATAGGGAAACCGCAGACTCAGGGGGAAACAATGGGGTCTCATGAACCCAACGTCTACCATCAGCGGCTACCGGAGCGCTGTGGGAGAAACAGCAGTACCTTATTTTCTTACAGACAGACTGAGCTGGAAAATCCCCACTAACCACAAGTTCACCAGTTCATTCTGGGTACTCTGAACCCAGTTTCCAGCATCAACAATACTAATTCTTCGTGTCATTTGGTTTGAATTTGACGCGGTCTTATCAATAAAGCCTGGCAAAAACAAAGCTTTTCACCACTTCGATACATGCCAATATTTTTCACCAAGGAGAAACTCATGCCCTCTTGGCAAGCTCCGAGAACTCCACCAATAAACTCTCTGTGAAAGGAAACAAAAACACGGCGTATTAAGGTGTTGGATTACCAAAAGCAGCCAGAAAACATTCACCTCTCCCTTTTTCTCACACGCTTGCTACAACTTTGCGATTTTATTTGAGGGACATGACGCCTCTCTTACACGAGAAGTTCCAACCTTTTGGTGTTTTGTTGACGGAGGTGGAAAGTAATCTTTCAGACGGTGGGCTGTGATAAACCACGCGAGTTCAAGTGAGATGAAATATGGTGAGTAGGACAACCCCGCCATGTGTTTCACATCAATCTAAGGCTGTGAAAACAATAGAGCGAGCGCTCAGTTCATTGTCATTCTGAGGGGAGCGCTCCTATTAGAGGGAGGGAGGAAAGCTGGGGCATAGGATGAGGGAGATTGCTCAGAGTCACTTTGTGTTTACCTTGCCCTCTGATTGTCTGAGCAGACACAAGCCATTCCTGGGAAAAATTAAGCCACCTGCTTTCAATCTATACCTGTAAAGCTACAACCGATTCTCTCTTTTTCACCCAGCCAGGCCAGTCAGGTCTGCAGAGAACTCATCTGGCATGAGGTAAACAACACAGTAAACAAAATAACAACTAGAATATAATGAAAATAACACTTCCCAACAACACTTTGAATCCCTTATGTTCTCACTGCGATTGTTTATGATGCCTACATTTGCTGTTCTCACTTTATATTCTAATCAGCTCCCTAAAGTTTTGAAAAAGCTGCTATAACTTCCGCCCCCCTAAGATTTTATTACAAACTTCAACTTTCTGGCCTACATTATTTGGTCTTTACGTGAATGTCTATCAAACTTCCCAAACTGCGATGCTTTCAGAAACCCTCAGAAGAGCTAACTCTCTTACCTTAGATTCAAAAGGTGCAATCCCATAATCCCCTTCAAATCCAACCATCTATATGAATCTCTCAGAGGGGGATTGAAACTGTAAGAACCACTAACAGCCCTGGGAAAGATGCTCAGGGGCTATCAAAGTCAAAGCTTCCTGAATTAAACATTCTGTATGTCATTTTAGACAACGTTCTTCCCAAGCTTTGGTGGTAAGAACCATCTTATGAAAAGCTTCAGCATGGGACCTGAAGTGCAGCTTTGTTTTTTGGTCAACTATGGCTTTCAAGTTCAAGAATTAAATATGAATGTTTGCTCTATTCTTTGTATGGACAGAATGGCCAGTAGGTAAAGTCTTCAGACAGTGATTTATCCCGCTGGATATCTCTGAGCAGGCCCTGAAGATCTGCAGTGCTTCAAAAGAGCTTTCACTGGCTCTTACTGTTAACCTTTTAGGTGGCGAAGGGCAAGAAAAAGACAACTCGGCCTTACAGAAACCAGTGAAGTGTTACATTATTATCATGAATCGGTTTTATGAACCTCCATAAATCCGTAGGGCTTAATTTTACAGCCTTCGGGGGAACAAAGTGAATCCTCCTCACCTTGAACTCCAGCTCCATGCCGGTGACATTTTCTCCTGGTTCAATCTGCGTCAGCCTCTGGATGTAGGAGTACAAGTTCCTCGCCGGGACTTCGGTGTTCCCGCAGGTCACCGCCTCCAGCAGTGCATCGTGGATGAAGATGTACTGGTCTTCCGTCTGCACCATGTAGTTCCTCTGGGAGCGCATCAGCGTGACATGACCGTAGATGTCGATGGTCTTCTCATGCTTGATTCGCTCTGTCATGGCATCGATCACGATGAAACAGCCAGTGCGGCCCACTCCAGCACTGGAAATAGGAAAAGAGAACCAGATAGTGAGGTTATTTTCTCACATAACATGCAGTGTGGGCACTGTGTCCTGGTGCAAAACTGGCCCAAACATACCATGCTTTGCCTAAATCAGCTAACTATCATCGAGATCCCAGCCAGCAATATTTCCGACAAAGCAGGTAAAAATTGACATCAGCGATGAGTCAGCAACACTGTCTCGCTGGCATTAAGAAGATATCCTCCCTATCGACACACAATCCGGAAATATAATACCGTTAGCTGCCCACCCAAACACTTCACATTTTTGCTGTGCTAGTAAACGGTGAGACAACCTGACCAAGCAAGTTTGTGCAAGTGAATAGAAAATTCTTTATGTGGTTAAATGAATATCGGTGTGCATGCGCGAGCGCGTTGTCGAGGTGGAATGAGATTTGGTCCGTTGTTTGGTTGAAATGTAAAAGCACATTATGATGGAGTCTTGCCAGGATAATTAAATTTGACTGATAATCCTGTTAGATACTCCATCTGACTGCTACGGAAGATTAGGAAGAGCTGCTCTCCTGCCAACCTTCTCCGCTGCGTCCCGCCCCCGTCGCTCTGCCTCTTTTTCTTCTCCATAAGTACCCTCTCACGCCAGCCCCGACACTTTTTCACACTCACATTTGTCCTTCTTTTTCCTTCTTGGAAACCATTTTCTCTCCATCTTTCCTTTTCCTTAATTCATCATTTTCATTCACTGTGCCCTGGATTTGACCTCACCTTCTTTTTTCTCACTCTGCACACATCTCCTCCTCTAACTCCCAGTCCCTCGCTACCTTTCCCTCTCCATCATTGTCTCAGGCTCACCCCCTTCCCCTCCTTCATTCTCCTCCACATCTATACCTCACTAATTCTTCCTCCCGAGAGTTTCTGCTCCATATTCCCACTGCCCTGCTCTATCTTCTTTTCTCTGCGATTGCCGGTAAGAGCAAACAGAAGCTTCATTCGAGCTCTGGAGCTAAACGCTGTGCCAAGCCCGTAATGACAAGCTCCCAGAGTCTCTTCTCCATCCAACACATTGGCCTCCTGCTGCTCAGACAGCAGCTCATTTGAATATAAACTTGTGAACCCAGATGTACCCCCGGCCTAAATGGTATATTGTCAACTGTGAAAGCTAATTATGGAAAATAGGGTCAGCATGGTAGCTGATGATGGAGACGACGGAGGTTGTTGTGGGAGGAATGTGGGTGTCTAAGCCAGCCAGGATGTTTGGGGTTTGCATAATGGCAGGTCAATCTTATTTTACTTCAGCGCCTCTGAACGATTTTATACAAGCGCCCTTGGACTCTTGTTGATTTTCACCGACTGCCAGGCTTTTGAAAATGTTATTAACTCATAAATGCCAAAATAACACATAAGTGTTTCATGCAAACTCACAAACGCACAGTCACGGAGCTGACCTGTTTCCTTTATGGTCGTGGATGGATATCATAAATAATTCTGGTTCAGTGAATAATAAGAATGGATGAGCCGAACTGAAAATACACAGACACATACCTGCAATGGACAACCATGGGTCCCGCATCTGGAGGATTGCAGGCCTTGACCCGGCGAAGGAAGGCCAGGAAGGGGGTGGGATGTTCAGGCACCCCGTGGTCTGGCCAGGCTGTAAACTGGAAGTGACGGACTTCACGCTTCTCATTTGAGCCGCTCTGGTTGAGCAGATTAGACGTGAGGTTAAATATAAAGATTTAGTTATTCTGTTATTTTTCTAAATGTCCAAAAATCCCAGTAAAAAATGTACACAAACATGTCATGAGCTGCCCAGGCTATCAGGTTTAGTCTAGTTTATTTTTAAAAAAATCTGCAGGGCACTATAGTTTTTGGAGAACACTGCTCAAATATAAAGAAAGTGTATTAGTTGGCGCTCTCTTCAGCCAATGATTAATACGCTGATGTGGTTTGTTCACTCCTTACAGCAGCAGGATGGTTTACAGTGTGAGCTCTCAGAACTAGCTCTAAAAATATGCTATCCAACCATGCTGGGAATGAAATTTTGTTTATAGACCTGCAAAGAAGTATGTATAAATATTTGAGCAGATCAATTACGCACACTCCATTATACATGCCATGTTTCAGTACCTTGTAAAGAGCGAAGGTCCTGACAGAGTAGGTGGCCAGCTCCACCGTGTCAAGCAGAGTGACCTGGATCAGGCCGTAGGTCTCTGTGCCACGTGTTGGCCAGTACTGATCGCACTTCACCTAAAATGGAAGAGGGGAGAAGCTGTGAGAGACGAAGAGCAGGTTGTATATTTCTTTGCAAAGATTTTGGTGAAAGAAAAGAGAAAGAAAAGAGCTGACGTGACTTCGAGTGCATGTGTAGAGGGAACAAAAAAAAAGAAAAGAAGGGGGAGAGGAGTGCTAAAGCAGATCAGTGAGAGAATTTGAGAGTATCAGACAGTAATGTACATACAGAGACAACCCAGCATGTGAAAAGGGGTTTTAGTAAGTGTGTGTCTGTGTCGGGTGGGGTGGGCATTTGATCCTGCTAGTTAACTGCTATAGGTTGGTGGGCTCTCTCAAAGATCCACACCAGTGCTCAGAAAAGCCAAAAGATACCTAAAACTCATCCTTCACATATTTGATGCTGTACATTGCTAATACATCGCAGCCTCACAAATCCCTACATAACCAATCGTAGCACACACAAAATCCCAGCATCCCTATCAAGCAAAACACTTTGATTTCCCCTGCACCCGGCAGTCATATTTGTAGTTCTTCGAATCGGCTTCGGAGACCACAGAGGAGGGAGGAAAAAAAATCCCAGAGGAGATGAGGGGGGGGCTTGGCAGAATCAGGCCAAACCAAACGTTATGTGCTGATCCCTCCAGTCCTCACATCAAAGACTGCAGGGAGCTCAGCTCAGCTTGCTCTGCATTCCACTGCTCCAGACTGGGGATTATGCGTTTTGGCCCGTGATGTTCAGGCTGTAATTACAGCTTTTCAACTGTTGTTTTCCCACCAGACCTTGAGACACTGTGGGGACAGGAACGGTTGCCTGTGTAAGGAGGAGGGGGGCGCTCACACTGACAGAGCATAAACAGGATCGCAAAAAAAATAAAATCCCTGGTGTGAAGACTATATTATCCATTGATTTATGAGGCTAGCAGCATAACTGTGCCCTGTTCTAGCGTGGTTTGATTGGTGCTAAAAGGAAGGATGCTGGCATCGTTCCCACAGTGGGACCATCTGTGATCATCTGTGCGCTTAATGCGTAAACACATAATGGCATAATGTTGAGAGGTGTTAAATGAGATTAAATAATTTTCTCCAACAAGCAGCCCACTACTCACTCAAACAGTACGTGCAGAGCTAGTGGGCTGATAATAAACAGCTAAATATCTTCAAATTGAATGTTTTCATTTCATAACGCTGTAACCAGCTTATTGAATTTTGACAATTTACAGCTTCACAAGCTCAACACAAACTTGCTCTGCAGTGGAAAAAAACCCAACCGAAAAACAACCAAAAAATAAACCTTATGACGATGTAGCCAGAAAATAAGGACTACATAATATACTACACAGTCACAAGACAGGAAGTGGAGGAAAATGCCCATTGTGGGTGCGATCATGCAAACCATAAACACTTATGTAAACTCTTTATGAACCATATTAAAAGCAAAAAATAACATTTTCAACTAGTTAACTATGTGATCAGTTTACAATACAATTTTTGCATTATCATCCAATGCATTTTGCTATTGCTTGGAGAAAAAAAAGAGGAGGTGGGGAGGGAGCAGAAAAACTATAACAAAACGGTGGATAAAGGTAAGGAGAAAACCATGAGGGGTGAGTTTGCACTTATAAAGGGATTTTAGCAAAGGAGAGAAAGAGAGATCTTGCCTTAGAGAAGAAATAAGAGGGCATCTGAGGGTCAAACAGACACAACAGAGACAGTTGGAAAAAGTTGAAAAGGAAACAGCGTTTTAACACAAGGCACAGGTTAATAGGAAAAGAAGCACAAATGGGAAGAAAGGATAATTTTCTGAAAAGGTCTTTGGACATAATTGGTTAGCACTTCAGTCATGATTCATACCGCAAGCCATTCTTGTTCATTTTACTCTGACATGACATTCTCATTACATTGAATTTTTACTCAAGTGCACATTCTGTTAACAACAGCAAATGCCTCGAAGCCAGATTATTTTCTAATTCATTACTTACCCCAATTTAGCTGTACTTGTAATTCCTCCAGGTCTGGTTCATCAATCCACGCTATTTTTTTGCCTTCTATTCTGATACACTACATGCCCATTCTGACTTCCCAAGAACATTTAGCTTGGTCGTCATGCACTAAATGTTGTATTCCAGCGATTCCTCGCGTGTCCTCTTCTAGCCTATTCTGTTCACTCCACCTACAATCTATTGTCCTCGTGCATCGAAATAAAATAAAATTAAATAAAATAAAACTCATGTCTTTTTCTAGTCTCTCTGTATCTCCTCACAACATGCCATAACACCTTAGCTGTAATTTTGCTGTTTTGCATTTCTCACTCATTATGTCACTCTAACCTTCAGTTGTATATACACCTCCATCATGACAGCTTACGCATTAGTTGCACGTTGCACATAGAAAGCAAAAATACTGACGATACAGATGATGAAAAATGTTTGTCCGTCTGCATGCCTGCTAATGCTGAAAAATATTTAGGAGCTCACTAACAATATTTCAGTACTTGCCTAACAACTAAATAATACCAGTAATTACCAACAAAACTGCCTTTTTCCTTACAAACTTTAAAAGTTAATTCAGCCACAGAACATTAGCTTCCAGTTCGGAGTGACTGGACAGCATTACATTTGGTATAAAACAGCAGCTTTTGTTGGCCTGCACATTCTCACTAATAAAAAGAGAAAATCTATGAGGTGGCCTTTTGATGTTATTTAGTATTTTAAATTAAGTGATTAATTTAGGTTTCAATGATTATGATTTTGTGGATACCAATTTAGACACAATTTTCATTTGAAGCTATCTAGTGAAAACACCAGCCAATATTACCGTATTATTATCAGCTTATTACCACAATAATGTAATAACAGTAAGTTTTTAAGCCAAAACATTTTCTTGTTACCACCTTAACACATGGTGACCAAAATATTTCTATAACGTCACCAAATAGTTCTACCTCACTGGCATCCTTGGTTAATAAATGTAACTATTAAGTTTACAGAGATATGCAAATGGTTAATACCTTTGTATTACTTGCTTAATATCTTGGTTATTATTTTATTATCTGATTATGTTGTTGTTATGAAACTATTACCCAACTATAAGAACATTACTGAGCTGTAATGGAGGCTGCTATAATATATTTATTGTTGCAGATGAACTCTATATATCATATTCTTTTCAGCTTGTGAAAAGCTAGATGCTTCATAATCAAAGGCAAATAGATAATCTCACCAAACGTGTAACTTTTCTCCGATTTTATGCAGTGGACCTCACAATAGAGCTTATCCAGTTCTTATACTACATTTGATAAATTTAATCCAATAATAAAAACCACAATTTCTCTCATCTAGCCTTACCTAGCCTTATGCTTCATCATGTCCTGCTCTAGTCTTTGTCTTCGTCTGTAATATTGTATTTGTACTCATCCTCTGTGATGCTATCTGTATTCAGTTCTGCAGTCGTGCACACTCCCACCTTATTCCATTTTCTTACCCGTGATTTCTCTTCCAGCTTGGTCATCATGATGATGTTGGCTGTGTGCTGCTCCCAGACCATCCTCCAGAAGTCCCCGAAGGTCTCGGGAAGGGCGCCCTGAGTGGCAATATAGGCATTCTGACGGCGGTAGCCATCAATATAGTTAGCGTTGATGTAGTCACTGCCCGGGACACCTGAGTAATAAGAGAAAAAGTGGATGTTATTTAAGGTGGAGAAAAGAATAGAAACACATGTGTGCAAGCTGAACTGGAGAATGGATTAGATGGAAAAAGCAAATAAGGGAAAAGACAGAAAAACAGATGGGAGCAAAAGATACAGGCGGTGATGAAACACTCAATTCTAAGTCTGTATGCTGAGAGTATGTGAATGATGCATGGCACTGATTGCATCAAATTACTGCCTGCAGATGAACCTGATTCTTATTCTGTTCCATGTTGAAATAATCTTTAAGGATTATTTAAAGTCTACTACTATAAAGGCAGGTTTATGTGCAAGTAATAAAGGGTGAGGATCATCTGAGGTCATGGCAGGGAGATTAATGTTTTCACAGGGCCCAGAGGCCTTTGGTGTTGGATTGTTCAGCCGTCTTGTTTTATAATACATGCTAAGACGATCATGGGCCTAATCTGAGTATACTCTGGATGTGTCGCTTTGAATGGCAATATGACTGTAAGGCCGTCTCTGTGTAAGACTCGGCTGACACTGCTTGTCCTGGAAGGGATTGTGTGTGTGTGTGTGTGTGTGTGTGTGTGAGAGATGTGAAAGACTGTCTGTGTGTGTTTGATTTAGGATCAGGCCTGCTCATCTAGGGCCTAATACCATAATCCCAAAAATCACTGAGTCACAGCTCAAACATGCACACATACGCCAAAAACACCAAAGTACACACACACACATACACTCAGGCACACATGCGTACGTTCAGCTGTGACCCGATTCTGCCGAAATGGGACCTAAAACTCCTTTTGAGCCTTCAGATGGCAGTTTACGTTTAAACAGATCGAAATCAATGAACAGTGGGATGCTGACAGGAAGAAACTCCTGCAGCCGATTCTCCTCCCGCAGCTTATTTTACGAGCACGAATCAGTCCCGTACAGTTGTAAAATCCCACGCCAACATCGCAAACACACACACACACACAGACAGCAGACACACACACTCAAATGACAGAGGAGCAAGGGGGTGCTTATACAACTTACTTTAAATGGGATGTGGACAGACGGTAAGAAGAGCTTCTAACATATGTTTATCAACCCCAGTCTTTAAAAGACAGCTTGCCTAAATTCTTTGATGCGCTACAACTTTACTGCAATGGACTACAACAGAAGCAATCTGCAGATAAAACACACACTCGCACTTTCCAGTCACTTGGTGGGAATGCTGGCTTGGCAGAAGGTCTGCGTTCAGCAACGTGTGGAAGTGGCTGCGAGGAGAGTATATGTTTGTTCTCGTCCACATCTGGGCATATATGGTTTTTTTTGTGTGTGTTTGTGCGTGCGTGAAAGCACGCGCACGTGTGTTTGGACATGCTCAACAGTATTTGCATTTTCTTAGCTGGAAGAAAGACAGACAGCCAGGGCTCCAGGACAGGCGGGGGCGGAGGGGCTGCTCACACATGCTCTGCCCAGATAAGGCTCATCTGTTTGGGCTTGGCCTCCCACTGCCTCCCTCTCTCCACATTGGAGCTGCCAGTTTCTCTGCCTCGGGTCTTTCCCAGCTGAGGTGGGTGAGTGCGCTTCAAAATGCACACTGAGTACAGAACTATTTGTTTCTTCTCATTTTAAACCATTCAGAAAGCCCAAATCCAGGAAAATGGGCACACCATGAATAAATCGGTAAACAGTCTAAATAAAGCATGATCGCACGCTATCTCCTCAGATATTAAATTGGTCAGGCCGGGTCCAAACCAGTCATATGATGTGGTAACACAGTGGGGTAAAACACAGCAGTTGGTTAGATGGGAAATACTTTTTGTTTTCATTGTGTTTACGTAGGCACAGCACTTGGTTTGTGATGCATGGGAACAGCCAGTGCAGCACAGCTTCGAACTATTAACATCCCATCTTTCACGGATAGAAGCTCTCACGCACAGGTTCACACAGTCATACACACATGCACGGTATGACATAACGCACTACTTTGCCTCCACACCCAAACTCAAGAATCACAACTTCATGCCCAATTTAAAGCCTAGCCCAAACCATAACTCTGCAACCAAATCGTAAACCTTAAACGGCCCTGAGAAAGTGACCAGAATGGCCTCATTTCCTGAAACCATTACCGTAGCCATACAAAGACGGAGGTAACAGGTCACGCACACCCACACACGCACACAAACACAGCGGAAGCGTGTCTTACCCTCGATGCTGGAGAGTATAACTCTGGAGTGATCGTAGGCAATGACGTTCGCGTAGCGGTTCTTTGGTTTGTTGACCTCCAAGTTGGAGTTCTCCCACGTGAACTGTTGACCAGGATCGACTGACTGCAAGACACGCAAGCGAAGGTCAGCGCAAAGAACAAACATCAACGAGAAGCTGTTGCAGTTATATCGTTTCATGTGGCTTACCACAGTTGTTCTGTGCTGAATCATGTTTTTGTTACCAGAAATATTTTGGCATTATTAAAGCAAGTGGGTTTCAGACAGTGAAACTAGCATGCAGTCTGTCAAAAACATTAGATTAAGATAAATGGCCGTGGCACGAATGATTCACAGGACTTGCAATGAGGAAAAAACAATCTTGCTGCATACCACTTTTAATCCCCGTATGATTGTAAGATACGATATGCTGCTTATGCGTGCACAGCATTGGCTGATTCTCTAAAATCACACATAAGCACCAAGCATTAGCACTTAAAATTTACTGCTGGCATCGATATCGCTATCTCTTAAACTGAACCTCAATGTGCAAGAAATTGGCATCCAGAACAGGAAGATTTTAACAGTTCCAAGAATCTGAGCTCACAGGCACCGGGGCAGGATCGTTGCAGCAAAACCCAATGTTAAAACCAACAAGAAACTGAAAATTAAGACGGTATTATTGATACTGTATAGGAGCGTGGGCACCCATGATATCCCTTTTCAAGAAAGCCTTTCCACTTTCAAAACTATCTAAAAGAGAAAGACGATAAAAGCGCAACCAATAACCCTGGGAGAGAGGGGATGGTTGTGTTAGACCAACACATTAAGTTCCTAGAGGGTAATTACAGTGCAACCATTGCTGTTAGCTGGGAGAGGCAGACATGAGGTCATTATAGGGCTGTCAATGGAGAGGGACGAAGAGGAGAGAGCCAGAGCAATTTAGCAATTCTGAATATTTTACGACACATAATTATGGTTTGGTTGAGGAAAAAGTGGACAGGAGCGGTACTGGATACGTGCACGTATCTGTGTGTGTGTGTGTGTTTAAGAATGCTTTCCATGAGCTGCAGACATCATGTGTGCCTGATTATTACACCGCAATCATTTCTGGCCTCTCTCTCGCTCTCTCTCTCTCTCAGTCCCTCTTCCATCCATCTCTCTTGTTCCTTCGTTAAAGCTTCAGTACCGAACAAAGCACACAGTCATGCAGAGAGAATGTGAGGCTCAACAGAGTGGTTCCAGCTCACACCACAATTGCATACAGCTTCTCCCTCAATGTCTCCTCCATCCTCCTTTATCCTCTCTCCCAACACTCTCCGCCCCCAAAAAACATTCTTGCTCTGTTTTTCTACTTTTTGCATAATGTGTCCTTGTCTTTCTCTATATACGTACTATATATCTGTCACACACAATTTGTCTCTCTTTTGCGGCAACCAATTAGGGCCGTATGCCGTCTCCTCCACCCAGAAGCCCTTGGCCTAAACACATTTTTTTATGCAGGGAAAAGAAAACATTTTTACTCTTTTAACAGCTCTCCGCGGAGCTCATTGTAGTGCTATTTGCGACACAGCCATAATATTTCTGCTAATGTCTTTTTTTTGAGGGCTACAGTTCAGCACGACAAGTTCAGCCAAACTGTTATCTCCAAGTAGATGGCTTTTCTGTTGTTGTTCCACATTAACTCTTCTGTAAGTTGAAGGAAACTAATCAAGAAGCGTCTATTTTACAGAGAACATTTGCCTCTCGCATCTCTTGGCGAGTCTGCTCTCTGTGGCTGTCGCTTTATTTCTAGCTCCCCTTTTCTCCACCAGAGCGTAGAAATGAGGGCTTGATAACCATCTGGCTGTAAGCAAACTCTCTTTGAGCTTGCAATTTCAATTTTCCTCTTATATTTGTATAGATAACAACAAGACAGCAGAGAGAGGGAGATGCGCTCGATTTTGTATCATTCGACGGAGACGAATCCAAACGTAACTTAACTGTATAGTCAATGTGAGGCTTTAAATCTACTCGCGCTCGCTATCACAACTGGAACTGAGCAAGAAACGGCAGGTCAACGATAAATATGCGAGTGTGTGTGCTTATGTGCACCAAGCCCGCATGAATTTCCCAAGTTAGTGATTTTCAGGGACAGATAATCAGCATTCGTACCTCGTACTCTTGAGAGAACTTGAGATTGTCATTTGCCTTGAGGCGCTCAATGTGATCTGCCAGCTCAGAGATGGGGACGGGCGGGTGACTTGCCATGCCTGCCGAGTACAGAAACAGAAAAAGAGGCGGTTTTGATACACACACAATTGAACTCCTTTGGAGGAAAATGTTAAGAGTTAGGATTCTCAAAGGAGGTGTTGTTTAGTGCTCGGTCCATGGACAGTGGAGGAAGCAAATGGAAGTGTTGTCTTTTTTTTTTTTTGGGTTAAGTGACCGTTTTCTCTCCAGGCAGACAGAAGGAACAATGTGCATGTTCAGAAAGTTACTGAGGCACAATAACACGTCTTCAGAGGACACGCACACTGCTGGTGAAGATTAAAAAAAGGCTATGACACAGGCAATAAAACATTTAGCATGATTTTAATTTTGTTTTTTTTCAGTAGAAGTATTCCGGAGGCGTTTGATGAAATGTCAAGCAGCTTCATCCTATATGGGATGGATGGTTAGTTAGCATGGATATGGAGAAGGAAAAGAGTAGAAAAAAATAGAAAGACAGAAAAAGAAAGAAAGAAAGGAAGAGGGGGACAAGGACCAACTAACTTGACAGACGCCGATAACCGCGGTACACTGATACACGGTAGGCTGAAAAGGGAAACAACACCACAGTTAATCTCATCAACACTGGCCACATATAGCATATTTTGCGTGTGGATATTTCTCCCCAATCTACCTGGAGTCTGGAAGTTGATTCTGCGTAGCTCCACAGGATCAGTGGGATGGTGGGAGGACATCGCTTTGCTGCAGGGAAAACTGCCCTTTCTTCCTTCAGCCTCGGCTCTTTTCCTGGAAGAACAAACATAATTTACCTCAACCTGATCTACTTAAAATACACTTAAAATGATGGACATAAACCAGCCGATGCAGTGCAGCTGTTGCTCTTTCCATACATATCTTTATCCAACACACTGAATAAAGTGAGCTTGGGGGATTACAAATGTACAATTCAGCCAGTATACTTCTAGTTAATATATTGTCAATAAAGGCACATGGCAATAATCCTGACTCTTCTGGGTTCAATTTTCTAAATGATTCTTTGCAAGGAAATTGTACCCGCAGGACAGAGGAAATGGTAATAAGCAGTGTTTGTTTACCTGTCAGGTTTGCTGGATCCACGTAGGAAGACGTGTAGATAAAAGCAGAGACAAGGATGAATAACATTAGTGTCCAATCAACAAACATCAGGGACTGAAGCATTGCTGAACTCATCATTCTCTTCCTCTCATTTAAATGGATATGAATAGTAATTTAATCTTAAATATGCAAAACAGCACCTTCTGTAGCTATAAAGATCATCAGCGGATGTAAATCTAAACACAAGGACACTGCATACATATCAACACCCAGCACCTCTGCCCTGGAATGGTACAGCTTAAGAACAAGTGTGAAATGAATAGCTAGAAATCACCAGGAGTTACACTCTAGGGCTGTACTGAGTATTAGATTATTACCATCAAGGTTAATAATTTTGCTGAGCTGCATCAGTCACACTAATTATTCATGTGCATTAACTAACCTCTAGCTAGAAGATTGGCTGGCGAGCTTATCGTGAATAGTGCTAATGGGTGATAATGTTATCTTTCACTTTTCTCTCATGCTAGCTAACACTGCTCCCCATATTTGGCTTTAAATGGGCGTTACTGTGCAAAAATCTTAAGCCACTTTTCATTTATTTGCAGTTTTCTTCAAAAATGGGATATTGTTGCAAAAATTTATTGAAAGTATATAAACTCAGTATATAAGACAAAAACAGACTTTGCTTCTAATGAGCTTGAAAGTCATTATTTGGTGTTGCCATCTTTATTCCTCAACACAGCGGAAAATCTCTTAGGCAGCTTTCTTGTAGTTTCATTAAGTAGTCGTCAGGAATAGTTCTCCAGGCTTCTTGAAGGGCTTTCAAGTCTCTTGTTTGGATGTTGGCCTCATTTTTGTTCCATTCTCTGTCAAGAGGATCCCACGCTGCTTCAATATTGTCAATAATGTTGACGTTCGGGCTCTGGGGAGGCCAATCCATGACTCATAGTGCTCTGTTGTCTGTTTTTCTCTCCAGGTTTGTTTTTGTTGCACTGACAGTGTGTTTGGGCGTCATTGTCACGTTGAAAAATGATGCTGTTGGCATTTAGATGCCTGTTGGATCAAAATTTGATGGTAGTTTTCCATCAATTTTGACATCACCAGCGAAATGAAGCTCCAAACCATGACAGAGGCCGTTTATAGCGAACGATGGCTGAAAACAGTCATTCCTGTCACTCCAGAAGACCTGTTGCCACTGATTTTAGGTCCAGTTCTTTTCTCCACTTCTCCTTCCTTACGAGTGGCTTCTTGACAGCCACTCTTCAACTGAAGCCATTTCTCATAAGGCTTCAGCAAACAGTAGATGGATCACCTGAAGGACCAGATGCATCTCTGAGGTCCTGGAAATTTTCTTACTTAAAGAGATCATTTCAAATGTTTTTTAAGCCTGTACACTTGTCCAGTTTTCTCAGTTTTTTTAAGGGCAGACCGCACACCATTATGAGATATGCAAAATATTCAGCTCTTTGGGAATCACCAATCATCATCAGAAGCACTGCTTATGACTTTTGCACAGTACTGATGATGACAGAAAAAATACATATCTATGATAACCTCAAATTTAAGCTTAGCTATTATTAGTATAAATAATTATAAATATTTCACCATACATTTAACCCACTGGTTTAACCTTTAAAGCAACAAGGAAATGCTGAGTTTTTATTCATTTAGAAATATAAATTATGTTCACACAAAATCGATAGATCTGACAACTTATATAAACGATAATAACCTGTATGCACATCTCTGAAAGAAAACTGACACTGTCTGCCGATTAGGATCTTTTTCTGTCACACACTGCTTGATAACTTGTAGGAAATATTCATGAAATGAACAAAAAAGATAAATTAAGTGATGAAAATGGATAAACCCCTGCAGAATAACTGCTGTCCCTTCTATAAAGACTAATGTGGAACTTTAAATTCTTTTCTCCATATTCAGCAAAACTCAAAATCTCTTTTGTTTACAGCTTTCTTTGTCTCAGCATTCAAATGTATTACTGAACAGCGTTTATTTCTGTCTTCCTCCATCGTGCTGATCTTACCTCTTGAAGAGGAGAATGGCAATGACGATGCAGACAATGAAGATCACAGCCAGCACAGGCCCCACCACCCACAAAAGACCCTCCTCCTCATCAACAATTGGCTGAGGATCCACATATGATGATGTCACAGGATCAGAGTAAGGGCTGGTTGAATACATAGTCTGCAAGAGGCCAAGGGTTTATGCATTTACATGTATAAATTAAACACCAGTGGACTTAGACGGTAGATTTGTGCGGGCGTGTTTGCGTCTGCACTCACATTCTCGGAGAGGTCGAGCAGTGCCAGCACAAAGAAAACATATTCTTGTCCGTTCTGCAGTGGACGGTTGCGAAAGTCGCCGTAGTTTCGGCCGTCCCCTAATGTGAATTCAAGGGGCAGAGTCTTGAAGTGAGCTGTGACATAGGCCCTGGGATCTGACTGGCTAGCCTGTCTGCGGATGCGAAGGGCTCGGCTGACGCTGGTTCTGTTGATCTCTCTGAGGAGCTATGAGGAAAAACAAAACAGAGAAAATGAGCATTCAAGCAGGTTCACAGTTTAGAGGAGATGGGGAAAATTGACAGAACGGAAACAAAGAAACAAAAAAAGTCTGACTCAAATACGTGACAAAAAATGGGACAACAACCTGCAAGTGCTGGTTGCAAGTTCAAACAAAGTGCATGACCAGATCATCAGTCTGCTTCAAACTCCCCCCTCCCATCCCAACCCACATACAAAAAAACCTTCAGAAAAAAGGTCAGTTTTGACCATTTTACCCCACACAAAACCCTCATTATTGTAGAAACAATGGACTGTACAGTGCAATATCACCTTAGCCCAAATGTGTTCATCAACTGAATTGCTGCCACATTTATCCACTGAGACAGTAGGCGCCATAAAACTCTATTGACTCAATTGCTTTCAGAGCAGAATAATGAGGTGGTGAAGTCTTTAGAAAAAAGGCAGGAAGTGGAATTAGATGGGAAATGGCATGTGAAAGTATTGTTTAGAGTGAGCAAGCAATGGATGGTTAGGCCGTTTGCCTTCACGTAATAAGGCACAGTCTGATAAGTCTGATACAACAGACAAAAAATCTGCATCGCATTTAACAGTTATTACCTCCATCACCCCGATTAACATAATCATTCCCCCCAGCATCGGTATTACCTTATAACAAGCGTGACCATTATTTAGCTTTTTATTTTTCCTGCCTGCTGCATGTCTCACCTCATCTAGGTTCATTTGGTCAGGGTCCTCCCAAGGATTCAAGAATTTCCCCCCTCTCTGCTTCTTCAGCGGCACCACCACCACAAAATAACCCCTGAAACACAGCATGCAACTGGGATCAGGCCTGAGGAAGCACACTCCAAACTGCACACTTTTTCAACATTTCAGTTTCTGCAGAACCGTCAGTGTTGTGAAATTTAACAGAATACTTTAAAAGAATTTCAGACACGAAAGTATGGAGGCGATTGATGTTACACTTTATTTATTCTTGATGTGTATGGAACATGATGGACACACCTGTCTATATAAAGACCCATAATTCACAAAAACAAGCCATTAAGTTAAGAAACTCTCTTAAGCCAGCAATTATAATATTGTTTTAAGGCACAGAAAAGGATAGGGGCATAAAACTTTCTAACGCTATCAGTGGTACCACGGGCACGAAGGCCATGTACAATTTTGGAATAAAAGACTGAAATCATAAGGATGGTTGTCAGGTCAAGTGGAATAACTGAGCAGGAATCGTCTTGGTCTGGAAAGTGACTTAAAACCACAAGATCGAAACGAAACTTTAAAAGTGCTCTTCAAAGATGAAGGAAACTCCCTGGAAGTAGAACTCCATTAAGCTGGCCTTCATGGTAGAGAAGCAAGACAGAAGTCACTTCTGAAAAATGCGTACTTGGAGTTTGCCAAATGGTGCACTGTGAAGTCAGATCTCCAAGCATCTGGCAAACACAATGCACCGACTCATATCATCTCTATAGTAAAGCATAGTGGAGGCAACATTATGACATTGCCTCTCAGAAGAAGGAAAAAGGAGAGAGGACAGAACTGTAGGGAAGATGAATGCAGCCAAATTCAAATGTACAAATGTGTTGTTTACAAGAGCAGTCGCAACTTTAATTGCATAAAAGGGCTAAATAAATAGCCTGGACCTAAATTATAGCGATTTACATTTTTTCATAGATTTTTTATCCATTTAATTCTTTCAAAATTAATTTTATGAAAAGCTAAATAAAATGTAGTTACTTTCTGAGCATAAGAAATACTGGTTGGCAATTTCTATTACAGACAGACTCAGGCTGTTTCAAGTGCTTAGCTAAGCTAAGTGGCTGCTGGTGACAGAAAAGTGCTATTGATCCTCTCATCTCACTCTGGGTGTTATCTCTACTTTAAAAGAGTATGTAGTATCTGACCATCAATATGTTATACATTATACTAATATGCATTAGTATGTTGCTGTAGTTGTAGCTGCTGTGAAACAGTATAGTACGTTGAAACTGTGTGGCATCTGCTGGGAGAAAACTGGCCGCATCTTAAACAGGATGTAGAATGCAATATTACAGGATTGAGCAACTATGTAATGAGGGAAAAGACAAATCTCCATGTGTCCTTAGTGGATCACTCATTTCAGAAATCAGTGCTTGCACTTTGTACAGCATACAGTATGCAGCCTCATGTTGAATCTGACAATAAGAATTTGTAAAGAAGGAATAGTATCCAAATTGATACGTATTTAAATCCAGCTTGTGTTTTTGGATTATTTTGACATTTTGAGTGACCATCATCTATACAATAAAAGAGTGAAAAAACCCCACCCCTAAACACTACTGAAGTGACAGAGAAAGACAGACTCCTGGAAAATAGCTGTGAGAAGCAATATGCATATTTAAACATGTATGGCTATTTGGACTTTGTATCTATATTTATTATTGGTGCCAAAAAGCAGATAAAATGATCAGTATTGGGGATTCTCTTGGCCTGTTGAGGGAGTTATCGGACTTGCTTTGCTGTCAGCTCCAAGACATAGTAAAATGACCTCACAGGGTCCATAGATAACTCAGCCTGGCAAATTGATACAAAGTTACAATTTAAAGCCTTCACATTTGGTATTTAGGATAACAAATCCACTCTATCTACATGCTGTAAGTCTTTCCTACCTGACTTTAGCTGTGGTCTGTACAGTCGGTAGCTGCACAGTCACCATGCCATCTGCATTAGTCTTTCCCACTACAATAGGTTTGGTTTTCAGGATGTCTGGAGCGGTGGTAGTAGTGACACGGTGCTGCAGGCCCCCAGCGCTGTTGGCTCGGTTGGTTAGCAGAAAAGAGTACTGAGTGTCTGGCTCCAAACCAGTGATCAGCTTCTGAGTTTGTTTGCCGTCCACTTCCACAGACTGGCCCTTCCCGTACAGGATCTGAAAACACCAAAAATGCACACATGGGTCTAAATAGGAAGCCCAGTTTTGCCTTAAACTTAGCTGATTAGGCTAAAATTATGCTTTTATTGTGCAGTTCCTCCAATGGAAGTAGAAACAACAAAGGATGGATTGCACTGACAATGAAGAAAACCAAGTTGTGATGCTATTTTGTTATGAAAAATACCAGTTTGCAAATATTTGTTTACCACAGAGGTGAGAGGTTTTGATGTCCTATGAAATTTCTCTTTATATTTAATCTGTAAATATGTATCAAATGTCTGTGTATTTACATTTAACTACATTATGACTCCAAGATAGAGTGAAAAGATTTTGACATAAATTGTGGCAATTGTGAGATAAAAGTAACGGTATCTTCCTTTGTCTGTTAGGGAGCCAGACTTCATTATCTTTTCTTGACAGGAAGAGTGAAGTTTCATAGATAATGAGTGGCTGGAAATATGATACCTCACAATTAATCTGCCATAAACAAATGCAAAACATGCAATTCTGAATTTAATCCCAGGCTTTTATCAAGGTCCTGCTTTTTCAGCTTATAAGAGGTAAACTGCATGAGACACGGCTACTTTTTATACCTACTAACAAACAAATATACATCTCCTTACAGTGAACGGCTGGGCAGGGTTCTTGTCTCGGATCTCCCAGGACAGAAGGACAGAGTTCTTCATGGATGCTTTTACTCTGAAATTGGTGGCAAAAACTACGGCACAGAAAAAGAAAAAAAAAAGGAGTATTAATGTGGCTCAACATTCTCAGTTATGGTCTCTACTGTCCAATCCTACTGGTCTTACCTGCGTATCATTCTCTAGTACCAGCCTCATGCTAGCTATTTGCTCTTATTAACACACAGGACTGTGATTCCTGCCCAAGACCCAAAACTCTTACCTTGCTTTAGGAAAAGGATGTTGGGTCTAAGGCTACAGTGACAAGACAACGAAAAAGGACACTTAGGATGCAGCCACAAGATGTCTCGTGTTCATGTGGGACTTTGCTTGATATACTCTCAAATGTGCTGTTTGGAAGTGTGTCTAGCATCCTGAGCCTGGTGAAGATGGGTTGTTAGAATGTGAGTGTGAGCCTACCTTGGTCTAGCCGTTGGGTCCTAAATTGGACACTGGGGCTGTAAGGCCCAGGACCGACAGCTGTGAACGCACACACCCTGACATCATACACAGTATCGGCACTCAGACCCTCCAACAAAACACTCGACCTTTGAGTGGGCACCACAACCTCTGTAGCGTTTCCCCGACTGTTTATATCCTTGTATAGCACCGAGTACTTCAAAATTTTCCCATTTTGCTCGATCAGCGGGACTGTTTTCCACGCCAGCCGAAGCGAGGTGGCAGACGCCTCTTCTGAGATAATATTTTCTGGATATCCACTCGGGACGTCTTCTGGAGTAGTCACCTCTTTTACAGCCTCTTCTCCATAGCCCATCTTGTTGCGGGCTGACAGTCTGAACACATAGTTAGCACCCTTGTGGATATCCTGGGCAGTGTAGCGGTTTTCCTTGGGGGGAAACTCAACCACTGTAAAGGGAAGAACGTCAACGCGGCCGAAGGTGAGGCGGTACCCCAGGAGCGGGGTGGGTGGACTGGGAGGGGGGTACCACTGAAGCAGGGCCGTACCTGAGTCAGTGGCACTCACTTGCAGTTTGGGCTTCTCGGGCACTACGAGGGAAAGGAAAGAAACAGGAGAGAGGGAGAGAATAATGAAAAGATAATTAGACGGTAATTACAAAGCACATTATTCATTACCTCGAGCAAAACTGCACAATACGATTAATACAACACTCGTGGCTTCTTGTGGCACAGCAAGGTGTGAGACCATTTCAATGAGCAATAATTATCATTAATGATGCCAAACTCTCAAAGACAATCAACTACGTGTGTCGTTTATTTCAACCTCTGTGTCTTTGTGTATGGTTGGGTCTGTGCAGACACACTTACATGGCGGGGCGGTGCACACAGTAACAGGTTTGCTGCGAGCGCCATCGCCCTTGGCAGTGTAAGCCCCTACTGATACAGAGTAGGCAGTATCTGCCTTCAGGTCCCCAAGCACCACTTCCTGCAGAACAACAAAAAGCATTGTCAGCGACAAAAGGCCACTAATTTTTGTGTGTCCTCGGGATAATGAGCAGTCACTGCTCAACAGAAAGAGACTCAAGGAGGGTGTGGTTAAAGCAACACATAGAGGTATAGCAGAAGAGTAGTCTTTTTGCCTGACAGTGTGTCTGTGCAGTTATACACCTTTGTATCCGTATACAAAGGTGTATATGGATACTCTCATACACTGTATTTGACTTTTTGAGGATAGAGTTTGTGATTATCAAAACAAACCCCAAAGTCCTGGAAAACTACCAAATGATACGAGTTTAAATCATTTTTTTAACTCAAAATATTGTTTACCTACAGACATTAAAAACTGATTTGTCTCCATATAAACACATATATTTTGTAAATTCTTAGCATGTGTGTAAATCATATATATAACACGAATATTTTGGTGATACAAAAAATGACTCATATTATCAGTCATCTGTGTTTTTTTTAGGTCCCTTTATTAAATATATTCTTTTTTCTATGTTCCTGGTGAACACGCAATACAGAAATAGAAATGTGTTCTTGCACGATGTTTAAAGACTTAATTTTAAAGCTCCAGTCTCATAAATATGACTCATCTACTTTTTTTTCTTTTTCTAACATCAAATAATATGCACAAATAAATCTTTACTCACATATACTGTTGAGTCATCGTATTCCCACTGAATGATGGAGCAGCAGGAGGAAAAAAAAAGAGAGAAACACATTATGAGTAATAGTCAAAAGGACTTTTTTTTTTATCTGCATTTAACAAAATCTCCAGTTTAATTTAAATAAAACGTAATAACACACATTAAGGCTGTTTAACTTTATCAGATTGTAAATCTTATTTTAGGAATTCTGTGAGTCAGGCTGTGTTCACATTATTTGGGAGTTGCGATGGGAAAAATTCTCACATTTACCAGAAAACAAAACAAGAAGAAACAAATGCTAGCTCCATTTACTTGAAAGAGTAAGAGTCAGAAAATAGTTTACCCTTACTGAAAAAAAGTGCATTTTTAATGTTGAGTTTAGATGTTAAAGATGCAAAGTACGATATTTAACACTGTGGTATTTTCTTTACCAACGAACTTTGGCTGACATGAGATTTGCTTGCTTTTGCTGGCACATAACATGAGTTGCTAGCTGTTATTACTACTTGGACATTAGTGCACTTACATAACATGTGATGAGAATAATGATTTTGTTCTCACGTCTGTTCGCTAAGTGTTTAGCTACAGGCTGCGGACTGTTGACTTAGCACAATCAGGAGAAAACACTGATTCTCAAATAGGAGTAAAGAGATTTAGACAGACAACAGAGAGGATGCATTTGAGCAAAATTTAATTTGGATCCTTTTTAGTTGATGTCTCTATATCTGTTGATTCTTTAGAATTGTGGTGAGGGTTTCAAGGTTTTTTGGTTTCTAAAGGGTAGAAAAAGTCTGACATTCGCCGACCTGCACAAAGATGGACTAGCTTGTTTCCCGTATTTATGCTAAGCTAAGCGTACTGGTTGAAGGTATTAGATATATTACAGACAGATATGAGAGTTAGCTTCTTATTTAGCAAAAGTGTAGTCACTAATTCATCCTATAGAAAGTTGATACAGACTGCTGCATTATGTATTACTGTTATGGTCCTTTGAGTTTGGCTTTCTGTTTAGATTTTTCTGTTGTCATAGCGTTGTTTCCTGCTATTCTAGTAATATTGGATCCCTGTTGTGTTTTTATTGTTCCAGTAAAGCTGAGCTTTAGTTTCACTATATAATTTAAGTTCTAGCTCTCGTTTAGTTTTCTGAATACCCGTGAAGTTGCTGTTCAAGTGTTAGGTTTTTTGTGCTTGGTTAATATTGAATTTGAGTTAATTTTTTAATTTGTTTTTCTTTCTAACATGTTTAGTTTCTTCAGTGTTTTCAGGTCAGGTTTCAGGTCAGGTTTCTATGTTAATGTCGTGGCTCCCCAGTGCTACCTAGTCTGATGTCTTCTTAGGTTTTAATTGTCTTCTAGTCATTTCCTGCTTTGCTGGGTTAATTTTACTTCCTTGGCCTCTGTCTTGTTGTCCTTCTTTGCTCTCCAGTCAATTATAATCATTCAAATTGATTTTTCGTTTTTCATGTTTCAGTGGCTGCTTTTTTTTTTTTTTTTTTTTTTTAAACAGTTGTTGCGCATTTCCTGTTTTACTTTAAAAAGTTGGTCCTCTCTTGTGTTCTTTTCCTCCCTACTTGATTGTCGTCACCTGTGCTGATTATACACATCTGAGTCTAGTCCCTAGTTAGTCCTCACTGCCCTCTCTTCTGTTCGCTCTTTGGTGTTTCTTATGGTTCTCTTTGTGTTTCTGAACTTGTGTTAATTTATTTTGGACTTGAATAAAAAGCCTATATTGTCCTATATTTGGGTCCTAACTCCAGCACAACACCTTCTATGACAGATGGTGTTTGCACAATTGAAATAAGATACTTTAATGTCTTAATGGCCACATATTGGTTTTTGACATCTGTATAATGTGTCCCGGTAAACCCACGTGCTGCTGAACTGAGCTGACTATGCTAACAATCAGCATTACCATGTAATATAATTTATCTCATAATGTTTTATATTGCATTTATAGATTACTTATTTACAGATTACCCATTAAGGTAATATTCTCGGGTTACCTGTGAGTCATCTATAAGGATGTCCTTGATGAAGGGCTGACCCTGAGGTTCTCCGTAGTTCATCCTCACATAATGGACTTGGTAGCCTCGGATCAGACCGTGCTGTCTTTCAGGTGCAGGGGCTCGCCATTTCACCCTAACAGCCGAGGCGTTCACAGTTTCTGCCTCCACCCCTCGCGGAGGACCACTTGGAACTAAAAATGCATTTTTGGATAGAAGTCAAGGGTCACAGATGATGGGCATTTAAACCTCTCAGTTAAAGGACTTCACTTTAGTGAAGTTTCTTTCTAGTAAAAAAAAAAAAAAATGCTTTCAGGGGCAGATAAAAAACAGCCAAAAGCTAAAAAAAGGTGAAAAACTACAACCCTAGAAAAAGTCTAAAACAGCTCTGATGTCAGGGAAAAAAAGTCAAAATAGTAAAAAAAATGAGAGCACTTGAGGAAAAACATGGAGGAAAAAAGCAGTGGAGGATAAGAAGCAAATGTAGAAAAGATAAGAATGGCAGATAGAAAAGGATTTGTTGCCAGGGGCAGATAAATAGTGGCAGGCAGTCAAAGAGAAAATACTGTTATCAAGAAAAACCTCTCCCGTACTGCCAAGAACTACACTTCTTCCCCCAAAAAGCAAAAATATACAAAAAGAAGGAAAAAACTCCAGCACCTTTATCTATTTGACAGACCCACCCACAAGCACAAAGAGAACTGGAATGAAAAATATAACAAATTACTCTAGATACAATAAGACATACATCTAATATAAACCAGTGCGGTATCAAAATAATTGTAAAGGTACTGGAAATGATTTGGTAGGACAGATTACTGGTGAGAAAAGCCAAGGTGAGGAAAGATTGAGGTACACCGACAGCCTTGGTATTGTTAGAGGGGACTATTGCTAGCTTTCGACAGGAAAATCTCAGCATTCCTTTTTGTAAAAAGAGGGGCTTTTAGAAGAAAGGGAAAGGTGAGGAAAAAAGATGCTGGTTCAAAAAAATAAAAGAGGATAATGCCAGCTGCTGGAGGAAAAAAGGGGACTGCTGCTGACAAGAGAAAGCAGTGGTGAGGGGGTTGCAGGAGGAGATTCTGTATGTTGGCAGATTCTGGTGGTTACAAAGGAAAAATAAAGAGGAGGTTTTCACTGGAGGGTCTGACAGTGGTTCACAAATGCATTGTCCGTTTAAACTGCAGCTCAAGAACAGAATAAATGAGTTTACTGGCCAGTAGAACAAGCTTGCTGTTAGTTTAGGGTGCTGCTTGGTTAGTGAGTTAGAGGTAGCGACTATTAGTAGGGAGGACCATCCTATTTTTATTTGTGTCTTTTGTTGGGAACATACCATCTTCCTCAGTGCGGATAAGCAGCTGTAAACTTTCTGGTCCATCCCCAGCTTCTGTCTGTGCCCTCACGGTTATGCCGTACTCAGTCCATTTCTCTAGGTTTTCCAGGAGATACGGAGAACTTTCCGGAGAAATTCCATCAATTCTTTTTGATGTTTTGTTGCCCTCTGTAGTGGCATACTGGATGGAGTATCCTGTAATGATGCCGTTCTGAAACTCCACAGGTGGTGGTGCCCAACTTACCAGGACGCTGGTAGAACTGGGACTGGTGCATTTGATGTCCTGGGGAGGTGCTGAAGGAACTGATTGGCCAGTTTTGAGGAGGCACAGTAGGGGTTGTTTGGGTAAATGTTATTTGGGTGTGTGTACAAGTTGTTATTGGTGGGTGGAGAGGTGAATGGAGAAGTGAGGTTTGCCATGGGGGTGAAATTGAGCAGATGAGAGACAGAGAGCAAAAGACAAAGAAACACAAAATGAAAACAAAACACTGGAGAACTGAAGCTCTTTTGAAAAATGACCATAGAAATTAAAAGATGGTTGAACAGAGTGAACAGAGATACTGAAATGATGGGTGTCAACTTCTGTTTGGTAGCAATGTTTGATTAATGAAAACGAGTGAATGACAAAAACACTGACTAGAGCTTGAAACACACATACCTTCCCATAATTTGTCCTTACAGCCTACAAGCCTCTGTGATCCATGTTGGACTTCTCATGTCTATCTGCAAACCTCGTCTTACCTTGTTTTACTGAGTCTCTTACGGACCTCAGATTGGTAGCCAACAAATGAAGTTGTTCTGGCAATCTTAAAAGAATTGCTTGGTACTGTATGCAAAATACATCAACTAAAGCCAAGTTCTTGAAATAATTATTGGTCTTTTATATATTTGTTGAAATATCAATTCTGAGGTCAGCTCCAGCTAAGGTCTTGATTCATGATGGCCCCTTTTTGACAATGCAACAATGCCGCATATGTGTCTAATTAAAATTACAGCATAGAAACCTACGTGATTTAGCATTACATGTATTTGCATTTGCATTGTCAAAACTGGATCTTGTTTCTCTTTCGCTCTCACAAACACCTTCACACTTTCACACACTGCAGTCTGTGCAGGTAGACCTACGTGTCTGTGGTGTGTCAATGGACACTTCATTGGTATATGCCCCAATTCCATTTTTGCTTTTGGCAGCTAGCTGGAAGGTGTAGGTGGAAAAGGGCTTCAAGTTCTTGAGCAGGTAGGATGTGGCGGGCTCAAAGCTCACTTTTTTCTGAAGGGACAAAAACATAAGCGTTAACTTTTAATAACTAAATCAATAATGATATCAAATTGTTATCACTTTACACAATCGTATTTAAATTTGTTATTGTCTATCCACCTACCAATGTGATCAGAATTTTAGGGACACTCATCATGGGCATGGATGTCATGGTATCTTGGAGCTCTGAATGATTTCTTTCAACTTTTCATTTTTTCAGGTGCACTGATTTTACAGCATACATCTCTAGTGACTGTTTGCTGAACTGGCAGAATTAGCAGAGTTTGTTTGAAATGGTTGGTTTCCTGAGACGGAACTGGCTGATCCACAAATTTTCAAAAGAGTTGAGGTTGGGGCTTTGGGAAGCCCTTCCAAAAATGTAACATCAAACATTTCAAAACAGTTTTGATGTGTGTTTGGGATCATTGTCCTGTTCAAATACACAATTGTGTCCAAGTTTCAATCATCTAGCTGTTGATGTGAGGTGAAGTTAAAGAATCTGGAGGTCCTCCTTCTTCATGATTCAATTTTTGCAATGTACCAGTACCACTGGCAGAGCATGATGCTACCACCGCTATACTTGACAGCTGGTAATGTGTTCTTGATTTGAAAGCCTCCCCTTTAATCAAACCAAACATACCTCTTATGATAGCGGCCAAACAGCTCAATCTTGGTCTCGCCTGACCATAAAACCTTTCTCTACAAAGCATGTGCCTTCTCCATGTGGGTGACAGTTTGGGTCTCCTTCCTGAATTTGGCAGTGACACATCAGAATAACTTGTAATTATGTACAGTTATTTGAACTGATCTTAGAATCTGCAGTTTACAAATGGCTCCAAGAGATCTTCCCAAATTGTTTGAATCTACACTTCCCCTTTTTATAGCTCTTTACTCGATTTTCCCATTGTTTTAAAAAACTGGTCAATCCAACAAATGCTGTGAAACTAATCCTTGTTATGCGGGCAAAGAGAAACTACCAGTTGTAATCAGTCACGATCACCAACGATTAAAAGAATCAAGATTCAAATTGAGCCTGTTTGCATACCCCGTTGAGCCTGTGTGGACTCGAGAAATAAATAAATCATTAAATTCAAACTTGTGCACTCGATTCACGTTTTTTAAAGTCATTAAAGTTTTCTTTTCTGTACAATCATACCACCCTGAAAACTGAACAGTTCAAAGAAATCATTAAAGGTCCAAAATTATCATGACATTCATACGCATGATGGGTTTATGTAAACGTCTGACCACAACTATAAAATTATAAATGTATGAAAACAGCTCATTTAATGACAAATTTTTCTGTCTCTCCCTCTTTACCTCTTCTGTGTCGTCAGCTCGTCGGTAAACAAGTTCATATCCTGTAATCTGGTTATCTGGGCCACCCTGGGTCGTTGGAGCCACCCAGGACAACAGGATACTGGTTTCAGATTTTGCCTCACCCTTAAAATCTAATGGTTGAGAAGGAACTAAAGGGAAAGAGGATTGTTAAAAGAACACAAAGACTACATAATCTTAACCATTATATGCCATTTACTTCTCTTATTTTACCTCCAGTCTTGGCTATGATCTGCAGGTCCTGGGACAAGGGGCCATCTCCTACAGAGGTAAAGGCCAGCACTCGGATGTAATAAGTCTTGTTAGGAGTCAAATCCTGGATGGTGATGAAGCTGGATCCACGGACCATCTGCTTCTCCCACTGCACAACACCGGCGCAAAACACAATGCATGAATGCAAGCAGGCACACAGATACACTCTCATGCCTTATACATCTTGGCAACACAAGTTATCATCTGTTATGCATAAATAGTAACAATAACATTAAGCCAAACCATGCACACAGGAATACACACCTGGTTGACTGGCAGCGAATTGTCAGAGGTGTAGTACACTCTGTAACCGACCACCTGTCCATTAGGTTCCTCAGGCTCATCCCAGTGGATCATTGCTGTTGTGGCGCTCAGCATCCGACCTATGACCTACAAATAAAAAGAGTAAAATTAACCAACAAGTGCAAAAGTGACACAAATGTGGAGAAAGTTTAAACCTGGATTCTGCTAATAGGCAACAGGGGACAGTTTATGTGGTTGCCAAACGGAGAGTGATTGCATTTAAGTCTATGAGGAAAAGACCCTTGGTTGACATGTCACTATTGCGCGAGTGTGAAAGTGCCATCGCACTACCACCACCATGTTTGACTGTTGGTAAGTTCTTTGTATTGAAATTCGGTGTTAGTTTTACACCAGCTGTTATAAGATTCAGGCCTTCAAAAACCAACTTTTGTCTCATCAGTCAACAGAATACTTTTCCAAAAGTCTTGGAGATCATCAAGATGCTTTTTGGCAACTGGGAAACGTTTGTGTTCTTTTTGGTCAGCAGTGTTTTTTCCTTGGAACTCCTCCATGGATGCTTTCCCACCAATCTATTTCCTATTGTTGAATCTTGAAGACTGACCTTAACTGAGACAAGTGAGCTGGCAGTTCTTTAGATGTTATTCTCGGTTCTTTTGCGCCCTCCTGGATAAGTCATCGATGTACTCTTGGAGTAATTTCGGTAGGGGGGCCAATCCTGGGAAGGTTCACCACTGTTCCAAGTTTTCTCCATTTGTAAATAATGGTTTACATCACAGTTCACTGGGGTCCTAAAGCCTTAAAAAATGGCTTTGTAACATCTCCCAGACTGATAGTGTCTTTGTTTGTCAGCTATTATTGAGTTGTTTGTAGATTGTGGCATGATGTGTTACTTAAAACAAATCTTTTGGCCTACTTCATTTTGTCAGACAGGTGTCAGATATGTAAGGGGTTTCCTGATTCAGCAGTCCTAGAAGTAATCAGGTCTGGATGTGGCTAGATCAACTGAACTCTTTGCAAAAACATGATTAATCACAGTTAATTAATGATGGAAAAGGAGGACTGATTAGTTTCTGATACAGAACCTGGGAAGTTTGGTATGTTTTTCCATTAAGAAATGAAATCATTGTGTAAAAAGTGCATTTTGTATTTACTTATCTTAGTCTAATATTAAACGTTGTTTGATGATTGGAGACATGTAAATATGACAAATATGCAAAAAATAAAACAAAAATAAAACTAAGAAATCAAACTTTTTCCACAGAAATGGAAAACAGCAGACACTGAAATGCATTAAAATAGAGGTTGAATAATGCATCCACACATTGAACCAGAAATACCAATTTTTATTTATATGCCTAACTAGTCAAGTTGCATATTACATCCATATCTCTAGATGTAATATGCAATGATATGATATGTAAAATGTATAATATGTGAGGTGAAGCCTTAGAAAATTAGGTGATCACCAATTTGGTCTCTGACCAAATGTAAATGATTTAAAGCCCCATATAAATATAAGAAACATGTATTTTATAGAAAATTATGATGATTTCTTTTGGCTAAAATGTCATCACTGTGGTATTTTATCCAATTCCACATTTTTGTATTCCATAGTTTGCAATAATTAGTGAAATAAATCCTGGTATATGGCCCTTTGAACAAATTCTATTCATTCCAGTATGTATGCTTGTACTAAATTTGAAATTCCCTCAAAGCTTTTATGAGAATGGAACAGGATGGACAGACCGCTTCAGCAACGGCTGTCTCAGAGTCAAAAATAGCCTCGATCCATATTTGGAAAGAACATTTTTATCACTGTAAAAACTGCTTTCCACTTTGTCAAATAAAGGCATCATCCTGACCTGGCGAGGAGGCGAGGAGGGGGCCTGCTCAGCTGTGCGAGCCTCCACCACCTCGCTGGAGGGGCCCTGACCAATGGTGTTGACAGCTGCCACCCGAAAGTCATAGTGAGAGTAAGGACTCAGGCCGCCCACACTATAGCGTGTTGTAGCAATGCCATCAATCTCTTTATAGGGGTCCTCTGAGCCTTTGGCGCGATGCTAGATGAAACAAGAGATGAAAAGGGGAAGAAGAAGAAGTACAGACTGAATTCAAGCTGCAATAAACAACTCTGTATTGAGGAACAGCTACAGCTGTGTCTGTATACATAAATACATCAAAACTATCTAAAACCATACCTACATTTACTTATTTAGATTTACATTGAAATGTACAGAGTGAAATTTGAGGCAATTCATGTTTCATGCAGGAGTCCTGCATTTTAGAAATTGAGTATTTCAATACTACTGTTAACCATAGTACTGTTAATTCATTCTCTTTTATGAATTTACCACTGTCAGCAGGGAGTATTCACAGGATACCAGATTTATTTTGAACACTTCCAGGGAGGTTATTAGTATTGGGAGAAACAGGGATTCCTGCCTTTGTCAGCCATACTAAGTAGGCTTGAGGCTAACATAATAACAGTTTATATTGATAAATCCTAGTGCTCTAAGACTCAGGGTATGAAGAGAATGCAATAATTCATAAATAGCATTTTTTATTTACAACAGAAAATAGAAAACATGACATTTTCTAAATCCTTTAACGATATTACTTATTCTAGATAACGAGATATTCAAAGTCTTTACGCTTTCACATTGAGGAACATTATTGCAAAATTGTTCCACAATTTGTATTTTTAATAAAATGATAAAATGCCTCAATTCAAACATTTCATATGCTTTCTGTGCATTGTTCTGAAAATATTGGTTTATGAGATCTTGAATTCACTGGATTCTGTTTTTATGTACACTTTATGCAACAGCTCAGGTTTCTTGGAATTGGGGTTGTATTATGCGTGTCTCAGCAATTTGTGTACATACAGTGTTGTGAGGTAGGTAATGTTTACGTCCTTACAAGTCTGTCATACCTGTATGATATAGTAGGAGACGGGTTCAGGGTTTCCAGAATCCCAGGTGAGAGTGATGCTTGTTGCAGTTCTCTCTGTCACCACAGGGGTGCCAGGAGCCTTTGGCAAAGCTGAAATGTGGAAAAAAGATGAGACATATTTTACTGTTTATTGTAATAGACAGCTGGGCAGAGACGTGTTTAGCACTCTAGAGCATCACCTCTTTTTTTTAAGCGCCCCAAGCAAAACCGCTGCTTTAGTTTTGAAAGCAAACGTGTTCTCAGTGTTTCTTGATAGGATTTAAGCTGCTCAGCAGATCAGGGCCTTCTTTGTCATTTATATATTTGTTACAATTAATTCTCTAAATATTTTCTCTTGAAGAGAAACACGCAATGAATTTAAGACCACTTAACAGCATTTTACTGCAAAGCTGTGCTAGTTTAATGTATAGACGTGGCTTGGTATTGTCTTGCTGACAGAAGTAAGACAAGGCAAGTTGTTTGGTAGCCCACAGGATGCACTTCTTGAATTTCAAATTTTTGACTGAGTCTTACAATCTTACATGAGTTCAGGGCCAGAACTCATACAGTGTAACTCGTGCAGCTCTTTCTGGATCTTCTTTACATTTTTTATATGTTTATTTATTCATTGCATGGTGAAGTCTTACAGTAGAAATCATGACAAACATTGTTCAATGAGCTCAAAGAGAGATTTTCACAAAACCATTAGGTCAGTTTTTAATGTAGTGCCACTTGAGGCCATGAAGATCACAGTAATTCAATATTGTTCTAGGTCTTGTCCCTTGAGTACATAGATTTACCACAAGCTCTTTAAATTTCAACATTTTTTTCATTTTTGTGATGAAAATCCCCATTTTTCCTTCTGAAAGACTTTAAAAGTCTCTGTGGATGCTCTTTTCATATATAATTACATTAGGTACCTGTTACCAATTTGCCTAAATAGGTGGAAGATACTCCAACAGGTGTTATTCCTAAGAACTTTCTTAGAACACACATTTTCTTTCTTACTCCTGTTCCAAATTTTCTGTGAGTTACAGGTGCTAAATTCAAAAATGCATTTAAATTTGCAAATCACTACTCTGTCTTTTGATTTACATTTGCTTAAAGCAGCTCCATAAGGAATAGAGTTGTATTTGAAATTAAATTGACCTCCCAAAATAATTAAGCATTCACAGTGATACAGCTGTTACAGCAATAAGAAGAGCCTTTTCCAATGTAAACCATAACAAAACAAATCTAACTAAATCTATGCTTTGTCATAAGTCCAAGATCATAGTTTCTTCTTAATTTTAAATTAACTGTAAAACATGTAGTTGTCTTTGTATCTGCTTCAAATGTATTCAGTGACTATTTGTCTGCTTCCATATTGTACAGAACTACATCTTTAGTGTATTCATTACATGCACTCATTACTTTCCTCTTCAATACATATTTTTTAACATCTGTATATATAAAGGAGCTCTCATAGAAATAAGTTTCTTTACTGTCTTACTTTTTAATTCTTTTGTAATAAAAATACACGTCAAAGAGAGAGAGAGAGAGAGAGAGAGAGAGCACTGCAGTTCTGCCTTATTACAAAGTCATAAGCAAAATCACTGTTGATTAAGGTTGGTGTAAAACTCTTTTGTTCCTATCCTTTCCACTACTCACCTTTAACTATAATCTGTGCCACTGCCTCAATCACACCTAACGTTGACATGGCAACGCACGTGTAATTGTTGGACTGGCGTACGTCAGTCAGTTCCAGTACATTGCGGCCAATGGGCATGTCGTCCTCTGGCGTCAGGTCTTCTGCTCCCAGCATCCATTTCACATATGGCATGGGTGAGCCTACCGCCACGCAGGTGATGTTGACGTTCCCTCCTGGCATGATTTCGCTATCCGCCGGAGGAATGGAAAAGCGAGGGGGGACACGGCGCACTGGACCAAACGGCAAAGAAGGCAAGAGAAGAGAAACGATTACGATTTAATGATTGTGCAGAGCGGCGGAGAACAATCAGGAGGTTTGAGCTCTGAGATAAAGTTTTATGACATTCAAGTTAGAGTACAAGCATTTGAACAGTCTGGTACACTACCATTAGGGTGCATGTGATATCAAGATGTTTTATTAATGTGAATTTTAATATTTTATGAACACAAAAGACAGAAAAAAAGGAGAAAAAAATCACAACACACACACACATGCATTCACATGGAAAAACAGCACATGGTATATTACTCTGGAGTAAAATGTACAGGCGGGTTTAGACTTTCAGTACTGGACACATCCCACAGCTGAGCCACACAAACAGAAAGTGTCAGTTTAATGGAAGAAAAAAGGCAAAAAACAACAACTCAGGAAAGACTCGAGAGAACCACTCGGTCGTTACAGTACCAACCTTCTCGCAGCTCTGCAGTGGGAGATATGACATGGCGGGAGGAGCAGAGAAAAGACAGGAAAATGCAAAATATCAGAAAGAGAATACAAGACAAAGAGGGATATGTTAGACAAAAAGAGCTTTGCAAGGTGGCAAAAGACAGAAAGGAGAAGAGAACGAGCAAGGAAGGGCAAGAACGTGTGAGGGGAGGACAGGAAAGAAAAGGAGGCCATACATGGCCAATGTTGGTGAAAGCGTTCCTGTTTAAGGCAGGCTCCTCTGCCAGCTGTCTCCATAGACTGCCTGTCAAACACTCACTGAGCAGCTCTGCAAGATTTCCCTGGCCCTGCAAGCACTGTTAGACACACATCACTGACTGTATGCTGTTTGTGTTCATGTGTATGCGCATGTGGATTTTATATATGACATAGGTGTGTATCCTAATGTGTGTGAATTCAGTGTTTGCTTTGTATCCCCATGAGCCATGTTGGAGTCAGAAAAAAAAAGAAAAAAAACATGCTCCACTGTTTAAGACCTTTTTTTTAAGGGGTGGGTTGAAGGCAGACAACAGAGCAAAAGGCCCCAGGAATAAAAATGTCTCCGAGATTCAAACATTTCATGGGTATGCGTGTGAACGTGCGTGTGCTGAAGGAGCAGAGGGGAAGACAGCGCCTGAGGAGGTGAGATGCCTGTCAGATTTGGAGAGATATACAAGTTTTAACCAGACAATGATTTGGTTTTTCTCTGAGGTCTAAAGGCTAAGAAGTCAGGGCAAAGAGATAAATGACTCGAGTGAAACATTTAGGCCAGCCTTAAGAGCGCTCATTCTTAAACCATCCAGTTTCATTGCTCGATAGCTAAAAACTATAAAATATAGTCAGCTTAAAAGCATTGTATCATGGTAATAAGATATATTCCTAATACAGGTCTATCTACTGATACATATGTGTAAATTTCATCTCATCCACACATAATCATTAGAATCGTTGCATCATCATAAAAAAAGTGTTCAAACTCTTACCTCTTACATAAAGGTTAGCTGGGGTGGAATAACGTGTCCCATCCCTGTTGGTAGCGACACACTCATACTTCCCCTGGTCTGACTCCTCACTCATCTCTATCTGGAGGGCACCTGGATGCATGGAGGGATGGAGAGGAAGAGCAAAAGATAAAGAGAGGACAGAGAGTCACACAGACAGACAGACAGAAGAAAGAGCAATCACACAGAAGTGGAAGACATTAGGAAATTTGATACAGTAAGTATATACATTAACATATAAATGGTAAAAAAAACTGCAGAAAGAATAAGAATAAATGAGTCTGTGGGCATTTTCAGAAAACAAACAGGCTGAACTCATTCTGAGGAAAGTAGGGGTACAAACAGAGCCAAATCTGTAGAGCGACTTTAACATGTTTCTACCACTTTCAGCAAGAAACTGCCCAAAACAAGGGTCAGCTTCCTGATTTGAAAATATGAAAAAAAGAAAAAAGAAAAAAAGAGAAAAACAACCCAAAAGACCAAAACAAAACCTACAAAAACGGAGAATGCGGTCGTCATGCAAAGCAAATGAAACAAACAGCTAGAATGCGCAGAAATCCAGTCACTGTATTTTGAGAAGAAAAAAAAAATTGCTGAAAATTGAGATGCAGTTACATTAAGCAACAAATCATGTTTCATTTTCCAAGGATAACGTCTGACAAAAGATATTGCCATGGCAATAAGATATCCCCAACCCTTTCGGATCCACCAATGGGATCAGGAGTGTGATGTCAATTTAAAACACACCCAATAAGGAGGTAAAGACATCAACCGACCTCCGTCAAGGCCAACAGATGGGAAAAAAAAAAGAACGACATACGCAAAGCCTTGGGAAGGGACCGATGTTTTCTCGCTCCCTGAAAATAGAAAAACTGTCAAAAAAGAGTCAACCAGAGGTTCTTTAAAGATGGTGTGGTAAGGCAAAAAAGCGCCCATAAAAACTTTATCAAAAAAGTGGTTGTTTGGGGCTTTTTATCGGTAATGAGAGAGAAAAGAGAAAGTAATGGGTAAAAACCATGAAAGTATGTGTGTTTCTGTGTGTGTGCGTGGAGATTTGAGAATTTATGTGTGCGTGTGAGCGCACTCATGTTTGCAAGTGTGTGTCTGAGTCTTTGCCATCTGGACTTTTCAGCCTGAGCGAATAACAGCTGGGAGGAAAAACAAAACTGGGACGTTTGATTGGGCAAATAGAGACAAGGTAGAAGGAGAGGCCAGGCCAAGCTTAGGTCAAGACCTCTGAGAAAAAAAAAAAAGGAAAAAAAGAAAAGAAATTCAGGTCACAAAAATTTAAAAAGCAACAAACAAACAAACAGAGGTAGAAGTGAGTACGCTTTTTCACCTCAAACTAAGCAACAAAGAAAGAAAACCAAGTTGTAAACATATCATGCGTTTGATTGGAAACACGGTCGATGTGAACGGTTAAACGGTGGTTAAACTGATGGGTACAAAAGAGAGATCACAACATGACGAGGAAGGAAGCAATGGACTTCTTTGTTACAGAGTGAACGCTGAGGCTGAGATGGAAAAATTAAAGTGTGAAGAGGGGATGAAGGATGAGAAGAGGGGAGGTGACAGTCATAGTATAATGAGTTGCTTGCTCAACTCCAATTCCTCCTCTTGCACCTACTGCAGATCTGAAGCAGTTGGATGAGTTTTACCAATGTCACAGAGTCTTGAGTCTTTTGGACTAAACCCCATATTGATTAACCCACCCGGGGCTGCTTTTCAGATCTGTGAGACAAGTAGGAACCAGGGGTTGAAAAGGAATCAGGCCACTGTGTCATGTTGGTCCTCCCAGCAGTCTTACCTCGTATGGGCGTGCCACCTGAGTGGGCAATGAATGCACGAGATTAGAGAAGGAGAAGAAGAAGAAAATGTTAGTACCACAGAAGGAGAAGGGGATAAGGGAGGGAGGGACTGGGGGAAGGGGGTGTGGGGGGAGTAACTTGGCAAGGAGAAGAATCAAATTAGAGAGAAAGACTCAAAATATAGATCCTTACAGAGCGAGAGGAAGAAGAGGCATAAAGGAAATAGACAGAATAAACTAAGACAGAATAAGCCTGAGAAGAGGAAAAACTGATCTGAGATAGAGCGATAGACAGTGACAGAGCTATAAGGAGATGGGTTATTGATTGGACTTTATTGACTTGTAGCAGGGGTGGATGTGGCTATAGGAGAAGGGTGTCTGCACTACACTCATCTGGGTGTCTAAAAAGTGTACTGGCGAACTCTAAGTCCATTAACTACTATGAGCTTTTAACTGCTCTTGTCCTCTAAAAGGCTCGAAACCAGGTTTAATCCTGCTAGTTGCAAAGTGTGTTAAAACCTCTATTAGATAATGTGATATTTGCCCCATGCAAGGCAAGCACCCGCTATTTTAGTTCGTGGCTTCTGAGTTCATCTGAACAGTGACTTACTAGTAAATTCACTCTTAGCCAGTCACATCACAGGTCTCTGTTCTCTGAAACAGCTGTGCCAATTACAGTGATGCATGATGACAACAGCTCCGAAAACAGCAAGAGGCTGATTAAAAAAATGTTATTATTGTCTGGGTGGTGCCGAAAGGCACATCCTAAACACACAACACATCAAATTTGCAGCCAAAGGCAGATGGTGTGGGTTTTTGTTCAAGTTGTGGAATAATACCAGAAACAAACAATAAAAACGTGGCAGAAGCCTTTGATGTGCCCTAATCTCTCTGAACTACCTTAAATGATAAATGCTGACATGCGGCTTTGCACAAAATAAACATTTTTTATGGTGATTTAAAAGACTCAACTGTCTGGAGAGCGATTAATTAAGGTGATGTATTTGCATAAATCATAAATACATATTTTCATACACTGTCACGGCGCTACGTATTTAATTTGCTCTCGCTGATGAAATCACAACAGCGTGGTTCTCAGATAACTTTTCCCAGCACGTCTATACATATTTTCCACCAAAAATGCAGACACCCCGCTCGGCGCTGACTTATTTGAATGAACTCACACCTGTTTGTGTGACGTGCGCACAGTGTGGTCGCACGGCGAAGTAAAGTCATTTAAAGGTCAGGAAATTACCAAACCGATGAAGCGCAAGCTGTTGTGCCACCACAAAAATAGGGCTTATCGCATCAGAGCGCTTTCAGCGGGGCATCAACTGTCAGCCGAGAAATGCTCGACTGAAATCAGACACATGTGTCGAGCTGATGTCTCTTAGGCTCATCTTAAAGTATCTAAATTGAAAATGTATTAAAAAAGTATAGTAAAGTATTTTAAGCTAATACTACCTAAGAGAAACGAAAGCTAAAGCCAGCCTCTACTTTTTCCCCCTCAGTCTTATGATGAAATTTTAAAATTTATAAACTAACATGACAAAAAACATCAGTTTTAATCAGATTAAACTATATGTCAGAAACTAGATTTGCAATTTAACAGATAACACTCTGCCTTTAAAGGTATAACATGAGGAAAAACTAAGGTCTGAGTCCTCACATTACAGGAAAATTTAAGCTGTAGTAATCACATATTTGGCCCACTGTGCATTTATATGCCAAAGAAGGTTTTCTAAATCAAGTAAATGATTCAAATGTCTAAAACAGTTCACGTGATTATTGGAAAATTAGTGGAAATTACAGCATTTAATCACTAAATTTTCAACTATCCATAAACTGAACAGACAAGCGATTGTTTCTTCTTCTTCTTTTTAAAACAGTTAATCCTTACTAAGCTCTTTTTTACACTAATGCAGTGTAACGTCTGACCACTACTTTTACACCACAGCAGCTAGACTTATATGTTTTCATATATGCATATCACAATGCACAGCTAATGTCTAGAAGGCTGAAACGTGGTCTCGATTGATTTCTTTATCCTGGCTCCACCAGCGGCCATCTAGAGCTCATAGCTATTGACTGGTAACTTTATACAGCAGACTGGAGATAGTAAGTGGATGAGTGAAAGGCAGGGTGAGTGAGTGAGTGAGGGAAAGAATATTTGAATTAGTGAAGGAGTGGAAAAGTAAATAGGTGAGTGTGAGGAGAAAAATTATTATTCTCTGGGCGTGGAAGGGCTGCAGGTGCACAGGTGAGGGTGAGGTCAGCTACATCTAGGTTGACAGAGAGTGTGTGTGTCTTTCTATGTTCATGTCTGTGTGTGTGTGTGTTTGTACGTCCTCTTTGTGGCATCTACCTTTAGCCAGTACGATGTACAGTGCGTGTATTACAGTGGGTGTGTGCACATCTATGCTTCGTGCTGTGTAAAAACTGTTAGTAAAATGCATGCCATGCATTTTAATAACACTGCAATAGTTGTAAAAGTGAGCAGCAGCAAAATCAGTAGCAACATTAGTGAACAGTATATAGAAAAGTGGACAGTGAGGGTGTGGGCCTCGGAACAGAAGCACTTACCAAAGGACTCTGTGGTTAAAAAGATACAAAGAGAAAAGAAACAGCATAGACATTGCATTACAATCGGGCCATTAGTTACACAGAGGAGTTGACTTAGTAGAAACACCTTGAAAACTCCACAAAAAAAAGTAATGGATATGGAAATTTATACTTTAAAGAATCATACAAGTCACGCTATTTTGCATCATAATAATAACCACTTAAAAAAGCTAACATGGCTAACTATCAAATATTTTACAATTTAAGTTGTAACAATTTTTCTACATCCTTTAAATGTTTTTTTTTTCTATTTCTTTATAAATTAAGATAAGAAAGAATCCAGTGCAGGGTCTTAGGGGTTGAGCCAGATAATAATAATAATAATGATAATAAAAAAAGCAGGGACACAAACAAATAGGTTGATATATCCACACAGAAGCCAGAGACTTGGGAGTCCAATCACAAGAAAGGGGGTTTTAGGTCCAGAGTCGGTCCCTGAAAGCAGAAGGAGGACTGAGGAGGGAGCGGACTTACACACTACTGTGGCTCGAGAAAAAAACAAAAAAAATGTAAAAAAAAAACCCAGATTGAAATGGATTAATGATTTGACTGGAACAGAATAAACTGTCCTCGTATTATTCAATTTTGGTTTTTGAAATTCTGTTATCAGATTTCCTCAGATAACACGAATACATGTTCTTGGGCTCAGTGTCACATCCACCCGGGACGCACTTTCCGACAAATCAGGAAAAGCAAAATGTTATTCAAGTAAGTCACAGCAGTGAGCTCTATGTTAGAGAGGCCATTCAGTCAGTACATGCCACCGCCACTTGGTTTTGCTAAATCTTGTCTGTAGATACAGTTTTTGAGTTTTTACTACAGATGTAGCCCACTGATAAATCTCAGGGGCATTTTTAGTTTTACAGAAACATTTTACAGAAACTTTAACTGTCTGTGATGGTGGCTTGCACAGGAAGACCTCAGAGTTAGGAGAAAAGTCGGGAGTCCACTTTTAAAGGCTTAGAAGAGTTTAGAAGGGTTGGCAACCGTATACAGTCAACTCATAACATAGCAGCAGAAACAGCAGCAGCAACAGCAGCAGCAGAAAGAGAGGCAGCTGAGAAATACAGCCAGTATCCATAGCAGGAGGAGTGTGGAGTAAGAAAATGGGTTAACAAGGGCAAGAAAAACAGAAACTTCGTAGGAACGGGAAATAAATAATGGGTTTAAGGGGCAGATATTAAGAAGGGGATATAAAACGAAATGGTGGAGGAAAAACCCTTAAGGTGGAAATAAAATCTGGGATTGAAGAGAAGGCAAAAGAATGGAGGGATAAAAGCACTGGTTACCTGAGCGGAGCTGCTTGATTCTTCCATTGTTATTGGACGTGTTGACTGGGAGGAAATCCTTGAACCAGGTAATTTCTGGGTCAGGGTTGCCGCTAGCGGCGCATAGCATAGTGGCAGTCCGAGAACGCTCCACCACTTTCAGCTGGGGACCCATGTCAATGGTGGGAAACCCTGAGGGCAGCTGATCCTCTGGAAGGATTAGGTACACAAGTAAAATATTTAACCTGGTAAGACAGAGTAGCAGTTATCAAGCTTTCTTCTAACATCTTCCTGCAGTCTTTTCACCCTCACTTACACCATTTGTCATGTTTTGATTGTGCTGAATAGATTTGAATCCATTGTTCCATAAGACTGATTGTTCTCTGATTTTTGTCCAGTTCTTCAATTTGAAATACCTTGGCTATTTCTCCCTGTTTCCCCGACTCCTTAAAAACCGCCCTCCCACTGAGAGCATTCTGATAAGGATTAAGCGAACAGTAGTTGGATCGATTGAAGGGCCAGATGCATCTCTCAGGTCCTTGCTGGATTTTGTTCCTGTTTCTTAAGGCCATGACTTTCAGATACTGTTCATCGACGGTAGATAGTTACTGAGGCCAAACACTTTGTTTGTCCTCAGCTGTCCAGTTTGCTCATTTTTTTCAGCCCACACTGCAGACCACACAGAGATATGCTTAGTTTGTACTACTAACTCTTTGGGAATGACCTTGTTGGTGCAAAAATACAATTTTATGCCTGTAAAATTGTGTTATGTTTGGATTTTTTGTGGATTCAGCTAAAGAAATTGGAACAAATGATGTGTTTTTGTTACAGGCTGTTAGGCAAAAAACCTAAAGATACAATTTGAAACTGTTTCTTTCCTAAGTTGTCTGTTATGTGTAGACACAACAGTGATTCATCCCTTGAGTTAGGCATCGTTTTATGCTTCAATGAGATCAGTGTTAAGTGGATCAAGAAACAGACAAACAAGCAATCCTCTTAAGATGGTCAGGTACAAGGACGTGAAGTGAAAAAGCAGCCAATCATCCTCCCCCCCTTTACTTAACTCTCCAAGATTTCAGCATGAAGACAAATAACCGTGTTTCCCCAAACGTCAAACTAATACTTGAGATTGTCCCGCCTGTCTGCGAGCAGTGCAATTTTGGCTATTGAGAAAGCTCTCACACATTGATCAGTCTGTGCTCAATATAAGAAATTCCTGAGGCCTGAAGACACACAGCTTAAGCACCGAAATGACATCGGGGAGGTTCAAATGCTAGTCCAGTCTCAGAGGAACTTTCAGGGGAAAACTTGCGAGCTAAATGGTAAAAGACTCTAATTTGGATTCAGTTTAAGTCAAAATATGTTTCATCAGCCTTGAGTCCAGAGGCAAGACTTTTGAAGAATCCAATAGTGAGGTCAAATAGCATAAGTAACATTTCATCCTACCTGACAAATTCACTAATGCTTTAGGCAACAGCTTTCTGAACAGGAATCAGTTGAGCTACACTTTCTGTAGCGCCGCGTTTTGCACAGCACGAGCAGGTTGCATAAAGTGAAATGGGTGAGCCCTATAAAGACTTATCTACTGGGACTTGCACTCTTTTGGGATAGCAAATCAAATGTGAATTCATTAAATCAATTAAATCAAACACAGAGAGTCATTTCACTGTGAGAGAGGAAATCAAAGGCAGCGAACCAACTTCATTCAACTGAAGTAGGAGATTTAAGAGAAGGGGGGGACAATGGCTTCGAGGAAGTAGGGGATCAAAGACGAGTGAACCCAGCTCACTAAAAACTGAAAGGATACGTTATCCCCCCTTTGAATCAAAAAGCTACAGCGCAAACCAGGTTTTTAAAACTTTGTTCAAGGCTACACAACGAATGCCACATTTGTGAGTCATCTATAATACAGGGAATAAAATCGTTATATAAAGTCAGACGAACAAGGAATATTTATATAGAAGACAAGTTTATTTTAAGCACTCACCCCTCCACAATCCCACACACACACACATATATTTTTTGTTTTACCCAGAATCCCTTGTGACTTTATCCCTCTACGCCAAACAGAACCTCATTAACGGGAAATCCTAGCGCTGAACCTCGCCAAGGAGATGCTAATTCTGGTACCAGCCCATCGAACCATGGCTGATAGGTCGTGAGACGCCGGTTTCATGAGTGCGTGTGTGGCCTTTTAACAGCTCCGGTTTCAATCAATCACCACGCCCGACAAATGGAAACACGGACATAATAAACCAAGAGAACAAGATGAGAAGGTGTTTGTGTGTACGAGCGTGCCAGTGAGCATGGGTGGCGAAGAGGGCGAAAGTGCGAAGAAAAAAGAGAGAGAAGGAGAATAGACCAGAATAGACTGAAACAGAGTGGGACAAAGAAAGAGTGACAGAAAGGAAAACACAGCGAGAGAGAAAGAGAGAACGAGAGAACGAGAGAGAGAAATAGAGAGGGAGAGAGAGCACAAGGGACCTATACAGCATAACAATCATGATTCTCTCTGCTTTCATTATGCAAACGCTTACTTCAAAGCCAGCCCCTTGTAGGCAGGAATAATGCATTCTATTTCATCTACCTGGGGTGGGACACTGCACTGAACATTGAGGATGCACAGTCAGAATGCTACTCCCTGAGAACGTGCATCTTTCTCTGCCCCTTTCCTACAACCACTTAGCATGTGTGCAAAGAAAAAAAAGTTGGAAATGTACCACTGCTGGTAGAAGCGTTTAAAGCCTTGCAAAACACACAAGTATGCTCATGTACTAGCTGAAAATATTTGCACACACATAGAAGTATATGTACAAAAAACACCGCAAAGACAAACACACACACACACAAGTTTAAAGTTGACAAGGTGGAAAGTGATGTAAATGAAAGGTTGAGGGAGGTTTCAATTGGCTAAAGCACACACACAAGTTAACATGTGCACACAATCAGCATTCCGCCATCCATGATAGCGACAGGTGTAAGCAACACCGCAGTGTGTTTGGGTCAAAGCCGCTGCAGCATGTGTATTTGAGACTGGGCTGCTGAATGGTAACAGCTAAGAACCCCCTGAGGTCAGGGTAGATTAGTAACCCTACACTCCCTTGTTGACGTGGCCTTGCACACATCACATTGTTTCATTTGGATGTGCTCCCTACTTCACCATTTCCACTGAGAGCCACCCAGATAATTTCACAGCTCATAGAAAAAGCCCCGCTCTCGCAATCATGGGAACCACTGCGCGAACACTGTCCCCTTTATATAAAACCTCCAAAATGAATTCTGCACACATTGCTTTCTGGGTTTGTCATCTGTAAATTTGGAAGTCAAGCCTGGTTTTATAATCATGGGAAGAATGAGCTGGCTGCTGTATCAGAACCCAGAGTGCACCTGCAAACAAACCTGTTTCTGCCATTCACGACTGCCGCACAGCATAAACAGTGAATGCTTATAAAACACTTCACTTTAGATTTTCTAATAAAATGTTGTGTTTCTGACGTGATAACCTCTTCCTTCTGTCTGTGATTGTTTTGTGAGGTGTGCCTGCAACACTCCAGCTCTGTTCCAAGTCATTTATTGTTGCAAAAAGCACCACATGACAACAAGAAGTTGTCACTGAACACAAACAGAAGAAAGCAAATAAGTTGGAACTACAAAACTCCATCATTAACTTTATTTTTTGGGGCTCGAGTACCTAAAATATCTTCTCACACACGCACAAGCTTTGTCTTCAACCACTAGTTATACAACACCTGATTGTGCCACGGATACTAAAGCACATAATTGCTCTCAGCTTCATTATTATTTCAACCACTGCCAATCACAGCCATTTACTGGAAGCCCAGATTTCAATTAGCCTGGTTCTAATCCTCAGTAATTAAGCCAGCTGACCTTAACACCGGATCCCTCCTGTCAGTCAGTCAGTCAGTCAGTCAGTCAGTCACCGGAGCTGTGTCTTTAGAGAGCCAGAGGGGAGGCATGGAGACATGACTGACAAGACCGCATGTGTGTTTGAGTGCTTTTGTTTAAGTGTGTGTGTGTGTATTTGTGTGGGTACATTTGGACTGACAGTCTATCGGGGACTATTAGCTGCTCCCAGGTGGCCTTTTATTCATCCACAACACAATGAGTCCTCAGAGGAACAGAAAGAGGCTAATCACTATATAAAGGCTGACTGTTTTAGATTGAGGATACGTTTGTATGTCTCTATGTGAGTGTGTGTGCGCTTGAGTGGTTATGGTCTTGATAAGGGAAAAAAACCTGGAAATGAGTGTATTCATCCATCAAGAGTAAAACAAAAATCAAAAATAGACACACACACACACAAAAGTAAGCATGCCTGCTTGCACTCAGATGGACAAGTGCACAAACACGCACAAAGACGACCATGTGAGACAGGAAAAATTCTGGATGGATGGAGCGGAACAGCACAGAAGATGCAAAGAGTGGTCTGATGTGAATAATTTAGAGGCTGCTGTGTAGTAGACGTAAGAGCATGTGGAGAGACAGAATGAGCGAGAGCTTGGGAAAAGGAGGAATGCTTGAAAAGATAAAGAGAGGAAAGGGAAAGAGTAAAAGTAGCAGGGATGGACTTGGAAACAAACAAAAACAAGTATAAGAGAAACGGGAAGAACTGCAAACTATCCTATCACCCATCAGACAGACAAGAGGGACACAGAGAGAAAGAGAAAGACAGAAGGGGAGAGAAAGCATGAGAAGACAGAACAATAGGCTGCATGTCCCTTCCCCATGAGCATGTACTGTAAAGGCAGGCAATGTGATTATCCACACTTGAGCAACTTCACTCGCTAAGACACTCTTGAGCTTCAAACAACTGGTACATAATGTTCTCCTAATGGACTCCACTAACACTAACATCACTATCTGCATTAATGGACTCTTGCGAACACTAAACCGTCTACTGCAGCGGATCCAGGCTCACACTTGAATATATAGCCGCATGCGAAGAATCCCCCAAGCCTCCAATTTCCATCCATTCAGTCAGCCATCCATTAGTTACACCCACTTTATCCTGTTATTCTGGGTTACAAACAGGAATAGTCATTTGCAAATCATTGTCACTAAATTATCAGAGGAGCAGTTAACCATTGCAACTATTTCTTTTTAAATAGTTCTTCAATTAGTTAGTTAAGAAAACCTGGAAAAAACAATGATTGTTTAAAAAATAAATAAATAAATAAATAAATAAATAAATAAATATATATGTATGTATATATATATATATATATATATATATATATATATATATATATATATTTGCATGAACATATTTTCAGCCTTATTGCCACAGGTGTATAAAATCAAGCACATGGGCATGGAGCCTGCCTTTACAAAGATTTGCAAAAGAATATATACCGTTGTTCTAAAGAGGTCACTGGATTCATTGGTACTGTAATAAGATACTACTATTGCAACAAGTCAGTCTCCTAGATATTCCAAAATCAACTGTAAGTGGTTTTATTGGATAGTGGAAGCGCTTAGGAAACACCGCAACTCAGTTTTGAAGTGGCAGGTCATTTAACACTTTGGTAACTTAATAATTTAAGAGCTCCAAACCTCCTCTGGGATTAACATCAGTACAAAAACTGTGAATCAGGAGCTTTATGGCATGGGTTTCCATGGCTGAGCAGCTCCTGTGGGGACAATGTGCAGATGGTCCAGCATTTTTGTCCTTATAGTTATTAAGCTAGGGAAGAATCTTCTTGCAGGGCAGCATGGTGGTGCGATGGTTAACACTGTTGCCTTACAGCAAGAAGTTTCCTAGGTTTGATTTTCACCATCTGGCCTTTTTCTGTGGAGTTTGCATTTTCTCCCCATGTATGGTTCTCTCCGGGTACTCCGGCTTACTCCCACAGTCCAAACACATGCAGTTAGTGGGGTTAGATTAATTGGTGATACTGAATTGCCCACAGTTGTGAATGTGAGTGCGAACTGTTGTCCGTCTGTCTGTGTTAGCCATGCAACAGACTGGCGACCTGTCCAGTGTGTACCCCGCCTCTCGCTCTCTGGCCGCTGGGGGGACTGGAGCCTATCCCAGCTACCAGGTTGGTTGAATGGATGGAGAATTTTTTGGCATAGAAGTATTACTAGGAACAAAAGGATGGGTTTTTAAACAGGGCCAATCAATCCAGTAAAAAGCCACTGAAAAGCTGTTGAAAAGATGATTTTTGCAGAAGTCTAAATGACACTGACATTCAGTTAAAAATGAAACCCTTGTTTCTTTAGGTTATTGAAAAAATTTGGTTGAAAAGTGAAAAGAGCTCCTTTCAGTTTTGAAAGATGAGGAGCAGGAGATTCAGACCCACACGCCTCTCACTGTGAGGCAAACTTCTTAACCACTGAAGTCTCTCTCTCACACACACACACACACACACATGTATATAAATTGCATAATATACTTCAGCATTCCCCTTCCCGCAACCCTGAAATGGATAAGCAGAAGAGAATAGATGGATTGATGGATGAACTACTAGTCTGCATACCTAGAGTGGACGGCGCGTTGCTGCCTGATCAATTCACAATCAAATGAAATGGCACAGCTAGGTGTGATGCAGACGCTTACTAGACTACTACCAAATTTGGTCGTTTTTAGATGTCTTTCTAAACTCCTGAAAAGACAAATGCTTTTGTTTTTCTTCAACAAAAATTCTCATGTTGCCCTCAAAGGTTCACTCTGAGCCAGGAAAACCCCATTTGTTATGAAATAAAGTGTGTCATAAACAATTTATTAGCTGTTTATGTACAGATTATAAACGCCACCTAAGATGTGAGACAGCTGGATGGAAAAACTGTGTGGGGGTGTTCACACTGACCTCGTAACACAGTGAGTCTGGCAGTGGCAGTAATCTCTCCTGCAGAGCTGGAGGCGTGACATTCATAAACTGCCTCGTCTCTGGGGGTCCTCAGCGGCTGGATCCTCAGGACTGAGCCGGATCCATCATCAAACTCTATAACCTGTTAGTGGGGGAATATGTTAAAGCGGCTAAAATTTCTATTTCTATTATAGATTGGAGAATGCGCAAGGTCAAAAACTTCCTTAATGAAGGAGTGCATGATGTGCAGTTCTCAAAATTCAGTGGCAGCAAATTTGTTTGGCTCATTTGTATTTGCAAAGGAAAAGGTTTTTAAGGCTGAATCCAAAGTATGAGGTCATTGAAAACACAGCTTAAAACAGATCTCAGGTTTGGAGAAAAGCAAAGAACTTACACTTGAATATCTCTCATGTTCTTTTTCACATGTAATGACCGGATTTTTCAGATCTGCTGGACTGCACATTATAACTGCTGTTGCATAAGTCTAATACATGCATGTAATTGATCTGGATTCTGAATTCTGGGAATGTTTCCACTGACTGAAATCCAATAAAAATAAATCCCACAACAAGTCCTGACCTACAGGACGTCAATGGGAAATATACAGCAGGTAGCCCAAATGTTATATAGTCTGGATTAAAAATAAAATATCTCCTCGAGTGATTTACTCATGAACAGGAAGACACGGAGGTGAACTTAAACCTGGAAGGAAACTCCACTTATTAAAGTGGAAAAGCACCCTGAGCTCAGGGTGACACTGGCTGAGCAGGACCAAGGCTGATTCAACATCTCCATCTAAGAGTAACTTGTGGGGTGGGGAAATAAAGCAAAGGTTAGAGCCTACGGGAAACTAATAAGGCTGATCATATAAGAATCTCATATAGTGTAGCCCCAGGCATCAACTGACATATGAAAAAGTTGAAGCATTCCAGACATCTGTATGATAGTGGGAGTATAAAAAAAACAGGTCAAATTGACAGTTTTTGTTGTATGCAAACAGATGTATGCATTGGATGATATGTACATACATATATATATATATATATATATATATATATATATGTATACACAATTCCAATTTATTTTTAATGGGGACAGACGACACCAACAGTTGCCTCAAGGTACTTTATGCTGCAAGACCCTACATTACTGCAGAGAAAACCCCACCAATCAGATGATGCCATAATAATAGCGAAGGGCACTCATTATACAGCTACATGTCAATTTTTGTACAAATAGCACACCTTTCTCCCAGTGGGGAATCTAGTGTGTCATGAACTAGTCCTGTTATATTTAGACAACGAGTGAGTCAGTAGCTTTTACAATAGAAGTGCTCTGACGCTCTGGAATTATACTTGTTCATGAATACGTTTCTTAAATAATTGATCGTTTGCTCTGTTAAAATGTCAGGAAATTTAAAGAATGTTTAGACAGTTTTCAGGAGGCCGGTGTGACTTCATCAGCTATTATTCTTTTTCTCATCAAACAGTCCAACATCAAAGGGTTTTGTTACATAAGACAAAAAAAAAAAAAAAAAATCCTCCCTGTCAGCCGGCTGGGACTGTAATGTTTGGCATCTGTGCTTACAAAGTTTTTTAGAGGAATAGTTTTGGGAATATCCTTTTTCGCTTTCATACTATGTTGTATGACAGCATAAACAGCTAACCTGGCATTATTTAAAGATTATAAACTGACCTATTAATATTTGACATCTCAGTATAAACAATAAACTATAAAAATTACACATTATCTTCTGGTTCCTCTTCTATTTTCCACAATTCTTATTAGTACTTTGAACAATTAAGTGATTACGAGAACAAGTGAAAATGATTTCAGCTGATTGCCAATTATATCAGTGCTTTTTACAGCTATATTTAAGGAGCAGAAGTAGCGAAGGTAGATTAGTTGAAATACCTCACGTCAGAGAGGTGAAGAGGTGAGTGCAGGGAGAGTGGGTGGAGACGAGTGTTGCGGATGATTTGTGACAGAAGGATAGCAGCAAGAGTGAATCGGAAGGATTACAAGATGGTAGTGAGACCTGCTGTGATGTATGTTTGGCAGAGTTGAAGATGCAAAGATTTTCGATGGGAGTGACTAGAATGGACAAGGTTAGAAATGATGAATATATCAGAGGGACAGCTATAGAGAGGAAGGATGGTGGTGAATATTAGACACACGGTGTTGAAGATGGAGCTCTCAGGCAGGAGGAAAAGAGGTAGACCACAGAGAAGCTTCATGGATGTAGTGAAGGAGGATGCTAGGGATGGGGTGAGATGGAGGCAGATGGTCTGCCATGGTGAACATCCCAAAGCAGTTTTTTTCCTAAAAAAAAAAACATCGTGGGCTGTGGGAAAAATTATAAAGAAAACAAGACAGGAAAATGCTAACAAGAACTGACAGTAGCAGCAGTCATCTTGCCTCAGTGCTCTGTGTGGCCACTCACTGCAAACACAGCTGCTTCCACGCAGCCAATAAATCTCTGTTGTTGGACACTAATCTATTTTCTTTCACAGCACTTCACCATGGGAAAAAGTTAGTTAATGTTACAGGAGACACAAAGTTTCAAATCCCATTAGTATCTCAGCTTCTTTACCTCAAATCGCTGGTTGCTGACTTTTTTGCCTTTCTTGTTCCAGACAATCTTGGGCTGTGGATCTCCTGTGGCCTGGCACACAAAGGAAGCGACTCCCCCCTGGACTCCTGTCTGGTCCTCTGGGGTTCGTGTGAATCTAGGAGGTGCTGTATGGGAAAAAAATAAATCAAACATCAGGTTCACACCGACCGTGTTCCTCTGTGTGGATGCACATCCACATGCCGGAAAGCAAAACGATAAGTTGTGACAGATAGTTACAATCTTGATAGAATTTGCACCACTACTATTTGCAGGCACTCCTATAAATATTCTCTAATAGATTATTATGTTTTTTCCTGTTCTCTGCTTTGTTGTTTAGCACCCAAATATCACTTCATATAAAACCACAAACTTCTGCTTACACATCAGTAACAGTTAAAGTGTGATTGTGATCTGTGCTGCACTTAAACAGAGTGTGAAAGAGGGACACCAGCTGTGTATGTGTTATGCAGTTTAAGGAGGAAAAATTAAGGACAATGATGCAGCCTGGAAACGATTTCAACAATCCAATTGTGTGTGTGTGTGTGTGTGTGTGTGTGTGTGTGTGTGTGTGTGTGTGTGTGTGTGTGTGTGTGTGTATAATGTCAGCTACTTCTTGAAGTAGCTCTACACCTTCAGCACATCTTTCTGTTGGATGTTCACGAGGTTGGCTTTGTCTGTGCGTGTGTCCTTTTTTTTCTGTACATGTGTGTGTGTGTACGTTCCGCCATGTTTTTCCCTCTGTCCCTGTACCACCAAAGAAGCTTAATATTTCTGTGCCATAAAGGATTTATGAAGACTTACTCCTGACATGACCACTAAAGCCCCTCGTTCCAGGGACGCCAACAATATCATAACCGCAGCCTCCGCTGGATTGTGACATCATGACATCAAATAGATTCGGCACGTCAGTCACGGCACGTCACCACCAGCTTGCCTAATGGCATTCCAGCCAAACCAGAAAATCCCTACTTAAGGGCTTACCGCCAACCGCCCTGACAAAGGGAGAGAAATTGCTTTTTGCTGTTTAAAAGGAGGGAGGGAGTAAGGGAGAAAAGCTAAGCTCTTCAGAAAAGAGAAGGAAACAGAGAGAGAGAGAGTGAGTGTGTGTGTGAAAGAGTGGGGAGAAATGAACAGAGGAGTGAATGAGATAAAAGGAACGAGTGAGAGAGACAGATGGAGAGCAGCAGAGGGAGCGAGCAAGACACCGAGGGGTGAGACGGAGAGCGAGCGAGCCAGATGTACTGGCAAACATAGCCGGAGAGCCCCAAGCTGCCCAATCACCTCTACACCTCACTGGCTCGCAGCCAAATCTACCTCAATGGCTGACTAAAACAACGTGTGTGTGTGTGCATGTGCATCTGTGTCAGAATGCCACAAAAAGGTAACGTGTGCATGTTTCCGGGTTCTTCTTCATCCTCCGTGCCACATTACATGCAAACCACATGTTTCGGGTTACGATTAGGCTACTAAATGCTTATCGACAGGCTCGAGGTGACTGACAAAAAAAAATTGACAATCTATTAGTCGTTTATTTATTTCAGTCAGCTGCGGGGCAAGAAATACCTTCATCGGGCCAAGCTTTTAAAATAAGAAAACTTACATGTTTACCAGGAGGATCTGCATGTAAAACAAACAAATAAACCAAAAAAATTTAAAAAAAAATTTTTTTTAGTATCTTAGTTGACAAATCAGTCAAGCAGAAAACCAGTCTGCAGATTAACAGAGAACAGAAATAATGACCTGCCTGCAGCCATAACATGTAAAGTATGTGCAACATTTTTTGCGTGTGTCATTATAATGCATGTGTGTGTGTGATGCATGAGCGAGTAGATGGGTGTGTCCCTCTGAGAGAGAGAGAGCATGGGAGAAAGAGAAAGAATTGAAGAGCAGGAGAATCTCTCTCTTAATCCTCTTGCTAATCTCTCCCCCACAAAACAAATGAAAAGTGTAAAGCCAGCAGGGCCATACTAAAAGGCACGGTAGATCTTTCCAATTGCTTTTTTTTTTATCTATCCCCCTCTTTTTTTTTACCCACCCTAACCCTGATCATTCTCTTCATATATCTCGTGTTTAATTGTCTTACGTTATGCTTTGCCTCTCTATCTCTCTACCCCATCCCAGTTTTTTTAACCACTGAATCCCTTCTTTCTCCCGCTTCACAGCTGCTCTCCTTCCTCCATCTTTCATCCTCCTCCTTGTTACTCTTTCCCCATCTCCTCCCTCCATCTCTGGGGTGTTACATAAGTCTTCCTGTCACATTGACTGACTTTATGAAGGGGAGGTGGGGTTCCAACCGTATGCTCCACACTTCTCCCTACTCTCTCCTCGCAATTCTCCATCTCTTCTCTCCTCCCCTCTCTTTATTGGCTCTCATCCTTATTCTCTTTTCTTTGATTTCCCTTTCAGTTACTTCACTGTCTTTTCTCTGAATTCATCTTCTCTGTTCTCCTCCTCTGGTTTCCTCCCTCTGGGTGTCCTAACTGGTCTGTCTTTTGCCTTGATCATCAGGGGTTTTTTTTGTGACTGTGCCACTTGGTGGGATTAAGCACTGACATCTGGGCCAAAGGAGGGAAGCTGAAACTCAAAAGGAAACTTAAATATTTGTACATGTTTTCAGGAGGGACAGAATATGTACAGGTTCATTGTTTGGTGATATAGATGGACTCGGAAAAATGAAGAACAATTACAGCGAGAAGGTGCTCATGAATGTTACCATATGTTACCACATTTCCTCACACCATCCTTCAATGTGATCCAAGATGGAAGTGAAGGAAAACTACTAAGTGGTCCACAGAGAGAGATTTAGAGGGAATTAGACGGTGCCAATCTTTTCACTCTGGTGTGTGTGTGTGGGGTGGAAGAAGGGTGGCCTACATAGCAATCCATATAGTGGGACCTAATCTACACAACAGATTGCAGAAATGACTCCTGAAATCAGCTCCTGTCCCTGCACCACTTCTGAGTCACGGCTGAAGATCTACAGTAAACAAAAAGATAATCTTCAGATCTTCCCTGTAATTAAAAATAAAAGAAACATAAGAATTTGGGTACCACCAAATAGAACTAAAGATTTATAACCTGAATAATCTTCACACATGCTTTCACATTTAGACATTGTCTTTTCCGTCCAATTTTTAGTTTTAATTTTGTAAATGGTGACAAATATTATGCTGTTTTGGAATTAACTACAATGGGGTGATGGGGGATCAGTGAAGAAGCACTTTGAAAAGACAAATAGCCAGACTAAAGGAAGCTAATGGCACCGTGTAGGAGACTACGGGGGCATATTATAGCTGGCAGATGCTGTCTTAACCCTAGAGGGAGGGAGAGAGAGAGAGAGATCGGGTTTGTAAGAACAGATGCTAGCACAAACCTTTAGGGAGCATGATTTACGGATATAGTGTACTAGGATTGGGAATGTGATTAGATATAAGAATGGAGAGCTGATGTTGGGCAAGGAAAACAGATGGAAAGTAGTGGAACTTTAAAGGGTTGATAAATAAAAGTCTACTTTTATTGCGCAGAGAAATTCATGAATATGTGCTGAGTAATGAACAACGACTGAAATGTATATTTTATTCTCAAGACTCATGCATTTGATTACAATGAAGATTAAGGAAACCTAGGAGGAGTGATACATTCATTTGATTACATTTTCTACTAAAAGTAACCCTTAAATAGCAATATATTTTGGACAGGCTAAGGGCTCTTGACTCATTCCTACACATCTTTTAAAATGCTGCAAATTATGTGCCCTCATGTCTCATCTTGTGTGCCCGCAATCACTTAGCTGATCCGATACGAAAAAGCCATAAAGCAGACAGGCGGATCCGAACAAATCAAATCAACAAAAAGCAATGGATTGAGCAGCACGAAATGGGACTATTCTGCCTGATACTGCAGATATCAATTGGAAAAGAAAAACTAATATAAACAATATAAAAATATAGCAGGAGTAAGCTGAGTTTTCATTAGTGAAAGACTAAGGTTTCAGCTAAAAGGAGCAGACACGGAGGTCAGCTTTTCCTATGTGCTGGCTAATGTTTGGAAATGTGGATCAAATTGTTTTTAACCTTTATGATCACATCAAAATCAGGGGCATCTTCATCTACATACTCATAGATAATCCTGGGTGTCTAGTTGTGTGTGGACGTGTAATCATGCGTATGAACAGGTTATGTGAGTACTCGTGTGGGAAGTTTTGATCATGTCTAAAAACACTGACTAGATCTTACCGAGCATCTGTGCTGCACCTCAGATTCATTAGTATGTTAGGGATAAAGGGAAAAGATCAGTACCCAAAAGAGGACTGAATCAGGCTTGTCAGACAAGTTGAGGAACGAGGCCAATATAGAGGACTGAGCCAGGGCCATGATAGTCAGGCGAGAATGGGTGGGCAGCTGGCCAGAACCATAACTTAAAACACATTAACATCAAAAGGACACATTAAGAGCAAATTATCAGCTGCTCGCTTTCGTCCTGGTAATGAAATTGGATTGCTTGGGCCAATAAACACAGAGACAGCTATCATCCTTCTGTAGAACACAGAAACATTAATTGGAAATTATTTGGCAAAATGGGCAATTTCAACTTAGCAAAATTAAATTTTACACAATAAAGTGCCGTAACATTTGGAACAATTTCACATTAAAATATGATGTTATTCAGGTTGCACAAAGTTTAAGTGTCTATTTGAACCAAGCCAAAACAAAGTATTACATCTTTCTTTAAACTCAAAGCCCTGCAGTTTTTTGGGTGAATTTATTATTTGACTTATTTGACATAGATTAGGAGTTTCTGAAAACCTAGCCAGCTGATGTTAACAAGCATTAATGAAACATTGTGATTTTTACACTAATGCAGGAAAAGACAAAATGCACTTTTATTGCTGATAGTTAACGCACATCCAATTAGCATGACACTTACCCACCCAAGCTGCCGCTGGGTTTGGCTAGTGCCGAGTTAATCAGGGTTAATTTGTTAGAAACACAAGGGGAGGAATTAATCAAACAGGATCTCTTTTTATACACAGGTCATTAGAAGCACATGGGCTTCCCACTGGGTATACTACTTTACTGGGTCAGAGCTGGCTTCCCATAAAGAGGAACAGAGGGTTTTTTCAGTGCTGGTCGCACTGCATTAGTTACAGACCACTGGTCAGTTACGTTACAGCAAAGCTAACATTATCCAGGCCTCAACACAGATGAGTGCACCTGCTAAGCTAATGCTAAGACAAGGTGGTCAGATTCTGTTACTCACAGATGAGCGCACAGCTATGCTAGCTGCTAATAGCTACAGTGCCTGTGATAGCACAAAACTGAGAAGCTTCACATTTCTTCAGATTCACATGCACTGTCCTGCTCTCAGCCTATCACCTTACTCATGGTTTGACATTAATAACAATAAAGAACAAATCGAGGGATCACAAATAGTCAATTTAACAATAATTTAACAGGCTAATTTACCAGAAACAGTAAGACCCTGAATCCTAGCGTGAGCTAGTTAAAATAAAGTAACACAACTTTGATTGGCATTTTAGTTTCGTGTGTTAACGACTTTGGAAATTGTTTGTGATGTGGCCCATTTCTGTCACCTTCTGCTGCACAGATCAAAGATTTAAAATGAGCAGATGAGCATGAGGTGACACATCATCACTGAAAATGAATTTTAATACAATATAATGAATTATTTCAGAAAACATACCATGAATTATTTGGATAATGACTAAAATTACTTAAGTTGATGGATGGCATTTTCATTTAATAATGAGCTGCACACATTTCTTATAACCAATCCTTTTCTCCACTGTCGGAGCAGATTTCTGAAAACTGTTAACCCTTCTACTGTCCATGTGTCCATAAATCCATAAATCCATTACTTCCTAAAAAAATTGTATATATTGCATTTTTCATTTTTAGGATACAGGAGCAGAGGACCTAATGTAAATAGACCGCCTATTGGTCTATACTAATTTTCATTAAAAAAAAATGTATCATATATAAATGTAGGTATTAGTAAAAAATTGAAGTCAGTTTTAAAGCAAAGACTTTATCCGTTAAATAACCTGCTTTACACTTTGCTTCCTTTGATAGCTCTGAAGTAGAGCGGAGGACTGGAGGGGCATGTACTTTTTCGATTTCATGTGGAGACCAACAGTGTCGACTCAAAAGCAATGAAAGATCTTTTTTTAAGTGTTACAAAAGCTCAAACGTAAAACTAAACCATTGTGATTGTACAGAGAAGGGTTACTCACAACGAAGATAAAATTAAAAAGATGTATTATGTGTTAGATCTGCCTGTTCAGTTTATACAAAACAACTGCTGGATCTTGCTTAATACTGAATGGGGAGCTGTTAGAGTAGTCCTATAATATTCATTTATTTCTACAAAAATCTTTGTATATAGTACAAAAAAGTGTCATTGATGGCAATGACTTCTCACAAAAACTGTATGTTAATAACAAACTACAGAGAGTTTCACAAGCGTGATCATACCAGTTTAATTTCTTGGACCTCACCCAATAATGAATGACATCACTCATTTATATGTCAGCTACATACCTAAATAGGTACAAAGTTTAAATACATACATAAAGTTTGGGGCTATACTTTGAACAGTTGGACACTGTTATTGATCACTAGTGCGCCAGTCATTTGAAAATCTGAGCCTACAGAGGAATTCGGCAGCTGTCTGCATCATGGCCCAAACTGCCATGGGCAGGTGCTGACACTGTGACATTTTGAACGGACGTTAACCAGTCATGTCAACCAGGGTCGGGGCTTTACTCTCTTCTTTCAGTGAGCAAAGCGATACAAATCACAAAAGAAACAAGATCCCTTAAAGTAAATTGCTTGTATATCTTTCACGCACTTAACAAATTCTTTGGGCTCAACCCGCTGACCCTAACCTTTAGGCTAACCTGACATCTGTGACCCTGTTTCTTCACCCTGATCCAACGAATCCTGACTATAGCTGCATCCACACGTATTGGAATTTTCCACTTTAGTTTTCTAAAATATCTCTGACCATTTCCATGAAGATGAAAATGCAAAAAACGATGTCAGTTGTCATCAAGTGCATGCCAAAGCAACAGGTGGCAAAATAACCTCAACTGTGTCGAAATGTCAGCGATTCAGGAGCCTGAAAAAATACTGAACACGCAGTCTGCTAACAAAAAAGGAGATAAAGGCACAAACATTTGATGTTGGAAAGCAAAATCTTCACCCTGGTTTTTCAAAATCTCCTTTCTCAGTGACCTAAAATAAAATGTATGTGGACGAAATGTCAAAACGGAGGAAAAGCTATGTGTGTGTGTGATTTACAAAATAAGCAATGCAAAAATGTAAAAACTATTTAACACTATTTAAGGTGTAGCTTAGTGTACAGGTGTGGGGACTGTGAAATCTGTCCCCATACATGGTCGCTGTTCTTGCAGTTGACGAAAGTGTGTGAAGAAAGTAAGAAAAGCTAGCTCTGCCGTCACTGTAGCATTCTGAGCCAACCATCTCTCACATTAAGCTCATCCAAAAGGCCAAGTGAATGCTGGCAATGGCAATGTGTTCAGAGGGTGACGGGTCAATCAGTCACCACATGAGCAAGTTCTTTGTTTCCAGTGTTGTGCACTTGTCTAATATGAATGAAAAGATTATTTTTTCTAGTAAAAAACAACAAGAACAAAAAGACTTAGGAGTTTATTGAGTTTATACAAAAAGCTTTCAGAATAGATAAATCGGAGAAGAGTTTCACATTACTGAAATCTTCCTGAGGCATAATCTTAAAAAACTCTTGCTTGGTTTCAAAATGTACAGTCCTCTTACGAAAGCACATGGCTGCGACTCGATAATGCCATCCCTACTGTAAGCCTCTGAAACATGAGCTGTTTCTTTGTGTTGTGTTTCACATACTGCGGGCTGGAGTTTTCACTGATACATCCAAGCCACACGGGGAAGCATGGCAACTCGGTGGTTTTTGGGGGCAAATGCAGGCCAGCAGAAAGAAACCCTGTTGTTGTTTTGTTCCCGCTCACCCTGAATGATACGAGAGAGATGGAGTTTCTTGTATCTCGATGCGTATGTGTGGCAGTGGCCTAGATTGTGACAGGATCATGGCATTACTCTTAATCCACCAGATAGATGTCATATACATGCACGCGCACAGAAACACCGAGAAAGAAATGTGTGTGTGTGTGTGTGGGGGGGTGGAGAGTAAAAGAGGGTGAATTAAAAAAATAAAAACATGAAATCACATATGCAAGCTCAGTGCACTGCTTGCACAGTCGTACCAGTGCTTGTGTGCAGAATGCACATATGGTGAAGTCATGCAAGGTTTCCAGCTATGCACATGGGATACTGTTCCATTTGATTGCGTCATAACACTCTAGTGTAACTATACAAGTAACTTGGGTGTCGAGCAAGGGCGTCGATGTCATCGGGATTTCTAGAATTTAGTAACATTTTATGCCACATATCATAAAAAAATGTGGCCTCTTTTTTGAGAAAACCCTATTATTCTTCAAATGTATTTCATTCATTCTGCATTAAGTTTGAGGAGAGATAAGCACAACTGAAAGCAATTTTTTAGAGGGGATTTAACATTTCAAAACATGTCGCCACATTATGAAGACCAAAGATGTCAGTGTGTCCCAGCACCCCCTGTTTGAATCCTCGGAATTCAAATCTCAGAGTCCCTACTGTTGATATTAAAAGAAGCTCTGAATGTCATACACAATGAGATAAAAAGAGGAAGAAGCATCCCACCGCCCCCTTTCAAGCCCTCTGTCCCTCCTTTCTCACCAGATTACATGGATGTGCTGAGAGGAGGCAGAGAGCGAGCGCGAAAAGAGCAATGGAGAAAGTCACAACGAATGAGATGAGGGCAGGAGAAAAGAAAAACAGACAGAGAAGGCAAAGTATGAATCCTTTCCCCTCTTGTCGCATCTGTGCTGCTCCCGGAACTCTCATAGAGGAACTGTGGGAGCATCATTGTTTTGATGGATGACTGGGCCTTAACTGGCCGACCCTGGAACTTACACGTGGGACAAGAGGGCAGGAGGCTGAAAGGAAAACAAGAGTGGTTTGCGGATATGTGTGCGTGTGTGTGCTATAACTGTGCTCTGGGTGACTGTGTACTTTTAAAACATTGCAGGATGGAAATGGCTGACTGAAGCCTGCACTTGTGTGTCATTACAGCAGCTTTGTGCATATGTATGCCTGCTTTAGAAGGTGGTGATGAAAAATGTGCTGTATTGTATAACCACAAGCTTGCTTGGAACTACGCTCCATTCTCCTTCCAACAAACAGCTACGCATGCTTCATGTATTATATACTTATGCAACAAGCATTTCAAAACAAATACACGCAATGAAATTTCCACTAGATACCATTTTGACTGAAAAAGTATAACTCCTGGATGTTTAAAAGACCCATAAAGCTTGACTAGCAGCCTTTTTCTCTTACATTATTCCCTTTCTGAGTACTCCCTGAGTCTTTTAGTACTCCCACATTCCTCTTATGCCTTAATGTCTTTTATGCTTAGTCTCAACTCAGACCGGAGCATTTCATCATCTCTGCTATAAGATTCTCATTGCTAATTGTCAACCTGAATAGTCAGACCTGGCCATGTCTCTCTCTCAAAAACTCTGGATATATTTCCAGGCACATCAACTTAACACGACGTTTTTGGATTCCAAAACCTCCAGAGCCACGTTTGTCCCTCTCAACAGCTCCCTGTGGTCTGTCAATCTATACAGCCTCCAGTTATTTAAAAAAAGTGTAGCCTAAAAACCAATAAATGAAAACAGAGAAAACAAAAATTGTTTGACACCTATGACACCTAAAAATTGTGTCATAACCTAATCATAACCTGATCTATTACCTTGTGTGTTTGCCACTTAATTCGGTAGAACCTCAACAGCTGTGTTTAACATGGATGTATACATATTAACGGCTCTTTTAGTTTCCAAATCCAAAAAAAAGAGGAGAAAAATTGAGAATTCTGTGGCTCTGCGGCTGGATTTTACTCCAAATTTAACTGAAACTGGCTTTTTTTAAGCTTTTGTTATTAGCCTGCGATATATTTTATTTATTATCAGAGAAGGCTGCTTTTATTTTTTTTATTGGCACAAATAGATAGAACTGACCTTCCTGAATATCACAAATATTCAGTTTTGTTGGTAATGAAAAAACTTGCAACACTGAAATGTAGCTTTTTTGGTTCCCCAATTTCATAAATGCAGATGAAAATGCTCATTTAAAGTACCCAAAATTTTGTGAACAATTACTGGAGACAAGAAACACCTGGTAAAGATTTCTATTATTTACACTTATTAATAATGTTGGTAGGCTATTTTACACTTAACATGCAATGACATGTTCTTCATAAGATCAAATATGTGTCTCAGTACAGATTTTTGTACAGATTTGATCTTGTAAATTCATTCAGTTATACAAGCTAAGCTTAAACTATTGGTAAATTAGCTCATGCTTAAGAAAATGAATCACCAACTATCTGGTAATCATTAGAGCACAAGTTAAAAAAAAATCTAAATTTGAAAATTCCAAAATGGACTATTAATAAACTAATTGTCTTTCAGTTTTAATTTAGCCTGTGGTTACACATAATAAGCATTTTGATGACATCATCTTAGGCTGTGGGAAAATCCATCCTTTTATAAACCAGATGATTAAACAAACAAACAAACAAACAATAAATAAATAAATAAATAAATAAATGAATTTTTTGTTCAGTAACAATGAAAGTAACGATTTGCAGTAATTGCAGCTGTAGTTTCAGCCAGGATGTGACTATACCCAGTATGCTAATGTGCATGTAAACTTCCTTGATAAATATATCGGATGAGGATTGGATGATGTGATGAGCCACGGGGATCACACATGGATACACACAAACACACACACACATGCACATGGTATAATCACAATTACACAAGCAGTAGGGAAATTATCTGATTTGCCATATGTGGTCTGTCTATCCATGCCAAGTAATACTGGGATGGACAAAAACATCTGGCCTTGTATCAAACCTGCTACCAAACATACAGTCATGCACAGATGTACAAACTCACACAAACACACACACACACGTATAGTAGGGATGTGATATCTGGAATAGTGGTCTATGAAACACAAACAGCTATATATAACATACATAATATATACAATTAGCTTAAGCAATGAAGCAATGAATCACAAGGTACAATAAATTACAGCAACAGTTTATAAAAAAGCATTTTATTATATTTTTTACACTCTACATACTTTGGAGGTTTGTTGTCACGTGCATCTTGAAGAACCTCAAGTAATCTCAGAGTAGCTAAATGTTAATGAGATCAGGGCTCTGTTGAGTCCATGGCATCTACTGCAGATCTGTTTGTTCTGCTTTCATGACTCTGGCTGTTTGTTTGGTTTCATCAGAATAGACCAAATTAAATTCAGACTCCTCAATGTACACAAATCCAAACATATAATGGCCATAAACCTCTGCACAATATTATATACGTGCATGTGTGTGTGGCTGTGTCTGCAGTAGTGCAGAGTGTGAAAGCACTCACTGTCAGCATCAGCGAGGAAGAGGAAGCTGAGGAGGAGCAGGCCTGGACAGGAGTGCATCATGGGATATGTCGACACATGCATGCTGTATCAGCCGTGAGCTCACTGCCTCACTGTACAACAGGACAATAGAAACAGGCTCTCACAACCTGGGGAGAGAATCAGGGAGTCAGAGAAAGAAAGAAAAGGAAACAGAGTTATTACAGAAAGTCCAATTTTTAGAGAATTTCAGACATTATATCAACTGTGGGTACACACACACACACACACACACCAACACATACACGTACACGGGCACACACAGACTTGAAGTGTGTGAGTTCCCTCTGGGCCTCACACTCCAGTTATGCAGCTGCCTCTCCCCTTCTCGCTTCATTAGGACCATACACTCATTGCCAGAGGTGTGTTTTGATGTGTGTGCACTTGTGTGTGTGTTTGAGAGAGAGAGAGAGAGAGAGAGTTGACTAAGTAGCTGATGAATTTCAACTTATGGCAAACATTTGGCATTAAAAAATCAGCGACTTCTGAAGTTCAGTTATGCTTTTTTTTTTTTTTTTTTAAATCTCCCAAGACAGCAATGGTCTGAGTTTTTCTGCTTTATTTTTTTTTGCCCATTATATAATCTACAAAGCTTTAAAGTACTACAAAGTACTTCAGTAATGGATTTCTTCCAAATGTGCATCATATCGTCATGATTTGAAATTGATAAAAAAGGAATGACTGGCTTTAAGATGGAGGGGTGGAAGGCTAGAGCAAGGGATTGATGGATGATGGGCAGATTAAAGTGGGAGGAGACTGACTAGTGTTATCTGCTGGCTATGTTGCACACAGTGTTGGATCAACATACAGCTCAATGTCTCTATCCCTTCATCTTAAGCCTCCTTCCTTCCTTACACTCTGTCAGGTCCTTTCCTGCTTTTAAAGTCTTTAGTCTCCAAAACGTTCCCTCGTCACTTCCTCATATCCTTTCTCTTTAACTTACGTTCCTTCCCTTTTCCTGTCATTTGCTATTACGCTCTCCCTTGCATCATCCTTTCTCCTTTCCATCAGTCGATTTTTTTTTGTATTATTCCTAACTCTCTGTCCCTCTAACTGTCTGTCTGTCTGTCTGTCTGTCTTTGTGCCATCTGCAGCGCCTGGTGTGAGTGTTTGGCATTAGAAGAGACAGGCGTCAGTCTGTGTGTCAGAAATCTCACAGCTCAAATCACATGACACAATGAGACATGGCAGATCACTGCTGCTGTCCAGAAGCTGACGGTGTTGAATGAGAGACACTGAAAGTGAGCAGAAGCAGGAGAGCAGGATAGGCCTGCGCTGTAGTGTACATGCGAGCATATGTGCGGGTTCATGCTCACGCTGCTTTACGTGAATCCCTGTGTTCGCTAACTCTGACTGCAGGTACCTGTAACTGAACTGTTTCTGTGTGCATCTACATATGCATCTGTGCGCGCCTGCAGCTGTGTGACTGAGAGGGTATGTGCATGTGTTTGTGTGCCTTCCAAAACTGGACAGATTCATCAGCGACGGCAGCAGCAGTCTTAATCCCCTCCACTCGTGAACAAGCCATCTGATTAAAAAAAGACAAGGGGGGTGGGGTGGAAGACTGGAACCCAGAGCTCTTTGCATCCCTGCAGCTAAGGCAGCAAACAACTAAAACCCTCGCTGGATTTTCCACTTGGTTTGGTTTGGAACAATTGCTTTGGGATAACCTAGATCTCTCCCTGCACAAATTAAGTCCTGCACTGATTTACACTACTCTAGTACAGTATGGCCGGGCACAATACTTATTGGGTTTCTTGAGGATCTACCCAAAAGAAAAACACGTTTTTTTGTGTGTTCTTACTAATTAATTCACAAGTTATTTTGTTATTAGCTGTAAAAATGGCTCTCAATTACACAAACTCTACTTATTGTACTAATTTCAGGGTGACTGCTGTTGTCATTCTAAATGCATACTCATAACAGAAGGAGCATTCTTGACAGAGCATTCATATGCACATTTGTGTAATTAAGTCTAATTTCCAGAAAATTCAATATTGGTAAAGATGGATCTTTTTTTTATGTGTGTGTGTGCCGTGTATGCCCACTAATCACTGCAGCTTATTCACTGTCACTGGAAAAGCCTGCATTATTTAGTAACTCACTTCACAGCGTGTCACGTTAATTAAAGAGCTAACTCGGGGTGGTTTAGGGGGTGGCAGTGATGGAGGTAGTGATAAATAAAAAGATATGAGAAAAGGTGTGTGGAGAGAGGAGAAATAAAAGAGGAGCGGTAAACAGACAAGAAGGGAACCCGTAATGGAAAAAAGACAAAAGGAAGATAACCTGAGCCCAAAATACAAACTTACACACACACACACACACACACACACACACACACACACACACACACACACGGACAATCATACACACACAGCCAGGTAGTCACCAGATTGTCATCTGGTGGCTGTTGTTGTTAGTATTACTGACGGCCTAACAGAAAGCTTCCCTCTATGCCCGAGCTTCTGCTGCTGCTGTAGATCACAGTCGGCCCTAAGCCATTCACTTACATTAGTCCCTATCACTCAATTATACACTGTCTGTCTGCCTGGGCCTGCAGCTATCTGTTACACTTATCGCCGGAATAGCTTCTGACAGAACAAAGACTAACTGAAGAGTGGCAGACCGGCTTATGCTTCTACGTCCGGTACAGACGGACGGACGTAGAAAAGTGAACAGGATTAGAAAATATGTCCACAGCCTTGTTTCAGTAATAATAATAATAATCAAGAAAACATATTAGAAAAAACAAGGTTAAATTCATTTAAGTGCTATTTATAGCATTAATTTTAATCTATTGCATTCTTCCAGTTGTTACAGAGTCAATTTATAACGGAAACAATTCATTAAGAGATCAAAAGTTGAGAGCTGAGGAAGTGCAAGTCAAAAGGAAAAAAAAACAAATTAAAAGAAAGTGAAAATCTGATCCAAAAACGGAAAGAAAAGGAAAAGAAAGTGTGGGCGGATGATGAGAGAGAGGAGGGGAGACTACAAAGCGAGAGCCTAGTACAGCTGGAAGGGATGCTGAGAAAGATAGAGACAAAGACAAAAGACAGATCCTAAAAAGCATAGCTTAAGGCAAACCGTGTGCCACGGAAGAGAACACTGAGAATCCTAATTTGATTTGATATTCCAAAAGCTGAGCCACCAAATGCAATTAGACATACTAATTAACTTATTCTATTTGCCCTGTTGAAATGGTGGCAGACTGACAGAAATGTCAATGAAGAGACAATTTGTGTTTGTTGCATCATAGCGCCGCACGAGAAAAAACAAGATAAGCTAAGTGGCAACAGCAAGGTTTTTGTTGCACTCCTCAGCAGCGAGCTCAAGTTTTCTCAAAGACCATATTTTGATTATCTCGGGCTGCTTTCACACATGCAGTAAGTTTTATGGATCAGCTCATACGAACTCTGGAGTGAAAGGTGTCAGCTCATCCCTGGTGCTGTTAGTTTATCAAGAAAGTGATCTTACAAATGACCTGTATGAGCTCATTTGGTAACCACGGTAACACCTGGTGGTTCCTTGAAAGCACTCGTGTGGCAAAACTGGCTTTTTTTCTTCTTCTCAAGATGACTAACTTAATTCCTAAAGGACTTCAATTCTCAGCTTTTCCTCCATCTCAGTGTAGGTGGTTTTGACGGCAACATGTCGTTTGATTATTTAACAGCTCCTTAAACTAATACCACGGCTTAACGGCGAAGTTGAAGATGCTGCCTTGTCACTAACAGAGGATCTGAAAGCACTCACTGACATAGCGGATAGATAACAAGCAGTATAAAATAAGAAAAAGAAAAAAAAAGAGCAAATTGTCAAACTGTCTCCTAGAACAACAAAGAAAACACAGCTGGATATGGCTTGAAGGGAGAGTGTTTGTTTGATGTATATGACTACTGAGCATGTGCGTGCACATAAACTCATACACATGCTGATTACCAGTTATCCGTCATCTTCCCAAGTGTACACAAACAAACTCAAACAGACTCCAGAAGTACCCCCTGAGCATTTTTTTAAGAGAAATTATGATCTTTAAAGGCACAAAACTTAACGTTGCGCTGGCCCATTTTAATTGCCTCTGCAGAGGATAACTCACCCACCTTTGAGCGTTCAAGAGCAGCCGCTGTATGCAGGTAGATACATCATATGCCCGTGTGTTATTATTTGTCAGTGTGAGAAAAACACAAGACAAGAGACGGAGAAAGTGCTCTGCCGAGCCACCTCGCTGGCCTTTTCAAAAGTGACTCAGACTGTGGTATCGTGTGGGCGCTGAGACGCACAAACTGTATACATCAGCTGCATATCCCAAAGATTCAAATGCTTATATTCAATTACTGTTTTTCATTACTGATGACATTTTTTCAAAAAATTAAGGCCATCTGTGCCTTAACTTTTTTTAATGTTTTCCACATTAGCCATGCATGACAGATCAAAAACCACATAAATTTGTGAACTTGGTCGCAGTTTTTACCAAAAAACTTTAAGATGCTGCACCTCTTGCATCAACGTTTTAAGCCTGTAAATCCAAATCGGAGCAATACACTTGAAACTTGACTGCTGCCGTACTTATTGACCTCACCAGGTATAATGACGGACAAGTGAAGAGCAATAGATTTTAGATGATGAATTGAAATCACATGTATTTGTGATATTAATCTCCACATTTTCAAAATAAGCAAGCTTTACATCTCCATTTGTTTAAGAGGACATATGATTTACTTGCTCTTAAAGATAAAAAAAACACTCCAATTTCCTCAGTTCACACCATAACACACGTCAAGCACTTTAATGTGAGTACAGTGTGGAACAGTGAGCTGCTGCTCATATAGCTATATATAGCTATGAGAACAAATGACCAAATACCAGTTTTCACTGGGAAATGGAGCCCCCCAAAACTCTGAAAAGTCATTTGAGCTGGCTTTCAGGACACTGGCAGCAACAAGAAATCAATAAGACAAACTGAGAGGGGAGGAAGAGAAAATGTGATTGATTGAGATGAGGATTTAGGCTATCTGGCTGTACTCAACTTATCACTTCCCCCGGTTCACCAAACACTCTGTCCTCCTCCCCTCCCGACATGCCTCTTATCCTTTCTTTCTGCCTCCCTTTATATCTTTCTTCAGCCTGGCTGCTTCTCTCTCTGCCTCCCCTTTTCGTCTTTTCTCTCTCCTTTCGCTACCCCAAACTTTCATCCAATCCCAAACTCTCAAACAAACTATCATTTTTTTTTGCCTTTGTAAGATGGTCTCACCAACATCTTACCTCTCTTAAGGAGGACTGCAATGTCAATCAAGTGTCTTATCAGGTGGGCGAGAGGGGATTTTGGATTTTCTTGAATAAAAATAAGAGCAAATTTCATACTCAAAGAGGCAAAGAGTGCCTATTTCAGATTGCGAGACGGGCTTCTATTTCATTTCAGAACACATTTTTATTTTAATTTGCAGACATTACCCTTTTTTCCTCCCTTCTCTGTTCTGTTTCCTTGATGTTAGAATAAAAGCTTTTGAGTTGGTTCTCCCAAAAGGAAGCCTGGCCCTTTTCAGCAGCTCCTTGCGTGAAAGCAGTCTGTTCTTAACACATGAAAGATGAAAATCCATATTGCTGCGACATTGCTGAATAATGGGCAGACCTCGAGAGCGGCAAACTTCATGAGCCTGACTGGCTCAATACTGTTTAATAGCCATTTATGCATTATGGTAAACACTGTTATCACTGATGTAACAGATGACAACTCAAAGACAACATGGTTGCAATTATTTATTTCAGTCGCTCTGAAGCTGATGAATAGTTTGTTTCTATTTTTTTTTTTTTTTTTGGCCTCGGCACAATAATACATCCCACTAGCTTCACCGACTGCCTGTGGACTGTTGCCTTCAGGCAGGCGATTTGATTGCTTTAATAGCCGTTAGAGTGCTGAGCCAAAGCGAGTGCTTTTCTGATTGTCAGTCTCACAAAAAGTGCAACTATTGCTCTCCACCGCTGACCATTTATGTCACCTCTTTCTGACAGACCAAAATGCCCCAGACTGCATACAGTCTATTAGCAGGCAAGATTTTGTCATCATTTAGCCAGTGGGTGGTTCCAGTTTTCCCATTATGATTATACATTTCACCAAATAACAGGGAGGAAAAAAAGGGGGGAAATTGTGCACTAAGCAGACTGCTGAATATGGCCAGTCGACGGGTTAAGCCAGCTGTGACTAACAGACCCACTCTTGAGTTTCTATTGGACCATCTCTGGCAGCCACCCATGATATCGAGACAGCAAGAGGGAAAGAGAAGTAGACAGAGAGGAGTGGAGTGAAGTTGAGTGGATTAGCAAGAGGTGGGGGGATGACAACATGTAATTACCTATTTATCCAGCCTTTAGTGGAAGCCTCATCGAAGGCTAATTGAGCGGTGCATTAGTAAGAGGGCTGTAAAGATAGCAGCAGGGAGGGATGGAGGGAGGAACTGGGAAGAAGATGAGAGATGAGCACCAGCTGAGGGCCATGAAGGTTAAAGAGAGGGATTTCAGTGGCACACAAACCAAGAGCTGGAAGGAGACAGAGAAAGTACAGCAATGCGGTTACTTCGGTGTGGTAATTTTATGTCTGCGCCCGTGTAACTGGAGCTCCGATGCCTTATTTTAAGTAGCGGCACCACAGTGGAAACATTTCCAGCCATGTTTTACACGTATCCTGTTTTCATTAAATGTCATTTTTTTTTTAAAAAGCGCAGCAGGAGCTGTAAAAAAGAAAAAATCTTGTGATTTAAAATTCACATTAGAGCAGAAACTATAAGCCGACTAACTCATTAGTCAACTGAAAGAACTGGCAATGTCCCAGCAATGTAGTTTAGCAACTTACCAGGACACTGCACCACCGTCACCTCGGTTATAGTGTCTCTGCACACCACCTCTGAATTACACCACTTCTCATTTTCTCAATCAAGTCTTGTAAACAACAACAAAATTGTGCCGCAGTGTACTGAACACTGATATATCTGCAATGAGCCTCAGAAACAGTCAAAACGGCACTCGTGTACAGTACTTCAGAATGTAGTTATGTCATATTTTTCGTATTGTCGTGCTTCCAAGTGTGCTCATTTTGGCAACGATACCTTCCTCCGGCGGCATTCACTGTACAGCGGAAAGCCTTTATCGCTGGAGGTAAAGTGTCACATCAGAGGCAGTCATCTCTGTAATGTGTTTTAGTATATGGATGGATGGAGAGAGGATAGATCTATGGATCGATGGGCCCGCGTATGGTTATGGTGTGACTCCTGCTGCAGCCCTGTGACATGCTACACATGTCTAGCAGAACTGGATACACATCAGGGTGAACATGAGTGCTAACACAGGCACACATCCACATCCACAAACACACATACACAAATATCTATCTAGCTGCCAGGGTGACCTCTAAAAGCAGGAATATGGCAGTAATAATTTACAGCCCTTTGAACAGCTCTCACGTCAAATAAAATATGGATTTCCTCCAGAAGCGAGCTAACCCTTCTGTAACTGGACCTTTTATCCACAGCTATAACCTATCTCCCAAATCCTCTTCTTTTATATACTATCTAACCAGGGTGCTCAATAGGTTCATCAGCCTGAGAGCTCACTCAGCGCAGTCCTTTACATTCTGCTCACTTCCCCTGAGAGTCCAGTGAATGCACTTACAGTACCTGTGGTCTCAAAACATGCAACCATTCACAGAAACAGCCACTCACATGTCCAGTGGTGCTCAACAACTGAGCGAACCTCCTGTTTCCTTTTGACACTGAGGAGGACGAGGAGGAGGCGGCAGAGGAACCACGCAGCAGCTCATAAACTCTACTTCACACATTCACTGAATTCCACGGTGCACCACAAGTCAAGAGATGGCCTTCCTATTGTGAGAGAAAACCATTTTTTTCGTCAATGAGCAGGAGTGACTGCTGACTAGATAAAAGCGAGCTCCATTTGAATGTAAAAAGTCATGCTTTTTCCACGCTTCCCTCCGGCTGATTTCATGCAAAGTGGGCAAATTAAATCAAATCCTAATCTTTCCTTTTCAACTATTCATCTGTACAAGCTCAGGGAAACTTTGAAGAAGGCTGAAACCTACTGATTACTGGAAAAAACACACACACACAAAAAAAATATTCCTAGCAACAACGAAACAGAGACAAAGGGGATTTTAAAAAGTTGTAAAGAGTAACTACCCTCAAGGTCAAAGGGAGTCCAAAAATACATTTCTAGATCAATCTTCTCCAATGTCATGTTACAATGTCTGAACGAGAAGGATGGGGTTACCAAAGCTTTTTTCCTCAGATTGATTTTGGCCAGCAGAGTAGTGGGAGTACATGGGTATGACTCAAAATAACATGCAGGGAAAAGCAACGATGTGAACACCATGCGTGGATTTTTAAATAATTGTTTCTTTGAGCACGTGGCAGCATCTTGAAGGATTCTTTCCAACTATATAATCAACCATAACTATTATAATTAGGAAGGAAACATGTGCCAGAATCTTGATTATGTCTTGCATATGCTGCTGCCAATTTAAAGAAGGTAAAGAAGAGCAGAAAGACCAAGTTGCACACATGCAAAATTGCTTAATGAGGTGTTTGTTTAAACTGAGAAATAAGAAGACGCTTTGCTTCGAGCTGTGACACATGCAACATCACACATTTGTAACATGTGCCAGTTCCATTGGTTTTCTGCAGGAAAATTCAAACATGCTGGGTAACTTTCCACAACACAAGCTGCTGAGACTACAGTTTACACAAAACCTCATATTTTCCATTGGTGGTTACTTTATATGGATATGAAGTTACATAGTTTGAAAGGACAGAGGTCTGACAAATGGAGAGATGGGAGAGCAAAAAAAGACAGGAGAAAGAAGATCTGATCGCTACGAGTTAAAAAGAAAGACGGGAGAGCGAGACAGAGAGAGAGCCTGGCTATATATCGTTTGGCTCAATAATTAAGAGTGGGGACAATAAATATGTAATGGGGGCTTTTTCCACCAAGTGCGGCTGCCTCTCCTTCTTGGAGATGGGACCGCGGGGAGACAGGCCCGGGAAGAGCAACTAAGCACATTGGCCATTAAAAATGGATGCAAGGAACCCTGACTGGCCCTGTCGACCAACCACCCTGAATGTTGTGATGGGAGTTGCCGTGGTTACAGGGTTCCCAAATGGTCCTTGGTTGTCAGGGTGAATCAAATCAGACATCACAGCACCTCCGCCCTTCGTTGGGTTGCTGCCGCTGGGGGCACCGCAACACAATGATGTCACCAAGAAAGGAAGTTTGGACCTGCAGTGTGTGTGTGTGTGTGTGGTTTGAAGAGCAAGAAATCCAAGAGGCAGGGAGATTAACATGATTTCCCAACCAGCCCTTAAAAACTTCTGCTTGTTAGTATCAGTGCTCCATTTGTCTCAACTGGATCCAGCGTTTTATATAACAGCAGGCTTGCTTGTTTGAGTTCCTAGAGTAAGATGAATACAGTGGAGTGTTAAACAGATAAGGATCTTATTGCGCCATGACTTCAAAATATGACTTGCGTCCCAGATCTATCAGTGATACATGTTTATCCAAACTCGTTGAGACTTTTCAGAGAAAGAAAATAATATTTTGTTTCAGAGAGAGGGAGCAGTGGTGGAACCCGGAGACTTTCCTAAAAGAACTAGGATATTTGCTTATTTGCTTTCTGGTGGACATTTGGGTGAGAAGATTGAAACCGCCCTCATATCTGACCATTAAATATGAAGTAACACCCAGCGGCCAGTTAGCTTAGCAATACGACTGGATGGAGGGGAAGAAGAAGGAGGGGCTTTAAGGGCGCTGTTAGCTAGATTTTGTTATCTTTCTTCAGAGACAGGTGAACTGTCTACTGTTGTTTTCAGCCGTAGTGATAAACTAGCTTATCATGGGAGTCATAGCGAGCAGCAATAAGGTGCTTGAGTGTATTAATTAACATCACCTTTTCGATACAGACTCACTGTGTTGTTCCACAAAGCAGGAAATCTGCACCCATGATGCGCCCATAAAAGAAGCAGCATCACTAAAAAAAATCAGTATAATCAGCATAAGCAAAAATACTCCAGTAAAGTTCCTGAAAACTGTGCACACATCTATACAACACTAGAAAAAGTGTACTTAGATACTTTTAATCATTGTTTTGGAGGCAAAATTAGAAAAGGATAAGCAGAGGGTTGGTGTGACAGAGGAGGATGCTCGGGATAAGGATACAGGGAGGAAGATAAGCTGCTGTAGTGAGCCCTAAATGGAGCAGCTGTAAAAAGAATAAGATACTACTGCTTGCATGTGAGAGTGGATAAAAACTGCAAGATGTGAGCTCAAACAAGAGCAAGAATCTATGATGCGTGTGATGCTGTGCATGTATAAAATATGGAGAATATATGCATGTGCTTCCTTCTGTGTGTTTATGTGTGTGAGAGTGTCGGCTTGTGAGGAGAAAAGACCTGTATGGTGGTGCACACTATATAATGGCTAGTGACAGCAGTGCAGAGGTTGTCTTACAGCAGAGGAGACTAGGCACCATGAAGAGAATACTGCAGGTGCACAGATATGTGGTCTGTAGTGCTTTCTCACAGGCACTAACACAGCAATAATCTTGGTTGTTTGGTGATAACGATGAAGGCAGTGATGGAAAATCTTGCATGTTGCAATCTTGCAGCTTCAGGCTTGTTAAATGGACCCTAACACCTCCACATGCTAGGGAAAGATGAATGTGAAAAGCCTGCTGTCTGTCAAGGCATGTCCTAGTTTCTATGAGCCATTGATGCTCAGAATGACATACAACTGGAGAGGATTCAGAAGTCAGGGGTCAGGGAGAAAGCATTAGGCTGAATGAAACGAACACTCACAGAGTAAACATGTACAGTACATACTCTCTACTATATCAACTGTTTCTACAGGAGGTAAAACAAGACCTTCTTTGCTTGTGATTGCTGGAGACACGCATCACTCGACGAATTAATTGCAGGGTTGGTTTACGTAAAACAGGGCTCATGGGGTACGCTGTTCACGTGCTGAATCTGAGAGCACAATAATCTGACACTGGGTGCTTTTTTTATTGCTAGCACTAGTTTTTCAGGGCTAGAGCTGAAAAAAAACACCCATATATGTATAATATTTTATGTTGCTGAATGTTGTACCATAAGTTAAGGGAGCAAGCTGTCTGATGTGACGGTTATATAAAGCTGTAGTCAGAAGATGTTGAAGAACCTTCAGCACCGCTTATTAAAAGATTTAAATGTATATATCTGAGCGTGTATGCATACTTTTGACCCTGTGTGGATTTTATAAAAAACTCGACAAAAATTCAGACTTGTACCTTTAATTCCTGTTTTTTTTTTTTAAAGTAATTAAAGACGGATGCTGCACAATCATTTCAACCTAGAATGATAGTTTATGTTTATATTGAAATATAAAACATAAAGTATACTTTTCCAATCTTACATTTTTCCAATATTAGATGCATGCACACTTTAAATGAGCAGTAAGCAGTATATGGTATATATGACAAAAATAATGCTAGACTGTTGCAGATGTCCATTACATTTGTACACTTTGGTTCCACATGAGCACAAAGCAGGAAGAATAAATAAATATAATAAATATTTGAGCACATATTGCTCCTTTCACAATGTGGTTATAAACTACACACATCCAGTGCATTCAGTGTCAACTAACTCTTCTTATTCAAATGTGAACTACAAATCACAAATTGAGGGTACAAAAGTTTTCCAAATACAGATAATTTGGCATTGGACCGACAGCATAATCAAGGTTTATTACAGAATGTTTTGTTTCCATATAAAATCAATGTTGTCTTTAAGATTCAAAGAGCTTCCCTCTAGAACAACCAGCATTCTGCACTGATTTCTGCCTAATGCGCTGGAGGGAATTCACTTTAAAATAGTCACCGATACCAAATTTCTCTACTGCTTAGATTGGTTGTGAAATTTTGAGTCCACACCATAGCATAGACTTCAAGACTTTAAGGTGTTTTCCTTGAAAGGCTTTTCTTTAGAAGAAATCCTGTTTCATGTGCACTGGCTTCTTCCACTACAGCCCACCTTCATAAACACCCAGCTCATCTCATCTCCTTCTTTTCACCCTCCTTGAAAACTCAGTGAAAAAATGAATCTCATATAACACAACGCAAACTTGCACGTGATAAACACCAACGTATAGAAAAAAAACAACAACGCTCATATAATCATAAAGAGGCATAATGATCTAATCTGTCATTTCCTCAAAGGCTGATAGGCTCATACATCAGCACGTGAAAAGTAATTTATCACGGGGCAGCGGCAGATTATGGCAGTGTGCTGATGGATAGGAGCTGTGGATGGAGAGGATGGCTGAGTTGCCCTTGTCGAAGTTATGAAAAGGAGAGGTACGGGCGGAGCGGGGATAGGATGCAACGAGACCTAAATGTGTTCTGAACAGACTCGTTTGTCACGCGTTGCCATCGAGGGACATCACGGCAGTCAACAGCTTCTGCACCTATACAGTAGTAACTGTGTGCGAGAGGGTCGTCTAGTGCTCTGCTACATATGTGACACTGTGCAAGTGCGCTTAATTACTACACTGACTGATCACTGGGGAATAAATTTTGCCCTTAACAAAGAAAAACGCAATGCTTTATGTGATCTGCGAAACGTATGTGCATAAGCATCCATTCCGCGATATGTGTTGTGGAATCCAAAGCATTTGACCCCAATCTCTGTCTCTGCATTATTTATAGTCTGAAGCCAGCTTCCCTTTGTTTGTTTTTCAAAGCTTGTATAAGGAGCTGAAGTGGTGGAAGAAAGTGAGGAAAAGGGAGGTGAGATGACAGTGAAATATTGCAGAAAGCAGCACTTTTCGGGTAAATCTGTTCTCTGAGTAAACACAAGAAATCACATCAAAAATATTCCAGCTAATTGATCACTTTGGACTTTCCTATAGTTTCCCAAAGGGGTTTAAACAGTTCAGAGCATATAGTTACTGCAGCCTTGCTGCAGAATAGGATTTAGGAGAGTTGTCGTCACAAACTGCACCAATGTACACTTGAAAATCCCTTCTCCCTTTATATCTGACACACACACACGTACAAACACTACAGTCCCCTTCCCTGGGCCTAGCCGGCAGGGCAACAGTGTGTATCCTCAGAGACCTGCTGGGCCAAATCAATAGCAGCCAGCAGCCTTCCACAATGAGCGCCACCATTTTACTGGCTGCCACCCAGGGCAGCAGAGAGGCAGCTAAATTGTCTGTGAGGAGAGTAGAACGGCATAGCTAGGCTGCTTAAAATGAGCA